>NC_072014.1:35929052-37277386 GCF_027791375.1 Indicator indicator | reverse complement strand
GCCCAGCCTATGACCTTACAGCATGACATCAGCTAAACCATGCTACCAAGTGCCACCTCCATCCACCACAGCAACCTCCATCCACCGCAGCCACCTCCATCCACCACAGCCACTTTTCATCCAATACAGTCACCTCCATCCACTGCAGCAGTCTCCAGAGAAGGTTGTGGAGTCTCCTTCCTTGGAGATTTTCAAGACCCATCTGGATGTGTCCTGTCTGACGTATGCTAGGTCCTGCTCTGGCAGGGTGGTTGGACTCGATGATCTCTGGAGGTCCCTTCCAACCCCTAATATCCTGTGAGCCTGTGATCCTGTGATCCTGTGAACTTCCATCTACCACAGCCATCTCCATCCACTGCAGCCACCTCCACCCTGCCCCCTGCCCCCTTGTGTTCTACACCTCTGCACCTTTGCATCCTGCATCCTTCAGTCTGCATCCTCTGCTCTACACCTTTGCATCTTTGTGCCCTGCACTCCTATGATCACCACCTCTGCACCCTTGCAGCTTTGCATTCTGCATCTTGCATCCTGCACTTGTCCTGTTACTTGTTCCTTGGGAGAAGAGACCAACACCCACCTGGCCCCAGCCTCCTCTCAGGGAGCTGTGGAGAGCCATGAGGTCTCCCCTCAGCCTCCTCTTCGTCAGGCTGAGCAACCCCGGTTCCCTCAGCCACTCCTCACCAGACCTGTTCTCCATGCCCTTCACCTCCTCCAAAAGCATCAAACAAATAAAGGTTTGACACTTCTTACTTGAAGTCTGAGTCCAGACCACGCTCAGACTGCAGCATCATGCTGTCTCCTTGTTTGTCTACAGATGATTTTCTCACTTACAAGCATGAAGCACCATTGCTAGAAAATGATGGCACAGAGAAATCTCCAGTCAGCCACAAGGCCCCTTCTCAAATTACATTAAGCCCCTGGTTTGGGTCCCCAGGCAGCACCGAAGGTGCTGTCAGCAGCAGGGCTGTGCCTTCATTCCCTGTGGACACATGGACACTGTTATCCTTCCACAGGCCACCCTGACCAACAGGACCTGCCTGCAGATAGCTGCTGAGGAGCCAAGGAAGGAAGAACACAAGTTTTACACTAATTCCCTTCATTTCTTCACATCAAATGTCAGCACCATGTCATATAAAAATCTGTGATGGTTTGAAAACAAATGGTCCCTGAGGCAGGAAAACAGGGACAGGGACAGTGCCCACATTAATTTAATTCCTGGGGAACAGGAATGAAAAATAGCCACTCAGTTGCACGTGCATCACAAACAGCACCAGGACTCCTGCAGAGTCTTTCACCTGGCATCATGCAGGGTTCATAGATTCATAGAATCACAGAATGGTTGGGTTGGAAAGGACCTTCAAGATCATCCGGTTCCAATCCCCCTGCCATGGGCAGGAACACCTTCCACCAGACCAGGTTGCTCAAGACCTCATCCAACCTGGCCTTAAACGCTGCCAGGGAGGGAGCATCCACAACTTCTCTGGGCAACCTGTTCCAGTGTCTCACCACCCTCACTATAAAGAATTTCTTCCTAAATCTCCCCTCCTCAAGCTTCAATCCATCACCCCTCATCCTATCACTACAAGCCCTTGCCAAAAGTGCAGCCTGTCTGCCAGCTCTTGATCTGCCAGGGCTGAGGGTACCTTACTCTGCTCCCTGGCACCCTAGCATGGTTCCAGGGGCAGCCCTGTGCCCACCACACCCTCCTGTGTCTGCCAGAGCACCCCCAGTCATTGGTACCTCCTGCTTTCTTCCAAGGGAAGCAGAATCTATTTTTATTCCCTCTTTCCATGACTCACAGGGGAGGATCTTCTCTGCCATCTGCGCACAGGACAGCCTGGCACTGATATTCTGGGCCTGGAATCCTTCCCCCTCTCCCAGGCTCATGGGATGAGCAGATCAGGCCCTGCTTTGCTGCCCACCACCCCGTTCAGATGCTGCCATACCCACTCACCAGCTGGCACCTTGCTTTCACACTGGGATGCTGCTGGCAGCAGCTCAATGGGCTGCCAGGACTGTCCTCCTGCCACCAGTTCTTGCCCCCTCAGCTCTGACCAGTGAGCCTGGCCAGCTCCCCATGGGGGGCAACCAAAAATCACCACACTCCTGCAGCTCCAATGTGATGTTTCAGGCTCTGGCACATGGAGAAACAGTGTGGGCATCACTATACCCAGCCTGCATCTGCTCCAGATCAGGGAGCTGGGGACAGGGAAGGTCTCAGCCCTTCATGTCAGGGACCATATGCTTCCCAACAGAAACCAATCTGGTCTAGTGGGAGATGTCCCTGTCCATGGCAGGGGGACTGGAACTAGATCTTAAAAGTCTCTCCCAACCAAACTCTTCTGTGATTCCGTGACTCATCATAGAATCAGCTTCAAGGAGGGATGGTGCTCCTATACTGGGCACTGGTTAGGCCACACCTCAAATACTGGGTTCAGTTTTGGGCCCCTCACTCCAAGAAGGACATTGAGGGGCTGGAGTGTGTCCAGAGAAGGGCAACAAAGCTGGGGAAGGGAGCACACAGCTGAGGTGAGCTCTCAAACACCTCAAACATTCAACCATTGTTGTGGCAGGCTCCAGGACCCCTGCCCTGCGAGCCCAGCACACACAGAGCTATCTGTTCACAGAACATCTGCATGAATCCATGCATTAATCAGACCAAGATAGAAAGGTTGAACTCTCCTGCTAAAGCATTCATGGCAGGGCACACAGCGGAGCAGCTGCCTCCAGCAAACTGGGAAGAACTGGGGACACCTTGCTCTGCAGCCATCCCACAGGCAAAGCCATCCCAAGAAGGTGAAGAGAAGGCAAAGGGGAAGAGGAAGGGGAAGGGAAAGGGAAAGGGGAAGAAGAAGGAGAAGGAGAAGGAGAAGGAGAAGGAGAAGGAGAAGGAGAAGGAGAAGGAGAAGGAGAAGGAGAAGGAGAAGGAGAAGAGAAGGAGAAGGAGAAGGAAGGAGAAGGAGAAGGAGAAGGAGAAGGAGAAGGAGAAGGAGAAGGAGAAGGAGAAGGAGAAGGAGAAGGAGAAGGAGAAGGAGAAGGAGAAGGAGAAGGAGAAGGAGAAGGAAGGAGAAGGAGAAGGAGAAGGAGAAGGAGAAGGAGAAGGAGAAGGAGAAGGAGAAGGAGAAGGAGAAGGAGAAGGAGAAGGAGAAGGAGAAGGAGAAGGAGAAGGAGAAGGAGAAGGAGAAGGAGAAGGAGGAGAAGGAGAAGGAGAAAAGAAAGGAGAAGGAGAAGGAGAAGGAGAAGGAGAAGGAGAAGGAGAAGGAGAAGGAGAAGGAGAAGGAGAAGGAGAAGGAGAAGGAGAAGGAGAAGGAGAAGGAGAAGGAGAAGGAGAAGGAGAAGGAGAAGAAGGAGAAGGAGAAGGAGAAGGAGAAGGAGAAGGAAGGAGAAGGAGAAGGAGAAGGAGAAGGAGAAGGAGAAGGAAGGAGAAGGAGAAGGAGAAGGAGAAGGAGAAGGAGAAGGAGAAGGAGAAGGAGAAGGAGAAGGAGAAGGAGAAGAAGAGAAGGAGAAGGAGAAGGAAGGAGAAGGAGAAGGAGAAGGAGAAGGAGAAGGAGAAGGAGAAGGAGAAGGAGAAGGAGAAGAGGAGAAGGAGAAGGAGAAGAAGAAGGAAGGAGAAGGAGAAGGAGAAGGAGAAGGAGAAGGAGAAGGAGAAGGAGAAGGAGAAGGAGAAGGAGAAGGAGAAGGAGAAGGAGAAGGAGAAGGAGAAGGAGAAGGAGAAGGAGAAGGAGAAGGAGAAGGAGAAGGAGAAGGAGAAGGAGAAGGAGAAGGAGAAGGAGAAGGAGAAGGAGAAGGAGAAGGAGGAGAAGGAGAAGGAGAAGAAGGAGAAGAGGAGAAGGAGAAAGGGGAAGGGGAACAAGAAAGGGGAAAGGGAAGGGGAACAAGAAAGGGGAAGGGGATGGAGAAGGAGGTAGGAGGAGGAGATTGACCCAGTATATATATGAGTGTGGTGAGGCACAAGGAAGGCACAGGGGTTTGTGTCAGCGGAGGACACCCAAAGGGTCTCTGCACCCCACAGGGAGCTGGGTTCTGGGGGTGATCCCATGCCATGGCAGCATCTCCAAGGATCCCAGTGCCTTGCTGATGTCTGGCCAGGTTGAGCTGAACTCTTTTGCTGTAATGATGTAATTAGGTAGAAGGGTTCAGCCACCGCTCGCGTTCCGCCGCTTCCAACCATCTGCTTCCACATTTGTTCTCCCGTGCAGCAGACTTGGGAGTGCCTTTGCTCTAATAGTAATTAATGAAACTGTTAATAAGCTACATATATCATGCTATGCTGCAATCATTTATCAAAGGATAATGTTATGAGACAAATTATAGATAACAATTATAGAAATGGCTTGCACCACCCCGACGCTGCACGCCGCTAACTACTTTCTTTACTCTCCCCTCCTTAATGAATTCCCTAATTAATTTAATGCAGGCTTTATGCATAATTTGAAATTTAAAACCAGCACTGGGTCAGCTTGTAACCATCCTCTTTTACATGCTGTCTGCTTCTACAAGACACCTATTAGCTAAACATGACCTCTATGCAAATCAACCCAGCCCCGCTGCCGTTCCCACTCCCCAGCCATCCTCCTGTGCCAGGGAGCATGTACCCAGGGCCTAGGCAGAATCGAGGCCACTATTTATAACCAAAAAATAAGCCAGAAAAGGGTTCTTCTAATCTGTGATTACATAACCAGCTCTGGGTTTGGGAGAAAGCTGCTCTCCAGCAGACCTGGTTGCAAACAACCGCCTAAAAATAGAACTCTGCCACCATCCCGCAGCGAGCACCGCCCCACCCCCAGGAGAAAGAGGTCAGCTTAAACTGAGCTGCAGAAGTTCACAGAACGGGTGGGGTTTGGAAGAGACCTCTGGAGATCATCCAGGCCAAGCCTGCTGCTAAAGCAGGAGCACCCACAGCAGCTTGCTCAGCATCACAATGGCCAGGTGGGGTTGGAAGCTCTCCAGAGAAGGAAATTCCACAACCTCTCTGGGCAGCCTGCTCCAGGCCTCCAGCACCCTCACACCAAACAACTTTCTCCTCATCTTCAGGTGGAACCTCCTGGGTTCCAGTTTGTGCCCATTGCCCCTTGTGCTGTCCCTGGGCACCACTGAGCAGAGTCTGGCCCCAGCCTCTTGCCCCCCACAGCTCCTTTAGCTCTTGCTGAGCATTGCTCAGCTCCCCTCTGGGGCTGCTCTTCTGCAGGCTCCACAGCCCCAGGGCTCTCAGCCTCTCCTCCTCACAGAGATGCTCCAGGCCCCTCAGCATCTTTGTAGCCTCCACTGAACTCTCTCCAGGAGACCATTTGCCTTCTTGGCCATGAGGACACATTGCTGGCTCACGTGGAACTTGTCCATCAGCATTCCCAGGTCCTTCTCCACAGAGCTGCTTCCCAGCAGGTCATTCCTCATGTGTACTGGTGCAGGTGGTTGCTCCTCTCAAGAGGCAGGACCCTACACTTGCCCTGGTTGAACTTCATGAAGTTCTCTCTCCTCAGCTTTCCAGCCTGTCCATGTTCAAAAGGAAAAAATCCAGCAACCTTCCAAAATAGAAACATAAACTTCATTTTCTAAACCTTCGGATTTTTAAGCAGCCAGCACACAACTGTCCAACATTTCCCAGTTCCCCGCACCTCAAGTTTTATGGTTTTCCTGCAGAACACCACCATGAACTCTTCTTCCAGAGCCTGAGTTTCCATTCTGCTGTGACTGTGCCATTGTTGTGTGTGGAGACTTCAGGAAAGTCACTGGATACCCTGGCAGGATAGATGAGCTACCAGGGAATTAAAAAAATCAGTGTTTCCCAGGCTTTTCCTGACTGAATTTCCATCATAAGAGGAATATACTATCCCAGCAGGGAGGTCACAGCTAGGAACTGATGGAATGGGCTGCCCAGAGAGGTGGTGGGGTCAGCATCCCTGAAGATGTTTAAGAAAAGACTGGATGAGGCACTTAGTGCCATGTTCTAGGTGATTAGTTAGGGTTGGGTGACGTTGGACTTGATAATCTTGGAGGTCTTTTCCAACCTGGTTGATTCTGTGATTCTGTGACCTTCTGCTCACAAAACACACAGTGAGGTAAAGCCTCTCTCTGCTGGAAGTTACCTGAGAACTTAATTCAGGTGTTGAGGCTTCTCTGTGATTTGCCAACACACTGCAGGACACAGCTGTGTCTATGTCATGCATGTACCCACTACTCCACAACATCAACGGCTTGTAGCTGGGGAAGTGGTGGATTGAACTGAGGAGCAGCCAGAACTTTTCTGGCACACAATTGGACTCTGCCTGGCTGTTGGTCAGCATTTGCCAAGGCTCACCTAGAAAACTTGCAGGGTGGTCTAGGTTCCTTACAGAGAGGTCTGGGCTTCTATCCTTGCACACCCAAGCCATGACACCTGAGAGGCTGGCAAAGTCTGCCTTGTGTGAGACCTTCTGCAGTGCTGTGTGTCAATGCAACCCCAACTCTAGCATCAGGTACAAAAAAAATTATCATTCCTACCAGTAGTAGAATCATGGAATCCCAGGCTGGTGTGGGTTGAAAGGGACCTTTCTAGTTCGTACAGGAGCATGTCCAGCAGATCGAAGGAGGTTCTCCTGCCCCTCTACGCTGCCCTGGTGGGACCTCATCTGGAATATTGCATCCAGTTTTCGGCTTCCCAGTTCAGGAGGGACAGGGATCTGCTGGAGAGAGTCCAACAGAGAGCTACCAGGATGAGGAAGGGACTGGAGCACTGCCCTGTGAGGAGAGGCTAAGAGCCCTGGGGCTGTTCAGTCTGGAGAAGAGAAGGCTGAGAGGGGATTTAATCAATGTTTATCAATGTCTGAGGGCTGGGGGTCAAGAGGGAGGGGACAGGCTCTGCTCACTTGCACCCTGGCATAGGACAAGGGGCAATGGATAGAAACTCCAGCACAGGAGGTTCCACCTCAACATGAGGAGGAACTTCTTCAGTGTGAGGCTCACAGAGCACTGGAACAGGCTGCCCAGAGAGGTTGTGGAGTCTCCTTCTCTGGAGACTTTCCAGCCCCATCTGGATCTGTTCCTGTGTGACCTGTGCTGGATTCTATGGTCCTGCTCTGGCAGGGGGGCTTGGACTCTAGGATCTCCAGAGGTGCCTTCCAACTTCTAACATCCTATGATCCTATGATCCCCCTGCAGTCAGATCTGCAACTAGAGCAGGTTGCCCAGAGCCCTAGCCAACCTGTCCTGGAATGATTCTAATGATGGGGCATCTCCCAGCTCTCTGGGCAACCCAGGCCAGGGTCTCACTCCCTCAGTGTAGAATGAAGGTTTTATCTGGACTGATTTGCACTGTTAACTTAGACCTTAGGAAGTGAGCAAAGGAGCTGTCGTGGCCATGCTGCAGGCTGCCTGGGCTGTGTCTGGCCAGCATTTCCCAAGTTTCAGCAAGAGATCATTCTTCCAGGACCTCTCTTTGGACACTTTTTTTTTTTTTTTACAGTGCTAAAATATGATACAAAGACCCAGAGTGACTTATTACAACTCTACCTCCTCCTCTGGGACACTGCTGGCTGGCAAGAGCATTGAGTTTTCATCTTGAAGTCAGCCTGCTTCTGTACTTCTCCATCTGACACTTCAGATTATTGTAATGATGGAGTAGCCCTGGTGAAATTAATTCCTCCCTACAAAAGCAGCTGTCTGGTGTCAAGGAATCTGCTCAGCTATCTGGAACCTTACACTTGCCAGGGAGGAGAGCCAAAGAGAGAATTCCTCACCACACCACAACAGCAACTGCTTCGTCAGAACTCCTAAATGTGAAGATGATGCTCAGAGGAACATCCTGGGTCTCACTTCCAACCCTGTGCAGGGCTGGACCTTGCTGGTGATGTGCCCAGCTGTTGGAAAAAAGCCTGGATGGGCTTTCCCATCTGGAGAGGATCACACAGGAGGTCCCTGGAGGGCTGGGTGCTCACCAGCTCCCCGGTGGGTCCTCCTGCACATGCTAATAAGCAGGATAAAAAGAAGCCAGCAGTGCCAGCGTGGCGAAGGAATCCGCAGCCCGTGGTCTATCAGGAGCTTTCATTTGTAAACTGAAGGGATTATTTAAGTGTAATCTGGACTCCAGGCTCCCTCACTCAAACAGCTACTCCTTTCTTTCCCTTTTAGCAGCCCTTTTGTAATCTTATCCCTCCCTCCCCCTGCCTGCAAGCCCTGCAGCAGCACCATCCCCACACAAAACCCGCTGCCACGTTGCAGTTCACAAGGAGAAAGCCCTGGAAAAAAACAGCAGAAGAACCTGTTCTGTTCTTCTCAACCTCACACCACCATAACCCAAGGCTGGACTCTGACAGGACTGTTTTTATAAAGAATAGGAACCTGATTTCCCCCCACTCGTTTATTTTCCTTTCAATATTCCCGTGCACTGTTTGGGATTTTTGCTTTGCCACGTCAGTGTCCGTTTCCTGAGTTTTCACTACTGATGTCCATACACTGCAGCTGATCTTGCAGCTCTTTACCCTGACCATGTCTACAGGTGCCACCCCAGCCATGCAGCCTAGCCCCCACTCATGGGCTGAGTGTTCACTACAGGTAGAAGCTGCTTGACAGGAACTCTGGCACAAGGAATTGAGTCTCCCTGGCAGGGCAGTGGGATGGTGCCTGGCGACAGGGTTCCACTGAAAGGTTCTGAGCAGTGGTGGGATGGCAGAGACTCCCCAGGTCATGGTTTTGCTCAGCTGGTGCCATTCAGTCATGGGGGGTCTTGTGTGAATGCCCCAACATGCAGAGCTCACCCCAACAGATGCACCTTCACCCTCTGCAGAACATCTTCCAAACATCCTAACCCCACACGGGTCACCTTAAACAACCACATCTGCAAGAACAGATTCTGCTGAGGAGCACTGTGTCCAGCTCTGGAGTCCTCAGCACAGCAGACATGGACCTGTTGGAGCAGGATCAGAAGAGGCCACAGCAATGCTGGGAGGGCTGGAAGCCTGCTGCTGTGAGACCAGGCTGAGAGAGTTGCGGTTTTTCAGCCTGGAGAAGAGAAGGCTCCAGGAAGACCTGTGAGCAGTCTTCCAGGGCTTAAAGGGGCTGATCAGAAAGCTGGGAACAGACTTTTGAGCAAGGCCTATTGTGACAGGGCAAAGGATGATGGTTTGAAGCTCAAATAGGGAGATTCAGACTGGAGAGAATGAAGGAATCTATTTACACTAAGGATTGCACAGCCTGGCACTCTGGCACCTGTAGATGCCAGGGGACACTTGGGGTTCACCACATCCTGGTGCTAACCCATAACCACAGCTACACAGACCCAACCGGACACAGCAGGGTTGCCAGAGGGGCTGGTTCTAGAGCTCTCTGCAAAGCCCAGCTGAGCAGAGCTGTGGTTTGGTCCTCGCAGGCGGCCCCAGCTCTTGCCTGCCAACACTTCCAGTACAGCCAGCACTGCCAGCACAGCCAGCACTGCCAGCACAGCTTGCCACGTATCACCCTGTGGTCCAGTGCAGGAGCAGGAGGGCTGGTTCCTCAGCTCCTTTTTTTCAGCCCAGCTTTTGATCAGCCCCCTTGGCAGAAAAGCTTTGCCTCCCTTGAGCAGCGTCACTTGGCCATGGCTCCTGTGCCCTGCCACCAAAGGAGGAACGTGAAGAAAGCCTACAGCCTTCTGCGACAACTGTCACCTACAAACAATTCCCATACACTGCTCCAGTTCTGTGCAACCACTTAGGTGCATTAAGAAGAGTGTGGTCAGCAGGCCAAGTGAGGTTCTTCTCCTCTACTCTGCCCTGGTGAGGCCACAACTGGAGTCCTGTGTCCAGTTCTGGGCTCCCCAGTTTAACAGAGACGGGGAGCTACTGGAGAGAGTCCAGTGGAGGCTACAAAGATGCTGAGGGGCCTGGAGCATCTCTGTGAGGAGGAAAGGCTGAGAGCCCTGGGGCTGTAGAGCCTGGAGAAGAGCAGCCCCAGAGGGGATCTGAGCAGTGCTCAGCAAGAGCTAAAGGACCTGTGTGGGGCAAGAGGCTGGGGCCAGACTCTTGTCAGTGGTTCCCAGGGACAGGACAAGGGGCACTGGGCACAAACTGGAAGCCAGGAGGTTCCATCTGAAGATGAGCAGCTTCTTTGGTGTGAGGGTGCTGGAGGCCTGGAGCAGGCTGCCCAGAGAGGTTGGGGAGTCTCCTTCTGTGGGCAGCTTCCAAACCGAGGTGACCATTGTGATGCTGGGCAAGCTGCTGTGGGTGCCCCTGTTTGGCAGGGAGATTAGACTGGCTGACCTCCAGAGGTCAGTTCCAAGCCCAGCCAGGATGGGATTCGGGGATCCTCGTAACCAGAGCCCTGTTTCCAGCCCCGTTCCCCAGGCACAGGAACTCTGAAGCCGCTCACCCTGAATCCCCACCGGAGCCCGTTTGCCCAGCCCGGTGCCACGCACACAGCCCCGCCAGGCGCCCGGGCCCCGCTGCCGTGGGCGGGGAGCGTCGGATCAGAGCCCGGGCGGAGGTGCGGGCCCGGCCCGGGCCGGTTAGCCCCGGTGTTGTGTTACAGCGCGGCTCCCGGCACTGGGTGGGGCGAGGGGAGCCCGGCCCGGCCCTGTCCTGTCCCGCCTCCCCGCTCCCTCCGGGCACGGCGTGGCGGCGGCGGCCCCGCTGCTCCCTGCGGCCCGGCCCGGGGATGAGCGGGCTGCGGCGGCTGTTCCGCGGCAGCGGCCGAGCCCTGGCATTCGTCTTCGCCGCCTCCGTCGCCTGGCTGCTCCTCGACATGGCCGCGCTCCGCCTCTCCCTCGGGGACGCCGGCGGCAGGCTGCTGCGGGAGGCGGCGGAGCGGGGGTGGGCAGGGCTGGGAGGCAGCCCCCGACCGGACCCCTCCAGCAGACTGCCCCGGCGCGGGGGCGGAGGGAGCCCGGCCTCCCGGGCAGCCCCCGGCCCGCCGAGGCCCCCGCCCGGCATCAGGGGGCAGCCCGAGCAGCGCCGCGGGGCTCGGATGGTCCCGCCGTGGGCGGCTCTGGGCCGGAGGGGCGGTGCGGGGCTGGGGGCAGCCCGTGAAGCCCCGTGGAAGGCCCGGCTGCGGCTCCCCGACGAGTCCCTTGCCCCGGCCCTCGGGGTCACCGCGGCTTCCCGGCGGGCTGGGCACACGGTGGTGGAGGGACGCGGACACAGCACCCCCGGGAGCTGGTATCGACCTGCGGACACGGCGGGCACCGTCAGCCGGCCTCCCGCCACAGCGGGGCTGGGAGCCCTGCGGCCGGAGGAGACGGAGCCGGGAGAGAGGGAAGCGCCTTCCGAAAGTCGCTTCATCCTCGTCGGCAAAGGCGGGACAGAGCCCGGCGGCCCCACAGAGCCGCGGCCGGCACCCAGCTCTGCAGGGAACATCGCGAAGAGCCGCGAAGAGCCGCAGCGTGAGGAGGAGAATGATGCTCATGCTGCCAGTGTCAGCCCCCGGGCTGTGGCACAAGGTGGCTGGACGCTCGGTGCGAGGAATGGAACAGCTCAGGGGGCTCCTTCCACCAGGAAGCAGGAGCGGGCGGATGGCATCCCGGGAACGCACCGGGTCCTGGCCATGGACGCAACACTTGCCCCCAGAGACCCCCGAGCCCCCGGCCAGTTTGGGCGCCCGGTTGCAGTCCCCAACGGTAAACAAGAAGAAGCCAAAAGCAGGTGGAAAGAAGGGAACTTTAATGTCTACCTCAGCGACATGATCCCCGTGGACCGAGCTATAGCAGACACCAGGCCTGCCGGGTAAGATCCGCGGCTGCCCCTGGGCACATCCCTGTTCCGTGCCCTGGGGAGGCTGCTCCGTGGCTCCCAGGAAGGCTGCTGGGCACGGGCAGGGCTGCCGAGCACACCAAGGTCTTTTTCCATGGTAGCCAGGAGATGGCTTTGCTTTCCCAGGTGAGAGCAGCTTCTTGTTGAACATGTCAGTGGGGGAAGTTTGGAAATTGCCTTGCCTCACTGTGCCCAGTTAAGGCACATAAGGCTCAGGCCCCTTTGTTCCTTAATACCCTTATCTGGGCTATTGGATGCAGCACCAAGCTCTGTTTGGTTCAGTGTTCCTGTATCTGTTTCCTGGAGTGCTCCTGCACTCAAGCCATTTGCTTTGGCACCTGCCCAGAGCTGCTCTCACCCCTCAAGCTGATGCTGCCCTTCTCTTGAGGCAGAGGTATCCCAAGAGTCCCCCACCCATATTGCTCCCTGGGGCCCTGGAGGTCTCTGCAGGAGTAAAGATCACCAGGAGACTCCACAACTTCCCTGAGTGCTGAGGGATTAGCCAGGCACACATGAGGATGCAGTCAAGGGCATCCAGGAACACACCTGGGAGTGATCCTTTATGTGGAGCAGTTCAGGAGACTCAGATTTCTGAGCACGCACAGGAAGCTTTGGTTTGGAGATCTTGGTCAGTTACAGCTGTCCCCACAAAATGTGCAGATGTGCTGCTAGGGGATGTGGTTTTATGGTGACCTGGCAGTGATGGGTTAACAGTTGTACTTGATGATCTTAAAGGTCTCTTCCAGCCTAAACCATTCCATGATTCTGCAAATCTCAGTACTGCACTTCAGAAAAGTGCAATACTTCTCCCTGCCATGGAGAAGAGAAGGGTGAGGTGTGGGCAGCACCTTGTAGACCACTGTTAGGGTGAGCCCAGTCCCACAGGACAATGGAGAAAGATTCCCAGAACACATTCCATTCCTGGAAGCTGAGAGGCTGAGGGACCTGGGGCTGTTGAGCTCGGAGAAGAGCAGCCCCAGAGGGAATCTTTCCAATGTTGATCATTGAAATGTCATGGCTGAGAAGAAGATGGGGGCCAGAGTATTTTCAGTGGTGCCTGGTGACAGGACAAGGGGCAGTGGGCACAAACTGGAAGCCAGGAGGTTCCATTTGAAGATGAGGAGAAACTTATTTGGTGTGAGGGTGCTGGAAGCACCTGGAGCCTGGAGCAGGCTACCCAGAGAGGTTGTGGAGGCTCCTGTGGACAGCTTCCAAACCCATCTGGCCACTGTGATCCTGGGCAAGCTGCTGTGGGTGCTCCTGCTTTAGCAGGGGGTTGGACTGGATGATTTCCAGAAGTCTCTTCCTACCCCCACCATGTTGGGACTCTGTGAACCCCTGCACATGAAGGAATGACACAGGGAAGGAGGCAGACAGGTAGGGCTGCATTCTGCTGGGCGGAGGGTGCCTGCTGCAGAAGCCACACAGAAAATAGCCATGGGCACTCCAAGCCAGCACTGTGGCCTTTGACAGCAAAACCCAGGAGCTGTGGAGCAGAAACACCTCCCAGGAGCACCTGTAAGCCTCAGTGAGCCATGCAAGCTGCCTGGGAGGGGACATCATCGCTGTCCAGACGTCACAGGAAACACCTTGGCCAAACAGGGGTGTACCCCTGACGCTGCTGCCAGGGGATAGGTGCTGCCACGCTGCACGTGGGGCCACCAGCAGCTCCTCTGGGGCCTGTGCAGGCTCTGCCCTCAGCCTGTTGGCACAGCTGCAGCCACCTCACGGCAACAGCTCTTGGCAGCTGTCAGCAACCAAACAGCACCTTACCTTTTTGTTGGAGGTTCCCAGGCTTTCCCAGTTTAGACTCCACTTTGCCTCATGGTCCTTGCTGCAGTACTGGACTAGAAGACCTCTGAAACGTGGCCAGCAGGAAACTTGTCCTGTGGAGGCTCCAGTCTGTCTCTCCCTGTGCAGTGCTTGCTGCCTTCTGAGCTTTGCTGGGGCTTGCTGATGGCTGTGCCTGAGCAGAAATACCTGCAGGACAAGTCCCACCATGGAGGACAGAGATGCCTAAGCCACTCAGGTGGAAGGCCACGGTAGCCAGGAGGCTTGTGGGGATCACTCCCTGCAGAACACAGTTCAGGAGCCCTGGGCCATGCAAGAGTGGTCAGGCACTGGAACAGGCTGCCCTCAGAGGTGGTGGAATCACCATCCCTGGAGGTGTTCAAGAAAGGTGTGGTCATGGCACTCTGGGACATGGTTTAATGGCCATGGTGATGTAGGGCTGAAGGTTGGACTGGATGATCTTAGAGGTCTCTTCCAGCACAAACAGTTCTATGATTCTTTGACCCTGTTTCATCCCAGAATTGTGGCACCAGCCATGAAGGTCCCTGTGTGCCCCTGACTTTTCCCCACACTGCCCCTGTAGCTTCTCTGGGAAAGCCAAGTGATCAGGGTTTAGGAAAGAACCCAGTTTTCCTGGCACCATGGCAGCATATAGTCTGGGTGAGGTGGCATGGGTGGGGAGGGACCCCAGCTGTGCCTGCCAGCTGGAAGAGGCCAACACTGGGCACCCCTGGACCTCAGCCTCAAGTTGCACCAGGGTAGGTTTAGGCTGGACACAAGGAAAAATTCTTTCCCCAGAAATGCTGTCAAGGCCTGGCCCAGGCTACCCAGGACAGTGGTGGAGTCCCCATCCCTGGAGGGGTTTCAAAGCCATGGAGATGTGGTGCTGAGGGCCATGGTTTAGTGGTGACCTGGCAGTGGGTGAATGGTTGGACTTGATCTGAAAGGTCTCTTCCAACCCAAACAATGCCATGAGTTAGGTGCCAAGTACCCCTTCCTGGAGATGGCCATTACTCTCACTTTGAACAGCAAACCAATTATTTTCTTCCAATGAAGCCATCCCATGGGACGGGATCCCTTGGGATCCCAAGCCCTGTGGGTGCTGGGAGCATCACAGGATCCTTTCCCTGCAGGATTCCTCAGGGCCAGGGGTGCGGAGCTGGGGCCGGCTTCCCTCTCTGGCGCTTTGGCACTGTTTGCTCACAGAGAAGAGATACTATCACGTGGGAGCAGGGAGGTGAAGAGGCCCCTGGTAGAGGTCCTTGAGCACATCATGCCCACAAGAGGGTCTAGGGCTGTGTGGGGAGTCCCCCCACTCACCCTTCTCCTCCCTCTCCCAACAGAATCCCATTGCAGGGCTTTGCCTCCATGCTTCACGTTCGGTGTTTTCAGCCCTGCAGCTTTTCCCAGCAGAGGCTGAGCCCAGAGGTCCTCAGGAGCATGGTGGGCCCTTCCCTGTGAGCCTGTCTTGCTGTTGCAGGTGCTCTGATCAGTGGGTTCACAACGACCTGCCCACCACCACCATCATCATGTGCTTCGTGGATGAAGTGTGGTCCACCCTCCTCCGCTCTGTCCACAGCGTCCTCAGCAGATCTCCCCCGCACCTGATTGAAGAAATCATTTTGGTGGACGACTTCAGCACTAAAGGTAGGTGAGGCTTCCTCTGCCTTTATGAAACTCATCTAGCTTGAGGCCAAAATGCAATTTGTTCTCTGTAATTCAATTCTGAGGAGCAGAGAGAAATCATCTTTTCTCCTCTGGCTCTGTCGAGGCCCCAACGCTGTTACCTCTCCAGATGAGCTCTGGGGGGTGGCTGTGGTAGGCCAAGGTGGAGCTCTTGCCCAACACCCTGCCAGACTTTCCCATTCACATCTCTCCCATCCCAGTTCACCCAGTTAAAGAGTTGCTACTTTTGCAGCTGTGCATCACTAAGTTTGAACTCATGTGCTGGTGGAGGCAGCAGGAGGTCCAGGAGCCCCAAGGAGCTCAGTCCTACCCCAACCCTTGCATCTCCAGGACATCCTGGCTCAAGGGCTTGTACCTTCACACAGACACCATCACCCTGCTCCATGCAATGCCCAGGGGAGTGCTCTGTGTTCTCAGAGCTGGCAGCAGGGGAGGACAATGTGCACTGTAGAATCAGAGAATGCTTTGGGTTAAGAAGATCTTTAAAGGTCATCAAGTCCAACCCTAACTTTCTAGGTTGCTTGGAGAACAGGAGAGGTGCAGTAAAAGCCATAGGGAGCCAAGTGTCTGCACCTGCAGGGGCTTTGCTTATGCACTCAGGCCTTCCAGATGCTATCAAACATCTGTCTGGTAACACTTCAGCTTTGCTGACGTCAGCCCTGAACAATCCAGGAATGAGGTCATTTTCCAGCTGCAAGTTCTTCAGGGAAAGTGCTGTCTCAGATCAACTTCAGAGCTCCTGCCACACATACAGTGAGTCTACAATCACAGAGCCCCAGCGTGGTGGGGCTTGGAAGGGACTTCTGGAGATCATCCAGGCCAACCCCCTCCTCTGCTAAAGCAGGGCACCCACGGAGCTTGCCCAGGATCACAATGGCCAGGGGGGTTTGGAAGCTCTGCAGAGAAGGAGACTCCACAACCTCTCTGGGCAGCCTGCTCCAGGCCTCCAGCACCCTCACACCAAACAACTTTCTCCTCATCTTCAGGTGGAACCTCCTGGCTTCCAGTTTGTGCCCAGTGCCCCTTGTCCTGTCCCTGGGCACCACTGAGCAGAGTCTGGCCCCAGCCTCTTGCCCCCACAACTCCTTTAGCTCTTGCTGAGCATTGCTCAGCTCCCCTCTGGGGCTGCTCTTCTGCAGGCTCCACAGCCCCAGGGCTCTCAGCCTTTGCTCCTCACAGAGATGCTTCAAGCCCCTCAGCATCTTCATAGCCTCCACTGGACTCTCTCTGGTAGTTCTGTGTCTCTCTTGAACTGGGGAGCCAGGACTCCAGCTGTGGCCTCGTTAGGGCAGTGTAGAGGGGGTGGAGAATCTCCCTCCACTTGCTGTTGGCCACACTCTTCTTAGTGCTCCCTAAGAGGCCTTCTTGGCCCCAAGGGCACTTTGCTGGCTCATGGGAAACTTGTCCAGCAGCACTGCCAGGTCCTTCTCTGCAGAGCTGCTTCCCAGCATGTCACCCCTCACCTGTGCTGGTGCAGGAAGTTATTCCTCCCCAGGGCCAGGACCCTACACTTGCCCTGACTGAACTCCTCCCAGTTCTGCATCATCAAACTAGCTGGAGGTCCACTCCATCCCTTCCTCCAGGTCAACAGTAGATGCAGGCAAGAGAAAGAAGTCTCAGTTTGCTCATTTGAAGAATGATCATTAAAACTTGTCCCACCATTGCCTCTCAGAGCATCTGTTCAAGTCCTCCTTTTACTTTCTCCCCATGACTTTCCTTTGTCTCTGCTTGTTAGCAGTGAACATCTAAATGTAAGGTTGGCAACCAAAGCCTCCTGAATGCAGGTGAATTTTGGAAGGCTTTGGCCAGCAAACCCTCATGAGTGCAGGTGACTTCTGGAGAGATTTGGTAGCCAAACCCTCCTGAGTGGAGGTGACCTTTGGAGAGCTTTGGCAACCAAAGCCTCCTGAGTGCAGATGAATTCTGGAGAGCTTTGGCAGCCAAACCCTCCTGAGTGCAGGTGACCTCTGGAGATCTTTGGCAGCCAAGGCCTCATGAAGGAGGTGAATTTTGGAGATCTGTGCTCAGCACTGCTGTCATCCAAGGAGTAGCAGCAGCAGCCTGCAGCAAAGCTGCCCACCAGGATTTCACCTTGAGCCTGTCCCAGCTTTTAAGTGGCTGTTGAAATGCCAGCAGTTCTGTTCTCCTGGCACCAGCGAGGCCTGTTGGTGAGGATGGAGGCTTAGTCACTGAGGCTGTTCAGTCTGGAGAAGCGAAGGCTCCAAGGTGACCTTCTTGTGGCCTTCCAGTATCTGCAGGGAGCTGCAAGAAAGCTGGGGAGGGACTTTTTAGGCTATCAGGTAGTGATAGGACTAGGGGGAATGGAATAAAGCTGGAAGTGGGGAGATTCAGATTAGACATGAGGAAGAAGTTCTTCCCCCTGAGGGTGGTGAGAGCCTGGAATGGGTTGTCCAGGGAGGTGGTTGAGGCCCCATCCCTGGAGGTGTTTAAGGCCAGGCTGGATGAGGCTCTGGCCAGCCTGATGTAGTGTGAGGTGTCCCTGCCCATGGCAGGGGGGTTGGAACTGGCTGATCCTTGTGGTCCCTTCCAACCCTGACTGATTCTATGATTTCTTTTGCTGCATCCACTGGATTTGTGCCCAGATGTTTGAACCCCATTCCCAAGGAGCCTGGTGTGTCCTGGAGATGCTTCCAAGGAAAATCTCCCTGTTCCTTTTCACCCTAGAAACGAGTGTGAAGTCAGCCTCCCCCTCTCCTTCTCTGCAGAGTACCTCAAGGAGAAGCTGGACCGATACATGTCGCGGTTCCCCAAGGTGCAGATCCTCCGCCTCAAGGAGAGGCATGGTCTGATTCGGGCCAGACTGGCAGGAGCAGAGATTGCCAAAGGTAGGATGAAAGCCATTTTACAGCCCTGTCTGGACCCCCCCCCTCAACCAGAGCCATCTCCAACACTGAGTTTTGGTCCCCTCCCAATGAACTAAGAGCATCTTCTGGTATGTGAAGCATGAGGGTCTGACCAGGGAACAAGCTGTGGCCTCTCTGATGAGTCTCTTGGCTTAAGTGTCATGAGAACAAGTCCTGTGAGGAGCACTGAAAGACCTGGGGTTGTTCAACCTGGAGAACAAGAAGCTGAGAGGATCACAGGATGTTAGGGGGTTGGAAGGGACCTGCCAGAGCAGGACCACGGAATCCAGCACAGGTCGCACAGGAACACATCCAGAGGGGTCTGGAAAGTCTCCAGAGAAGGAGACTCCACAACCTCTCTGGGCAGCCTGTTCCAGTGCTCTGTGAGCCTCACACTGAAGAAGTTCCTCCTCATGTTGAGGTGGAACCTCCTGTGCTGGAGTTTCTATCCATTGCCCCTTGTCCTATGCCAGGGTGCAAGTGAGCAGAGCCTGTCCCCTCCCTCTTGACCCCCAGCCCTCAGAGATTGATAAACATTGATTAAATCCCCTCTCAGCCTTCTCTTCTCCAGACTGAACAGCCCCAGGGCTCTCAGCCTCTCCTCACAGGGCAGTGCTCCAGTCCCTTCCTCATCCTGGTAGCTCTCTGTTGGACTCTCTCCAGCAGATCCCTGTCCCTCCTGAACTGGGGAACCCAAAACTGGATGCAATATTCCAGATGAGGTCTCACCAGGACAGAGTATAGGGGGAGGAGAACCTCCCTGGCTCTGCTGGCCACACTCCTCTGAATGCATCCCAGGATCCCATTGGCCTTCTTGGCCACAAGGGCACATTGCTGACCCATGCAGAACTTCTTGTCCACCAGGCTGTTTCATGATGTTTAACTGTTGACAGGTAGGAGCACAAGCAAACTGTCTGAGATACTGAGTATAACCTGATTTAATGTTAGCAGCCTAAAGATTCTTATATAAGGGAGACCTTTCAGTACTTTAAAGGGGTCTGCAGGAAAGATGGGGAAGGACTCTTTCACAGAATCACAGAATTAACCAGGTTGGAAAAGACCTCAGAGATCATCCAGTCCAACCTATCACCCAGCACCATCTAATCAACTAAACCATGGCACTAATTGCACTGGGGAGACCTTCTGGTTCTCTACATCTCCCTGAAAGGAGATTGGAGCCAGGTGAGGGTTGGTCTCTTCTCCCGAGGACCAAGTGACAGAACAAGAGGAAATGGCCTCAAGTTGCACCAGGGGACGCTTAGGCTGGGTGTGAGGAACAATTTCTTCCCCTTAAGGGTTGTCAAGTCTTGGAAGAGGCTGCCCAGGCAGTGATGGAGTCCCTGTCCCTGGAGGGGTTTCAAAGCTGTGGAGATGTGGTGCTGAGGGACACGGTTTGGTGATGACCTGCTGGGTTAATGTTGGACTTTTTGATCTTAAAGATCTCTTCCAACAAAAATGATTCTATGATTCTGTGCTTGTCTGGCTCCTCAGCACAGCCTTGCCTAGGAGTGGCTGGGCTCTCCAGCCATGCCACCTCAGCTCCACAGCCTGTACAGGCCCTGTCAGCACCAAACCATTCCTGCTGGGAGCCATCCTGCTTTCCTCTGTCGGCCACTATGGCCAAGCAGTGAAAACATGGTCAGGGCTGTGGCTGGGAGGGTTTTGGAAGCCATGGAAGGTCCCATGGAGCATCGTCAGCACCCCAGGCTGGCTGGCACAGGGTGGGGACAGGGCTGGATGCTGCCTCATCTCCTGCCACAGGCACTGTCCTGACGTTCCTGGACTCACACGTGGAGTGCAATGTGGGCTGGCTGGAGCCGCTGCTGGAGAGGGTCCGCCTGAGCCGCACCAAGGTCGCCTGCCCTGTCATCGAGGTCATCAGTGACAAGGACATGAGGTAAAGTTGGCTTTCACCCCCAGGAAACCCCAAATCATGCCACCAGCTTGAGCACAACCTCTTACTGGGACCACCAACAGCTTCACTACAGGTCCAGCCCTCCTGACTGTACAGCAGAAGTCAACACGAGCAGGGGAGATGGCACTGCACTGGAGAGATTTGGTAGCCAAAGCCTCCTGAGTGCAGGTGAATTCTGCAGAGCTTTGGCAACCAAAGCCTCCTGAATGCAGGTGACCTCTGGAGAGCTTTGGCCACCAAAGCCTCCTGAGTGCAGATGAACTCTGGAGAGCTTTGGCAACCAAAGCCTCCTGAGTGCAGATGAATTCTGGAGAGCTTTGGCAACCAAAGCCTCCTGAATGCAGGTGACCTCTGGAGAGCTTTGGCCACCAAAGCCTCCTGACTGTAGGTGAACTTTGGAGAGCTTTAGCAGCCAAACCCTCCTGAGTACAGATGAATTCTGGAGAGCTTTGGCCACCAAACCCTCCTGACTGTAGGTGAATTCTGGAGAGATTTGGTAGCCAAAGCCTTCACCTTCACGTGGGAGATTTCCCACGTTTTCCATGACTTTTAGTACATGAGGAGGATTCCAGACAAAAATCTGTTAAAGCCCTGTTTTAATGATGCACAGATCTTTCTCTCCACTCATTAAGGGTGGCATTTCAGTCAGCAATGTGACTCAGAATTAGTCATCTCCATCTTTTCCCTGTTTAGTTACATGACTGTGGACAACTTCCAGCGTGGGATTTTCACTTGGCCGATGAATTTTGGATGGAGGCAAATTCCACAAGAGATCATTGAGAAGAATAAAATCAAGGAAACTGATGTCATCAGGTAAAAAAAAAAACAGAAAAAAAGCTGAGGTGAGAGCTCTGTGAATCAAATTCTTAGTTAGGAGCAAAGGTTCCAGGCCAGAATCATAGATTCATTGAGTGGTTTGGGTTGGAAGGGACTTTAAAGATCATCTAGTTCCAAACCCCTGCCATGGGCAGAGCATTTTCCTCTAGCCCAGGTTGCTCAAGTCCTCATCCAACCTGGCCTTGAGCACCTCCAGGGAGGGGACATCCACAACCCTCCTGGGCAACCTGTTCCAATGTCTCACTGCCCTCACTGGAAAGAATTTCTTCCTAATCTCCAGTCTAAATTTCCTCTCCTCAAACAGTGGTCACTGTGGGCAGTCACATCTCCAGGGCCTGGCAAAGCCCAGCAAACCTTTCCCACTCCTCAACAGTGCCACCAGCATTTTGTTGGTGCCACCAGGGCTCCAGGGATGTCCTGTAGCACGTTTCCCTTCCATGTCCCATTACAGCTTTCAGGCAAGACCATCCAAAGGGCAACACTGCATCTGTCACCCTGTAGCAGAGTGACAAACTGAGTGGCCCTAAGTGCAGGTTCAGGCAGCATCCCTGAGCATTTAGTAGTCTGCAGCTTCTCAGTGATTCCATCCTCAAAGCATGGAGAGAGGGACAGCTGCTTTTCAACCAGCTGACACCCATGTGAGGCCACAAGGATGGGCAGGGGAGTGGCAGCCCTGTCATGTGAGGAAAGGCTGAGAGAGCTGGGTCTGTTCAGCCTGGAGAAGAGAAGGCTCTGGGGAGACCTTATTACCACAGGCCAGTGCATAAAGGGTGTCCACCAGGAGGATGGAGACTCCCATTTTACAAGGAGTCCCCTGGAAAAGACAAGGAGTCATGGGTGCAAGTTACTGCTGGGGAGATTCCCATGGCACTCCAGAAGAAAATGTTTGGACATTGGAATCATCTCCCAGAGGAAACAGTGGATTCCCTTCCACTGGTCAGTTTTAAGCCTCAGCTTGACAGGCTGCTGGGCCATCTCATTTCAACTAGACTGTCACCTAGAAAGGTTGAACCAGATGATCCTTGGTGTCCCTTCCAACCTGGCATCCTTTGATGCTGTCCGCAGGTGCCCAGTCATGGCAGGTGGCCTCTTTTCCATCGACAAGAAGTACTTTTTTGAGTTGGGAACATATGACCCAGGACTGGATGTCTGGGGAGGTGAAAACATGGAGATTTCATTCAAGGTAGGTCACTCTTGGGAGCTTGTCCTGAGGTGGTGGTGGTGCTCCCCCACAGCAGCCCTGTGCCCGAGAACCCATCCTTGGCACCTTAGTCGCTTCTCTTCTGGCTTTGCACAAAGCCAGCAGCCAATGTTTGCCTGTGTTTCTATCAAAGCAACCTCTTGTTTCTCAGGTCTGGATGTGTGGAGGAGAGATAGAGATTGTTCCCTGCTCCAGAGTTGGGCACATCTTCAGGAATGACAACCCTTATTCCTTCCCCAAAGATCGGGTGAGGACGGTGGAGAGGAACTTGGCCCGCGTGGCGGAGGTCTGGCTGGATGAGTACAAAGAGCTCTTCTATGGCCATGCTTACCACTTAGTCCTGAAAAACCTGGATGTTGGTGACCTGACTCAACAGATCCAACTAAGAAAGAAGCTCCAGTGCAAAAGTTTCAGGTGGTACCTGGAGAACATCTACCCAGACCTGGATGCTCCCCTGGTTAAAGCCAGTGGGTTGGTAGGTACTCAAATTACTTCCTGTCCTTCATTAGTTATCTTCTATCATTATTTAAACATGTCCAGCCCTGAAAGGAGGTTGGAGTCAGGTGGGGCTTGGTCTCTTCTCCCAAGGAACAAGTGGCAGGATGAGAGGAAATGGCCTCAAGTTGCCCCAGGGGAGGTTTAGAATCATAGAAGTGTTGAGGTTGGAGGAGACCTTTGAGATGATGAAGTCCAACTGCTCACCTGGAGCTCACAATCCCACCACTACTGCTAAGCCAAAGTCTGGTTGGAGATGAGGATCAATTTCTTCCCCAAAAGGGTTAGCAAGGCCTGGAAGAGGCTGCCCAGGGCAGTGGTGGAGTCCCCATCCCGGGAGGGGTTTCAAAGCTGTGTAGATGTGGTGCTGAGGGGCCTGGCAGTGCTGAGTTAGTGGTTGGACTCAATGATCTTGAAGGTCTCTTTCCCTTGCAGGTTAGGGACTGGGAAGCGTGGCAGTGTGCTGCCTCTGGGTTGTGCCCCTGTTATTTGGTCACATTTTGGCATATTTTGGTGGTTTGGACTCCCCACTTTATCTGTAAAGAAATTGGTCACAGTCCCAAGAGAAATTTCCCCTTGAGGAGCCAGAGTGGTGTTTAAACACCAGCCACAGGCCAGACCTGGCCAGGAGATACTCCTCCAAAGGGGAGGGTCCAGCACCATCCCTACCTGCCCAGCCTCTTGGCCAGGGCAGGAGGCTGAGCCCCTTTTGAGGGGTGGATTAGGAGCTCCTGGGCAGCGCAGCAGGGTTTGTACTGGTGCCATGCTGCCAGCAGAGCGCAGCAGAACCCTGCTCTTCACAGCCCTCTGCTGCCTGCAGCCTGCAGGAGTCCTGCCCTTGCTGCAGCCCTGCCAGGGTCCTGCCCTTGCTGCAGCCCTGCCGGAGTCCTGCCCTTGCTGCAGCCCTGCAGGAGTCCTGCCCTTGCTGCAGCCCTGCCAGGGTCCTGCCCTTGCTGCAGCCCTTCCAGGGTCCTGTCCTTGCTGCAGCCCTTCCAGGGTCCTGCCCTTGCTGCAGCCCTGCCAGGGTCCTGCCCTTGCTGCAGCCCTTCCAGGGTCCTGCCCTTGCTGCAGCCCTGCCAGGGTCCTGCCCTTGCTGCAGCCCTGCCGGAGTCCTGCCCTTGCTGCAGCCCTGCCAGAGTCCTGCCCTTGCTGCAGCCCTGCCAGGGTCCTGCCCTTGCTGCAGCCCTGCAGGAGTCCTGCCCTTGCTGCAGCCCTGCCGGAGTCCTGCCCTTGCTGCAGCCCTGCCAGGGTCCTGCCCTTGCTGCAGCCCTGCCAGGGTCCTGCCCTTGCTGCAGCCCTGCCAGGGTCCTGTCCTTGCTGCAGCCCTGCCAGGGTCCTGCCCTTGCTGCAGCCCTTCCGGAGTCCTGCCCTTGCTGCAGCCCTGCCAGGGTCCTGCCCTTGCTGCAGCCCTGCCGGAGTCCTGCCCTTGCTGCAGCCCTGCAGGAGTCCTGCCCTTGCTGCAGCCCTGCCAGGGTCCTGCCCTTGCTGCAGCCCTGCCGGAGTCCTGCCCTTGCTGCAGCCCTTCCGGAGTCCTGCCCTTGCTGCAGCCCTGCAGGAGTCCTGCCCTTGCTGCAGCCCTGCAGGAGTCCTGCCCTTGCTGCAGCCCTGCAGGAGTCCTGCCCTTGCTGCAGCCCTGCAGGAGTCCTGCCCTTGCTGCAGCCCTGCCGGAGTCCTGCCCTTGCTGCAGCCCTGCCAGGGTCCTGTCCTTGCTGCAGCCCTGCAGGAGTCCTGCCCTTGCTGCAGCCCTGCAGGAGTCCTGCCCTTGCTGCAGCCCTGCAGGAGTCCTGCCCTTGCTGCAGCCCTGCAGGAGTCCTGCCCTTGCTGCAGCCCTGCCAGGAGTCCTGCCCTTGCTGCAGCCCTGCAGGAGTCCTGCCCTTGCTGCAGCCCTGCCAGGGTCCTGCCCTTGCTGCAGCCCTGCCAGGGTCCTGTCCTTGCTGCAGCCCTGCCAGGGTCCTGCCCTTGCTGCAGCCCTTCCAGGGTCCTGCCCTTGCTGCAGCCCTTCCGGAGTCCTGCCCTTGCTGCAGCCCTGCCAGGGTCCTGTCCTTGCTGCAGCCCTTCCAGGGTCCTGCCCTTGCTGCAGCCCTGCCAGGGTCCTGCCCTTGCTGCAGCCCTGCCAGGGTCCTGTCCTTGCTGCAGCCCTTCCAGAGTCCTGCCCTTGCTGCAGCCCTGCCAGGGTCCTGTCCTTGCTGCAGCCCTGCCAGGGTCCTGCCCTTGCTGCAGCCCTGCCAGGGTCCTGCCCTTGCTGCAGCCCTTCCAGGGTCCTGTCCTTGCTGCAGCCCTTCCAGGGTCCTGTCCTTGCTGCAGCCCTTCCAGGGTCCTGTCCTTGCTGCAGCCCTTCCAGGGTCCTGCCCTTGCTGCAGCCCTGCCAGGGTCCTGCCCTTGCTGCAGCCCTGCCGGAGTCCTGCCCTTGCTGCAGCCCTGCCGGAGTCCTGCCCTTGCTGCAGCCCTGCCAGGGTCCTGCCCTTGCTGCAGCCCTGCAGGAGTCCTGCCCTTGCTGCAGCCCTGCAGGAGTCCTGCCCTTGCTGCAGCCCTGCAGGAGTCCTGCCCTTGCTGCAGCCCTGCCAGGGTCCTGCTCTTGATGCAGTCTTGCAATAGTCTTACCCTTCCTGCAGCCCTGCAGTAGACCTGCCTTTCCTCCAGCACCTCAGGAGGGGTCAGAAAACACCTTAAAGTCCATTTTGGATTAAATTCTGCCTCCCCAAGCCTCTTGCTTGGCTGGGTAGCTGAGGACCATAACCAGGTCAGGCTTCAGTTCTCCTCCAGCTCCATGCTGGGGCACATGGTGCTCTCTGGTTCCTGCTTGTGCAGCTACTCCACAGGTGTTTCTGTGTCACTTCACCAACACCAAACAGTGAATTAAACAAGAATGGGACCAGTCCTTTTCCAGTGGTGCCCAGTGACAGGACAAGGGGTGATGGGCGCAAACTTGACCATAAGAAATTCCATCTAAACATGAGGAGAAACTTCTTGAATTTAAAGGTGATGGAGCTCTGGAGAGAGGTTGTAGAGTGTCCATCCCTGGAGACACTCAAAACCCACCTGGACATGTTCCTGTGTGACCTGTCTTAGGTGACCCTGCCTTGGCTGGGGGATTGGACTTGATGATCTCCAGAGGTCCCTTCCAACCCCTACCCTTCTGTGATTCTGTGAAGAATAAAAGGTGGGTTCTGCATTTGGCCCAGCCCTGAGCAGAACTACAGGAAGGAATCCTGCAGTTGTTGTTGGGAGCTGTTGTTTTAGGGGTTTGCAGCACAGGAGCATGAGCTGGGTCCAAAAAAACACCCAAAAAAGAAGTTGTCTTGTCCAGCCTTGAACATTTCTGGAAAGGGTTAGTTTTAAGCTTCTCTGGGTAGAGCAACACAAGTAGTGTAGTGGCCCAGATGTGCATTTACACAGCCCCCCAAGGAGTGTCACACAGCATCTCTGCTTCCCTTAGCCAAGTGGACAGTGGGAGTCAGTGTCCTGTGAGTCCAGCAGTACAGCAGCCTCCCCTTGCTGGGGGTCTGGTGCCTAAGTCTGCACTTTGGTGCTGTTTTCCAGCTGCTGAACGTAGGCATGGCAAGGTGCATCACTGTGGAAAACACCAGACTGGCTTTGGAAGTGTGTGATGTGAACAACAAGGTAAGGACACCCCCCTGCTGCTGTGGAGCTCCTGCACCTCCCCATGCTCACCCAGCCCCCCCAGGGGCTAATCCCACCCAGGGGACATGGCCTAAGGGGTGCCTGGGAGCAGCAAGGGACAGGAACTGCCTCTGTCTGCAAAGCCTGAGGCCAAGGAACAACCCAGAACCAGCAACTGGGGTGGAACTAGGAGAGTTTGATCAAGCCACTGGGCTTTAACCCCAGGCCTAGGGCTCTTGTGGTGCTGCTGCAGGACACACTCTGCAGCCAGGTGGGCAGCAGCTGCTGGGGACAACCTTCCCTTCCCTTTCCAGCAGTGTGTTGTGGGCAGGGCCCTGTTGATTGTTCCTCATGGAGTTAAGCAGTGTGCAGACTGGAGCCCAGTTGTGTGTGAGGGTTCATCCATTTACCCTGCAGGGGAGATGGCAGGGCAGGATGAGCACCCAGCAGCTGGATTTGAGGTCTGGTGCTGTGGTGGGAGTCGCTCCCAGAACCCAAACCAGAGTTGTCCTGAGCTTCTTAGCTCTGCAGATCCATAGGGAAAATTTTAGGAGGAAGTTCTTTCCAGTGAGGATGGTCAAGACATTGGAACAGGTTGCCCAGGGAGGCTGTGGATACTCACTTCCTGGAGGTGTTCAAGGCTAGGTCTGGTGAGGCCTTGAGCAAGCTGCTCTAGTGGAAGGTGTCCCTGCTCATGGCAGGGATTTGGAACTAGATGATCTTCAAGGTCCCTTCCCACCCAAACCATTCTGTGGTCTTCCCATGGATCACCACTTCCCTCAGTGCTGGGATAGGGCAGGAGGAAGGTGAGGAGAACCTCTACTCAGGAACTTCAGCTGGCTGCTTGCCAGCCCTGCCAGCAGAAGGTGAGGGGGCTCACAGCTGCCCTGCTCTCTCTCCCCACAGCACCAGCACTTCAACTACACCTGGCTGAGGAGGATACAGCACGGGGAGCTCTGCATCATGCCGAGCGGTGCCGCTGTGACCCTGCGGCCCTGCCGAGCCAGCAGCCCCAGCACGGCCTGGCTGCACAGGGCACTGGTGGCCTTCCAGACACAGCTGGTGAGTGAGGTGCCCTCAAGGGCTGCCACAGCCCCTCAGCCCTACTTTGGTCTGCTGTGCCAGTGTGCCAAGTGATGGGCAGCTGCAGCTCGCTTCGAGGTGTCCTGCTACGACCGGCAGTGGTGTGGGCAGCAGGACCAGGGCAGGGATTGTCCTCCTGCACTGAGCACTGCTGGGGCCACACCTCCAGTCCTGGGCACTCCACTCCAAGAAGGGCATTGAGGGGCTGGAGTGTGTCCAGAGAAGGGCAACAGAGCTGGTGAAGGGTCTGGAGAACAGGGCTGGTGAGAAGCAGCTGAGGGAACTGGGGGTGTTTAGTCTGGAGAAGAGGAGGCTGAGAGGAGACCTCATTGCTCTCTACAGCTCCCTGAAAGGAGGTTGGAGCCAGGTGGGGGTTGGTCTCTCGTCCCTAGTAACAAGTGACAGGACAAGAGGAAACAGCTTCAGGTTGCACCAGGGGAGGTTTAGGTTAGACATAAGGAACCATTTCTTCCCCATGACGGTTGTCAAAGCCTGGCCCAAGCTGTTAAGGTCAGTGGTGGAGTCCCCCATCCCTGGAGGGATTTCAGAGCTGTGGAGCTGTGGTGCTGAGGGCCATGGTTTAGTGCTGACCTTACACTGCTTGGTTAATGGCTGGACTGGATGATCTTGAAGGTCTCTTCCAACCTAAATGCTTCTGGGCTTCTTTGATGCTCACGCTCCAGGACCATGTGCCTGAGGACTGGGGACATGCTGGTCCTTCTGAGGTGGCTGCTCTGACAGGGCTCTGCAGTCACAGTGTCCTGGTTTTACACAGAACCCATCAATAGCACTTATGGAGATGACTGGTATTGATTGGCACTCAGCTCCCTGGGGCTTGCAGAATGAAGCATCTCTGCAGAGGCACAGGATGGGCACTGGAGCAGGTTGCCCAGGGAGGTTGTGGATGCCCCCTCCCTGGAGGTGTTGAAGGCCAGGTTGGATGAGGCCTTGAGCAACCTGGGCTGGTGGGAGGTGTCCCTGCCCATGGCAAGGGAGGTGGGAAGAGCTGATGTCTAAGGTCCCTTCCAGGCTAAGCCATTCTAGGGCCACCAGGATGATCAGAGGGCTGGAGCACCTCTGCTATGAGGATAGACTGAGAGAGTTGGGGCTGTTCAGTCTGGAGAAGAGAAGGCTCCAAGGAGACCTTATTGTGGCCTTCCAGTATCTGAAGGGGGCTACAAGAAAGCCTAAAAAGTCCCTCCCCAGCTATCAGGTAGTGACAGGACTGGGGGGAATGGAATAAAGCTGGAAGTGGGGAGATTCAGACTGGACATGAGGAAGAAGTTCTTCCCCATGAGAGTGGTGAGAGCCTGGAATGGGTTGTCCAGGGAGGTGGTTGAGGCTCCATCCCTGGAGGTGTTTAAGGCCAGGCTGGATGAGGCTCTGGCCAGCCTGATGTAGTGTGAGGTGTCCCTGCCCATGGCAGGGGGGTTGGAACTGGATGATCCTTGTGGTCCCTTCCAACCCTGACTGATTCTAGGATTATGATTCTGTGATTCTCCCCTGCAGAAGGACCACCTCATCTCAGAGCACCTCCAGCAGCCAGTGTGCTTGGAAGTGGGTCCCTCTGACAAAGCCCTGAGGGTGAGTGCCTGTGACTCCACAAACCCTCACCAGAAGTGGCAGTTTGGCAGCTACTACGCAGACTGATGGAGCACAGCTGGAGACCCTGCCCTCCCCACCCAGCTTCCAGCTGTGACTTCAGCAAGGACACCAGCAAACTGGAAGTTCATTTCCAAATGGACATCTCTCTGATGAGGAAGGACTGAGAGAATTGGGGCCTTTCAGGCTGGAGAAGAGCAGACTGAGGGGGGAGTCTCATCCATGCTGATCAGTGCTTCAAGCGTGGGGGTCCGGAGGATGGGAGCAGGCTTCTTCCAGTGTTGCCCAGTGACAGGACAAGGAATAATGGGCACAGACTTGAACACAAGAAGTTCCACTTAAATATGAGGAGGAAATTCTTTAATATAAGGGTGGTAGAGCCCTGGAGCAGGCTGCCCAGAGAGGTTGTGGAGTCTCCATCTCTGGAGACATTCCAGACCTGCCGGAGGTGTGCCTGTGTGACGTTCTTTAGGTGGCCCTGCGTTGGCAGGGGGGTGGAACTCGATGATCTCCCTCCAGAGGTCCTTTCTGACCCCTACCATTCTGTGATTTCCTGTAGATGGTAACTGAAATCCATCATTTCAAGCAGCACATTGTGGGGGCAGAATTCCAGGAGCAGCACACCTGGTGCAGCAGAGTCTGGAGCAGACACAGGTTGTGCTTGTCCCTCCTTGTGGGACACTGGCAAAAACTCAACACATTTTTCTATTAATAAATGGGATTAGTTTCTGAAGCTCTCCCCCTCCCTCTAAGCAAACCTCCTTCAGTTCCCACCAGACCACAGAAGCTACAGAAGCATTTCCAGGGCTCTCTCAGTCTGTGAAGAGCAAACTGGGGCTGCTTCTCCTTCCACAGACAGTGGCACTTTATTGAGCAGAGCATTAAAAAAACCATCCAGCAGGCCTAACCACAGGACCCTGCCCTGTGGGACCTGTTGCCATTGACAGATGAGCATCAGGGCTCTGGAGGAATCGATTGGTCCTGGAAAAGGTCTTCTCATGGTGGGAGGCAGCTCTGGGTCAATGAGCTGCCCAGGAGCTGAGGTAGACCAGGGGCTGTGGAAGACTCAACAAGCTCTCATGTGCCAGTCAGGACACGTGTGCCTTGCTTTGCTTGGAGGAGAGAGGAGCTGTGAGGGCTTGTCCTGCTTCTTGCCAGGCTTCTTGGGGTGTAATGGGGCCTGAGCTGGAGCCTGGTGGTGGGGGTGCTGGTGGGTGCAAAGCTGGATGTGAGCTGGCACTGTGCATGCCCAGCCCAGCCCCAGCTGTGTCTTGGGCTGATCCCCAGCAGTGTGGGCAGCAGGGACAGGGAGGGGATTCTGCCCCTCTGCTGTGCTCTGCTGAGACCCCACCTGCAGTGCTGGGGCAGCTCTGGAGAGACAGGGACCTGTTGCAGTGGGGCCAGAGGAGGCCACAACAATGCTGGGAGGGCTGGAAGCCTGCTGCTGTGAGACCAGGCTGAGAGAGTTGGACTTGTTCAGCCTGGAGAAGAGGAGGCTCCAGGGAGATCTTTCAGTGCTTAAAGGGCTGAGCAAAACGCGGAGGACAGACTTTTGAGCAGGGCCTGTTCTGGCAGGACAAGGGGTGATGGTCTGAATCTAAAAGAGGGAGACTGAGACTGGAGAGAAGGGAGAAATGTTTGACACTGAGGCTGGTGAGAGCCTGGCCCAGGTTGCCCAGAGAGGTGGTAGATGCCCCATCCCTGGAACCATTCCAGGTCAGGCTGTGGCTCTGAGCAACCTGCTCTAGCTGCAGCTGTCCCTGCTGACTGCAGGGGGTTTGGACTAGATGGCTTTCAAAGATCTCTTCCCACCCAAACCAGTCTGGGATTCCATGACTCTGTGAAACCAGTTATCTCCAAAAGCCATCAGCACTTTTGGGGAAGACAGGTCTGACAGGAGGATCAATCCTCTTCCAGGATCTGCAGCACCAACTTGTCCCAGGCAGAATTTCTTCCATCATTCCCATTGGGCAGTTCCCACTCTGGGAGGCTGCCCCTGGTCCTGCTGTGGCAGTACTGGGGCCAGGAGCTCTTCTCCTGCCCTGCTGCCCTGTGCTGGGGGTAAAGGCTTCTCCAGCACCAGCTGCTGGGGATACACAGGGCTGAGCATGCCGGTTTGCACCCTGCTGGTGACCACAGCCAAGCCTCCACCATCCCACATTCCCAAACCCTCTCATACTTCCGCCTGGGTTGTTCAGAAGGCCCCACAAGTGTACCTCTGACATGATGATGGCTCCATGGTGACAGTGTCTGGCAGCCTGAGTCTGCCACAAGGTGGAGTGACCCAGCAGATCTTCCCACTTGGCTCCTGTTCCACCTGTCCTCCCGATTTCCTCTGCCTCCTTCAGTGCCCTAAGCCTGCAGTCACCATCAGGGAGATGACAGAGATGATGTTTGTGCAGTCATCTTCTGTCAGGAGCCTGGACTCCATCAGCTGCCATGTGCTGACATTCAGTCACTTGTCACTGAGCAGGCTCCAAGCAGGCACATGTCAGGGTCACATCCCATAGCCAGGCTTGTCACTTGCTTCCCTTCCCCTGGTGCCTGCCTGCTCACTTCCAGCTCCTGATGCCTGCCTGCTCACTTCTGTCTCCTGGTGCCTGCCTGCTCACTTCTATCTCCTGGTGCCTGCCTGCTCACTTCTGTCTCCTGATGTCTGCCTGCTCACTTCCAGCTCCTGATGCCTGCCTGCTCACTTCTATCCCCTGGTGTCTGCCTGCTCACTTCTATCTCCTGATGTCTGCCTGCTCACTTCTATCTCCTGGTGCCTGCCTGCTCACTTCTGTCTCCTGATGTCTGCCTGCTCACTTCCAGCTCCTGATGCCTGCCTGCTCACTTCTATCTCCTGGTGTCTGCCTGCTCACTTCTATCTCCTGGTGCCTGCCTGCTCACTTCTATCTCCTGATGTCTGCCTGCTCACTTCTATCTCCTGGTGTCTGCCTGCTCACTTCTATCTCCTGATGTCTGCCTGCTCACTTCTATCTCCTGATGTCTGCCTGCTCACTTCTATCTCCTGATGCCTGCCTGCTCACTTCTATCTCCTGATGTCTGCCTGCCCACTTCTATCCCCTGGTGTCTGCCTGCTCACTTCTATCTCCTGATGCCTGCCTGCTCACTTCTGTCTCCTGGTGTCTGCCTGCTCACTTCTATCTCCTGATGTCTGCCTGCTCACTTCTATCTCCTGGTGTCTGCCTGCTCACTTCTATCTCCTGGTGCCTGCCTGCTCACTTCTATCTCCTGATGTCTGCCTGCTCACTTCTATCTCCTGGTGTCTGCCTGCTCACTTCTATCTCCTGATGTCTGCCTGCTCACTTCTATCTCCTGATGCCTGCCTGCTCACTTCTATCTCCTGGTGTCTGCCTGCTCACTTCTATCTCCTGGTGCCTGCCTGCTCACTTCTATCTCCTGGTGTCTGCCTGCTCACTTCTATCTCCTGGTGCCTGCCTGCTCACTTCTGTCTCCTGGTGTCTGCCTGCTCACTTCTATCTCCTGATGTCTGCCTGCTCACTTCTATCTCCTGGTGCCTGCCTGCTCACTTCTATCTCCTGGTGTCTGCCTGCTCACTTCTATCTCCTGATGTCTGCCTGCTCACTTCTATCTCCTGGTCTCTGCCTGCTCACTTCCAGCTCCTGATGCCTGCCTGCTCACTTCTGTCTCCTGATGTCTGCCTGCTCACTTCTGTCTCCTGATGCCTGCCTGCTCACTTCTATCTCCTGATGCCTGCCTGCTCACTTCTATCTCCTGATGTCTGCCTGCTCACTTCTATCTCCTGATGTCTGCCTGCTCACTTCTATCTCCTGATGCCTGCCTGCTCACTTCTGTCTCCTGGTGTCTGCCTGCTCACTTCTATCTCCTGATGTCTGCCTGCTCACTTCTATCCCCTGATGTCTGCCTGCTCACTTCTATCTCCTGATGCCTGCCTGCTCACTTCTGTCTCCTGGTGTCTGCCTGCTCACTTCTATCTCCTGATGTCTGCCTGCTCACTTCTATCCCCTGGTGTCTGCCTGCTCACTTCTATCTCCTGATGTCTGCCTGCTCACTTCTATCTCCTGATGCCTGCCTGCTCACTTCTATCTCCTGGTGTCTGCCTGCTCACTTCTATCTCCTGGTGCCTGCCTGCTCACTTCTATCTCCTGGTGTCTGCCTGCTCACTTCTATCTCCTGGTGTCTGCCTGCTCACTTCTATCTCCTGGTGTCTGCCTGCTCACTTCTATCTCCTGGTGTCTGCCTGCTCACTTCTATCCCCTGGTGTCTGCCTGCTCACTTCTATCCCCTGGTGTCTGCCTGCTCACTTCTATCCCCTGGTGTCTGCCTGCTCACTTCTGTCTCCTGATGTCTGCCTGCTCACTTCTGTCTCCTGATGTCTGCCTGCTCACTTCTATCTCCTGGTGTCTGCCTGCTCACTTCTGTCTCCTGGTGTCTGCCTGGACTCCATCAGCTGCCATGTGCTGACATTCAGTCACTTGTCACTGAGCAGGCTCCAAGCAGGCACATGTCAGGGTCACATCCCATAGCCAGGCTTGTCACTTGCTTCCCTTCCCCTGATGCCTGCCTGCTCACTTCCAGCTCCTGATGGCTGCCTGCTCACTTCTGTCTCCTGGTGCCTGCCTGCTCACTTCTGTCTCCTGGTGCCTGCCTGCTCACTTCTATCTCCTGGTGCCTGCCTGCTCACTTCTGTCTCCTGATGTCTGCCTGCTCACTTCTATCTCCTGGTGTCTGCCTGCTCACTTCTATCTCCTGGTGTCTGCCTGCTCACTTCTATCTCCTGGTGTCTGCCTGCTCACTTCTATCTCCTGGTGTCTGCCTGCTCACTTCTATCTCCTGGTGTCTGCCTGCTCACTTCTATCTCCTGATGTCTGCCTGCTCACTTCTTCTTCTGGTGTCTGCCTACTGCCTTCCCTCTTGGTATCTTTCCCTTAAGGACTGGAGCATGCCCAGGGTGTGGCTGGCAGTGAGCAGTGACCCAGCTCTGACCCAACACTGAGAAGTGCTCAGTTTGGACCAGCCAAGCCTGGTTGCCCAGAAACAAGAGCCTGTTCTCCAAACCTGGTGATGGGCACCTTGCTCCTCCTGGCCAGCTGCCCACTGCTCTGTGTTCTATTGTTGATGCCCTCTGAATGGGCCCTAGAGCAACCTGGGCTAGTGGAAGGTGTCCCTGCCCACAGAACTAGATGATCATTAAGGTCCCTTCCAACCCAAGCCATTCTAGGATTCTATGAATCTCAGTGATGGTGCTGGGCTTGTCTGGGGCTGTGCAGGCTTTGTGAGTGTTAAGGAAAGGAGGGAAATCCCATGGGTGGGAAGGACCCACTTGGCCTGGAGTTGGGAGCCACCATTGTCCCACATGCCAGCAATAGGAAAGAGGCAGAGCTTTCCCAAAGGAGAATAAAGAGCTCCTGAGCTGTGGAGGGGAGGGACAGAGCACAGCACGGTCTGCTTCCACCTGTAGCTACCCTGAACTGCAGGGGTCATGATTGGATGCTAGAGAAATGCTGATGAGCCTGGAACATCTCTGTGAGGAGGAGAGGCTGAGAGCCCTGGGGCTGTGGAGCCTGCAGAAGAGCAGCCCCAGAGGGGAGCTGAGCAATGCTCAGCAAGAGCTAAAGGAGCTGTGGGGGGCAAGAGGCTGGGGCCAGACTCTGCTCAGTGGTGCCCAGGGACAGGACAAGGGGCAGTGGGCACAAACTGGAGGCCAGGAGGTTCCACCTGAAGATGAGGAGAAAGTTGTTTGGTGTGAGGGTGCTGGAGACCTGGAGCAGGCTGGCCAGAGAGGTTGTGGAGTCTCCTTCTCTGGAGAGCTTCCAAAGCCACCTGGCCATGGTGCTCCTGGGCAAGCTGCTGTGGGTGCCCCTGCTTTAGCAGAGAAGGGAGTTAGACTGGATGATGTCCACAGGGAATCCAACCTTCACACACTGGGATTCTGAAGCACAATTCAAGCCAGACAGCATGTCAAGGAGGCAGTGGTCACCAGCCCCACCTTGCAGAATCATAGAATTGTTTCAGCTGGAAAAAAACTCTAAGATCAATGAGTCCAACTGTTCTCCTAATACCACCATTGGCCATCAAACCATGTCCCACAGTGCCATGACCACACATTCCTTGAACACCTCCAGGGATGGTGATTCCACCACCTCCCTGGGCAGCCTGTTCCAAAGCCTGACCACTCTTGCAGCAAACAAATTGTTCCTCATGTCCAGCCTAAACCTCCCCTGGCACAATTTGAGGCCCTTTCCTCTCATTTTATCATCTGACACTAGGGAGAAGAGACCAACCCCCACCTCACTTCAACCTCCTTTCATGGAGCTGTAGAGAGCAATGAGGTCTCCCCTCAAGCCTCCTCCAGACTAAACACCCCCAGTTCTCTCAGCTGCTCCTCACCAGCCCTGTTCTCCAGCCCCTTCCCCAGCTTCCTTGCCCTTCTCAGGTGTGCAGGTACTTGAAGCAGGGGCTGGGCAGCTCAGAGCACTTTGCCAGCCAGAACCTCAGTGATTCCCCAAGCCCAGCGGTGGTCACGTCCCCAGGAGAAATGTGCAGCTCCTCTAGGAGCAGTGAGCAGCTGGCCCTGGGCAAACAAGCCCACAGTATGAGTCCATACAAGCAGAGCTCTGAGGTCACAGAGGGCAGAGAGCAAACAAACAACTCTGAATAGCACAACAGGAGCTGTGTCTGCCATGGACAGCACAGAATTTGAGCATTGATAGTTGTTGCCACGTCACCGACAAACCATTGCCTTTGTGCAGAGCAAGGCAACGTCCCAGCAATGCTCAGTGCTGCTGGAGATGTCAAACCAACCCTCAAAGCAGCTCATGATGGAGGCCACAGCATCTGGAGTCTAGCACGGTCCTTACCTCCTCTACCTCTCTCAGCTGCTCTCAACACCTCCACATGAAGGATAACATCTGCAAAGCTTAGCCCCAACTCAGACATCAGAGGTGCCACCTCCCCAGAGCTCCTCTGCCCCCACAGCTGGGCACCACTGATGGCAATGCCCACAGCTGGGGAGGGTGGGTGCCCCTGGGGCAGGTGAGGGGTGAGCCCCTCAGGGCTGGGGAGGGAGGCAGTGGGGAAAAGGAGCTGCTTTTTGTGGGGCTGGCTGGAACCATGACTTCAGGTGGGCTGGCTTGGTGGTACCTGTGATGAGGAATGCAGTAGGCAAGGAACATCATAGACTCATAGAATTGTCTTAGTTGGAAGAGACCTTTAAGATCAACCATTAACCCAGCACTGCCAGCTGTACTCAACCAGATCCCTCAGCACCACATTTCCACAGCGTTGGAACCCCTCCAGGGATGGGGACTGCATCATAGCTCTGGGCAGCCTGTTCTGAAGACACCCATGGTGTCAACTCTCTAAGCACCAGTCCTGTCTGGTGCTGACTCAGTGCTGCATAAGGAACCCAGGTGCCCCTAGAAGATGTTAGGGATGGCAGTGGGGAAAGAGGAACCCTGATGTCTTCTCATCTTTCTTCACTCAGCAGACCCACAAATGCAGATGTTCCCATCCCACCAGCATGTGGGGGATGAAAAGAATTCACTTGTAGCCCATCATTCTGTCATCACTTGAAAATTAGGTTGAATTGAAGCCTGTTTGGCTTTGATGGGCATGGGTTGCTTGCTTAGCATGAGCAGCTGGACTAAACTCTGAGGTCACAGGCATTGAACTTCTGCCCAGCTTGTACTTAGGCCATGAGATCCCTCACCCTGTGAAAAATGAGGCAGCCCTTAGAATCATGGAATGGGCTGGGTGGGAAGGGACCTCTCAAGGTCATCCAGTCCAACCCCCCTGCACTCAGCAGAGACATCTGCAACTAGAGCAGGTTGCTCAGAGCCCCAAACAACCTGACGTGCAATGGTTCCAGGGATGGGGCATCTCTCACCTCTCTGGGCAACCTGGGCCAGGGTCTCACCACCCTCAGCACCAAACATTTCTTCCATCTAGTTTGAATCTCCTTCTTTTAGTTCAAACCATCACCCCTTGTCCTGTCACAACAGGCCCTGCTCAAAAGTCTGTCCCTATCAAAGACTGTCCCCAAGTATTTAGGTTGTGATGGGCTCACTGTCCAGGGACTTCTTTGTTGGGAGTCCCACTCCAGAGGCACCAGCTTGAGATGAAACAAACCAACTCTGGGGCTGAACCTGGAGCCCAGTCTGTGCTTTGCAGAGGGCTAAGCTTGGATCCAGCTGCACCTAGACTGCTCCTGAGAGGAAGGTTAGAAAGCAAAGGGGGCCAGGCTGGACCTTAAAGCTCAGCAGGAGAGTCTTCCCTCTTCAAGAGAGATAGACATATGTGCTGGAGAGAGTTCAATGGAGGCTATGAGGATGATGAAGGGACTTGAACACCTCTCCTGGGAAGAAAGGCTGAGAGAGCTGGGGCTGTTTAGCCTTAAGAAGACTGAGAGGGGATCTTACTAATGTCTGTAGATATCTGAGGGGTGAGTGTCAAGATGAAGGTGCCAGTGATAGGACAAGGAACTACAGGTGCAAGCTGGGACACAGGAAGTTCCTCCTCAACGTGAGGAGCAACTTCTTTGCTGTGAGGGTGCTGGAGCCCTGGGGCAGGTTTTCCAGAGAGGTTGTGGAGTCTCCTTCTCTGGAGAGCTTCCAAACTCACCTGAATGTGTTCCTGTGTGACCTGCCTTAGGTGATGCTGCTTTGGCAGGGGGGTTGGACTCAATGATCTCTAGATGTCCCTTCCAATCCCTACCATTCTGTGATTCTGTGATACTGTGACTCTCAGACCTGTCTGTAGCACAGCAGAAGGTGGCAGTGGGTAGTGCCTGGCAGGAGGTGGCTGGCAGGGGCAGACAAGGAGGTGCCAGCAGGGGCAGACAATAGAGAGGAGCACACTGGAGTGGCAAACAGGCATCTCTTGTATTCCTTACCCTGCCCTGGGCAGTGTCACCAAGCTGCTGTGCTGCCAACTCATGCCCAGCGCCTCTGACAGCATGGGCCACATCTGTGGTGGCTGCTAGAGCAAGCCCCAGCCAGCTGAAGACAATCCATTGTCTGAGTGTGGCTACATAGAATCATTAGGGCTGGAAAAGACCTTTAAGATCATCGAGTCCAACCATAACCCAACCACCCTGACCACTAAACTATACCCTAGAGCACCACACCTGCACACTTCTTGAACACCTCCAGGGATGGGGACTCCACCACCTCCCTGGGCAGCCTGTTCCAGTGCCTGACCACTCTTGCAGCAAAGAAATGGTTCCTAACGTCCAGGAGCTGGAGAGAAAAGAAGAGGAAGAACCTTGGACCCAAGGGGTTGGATTTAGCAAAGGGATTATTTATTCCGTGGCGCTGCAGCCGCCCCTGCCCGCCCCACGGTCACGGGGAGTCACCAAAGCATGTACAAAAAGGAGAGAAGCAGTGACCTGGTGTGGTGTGAGGAGGCACCTCTGGGGGGTGGGAGGACACACACAAAGAGAAACCCAAAGCCAAGTGCCTGGGCAGCTGGCCAGGCCGTGCCCCACCTCAGTTCACAAGTGCATCATGGACTCGAACTCGTCGATGCGCTGCTTGGTGTTTCCTTTCCGGATCCTGCGGTAGGAGATTGTGTTGTACCTGGAGTAGCTGTGTCTGGAGATGTCGTTCCTCTTCCCCAGGCTGGGCTGCTCTGTGCCTTTCTCCACCTGGGAGGGGTTGCAGCCAGGGGTGCTCGGGGGAGATGCCTCCTTGCCGCTGCCTGCCAGGTTTAGGTGGGACACCTCGCTGTTCTCCTTCTTGATGTCTATCACCTGAACTTCATCCTCTTCTGTGTCCTCTTCCTCCTCCTCTGCTTCTTCCTCAGTTGTGTTCCCTCTCCCATCGGTGCTGGCCGTGGGGGTCTCCACCACTTCCCTGTCAGGAGTGGCCGCCAGCCCCAGCTCCCCACTGCTCACAGAGGTCTCCTCACTGCCCAGCCCTGCAGCAGACAGAACACATGGGGGTGAGGACAGGCTCAGCACCACCTCCATGCCCTACACCCTGTCCATGCAGCATGAGGCTTGGTGACTTATCACCATCTGCCACCAAAGCCCCATCCTTTGGAGCCACCTGGTGAGGAGTGCCCACATCTCCAGGGTGGACAGATGCTCAAGTGTGCTCTAGGAAGGCTTTGTGCCTCCCCAAACTCACTGCTTAAGGCCACCTGCCCAGCTCTTTTGTGCCACTCTCCCCAGGGAGCCCTCCCCATGTCCCTTCTGTAGAAGTGGAGGTGATGCAGATGCCCACGGTCCAGCCTTGGGGAGGGGCAAGCAGCTCAGCATCCCTCCCTGCACCCCAGGATCACAGGCACTGCCACCCTGCAGATCTGCTCCTGCCCTTGGATCCATGGCTGGCAAACACCCTTCTGCAAGATTCTGCTGTGCCGCCTTCCAGACACTGTTCCCAAAGCCCTCAGCTTGGGCTCAAAGAGCCAAACTCCCCATTCTGGAGCTGCACCCCCTCCCTGCGGGGCAGCCCCCACCACAGGACTGTGCTGGGCATGTAGCAGGACCTTTGAGCCACATTCCTCCTTCAGAGGTGGCCCACCAGGCTGTGGTGACCACCTCCTGCCTGTCCTGTTTGTCCCACATTAAACATCTCAACAAATGATCTATTCAAGGCTTTGCCTGTGGGGTCCTGAGCATTAATTAGAGCAAATTAGTTTGGGTACTAAAGAGCTGCCTGCTGCTGGGAGCTGCAGTGCTTGTGGCTAGCGGGGAAGGGGGCTGTGCAGGGGGTTGATAGGTTCTGTTGTGCACTCATAAAGCAAGCACAGCTCCATCCATGGAGTTCCACCTCCTCACAGCCTGGGCAGCTGCTCTCAAATGTTATTTTGACCCTGACAAAGGTTCAGGTATTATTTTTCCTTTTCCTTTTTCTGGGCAAAGCAAAGTTTCTGTGTGCAGGGCATGGCCTGAACATCTCTTAGAGCTTCATTCCATGGTGCTGGCTGTGCCAGGACTGCCACAGCTACTCCAGGTTGCCTCTCTAAGGAAGGGTTTAGTACTGATGTGCCAGGTGACACACAGAAAATACCAACTTAGTGCTGCCAGTGGGTGTGGAAGTGGCAAGAGGGACCCAGCCCAGCCGGGTGCTAGAAGTGGAGCAAACCCACAGGTCAATGGTGAGGAGAAGAGCAGCAGCAGCCCCACAGCCAAGCTTCCCCTCATTCTGTAGCCACCAAAAATCAACCAGCTGGGCCAGAGCCCATGGGTGGGAAATGTGGAAGGGCAGCAATGCTGAAAGGCCACGCACATGGAGGTGCAGCCGTCCTCCTTTAATGGTGGTCAATAAAGTCCTCCCTGAGGAGCAGTCTTGAGGAGCAAATACTTTGGGAGGAGAGGACATGTTCTGAGCAGGGGATGCACTTTGCACAGAGTATATAAATGTGTCCATCTCTGTCTAGAGAGTCACCAGGCTTTAATGAGCTGCTCACCACCGAGGCAGCTATATGGTCCAGCATGGGCTCCAGCTGATTTCTATCATTTTCACCTAGGATTGAGTAAAGAAACCCAGGAGCAGATGTTTAGGAGAGCAGCTTTCTGCTACATGCTTGGGTGCCAGCAGGGGTTAGACACTTGGTGAGTCAGGCAGGAGAAGGATTTGGGGGTTGAGGCTGAACATTTCTGACTGACAGCCTCCCTAGGCTGTCCTCTGAGCTCCCCAGCATGGAGCAGAAGATAAAGCACCTCCCAGCCTCACAGGGCTGTAGGAGACCTCCTGGTTGAAGACTCTATGGTGCTTCAATAGTCCATGGTCATGGAGGTACATGCAAGCCTCAGGAAGAAAGACACCAGCCACATTTTCTAAGGCAACTCTACAGATGGACATAAGGAGGAAATTTGGACCTTAAGGAGGGAAGTTCTTCACAATGAGGGTGGTGGAACACTAGAACAGGTTGCTCAGGGATGTGGTGGAGATCCTCATCCCTGGAGACATTCAAGATCAGCCTTGATGTGGCCCTGGGCAGCCTGATCTAGTCAGAGATGTCCCTGCTGACTGCAGGGATGTTGGACAAGGTGACCTTTGAGGGTCCCTTCCAACCCGATGCAGTCTGTGAGTCACTGCTCTCCAGAAGATCAGGGGCTGACTGAATTCAAACCCATCATGACCTCTGTGTATCACTGCCTTTGGAGGCTGCCCATTGCAGGAGAACCTCACATCCCACAGCGTTTGCCATTTTACCTTCCTCTGGCTCCTGGCCTGCCAGCTCCATGTCCTGGGTGCCAGCTGCTCCCTGCTGTAACATCTCACTGTTGTCCTCTTGCTTCTCTACGGGAGACACAAAGCAGAAGGCATGGGCTGCTGGAGCAGTCAGGGAGGGAAGCTGGGGTGAATGGTGGCAGACTGGCAGCAGATCCAGGGCAGGTGAAGAAATTGCTCGTTTCGTCCTGTCCTGGGTAACTGCAAGATCAAATCTGTCCCTAACTCTGAGTTACTGTCACAACCACCATGGCTTGGGACCTTGTCTCATACACAAAGTCCATCCTGGCTGTACACAACACAGAGGTTTTCTTTCCAAACAGTCATGGGATCATAGAGTCCTTTCAGTTGGAAGAGACCTTTAAGATCATCAAGTCCAACCCTTAACCCAGCACTGCCAGGTCACCACTAATCTATGTCCATAAGCACCACATCTCCATGGCTTTGAAACTCCTCCAGGGATGGGGACTCCATCCCTGGGCAGCCTGGGCCAGGCCTGGACAACCCTTTTGGGGAGGAAATAGTTCCTCATGTCCAACCTAACCTTCCCTGGAGCACCTTGAGGCCATTTCCCTTTTGGGGAAGGAGGTTTTTTTGCCTTGAAGAAAGACAGCCTTGTACCTACCTTCACATTGCTTCTCTCCATCCAGAAGCTCGTGAACTATGCCCTGTGCCAAAGAGTTTCTGTTCTCCTGCTGGTTTTCTCCGGCAGGTGGAGTGTTCAGGCTGGTGTCCGTGGTCAGGTAGGGACCTGTCCCCGCAGGCTTTGCTCTCTCATCGATGACCTCCACTCCCCGCAGCGGGCCCTTCTCCGGGGCTAAGCTCCCGTTGCACTCAGGCATGGTGGATGCCACCGGCGCTTCTTCTGTCATGCTGAGCACCCTTGCCGTGCCCACCCGTCGGGGCAAAGCACCTCCGGGGGCCCCGCTCCTGCACCCCGGGGTGGGGAGCGCCGGTCCTCGCCCCTTCTCCCCGGGGCTCGCTCCCCCGGGCGGACGGTCAGGACGCGTCCCCTCTGCGCGGTGGCACCATCAGCTGTGCCGAGGGGTGGCCAGCGGGCTCTGGCCATGGGGAGACCAATCAGCACCTGGCCCTGCTGAGGCTGCTCCCGTTGCATAATTAAATGCAGCCTTTTGATGCCCATCAACAAACAATCTGAGGCAGGCGGCAGCGCGCTGGCACCGAGCGCGGCTCCCTCGGCCCCTCCGCCCCCGCGAACAAACAGCGATCTTGTGCTCGGGGGACAATGGCCCTTTGTGTCCCCGCCGGCTCACAGGGACCACCATTGTTCTGCCCCCTAATCCCCGGGGGGTGACCGCTGCCCCCTGTGCTGCGGCCACCTAAACCCTCTTAACATTCCCCATGGGTTTGTGTGCCCCTAAACCTGGCCGGACCATGCCCACACAATGCCCACATTCTGCACCACTCAGGGACAAGCCAGCTGCTTGGGAGGACACATGGCCTGCTCACGGCACAGGGACATGCTCCTCTGCCACAGGCTCAGCCTGGCCACCTCCTGCCCCGTCACAGAATCATGGAATAGTTTGGGTTGGAAGAGGTCTTCAAGATCGTGGAGACCAACCATGAACCCAGCACTGCCAGGTCACCACTAAACCATGGCCCTCAGCACCACATCTCCACTGCTTTGAAACCCCTCCAGGGACAGGGACTCCACCACTGACCTGAACAGCCTGGGCCAAGCCTGGACAACCCTTTTAAGGAAGAAATTGTTCCTCAAGTCCAACCTAAACCTCCCTTGGTGCAACCTGAGGCCATTTCCTCTTGTTCTGTCACTTGTTCCTTGGGAGGAGAGACCAACCCCCACCTAACTCCAACCTCCTTTCAGGGAGCTTAGAGAGCAATGAGGTCCCCCCTCAGCCTCCTCTTCTGCAGGCTAAACACCCCCAGTTCCCTCAGCTGCTCCTCACCAGCCCTGTTTTCCAAACCCTTCACCAGCTTTGTTGCACTGCTCTGGACATACTCCAGCCCTCAACACCCAGCACTGAACCCAGTGCCCAGTCCAGGGAGACAATCCCTGCGCTACTCCTGCTGGCCACACATTGCTGATCCAGGCTAGGATGCTGGTGGCCTTCTTGGCCACCTGTGCACACCTTGGCTTTTCTTCAGCTGCTGCAACCAATACTTCCAGGTCCTTTTCTACCAGGTGGTTTCCAGCCGCTCTGCCCCAAGCAGGAGTCGTCATGTCCCAAGTGCAGGACCCAACACTTAGCCTTCTTGACCCTGATAGTGTTGGCCTTGGCCCACTGATCCAGCCATTCCAGGTCCCTCTGTAGAGCCTCCTACCCTCCAGCAGATCAACATTCCCACCCAACTTGTCTTCCACAAACTTTCAGAGGGGTGCACTCAATCCCCTCATCCAGCTCACTGACAAGGACACCACAGAGAACTGGCCCCAGTGCTGAGCCCTGAGGAACACCACCTGTGAGGGGCCACTGACTGGATTTAACTCCATTCCCCACCACTCAGTCACCTGCTAAGTGAAGCTCAACTTCAGGGATTGGCTGCCAGGGCTCTCCCAGGGAGAGAAGATGAAACCCAAAAGCACAGCCAAAGTGATGTTTTGTGGCAAGATGGGAACTGAGGTCTCAGGCTGCCAAGGCCAAGCCAGGCAGGTGACAGGATGCTTGCTGCCTGCTGGCAGCCCAGGCAGGTCAGCGTGGTGCTGCTTCTTCCACACCCACACACAATCCCCTTCTGCAGAACCAGCAGAGTCTCTCTAAAGGCGTGTCAAAGGGGCAGGAGATGAGATCAACACTTAGGGACAGGGATCTACTGGAGAGAGTCCAACAGAGAGCTACCAGGATGAGGAAGGGACTGGAGCACTGCCCTGTGAGGAGAGGCTGAGAGCCCTGGGGCTGTGCAGTCTGGAGAGGAGAAGGCTGAGAGGGGATTTAATCAATGTTTATCAATATCTGAGGGCTGGGGGTCAAGAGGGAGGGGACAGGCTCTGCTCACTTGCACCCTGGCATAGGACAAGGGGCAATGGAGAGAAACTCCAGCACAGGAGGTTCCACCTCAACAGGAGGAGGAACTTCTTCAGTGTGAGGCTCACAGAGCACTGGAACAGGCTGCCCAGAGGGGTTGTGGAGTCTCCTTCTCTGGAGACTTTCCAGACCCATCTGGATGTGTTCCTGTGTGACCTATGCTGGATTCTATGGTCCTGCTCTGGCAGGGATGTTGGACTAGGTGATCTCCAGAGGTCCTTTCCAACCCCTGACATCCTGTGAGCCTGTGACCAGTGGGACCTCCAGTGAGCAGGAGCCAGAGGGGAGCACCCAAGCAGCACCAGGGTTCTTCTGACCTGGCTGAACTCATCTCACCCCTGGTTCCCAGGCCAGGGTTATGTAAGGGTAATCTCCTGCCCTGAGTGACTTTGTGTGCTCACTTAATGCAACAGTTCTGGAGCCTTTGGGCTTTAGGCTTTGGAAAGCCTCTTGTTGAGTTCAGAGCTGGATTAGAAATGGATCCAAAGCCCTTCCACTGGTTTTGTTCTTCTGTGAGTTTACATCTCTAAACAAACACCTTCTCACCCTTGTTATGCAGATGAGTTCAGTGTTCTTCAGGGAATCCTAGAATGGGTTGGGTTGGAAGGGACCTCAGAGATCATCCAGTTCCAATCCCACTGCCATGGGCAGGGACACCTCCCACTCAACCAGGTTGCTCAAGACCTCATCCAAACTGACCTTGAACATCTCCAGGCAGCTGGAAATACTTGTTCAAGAAAAATAGATGGTGAGGTCTGAAAGTGAATTGGCAACATTCAGTGGTAGGTGCCCTCAGGAGGAGAAGCTGGGTGCCCAGCACAGGGGGATGGTGAGAGGCTGGGTACCTGGCATGGGCTGGTGGTGACAGTCTTGCACCCTTCTTGGTGCAGCCAACATGAGCCTGGGGCTTGAGTGTGGGGCAAACTCCTGGCCAGGCTTCAAAAGTGAAACAACCCAGAGCTAAAACCACGGCACCATGCCCAATGGGGAGCTCTGCTGACCCAGGAGCCACGAAAGCTCCTGTTGTGGGGACAGGGATGGGGACAGGACCCTGCCTGCCTGCCTTGCTGATTGAAAGAAGCTATTAAAAGAGTTTTAGATCTTTCCTGGTGCCATCTGTTGGTTAGACAACCTCTTCTCATCTGTGCAGCCTGGCACTGCCAAGGGCAGTGTGGTGGCATTGCCACAGTCTGTCTCAGGCCACCAGCTCTGCACTGCAGTGGTGCTTCCTGTGGCAGACCTGCTGCCCACGGTGAGGTTGCTTTAGTTTCCCTATCTGTGGGTGGCACAACCATGCCTTCTGCAGCTGGTCTGTGCTGGGAGCACAGCAGTAAATTCTTGGGTTCATATCATGTGTGCTTGTCTTTTACCTGGCAGGGGCAGCACACAGTCAGTGACCTGCAACATCTGTGGTTTGTGATCTGCTCAGTGCTGGGTGTGACCAGCTGCTACACTTGGAACCTTCTAAAGCAGCTGCATGAGAAAGGAAACACAGGGCAGGAAAGCAGAACTGCCCCCAGGAAGGCAGCCACCCCCCCAAAGCGAGCAGAGATGCAGCTGCTGGTGTCATGGATCCACCTGACCTGCTCTGAGCACATCTGAGATGGACCAAAAGCCAGGACATGCAGGAGCACAGGCCAAAGAGAGGAATGCAGGAGCTCCTCAAATGTTTTGTAGGATCATCAAATCCCTGACTGGTTTGGGTGATGATGGACCTCTGAAGCTCATCTAGTCCAACCCCCTGCAGTCAGCAGAGACATCTGCAACCAGGGCAGGCTGCTCAGAGCCCCAAACAACCTGACCTGGAATGGTTCCAGGCATGGGCCATGTCCCACCTCTCTGGGCAGCCTGGGATAGGCTCTCACCACTCTCAGTGTCAAACATTTTTTCCTTCTCTCCAGCCTGAGTTTTAGTTTCATATCATTACCCCTTGTCCTCTCACAACAGGCCCTGCTCAAAAATCTGTCCCCAGCTTTTTCATCAGCCCCTTTAAGCACTGAAAGGCCACCAGAAGGTCTCCATTTGATGTAGGGTTTTGAGGTTGGGAAGGGGTTGCCTAGATCTAGGCATGGACAAGACCCTGTTAAGTGGTGAAGAACCCTTATGAGGTCAGGCTCAGTAGCACTCAGCAGATTAACTACAGTTCTGGGCTTAAAAATGAATTGCAGTCTTCAGAGCAGCTGCACTTCTTTCTGAGGTGAGCTCCAGCTGGAGCAAGAAGAAGAAAGGTCATCCCTTGGATGCTGGGAAATGAAGCAAACCCTTCAACCACCCCATGGTCAGTGAGAACAATTCTTCCACTGAAGGTCCACAGCCCCAACCCCATGACCCACAGCGTCACTGTGTGAGGTAGCTCACATGCCCACCCTCCTCCTGCCCAGCCTCTCAGGACCCTCCCAGATGGCTCCCTGTGAGGACAAAAGCCACTTCAGAAGAGCTTTCTTGCTCTCTGAGCTGCTTGGCTTGCCTGTGAGTTCCTTCCTGCCCCAAGCAGGCTGGGGCACGTTGATCTCAACACCCAGTGCAGCGTCCCCGCAGAGCTCGCCTGTCACCCACATCCTGTTTCCAACCACGGCTGAGAACATCTCCTGTTGTCATCTTGCAGCTACCAAAGCAGGTTCTCACAGCTGCTGGAAAAGCATCATTTATTTGGCCTTTCTGAAGCTTTTTTTTTCTTTTTTTGAGTGTCCAGGTTCATTCAGCATTTCCCACCTGAAAGCAAAGCATGTACAGACTCGTGGAATCACAGATGGGTTTGGGTGGGAAGTCACCTCTAAAGTTACAGAATCACAGAATCACACAGAATTAACCAGGTTGGAAAAGACCTTCAAGATCATCAAGTCCAACCTATCACCCAACACCAGCTACTCAACTAAACCATGGCACTAAGTGCCTCATCCAGTCTTATTTTAAACACCTCTAGGGTGTTCATCTAGTCCACCCCCCCCTGCAGTCAGCAGGGACATTTGCAACCAGAGCAGGTTGCTCAGAGCCCTAAACAACCTGACCTGAAATGGTTCCAGGGATGGAGCATCTCCTACCTCTCTGGGCAGCCTGGACCAGGGTCTCACCAACCTCAGCATCAAACTTTTCTCCCTTCTCTCCAGCCTGAATCTCCTTCCTTTAGCTCAAACCATCATCTCTCATCCTGCGACAGCAGGCCCTGCTTAAAAGTCTGTCCCCAGCTTTCTGCTCAGCCCTTCAAGCACTGCAAGGCCACCAGAAGGTCTCCCTGGAGCCTTCTCTTCTCCAGGCTGAACAAGCCCAACTCTCTCAGCCTGGCCTCACAGCAGAGGGCTTCCAGCCCTCCCATCACTGCTACACCTTCCCCTGGCCCCACTCCTACAGGTCCATGTCTTTGCTGTGCTGAGGACTCCAGAGCTGGCTCCAGCACTGCAGGTGGGGTCTCAGCAACCCCTTAATGCTTGTAAGAGACCTGACAGGCACCAGTTCAGACTCTGCTGGCTTAGCAGCCTTTATTGATGAGAGCAATGCTGGGAACAGGTTGTTTTTACCTGAGGTTCATCTCAGAGGGGAGCTCTTGGTTTTCACCTGATGTTTCTGAGAAGACCAAGAAACCCTTCTCCAGCAGCACTGCCTGGTAAACAGCAACATGGTCTGCTGGGTCAGGAGAGGAATGAGTCACACAAGGCATTTAGATTATATTTAAAATTCCTCCAATTGTGCTTGAAAAACATCATTAGGTGGCCTGGGTGGAACAAAGAGCCTGTCCCCATGTGCCTGAGGGAAATTAAATTCTCTTTCTCCTCACTTCTCTGCCCACACTTATTAAATCACCTCCTGTAAATTAATCTGGCTGCCTGAAGCCTCTGCTCCTGCAGAAACATGAGCAGCTGCTGACCTTCCTGCCAAGGAGCAGCAGAACACCAGCCCCATGGGCATCTCCTGCAGCCCTGGGACTGCAGAGGGACCAGTTCCAGGCACAGCCCTCCAAGAAGGTCCCCAGAGTATGAGCCACCACCAGCTCCAGACACAGAACAATCCTGCTCATCCCTGCAGGACAATGCTCTGCCTCTATTTCACTTGCTTTGAGGATGCCAAATCCACCTGAGCTGTGTAGTCAACGCACTGCAAGAGGATGAGCTTCTTCCCACATCTGCTAAAATTCTGGCCAGGCAACATTAGCCAAAAGGAAGACAAAAGGAAGCTGAGGTGAGACCTTCAGGCTCTCTGCTGAAAGGGGCTTGGAGCCAGGTGGGGTTTGGTCTTTTCTCTCTACTAACAAGAGGAAACAGGCTCAAGTCGCCCCAGGAGAGGTTTAGGTTGGACATGAGGGGCATTTTCTTCCCCAAAAGGGTTGTCCAGGCTTGGCCCAGGCTGCCCAGGGCAGTGATGGAGCCCTCATCCTTGGAGGTGTTTCAGAGCTGTGTAGATGTGGAGCTGAGGGCCATGGTTTGGTAGTGACCTGGCAGTGCTGAGCTCATGGCTGGACTCCATAATCTTGAAGGTCTCTTCAAGCCAAAACGATTCCACAGTTTTATGATCCTTTGCTGTCAGCAGCACTGACCACAAGAGCTGGTCCTTGATTTGGAGGCTGGGAAGTGGCTTGTGGAATTACCCTTTCCCTTTGTGACACACACACGGACTCTGCACAGCCCCAGGTAGCAACAGCAGCATCTCAGGGCAGCATGAGCAGCCCTACAGTGAAAGGGATGAACTGGTATGTGAGCTCCTGGCCCATGCCAGCACATCCATGTACATCACCCACCACAAGCCACAGGTGGTCCTCTGCCCTTCATCTCAGAAACTTACTGCCTGGGGAGTCCGTCACACGCTCTGGGCTCCATCCTCTTTTTTAGCAGGGCTCTGTCACTGAGTTGAGCAGAATCACTTTGGGAGCCATCAGTGCTGCATTCAACCACAAACTGATAGACCATTAAAGTATGCTGAGGAAGTTCTGCAAAGGTTCTCTGCACTTCAGCGTTGGTCATTTTTCAGGTTAACAAAGAGGTCCACAGTGAGCCCTGATAAAAAATTTATATAATTAAAGACCCCAGAGCTTGTAGGTAGCCTCAGAACCATTGTGTAGGGGATGGTCATGCAGTGCCACCACACTTCACCCACTGCCTGCTTCTGAGTGAGCTGCTGCCCTCAGTCCTAAGCCATGCAGGAGTCTCACATAGAGTCCCAGGCATCAAGGATCATAGAATCATAGAATTGTTTGGGTTGGAAAAGATCTCTAAGATCGAGTCCAACCATCAACGTGCCCCAAAGTGCCATGGCCACAGGTTTCTTGAACACCTCCAGGGATGATGACTCCACCACCTCCCTGGGCAGCCTGTTCCAGTGCCTGACCACTCTTGCAGAGAAGAAATTGTTCCTAATCTACAACCTAAACCTGCCCTGGAATAATTTCAGGCCATTTCCTCTTGTCCTATCACCTGATATACTAGGGAGAAGAGACTGACCCCTAGCTCCCTCCAACCTCCTTTCAAGCTGTTATAAAGAGAAATGAAGTCTTTCCTCAGCCTCCTCCATACTAAACACCCCCAGTTCCCTCAGCTGCTCCTCACCAGCCCTGTTCTCCAGACCCTTCCCCAGCTTTGTTGCCCTTCTCTGGACCTGCTCCAGCCCTTCAATGTCCTTCTTGGAGCGAGGGCCCCAGAACTGCCCCCAGCGCTCAGGGTGCCAAGGGTGGATGACCCACGTGCTGTCAAACCCGACTCTCCTCCTCCTCCACCGCCCTCTGAAGGCCTGGGATGAACTTCAGAAGCTGCTTTCGGATGCTGGATCTCCTGCTTTTGCGCGGGAGGGTCCCGAAACTGCTGCTGCCGCTGCCGGCCTCCCAGAGCGGGGACATGGAGCCGCTGCTGGCCAGGCTGACGCTGCGGATCCTGCGCAGGGACGAGCCCCTGGCAGCGCCGTCCCCGTCCCTGGGGAGGAAGCAATCGTCGTCCACGCTGGACAGGCGGCTCAGGCTCTCGGCGGCCGAGTCCTCGAAGGCTGCGCTCTGGCAGAAGCTGTCCTCGCTACCCAGGGTCATGGAGCTGAGGCGGGAGCTGCTCTCGCTGGAGAAGCGAAGCTCCCTCGGGCAGAGTGGTGCCGGCGTGCTGCGGCCACCGCGCGGGCTGGGCTCCTCCAGCCCCAGCCCTGCCAGCACGGCGTTGGCGTTCACCTCCCCTGGAAGGGAAGCCCAAGAGGAGCGTGAGTCGCGACTGCGGCAGGTTGGAAGGGACCCTCCAAAGGGCATCTTGTCCAAGCCCCCTGCAGGCAGCAGGGACACCTCCAACTAGATCAAGCCGCATCCAGTCTGACCTTGAACGTGTCCAAGGATGAGGCTTCAATCACATCTCAGGGCAACCTGTTCCAGTGCTTCACCACCCTCATTGTTGAAGACCTTCCTCGGAATGTCCAACCTAAACTAACCCTGCTCCAGTTTCTCCAGTATCTGCTTACTACATAGGATTGGATTACGTGACCTCAAAGGTCCCTTCAAACCCAAACCATTCCCTGATTCTGAGGCTGGAGAGCAGGATGTCTCTGACATAAGGAAACACCATGCCTGGCAGCTCAGCATGGGGAGCAGCCCCTGTCATAGACTCATAGATTGGTTTGGGTTGGAAGGGACCTTAAAGATTCTCTAGTTCCAACCTCACCTTCCACTAGACCAGATTGCTCAAGGCCTCATCCAACCTGGCCTTGAACACCTCCAGGGAGGGGGAATCCACAACCTCCTTGGGCAACCTGTTCCAGTGTCTCACCACCCTGCCCCTGGCAAAAGCTGTGCCCTGGCTGCGGAGTGCTCCCTGCCCCTGCCATCTCCCTGTGCAGAGTCAAAGCTTCTCTCCAGGCAACCAACCAACCCTGGGAAACCAACCAATCAACCAAACCAGCCCTGGGCAAACCCACCCAACCCTGGGCAACAAACCAACCAACCAACCAACCAACCAACCAACCAACCAACCAACCCACCCAACCCTGGGCAACCAACCAACCCAACCCCTCCCCTGATAAGCCCAAGATAAGAATGGAAAAATCTTTGCAGCCCACATCTGCTCAAGCAGAAGAGCAGAATGAGTCAGTCAAGCAGCATCCAAATTCATCATCCCTGGAAAAAAAAGCAAGCTTTCCCAGGGCCAGCCCCACTGAGAGAAGAAAGAGAGAGCAGATGAGGAGGTGGCAGAGTGGCAGAAACCAGCACCCTGTGTTTTCTCAGCCAGACACGAGAACCTACCGTGCAGTAAGCGCTGCTCCTGCACCAGCAGTGAGTGCAGCTCCACCACCTTCTGCTGCAGGCTTTGCTGTGGGGGGAGAGGGTCCATCACACACACATCTTGGGAAGGTCCCAGCGTGGGGGTTCTTCCTGGGGCTCCCTCAACTCTCTGAGCAGGAACCATGTACAAGGACACTGCAACACCCTGCCCAGGCAGGTTGTGGAGTCTCCTTCTCTGGAGAGCTTCCAAACCCACCTGGGCATTGTGGTCCTGGGCAAGCTGCTGTGGGTGCCCCTGCTTGAGCAGGGGGGTTGGACTGGATGATTTTCGGAGGTCCCTTCTAACCTGACCCACAAGACACGAAGGCTTGTGGCACAGCTTTCTTCCAGCTGCTCTTCTCACTGAAACACTTGCTGGTGGCTTTGGCCAAACCAGATGTAGAGGGTGGCTCCAGCTTCCCTGTAGCTGCCAGCACTGAAACAGGCTCACCAGCAAGATGGGAGCAAGGAGAGCTTCTGAAGATAATTATTCTGGAGAAATTTGCTCTCACCATCTCGACATAAAGTACTTTTTAGAAGTTTATCATTGACTTAAAACTAGGAAGTTGCATCCAAGAAATGCTAAGGAGCTGTCCAAAGGTTCTCCTCATCCAGACCCCACCAAAAGAGCAACTGCTTCCTGGTCCTGGTCTCACCAACCTAACTGGCACAGAGGTGGGATGGGCAGAAGAACTGCTGCATGGAGCAGGTATCTGGCCACAGCTGGATACCACAGTGGCGGGGGATGCCAAGGAGTCCATGCCCCAGGTGCTGGGTGCTGCACCCTGAGGGCAAAACAAGCTTTGTGGAAGCCAAACCTGGGATGTTTCACACTCCCAAGCATGTCACTATCTCACTGTGGTCACAGCAGCTGAGCATACCCTTCAGCAAGGCATCAGAGAGGGTGACAAACACAACTGAGGTTCTCCCACCACAGCCATATGCCCAGAGTCACCCTGTGCCCATGCTCCTGGCAGAGGGGTGGCACTGATGGAAAAGGCCTTTAGCTGAAAACTCCCTCTTGAGACAGAGGATTCTGAGGTTTGGGCTCCATTGTTTCCCTGGAAAGGGGCAGGGGGTGGGGGGAGCCCATTGTTGTGGCTTCACTGGTTATTTGATCCTGGTTTCCAAGAGACAGACCCACCGACTGGTCATGGAACAGTGGTCACAGAATCACAGAAACAGGATCACCAAGTCCAACCCAGAACTCTACTGTACAAGGCTCACCCCTAAATCATATCCCCAAGCACCACATCCAAACCACATTCATACACATCCAGGGTTGGGTACTCCACCACCTCCCTGGGCAGCACATTCCAATCCCTGACCACTCTTGCTGGGAAAAACATTTTCCTACTGTCCAGTCTAAACCTACCCAGTCTTAGCTTGAGGCCATTTCCTCTTGTTCTATCACTAATTACCCGAGAGAAGAGACCAGCAGCAGCCTCTCTACAGTGTCCTTTCAGGTAGTTGCAGAGAGCAAGGAGGTCTCCTCTCAGCCTCCTCTTTTCCAAACTAACCATCCCCAGCTCCCTCAGTCACTCCTCATCAGATTTATTCTCCAAAATAAATCTTATGGCTGGGATGGAAGCCTCCTGCTGCTGGGGTCTCCTTGACACAGTGGTGACCTCTCTGGCTCTGAGGTCCAGCTCGTTTCTCACTGTGTCTCAACGAGTCACCTGGCAGGTGGTCTCAGCTCGGCCCAGCTGGCCAAGCTGGTGGTCTCAGCTCCCACCAGCCTGAGGCACTGGGGACACAGTCAGGTGCAGTAGTACCACATGCAGGACTGTGTCCTGTTCTGGAGCCTCTATTACAGAAAGGATCTGGAGGTGCTGGAAGGTGTCCAGAGAAGGGCTACAAGGATGATCAGAGGGCTGGAGCTCCTCTGCTATGAGGACAGACTGAGAGAGTTGGGGTTGTTCAGTCTGGAGAAGAGAAGGTTCCAAGGAGACCTTCTTGTGGCCTTCCAGTGTCTTAAGGGGGCTACAAGAAAGCTGGGGAGGGACTTTTGAGGGTGTCAGGGAGTGATAGGACTGGGGGGAATGGAACAAAACTAGAAGTGGGGAGATTCAGAATGGATGTTAGGAAGAAGTTCTTCCCCATGAGGGTGGTGAGACACTGGCACAGGTTGCCCAGGGAGGTGGTGGAAGCCTCATCCCTGGAGGGTTTTGCAGCCAGGCTGGATGTGGCTGTGAGCAACCTGCTGTAGTGTGAGGTGTCCCTGCCCATGGCAGGGGGTTGGAAGTGGATGATCCTTGAGGTCCCTTCCAACCCTGACAGCTCTATGATTCTATGTGAGGCCAACATGGCTCCTGCACTCACAACCATCTCCCAACAGCTCCAACCACACTGAGCATGCAGAGCTTTGCTCCAGTGCTACCTCCAGGCTCAGATTTCCAAGCTTTTCCCACCAACCAAGAGCCTCCCAACACCCACCCCTTGGTCAGCTTTCCCTCCTTCAGAGAGAAATTAGCAGCCAGCTGCAGGGGCCCAACGCTCAAAAGCAAGCCAGCTAGCTCCAAAGGCATCCTCCAGACCCCCACCAGTTTAACCAGCCTTGGAGGGGAATCCAAGCTCATGGGGCTCTCACCCTGATCTCTTCCTCCCTGCCCATCTTCTAGGCTGAAGTGATGGTGACCAGCATGACAGGGACCACAGGTGGGGGTGCTGGCAGCAGGGCACACACAGGTGCCTGCCCTGCCAGGATACCCAGCCCCACATACACCCTCCTGACCCATCAGCAGTGAGCCTACAACTACCCTCTGCCTTCAACAGGGCTTGACTCATCACTGAGGTTACCTTCAGGAGGTGCAGCTTGGTCTCCAGCTCCATTTTCTGCAGGAACATGGCCCCATTGACAGTCTCTAGCCTGGAAAGAACAGGAGATGCTGGCATCAGAGAGGAGAGGGCCACCAAGCTCTGCCAGGATTGTCACACCCCACACCACAGGGACATGGTGCCACAGGGACACTGTGGGAGCAACCACATGTGGAGACAGGTCTGGCTGGACCCTGTCCTCCATGGATGTCTCCAGGTGCAGGTCTGGCTGGACCCTCTCCTCCATGGATGTCTCCAGGTGGTGGTGTGAGATAAGCAAACACGCAGCAGGGGTAGGAGGAAAAGGACTAAGAACAAGAAGGGCACTGAAGGGCTGGAGCAGGTCCAGATAAGGGCAATGAAGCTGGACAACAGGTCTGGTGAGGAGCAGTTGAGGGAACTGGGGTTGTCTAGCCTGGAGAAAAAGAGGCTGAGGGGAGACCTCATTGCTCTCTACAACTCCCTGGAAGGAGGTTGGAGTCAGATGGGTGTTGGTCTCTTCTCCCAGGGAACAAGTGACAGGACAAGAGGAAATGGCCTCAGGTTGCACCAGGGGAAGTTTAGGTTGGTCATGAGGAACAACTTCTTCCTTAAAAGGGTTGTCAAGGCCTGGCCCAGGCTGTTCAGGTCAGTGGTGGAGTCCCTGTCCCTGGAGGGGTTTCAAAGCAGTGGAGATGTGGTGCTGAGGGCCATGGTTTAGTGCTGGGTTAATAGCTGGACTCAATGATCTTCAAGGCCTCTTCCAACCAAAACCATTCTATGACAGGGTGGGGCAGCACTGGGGCACCTTCCTAGAGCTCCTCTCCCCATCCCCAGCCCTCCCCTACAGCAAGAACCTGGCTCTGCCCAACCAGACCACAGGGGTTTCTGCCTCTGGCACAACACAGGACTGCAGGGCAGCATGAGAAGCTCCAGGAGGACAGACTATTAAGCTCAAGACCATTTGAAGGAGGGACCTACCTTAAATAGTTCCCTGAAGACTTTATCAAGTCTACTATTTGCTTGTGGCTGAAGCCATCAGTGTTCACACCGTTGATGCTGGAGAGGATGTCACCTGTTGGAGACACCCAGGGGTCAATATTAGTGTCTGGAGGTTGTGGATGTCTTCCATGTGCTCTACAATAAAAATAATGGGGGGAGTAGCAAGATAAGGCCACCCACAGGAGGAGAAGAGAGGAATAGTTACCAGGCTGAAGGCCAGAAAGATGGGCAGGACTTTCTTCTTGGATTTTGCAGACACAAGTGAACACCTCCAGGGAGCAAGCATTTTGGTGTGGAAGTCTAATGGTCTGTAGCACCAAAGGGACACAGGGTTACTAACCACATAGGAATGAAAATTGTTTAAAAATAATAGTCACAGAACCCAGTCCAACCCCCCTGCTAAAGCAGGGCACCCACAGCAGCTTGCCCAGGATCACATTGCCCAGGTGTGGTTGGAAGCTCTCCAGAGAAGGAGACTCCACAACCTCTCTGGGCAGCCTGCTCCAGGCCTCCAGCACCCTCACAACAAACAACTTTCTCCTCATCTTCAGGTGGAACCTCCTGGCTTCCAGTTTGTGCCCAGTGCCCCTTGTGCTGTCCCTGGGCACCACTGAGCAGAGTCTGGCCCCAGCCTCTTGCCCCCCACAGCTCCTTTAGCTCTTGCTGAGCATTGCTCAGATCCCCTCTGGGGCTGCTCTTCTGCAGGCTCCACAGCCCCAGGGCTCTCAGCCTTTCCTCCTCACAGAGATGCTCCAGGCCCCTCAGCACCTTTGTAACATTCAACTCTGACCCCTGCAGTTCAGGGTAGCTACTGATGGAAGCAGAGCATGCTGAGCCCTGTCCCTCCCCACCACAGCTCAGAAGCTCTTTATTCTCCTTTGGGAAAGCTCTGCCTGTTTTGTGTTTCTGACCTGAGGGACAAAGGTGGCTCCTTGTCCTGTCCCTGGGCACCACTGAGCAGAGTCTGGCCCCAGCCTCTTGCCCCCCACAGGTCCTTTAGCTCTTGCTGAGCATTGCTCAGCTCCCCTCTGGGGCTGCTCTTCTCCAGGGTACAAAGCCCCAGGTCTTCCAAGCATCTCCTCACCAGAGAGATGTCTTTTGTGCTGAGCAGGGTGTGGTGCTCACCATGCAAGTGAGGACACCACAGTGAAACAACCTAAAGATTAGCAACCACATTGTGATGGTGGAGAATGGCAGACACCAAAGAGATGCCTGCACCTTGGTTTTGCAGAAACCCTGGGTTTAAATCATCACCAAAACCTCAGCCAGGCAGGATGTGGTTTGCTCTACTGAAGGACACTTCACTTTCCCAGGCACAGCAGAGCTGGGTGTGCCTCAAGCCTCTCAGAAGGTAGTTGACTCCTACTGGCTGTGAACACCACATGAAGGCAGCTGGGGCTGCCAGAGAGAACTGGAAAGCAAGGAGAGTGGAACCTTCTTTTGGCCTCTTAAACCCAGCCATGCACTACCCTAGAAGCATTTTGTAGTCCTGACTTCTGCATGAAGTCATCCTGAGTGTGCAGCCATCGTGGTGCTCAGTGCTGAGCTGTACTGAGGGACTTGCTAAAGCAGAGGATGGAACCCCAGCAGATCCTGCAGCAACAGGAAATCTCTTCTTGCTTACATGCAAACCTCAGCCACGCCTGCCTACCAAAACTGGGGGCTGAGGCTGAGCTTCCTGAAATCCTCCAACAAGCCACAAGCTGCCCCAGATGCAAGAAGTCTTGATAGAACCCCCCATTTCTCAGCCAGTGTGGAACAAATAGGGGGGAAGATCAGGTGGGTTCAGGTCTTACCTGGCCAGATCACACCACTGCAGTCATTTCAGCCCTTAAACCCACAGGGCAACTCTGCATCAAGTGAAACATGAGGGTCTTGGAGGACATGCCACTGTAGGTCACACTTGCCTTTGTGGGGTTTTTTGACCTGCTTCAAAGTGCTAGGTCTCACCTACCAACCTGAACAACTGGGCCAGGTTGAGGGACAGGAGTTGGACAAAGAGGATGGGATTTGTCACACCTAGCTGGAGCCACCTGGGCAGAGGCATCTCAAGGTCCCCACCAGAGCTACAAGAGAGCTACCTGGACAGAGGTGCTACGTCCCACCTACCATCCTGGGCCAGATTGAGGGATAGGAGTTGGACAAAGAGGATGGGGTTTGTCACACCTAACTGGAGCCACCTGGACAGAGGCATCTCAAGGTCCCCACCAGAGCTACCAGAAGAGGGTAGCTCCAGGGCATGACTGAGGGCCCCAAGGGAAGCACTCCAATCAGGGAGGTGGAATTCCCTCCTATGTTCCTTTTTCTCCTCACAGTGGAAGGCAGCTGGGCCAGTTTTGGAGGGGACAGAAAGCTTTTAGGTGGCTGCAGCAAGGGGAGAGATGTGCTACCAGAACATCTGCTCTGCAAACATTCAGGCACTTTGGGAGCTCTTGGCCCCAGGCTCTGGTTCACATGTGGGAAGTAAGGAGAAGCAGTAACATGAGAGAAGCTCTGGCATTCAGCCATCACTGCAGCTCTCATGAGCTCCCTGCAGATGGTAGACCTCAAGCTTCACATCATCCTGCTCAGTCTGGCCTAAATTTAGCTTGTAGCAAGGAAATGACAGCTTCTAACCAACAGCTTAGCATGGGGCAGATGCTGCCTCCCCATCGCCTGGACCTTCTAGTGAAGCACTCACGCTGGACGTAGGGCCAGGAAGAAAATGTGCCAAGAACAATTAATTTTAATCAGAACATCATGGAGAATGCAAATCTGCCCTTGACAATGGCCACCACAAAAGCCCAATAATTGACTCCATTATCCACCCTCCTCAAAGCTCCCCACTGCTGGCCAGCCAAATCCTCCCTCCTCATTAGTGCCAGGCCTCAACTGGAAGCAGTTTGGCTCTTCCCAACATTCTGCTTTCCCTGGAGATACCATCTTCCCTTCTGCACAGAGAGCAGTGAGCTCTGTCACCATGGCTCTGACACCCCAGGGAGTGAAACAGAGATGTGAGAGAGTCTTACAGGCTCACCAGTGGGCTGCTGCTTGCAGGTCCCACCAAGAGCAGAGCTCTGTGGTACTGCCACAGCCTCCTGCACCAGTACAGACCAGGGATCATCCTGCTAGAAAGCAGCTCCATGGAGAAAGACCTTGGAGTCCTCGTGGGCAGTAAGTTATCCGTGGGACAGCAATGTTCCCTTGTGGCCAAGAGAGCCAGAGGTATCCTGGGGTGCATCAAGAAGAGCGTATCCATCAAGTCAAGGGAGGTTCTCCTCCCCCTTTAGTCTGCCCTGGTGAGACCACACCTGAAATATTGGGTCCAGTTCTGGGCTCCCCAGTTCAAAAGGAACAGGGATCTACTGGAAAGAGTCCAAGAGAGGCTATGAGGATGATGAAGAGACTTGAACATCTCTGCTATGAATGGGCTGCCCAGGGAGGTGGTGGAGGCATCATCCCTGGAGGTGTTAAAAAAAGATTGGATGTGACACTTGGAGCTGTGGTTTAGTTGTCAGGAGGTGTTAGATATTGGGCAATAGGTTGGACTTGGTGATCTCTGAGGTCTTTCCCAAGCTGGTTGACCTGTGAAAGACCTCTGAGAAACCTGGGGCTGTTTAGTGTTGAGAAGAGAAGGCTGAGAGGGGACCTTATCAAAGCCTATAAATATCTGAGGGGTGTCAGGGTGAAGGTGCCAGGCTCTTTTTGGTGGTGCTCAGTGATAGCACAAGGAACAGTGGGTACAAGGTGGAACACAGGAGGTTCCACCTCAACATGAAGAGAAACTTCTTTGCTGTGAGGGTGCTGGAGCCCTGGGGCAGGCTGCCCAGAGAGGTTGTGGAGTGTCCTCCTTTGGGGAAATTCCAAACTCACCTGAATGTGTTCCTGGGTGACCTGCTCTAGGTGATGCTACTTTGGCAGAGGGGCTGGACTCAATGACCTCTAGAGGTCACTTCCAACCCTACTATTCTGTGATTCTGTGTTCCCAAAACTGCACCCTGTTTTTCCTGGGAATTTGCATTTATGACCAGGATTTTCCAGCTCTGCTGACCATGAGTCACTTTGCTCACAAACAGCCACAAAAGAGAAATCTCCCATCAGCAGCACTCCTGGCAGGACCCTGCTTTGACCCCTTGGTGAGTTACTGACTTCCACACCTAACAGAATTTGTTCCCTTATAATTCAGTCCCAAAAGTTGTGCTAAGCAGTTCAAGATCCAAAATCATACCAAAACTGAGCATCTGCTTTAAAAATACATCTCTCTGACATAGAGATGTAGACACTGAGGGTGGGGAGACCTTGGCCAAGCTTACCCAGAGAGGTGGGAGATGCCCCCACCCCTGCAATCATCCCAGGCCAGGTTGTTTGGGGCTGTGAGCAACCTGTTCTAGTTGCAGATGTCCCTGCAGGAGGGTTGGACTGGATGACCTTGAAAGGTCCCTTCCCACCCAAGCCAGTCTGGGATTTGATGATCCTGTGTCACAGGAGGCAGTCAAAGGCTAGGGTAAGGGAATTTTGGACAGAGATCATTTTGATCTCTCACTTTTTGGATGAAAACATTCTTTACACAATTCTCCCCCAAAATATTCATTTATGGGGTAAGAAGGCATGGCCACTGCCTCACTCTTGGACTGGGATGAGATTTCTTCTACATTCAATGCTCTGACTTATGAGGACAGAAATCCTCATCCATGGCCTGTGCTATGAGAAAAATCCTTGGAGTTGCATCCCACTTTCTGACCATCACTGTCAGGAGCCACCAACAGACAAACCTTTCTGTGCTCTTAATGTTGAGGCTGTGACACTTTGGGGCTTGCACCACATTTGATTTTCAACCCAATCAACTTGGCACTCAAACCTTACCTGGATTTCGAACCCAAACAGCTCCTTGTCTTCTTTTAAGATAGCAACCAGGTGTCTGGAAGGAGAACACAGAGTTCTGGGTGAACACTGAGGTGCCACACTTCATCTCCCTGTCCTTCTACCCAAACCCATCATGTGCCCCCACCCCTGTGCTAGCCTTCCCTCAGACTTTGTGTTGGGCTCCTCACCCAAACTCAACATCACCATTTCACCTGCCTGGGATCACTCTTAGCCCTGATCCCATGAGGTAAGCTAGATAGGAAGGTGCTCAGGACACATGATCCATGCACAATAAGTGGAAACAGGGATTACAGAAGAATCTTCTCATACCTTTGTGGCCTGGAGGAGTCATCCATGGAGCTGGATCTGGCTAAGGCAAGCTGCAACCAGAAATGGGGATGGAAAAGGGTCAGTAGGTTTTTTGAGGCACATGGCTAAAATTAGCAGTTTAGAGGAAAACTAAAATAAGCTGGTGGCATCCCACATAGAATCATGGCATGGTTTAGGCTTGAAAGGACCTTTCAAGTCTAACCATTAACCCAGCACTGCCAGGTCACTGCTAAACCATGGCCCTCAGCAACATAGCTTTGAAATCCCTCCAGGGATGGGGACTCCACCACCTGGGAAGCCTGGGCCAGGCCTTGACCATCCTCAAGGGGAAGAAATCATTCCTCATGTCCAAGCTAAACCTGTCCTAGTGCAACTTGAGGCCACTTCTTCTTGTCCTATCACTTGTTCCTTGATAGGAGAGACCAACCCGTGAGAGGCTCCAACCTCCTTGCAGTGAATGGTTGAGAAGAGAAAAGGTTTCCCCAGGAGCTATAAGGTCTCCCCAACTTCATATTATAAACTTAGAACCTCAACACCAGTCAGAAAAGCAGAAACCAGACAGAACTTCAGGTGCCTGCAGACAGTTGCCTCTACAGCTGGAAGCACAGCATTCCTGCACGGATGCATGGCCATGGCAACAAGCATCCCAGATCCCTGCTTCAGGCCAGAAGGTGTCTCTGGCAAAAGCAGGATACTGAATCAAAAATCTGGAATCACCTCCTCACTGCAATATTTGCAGTCAATGCTGCCAAACATCAGCCACAGCAGGACAAAAAAAAAGATGCCACAGTGTGTGACCATCTTCAGAAACACCCTTGAAGACACACAGAGAGAGAACAAGAGTGTGGGCAGAGACCACTTGGGTAGTCATAGGGCTACAGGCAAGATGTACCCTGGGGCTGATGGGTCCTGCCCTTGTTGTAACTCATCCAACAGCAGCCTCACAGCCATCACCATCTCAACCTGCAACCCAAAGGCTGCTCCACCACAGGCACAGGAGCTGGATGCCACCCAGCAGCCCCATTCCCAGCATCAGCCTAGCTGTGCAGCCATTGAGTTCCAGTTCCTGATGACACTTTCATGGAATCACAGAATTGTCAGGGTTGGAGGGGACCTCAAGGATAAACCACTTCCAACCCCCCTGCAGGGCAGGGACACCTCACACTACAGCAGGTTGCTCACAGCCACATCCAGCCTGGCTGCAAAAACCTCCAGGGATGAGGCTTCCACCACCTCCCTGGGCAACCTGTGCCAGTGTCTCACCACCCTCATGAGGAACAACTTCTTCCTAACATCCAGTCTGAATCTACTCATTTCTAGTTTTGTTCCATTCCCCCCAGTCCTATCACCACCTAACACCCTAAAAAGTCCCTCCCCAGCTTTCTTGTAGCCCCCTTCAGATACTGGAAGGCCACAAGAAGGTCCTCTCAGAGCCTTTCAGGCTATTGATTGTCTCAAACATTTTCTGCCTGGGCTTCTTCACCCTGGACAAGCAGACTCCAGGTTGGACTTGCTCAGCTGGCAACGTACAGCAGCAGCAAGGGAGAGTTAGGTGTGAAACCAGCTGCACACACTAGAAATGACCCAAATCGACCCAAAGCTGTGCAGAATACTCCAAACTGGAAACCACTGGTGGTAGGTGCTCTCTGGCAGCAGTGCAGAAGGAAGGACAGCACAGCCAGACTGCAGTGCTGCAGTCAGGGTGAGTGTAAAGCAGCAGCCAGGCAGCAAAGCTCACAGGAGGAGTGATGGAGGAGAAGCACTGCCCAGGCAGGACCATGGCTTGGTGGACACCTTGTGCACCCAAGCCCCCCCCCAAGCAGAACACCTCTTCCAGACTCCTCTGAGGACCTTCCCACACTGTGGTGCTGCAAAGATGTCACTGCAGTCGCAGCCTAGCTCAGCACCCAGAGGTGCTCCTTCCAGCACCCCAAAATCAGGAGCCATGGGGAGCTGTGAGGTCACCTGGGGAGACTTGGCCACTTCTGCACAACTCTGCCAAGGCAGGCTGTGAGCAGCTCTCCAGGTGGGATGGAGCCATCCCCCTGCCAAACCCAGGAGCTATCCTCTTTCCAAACCCAGGAGCCATCCCCCTGCCCAACCCAGGAGCCATCCCATACCTGCTTGTGCCCACGTGGCAGTGTGCCCACCGTGTTGGCCAGGTGCTGGAGCCTCCTGCTGTCCATTGGCACAGCCTGCTCCTCACCAGTGCCAAAGGCAATGAAGTTGGCATTGTGGTTCTGCTGGAGGAGCTTCCTGAGGGCCATCTCGGTGGAAGGGGCTTCAAAGCAGCCTTGCCCAGCCCTGTGGCAGGGCTGAGGGAACTAAGCCACCCTCGTCCCTGGGTGATCAGAAGCAGGGGCAGGAAAAGAGCCACGTGAGCTGTGGTTTGGGTGCAGGTTATGCAAATCCCTCCCAGTCACACACCAAGGCAGGGGCTGTGCTCCTAGCAGGACTCAGAGCTGGGCTTGGCACTGACAGAAATCTGCTTAACTTCCCCACTCCTGCACACAAGTTCCCACCAACCAGCTGCTGCTCCCTGCAATGATTGTACCTAAAGCAGTGCTGGTGGTTGCCCTTCAGACAGACCTGGCCCAGCTGGGGAGTTGTGCAGAGATGAACTTCATGAAGTTCAGCCAGGGCAAGTGTAGGGTCCTGGCCCTGGGGAGGAACAACTTCCTGCACCAGCACAGGTGAGGGGTGACCTGTTGGGAAGCAGCTCTGGGGAGGACCTGGCAGTGCTGGGGGACAAGTTTCCCATGAGCCAGCAATGTGCCCTTGTGGCCCAGAAGGGCAATGGTATTCTGAGTGCGTGAAGAGTGTGGTCAGCAGGTCAAGTGAGGTTTCTCTCTTCTACTTTGCCCTGGTGAAGCCACATCTGGAGTTCCGGGTCCAGTTCTGGGCTCCTCAGTTCAAGAGAGACAAGGAACTATTGGAGAGAGTCCAGAGAAGGCTACAAAGATGCTGAGGGGCCTGGAGCATCTCTGTGAGGAGGAAAGGCTGAGAGCCCTGGGGCTGTGGAGCCTGCAGAAGAGCAGCCCCAGAGGGGAGCTGAGCAATGCTCAGCAAGAGCTAAAGGAGCTGTGGGGGGCAAGAGGCTGGGGCCAGACTCTTGTCAGTGGTGCCCAGGGACAGCACAAGGGGCAGTGGGCACAAACTGGAAGCCAGGAGGTTCCATCTGAAGATGAAGAGAAAGTTGTTTGGTGTGAGGGTGCTGGAGGCCTGGAGCAGGCTGCCCAGAGAGGTTGTGGAGTCTCCTTCTCTGGAGAGCTTCCAACCACACCTGGCCATGGTGATCCTGGGCAAGCTGCTGTAGGTACCACTGGTGTAGCAGGGGGCTTGGACTGGATGATCTCCAGAGATCCCTTCCAATCTCAGTGTGCTTGGATTCATTTTTTCTCAACAGACACTTTTCATGAACCTTACCCAAGTGCTGCTCCAGGTGCCCAGGACAGCAGGGACAGGCTGGCAGAGGTGCAGGCAGCACGGGGCACAGGCAGGGGCAGCCAGCGCCCGCGGGTGAGGGCTGCCAGTTTCTGTCCCTGCTGACCCTGTGGGAGCTTGGTGCAGCCTGGCATCTGCTGTCACCACAGATTAATTCCGAGCTGATTTGCATGCCCTCATCATGGCCCTGCTCTGCCCGTGGTGGTGGAGGCAGGGCAGGGATGGATAGGCTGGGAGCCCCCCCCCCACGGGGAATGGAGCAGCCTTTGGGTGAGGGGCTGTGAAAGAGGCAGCAGGAGCCTGTAAAATCAGTACCAGTGAAAAAAAAGAATCTTGTGCCCTCTCTGAGGCTGGAAGCAGGCCTGGTTTGGGCTACAGGGGCCATCACATCACACTCCACGCAGGAGCTCATGGTAGGTAGAGCCAGGAGTGTGGTGGGATGGGGCCATTCAGCTCAAGGGTCAGTAGAATTTGACTGCCAGCACAGAAGCCTTTGTTTGCTCTCTTTCTTTCTTTCTTCTTTTTTTTAAATGGTTGATTCTAAACATGTTTCTGACACAGAAAGTTTGTTCCCCTCCTCTTGCCCAGCCCCTCACCACGTCACCTCACAGGGAGGAGCTGCCTGGCACCACTGCCCGTGTCAGTGGTCAGCATGGGCTTGGGGATGGCACAGGAGAACCAAGGCTGCTCCTCCTGCAGCAATAGGAGCTGCATCCATCCCTCCATCCATCTCACATCCTTCTAGGTGCTCTGCCATGCCAAAAGGACAACCAGGAGAACATCTCACACATTTCCATGTACCTGCACTGGTTTGGTAAAGATCTCCCTCACGTTTGTTTTTTTTTTACACTCCTGTGACATCTCCTCTTGCCACCAAGCAAAACTCCCAATAACTTTAGGAGCCAAGTGACTCAGAGAAGGTCACCCACGTTTGTGTGTGCCAGCAGAGATGCTTCCTTTGGCTGCTGGCTGGGCATCCCCACCATCACCCACCCATTCTGGCAGAGCTTGCAAGCATCCAGCAGATCCGAGGTACTCTCTGGTTTAAGGGTGGCACCGACCCTGCTCACACTTTCTGGCTCTCTCCTCCTCCATGATCCATGGTCAGAAAATAGAGAGTTAGCAAAGCAATGCAGGGTGGAGGCAGCTCTCTTCTCTTGCTGAGAGAGGTGAGCTCTATCTCAGGGTGGCATCTGCCTGCTTGGTCAAGCAGGTTGAGTAATGTGAGCACTTTGGTGACTCAAAGCCTCTTCCTCTTTTCCTGCTCACGGTCACCCTGCCAAGGGCCTCTTCAAACAAACAAAGTGCATTTCAGTTCCTCAGGCAACCCTGCTCTGTGCTTCTGAAACCAGTGACTCATCTCCAAAGAGCTGGCAGGAGAAAGAAATGAAACCTCCCACCAGAGCAAACAGCAGGATCTTGGTTGAAGCTGCCTCAGCAGCCCTCTGCCACCCCCTGCAGTGACACCACTGGTGCCTGGGTGATGCCACCAGCCCCTACACCAACCATGCACCCCAGAGAATTGTTTTGGCTGGAAGAGACCTTTAAATCATGGGAGTCCAACCCTTAACCCAGCACTGCCAGGTCACCACTGAAACATGGCCCTCAGCACCATATCTCCAGTGCTTTGAAATCCCTCCAGGTATCTGTGCTGGTTTGGGGCCAGACACAGACCCTCTCTTGCCCTGAAAGGGACAAAAGAATGAGACTCACACAAACGGATTGGAGAGTGATGGAAAGTTTAAATGGAAAAGCAATTGGTGAAGCTACAGAGAACTACAAACCACAAAGCATAGTGACAAAGAGTATCCCAAAGCGTACAGAACCCCTCACAGTATTCCCAAAGCTTCCCAATCCTTCCCTTCTTCTCACCTGAGGGTAAACCCAAACCCCCAGGGCTCTTTCTTCCCCCTCCCGCTGCTAGGCAAGTCTCAGGCTGGCCAGGTCTGAGACTGCCCCCCCTCCATTCTCCTCCTGGCATTAGGCCTAGACAGGCCTAAGAGGCCTTGAGGATACTCCCCCGGCATTACCCGATAAGAGAGGACATCTCCCAGGGGAGCAGAGAGGGAAGAAAGAGGAAGAGAATGACTCTGCAGATGGCTTTATAGGGTGCAGGATTTATGGGTAGAAATACGCCGTTTCCTGTGTCCACCCCTATTGGGTGAGCACCCAGGACACCAGAGGTGTATCTCATGCAGCAGTGGCAGGGGGCACCCAGCCTAAACTGCCACAGTATCACAGAATCACAGAATCCCAGCATAGTGGGGTTTGGAAAGCACCTCTGGAGATCATCCAGTCCAACCCTCCTGCTAAAGCAGGGGCACCCACAGCAGCTTGCCCAACATCATCATGGCCAGGTGGGTTTGGAAGCTCTGCAGAGAAGGAGACTCCACAACCTCTCTGGGCAGCCTGCTCCAGGCCTCCAGCACCCTCACACCAAACAACTTTCTCCTCATCTTCAGATGGAACCTCCTGGCTTCCAGTTTGTGCCCATTGCCCCTTGTGCTGTCCCTGGGCACCACTGAGCAGAGTCTGGCCCCAGCCTCTTGCCCTCCACAGCTCCTTTAGCTCTTGCTGAGCATTGCTCAGATCCCCTCTGGGGCTGCTGAGGCATGCTCACAGCAAAGCTGGTGGCCCACAACCATGAGACACCTTTGGGATAGCTTAGTCATGATGAGTAGCTGCTGCTGGATTGCACCATGGCCTGCTGAACCAAGCCTGGTGCTCTCCCTGTGCCATTACCTCTGTAGGCTGGGCTTGGCTGCATGCATTTCTCCCACAGATGCTTTGAGCTACCAACTTCAAGCTGTTTTGAAAGGAAACCAAAACCATTGTGACACTAAGGGACTGATTTTGCATTAAATCATTGGCTGGGTGAGCACAGCCCTAGGATGGATTTGCATTTAATGGAAAGAGAAGTTCTTACATCACCTCACTGAAGAGGCAGCATGAACATGGTCCTGTGCATTGGCCCAACTGAGTTCAGCCATGGTTGACACAGCTTCCTTCTATGACTGTGCACAAACTCCCTGAGACTGGGACAAAATCTGCTGTGGGATTTCACACAGCTTCTGCCCATGTCAGGTTTCTGTATCAGGGTTGGTATCCCACTTTGCTGTGGAGATAAACCACATGAGCTGCTCTGGGTAGCTTTGACCCACCAGCTTTGCCACTTGACAAGCAGCTGGTGAGCCATGTGATGACTCAGAGCAAGGGCCTGAGCACCCAGAGGAGCATCAGCCCTGTGTCTGTCAGCACAGTTCCTAATCCATCCCTCAGGCTCCTCTCAGCTTTCCTCAGCAAAACAGTCATAGAATCATAGAACTGCATCAGTTGGAAAAGACCTCTAAGATCATCAAGTCCACCTGTCAACCCACCACCACCACCACAGCCAGCAAACCATGTCCTCAAGTGCCATGTCACAGGCTCACAGGGTATTAGGGGTTGGAAGGGACCTCTGGAGATCGAGTCCAACCCCCTGCCAGAGCATCAAGCACAGGTCACACAGGAACACATCCAGATGGGGCTGGAAAGTCTCCAGAGAAGGAGACTCCACAATCTCCCTGGGCAGCCTGTTCCAGTGCTCTGTGAGCCTCACACTGAAGAAGTTCCTCCTCATGTTGAGGTGGAACCTCCTGTGCTGGAGTTTCTCTCCATTGCCCCTTGTCCTATGCCAGGGTGCAAGTGAGCAGAGCCTGTCCCCTCCCTCTTGACCCCCAGCCCTCAGATATTGATAAACATTGATTAAATCCCCTCTCAGCCTTCTCCTCTCCAGACTGAACAGCCCCAGGGCTCTCAGCCTCTCCTCACAAGGCAGTGCTCCAGTCCCTTCCTCATCCTGGTAGCTCTCTGTTGGACTCTATCCAGCAGATCCCTGTCCCTTCTGAACTGGGGAACCCAAAACTGGATGCAATATTCCAGATGAGGTCTCACCAGGACAGAGTATAGGGGGAGGAGAACCTCCCTGGGTCTGCTGGCCACACTCCTCTGAATGCATCCCAGGATCCCATTGGCCTTCTTGGCCACAAGGGCACATTGCTGACCCATGCAGAACTTCTTGTCCACTAGGCTGTTTCATGATGTTTAACTGTTGACAGGTAGGAGCACAAGCAAACTGTCTGAGATACTGAGTATAACCTGATTTAATGTTAGCAGCCTAAAGATTCTTATATAAGGGAGACCTTTCAGTACTTTAAAGGGGTCTACAGGAAAGATGGGGAAGGACTCTTTCACAGAATCACAGAATTAACCAGGTTGGAAAAGACCTCAGAGACCATCCAGTCCAACCTATCACCCAGCACCATCTAATCAACTAAACCATGGCCCTGAGTGCCTCATCCAGGCTAATTTTAAACACTTCCAGGGACGGTGACTCCACCACCTCCCTGGGCAGCACATTCCAAGGGCCAATCTCTCTTGCTGTGAAGAATTTCTTCCTAACACCCAGCCTGAACCTCCCCTGGCACAGCTTGAGACTGTGTCCTCTTGTTCTGGTGCTGCTTGCCTGGGAGCAGAGCCCAACCCCCACCTGGCTACAACCTCCCTTCAGGTAGTTGTAGACAGCAATGAGGTCTCCCTGAGCCTCCTCTTCTCCAGGCTAAACACTCCCAGCTTCCCCAACCTCTCCTCATGTGCTCCAGCCCCCTCACCAGCTTTGTTGCCCTCTTGGGGAGTTGTAGTGATAGGAGCAAGGACTGAAGGTTTTAAACCAAAAAGAAAGGAGATTGCAATTAAATATTAGGCTAAAATAGCTTCACAGTGAGAGGAACACAAGGGCAGGCTGTGCTGAGTTTATTCAAATGTCCACATCTTTCTGCAAGTGCCTTGGTATGGGAAAGAGACACAAAAACACACCAGTGCAACCAGTTATTCACACCCAGGGCAGCTGCCCGGAGCAAGCAAGCGCTTCAGCCACAGCTGTGAACATATCTCGCTGTGGTGGACACTGGACAAGGTGTTTCACGAGGTGAGGGTGGAATCTCAGGTCTGAAACAGTACCAGACGTCCAGATCAAACACAAACACTTCTTTAAAAAGGCAGAGAACTCAGAAAGCAGTCCACAGATTGGCAAAACACCGCAGGTTTTCTCTTTGGGGGCTGACAAACCACAGCAGCTGCAGACACAGAAGTTAAAGCTACATTCAAAACACATTCAGCCTGTTTCTGGCAAAAGTACATTCAGTAGAAGTCACAACTTATTGCACATTTCCTCTCTCCTGCAGGCATCTCTTGTGCCTCTTAGTCTGTATTTCTCTGCTGCCTGCTCAGACAGAGAGCTGGATGCCTTCCCTAGGAGCTTCAAGGGGTCTGGGGTGCCACAGCACGCAGGGATGGTCCCTGTCACCAAAGGTCCCTTGTGCTGTAAAGGACAGCTTTGCAAAAGTGATACTAACCCACAGCAGGAATTGTTAGCCTTTGTCAGCACACACCACTACACCACAATGAGCTTTGTGCATCAGTACCTGCAGGCCACAAGGGCTGTGATGTGATGGAGCAACTTTCCCACCCATCCTTAGAGTGAGACCCACCACACAGGTGGGGGCCCTGCAGAAGTGCTACCCAGCAGACAGTCCCAGTGCTGAAAACGTCCATCTGGTGGTGAGGGGGTTCAGGAGATACCATTCTGGACAGCACTGAGGAGCACAAACACTTCCCCCACCAGCATGGATGTGCTGGGGACATGCCTGAGCCCATCCACGGTCAGAGGAAATCCGGGCAAGGAGATCCTGCTCCGTTCAGTGTCCAGACCTGCTGTAGGGACTAAGCATGTTTCTAAAGTGATCCATTTCTAATTTCTGAGTCTATTACCAAAAAGAGAATCACAATGACTGAAGTGTCACAGGATCCTTTAGAGCTGCAGGAGGGAATGAGTTCAGGCAAGTGCAGATGCCTACAGAAGTAGCAAAGTGCAAAGCAGATGAGTTTGAAATTCTCAAGGGGTGTCTGGGAGGAGCAGTTAAGGAAACAGAACTAAGTGAGGTGCCCAGAGAAGATGTTAATTAACTTTCCCTTTCAGGTCACATTCCATGCATCACCTTTTTGGTTGATATTAAAAAAATAATTAAAAAAAATAAATAAAATTAGAAACATCAATCAGGAAAGGCTAAATGTGGTAGCTGGTTGAGCACCCTTGAGGTGGAGAAGATGGTCTGCAAGCACCAGGAGCTCTGGAAAGATGGAATGCTTCCTTCTGGACATCTTCCTGAGAGCTAAAGCAACTCTGGAAAGTTCATCTCACCTGCGCTGCAGGTCAGATGCAGATATTCAGAGTGAGTGCAGTCACTTAGAAGAGACTGAGCTGAAAGGTAAAATCTCTGAACAGAATTAGTTCTGTTCTAGCTCAAGCCAGGACAAGAGTTTAAATACTTTTGAAGAAACAGCCTGAGAAGGATGTAAAACTGCTTCTCCTCCACTACCATTGATGTCAGACAGCCTATTCTGCACATTCAAGAGGAGCCAGTTACAGTGGAGAAGACATTTCTTTTTCCCCCACTTAAAAAAAAAAATAACAACTCTTTGATTGTTCCTTTTTCACAAAAGGACTTTTTTGGTGGTTTTTTTTTTTTCCTTTCAAGTTACGTTCTACAAGAACAAATGCTGGATCTTGGCTCTGCAGATCTTCTGATAGTCAAGCCAGCATCATGCTTTGGATCATGCAGCAGTGACAGTGACCCTCCCCAAACAGCTTGGAAAGGTCACCTCTACAGAGTTCCCTGGTGTGCTTTAGGCAGGTGAAGCACAGAAGAATTAAACCTAGGAGATGACTTTGATGACATCTCAGAAAGCATGCTGGAGAGAAAAAAAAAAAAAATCCCTTAAGGATCAAGTAGAAATGTCCTCTGCCATTCAGCCAGCAGCCCCTGAGAGGACCTGGCTTATTTAACACAAGCAGGAGTGACTTAGAAGTTGTGCAAACAGCTAAACTGATTCCAAAGATATTTATGGGGCAATCAACATCCATAAAGAGTGGCTCATGGGCATTGAGGCATCCCCTAAGTCCCCTGGCATGGCAAGGTGGAGGCACCACAGCCACGAAGGAACCATTTGGCCAAGTTTTAACTGTTTTCCAATAATATATTTTGGTAAAGCTTCCTCCTGAACCATCAAAAGGCACTAAAAAAAAAAAAAAGAAAAAAAGAAAATTGAAAAAAGTGTCAGCAGCGCTGGATTGGCAAGATGAGGTTTAAAAATACAGACTTTCTTGGTTCAGGGGGGAATTTCCCCCATGCCAGCCCTATGTACCTATCACAAAAATATTGCCTCTCTTGTTTTTCCTCCCAACTGTGACTAAAGAAAAGCTGTCCCTTGCTCGAGATGTTCAACAAACAGAGCAAAATGGAAGCTAATGAGCAGCTGATGAGATGCTTCTGTTCACAACCTACATTCTCAGTGGAGCCTTCACCCTTTTGGTTTCCTTAGGGAAAGGTAAATAGAGTCTTGAAAAAACACATCCCACTGTGAAACCCTTTCCAGATTTCTGTGTCAAAAGACATAAAAGCTGGCTCAGATTTTGGTCTTTCCCTTGGTTTGAGGGTAAAACCCCTGGCTTCCCCTGCAAACAGGCTTTCACCCAACACCAGCTGCCTCCAGGCCACCCAGGGTTTGGCTAGGATGGAAAGGACAACAGCAAAGGTGTTTCTAACACTGCCATGGTGTCCTAAGCTCCTTTCTCAGCATCTCTTTGACTTCAGGAACCCCAAGCAAGTCCCTGACTTGCTGTATGAAAGATGAGTCGAGAGCTGCCCTTTCTGTCGGCCGAGGGTGAGGTTGGACCTCAGTGCTCCAGTTCGGGCACTTCAACACTGAGCTGTGCCTGAGGTAGACCGAAAAATAAAAGTAGCATCGCATCACACGTGAAAAGATGGGCAGAAGAACTTGTTCTCTTCCTCCTCCTGCTCCAGGGAGGTCAGTCAGGCTTTGGAGTCCTCTGGCACACAGAGCTGAGAGATGGTCTTCTTGACGCGCAGGGCGGTGAGGCGGGCGGCCCCGTTGGCGTGCCAGCACTCCCGCATGATCCTGCCCATCACCCGCAGTGCCTGTGGGCCAGAAACACAGGGATCAGCTCAAGGGCACAGCCACCACCTCTGCCATCTCCTCTCTGAACTGCAGCACTGGATGCTAGAGGCAGAGGTACCACAGCGGCCTCAGAAAATTCAGGTATCACAGAATTACAGAATTAACCAGGTTGGAAAAGACCTCAGAGATCACCCAGTCCACCCAGCACCAGCTGATCAACTAAACCATGGCACTAAGTGCCTCATCCAGTCTGATTTTAAACACTTCCAGGGATGGTGACTCCACCACCTCCCTGGGCAGCACATTCCAAGGGCCAATCTCTCTCTCTCAATTTCTTCCTAACATCTAGCCTGAACCTCCCCTGGTGCAGCTTGACACTTGTGTCCTAATATTATTCATATAATCATAGAATGAGAGGAAATGGCCTGAAATTGTACCAGGGGAGGTTTAGGATGGATGTTAGGAACAATTTCTTTCCTGCAGGAGTGGTCAGACGTTGGAACAAGCTGCCCAGGGAGGCGGTGGAGTCACCATCTCTGGAGGTGTTCAAGAAACACGTGGACACAGAACTGTGGGAGATGGTTTAATGGCCATGATGGTGTTGGGTTGATGGTTGGACTTGATAATCTTAAAGCTCTTTTCCAACCCAAACAGTTCTATGATTTCTATTCGATAATTTGGGAGAGAGTTTGGCACTTGGTGCAAAGAGAGTTTCTCTGGATTGATCTAGGAGCTCAAAACAACCAGCTGGGCATCCAAAATACATTTACACCCAGGAGAAGGTGGACACCAAGTTCCCTGTGTCTCTCCAGAAAACTCTCCTAATGTAAATGTTGCAATGAACTGGAAAGCTGCTTTTACCTCACAGCTTTGCCACTGGTTTGGAACATTTGGTCTCAGCTTCTGCTCACAAACCACCCTTCTCATATCTTCTATGGAAGGATCAGAAGGCACCACGTCGTAGTAAGGCAGTTGGTACTCCTCGGTAACTCCTAGGGAAGATTCATTGTGTAGGTAACATAAGAGTCAAAGCAGCTGCTCCAGAACAGACTCTGACTGTTTTTTACAGGCATTAGGAGAGAAGAGAATAACATAGAATCACAGAATACACCTGGTATGGGTGATGCTGATTTGGCAGGGGGGTTGGACTGGATGACCTTTGGAGGTCCCTTCCAGCCCCTGACATTCTGTGATTCTGTGAGTAGTCTGGGCTGGAAGGAACCTCCAAAGGTCATCCAGTCCAACCTCCCAACAGGCAGCAGGGACATCCCCAACTAGATCAGGCTGCCCAGGGGGCCCTCGTTGAGCCTCACCTTGAGTATCTCCAGGGATGGGGCCTCAACCACCTCCCTGGGCAACCTGTTCCAGTGATCCATCACCCTCGCTATAGAACTTGTTCCTAACATCCAATCTAAACCTGCTTTTCTCTAGTCTGAAGCCATTGCCTCTCGTCCTGTCACTGCAAGCCCTTACAAGCAGTCTCTCTCCATCCTTCCTGTAGCCTCCTTCAGGTACTACCAGGCTGCTATTAGGTCTCCCCAGAGCCTCCTCTTCTCCAGGCTGAACACCCCCAGCTCCCTCAACCTGTCCTCATAGCAGAGCTGCTCCAACCCTCTGCTCATTTTCATGGCCTTCCTCTGGACCCTCTCCATCAGGTCCACCTCCTTCCTCTACTGAGGGCTCCAATTTGGTGCCACCTTGGCCCACTGCAGCACAACAGGGCTCTACCACCACACACAGCCAAGACAGTTGTCAGTGCTTTTGTTGTGTCTGAGCTCAGATGGGTCTGGATTGCAAGAGGGGCAGGCAGGGAGCTCACCTCCCACAGAGCACCTTCGGGCTATCTCCCAGTACACCAGGCCGAGAGAGTACATGTCTGCACGCTTGAAGGACTCGAAGATGTTGGTGTTCATCACGTCATCCAGGATCTCAGGGGCCATGTACCTTTAAAGCACACAAAGGTCACTTGCCAGAGGCAGAGCCTTTGAAGGCTGCGCTGCTCTGCGGCGTGCGGGGCCAGGCAGCAGCAGGTCACCGCTAAACCCTGGTCCTCAGCAGCACATCTCCGTGGCTTTGAAACCCCTCCAGGCATGGGGAGTCCACCACTAAGCTGGGCAGCCTGGGCCAGGCCTGGACAACCCCTTTGGGGAAGAAATGGTTGCTCATATCTGAAGGAATTGATCTAAACCTCCCCTGGGACAAATTGAGGCCATTCCCTCTTGTCCTAGCACTTGTTTCTGCCTGGCTCCAACCTCCTTTCAGGGAGTTGTAGAGAGCAATGAGATCTCCCCTCAGCCTCCTTTTCTCCAGACTAACCAACCCCAGTTCCCTCAGCTGCTCCTCACCAGTCCTGTTCTCCAGACCCTTCACCAGCTTTGTTGCCCTTCTCTGCACCTGCTCTAGCACCTCAGTGTCCTTCTTACAGGGAGGGTCCCAAAATTAAATCCAGTATCCAACGTGTGGCCACACCAGTGCCCAGCACAAGGGGACAATCTCTGTCCTGGTCCTGCTGGCCACTCTATTGCTGATCCAAGCCAGGATCTTGGCCACCTGGGCATGCATTGGCTCATCTTTAGCCACTGTTGACCAACCTCCCCAGATCCTGTTCCACTGAGCAGCTTTCCAGCCACTCTGCCCTGAGCTTGGAATGTTCATGGGGTTGTGACCAAGTGCAGCAGGGCCTGGCACTTGGCACTGACGAACATCCACACTGTAGAGCAGTGATCTCCATGGGATGGTGAGCTCCAGCCCAAGCCATGGCATCCTCCCCACCCAGTGGGGATAGAGGACTTGGATCCATCACCAACACTCAACAGATCCAACAACAGAGGCTGAAGTCACCACCAAGGGAGGGAAAGGCTGAGAGAAGCCCTCCCTGCCCTCACCCACCTCCTGGTGCCCACTCTGGGGTTCTGGGGGATGTCGATGGTGTTCATCACCGAGTCGTGCTTCACCGCCAGGCCCAGGTCCGCGATGGCGCAGGTTTCGTTCCTCTTCACCAGGATGTTCTTGGACTTCAGATCTCGGTGTGCAATGGCTGGCTTGCCTGCCACAGAGGAGACAGCCACCTTGGGTTTGCTCACAGCACTGTGTGTCATTAAATACCAAGCAAGGAGGCAGCCCCAGCTTTATTTACTCTGTGGAAACCCCTGGAGCTTATTTTGTCCCAAGTAAATCTCTGCTGAACAGTGAGACACTGGAAGACATTGCCCTGGGATGCTGTGGATGTCCCCTCCCTGGAGGTGTTCAAGGCGGAGTTGGAAGGGGCATTGAGCATCCTGGGCTAGGGGAAGGTGTCCCTGCCCATGGCAAGGGGGGTTGGAACTAGGTTGGAACAGCTTGCTCAGGGAGGTGGTAGAAGCCTCATCCCTGGAGGTGTTTAAGGCCAGGCTGGATGTGGCTCTGAGCAACCTGCTGTAGTGTGAGGTGTCCCTGCCCATAGCAAGGGGATAGGACCTAGATGATCCTTGAGGTCCCTTCCAACCCTGACAATTTTATGATTCTAGATGATCTTCAAGATCCCTTCCAACCCAAACCATTCTATGATTCTCTGAAATGCTACTGAACTTAAGCCCCTTGTGGGCACTTTTGTTCCAGAATCTGTTATCTCAGGAACAGTACACAGGATGTGGAACTGGAACCATAGAATCATAGAAACTTCTTTACAGTGAGGGAGACAGGGCACTGGAACAGGCTGCCCAGGGAGGTTGTGGAGTCTCCTTCTTTAGAGACCTTCAAAACCCACCTGGATGCACTCCTGTGCAGACTACCCTAAGTGATCCTGCTCTGGCAGGGGGGTTGGACCTGATGATCTTTGGAGGTCCCTTCCAACCTCTGATATACTGTGATACTGTGATAGAATGGTTGGTATTGGAAGGGACCTCTAAAGGTCATCCAGTTCTCCCTCTGTGTGGAGATCCTTCAGCACAGCCACCCCACAGCCCATGGAAGTCGGTGTGGTGAGCACTGGGAGATGATCTCCTTGCTCCCCTCATGCTGCACCACACGCTGGGGCTGCTTCCCCTTTGCCAAGTGCTTTACTGCACCGTGGGTTTTGCAAGCACCACCAGAGCTCCTTTGCAACACCTGAGGGACAGGTGGGAAGAGAAGCACTTGCCTTGGGTGCCAACGATCTCCATGTGCAGGTGTGCCAGGCCGCTGGCCACCGACAGTGCCAGCCTGACCATGCCCTCCACCGTCACCGTGCCTCTGTTCAGGTAGTCAAACAGGGAGCCCTGCTCGTGGTACTCGGAGACAAGCCACAGCTGAGTCCATGTCCCATTATCTACCCAGGGAAGCAAGATGAGTGATTATTCACCTGTGCCACCTGTGCTGTCACACATCCAGATGTGATTGAAGCGTTTCATGGGGGGTTCTCCCCAGCGCTGCTAGAAAACTGAGTTCAGGTAACTTTGGACCGAGAAAGAGAAAGGACTGAAGCCAGGCAGCCCACAACTATCAAAGAGCATAGTATGGTATATGATGGAGGGGAGGAAGAACAGTCAGGGGCTGCTGAGTGTGCCAGGCTGCTGGCCACTGACAGTGCCAGCCTGACCATGCCCTCCACCGTCACCATGCCTCTGCTCAGGTAGTCAAACAGGGAGCCCTGCTCGTGGTACTCGGAGACAAGCCACAGCTGAGTCCACATCCTGTTATCTACCCAGGGAAGCAAGATGAGTGATTATTCACCTCAGTAAAAATACCCTCCCCTGTTCTGTGGCTTGCTCGGGCATGTAAAGGGACACCTTTGCTGGTCACCCCACCAGGGGGAACTCAGGAGAGCTGCAAGGCTCGAAGTGGAGTTTCAGATGGGAGGTGGGGCAGGGAAAGCAATTCTAAGAGAAGCTAGGGAAGGGTCTAGAGCACAGGTCTTGTGAGGAGCAGCAGAGGGAACTGGGGTTGTTCAACCTGGAGAAGAGGAGCTTGAGGGGAGACCTTCTGGTTCTCTACAGCTCCCCCAAAGGAGGTTGAAGCCAGATTGGTCTCTTCTCCCAACAAACAAGCAATAGGACAAGAGGATATAGCCTCAAGTTGCATCAGGGGAGGTTTAGGTTTGACATGAGGAACAACTTCTTCTCCAACAGGGACGACAACAAGGCCTGGTCTAGGCTGCCATGGGCAGTGGTGGAGTCCCCTTCCCTGGAGGGCTTCGCTGTGGAGATGTGGTGCTGAGGGCCACGCTTTGGCGGTGCTGGGTGAAGAGTCAGACTCAATGAGCTCAAAGGTCTCTTCCAACCCAAACTATCCCACAGCTCCATGCCTCCCTGCACGACTGGCAGCATACCCTTGTTGTCAGCAGCAATGAATCCCAGGATGTTCTCGTGCCTCAGCATGACCGTCTGGTAGATCTCTGCCTCCCGGAACCACGACCGCTCGTCTCTGGAGGAGAAGATTTTCACAGCCACGTCTTCCCCACACCATTTGCCACGCCAGACTTCACCAAACCGGCCTTTGCCTACGATCTCCTGCAGGACAATGGTCCTGGCAATGGTTCTTTGTACCAGCAGGGGTAAACCTAGTTTAACAAGAAGAGGAGGGGAGGAGAAAGGAAGGGGGAGGGAAGGGAAGGAGGGGGGTTGGAGGGAAGGAGGGGAGGGGAGGGAAGGAGAGAGGGGGGGAGGGAAGGAGGGGGGGGAGGGAAAGAGGGAGGGGGGAATGGTAAGAGGGAGGGGGGAATGGTAAGAGGGAGGGGGGAATGGTAAGAGGGAGGGGGGAATGGTAAGAGGGAGGGGGGAATGGTAAGAGGGAGGGGGGAATGGTAAGAGGGAGGGGGGAATGGTAAGAGGGAGGGGGGAATGGTAAGAGGGAGGGGGGAATGGTAGGAGAGAGAGGGAGGATAGGAAAAAGGGGGAAGGTAGGAGAAAGGGGGAAGGTAGGAGAAAGGGGAAGGGTAAGAGAAAGGGATGGGTAGGAGAGAGGGGAGGGTAGGAGAGAGAAGGGGTAGGTAGGAGAGATTGTGAACTAGTTCAGGCCCAGAGGTGGACATGTTCCAGGTGGCTGTGCTCATTGCTGCAGTTACGTTTCATACCTTTTATTGCCAGCTCAGCCACCTCAGCCAGCAAGGTTTAGTATCACACTGAGGCTGCCTGCTGAAGGAGCTCCTTGAACTCATCCACTCAAACAGAGAATCAAACTCCTGTCATTTGACAGAAAATGGGCAAAGAAAGCCCAGCTACCACTGGAAGCTGTGGCCAAGTGCATCAGCACAAAACTCCTCTCTTGTCATGGGACTTGTCATAGAAGAGAACAACTCAAAGAATCCCAGACTGGCTTGGGTGAGAAGGGACCTTTAAAGGGCAGCTAGCCCAACCCTCCCTGCAGTCAGCAGGCAGACCTGCAACTGTTGGCAGCCACGACAAGGGGAGGGAGGTGAGCAGGGCAACCACCTACCAGAGCCAGAGCCAGAGGTGGTCATGTCGTAGATGAGATCCTTCAGCGTCTTGCCCGAGCTGACCAGGTTGCACTCAGAGAGGGGCTCCTCCACGTTGGGTTGCTTGGCCCTGCCACGGGCACAGCGCCAGCCATGGCACACACAGACTGCCAGCACTGCCAGGAGGGACACCACACAGACTGGCACCGCCACCAGCACTACCAGCACCACGGGGCTCACGCTGGCTCTGCCAGGAGACTCGGATGCTTTTGGAAGACAGAAGGGAGAATGAGGTGTTGGGGGGGGGAAGACAGTAAGTGAAGAAATGCTTCCTTCTGTAAGGATCTAGTTGAAGATGTTCCTGTTCACTGTAGAGAGAATGGACTAGATGATGAACCTCAAAAGTCCCTTCCCACCCAAACCATTCCATGACCTTCAACTCAGTCAGGTCACTCGGAGCCCCAGACAGCCTGACCTGGAAGGTCTCCCCTCAGCCTCCTTTCCTCCAGGCTAAACAGCCCTAGGTCCCTCAGCTGCTCCTCACCAGCCCTGTGCTCCAGACCCTTCACCAGCTTTGTTGCCCTTCCCTGGACATGCTCCAGCCTCTCAATGTCCATCTTGAAGTGAGGGAGGAGCCCAATGAGCATCAGCAGCCTGATGCCTCTGGCCATTGCCTGTTCCTCCCCTCCAGTTAACTTTACAAGAGAAGTGCTGCTTCTGTGGTATTAAGTCCTTCTGAAAACAGAAAACTGGTATGTCTTGCCCAGGAGCTTGTCCTTTAGAAGCCTCCAACAGGACACTCAAGGGTTATCAGGTAGATTTGTAAGAGGATTTGTAAGCAGGATCCCTCCTTGCAGCTGCTGCATGTTGACAGACACACCGTGGGTTCCTAAGCTGGTTCTGATGATGCTTCCAACATGGCAGAGATTCCCTCTGAGGTATGAATTGCACCATATGAACTTCAGTGCTGCCCCACAGAGCTGCTCCAGCCACTCAGGGCCACATGGGGGAGAGATGCTGCATGCAGCTGCATGATACTAGCTCTGGGCATGGTGTAGGCTGTGGAGGGAGATGCCAAGGTCCTTTTGTCTACTGGCTATACAGAAGAGAAAGTGCAGACCTAAGCTGGTGGCACCTATCCAAACCCTTTCCAATTCTTCATAGAGCACACATGGGAGGCTGGTTGGGGGCCATCTCCCACCCTGACCCCTTGCAGCAGGGTGTCCTGCAGCCAGGACATGCCCACACCATGATCCCTTGGGATCCTCGGGTCCCACCACAGAAACCACGCACAGGAGTGGGAACAAACAGCACAGGAGCAAAACACGTGACAGGCAGGGCCCAAAGAGGACTTAAAGGCAACCTCACCAGGTGATGTTTGCAGGAGTTGTGCAAGGTTAAACTCCTTGGGACATGAACCCCCTCGTGATGACCTAAGGGCAGCAAACCAGCGCCACCAAGCACAGCCTTTTGCAACCCCTGTCCCGAACGTTCTGTTCGCTGCCCGCCCGCTCCAGAGCAGAGAAGCTGCAGACATGCTGCTGTGCATGACACAGAAATAGCTCATCTGGCAAGAGCTAGCAGTTTCACAACCTGGGACACTTGCATTCCAGCTGTAAACAACAGAGTACTTCTGAACAGGCTAAAAAAAAAAAAAAAAAAAAAAAAAAAAGGATTGGTTTGGGTTTGGTTTTTTGCCTCCTCCAGCAGATCCAAGATCCTCACACACAGTCTTTTTTCCCTTCTGCCATGTGGAGAGCACCACAAGACTTTCAAAAGCCCCAAACTACTTAAGTTCCTAAGCTGCTGTTAGATATTCTCTGAAATGCAATAAATAAAAGCAAAAAAAACCCCAAAATCTCATGGGGACTTCCAGGCAGACCCTCTCAAAATGGCTTTGCTGCCTTTTGCTGGCATGACAGAGAGTTGGAAGTCAAAATCCTAAACCCAGAGAACTCTTTGCTGTGCTGAAGTGTCCCACAGCTCATGAGCGTGTGGCTGTGCACACCAAACACATCACAGAACCACAGAATGGGTTGGGTTGGAAGAGACCTTCAAGATCATGCAGTGCCAACCTGCCTGCCATGGCCAGGGACACCTCCCACTAAACCAGGATGCTCAAGGCCTCATCCAACTTGGCCCTGAACACCTCCAGGGAAGGAACATCCACAACCTCCCTGGGCAACCTGTTCCAGTGTCTCACCACCCTCACTGGAAAGAATTTCTTCCTTATCTTCAGTCTCAGTCTCCCCTCCTCTAGCTCAAAGCCATTGCCCTCATCCTATCACTACCAGCCCTCATAAAAAGCCCTACCCCCATGCTTTGCTCTCTGAGAGGTGACATTTTCTTCAGCCAGCCTCTGCAAGGAGCCTGGCCAGAAAGCCAAGAGTCCTGTGACAGAGCACCCACCCAGCCTCAGTGTTCAGCATCTGGAGAAGAGAAGGCTGAGAGGGGATTTAATCAATGTTTGTAAATACCTGAGGGCTGGGGGTCAAGAGGGAGGGGACAGGCTCTGCTCACTTGCACCCTGGCATAGGACAAGGGGCAATGGATAGAAACTCCAGCACAGGAGGTTCCACCTCAACATGAGGAGGAACTTCTTCAGTGTGAGGCTCACAGAGCACTGGAACAGGCTGCCCAGGAAGGTTGTGGAGTCTCCTTCTCTGGAGACTTTCCAGACCCATCTGGATGTGTTGCTGTGTGACCTGTACTGGATTCTATGGTCCTGCTCTGGCAGGGGGGTTGGACTCAAAGACCTTCAGAGGTCCCTTCCAACCCCTAACATTCTGTGAGCTGGAATGATGGTGCTGGCCATCCAGCTTCTCTCAGTGTTTCAAGATTGAGAGGTCAGGATGAGCAGAAGCATGAACTTTTCTCCACACACTTAGAGCCATGCAAATGAAGACAGCAGAGCTGAGGAAGGTCCTCTTAACCTTCTCTGCTAACACACATAAAGCACCCCAGCAAGTCACTGCCTCCACCCAAGGAGGGAACTGAAACCACTGAGCAAATTTGCTGCTCTGGAGAAGACATAGGAAACAGCACTTTGGGACATGGTTCAATGGCCATGGTGGTGTTGGGTTGATGGTTGGACCTGATGATCTTAGAGGTCTTTCCCAACCCAAACAATTCTATGATTCTGTGATTCATGGAGGAGGAGAAGCCTGGAGAAAATCCACCAGGGTGCACATCCCTGCAGGTGAGGCAGGAGCTTTGCAGGCTCTTCCCTCCTGGTTACTGCAGCCAGGGACACCAGCCTGTTCTCCAGCTCTTCTGCTCTGGCTCAGCTCAGAGGGCTGTGGTGTGAATGAAGCAGCAGTGACTGGAGACCAGCAGCAGGAGGCTCCCTGAGGGCAGGAAGGGCTCTGCTGGCTTTGCTTGCCCGTGCATGAATTCCCACAGCAGAACTGTCCTCACTCTTCCTGGGGCCAAACATTCCCCTCCCCATAACCAAATGTAAGCATGAGGTTGTCAGAAGCTACAGCACTCTGCTCCAGGGCTGCAAGGCAAAGGTCTGCCATTCAAGAACAGGCTTGTGAGAGAGGCAAGCCCTGCTCACAGGTGAGGTGGGAGCACAGATCACAAGCACAGTCTCCCAGCTCTGGCCTGCAAACCCTGTGGGACACAAGTCTGCAGCTAGAAGAATCACAGAATCATAGAATTGTCAGGGTTGGAAGGGACCTCAAGGCTCAGCCAGTTCCAACCCCCCTGCCATGGGCAGGGACACCTCACACTACAGCAGGTTGCTCACAGCCACATCCAGCCTGGCTGCAAAAACCTCCAGGGATGAGGCTTCCACCACCTCCCTGGGCAACCTCTGCCAGTGTCTCACCACCCTCATGGGGAAGAATTTCTTCCTAACATCCAATCTGAATCTACCCACTTTCAGTTTTCCTCCATTCCCCCCAGTCCTGTCACTACCTGACACCCTCAAAAGTCCCTCCCCAGCTTTCTTGCAGCCCCCTTCAGATCCTGGAAGGCCACAAGAAGGTCACCTCAGAGCCTTCTCTTCTCCAGACTGAACAGCCCCAACTCTCTCAGTTTGTCTTCACAGGAGAGGTGCTCCAGCCCCCTGCTCATCCTCCTAGATCAAGCCTCCTAGATCTCAGCAGCAGCTCCTCAAAGCAGCCTGTCACAAGCTGAGGTACACAGAGAGCATCTCTTCAGCCCTGCTAGGACATCCTGCTGATGGGGAAGGTCACCTCCAGTCACCTGCTGGAGCAAAACAGTTCGAACAGTAGAAGCCTGGAAATTAATTCAGGGTAACAGAGAAACCTCTGCATGTAGAGACTTGATGCAAACCACCACGAGGGGATAGCTGCCAGCAGCCAGGAGCACTCAGACCAGGTGTCCAGGCAGATCCTGCCCCTGAAGGTGAGCATTTTGTGGCAAACCAACTCAGCCCAAGCAGGACCTCCTGGCAGGCAAGGAGAGCAGCAGGAGCTGTGCCAGGCAGGCAATGCCATCTGCAGTTCTGCTGTGGGAATTCATGCACGGGCAAGCAAAGCCAGCAGAGCCCTTCCTGCCCTCAGGGAGCCTCCTGCTGCTGGTCTCCAGTCACTGCTGCTTCATTCACACCACAGCCCTCTGAGCTGAGCCAGAGCAGAAGAGCTGGAGAACAGGCTGGTGTCCCTGGCTGCAGTAACCAGGAGGGAAGAGCCTGCAAAGCTCCTGCCTCACCTGCAGGGATGTGCACCCTGGTGGATTTTCTCCAGGCTTCTCCTCCTCCATGAATCACAGAATCATAGAATTGTTTGGGTTGGGAAAGACCTCTAAGATCATCAGGTCCAACCATCAACCCAACACCACCATGGTCATTAAACCATGTCCCAAAGTGCCATGGCCACACCTTTCTTGAACACCTCCAGGGATGGACACTCCACCACCTCCCTGGGCAGCCTGTTCCAATGCCTGACCACTCTTGCAGCAAAGAAATTGTTCCTCATCTCCAACTTAAACCTCCCTTGGCACAATTTCAGGCCATTTCCTCTCGTTCCATCACCTGATATTAGGGAGAAGAGACCAACCCCCACCTCACTGCAACCTTCACTCCTGCCCAAAGGCAAGCTCTCAGAGCCACCTACTCTACTTTTAAACTAGGATCTGCACCATGCAGAGAGGTAGGAGGGTAGGAAGGAAGGTAGGAAGCAAGGAAGGTAGCAAGGAAGGCAGGCAGGAAGGCAGGACTTCCATGTCAAGGTATCTGTGCCAAGTGTCACACTGCATGTGTTATGACTGGAGTCAGAGTGCTGGAGAGCAGCCAGGCAGAAAGGGACCTGGGGGTGCTGGGTGACAGCAGCTGAACAGGAGCCAGCAGTGTGCCCAGGTGGCCAAGAAGGCCAAAGGCATCCTGGGCAGGATCAGGAATAGTGTGGCCAGCAGGAGCAGGGAGGTCATTGTACCCCTGTACACAGCACTGGTTAGGCCACACCTTGAGTGCTGTGTCCAGTTCTGGGCTCCTCAGTTTAAGAACAACATTGAGATACTTCAACATGTCCAGAGAAGGGCAACAAGGCTGGGGAGAGTTCTCAAGCACAAGCCCTATGAGGGGAGGCTGAGGGAGCTGGGGGTGTTCAGCCTGGAGAAGAGGAGACTTCGAGGGGACCTTATCCCTCTCTACAACTACCTACAAGGAAGTTGTAGTCAGGTGGGGGTCAGGCTCTGCTCCCAGGTAACTGGTGGCAGGACAAGAGGGCAGGGTGTGAAGCTGTACTAGGGGAGGTTTGTTGGATATTAGGAAGCACTTCCTCACAGGAAGGTGATTAGGCACTGGGATGGACTGCCTAGGGAGGTGTGGAGGTCTTTAAGAAGAGATTGGATGTGGCACTTGCTGGCATGGTTTAGCTGAAGTGGTGGTGTTAGGTCATAGGCTGGACTTGATGATCTCAGAGGTCTTTTCCAGCCTCAATAATTCTGTGATTCTAACAGGCAGGGGTGCTGCAGGGGCAGTGGGGACAGCCTGGCTCCTGCAGCCCAGATCCACCACCCACACCTCTTGGAAAGTTCATTTTCCCTGTGGCCCTCACACAGCTCCCCTGTGATGTGGCTTCCCTGAAGAAGCACTGCTGGAGGAGGCCAGCTGGAGGACATGCTGGAGGCCAGCACTGGCACTGTTCACTTTCCCACTTCCCCCACATGTTTAGAGCAAAGGGCTCAGGCTAAAGATTAATTTTCCCTGATATGAAATATGAAGCCTGAGGTTTTGCAATGGCTGGTTCAAGCCCCAGGACCACAGACATAAATAGCAGTGTTCTTCCCAAGATTCCAGCATCCCAGATGGAAAAAAACCAAAGCATGGCATTTTGTTTCCACATTTCTAGAGCATGACCACTCTCAGATCTCCCTTCTGCTGGCAACTCAATGAAAAGGACTGAAATAGTCCTGATGGACAGAACGAGAGGAAACAGCCTCAAGTTGCCCCAGGGGAGGTTTAGATTGGACATGAGGAACAATTTCTTCCCAAAAGGGGTTGTCATGGCCTGGTCCAGGGTAGTGGTGGAGTCCCCATCCCTAGAGGGGTTTCAAAGCCACAGAGATGTGGTGCTGAGGGCTATGGTTTGGTGGTGACCTGGCAGTGCTGGGTTAATCCTTGGACTCCATGATCTTGAAGGTCTCTTCCAACCAAAGCTATTCTATGATTCTATTCCTGCTCCAGGCAAGAGGTAAGATCAGGTACCAGGGCACAGACCTGTCAGCTGCCAGGCTCCTCCCTCAGCTGGCTCCTCCAGAGGCTGGTGGGAACAGACCTTCTCTGGCAGTACCCAGCACCTGCCCATCCACACCAAGAGACAATGATCCCCAAGGCTACCACAGCAACACCCTCACGGGCTGCCCTCCTCTGTCTTATGCCATTTCAAATGCTTCCAGTAAAGCCTTCTGAAGTCCACCACACGACAGCAGCTTATAAATCAAGCTATAATTGTAAGTTATCTATGAATTTGCATCTTTTACCCAAGGCACCTCCCACTGATGCCTGTGCAGACAAGCAGAGTGTTCTCCATCTCTGTCCAAAAGCCTGAACCAAACACAAAGCTTGGAAAGAAGGGGCAAAGAATGAAACCTACAAATAGGGGAAAAATTTGTTTTGAGAAAGCCTTGGTTTCATTTACACAGGGAGGGCCACGTTCAGTACCAGCTGTGCAGTACACAGAGCACCTGGAGGTGCAAATCTTCTTCTCCCTCTAATTGGGACCAGGAATCTTGCACCATCTCATCCCTGCTGGGCAAGGATCAATGGCTCCAATCTAATGCCAAAGAGAAGCTCTCTCCCAAAAGGAGCTGAAGAAATCCAAAGCTGAAGGCAGACTAACAAGCCCAGACATCCCCCAGCAGTGACTTGGTGTCCTACACTTCCCTCAACCCACAGCAGAAAACTCGATGTCCCTATGACCTGTACCAACAGGGAGGACACCTCTGCTTTCCTGACCACAGCCAGCATGAGCTGCAGCACCCACCCAGACCACAAAGACATGGCACTCAGTGACACAGCCCAATCAAGGACAACAGGCTTGCCCAGAGAGGTGTTGGATGCCCCCTCCATGAAGATGTTGAAGGCCAGGTTGGACCTGGTCCTTCATTGAGCATTGAGCAGCCTGGTCTAGTGGAAGTGGTTGGAAGTAGATGTTCTTTAAGGTCCCTTCCAACCCAAAGCATTCTATGAATCTATGATTCTCTGAATCTATGAGCCAGGAGAGGTGCTCCTCACACGCTGGGGGACGGTCCCATCATGGCTCAGCCCTCACCACCAACTCAGACATGGGCCTATCTGAAAGCATTTCCCACATACAGCCAATCACCTTCCTTCCAAACCTCTGCAGTCTCAATCCTTACCTGAGCCACCTGAAGCAGGTCTTTGAAACTGTGTGCAGAGACCTTTGAGCCTGTAAATCACTTCAGCAAGGTCTTCAATATCTCTTTGGAATGCACCAGCTAACAGCTCCTCCCCAAGGCTAATTCACAACTGATCCAGGGCATAGGAAGTCCATCAGACAGCACCTCCCTAACATCTGGACTAATACCACTCCAAATTACAAATCCCCTTAAGATATTCCAGCCTGTAAAATCTGAGAGGTTGCCAGTCTTTCCTTCAGACACTTCCTTTTAGCACCATGGTTAAAGCCTGGTGAGATGTCAAAGATAATATCATAGCATCATAGAATTGTCAGGGTTGGAAGGGACCTCAAGGATCATCCAGTTCCAACCCCCTGCCATGGGCAGGGACACCTCACACTACAGCAGGTTGCTCACAGCCACATCCAGCCTGGCTGCAAAACCCTCCAGGGATGAGGCTTCCACCACCTCTCTGGGCAACCTGTGCCAGTGTCTCACCACCCTCATGGGGAAGAATTTCTTCCTGACATCCAATCTGAATCTCCCCATTTCTAGTTTTGTTCCATTCCCCCCAGTCCTGTCACTCCCTGACACCCTCAAAAGTCCCTCCCCAGCTTTCTTGTAGCCCCCTTCAGATCCTGGAAGGCCACAAGAAGGTCACCTGGGAGCCTTCTCTGCTCCAGACTGAACATCCCCAACCTCTTTCAGTCTGTCCTCATAGCAGAGCAGCTCCAGCCCTCTGATCATCCTCGTGGCCCTTCTCTGGACATTCCAGAACTTCCAGATCCCTCTTGTAATAGAGGCTCCAGAACTGGACACAGCACTCCAGGTGGGGTCTCACCAGAGTGGAGCAGAGGGGGAAAATCACCCCCCTTGCCCTGCTGCCCATGCTTCTCTTGCTGCAGCCCAGGATGTGATTGGCTTTCTGGGCTGCAAGTGGAACACCTTTAGCAGATGTAAGAAATCCACTCTCCCCCAGAGCTGCAGGTCAGATTTTCCTGCCTGAAACCCAGCTCCTGTTTGACAGGTGGCCTTCAAACCCCATTGGTAGGCTCTCCCAGCCCAGCACCTCCGCTCTGCCACACCAGCACCCGAGCAGCATCCTGCACTCACCCAGGGGCAGGCGCAGGGTGATGTTGTTGCAGAAGTCAGTGTAGCAGCACTCAGTCTTGGTGATGTTCTTGGAGCTGTGGCAGAAGACCTGGGCGTTGAGCTCCGGCAGGGAGACACAGGACTTGACCACCTCCTCGCGCCCGTTGGTCAGCATGACGGAGGCCCAGCAGGCACCCTCCGTCTGGCAGGTGAAGTTGGTGTGCTCACACAGCTGGCACACACACTTCAGACCTGAATAAAAACAAAAGGGGGTGCCAGATGTGTCACAGCATCACAGCCCGCCCCTCTGCTCTGCCTGGTGTTTGTTCCTTGACCAAAAGTTTCCATCAATAAAAGACAAGTTTAAACACCACCTAGTTACCACTTTGGAGACACCAGTTTGGATCCATATCCTTGTAGAGACAGCTAGAGACCTGAGAGCCCTAGCAGGGAGATCCAGATTGGATCCATATCCTTGTAGAGACAGCTAGAGACCTGAGAGCCCTAGCAGGGAGATCAAGTTTGGATCCATATCCTTGTAGAGACAGCTAGAGACCTGAGAGCCCTAGCAGGGAGATCCAGATTGGATCCATATCCTTGTAGAGACAGCTAGAGACCTGAGAGCCCTAGCAGGGAGATCCAGATTGGATCCATATCCTTGTAGAGACAGCTAGAGACCTGAGAGCCCTAGCAGGGAGATCAAGTTTGGATCCATATCCTCGCAGAGACAGCTAGAGACCTGAGAGCCCTAGCAGGGAGATCCAGATTGGATCCATATCCTTGTAGAGACAGCTAGAGACCTGAGAGCCCTAGCAGGGAGATCCAGATTGTATCCATATCCTTGCAGAGACAGCTAGAGACCTGAGAGCCCTAGCAGGGAGATACAGATTGGATCCATATCCTTGCAGAGACAGCTAGAGACCTGAGAGCCCTAGCAGGGAGATCCAGATTGGATCCATATCCTCGCAGAGACAGCTAGAGACCTGAGAGCCCTAGCAGGGAGATCCAGATTGGATCCATATCCTTGTAGAGACAGCTAGAGACCTGAGAGCCCTAGCAGGGAGATGGACTGAACTGTTCCATTGACTCACAGTATCAGAGTATATCAGAGGCTGGAAGGGACTTCAAGAGATCATTGAGTCCAACCCCCCTGCCAGAGCAGCATCACTTAGGGCAGTCTGCACAGGAATGCATCCAGGTGGGGCTGGAAAGGCTCCAGAGAAGGAGACTCCACAACCCCCCTGGGCAGCCTGTTCCAGGGCTCTGTCACCCTCACAGTGAAAAAAAATGTTCCTTCTGTTTCCATGGAACTTCCTATGCCTCAGCTTCCACCCATTGCCCCTTGTGTTGTCATTGGGTATCACCCAGCAGAGTCTGGCTCCATCCTCTTGGCACTCACCCTGCACATCTTTATAAACATGAATGAGGTCACCCCACAGGTTCCTCCTCTCCAAACTATGAGACCCAGCTCCCTCAGTCTCTCCTCCTCCATTCACCATGTCCCATGGCTGAGGAGGAGGATGGTGGGGTGGCTGCTGGTTGTGGCAGGAGCAGAAGAGACTCATCTCAGACTCTCCAAAGAGCAGAGAAGTCCTGCCAGACATCAGCGCGAATCCAATCGCTGCCTCCGTGACACCATTCGTTGTCTTCACAGCAGTCCCCATCCTGGGCCACCCTCCTGAAGGAGCAGCTTGTGGTGTTCATCTTCAGCACAGGCCCACAGCAAACTTCCTTGGCACCATATGTCTGTGTTTATCCTGGATTCGGGGAACGCCAGGAGCCACATCACCGCCTGCTTTGGCTCTCGCTTGGCACAGTCAGTCACCCAGCAACAGAAGAGGTGAACCTCTTCCTTAAAGACATTACCACGGTCCTGGAAGAGCTGCCAGGAGCAAGACTCCTCAGAGCCAAATAAACGAGAGATCTAGCAGCAGACTCATCACCCACGCTGCAAAACAAACCCATTAGGTGAGGAAATGAACGTGAGGCTGGCGCGAGCGTCTCCGGTGCTGCAGGCACGTCATCCTCATGCTGCCTTCCTCCCCCTCTGCCATGGCCTAAAAATAAAATGGGAAACGGTCCTTCCCACGTCACCCTCGGTAGCTAACTGACAGCTTTCACCATCTTCTGGTACTTTACAGACTGCCTGAGAGGAGCTGAGCAAACCTATCACTGCCAGTCCTGGACAGCTCCGAGGAAACAGGAGGTGAGGAGAGGGTGGCTGAGGGGCTCTGTGAACTCACTCCCATCATCTAAAATAGTAATTTCCAGGATGAAAGGGGACTTGCTCCCATTTGTCACCAGAGCTGGCTGGAAGTCATGCTGGGGCACAAGCTCTCTCTCAGCAGGGAGGTAAGAGGTGCCACGCCACCACTTGAAGACTGTTGCATACAGAGAGTGGTTTACTCTGCTGGAGGTCCATTTTCCTTCTGCAGTGCTGACAGAAAGGCTCTAACTTTGTTTTTGCTGTTAGTTCTGAAGGTTTTGCTCAAAACAAAGTGTCCAATCCACAGCCCACAGCAGAAAGTTCACAGATTCATAGAACGGTTTGGGTTGGAAGGAACCTTAGAGATCACCCAGTCCCAACCCCCCTGCCATGGGCAGGGACACCTCACACTACAGCAGGCTGCTCACAGCCACATCCAGCCTGGCTGCAAAAACCTCCAGGGATGAGGCTTCCACCACCTCCCTGGGCAACCTGTGCCAGTGTCTCACCACCCTCCTGGGGAAGAACTTCTTCCTAACATCCAAACCTAATCTCCCCATTTCTAGTTTTGCTCCGTTCCCCCAAGTCCTATCACTACCTGACACCCTCAAAAGTCCCTCCCCAGCTCCCACCAGACCAGGTTGCTCAAGGCCTCATCCAACCTAGCCTTGAACACCTCCAGGTTCCCAGACCTATGGAAGCCAACTGAGTTCCCCACAGAGCTGTTTCTGTGAGAGGCCATTGCACAAAGAACAAAAATAAATCCAGCTTTGGTCAGAGCTCTCAAGACTTCCACCACTTCTACGTGGGATAAGGTGATTGTGGAAGAGTTCAAGGGGAAAGGACCAAAAAGGAAGGAAGAAGATGTGCTGCCAGAGTTTCACTCCAAGGCACTTCACTCCAGCAGCAAGCAGGACCTCCTTTATCTTCTCCTGCACAACGTTTCCCTTCCAACGTTGCCTCCTCCGGTTGAGAAATTAGGAGAAAGGCAACAACTGGAACATTCCACAGCCTCAGAGAGCTCTGCAAGACATCCAAACTCGGGTACAGGTCCCTGAGCACACCACTCTCCAGCACTCAGTAACTAATTTGTCCCAAATCTCCCTGAAGCACTGCATCCCCGAGATGCCCATGAGCAGCTTGTCCTCCTGTGACTGGGAAGGACCTGGGAGTGCTGGTGGACAACAAGTTGTGCGTGGGTCACCAGTGTGCCCTTGTGGCCAAGAAGGACAATGGGATTCTGGGGTGCATTCAGAGAAGTGTGGCCAGGTTGGAAAAGACCTTCAAGATCATCAAGTCCAACGTCACCCAACACCATCTAATCAACCAAACCATGGCACTAAGTGCCTCATTTTAAACACTTCCAGGGATGGTGACTCCACCACCTCCCTGGGCAGCACATTCCAAGGGCCAATCTCTCTTACTGTGAAGAAGTGCTTCCTAACACCCAGCCTGAACCTCCCCTGGCACAGCTTGAGACTGTGTCTTCTTGTTCTGGTGCTGGATGCCTGGGAGAAGAGACCAACCCCCTCCTGGCTACAACCTCCCTTCAGGTAGTTGTAGAGAGCAATGAGGTCTCCCCTGAGCCTTCTCTTCTCCAGGCTGAACACCCCCAGCTCCCTCAGCCTCTCCTCACAGGGCTCCAGACCCCTCCCCAGCTTTGTTGCCCTTCTCTGGACACGTTCCAGCATCTCAACCTCTTTCTTGAACTGAGGAGCCCAGAACTGGACACAGCACTCAAGGTGTGGTCTAACCAGAGCTGAGCACAGGGCAGAATGACTTCCCTGCTCCTGCTGGCCACACTATTCCTGATCCTGGCCAGGATGCCTTTGGCCTTCTTGGCCACCTGGGCACACTGCTGGCTCATGCTCAGCTGCTGTCAACCAGCACCCCCAGGTCCCTTTCTGCCTGGCTGCTCTCCAGCACTCTTTCCCCAGCCCATAGCACTTCATGTGGCTGTTGTGGCCAATGTGTTGAATCCCAGAAGAGGCTGCAGCCCAGCGAGGGAGCACACAAGAGAGAGGCCCTTAGCCCCCTCTGAACCAAGTGCAAGCTGCAGGCTGTGAACAGGGCAGACAAGAGAGAGGCTCCCCAGCCCTCTTCCAGCCAAGGGCTGCTCGAATTACAGCCACAGCATCTGGGAAGACACCAGACAGAGGAGCAAGTCGTGAGTTCCTATCCAATCTGCCACAGACTCCCACTTGTGGGGAAACCCACAGCTCCTGCATGTCCAATTTGAATTGCTGTATTGGAAAGCTCAGACCTGTGCTTAAAATCATTTCACTCTCTGTATATGTGGAGTGTAAAACCCACAGCTGAATAATTGAACCTGTGAATACGTTTTGCAAATAAGTTAAGGTGGTGTTTGCAGACACCACCCACAGGAAACATTAATTATAAAATATATAAAATACACATTTTTCTTACATCAGACTAGGCAAGGATCCCTTGGGAGGGTGAAGATAAGGTGTGCAGCAAAACACTCTGCAAGCATTGGGAGCTCATAGCTAGAGCTGAGCAATAATCTGCTGGACTCAGCCCAGAAGGTGCTGACAGAGTGTCCAGGGTACAAATTCCACTGGGAGGTGGCTGCAATGAGACAGCTCTGACAGCAGGTCTGGAATGGAGAGCAGCAAGGAAAAAAAAAAAAAAACACCAGCAGGGAAAGCTGAGTGCAGCAAGCACCTGAAAACAGCCTGAGAAGGTCTTTCACACCATGAAATCACACTGATGGGCTTTACACAGGATCTCAGCATGGTGGGGCTTGGAAGGGACCTCTAGAGATCATCCAGTCCACCCCCCTACAACACCAGAGGCACCCACAGCAGCTTGCCCAACATCACAATGCCCAGCTGGGCTTGGAAGCTCTCCAGAGAAGGAGACTCCACAACCTCTCTGGGCAGCCTGCTCCAGGCCTCCAGCACCCTCACACCAAACAACTTTCTCCTCATCTTCAGGTGGAACCTCCTGGCTTACAAAGTGTGCCCATTGCTCCTTGTGCTGTCCCTGGGCACCACTGAGCAGAGTCTGGCCCCAGCCTCTTGCCCCTCACAGCTCCTTTAGCTCTTGCTGAGCATTGCTCAGCTCCCCTCTGGGGCTGCTCTTCTGCAGGCTCCACAGCCCCAGGGCTCTCAGCCTTTCCTCCTCACAGAGATGCTCCAGGCCCCTCAGCATCTTCACAGCCACTTCCATTCCCATCCAGCTCCCCTCCAGTTAAACAGCCTTTTGCACAAAAAGCAGGCACTGCTGGAGGATGGCACTTGGCTTTGAAGATGAAAACCTGAATGGTTCAGAATTACTAAGAGCAGCAAAACATCACTTAGCAACCAAAATCATCCCCTTTCACTTAACTGCTGCTGGGTTTGCCCTGTTGTATGTCTGACTGCAAACCCCTCCTCCTGCAGAAGTGAGGAGGACAGGAGTTCTGCAAAGACATCTCTGATCACCTAGAATCAGTTTCCTGGTAAGCATGGAACCAGGAGAAGATTGACTTGGTCATGTAGAGCATCTGTGCCACCACTCACCTTCACATGAGGCATGGGCAGGTTACATCCACTGCTCAGCAAAAAGCAGTGGAAGGGCTGGGGACATCCTGGGGGGACAGGGGATTTCGGTGGCACTGAAACCATCAGAACAGGGCAGGAGCTGTGTTACCACACCTACAAAGCCTGGCAACCTCTATCAGAGCAATTTGCAGCTCTTCAGATTCAGCTTCACATGGTGGCCAAGGTTGCTGGGGGAGGGTGGGCTTCAGCCCCTCAATAGGCATTCAGCAGGGCTCTGAGCAACCTGATCTAGCTGAGGATGCCCCTGCTGACTGTAGAGGGGGTTGGATTAGATGGCCTTTGGAGGTCCCTTCCAACCCAGATCATTCTGTGATTCACATCATCCAAATTTAAGCACCCAGCCTGGGCATCAGTTAGGACTTGGCTCTCTGCAGACAGCTAGAGACAGCCCAGGGCCATTCAGAGCCTTGCTGAACTGGGAAGGTCATTCAGACTGCATTTCTGAACCAGGGAGGAGACATTAACAAAGCACCTCCTCCCTGTCACCGCCTGCACACCTCCATCTCACAGCTCTGTTAATTACCAGGAGATCAGCACCTTCACAGCCACCAGGAGATTCACTTCCTGCCTACAAAATTATAGAATCAAGAAGGCTGGAAGAGACCTCAAAGATCATCGAGTCCAACCTGTCACCCTACACCTCATGACTATCTAAACCATGGCACCAAGTGCCACGTCCAATCCCCTCTTGAACACCTCCAGGGATGGTGACTCCACCACCTCCCTGGGCAGCACATTCCAATGGCCAACCACTCTCTCTGTGAAGAACTTTCTCCTCACCTCCAGCCTAAACCTCCCCTGGCACAGCTTGAGACTGTGTCCTCTTGTTCTGGTGCTGGTTGCCTGGGAGAAGAGACCAACCCCCTCCTGGCTACAACCTCCCTTCAGGTAGTTGTAGACAGCAATGAGGTCTCCCCTGAGCCTCCTCTTCTCCAGGCTAAACAGTCCCAGCTCCCTCAGCCTCTCCTCATAGGGCTTGTGCTCAAGGCCTCTCCCCAGCCTCGTTGCCCTTCTCTGGACATGCTCCAGCAATTCAACATCTTTCCTAAACTGAGGAGCCCAGAACTGGACACAGTACTCAAGGTGTGGCCTAACCAGTGCTGTGTACAGGGGTACAATGACCTCCCTGCTCCTGCTGGCCACACTATGCCTGATGCAGGCCAGGATGCCATTGGCTCTCTTGGCCACCTGGGCACACCACTCCCTCCAGCACCTGACAAGGAGAAGAATGAGGCAACAGCTCTGAGGGGCTGCAGCACCATGGTGTGACCCCTTCCCTGGAGATCTCTGCTGAGATCTCCCCCATCTCAATGCCAGACCCCAGAACCCATCCCTGGACATGTGCTCCAACACAAACTGGGCTGAAGGAGCAGGCACATCCGAGAGCTGGGATGGAGAGCAGCCACACTGCTCCCCTTACAGCAGTGCTCTTCAAAAGTGGCAACACATCCTGGCCAGACTAAAGCCCAGAAACGTCATCTGCAAGAACCAGTAAGGATCCAGAGCCTCCTCCAAAAGGCACAATTAAATTCCATCTCCTCACCCCACATGCCATCTTTTATCTCTGCCAGTTATTAGCAGACACTCTGGTAGATGATGGAGTCAGGCCATGAAGCGCTCACAGTTCTCACCCACGTTGTCTCATAAAAGCTTTTTCATTATTATTAAAGCTTTTTTTTACCAAAAGCAAGGAAAACAGAGCCTTGGTCACCCAGAGAAACAAGCAGATAGCATCAGACTGATGATTGCCATGGAGCAGGGGATGACACTGGTTGCTGAGGCACAGCTGGGGTGCTCTTGTGGGATCTCACTCCAAGGACACCTGGTTTGGGTGCTGGACCACATGAAAGGTTTTCACTACCAGCAGGACTGAGCAAACCAAGTTATTAAACTGGAACAAGAGGCTTTTTGCAGAGTCACAGAATCATCTGGGGTGGAAAGGACCCTTAAGATCATCCAGTCTGACCACTGCCTAACTCTACCAAGTCTGGAGCTAAACCAAGTCCCTCAGCACTACATCTCTCCAGCTTTTAAAACCCCTCCAGGGATGGGGATTCAATCACCTCCCTGGGCAGCCTGTTCCAACTTTTAAAAACCCTTTCAGTCAAGAAGTTTCTTCTAATCTCCAACCTAAACCTCCCCTGGTGCAACCTGAGGCCATTTCCTCCATCCTATCACTTGTTCCTCAGCAGGAGAGACCAGCCACCACCTGGCTCCAACCTACTGCCAGTGAATTGTAGCGTCAGAAGGTGTTCCCTCAACCTCCTTTTCTCCAGGCTCAACAACCCCAGGTCCCTCAGCTGCTCCTCACCAGCTCTGTTCTCCAGTCCTTTCCCCAGCTTTGTTGCCCTTCTATGGACCTGCTCCAGCCTCTCAATGTCCTTCTTGGAGTGAGGGCGAGAAGAAGAAAGTGGTTCTCTGGACCAGCCAGTGCCACAGCTTTACACAGAAGTGCTGGGGCTGGTGCCCAGCTTTGTGTGTGGGCCATGCACTGCTGCCTTGTGTACCTCAGACTTCCATTCTCAGCTTACATTCCACAGGAAGCTCTGGGATGAACTGAGTGTGCTAAAAATCCAGAGCTAGACTCCAGCAGCTGTTTAGAGCTCCAGAAATCCCATTTTACAGCATGGAGCAGCCAAGGTGACAACACTGTTTGAGCACAGCTCTCCTCCCAAAGCAGGAGGACAATTTTATGCTGGTTTCATGCCTTTATCCTTCCCTTGCAGTTTCCACTGCAATCCCTCCTGCTTCTTCTCTTCAAAGAGAGAGTTTGTATCACACCAGGCTGTTGGCAGTGGATGCTCCCAGACACCCAGACCAACAGCTCTCCCCAGCACCATGGTGAGAGCCATTTCACACCTGTCTGGTTGCCTGGAGAGCTCATGAACAATTAAAATGCATTTCAGTAGGAAGCCAAATCTCACAAGCTTGGAATTTGCTTAAAGGCTCTCTTAAGATTCATAAAATGGTTTGGGTTGGAAGAGGCCTTAAAGACCACCTAGCTCCAACCCTCCTGTCATAGGTAAGGACATCTCTCACTAGCCCATGTTGCTCAAGGCCTCCTCCATCCTGGCCTTGAACACCTCCAGGGAGGAGACATCCATGACCTCCCCAGGCAATCTGTTCCAGTGTCTCACCACCCTCACTGGAAAGAATGTCTTCCTAATCTCCAGTCTAAATCTGCCCTCCTCAAGCTTCAATCCATTCACTCTTGTCCTATCACTACAAATCCTTATCAAAAACATCCCTCCCCAGCTCTCCTGTAGCCCCCTTCAGGTACTCAAAGGCTGCTCCAAGGTCTCCCTGGAGCCTTCTCTTCTCCAGGCTGAACAACCCAACTCTCTCACCCTGTCCTCATATGGGAGGTGCTCCAGCCCTCTGATCATCTTTGTGGCACTCCTCTGGACCCAATCCAGCAGTTCCAGTGAGAGGCTCAGGTGCCACCACCACACACAGTGACCAACAGCCTCAACTCCTCTGTCTCTAGAAACCCTCCAGGACACTGAGGAGCCTCCACTCCCCCCATATAACATGTGAGGAGTGTAGGAGAGTTTGCAAAGCAATGGGTACCACAAGCTGAAGATGATGTAGAACAAAGGTGGTAGGGGCTGAGGGGAAAGCAGTTCTGAGAAGCCCACAGGGGGTGAGCAGGTGTGGTAGGAACATTCACTAGAGCAGCAGCAAAACACTTTGCTCCTTAATGCTGTAAGCACTCCTGAATGCTGGGGCATAAATGGACACTCCCTACAGGAGACCTCCAGTGCCTGGCAGAGCATCTTCAAACTTGCATGAGAAAGAAGAGGGTGGGGGGAAGTGTGAAGTAATGATAGGACTAGGGGCAATGGAACAAAAATAGAAATGGGTAAATTCAGACTGGATGTTAGGAAGAAATTCTTCCCCATGAGGGTGGGGAGACACTGGCACAGGTTGCCCAGGGAGGTGGTGGAAGCCTCATCCCTGGAGGTTTTTGCAGCCAGGCTGGATGTGGCTGTGAGCAACCTGCTGTAGTGTGAGGTGTCCCTGTCCCTGGCACGGGGGTTGGAACTGGCTGATCCTTGAGGTCTGTTCCAGCCCTGACAATTCTATGACTCTATGTACCTCGATCAGACAGGTCTGTGGTGGAGAATGAAGAGAAGTAGAGCTGATCAAGCAGACACAGAGCTAAGCACTTCACACTCCACAGCAACCACTGCTGAAGACCTTGCTAGGTATGTGTGGCTTCCCAGGTACCTGCTCTGAAGAGCTGGGAGAGTAAAGAAGCCCTCTGTCCATCCTGGACCATACCTGATCCTGGCTCTGGAAAGACAACTAAAGGGTAAAGAAAACCAGAAGACAACACTACTGCAACTTCAGAGGACACAGCAACAGAAGGCCAGTGAGGTTCGTTAGTGCACTGAGCAGTCTCCAGAGAGACGTGGTGATGGCCACAGAGCTGGTGAGGCTTCAACTCAAGCACACCAGGGTGGAACAGAAGTGCACATGGGGTTGCCTGTGTCTGTGGTTCGCTTCCAAGCATGGACATTAAAACACAGGACAGAACCTGGACAGATGGGAGTTTAACACTCCTTGAATGTAACCAAAGTTCACCACATGGACAGTACCATAGAAAAGTACTTCAAACAGCAGCAGCTGAACTCTGGGACTCCCTCTCTCCCAAAAGATGGGATTGTAGGAGCTCTTGGACAAGGAAGCAGGACAGTCCTTCTTTTCACCTTGAAGCTGTAACCACCACCCCCTCTGCAGGAGCATCGCACCCAGAAGCTCCTGAGGTGAAAGCACTGAGGGAACAGCAGATTGAAGTGAACCTGGGAGAAAAACTTTCTAATTGTCCTGAGCCTTCCTGGCTGTGGGCTCACAGAGCAGTGCCTGAGGGCACAGGCTGGGTCTGCAAGGGAAGGACCGAGGGGAATGAGCATGGCACACAGCTGCTGTGCCACAGCACAATCTGCATGCTAGGAACCCGGGCACCGTGTGCTTCACACCCTGCCCCAAGCCCCTCAGCTGGCTGGGAGCCTTCTTCTGCCAGGGGCTGATGGTTCAGGATGAATTACGGTGGGATGGGACGGGTGGCCTCACATGACGCCCGGCGTGGGGGCCTCTCGCCGCAAGTGACAGCAGCCAGACCGAGAAGATGCCTCTGAGCGCAAGCGAACTCAAGCAGAGCGCTGTGTGCACCCCAGGCCACCTCCGGGGAGGGATGCTCGGGGTGTCCCTTGCCCGGACCCAAGATCCGGGACTCGGGACGTGCGGGACCCCCACGCGTGGACTGGCCCCGGGCTGGGCCCTGCCGTAAGCCCCCACTGACCCACTTCTGCCCGCACGCCCAGCGCCGGTCAGCGTCTTAAGCTCCTTAACCTCCAGGAACCGGCCCTGACCCAGGCACCGGTACGGGAGTACACGGGCACCGGGGAGTCCCGCTGCCAGGAGGGGTCCCGCTGCCGGGAGGGGGGTAGGGGACAAGGAGAGGATGCTGGGGGGCGGTGCTCGGTAGAGAGATCCCCGTCGCCCCGCAACGATAGCGCATCCCAGCTGCAGGCATTGCCGGTGCCTCTCCCGCTACCTCTCCCGCTGCCTTCCCCGGTGCTGTTCCCGCTGCCGCTCCCAGCTCCCGCTCCCATTCCCGCTTTTGCTGTCTTTCCCGCCCTACCTGCGCAGAGGGCCAGGCCGGCGGCCAGCAGCGGCAGGGCCGCCCGCAGCGCCGGGCCGGGCGCCCGCTCCATGGCCGCGGGGGGCCGGACCGGATCCCGCTGCCGCCGGCAGCCCCCGGCGCCGCGCCGAGCCCGCAGCTTTAGCGGGGCCGCGGGGGAGGAGCACGGCCCGGCCCCGCCCGCGCCTCCCCGCCCGGGCTGGCACCGGGGCCGGAGCAAGGTTCAGCATCCTCCGGGGCCGGGAGGCGGCGGTGCGAGCCCCGGGAGCAACAGGAATGGGACCCCCGGCACCCTCGCTCCCACCGCCGGTCGGAGGCAGACAGCGGCTCCTCGAGCAGCACCTTGATGGGTCACGGTCACGTCCCCCTGAGGCAAGCCTGAAATGAACCCAGAAAGGAGGAGGGGATTCTCCTCAGCGCTTTTACATTGTCCTCCCCTCCAGCTAGCGGTGGGCTCTGGCATCCCTCCCCGAGCTGCTTGGTGAAACTCTTCCAGCCTTTCCCACAAAGAGCAAAGCTCAGAGTGGTTCTCAGTACTTCTTCAATGTTAATGGTTGGGCTTGATTAATCTTAAAGATGTTTTTCAAACCAAATTCATAGAATCATAGATTCAGAGAATGGTTTGGGGGGGAAGGGACCTCAAAGAAGATCTAGTTCCAGCTAGACACCTTCCACTAAACCAGGTTGCTCAAGGTCCTATCAAACCTGGCCTTGAATACCTCCCGAGAGGAGGCATCCACAGCCTCCATAGGCAACCTGCTCCAGCGCCTCACTACCCTCACTGTGAAGAGTTTTTTAATATGATCCTATGACTCCAGTTATGATCTGTTCCATATTGAGATCCTCAGAACCATCTCCCTCAGCACATGGATGCCACAAGCATCGCAGAAGCTCTCTTAGACTCTGCAAACCACCACCAGAGCTTTGGAAGCCATTGTGCCACTCTAACACACAAGCCTCAAGAGTACTTCGAGGCATCACCATAAGGATCAACTGAACTGATGCCAAGACACAACCACGTCTGTTGTAGAGGCAGTAGTGGAGCAGCCTAGGATGTCCTTAGGAGGGTGTTGCCCACACTCCACCTCTCTGTGTTATTTTTAAGCAAGATCCCCCTTTCCCACACATTGCCAGATGCATCTCTAGGTCTTTATGACACTGGTGGTATGACAACATCCCCATCAAGCCATTCAGGCTCCCCAAGGCAGCCACCCCCAGCAGTGACTGATTCTTCTGCAGTTTTAAATACTGAACTTGGTGACATTTGTCAGATCAGCTTTGTGTAGCTCATTCTGTTCTACCTGATGTTCCCACATGCACTGACAGAGGTTCCACTGTTGTACTCGATGATCTTGAAGTTCTCATCCAACCAAAACAATTCTGTGATTAAAATCCTGGGGGGGGCAAAAAAAAAAAAAGGAAAAGAAGGGGGAGAAAATGAAAGGAAGAAATCCCCACCATTTGTTGATTTAGTTAATGTTGTTCTCCTGAGGTATTTATTTATCCAGGGTCACAGCACTGGCCATGTTCACAAGATCTGCCCCAGCTCCTGATCCTGAGGTAGGATCACAAGTGAGCCTCCTCTTCAGCTTGTCTCCCTCAGCTGCTTTCTTTCCACACCTGAGCTGGAGCTGTTCCCAGTGCCTTTTCCAGGGACATTTATAGTTTGGGAGTTGCAGCAAGGTCCTGGGATCTGGGAATTCAACACAATCCAACACTGTGCTGCTAGCAGCAGGAAATGAATCTAGGACTCAGCTCAGGAGTTTGATGCTGTGGAACAGAGACCCAAAGGAAATCTTGCCAGTGGTGGACTCCAAGTGCACAGATGTGCCAATGCTTTTCCCACCAAGCCTAGGCACCACCAGCTTGGGATCCAGAGCCTTGGTACCCTCCTGTGAAAAATTCAGCAGATCTAACTAAATTCCTTTAAACCATCCCAGAGGGGGAGTGCCACATCCAGTCCAGAATGAGGAACTTCAGCAGGGGTGGTGTTATTTCAAAAAGAGGCTTGCTGAGCTCAAGAAATGATTCCAGGCACCCAATAACTGTTACTTTTGTCCCAGAGAAGGTATCATATCTGGGACCAGAGGCTGAGTCCTCTGGCAGATACAAGGGAGTGGACAGCACCTTTCCACAGCTGACAGCAGGCACAAGCCTGCCCTTCTGCTCTGGCTGGTGTTTGTTCCTTGACCAAAGGTTTCCATCAATAAAAGACAAGTTTAAACACCACCTAATTACCAATTTGGAGACACTAGTTTGGATCCATATCCCTGTAGAGACATCTAGAGACCTGAGAGCCCTAGCTGGGTGATGGACTGAACTGTTCCAATGATTCCAAGGCTTGTGATGAAAAGCAAGGTTCACGCCAAAGCTGCAGGATTTTATCTGGGAGCTCAATACATACCTGCAGAAATTCAAAAGCTTATTGACAAAAAACAAATCCACACTGTGGAGAACACACAGACTGACAGCATCACAGAATCACAGAATCAATAAGGTTGGAAAAGACCTCAAGGATCATCAAAGTCCAACCTGTCACCCAAGACCTCATGACTACTAAACCATGGCACCAAGTGCCACGTCCAATCCCCTCTTGAACACCTCCAGGGATGGTGACTCCACCACCTCCCTGGGCAGCACATTCCAACGTCTAACCACTCTCTCTGTGAAGAACTTTCTCCTCACCTCCAGCCTAAACCTTCCCTGGCACAGCTTGAGACTGTGTCCTCTTGTTCTGGTGCTGCTTGCCTGGGAGAAGAGACCAACCCCCACCTGGCTACAACCAGGTGTTTAAATGCCTGGCAGACTTGACCCTTTCTCCTCCTGCTTTGCATTGAGGAGAGGCCAGGAGTTTGTCAGAGCACTGAGCATGCTGCTGGGTCCCCCCATCAGCTCTGCCCAGCTTTTCACTGAGCAATGCTCAGTACCATCTCTGCTTTAGACCATCTAAAAGGGTTGTAGAGTCTCCTTCTCTGCTGACTTTCAGGCCTTGTCTGGATGTGTTCCTGTGCAACCTGAGCTGGATTCTATGGTCCTGCTCTGGCTGGGGGGTTGGACTCAATGATCTCCAGAGGTCCCTTCCAACCCTTAACGTCCTGTGACCCTGTAAACGTCCCCTTCACATGATTTAATGGTTGTAACACTGCTGTGTGTTTTCAAAACACCCTGGAGACCTTTTGTTTCCACTTGGGACATCACAAATTCATTGTCTGGGCACTTCAGAGGCTGTTGTGTTCTATGCCAGAGGGTGGCTGAACAATGCCTTTCCCATTGTCTGCTGGGTTTTGACCTTCTCCATCACTAGGCTGCATGTAAATAAATGGCATGAGAAGCATCACGGATACAGAATCAAGCTGATTATGCTTTAAAATTGTTCTGAGTTTAAAACAAACCAAACCTGAACCCTATTCTCTCAACTCTTCTCTTTGCTCTGGTGAGACCCCACCTGGAGTACTGCATCAAATTCTGCAGCCCCTCTCACAAGAAGGATCTGGAGGTGCTGGAATGTGTCCAGAGAAGGGCCATGAGGATGAGCAGAGGGCTGGAGCTGCTCTCCTATGAGGACAGGCTGAGAGAGTTGGGGCTTGTTCAGTCTGGAGAAGAGAAGGCTCCAAGGAGACCTTATTGTGGCCTTCCAAGATCTGAAGGGGGCTACAAGGGGATTTTTTTAGGGTGTCAGGTAGTGATAGGACTAGGGGGAATGGAACAAAACTAGACATGAGCAGATTCAGATTGGATGTTAGGAAGAAATTCTTCCCCATGAGGGTGGTGAGACACTGGCACAGGTTTCCCAGGGAGGTGGTGGCAACCTCATCCCTGGAGGTGTTTAAGGCCAGGCTGGATGTGGCTGTCAGCAACCTGCTCTAGTGTGAGGTGTCCCTGCCCATGGATGATCCTTGAGGTGCCTTCCAACCCTAACAATTCTATGTTTCCCTGCTGCTTACCTCCAGCCCTCAGCACTTGAGGTTACTACAACACAGCCCAGAGCCCATTGCTGAAGCAGCAGCTGGGGTGTTTAGAAGCTTTTGCACAGAGCTTCTGCTGTCAGCATTGGCCTCTTTTTGTGCTTTTGTTTTTGGTTTGGTTTTTTTAAAGATGACCAAGGTTGCTGAACTCCACAGCCATGAAGTACTGGAGATGCAACAAGAGCAGAAAATATGAGCACTGGAATTTAAATTGAGCTTCTACAACTGAACAGCAGAATTCCCTTGGTATGACTTAATCAGTGTAGAAGTCAAAGTGAGCAGCAGTGAGTGCCCTCCCTCACCATGGTCAGGGTTCACTCACACTGGTGCCAGAAGCAGCTCCTGTTGAACACATCTGAAGGGATGGTTGACAACAGCACTTCAGGAGCTACTAAAAATCACCTTCAGGGTCAGAGAGGGAGCTGCTCCCATCCTAGCACAGCTTTGAGTCCCAGATATCCCTGACTGATCTTTTACCTTTTGTCTCTAACGTTCTTCAGGCCTCTGACACACCAAATGCCAATGAAATAAAGAACAGCAAAACATAATGTGGAACAACAAAAAAAAAAAAACAAAAACACCACACTTTGAGGCCATAGTGAGGCCAATGTGCTCCTGAGTTGAATGTTTGCATGGCATGGTTCATAGTGGGCCAGAAATAGTCCATCCTAGGGAATTCAAGTGTCTTTGGAAATGGGCAACACCATAAAAGTGTTGGCCAACTGGAAGCACTTCTAGGGTTGGCTGAGAAACAAGAATTTTGTTTTGTAATTTGTTTTGCTCCACACCAGGACAAAAACTGAGACCTATTGTCATTTTTGTGCAAGCAAAACAAAACAGAATCCAGAGACATCCCAGAACAGCCCAGCAGGTCAGTGGCTACCATTTCCCTTAGCCCTCTACATCCCAGACCCATGTCCCAGCTTATGGAGCTGTCTTGCAGTCTCTCTGTCCTTCACTTTGTTCATCCACAAATGCTATGAAACCTTCCAAAAGCTGACACCAGAATGATGCATTCCTGCTTTTAAAAAGCATTGCATTCCTGACCATGGCAATTAGAGAGTCAAAACATTCCCAAACTGTTCCAAGAAGCATTCTTACAAATCTTTAGTCAATCCTCCCCCCACTCCACCCCCCAAAAAAAAAGAAAATTCTACTGCCTTCTACAGCTCTGAAATTTATTGAAGAGGAGTGCAGCAATCTACTGAGAGTTCACCTTCATCTGAGCAGGTGCCTCTGCATGAGATGAGTGCTGACAGGACTTCTTGGAACGTTTTAGCATTGGTCAGACACCAGAAGAGTCCACAGAGTGACCATCAGTGTAATTAAAAAGTTAATTCTCTAATGGGACTGTGTTCCCCCCATCTCCTTACCTCTGTTCTGGGGATGACTGGCAGCAGCATCCTTTCCCAACCATCCCAGTGCTGATGGTGCCACAAAAGCTGCTGAGTTGGGCACTTGGTCCTGGCTCTTCCCTGGTGCCTTCTGCAGCATTGAGCGTGAAGCACAAGCTAAGCCCAGGCCTTGTGCTCTGCCTCCTGCCTGACCTAACACAGTCAGGACTTGACCTTCTGCCTATTAACCAAAAGCATGAGCAGAGAGACCACTGTTTGGAGGAGGACAGCTGCTAGAGATGTCCCTGAAATGTCACCAGGTACGTGCATACTGGTGCAGGCAAGAATGCACCATTTCAGTCTCCCCATCACTTTGTGACACCAGCCCAGGGATTTGGGGTCAGAGTGCATTGGACATCAGGGTTCACTCTGCATTTTCAGTGGGGAGCTCTTGGTGGGATATTGTGGAGCCATCTCCTGGGGGAGTGAGATGAGAGGAGATTGACCAGGAACAGCAAAAACTGGACCATCCAGCAGGAACAGCAAAAACTGGACCATCCACTGGTAGCTGCTGGGAATGGCCAAAAGAACAAGGAGTCAAGGTAAGGGCCAGTGCCCATTCCTTAAAGGTTTTCCTTTTAACTTGAGGTCCTTCTAAACCAGAGCAGAGGACACTCAAGCACTGGGTTCTGGGAGGTTTCTCAGGCAGTTTTTTTTTGTCAAGATGCTTGCAGCAATAAACAAGCAAACAAACAAAACCCCCAGTTTAGGATGATCTCATTTCAGTCAGTAACATATCTTCTGTCATTACCAACGTTCCTCCTCCCCCTGCAGCTGGCAGCCACACACTTTAATTACTGACTCTCATTGCAGGATATTGCCCATTTCCAGCTATTTCCCAGTGCGAGGTGAAACACAGCCAGGATCCACAGCTGCAGGGGTCAGGCATGACCTTGTCCATAGGTGGAGGGCTTGAACCCCTGCACAGAACACCACTGCTTGTGTTCCACACCCCTTGAACAGCTCCAGTGGATGACAAAGACCAGGCTGCTTTGACCTGCCTGCAAGACCCACACACTGCAAATAAAGGAGGACAAAATGGGCAGGCAAAAGGCATCCTTCTGCCTCCTGGTTTGCAGCTTCCCTGCATGCCGAGCTGGGGCAGGCTGGCTCTTTGCTGGCAGCTCCCACAAACTGCTGCTTAGATCCCTCACCTTCCTCCTTTGAGCACAATGCTACAGACCTGTTCTCTGCTGGAGGTAGGCAATGGCCTGAGAGAACACTTTCTGCAAGTTTTCAGGATAAAATCCCTGGCTGGCATCCCACAGCTCACCACTTCCCCCTGCCACCCTGTCAGGCTTCAGGTGTTTCTGAAGAATGAAGAGAGCTCTACACCAGGAATCTCAGCCAGTAGGGGTGTTTGGGGTGGTGGAAAGTGGAGACAACTGCTGCAGAGGCGTGGGGTGATACAAAGTCCTTGCATTTAGCTGGCAGTAGCCACTGAGATGCAGTCACATGGAGGATGGAGCAGCTTTGCTGGGCTGCAGCCACTGCAAGGATGCTTTTCCCCTCTGCACCCAAGGCCACCACTCATCCCACAGCCCTGTCCCCTCCAGTGAAGCAGAGGCCTCCATCTCCTCCTCATCCAGGGTGATGCTGCCTGGGGCTGGGGGCAAGCACAGGCCAGGGGACTGCACAGCACTGTCCAGCCAGACACAGGTAGGAACACTTGGCTCAAGAAGAAGCTGAGATGTTTATTAGATCTATACCTAAAGAGTTCCAAGGAGCCACCCAGACTGGAGGACAGGACAGGGACCCATACACCATTCTTGGGCTGCTCTGCCAGGGCTGCATCCCCAGCTTTAGACACATTGCTGGGACAAACACATCAGCACCCAGAGCCCCCCCAGCAGTGACTGCAGTGGAAAGGGAGACACCTTTTATAAACACCCCCAACCACCTGCCAAGCCTGATCACTGGCAGGCACTTTCATAGAATCAGTCAGGGTTGGAAGGGACCACAAGGATCATCTAGTTCCAACCCCCCTGCCATGGGCAGGGACACCTCACACTAGGTGTGAGGTGCTGTGGTACAGAACACCACAGCCAAGATGACCACATTTCTGGACCTCTGAGCACCCTTGTCTGCTACAGGGCAGGTTGACAAAGTGAGCAGATGTCCAAGACCCCCTGGAAGATGCTTACTTTACCTCCAGATCCTCTGTGGCAGAGTCCATAAACAGTGAGGAACTGCACTTCCCCCAGAGAAGGGCCCAGCTTCTCCTCCATGAGCACCAGAGCCTCTCTCCCACCACGACAGGCTGAGGCAGCCCTAAGCTGTGCACAGCTCTGCTCTCCCTGGGCATGAGCTGTGGCTCCTGTCTTGGCAGAGCTGCTTGGTTCAGGCCCTGGAAGGGAGAAAACTTCACCATGCTTCTAAGTGGGGACAAAGCAAATGTGCTTCTCCCAGGTGAGAGCTTCTGTCCCTGCACATCTGGCTCTGCATTTCATAAAGCACTTTCCCCACACAAATCATAGGATCCCAGGCTAGTTTGGGTGGGAAGGGACCTTTCAAAGCCACCTAGTCCAACCCCCCTGCAGTCAGCAGGGACAGCTGCAACTAGAGCAGGTTGCTCAGAGCCCCAGACAACCTGACCTGGGATGGGGCTTTAAAATGAACAAAGGATCTGTGCTTGAGAAGGACTGAGCTTCTCTCTCCATCACAGGAGCAGCAGCAGGACCATCTTTGCTTCCCTTCTCCAATGCCAACCACAAGGCCAAGGCTGATCTTTTTGCCCAGCAAGGAAGAGAATTCCTTCTTGTCCCTTCCTTCCAGAACAGCTTAATCCAGGTAAATAAAGATTCTGGAAGGGTTGAGATGGATTTTTCATGAGCAATTCCAGCACAGGAAACCCACAGAGTTTGACAAAGTGGGAGGCAGCCTTCAGAGCCTTCACTACAGCAACACTCACCACTCACTGGCTTCAGGCTGCTTTAGATGGCTGTTCCCAGGACCCCTGTCAAAGTGCAAGATGTTCCTAACCAGTCACAAATAAACCTTCTGCAGAAGGAAAAGAGAAATCCAAACAAAACCTGACAACCCCTCCCCCAGAAATCCCAAGTAGCTCTGGTTCCTGCCTGCCTTCTCCTGTAACTGGCAGGTGGTCAGACCTACCCAGAGGACAGATGAACCACAGGCAGTGCCACTGCTGCACCATGGCATTTACTTGCTGGGGCTCCTTGTGCTGGGCTCTGCTCTGTGGCTAGGCACTGCTGGAAGCACAGCAGCCCAGCTCCATGCTGGTGTGCAGTCAAACCCACAAGACACAGGAACAATCCAGCCCCAGCAATGGAGCTCCCTGGGCCATCTCCGGAGTGAGAAATGCAGCAACACCTCAAACAGCAGATTATCCACAAGCATGGCAAATCTCTTTAGGAGATTAGATTTTAGGGGGCACTGGAGGAACAAGGGAGGGGTGTGGGTGTTACCTGCACACACATGGAATCATAGAATTGTTAGGGTTGGAAGGGACCTCAGGGATCATCCACTTCCAACCCTCCTGCCATGGGCAAGGACACCTCACACCACAGTAGGTTGCTCACAGCCACATCCAGCCTGGCCTTAAACACCTCCAGGGATGAGGTTGCCACCACCTCCCTGGGCAACCTGTGCCAGTGTCTCACCACCCTCATGGTGAAAAACTTCTTCCTAACATCCAATCTGAATCTACCCATTTCTAGTTTTGTTCTATTCCCCCAAATCCTGTCACCACCTGACACCCTCAAAAGGCCCTCCCCAGCTTTCTTGTAGCCCTCTTCAGACACTAGAAGGCCACAAGAAGGTCTCCTGGGAGCCTTCTCTTCTCCAGACTGAACAACCCCAACTCTTTCAGTCTGCCTCCATATGAGAGGAGCTCCAGCCCTCTGCTCATCCTCATGGCCCTTCTCTGGACATGTTCCAGCACCTCCAGATCCTTTTTGTAACAGGGGCTCCAGGACTGGACACAGTACTCCAGGTGGGGTCTCACCAGAGCTGAGCAGAGGGGGAGAATCACCTCCCTGGCCCTGCTGGCCACACTTCTCTTGCTGCAGCCCAGGCTCTGGTTGGCTTTCTGGGCTGCAAGTGCTCACTGCTGGCTCCTGTTGAGCTTCTCATCCACCAGCACCCCCAAGTCCTTTACTTCAGGGCTGCTCTCAAGCCAGTCCCTGCCCAGCCTATATCAGTGCTTGGGATTGCCCTGACCCACATCCCATGGGAACTCTCCTGATGCCCAGGATGCCAGGCCTGGACAGCTTGAGGGGAAAGGCAGCAACGCTTTGGCTCCTCTGACTGCCCAGGCACTTGGAAAGGAGGTTAAATAGCACAGGCCACAGGAGATCCCCCACTGAGCTTTCCCCTCTCTGCTCCCAGCTGCACACCCTCCAGCTCCCTCAAGCACTGGTCACAGCACTGCTGCTCCTGCTGGAGCAAAGCACAGTGCTGAATGGCTAATCCCCAAGACCAGGGACAAGAAACTGCTACAAATTGCTACTTATTTTCCACTCAATTTTCTTGACTCAAGCTTGCCAAATAGTCACCTAATTAAAAAAAAAAAATAACATTTCATGGTCCAATCATTTAATGATTGGACTCAATGATCTTAGAAGTCTTTTCCAACTAAAACTATTTTAGGATTCTATGATTTCAACTAGGTTCAAAGCCTGGACCAAAACCACTTTATTAGCAGGGCATGAACATGAGTTTTGTTTAAAGTAATCCCTGGATGCTTTGAGATCCAAGAGGAAGTTCCTAGGAGCAGCACTGGTGGAAACTATCTTGCCTGGCTCATCGTGGGTGCCCAGGAGTGCCAGCAGTGGGTAGTTTTTTCTACTCAGCTTGGATCATCTCCATCACCTAACAAAGGACATTAATGGGCTGGTTTATGGGTTTTATGCTCTGTAGAGAGGGAGAGCCAAGACTCCAGCTTTAACTCGTGCTGAAGTTCCTCAGACAAACCTGTCAGACCTGGAGGAGGCCAATGGTTCCCAGATCCCAGCCCTGGCAGAACCTCAGAGCTCTTGAGACAGCAGAGGAAACCCCTGCAGGGTACACGAGGCTGCTTCCACCCCCAAGCCCTGCTGCTCCTCTTCACACAGCACTGCACATGGGTGGATCTAGTAATGCAACATGGCCTTCTTTAACACCTGGTAAGATGTTGTGACTCAGTCTGTTTGAGAAAGGCACCAAACACTCAGCCACCAGGGGCAGGACTGTCACTAGCCATCACAAGATTGTTCCCTCCTCCAATACCCCTACTGGGAAACTCTGGAGATGTGACACAAACCTGTAGTGGACCAAAACCTGGCCAGCCACCCTGAACTCAGTGCACACTGAAATGTCACCCTGGACTCTGACCTGCCCACCTGTAAAGCCACCTCCCCTCCCCTGCCTCATGACTCAAATGCTGTCCCTGCTGGCCTGTGGTTACTGAACAGCTCAGCATCTAGCACACACCAGTTCAAAGCAAACTGGGATGCAGTCAGGCAGCTGAGCCTCTCATTTCCTACTGAAAACACTAAAACCTGACTAGACCCTGCTTTTCCTGTGTTTTTGCCAGTACTGGATCTGCTCAGGTCCATAATTAGTACAATTAAGAGACCCAGCTACTGGGGTCAACCCAGTCTGCTCTGCAGAGCTGCAGGACCTCATCCCCATGCAGCACCTACTCCACAAACCTGGCTCCTACACCAGAAATGGAGAGACAGAAAGGCTTCCTGCTTGGCCAGAGTGGGACAAGGCAGAGTGGGGCTGAGAAGGAAAAATCAGGGGCAAACAGGAGGGCAGGGTCTGCTGAACTCAAAGCACAGAGGGGAGCCTCAGGGAAATGCTTTAACCCAGAGAATCCTAGAATCAGTCAGGGTTGGAAGGGACCACAAGGATCATCCAGTTCCAACCCCCCTGCCATGGGCAGGGACACCTCACACTAGATCAGGCTGGCCAGAGCAGAAGGGCATCTGAGTGGTTGGTGACTGTCCAAGCCCTGGATCACCCAGAGGATGGTGCCCACAAGTAAAGGAGATCTTCTCCAAGGAGGAGAGGGCATGGCACTGCCCAGTGATTCTTCCACTTGCCATAACAGAGGTGACAGTATGAGAAGTATGGCAGAGAGAGCTGTTCTGAGAGTCCCAATGGATTCCCAGTACCTCCCTCTGCAGCTGGGCTCTAGGATGTCTGCAAGGACAGGCTGTCATGTCCAAGGAGAGTCCACCAGTTCCCTGCTGTGCTATTCTGGATCTGCTATTCTGAGCACCACCCCCAGCCAAGCAACTGCCAACAGCCTCAGGAGCTTGGTGTTCCACCCAGGACACACCTGGAGCTGCTTTCCTCTCCTGTAGGATGCCTACAGAGGCATTAACACAGAGATTGCACCAGGTTGGAAGGGGCCCTCAGAAGTCATTTTGTCCAACCCCCCTGCAGTCAGCAGGGACACCTCCAACTCGATCAGGCTGCCCAGGAGCACAGCAAGTCAGATCTTGAATGTCTCCAGGAATGAGGCCTCAACCACATGCCTGGGCAACCTGTTCCATGTTTCACCATCCTCACTGTGAAGAGCTTCCTCTTAAGGTCCAACCTAAATCTACCCTGCTCCAGTTTCAAACCACTGCCCCTCGTCCTGTCACCAATGACCCTTATAAATAGCCCCTCCCCAGCCTTCCTGTTGCTCCCTTTCTGATATTGAAATGCAGCTCTAAGGTGTCTCTGGAGCCTTCTCTTCTCCAGGCTGAACAATTTCAGCCTGCCCTTGTAGCAGAGGTGCTCCAGCCCTCTTGGTCACCAGCAGGAACAGAACTAAGCCACTCTTTGGTTTGACTTGAAAACATTCTATTTAATTTATACAAATAACTACTAAATAGAAAAAGTAGATTAAAACAAAATAGTTATTTTTTTTTATGGCAGAGTTTAAATGCATATTATATAGCTTAGAAGAGATAAAATGCATTTATTTCCCCCTCCTTCCCCCCTCACCCCCCAGCATTCATGACCTAAAACTCTCATTCCTGCCTCCACTGCTTTCCTGTCCAGGCCTGGTGAGGCAGCAGAGGTGACACGGTGTGGGTAATGGCTATAGATACCTTTCTGTATTCCAACTGAGAACAGGTTACAAGGACCACACAGCTACACAATGTGAAGCACTTAAAAACAAACAAACAAAAAGAAAAACCACAAAAAAAAGTGACTGAGTTGTAAGATAAGAATACAGAAAAACAAATCTTGTCTCAGGTTATTATACTGTGTCATAAAAAAAAAAAAAAAACAACCAAACATCTAGGGAAGGAATCAGGGAAAAAAAAAAAAGAGGCCACATAAAAATAAGCTTTAAAACTTTATGCACTTTTTTTTTTTAACAGTTTTTTTTTTAAAAAAAAGGAAAAACAACTGGTGAGTGCACTATGTAATAAATAAATTGGCAGGGTTTGGGTTTGTTTTGTTTTTGTATCAAGGAGAAGTTCCTAATGTTCAGCATTGTTTGTAAACATCAGTACATGTGTAGAAGGCTTCTTAAAACAAAACAAAAACAAAACCCCAGAAGATATCTGACAGGTAACAGTTTGCAGCTCCCCCAAACCCCTACCAACTCAGGCATAGATCAAGGCAGGACACAGCCAAATCGAGGTGGGTTTGGCAAGTCTTGTCATCCAAATTAACAGTGACAGTGCAAAGTCAGGAATGCAAAGAATTCCTAGTGCAATAAAAGAAGAGAAGCACAGGCAATATTGCTGATTAAAATCCACCACTCCCCTCCCCACCTCTTTGCCCACCCCTCCCTCCCCACCCCACCTCCCCCGGAGCGGTGAGGAGAATTAACCAAAAACCCAAACAAAACAAAGAGGGGGGGGAAAAAAAAAAAAACCAAAGAAAGCTGTTCAAAGCCATCATTTAATGCCCTGATCTTGTTTTAGGATTTCTCTGTCTTCCTTCAGGCCACTACCTTTGCAACAGTCCATCCAGCTGAGTCCTTGTAGCTTGTCCCTTGGTGAAATGCCCCTGGCAGCCACTCTGCAAGGTCCCTTGGGTTCTGCTGGCCCCCAGGGCGGGTGGTGGCTGGGTGAGAACTTCTGTCCCCTCCAAGCAGCCCCCGTGGGGAACCACCACAGAAACTGTCCAGCCAGGCTGCTTCGGAGCCAGACAGATGCCTTCCTAGCGGGAGAGCACCACCAGGAGAAGGTCAGCAGTCAGCCTTCAGTTTATCTAAGGAATTGTCAATTTTGGTCAAAGTCTTTTTGATTCGCAGGGCTGTGAGGCGCGCCGAGGGGTTCTGGTACCAGCATTCCTTCATCAGCTTGGCAAGGGACGTCAGTGTCTGGGGACAAACACACACAACACCTGTCAGTGCAGGCAGCACAGCCCACCACAGCACTGCACCAAGACAGAAAGATTTGCTTCTCTCACTAATGCTCAATCTGCAGATCCTTTAGAGGTCACTGCTCGCTCTCAGCCAGCTTCCAAGCATGGAGAAGCCCCCAGGAGGGTAACGAGGTTCACCCAGAGAAGAGAGGGACAATGGGGCTGAATGCAGCCATGAGCTGGCCTGAGCTTAAACAACAGAGTTTGGAGTCTTCTTCTAATGAAGGAAACACCCCACTGAGTCTCTTTTCAGTGAAGCTGACCCCAGTAAGAGCAGTGAGGGCAGCCAGAGAAGGTACAGATCTTCTGGCTGAGACTTCACCACACCCAGAGCAGCTTTGAACAGCTGGATTCACAGCTGGCTGGTGTGTGTGGCAGCACAGCTCCTGGCTTTACAACCCAAACCCTACAGATAAGGCCTCTTGTCCTCACTGGCCGTGGCCAGCCCACAGAGATTCAGATTCACAGAAAGATTTGGGTTGGAAGGGATCTTAAAAATCACCTAGTTCCAACCCCCTGCCATGGCCAGGGACATCTCCCACTAGACCAGGTTGCTCAAGGCCTCATCCAACCTGTCCTTGAACATCTCCAGGGAGGGGGCATCCACAGCCTCCCTGGGCAACCTGTTCCAGTGTCTCACCACCCTCACTGGAAAGAATTTCTTCCTAATCTCCAATGTAAATCTCCCCTCCTTGAGCTTCAATCCATTCCCCCTCACCCTGTCACTATAAGCCCTTTGTAAAACCAACTCCCACAGCTCAGCAAAAAGGAACAGAAGAGCTGGACAACCTGGAGAGGCCAGGCGGGTTCTGATGAAAAACATAAATTTCAGCACCAGCATTTCAAGAGCAACAACAGCCTTTATCCTGTGGGCTAGAGAAACCAAGACTCAGCTTTCCATCTGCATACTTGGGAGCCACAGAAAGTCCTGCACAGGCTAGGTGCCCCTTAAAGAAACTCCCCCTTGGAAGTGGAACAACAACATAGGAAGAAGAGCTTTAAAATAGCTGTCATTAAATAACAAATCCTGCTCCTAAAGGGCTAATCTGTGAACAGCTCAGACTTCACAGCCATGAGCCTGCTCACTGTGTTTTCTCCCTGCTCAAACACGAAGGTCCATGCCAGCACACCTCTGGGCTATGCTACTGAGCTCCTCAGGACCACTGAGATTTCAATTCCTAGTGACCACTGAAATAACTCCCACAATTCACCCCAAAAGAAGGGAGGTCAGCTCACAGGACAGCCACTTACAGGGTCTGAGAACCATCTGTTGGGAATGTTGGGCCTCTGCTGATCGACACAGACCACTTTCCTCATGTCTTCAAAACTGGGGTCGTTGGGCACCAAGTCATAAAACGGTGGCTTGTAGTCTTCCACAATACCTGGGGAGGCACAAACAAGAGTTGGTGTTTCACGGCTGGGACAGACCTCACCCTCCACAGAGCACAGTCCTTTACAAGTGTCAAGGAGCCAGAACAGCCCTGGATGTGCTCTTGTCTTCACACTCCTGCTTCGTCCAGAGCACAGAAGGATAAAGGTTCCTGTGAGAGCTCAAGGACACAAACCCCACAGACCTCCTCTGCTGCGTGCACACTGCCTGGGATCTCCATTTCAGATGGAACAGTGGCTTTGTAAGAGCCAAAGGCAGACTTCAGAGCTACATCACAGCTCTGACAGGGTCAGCAGATCTCACAGATGAACTTTACCACTGGAAAGGAGAGTCTGGCTCCAGCTCCCCATTTCCACATGGCCTTCCCAAGGCGTAGAGTACACTCTGGCTGCTTCAGATCAGACATGTAGTAATAGCTGCAAGATGAAGTGGCTCTGACCTTTCCTCCAACAGAGTGACTCTGGAGAGCTCTGATCCACCACAGCCCCAGGTCCTGCACCCACAGGAACAGCCTGGCTCCACATGGCCTGTGCCACTGCCAGCAAGCCCCTGCCACCTCTGTCCCACCACAGCTCCCAGCACTGGCACAGACCTGCCACACGTTGCCCTGAGCACAGGGAGACCCCAGCCCCTCAGCCCACCCACAGCTCAACACTTCCTGGCTACTTTGGAGGAGTCCTGCTCAGTGGGTGCACTTCACTGGGTAAAGCAAAAGCAGCCCTGAATTCTGATCACTCCTTCACTCACTACCTGTTCTCCTGCTGCTGGATTGTGTCATGCAGAACAGCCACCTAAAAGCATTCACTGTGGGGTGATGACATGTGGAAAGACTTTATGGTCTGACATTTGACCTGCGCTGTTTGGGAAAAATCACTTCTCATCACAATTCAGAAGGCAGCAGGTGACCCTCTGAGCAGAAGTGACACTATTTGGCCACTGTGCCCAACACATCAACATCTTCAGCACAGGCAAAGCACCAGGAACCAACCAAACCACTCTGGAGGTGCAGTATTTCAGGGTGCATCCCCCATGTACCTCGGTGGGTGGCAGATGCATTGCTGTGAACTCCCAGTGGATGAAGCCCTTCTGAAACAAGTGGAGGAGTCCCTGCTACTCACCATTGCTAACCATACGCCTGGCCACCTCCCAGAGGACCAGCCCAAAGGCCCAGATGTCCACCCTTTTGTAGGAGTCGAAGCAGTCTGCCTGGATGGTCTCATCCAGGACCTCCGGAGCCATGTAGCGCTTGGTGCCCACACGGGGATTGTTCCCCACATCCAGCTGGTTGGTGCTTTGGGAGTGCATCACTGCAAGGCCTGGAGGACAGAACACAGCCACTCTTAGTCCCCTTTCAAACCATGGCAGCACACCTTCAAAATGACAGCGAGCAGAGACACCCTTCAGAGAGTTCACCAAGAAGGAGCTGAGAAGTCCAACTGTCCAAAGACCAACTGGGTCAGCTCCAAATAAGCTCTGAGAAACAGCCCCCTGTGCCCACAGCCTGAGGCCAATTATCTCCTCAGGGATCACCATTAAGCACAGTTATTGCCCTGTTGCAAAACGTGGCCATTAAGTGTTTTGCAGCCACTGGATGTCAGCAGCGCTCCAGGCACGTACGCGCAGAAGGCCAAGCATCTGCTGCTCAGAAGAAAACAATTTCATGCAGCATTCAAATGTATTTATAGAAGTTGGGGGTAGGTGGATACATCCGAGCTGTGGGGAAGGGAGAAGGACAAAAAAAAACAACCCCAAACCACCACACTGGAGGATAGACAGAGCCAGGGTAGCAAACACAGCTGGGAAATAAACCCCAGCGCGTTCGCAGCGGCTTGGAGAATAAACATCCTGCAGCTGAGCTAAAATCAGTCCCTCCAAACCACTCTACCTGGTTTGTCCTAATTACTAAACATTTAAGCAAAGAACATTATGTGAGGGACTAAATGACTGTAGATTTGGAAACACACAGAGCCTTCCTTTTGCCACAGTAAACAAGAGGGGATTGCAAATTGAACAGCCAGAGGAGGACGACAGAACCAAGCAGTCAAGACGATGACACAAACTCTCCCTCCTTTCCCCAACCAGTCTGGCCTAGGACAACACACACCAATGAGTTCACTGGACAGGAGACTTCAAAAGCTTTTGAATTCAGTCCCACAGAAAACCTGACCTATCACCAGATCATGAACTTCCTTCCCTTCCAAAACAAAAGGCTGTTCTTCAACACAGCAACCATCTGGAAACCACTTGCCTGCAACTGAGATGCACTTCAAGCAATTTCAGGCTGCTAAGGGAAAAAAGTCTTGGTGGCACCTCTAGAAGGGTACCACCTCCTGACCCCATGACTGCTGAGAAGAGGAACTGCAAAGGCTGCCCTCCAGGTGAAGTGTGTTCTGCCACATACACACAGGGAGGACAGATATTGACATCTGTATGCATTCATTCATTTGTTCAGATTAACTTACACAGGGTTCTCCCCTATGAGGAGAGGCTGGGGGTGTTTAGCCTGGAAAAGAGAAGGCTCAGGGGAGACCTCATTGCTGCCTACAACTACCTGAAGAGTGGTTGTAGCCAGGTGGGGCTTGGTCTCTTCTCCCAGGCAACCAGCACGAGAACAAGAGGACACAGTCTCAAGCTGTGCAGGGGGAAGTTTAGGCTTGACCTTAGAAAAAAATTCTTCACAGACAAAGAGATTGCCCAGGGAGGTGGTAGGGTCAGCATCCCTGGAGGTGTTTTCTTTAAGAAGAGACTGGATGAGGCACTTCGTGCCATGGTCTGGTTGATTAGTTAGGGTTGGGTGATAGATTGGACTTGATGTTCTTGGAGGTCTCTTCCAACCTGGTTGATTCTGTGCGATTCTGTGATTTAAACAAACCAAGGTTAGGAAACAAACTCCCTGCCAGACTCTGAAGGCATCAAGGCTTTGGGGAGCTCTGTAGCAGCAGTGGCAAGACTCTAGCCATCCAAAGTGGGTAGGACAGAGTCAACAGAGCAGCAGGTCAAAGGTTGCACATCAGTGTCCCCCCCAGCCCAGAAGCCCCCAGTGTTGCAATAGCCAGGGGACTGTGTTGGTGTAACCAGGGGCTGTCTCCACATGAAGGCTGGGAAGCAGACGCTGCACTGCTCCAGCTTCTCCTCACCCAGGAGGTCTCAGTCCACACTTAACTGAAGGGGAGACAAGCACTCAGAGAAGCCACCTCTTGTGGCAGTCTCTGCACCCTTCCTGCTCTCAGAGGGACACTCACCACCCTGTATTGGAGGGCTAAGGGGCAGGAGGGAGGAAGAGCAGTGTGTGCTTTTCTTCTCTTGAGATAAGCATTGCTCTGCTCTCCTATAAAGCTACTCAAGGAAGACCTAGCACCACACACTTGAAGTGCTTCAGAAGGGCAGAACTTTTCCACAGGGCTGACAGACTGCAGCAAGATCAACACCCACCCCCTGGGCTTGACCAACACACCCACCCCCTGGGCTTGACCAACACACTGCTGCTTGCCCAGAAGGTACCTGAAACAGCCAAAGTGACTTTATTGCTCTCTGCTATCAGAGCTGAAGCCTATTCTTAATGAATACAGTGCAGGTCCAGAACCTGCTATGGCCATGAGAAGCCAAGCCCACCTCAGCTCTAGACAGCTGTTAAGAATGATCCCATCTGCTCTTAGTGGCATTTCTCCTGCATGGTGCATGTGTTGGAATTAAAGGAGGCCAGAGGAGGTAAAAGACAAAGCTATGGAGAAAACATGGCAGGAATAGACGCCAGAAGCAACAAGCTCTTTGTGACTCCTTTACAGGTAAGGAACAAAGATGTCAGACACACACCTGAGGGTTTCACTCTTTAAAGAACAGCTATTTTACCTGCACAAGAAATAACTGAAAAAGGTTCACAGCTGTGCTCTCTCAGGAAACATCAAGTACCTGAAGCCTCTGGATCAAGCAGTAGATGTCACTTTACTAGTGTGATGTCAATGTCAGCTCATGCTGCCCCTCCTCAATGTGAGGTACAAATTGACTTAAAAGCCAGTCTCTGAAGCTCTCTATTTTCAACTCACTGCTCTGGTTTCAACTTGCTATTCCATCTGCACATTTAGATAGGGCCAAGTGTATGGCTTTCACATTTTCCCCATCTCTCTCATGTCCCACAAGCAAAATTATGAAGAGAAAAAAGGAAAGTCAGGTCTCCATCTCCTCATAGCTTTTGTCTAGCTAATGACTCCCCCAGTGGTATCATTTTACTGCTATTTTCTCCCTTGTCTTCAGAGAAAACAGGAACACAACCTGGCCAGACATGCCCTCGAGGTGCAAACAAGCCACACTGCTGCAACTGTTCCTCAGCATCCTACCAGCTTCAAGTCCACAACCAACTGGTCATGGAGAACCCAGTCTGGGGCTCAATGAATTATCCAGCAGAAGCCTTGTGCTGGATGGACCTAGGGAGCCTGGGACAGTGACTGCAGAGCGCCTGTTAGTGGAAGGACCTTTAGTGGTTCAGAAAGGAGCTGAAGCCTAATAGCTGCTGCCTTTTGTGATCCGTGAAGGGAATTCAACAAGGAAAACGGAAGAAAAAGTCCGGGAGGTCAGAACTGCTCCCGAACACGGCGGCGGCTCCGGCTCTGCCGCAGCGGAGCGACATTTGTGGGCTCGGAGCGCCATCTAGTGGCCGCCGTCAGCACTCAGGGCAGCATCCCGCGCGGGAAGGAGGGGGGTCAGGGTTACCGAAAGGCTCTCGGGGCTGGAGCTACCCAGGGGACGTGACTTAGAATCCTAGAATCAGTCAGGGTTGGAAGGGACCACAAGGATCAGCCAGTTCCAACCCCCTGCCATGGGCAGGGACACCTCACACTACAGCAGGCTGGCCAGAGCCTCATCCAGCCTGGCCTTAAACACCTCCAGGGATGGGGCCTCAGCCACCTCCCTGGACAACCCATTCCAGGCTCTCACCACTCTCATGGGGCAGAACTTCTTCCTCACATCCAGCCTGAATCTCCCGGCTTCCAGCTTCATTCCATTCCCCTTAGTCCTATCACTACCTGACAGCCTAAAAAGTCCCTCCCCAGCTTTCTTGTAGCCCCCCGCAGATACTGGAAGGCCACAAGAAGGTCACCTCAGAGCCTTCTCTTCTCCAGACTGAACAACCCCAACTCTCTCAGTCTGTCCTCACAGAAGAGGAGCTCCAGCCCTCTGCTCATCCTCATGTCCCTTCTCTGGACACGCTCCAGCATGTCCATATCCCTCCTGTAACAGGAGCTCCAGAACTGGATGCAGTACTCCAGGTGGGGTCTCACCAGAGCTGAGCAGAGGGGGAGAATCACCTCCCTGGCCCTGCTGGCCACACTTCTCCTGCTGCAGCCCAGGCTCTGGTTGGCTTTCTGGGCTGCAAGTGCACACTGACAGCTCATGTTGAGGAGCTTATCCACCAGCACCCCCAAGTCCCTCTCCTCAGGGCTGCTTCCCAGCCATTCCCTGTCCAGCCTGGATTTGTGCTTGGGACTTGTGCAGGAAGGCCCTCGGGATGGCCCAGGGAAGCCAACTCACCCAGATCTGCTATGCAGCACTGGCCGTTCTTCTTCACCAGGATGTTCTTGCTCTTGAGGTCGCGGTGGGAGATGGCAGGCTTGCCCTGGGTGCCGAAGATCTCGATGTGCAAATGTGCCAGCCCACTGGCGATGGACAGCACGATGCGCAGGCAGCTGACCGTGTCCAGGGTGGTGAGCTGCAGGTAGTCATACAGGGAACCCATCTCGTGGTAGTGGGTGATCAACCACAGCTGGGTGCTGGAGTTCCTGGAAGTCATATCAGATGCAATGAAACCTGGGGAGGGAGGAAAGAGAAAGGAGAAAGGACAAAATGAAGTGACAAGAGCTCTTTCAAGACTTCTCCAAGAATCACTGCTGCTAGGCCTCTCCTGCAGTTTGCAGCTCTGGTTAATTAAACCTTTCCACTTGCTGCCTTGAGGACACACTGCAGGTGTTTCTGGTGTTTCATAGAATCAGTTTGTTAGGGTTGGAAGGGACCTCAAGGATCATATAGTTCCAGCCCCCCTGCCATGGGCAGGGATACCTCACACTAGAGCAGGTTGCTCAGAACCACATCCAGCCTGGCTGCAAAAACCTTCCAGAGATGGGACTTCTACCACCACCCTGGGAGGTGGCAGAAGAAGCCCCAACTGCTCTTCACTTCAGTAGCTCCTTAATAAACTCAGCTTTAGGTTCCCTTCATCTTACAGTGCTGACTGACCTTCCCATGCTTATTTCTGGATGCAGTGAGGTTCTGCACACCTCTGTGCAGTGCTATCCCATGTGCATGATGTCAGCAGAACAAGAAAAGCTGAGGCCCACCATGCTATCAGAGCACCTTCAACAACCAACCTTGACCTGCCAAAAGCTTGTCAGAGGGTCAAGAGAGGATTCTTCCCTTTTACACTGCTCTTACAAGAACCCCACCTCGAATACTGCATCCAGTTCTGGTGTCCCCATCATAAGGAGGACAGCTGTTGGATCGAGTCCAGAGGAGGGCCACAAAGATGATCCAAGGGCTGGAACATCTCTGCTATGAGAACAGGCTGAGGGAGCTGCAGTTCAGCCTAGAGAAGACTCCAGGGGGACCTTAGAGCTGCCTTCCAATTCCTGAAGGGATCCTACAGAAGGCTGGAAAGGGACTTTCCATAAGGGAGTCTAGAGAGAGGACAAGGGAGAATGGTTTTAGGATGAGGGAAAGTAGGATTTGGCTGGATCTTAGGAAGAAGTTCTTCAGTACGAAGGTGGTAGGACTCTGGAATAGGTTGCCCAAGGAGGTTGTGGATGCTTCCTCCCCCTGGGGGTGCTCAAGGCCAGTTGATTGAGACCTTGAGCAGCTGAGTCTAGCTGTGAGGCATTCCTGCCATGGCCAGGAGGTTGGAGTAGATGATCTCTAAGGTTCCTTCCAGCCTAAGCCATTCTATGATCTTTGAGGTCCTTTCCATCAACCATTCTATGATTAAACAAAACAAAAAAACCAAAAAAGTCTTAAAATTGAGCCCAAAATTCGGGAGCAGCTCCCTTCCTGTTACCTCAGAAGTCATCACGTAGCAGCACACTCTTGTCCCCAACAGCTTTAGCTGGGAAGCAACAAAAGTTTTCCTTTCCAAGTGAGAGGAATGAATCCTGCTTGTGAAAAGCCCAGAGAGGACATTTGCCAGGGAGAACACCCAACTGCTTTCTCTCCTGAAGTCAGATTCCTGCACAACGTGACACTTCTGGAAGCTGTGAGGCTGTTTAACAGCACATCTACAAACCTCTCTCTGATAGCCAGCAAAGCTGACAGTTATCAAGAAAGACTCCAGGCAGCCAGAGGAACATGGGGAAGGTCTAATGCAATTCCAGCCAAGCTGCTTGCTCTCTGGGGAAGGGAAGTTCAATAACTCCTATTTCAGGAGGCCACAGAATGGTTTTTATAGTAACAAAGCAACAGCTTCAGGAAACATTAGACAAACGGCGAGCAGGGTGAGCTGCAGTGCCCAGGGACATTCTCTGACAGGAAACAAGACTAAGGAGCCCAAGCAGAACTGCTTCAAGACAGACAGATTGCAGTGAAGGAAAGTCAGCAATCAGAAAACAGGCTGCTGCTTTGATTTGTCAAGGTGGCACACCAGGGAGAGAAGGTCACGTCTGCCAGGAATCAAAAGGGCTGCTTAAACTTCAGCCACGGCACAGAACACAAAAAGCAATTTTCCAGGCTCTCAGGGAGGGAACACACAAGGTACAGGGGATGTGGAAGATTCAAAATCAGCACTCTTTCATATTTACAGGGAAATGAGATACATCACAAAGGGGCAACCACACTTGAACCCAAACAGCACAGGGGCTTAGTATGACCCTGAGCAGAGAAGAAAGTAATGGACTGGCACTGCACTTGGCTCTGGCACAAGAAAAAGAATTCAAATATTTAAATCTACTAGAAATTCCTCCCCACTTCCTCTCCCTTTATTCCCCCCAGGCAAACTGAAGCTGTAAGGGAACAGATCCATCAGACATTCTCCACCTCACACTGTGCCTTGTGGCTGCACTGCCACTAGAGCTGCAAGGCTGAACTCTCAGCACCTGGGGCTGTGGCACCTCCTGTCTCCTCTGCACACCCTGCTGCCCACACCCCATTAATCTGGTTGACTGCTTCTTGCCAGAACCTTGTAGGAGGACAACCATTCATGGTTGCTACCACGCTTTCTCCAGTGGACACTCAAGTTTCAGCACCTTCCGGGTAAGGCTTCCTTTTAAAACTTCCCTTCAGCTGTTTTATCACAAACACAAGACCTTAACCCTCAGACTGCAAGATCCTGGTCAATGTGAGCTGCTCCATTAACTCACCTTTACACCAAGCCCCACTAGGAGACACCCACACAGGTGTCCTGCTTACCTAGGATGTTTTCGTGCCGCAGCAGTACAGTGTTGTACAACTCAGTCTCCCTGAACCAGGATTTCTCATCCCTTGAAGAGAAGATCTTCACAGCAACATTTTCTCCTTGCCACTGACCCCTCCAAACTTCTCCATAACGGCCCTTTCCTGGTGGGGGGAGAAAAACACAGGAAAAGTTGTCAGCCAACAGTCTTCAGAGGGCAGAAGGCCAGGATCAGCTAACAGGCTGGAAATCCAGCAGTCATGGCCCAGCCATCACACTGGTGTAGTCTGATCACCTCTGCACATGCTTTCCAACACTTCACAGTCATGCTGTGCTCTACTGTCCCTTAATTTCTCCTATTGGTTTCAACAGCAAGCTCTGAGAGCAGGGATCCCTCCTTCTGGAATGCTGGTTGTGTCCAAAGGGTTTGTACCAAGCAGGGATCAGAACTCGCCTACCAGCACTGAAACTCCTTCTGCAGCTTAGGCAGCACACTGCAAGGTCAGTGTCTACCACACAATCAGACCCGCAGATTCTACAGTTAGGAGGACAGGAGGGACAGGCAATGCTGGGGATGCAGCCTTTACATCCCTGTAACACCATCAGTCCTTGCAGAAACAGCACAGCTAGACACCTCAAACCCCAGCCCTGGCCTGAGGAGATCAGGACACACTGTCTGCATGCTAAGCTTTTTACCCAAATAGCTGAGCATGAAAGTACGAAATGATCAGGTACCCAGGAGCAAAGCAACATCCTGGACATGGCACACTGGGCAAGTTCTCTTCCTTGCCATTTTCATCACAGCCCAAATCCAACAGCCTGGTGCTTTGTGCAAGGTGTGACAACTACAAATCCCCAGACTGTGCTCTTTAGAGGCACATGTGGGTCAGCAGCAGGGATAACCAAAGGAAGAAAACACCCAACCCTAATCCTAATGCTGGCATCCAGAAGAACCTTCCTGCACAAGCATTCTTTGCTCTCCAGCCCAGCATGCAGGGCCTCTGGAGAGTGCCAGCTGAGCCAGCCTGGAAGCAGGTAAAATTCCAGGCTTATAGACATGCACAAGAGAGATGCCTCTGTTCCACAGGCAAAATCCTCATGCACCTCATCTTCTGCAGCTTCTGAGGAAGAGCCACTGCAGAGCAGCAGAGGACTTCATATGTCAGTGTCAACATTTGTGCCTCCTCAATAAGAACCACAAGCAAAACACGCTGGGAAAATGTAGGCCCAGGCCCTACAGATTGCTCTGTCTTAGCTGGGTTTGATTTGATGCCCTGCAGAGTTCAAACTTCTGACTTACACAAAGGTGTCACTTCTGAGTGCCAATGGCTGCAGCAGTAGTTAAAACCATCTCAAACAGTCTTTTTCCCACATTTTCACCCCTTCCTCACCTCTCCAGCACAGCACCTTAGCTCAACATCACTGCCTCAGGGTGTCTTTGACCTAAATGTTCCCTAAACTGACTACACTCCAATTTAACATTACCCAATTAATAATGTATAGATGCTGAAGAGAAATTGAATGGAGCTTCAAATTAACACTGAACTCCTGTTAAAAAAAAAAAAAAGGCCCAGAAGAGTTTTTTGGAAAGAATTACTAGAGAGATTGTCTCCAAGGAGAAAAGCAGCAGGAGTACATCATGCCTGCATGGTCCCAAAGCAGGAGAGCAGAGCAGTGAGCTACAGACCACTTGTGTCCTCATTTGAATGGCACAAAGTCACAGGAGGTGTGTTCTGGGTTTTTCAAATGCCATTGTGCTTGATGCTTCAGCTCCAGATCTCCAATCCAGATGATCCTGCACTAACCCTACAGCTTTCCAATTGAACCCCACTTAATAAACAAATGCTTGCTTCACAGTTCGACAGTTTTGAGCTTCACACTGAGCTTGTTTTTCAAAAAAGCTGTGTTTATTTGGCTTACAAAGTACCCAAAGGAGTCTGCTTTGCCTTTTCTAACACTGCCTGACTGAAGCTTAGGCTTCAGATAATATTTGTTCCTTTTTATTGCAAAGATGTGAAAGGGATTATTTTCACTCCACTTTCCAAACCCAAATATGTTCAATAAGCTGAAGCCTGAAAGATTTCACAGATTATATGAGGAACTGAGGAAACCCTGTTGATGGGATGGGAGTTGTGAAGCCTTCCCTCTGCACTGCTTCCAAGGCTTGGCACCAGATGTGAAGGAGAATGATACCAACCTACACACTCCACCAGTGTGATCTGGCGAGCCACCGTTCTCTGCACCAAGAAGGGAAGTCCAGAACCACTGCCAGACGTGCAGGAATGGTCCAGTAAGTCCTGTTCAAAAGCAAGAGCAGAAGTTCACACCCTGTGAGAAGTGCATTCATCCCCTGAGCACACACAGGTTCACCACTTTGCAGGGCAGGGGGAGTTAGAGCTCACTGACAGCTGAAGGGATCTGGTGATACTGTCTTGCCACCACCACACAGATGGGCAGAGAACATCCTTCACAAGGTTTTGCCACTGCAAAGCACATCCCATGCCCAGGAGAGACTGATGGAGGAGCTACACCTTTGGCATCATCCCTGTGCTTGGACAGTTTCCCAACCACCACAGATAACACTGCAAAGCAGGAGCCAGGAGCATTCCCTGTATCACCTACACCATATACATTGTTGAGATGCAGAAAGAAGTTTCCATAATGAGTCACTTTTATCAGTTTCTGGTATTTTAGTGCATGGAAACCAGACTTCAAACTGTAAAGTTTTATCAAGCCATGAGTGAGACTAATTGAAAGTTAGAAGCCCATTAGCCTTGTCAAGAGCTAATACCCAGCTACTTTTCTGGTAGGGCTTCTCTGCCAGCTCAAAGCATTTACAATTCTATTACTGGACTTTTACTTCCCTTACAAAGGACAAGAGAATAATAATAAAAAAAGGCATAATAATAATAACAACAACAACAACAATTGACTTTCTAGCATTTCCAGCAAACTGCACTTCTGGGCTTTAACCAGATCCAATGAAATCTCATTTCTCCTAACAATTTTTTAATGAGTGCTCAAGCAAAAGACAATCTGGGAATGGCAGGAGACTGTTATTTTGCTTTTTAATACAAACAGACCTCATTTTCCTTCCTGCTTGTATCAGAGGGGAAAAAAAAAAAACCACAACACAAACAAACTTATCTGCAGCAACTGTAAAAACAAGATTTGAGGAGGCCACAGCTCTTTCCACTCCCCATTGGGAAGATTAAGGAGGGCTTGAAGCATTTGCTACACTATGGAGACTAATCCTAAATGCAAACTGGATGTGTAGCAAACCTAGGATTTAAAACACAAAGGAGAAGAAAACCCTGGAATTTAAAAGACTGACTGTTTAACTGAACATTTAGAAGCAAGGAACCAGCAAGGGTTTTTCACTTCACCAGCTCTCCAGAGGCACTGTCATGAGAAGCTGAGAGGCTCTGACAGCCCAGAACCAACCAGCTCCATCAGACCAAGCCTTGTGCAGTTAGCAACTTCTCCTGCTTCCTTTAAAAATAATTTGGATCTATTCTCTCAGGTTTTATCACCATTTCCAAGTAACAATAAACGACCTGAAGTGCAAAAGGTTTGTGAACGGCATGGAAACGGCCTCGCACTGATAAGAGAGAAGAGCTGATAAAAAGCTGGCAGTCAGTGCTTAAAGACAAATCACCAGATGCACACGTGCCCAGCTCATGGTGAACATATCCAAACTAGCTGGTTTAAACCAGTAACACAGAATCCAGCCTTGGGGGCTAATTAGAGACAGCCAAAGGCATTAAAGTTTACCAAGTCCACTGGTTACACGTGGCCAAGCTGAAGCAACAGAGCAGGGCAGCAGGAGAAAGTTGCTGCAGTTTGTACCAGATTGATCCTGAAGTGCCTGGAGATTTGGAGCTCCAAGCAGGAGGGACCAATTTCCATCACTATCTTTCCCAGGAAGCTGGCAGTGAAAAGCCAAAATCCTGGTACCCAAATGGGCACTCTCAGGTCCCTCCAGATGGGAATCATGCCTCTGACTCTACCCAAGGGCAACGCCCTTTATTAGGCTCTTACAAGAGGAGTGATGTGGGGGGGTCCTGGAAGCAGAGAAATATCAGACATGGGAAAGTGTACAGGGGCATTGGGAAATTGGGATACTAGAGGGGAGTGAATCAGAAATCAACATAGGAAACCTTTAACATACCTGATCCTTTCCTCTAATGCTCTCCCAGTCTCCAAGCACATGCTGCTCAAGGACTCCCTTAGTTGGCTATTTCTGATTATTTATTTCACTTAATGGCCTAAACACCACCCAGCCTTCTCATGCTGTTGCTCTGGGCGTGCACAGCCCTGCAGCATCCAGAAAAACCACTGGGCACAGGGTTCTGATGGCTCACTGACTACTGTGTTAAGATCCACCTTCCTTATCTTTATCCTTGCTCTTTCCTGACAGTTTTGACCCTACCCCTGCTCCTGTACAGTGGAAGGTGAACAACTGGGTTCTCCCCATCCTCTCCTTACCCCTCACCATGTTGTGTGCCACCCCAGTAAGAGAACCAGGCTCCTCCACCTGGCTCTGGTTTACTCCCTGCTCACATAGGATGCTTCAAAAATGCACAGTGGGGGATCCAGCTGCCCAGGAGTCTGATTACACAGATTTAACCATTTCTTCCTTAAAGAAAGACCTTCCCTGCTGCTGTTGTGACCCTTATTGGCCATCTCAAACCCTGAAAACTTCCTTGTCAGAGCATAACACCTTGGGAATGGGAAGATTCTCCATATGAGTCTCTTGGCACTTACTCACATCAGGAAGAAATTCTTCCTCATGAGGGTGGTGAGACGCTGGAACAGGTTGCCCAAAGAGGTGGTGGAAGCCTCATCCCTGGAAGTTTTTAAGGCCAGGCTGGATGTGGCTCTGGGCATCCTCAACTAGTAAAAAAATGTCCCTATCCGTGGCAGGGGGGTTGGAACTGGATGATCCTTGAGGTACCTTCCAACCCTGACAGTTCTGTGATTTTACAGAAATGTCTCTGCCTCAAAACAGAGGGAGCCAAGAAATAGCTTCCAGCTCCCCAGAATAGTTCCATTTTGAGTGGTCCCACAGATCCTTTACTAAATTCTCACAGTTGCACTTGCAAAGCAGACACCAACTTTCAGCTGAGGAGGTGCAGACATTTCCTAGGGTATTTTTTTAGACATAGTCAAAACTGCTACCCAATCTGGTGGTAACCAGCACCTTCTAAGGAAGATAGCAAAGGTTATTCCTCACTTAAAGAAATGTCCCTTTTTCCTACAGAGAGAAACTATCCAACCCCCAGAAAGAAATTACCCAGGCCATGTAGCATATTATTAGAAATATTTCTGGTTTGGGTCATTTTCCTTCAGGCACTTTTCAATCCTGCACTGCATGAATGGTGGGAAAGCACCAACATGGAAAATGTTGTCCAACCTCTTCATGTTGTTGAAAAGATTTTATCTTTGCAATGCAAGGAGGAGAAAACTTCTCTTTGCACTGGTTTCAGAAGCAAACACTCAGGCTGCCTCTGAAGGTGCAGCTCTGATAAAGCAGGGAAAGCTGCTGGGAACACTTCTTTCTCACCTCCAGTGAAAGGGTGAGATACATGAAGTCTTGAAAAAGGAAGAACACTTCCCCACATTGTTTTGTTTTCCAGAGACTGTGTGAACAAGAACATACTCTAAAAGCTCAGTTTTGAGTAAGCAGCTCTCATCTCTTACAATTCCTGTCACTCTTCTGTCAACAAAATGTCACTCATTTCCTACTCGTCCTAGAGCCCTTCTACCAAGATCATGGCAGTCAGGTTTGAAGTTTGTAGAAGTTATAAATATCTCTCTTTCCTTCTCCTAGCACCACATCTTTTCTGACCTTTCAGGCTGCCTTTCAGACACTTTCACACCCTTCCTATCCCTTTGGGCTCCTCAACAACCAGGCATTCCCTGATTTGCTCTTCAGACATCATTTCTGGGAACATCAGCAGCCTGACTACATCTCACAGAGCTTCTCCAGCTCAAAGGAGCCATGCCTGCAAAAGCTCTCTTTTGGCAGCCAAGAAAGGCAGTGGCATCCTGGCTTGTATTAGAAATGCTGTGTCCAGCAGTAAGGTGGTGATTGTCCCCCCTGTACTTGGCACTGGTGAGGCCACACCTTGAGTATCATGTCCAGTTTTGGGCACCTCAACACAGGAGAGATGTGGAGGAGCTGCAGCCAGTGCAGAGGAGGGCAACAAAAGCTGGGGAAGGGCCTGGAGAATAAAACTGATAAAGAGTGACTCAGGTAGCTGAGGATGGTTAGTCTGAAGAAGAGGAAGCTAAGGGGAAACCTCATCACTCTCTGTGACTACCTGAAAGGATGTTGTAGAGAGCTTGCTGCTGGTTTCCTCTCACAGGTAATTAGCAACAGAACAAGAGGGAACAGCCTCAAACTGCAACAGGTTAGGTTTAGACTGGACATTAGGATTTTTTTTCCCCACAGAAAGTAGTTACATTTCATGAAAACTATGGGCTTGTGAACACTGGAATGTCACCCCAGAAGCCCTCAAGTGCCAGCAAAGGGTCTTGTCATTAACTGGACCACATCTGGAGGGCACGAGGTGGGAGTCTGGAGGTGAAGGAGGCTGACACCAAGGTTCCCATCACTTACTGCCAAGGTGCTGTCCCCAACGTTGGATGCAATCAGCCCCTCGATTGTGCCATACTCTGCATCCCTGGAGTTGAGCCTCTCCATGTGGTTCTTCCGTATCCTGCGGATGATCAGCACAGCCACTGCAGAGAACACCACCAGCACGATCACGGGAGCCAGGATCACAATGATTAGTGTTTCCATGCTGTAACCTGCAACATCTCCTTGGAAGGTTTGGCCTGGGAAAGGAGAGGGGAGGAAGCAAACAAAAGGGAAAGACAAAAATAAATGTGCAGATTCCCAGAGGAAGTGTTTGACACCAACAGCACTGACACCTACACTTGACTTGGTAGCCACCCAGGCTGCAAGAGCCACAGCTATGAGCATGCACTGACACAGCAGATGCCACCACAGCAACGCCCTGCAGAGCTGTCAGAATCACCTCACAACAGCCCCCAAACCTCACCTGTGAGTGCAGTACAGCCCAGGCAGTAACTCCCTAACCCTGCCCCCTACCAGCCACCCAGCACCACAGACCATCCAAATTGTGGGCATCAGATGACTGCCAGTGAGCCCCAGGAGAGGGAACAAAGCAGGAAAGTGAGATGGGGGTTGGTCTCTTCTCCCTACTACCAGGTGATAGGAGAAGACCAAATGGCCTGAAATTGCACCAGGGGCAGTTTAGCTTGGAGATTAGGAACAATTTCTTTCCTGCAAGAGTGGTCAGGCACTGGAACAGGCTGCCCAGGGAGGTGGTGGAGTCCCCATCCCTGGAGGTGTTCAAGAAACCTGTGGCCATGGCACTGTGGGCCATGGTTTAACAGCCATGGTGGTATTACGTTAACGGTTGAACTCGATCTTGGAGGTCTTCTCCAACCAAAACAATTCCATGATGCTATGAAAGTCCTGCTGCTCTGGTTTAAACTCTTACCATCCCACTCCCACCCCAAGCAGAAGAAAGCTGAACCTTTCTTCTGTCTGTAAATTCCCTCTTGACCAGGGAAGCTCCCACCTTTAGAAGAAGGCAGCCGGGCAGTGATGTTCATGTTGCACAGGTAGCCCTGGCAGCACTCCACTGCCTGGTCAGGAGAGGGAGGTGTTTTGCAGGTCATCTTCCCTTGTTCATAGACTTGGAAGCAGCCTTTCTGGTAGACCTTGGCACCGTCATTAATGCTCAGGGAAGCAAAGCACTGCTGGCCATGGCACCGGTCTCTATTCCCGCAGGACGTGCCTTCACACACACATTCGTAGTGGACCATCTTTAGCTTTAGTTCATCATCTGTAAGGGGGGAGTTGAGGAAAAAAAGCTTAACAGAGTCAGTTATAGAGATAACCAAATCATCAAGACAACAAAACCTCTGCAAGGGAAGAAATCTCACTTGCAGCTAGCACTGAGCAACCACCAAGTAGGAGCTAACGATACCACTTGAGCCGATTCAGCAAGACAAAGCCATGAGCTGGCACCATCAAAGGAATGCCAGTCATATCTGGCCTCTCCAAGTACTCAGATCTAGAGAATTCAGTGGCATTCTGCAGGAGCTCTGGCACACACCCTGCTGGGGGCACTCAACAAGGAGGAGGCAGCTGCAAGGGACACTCAGCAGAGGGCAAAACCCAACAAACTGAATTTAAAACACATCTGCTGAACCACATCCCACTTCTATGTGGAAATAATTACACTGGAACATTCTGGAAATGACTTGACCCAAGCCAAACAAAGGACATTTAAAGGTGCTGTGGACACAGTGCCACAGGATGGAGCTTGCTGGAGAAGTCCATCTGGAGTGACCTTCCCAGAAGGCTAGCCTTGGGGCCACAGAAAGAAGTAAAACAAGCAGCAGCACACAGTGCCAGCAAGCCCAGCACCTCCCTCCCAATTCCAGGTGCCTCTGCTGAGTAAGAGGAAGGGGTCTGCAAAAAGTCAGGAAGGGCTTGTAGTGCTTGGACAAGAGGGAATGGATTGAAGCTCAAGGAGGGGAGATTTACATTGGAGATTAGGAAGAAATTCTTTTCAGTGAGGGTGATGAGACACTGGAACAAGTTGCCCAGGGAGATTGTGGATGCTCCCTCCTTGGAGGGGTTCAAAGCCAGGCTGGATGAGGCCTTGAGTCAACCTGGGCTAGTAGAAGGTGTCCCTGCCCATGGCAGGGGATTAAAACAAGATGATCTTTGAGGTCCCTTCCAACTCAAACCATTCTGTGATTCTATGAACTTAAGAGAAGATTTAGAGTGGGAAACTAACACAAGCCTCCTCAGCTGGAGACACCTAGCTGGGACAAACCCACTCTCCCCACACACAGCCGTGCACATGGCTCTGGGGCATGGCATGAGCCTTCCAGCACAGCACACAGGTCACTCTGGTCTCTTCCACAGGAGAGGACACCACTCCCCACCAGCTAATGGGGAACTCTGGAAGCTCTCTGGTTGCCTGGAGAACAGAGGTGCTACAAGGCAGTGCCCTGGCAGCTGGCAGAGCAGAGGCAGGGCTGGGCAGGAGAGAAGCAGGCACTGCCCTGGCACACACATTTACAGTGACTTTGCTCACAGCTACGTTCTCCTTCTCAGCTCCAGCCCTTGAGAAAAGCTCCCAGCCACAAATGCAGTGGACACTCCTAAAATAGGAGCTGAGCGCACCATGCGTGGGACCTCTCCAGGCTATCATTAGAGCTGCCCACTGGGAATACAGCCCTGCATGCTTTCCTCCCCTCCTCCCTCAACAGACCAACACACAAAGAGAATTTTCCATTTCTGAACCAGGAACAAACACTAAATGAGGGAAAGAATCTGAAATCAGACAGTGGCTGTCACGCTGATTTCAAGTGCTGGCACACACCCTCTGAGCAGCAGCTTCACTCATTTGGTGGAATTGTTTAAAAGAAAAAAATATTATGCCAAACATTCCCAAAAATCCAAGTTTTGCTCCTTCCCCTCCCACAAGAGCAGCAGTAAAACACAACTGGTATTGCAACACACAAGCCCTTCATCTGGGTTTGTCATCCAGAGGCACAGACCTACCAGGGGCTTCCTCCCCAGGCATAGCCGTGGCTGCCAGAGAGCAGCAGACCCACACCTTTGGCAAGGACAGCCCTCCCACCAGTCCCCCAGCAGCAGGGATTTTGGTACCTCCCAGAGGGTGCAGCATCTGTGGTGTGGACAAGCACCAGCCTGTGAGGAGCCAACAGAGGGGGTCTGCAGTAACAGCAGAATTAGATGCTCTATGGAGCAGGAGAACTAAAGTACCATCTGAGAGAAGGCTGCAATCAAGAGGTTCTGGAGCAGATCAGCTCCCCCAGCACACAGGCTCAGGGGTCAGGTCCTGCTCAGCAGCAGCTCTGGGTGCAGAAGGCTGTGGAGGCAACTCCTCAGCAGCACTTGGGCAAGGAGCCAAGCTGCCAGCCACTGCCATCAGCTGGAGACCTTCACTGCAGGGCTGGGTGCTGTGACCCACTGCTGCACCTCTGGCCCCTCCAGTGATCCCACTTGCCACACAGGCAGAGAAGCTGCATGAACTCCTCATTAGCCAGATTATTAACTGGAATTGCTACTGCTGAAGCTCCTTGAGTGAGTTTGTCCACTCAGTGAGAGAGTGTTCAGCAAGTGGACAGCCCAGAATGCTGGCTCCTCACCCAGGTGTCTCAGCAGAAACAACCCAGGACACTCCAGACCTCACTCAGAACAGCCCAGGGGGCTGCGCAGGCTGTGCCACGCTTCAGGCACTGCCAACACATGACCCCAGCTGTCTCAGCCCAAAGCCACCAGACAGCCCAGGCAGGGCTCTGGCAGCACCAGCTGACAACAAAGACGTGGAGATGCAGGAGAACAAAGCCAAGTTCCTCACCTCTGTGCAAAGCTGATTTGGCACAGCCAGCCTTGGCAGGTTTGTTTCACATTTACACCCCATTCCTGGGCTGCTAGCACCAGCAACTGTCCAATACCAAAGTTCTCTTCTCCAAGGAGATAGACTACACATGCTGCTGGTAACACATCTCCATTCTGAGGAGATCTCCTCACAGCTAGAAGAGCAACCCTTGTCCATTGAACAGCTGGTATTACAGGCACTTGGCTGCCTTGGTTTATTGGCACTACAGCAGCAGTTTCTTCAGCTGCCTTTGACTTGATAAGGTGTCTGAGTTAGTTGTGGTGTCAGAAAATGCTGAAGCCATTTTGAGAAGCCTAAAAAAGTAAAAACATATCCCAGAAGAGTCTCAGATTTCTGAAGACATAGTCCCTATGTACCTTTTAAAGCAGGGCCTGAACATCAGCTCATGGCCTTCCATTGCACCACTGCTGCACACCTTCCCCTTCCACATTTTGTCAGATCACAGGAGGTCTCGAGTTGGAAGGGACCTAGGGATCAGAGGCTAAGTCCCTGCTCCTCCCAGGACTGAATTTCACCTGCAGGCCAAGCCCAGCACATCTTCCAACACAAATATACTGAGCACATGGCGGCGTTCAGAGGCGCAACCTCCCTGGCACCACCAGATCTCCCACGGCTTGGCTGGGTGGCCAAGGGTGAGCGGAGGCAAACAAACCTGGCAGGTGAACAGAAGGCTCCAGGGAGACCTTAAAGCAGCTTTCCAGTACCTGAAGGGGACTATAGGAGAGCTCGGGAGGGATTTCTGACAAGGGCTTATAGTGATAGGATGAGAAGGAATGGATTGATACTTGAGGAGATGACATTTAGACTGGAGGTTAGAACAATTCTTTCCAGTGAGGGTGGTGAGACACTGGAACAGGTTGCCCAGGGAGGCTGTGGATGGCCCCTTGCTGGAGGTGTTCATGGCCAGGCTGGATGAGGCCTTGAGCAACCTGGTCTGGTGGGAGGTGTCCCTGCCCATGGCGGGGGGTTGGAACTAGGTGATGCTTAAGGTCCCTTCCATCCCAATCCATTCAGTGATTCTATGAACCAAGTCCCTTGCCCACCAAGACCTGACCGCAGAACAGCAGAAGCTTCATGAGAGGAACCATCCCACCCCGGCGACTCCTCCTCAGCGTGGAGCAGGGCCAGGCAAGTAGTGACAGTGTCAGTCAGGGAGCTGCCCCCGCAGCTGTGCCCTGTCCTGCATGCTGAACATGCACAGACACTGCAGTCATCCTGCTGCCTGATCCCAGCCCCCCACACCCAGCTCCCAGCCTGCTCCCGGCCCTGCCCAGGTTCCCACCCCTCCCTGGGACCACCTGCTGAGCAGGACTGCTCCTTTCACAGAGGAACCCTGAAATCAGCCCAGCGAGGGCACACAAGGCAGGTGGAGTTGGACAAAAGGGCACTGGTACTCACAGGCCAGGACATTGAAAGTAGTAATGTTATTTTAAAAGGCTAGACTGGGGGAAGAGGTGGAACCTGCCAGGGCTTCATCCCATAGGGAATTGCAGGTGAAGGAACAGAGACTTGGAGAAGAATCTCTGTAGAGTCTGCTTAGCTATCCACCAGACAGCTCTTTCCCTTCCCTTTATGACCATCACCATTTTGGGGACACACAAAGCTTGCAGAAGTTTCTTTCCTTTCTCAGTGTGAGGAACAAGCATGACACAACAGCCAGAATCATCACAGAATCATTTAGGTTGGAATGGGCCTTTAAATCATGGGAGTCCAACCCTTAACCCAGCACTGCCAGGTCACCACTTAACAAGAGCACTCAGCATCACATCTCCACAGCTTGAAAATGCCTCCCGGGATGAGGACTCCCCCACTGTCCTGGGCAGCCTGTAATGATGGATTTTGTACAGGATTTGAGTTGGCCAGCACTAAGCAGCAGCTGTATAGCCTCACCACTGTTCTCCAAAGCAGCAAAAGCACATGTGCTCTGGACACTTGCACTCTCCAGCACAGGGACTGCATCACTCAGAGCTCTGCTCTAAGGTTGAGCTTCTTGGCAAATGAAGGAGCCTCCTTCCCCTCTTGACAGGGCTAACAAAGCAGCAACCCAGCCTGAACCCCTGCAGCCATCTTTGGCAGGGGAGGGTGGCTGAGGATGCTGCTCTATGGGCTGCACCAGACAGGCAGCACAAGTGTCCAATTCACAGGATATCTTTGGTTGGATGAGATCTTCGAGGTCATCCTGTCCAACCTTCAAAACAGCAGTGCAAGGTCACTGCTGAGCCATGGCCCTAAGCACCAGGTCCACAGGCCATTTAAATCCCTCCAGGGATGGTGACTCCACCACTGCCCTGGCCAGGCCATTCCAGTGTTTGATAACCCTTTCAGTAAAAAGTATTTCCTAGTATCCAGCCTAATTCCACACACTGTGTGGGAGAAGTTAACTGGAACCTGACCCCTTTACCACAGCTTAGCACATGCTGCTTTTCTCCACTCTCTGCTCTTCAGGTTGAGGGTGTGAAAGGCAGGTGGTTTAAACTTAAATATAAGCAGCTCCAAAAGCTGAAAACCACCCAACATTTTTGAGAAGCAGACAGCTGCCCTTCAAGACTGATAAGGGGGCAAAGTGATAACTGCTACCCAGCTCTGTTTCCAGATAATCTTGTATCAATAGCACCAGCTTAATGCATTTCTACAAACATCCATCCAACCTGCCTCCCTTTTTAAATTTCAGCTCCATTTTCTATTCATGACTGGAGTCAACCACGAGACCTCTGTGCATTTCAAATCTTCACCTCCCAGCACCCATTCTAACATCCCATTCAATCTACTCTGCCTATCATTATTTGCATCCATGTCTGAAAATAAATTTATGCCTGCAGAGCAGTTCAGAAAGAGATTTCACAAGGCACATACAACAGAGCACAGAAATGTCCCTAAACAGCAGATACAGCTCACTGCAAATTCAGAAAACCAAGTTAGTCACAAAAAAAAAAAAAAAAAAAAAAAAAAAAAAAAAAAGAAAAACCACAAAAAACCCTTATTCAACACTTTTTAAAGGGTGCTTGTAAAGTGGCAAGCATGCACCTTTCAGGAGATCATAGAATCATAGAGTTGTTTCAGCTGGAAAAGCCCTTTAAGATAATCAACTCCAACCATCAACTCAACACCTCCATGGCCACTAAACTATGTCCCCAAGTGCCATGGCCACAGGTTTCTGGAACATCTCCAGGGATGGTGACTTCACCACCTCCCTGGGCAGCCTGTTCCAATGCCTGACCACTCTTGCAGCAATGACAATTTTCCTAATATCCGAGCTAAATCTCCACTGGCACTGAGGCCAGTCATCATCCAGAAGACCTCCAAAGGCACCATTCCTGCCTCTCCAGGGCAGTGGAAACACCCTTCTGCCATTTTGCCAAGGCAAATCCTAAGCACACTGCATGTCACAAACCAGCCATGTAACCCATAGATGGAAAGGTCACTTACTGGAGTAATCATGAAGATGTCACCAAGCACCTTGCTGAGCGTGCCAGAGAGCCTTACCAGATTAAAAAATCTCATTTTGAGGAGTTTGAGCCACACAATGGCACCTCAGCCCATGGGCCACCAAGACCTCCTCCATCCACAGCTTGACTCTTTGCTGTTCCAACAGGGTCACCCACTGTCATTCCCAGGACCTGATGAGACTCATGCCAGTTGCACATGCTGCAAATCTCACACCTGAACAGGCAGTGAGCATCCTTTGGAGCATGAGGAGATGGAAAGCAAACACCTCACTGCTGAGCAGAATATGCCCACACCAGCAGCACGTGAGGCAGGCCTGGTGCCCTGGAGCAGGGCCAGGTGGCTCCAGGCAGCAGACAGTAGCCACACACACCCCTCAGCTTGCAAGCTTGGGGAGGGAAGAACCATCACCATCAGAGAATGGTAGGGGTTGGAAGAGACCTCTGGGGATCAAGTCTGGCACCCCTGCCAAAGCACAATCACCTAGGGCACATCACACAGCAAAGCTCCAGATGGGTTTTTTTAAGTCTCCAGAGATGGAGACTCCACAACCCCTCTGGGCAGCCTGTTCCAGGCCTCCAGCACCCTCACAGCAAAAGTTCCTCCTCATGTTGAGGTGGAACTTCCTGTGTTCCAGCTTATACCTGTTGTTCTTTGTCCACCACCAAAGAGAGACTGGAAGGGTCCCACCCCCATCCACCGCTGAAAGAGAGGAGACATGAGAGCTGTGCACACCTTCACTGCTGTCTTTCAACACAACCCCAAACTCAGCCATGTCTTAGCAGCTCCTTACACAAAATACTGAGCAAGCTCTCCTTTTACCACATCTTCTTTCCCAACCTATTTCCTTCATTTATAAAATATACCACTTACAGCCTTTTTTAAAATATGTTGGGGTTTTGGATCTTTTGGGGAGGGTTTGGTTTGTTGTTGGTTGGGTTTTTTTGGTAATAGAAAAGTCAGGTGGAACTCCAGTGCAGGCACAGGATTGTGTTAGTAGGCAAACATCAACCCTTGCACCACCAAGCAGATGTGTAAAACAGAAGCTATGGTATTAACAAGTCCACCTACTGTGACCTGAAAAGAAGGTCTGTAAAGCTGAGGGGGCTTGGAGGTGAAACAAGTGAAAGCTAGAAACCCAGAATACCTTTATTTAACCAGCAGAAACCATTGCTAGATGGCAAGAGCAAGGTGTATCAAGGAGACACCACTCTCAGAATGAGTGATTTCCCATTTAAGCTGCTTCCCAAAGGGTTTTCCTTCCTGCTGGAGACAGGTCACTACATCTCAGGCTGCTTCCAGTCTACCAGCAGAGGCACACAGCCCCTCTGAACACTGCTTGGAAGAGAGAATTCTCCTGGGTATTTCAGGTCTTTCCCAGAACAAACAAACACCCCACTGTGAAATAAGAATTATTTAACAGGCTTCTGAAAATAAATTTCTCAATCTCTTAAACCCTGCATTTAAATGACCACCACTACCAAGGTGAACTACAATCATCTTCATGGGGATTGTCTGTCCTGTGCTACCTGGTTCCTACAGAGCCTCTCTAGCCTAACCACCTGCCATGAAACCAGTCAGAAGCAGCAAGTGCTGTGTGCAAAACAGAGCTACTGTCCCTGACACTGAGTCATTACCACTCCTCTTACATGTATTTGTGTTCATTTTTCAGACTTGCTCCTAGTGAAGCAGATGAAACTTGAAAATAAGGCTAAATACTGCCATTTTTCCTTCCAGAGATATCCTCCTGCTGCCTTTGCAAGTCATTAGCAGGCTGCTTAAGTGCCTGGTGAGGAAAGCCAAGCCACCGACTTCTGTATTTATTTCCTGACATGGATTTGGTTTGCAGAATGCAAGCAACATTTCAGTTAATTGCTTTGTCCCCACATAAAATGATCACAAAATTCTGAACCTGTGTATTCAGAGTGTTTTGTCCTTACTGAAGGACCCAGGCAGCACTCACCCCTTCACCCTCTGAAGGAATGAAACCCTCACTTCCCAACATCCCTCCACCAAGAAGCTTTGATTTCCTCACACTCTTCACAGGTGCCAGCAGTTAACCTTCAGCAAGCACACTGGGGAAGGTGATGCAATGAAGTTACAGACAGCACAGTCACTGAGGGATCCAGCACGGGCAGTTCAGAGGAGAGAAGAGCTGGCCCTGGGGACAATGCCATGCTTAAAGCTTGGAAGGATCCACAGGTGGGGTGGCTGCAGGCCAGGAGAGCGAGGCAGCCCTCCGCAGCCCTACGTGCTCCCTTCGGCTGAAGGGCTGACAGCAGCGTTTTCCTCAGCACTGCACCCAGAGAGCTCTCTGCAAGTCCAGACATGGGAGAGCTGGTGAGAGCTGCCCTTGCTTTCAACACCCCAAGGCTTCAAAGAGCGGCGGCCGGCAGCTGGGCTGTGCTGGTGCCGGCCGCGGCAGGGCCGGGAGAGCAGAGCCAGCCGCCCTGGGAAGCACGGGGGGAGCCTGGCAGGGATGGGCAGCTGGGGCCACCCCACAGCCCCCCGGGGACACCAAGCACAGGGAAAGGGCTTCACAGGAGGCAGGGAGCTGAACACCAGAGTGGGCTGGGACAGCGGGCAGCAGCAGCACACTGCTGAGGTTTCTGCGGTCTGCAATTCCTGGATGCATCATGCTCATGGCTGTGACAGGCTGGTGAGGAGCCACCACACCACCTCTACAGGGATCCATCCCACCTCCTGACCACCCACAAATGCCTCCAGCCTCAGCCATGCCAGCCCTTTCTCCACTCAAGCCTGGCTGAAGCAGGGAGAGCTGGAGCAGAACCTGCAAGGAGCTGGGTTAAATTCTGCCAGGAATCAGCTCCCCATCCACATGTCCCCAAAGTCCATTTCCACACTTCAGGCCACAGCCAGCAATGGCTAAGACAAAGCAGATCATCAGCAAGTATGAGGACTGTGAAAATCCTCAAAAGGGATCAAATAAGGAGACAAAGTCCCCCAAGCCTGGCAATCATGACTTCATGCACTGCACAGCATGCATGCTCCTCGAAGAAAGAAAGCCATGCACCACGACTGAACTCCACTCCTAAGAAACTTTGTTCCTGCAGACACTCATTCTTCCAAGAGAATATCAGAATATCTTCTCTGCTTGCACTGGGAAGTGCTGTGCATGCTTACAGCAGCCTGTGTGTACTCATCACCAGCTAAAACCTTGTGCTCTGTCTCTGCAGACCGGGCACAGCACCTGGCCCTTTGGCAAGCCTCCTACACAGCCCCCGGCACCGCACGGCCCAGTTACACCTCCTCAGATGGGGCTGCTGGGGTTAGAAGACTGGAGGAGGGAGGGAGCCTTTGGTCCTTGCAAAATGCTGATTTTCCTTCAAAAACCATTTCAGAGCAAGTGCATCCACTCCAATAATTAAAAGTTACAAAGAGAAACAGAACTCTTAGAATCCTGCAATTGTTTTGGCTGGAAAAGACTTTCAACCTCATCAAATCCAACCATTCTCCAACTCCTCCAAGTCTTCAAAACACCTCTAGGGATGGGGGATTCAATTACCTCCCTGGGCAGCCTGTTCCAGTCTTTGGGAACCCTTTTAATCAAGAAGTTTCTTTTAATCTCCAACCTACCCCCCCCCCGCCCGGTACAACTTGAGACCATCTCCTCTTGTCCTACTACTCGTTCCTTGGGAGAAGAGACCAACCCCCACCTGGCTCCAAGCTCCTTCCAAGTTGCTGCAGAACTGTACTAACGACAGGTCAAGTCCTTAAGCCTTGGCTCTAGGAGTAGAGAGCATCTCAGGTGGGCTCTGGCCAGGCTCTTCCCAGCCCTCACTGCTCAGCCAGCCTGAGAGTCACCATGGTCCCTTGCTGGCTGCCATTCTGCCCAGGGTGTGCCATGCCTGCCTCCTGCTCACCCAGCAGCAACAATCAGCCTGCAGAGCTCTCTGCTCAGCAGGCAGCCGTGGGGTGAGGGGCTGGGAAGTCCCTCTGCAGGGGTGGCACTAAGGGCAGGGCAGGTACTGGGGTGGGGCTGGAGCTGTGGCAAAGGATGGCTCCAAAGTGGTGCTCTGGGTTGGCAGCCATCTGTGCTCCCCCAGCAGCCTTTGAAGTGGGCACACAAACCACATGCACCACTGCAGCCAGCCCTTGGCTCCAGTGCACTTGCAGGTTAGCCCAGCTGCAAACTGCAGACACAGCAGGCATCAGTTTAAGAGCCCTGTTTCCACTGCTGGCATGGGGGGGAATAAAATAAATAACACCCCCACCCACACATAAGAACCAAACTATGGTTGTGGTGACAGCAGCAGGCATGTCTCCTCCACTTATTCCTTCAGAGAGAAAGCAAATACAAGTTTTCATGTCAAGAGCAAATCATTCTTTAATAGAACTCCACAGTGAGTTGCTATGGAACTTGAGTTCCACGAGACATCCAGCTGCTGTCTGGAGTGCAGAAGAGCATTTTCCAAAGGGAAGGACTGGGATTTAATCAAGATGAAGAAAGAGGAACTAGAAAGCAAGCAGCAAAAACACACCATTTCTTTTCCTTTCTAGACACGTCCATCTTCACTCTGATTTGATGGTGAGTCCTCAGGGTGTCCAAAGGAGAGCTGTTCCAGCCCAGCATTCCATCCAGCTACACTGAGAAGATAAATGGATTTTAACCTTTTCCTTCAAAAGTATACAACTAGGAAATGGGAAAGTTGTGACAGGTCACAATGGAGAAGTCTTTGTTAACTGATTCCCAAACAAGCCAGCTGTGCTGTGCAGAGGAGGAAGTGAAGCCAGCTCCAGAGCAGGCACTCTGCATCCCTGCTGAGGCCAGCTTTGGATTCCAAAGAAGGAACCCAAGTGCTTTCAGAAGCCTCAATGGACAATAATGAGCATATTGTATGGCAGACAGAACACCTGATTGGGATACCCAACTTCCACACACAGATGCACAACTAATTGCTCTGGAGAACAGAAAGGACAGAATTCTTATGGTTTGTATTCCATGTATGATTTGTATTCATGAAGTCTCACCAATTGAAGGAATCCATCCTGGAATTCCCAGCAGCTCCTCCACTTTCACAGCAAGTACAAATTGCTTGCTCTTTTCTTCCTAAGAAAACCATCTCCTGCCAAGTCACTCCTTTGTGGCCCAACAGTGACTTGGGCATGAGGAAGAACCCAGATCTTACCTGGAACTGCTGAGATCACTACAACCAACTGCAGGGGAGGGAAGCAGCAGGAGTTCAGAGCACATTAGTCACCACAGACACCAGCACAGGCCGTGGGACACAGCATTCAGTCTCTTATGCCACCAGCCTGCCACAGAGCAGAGACCACACCAGACAAAAGAACAAGGCCAATTAGTGAAGAACTTGAAGATTACATTTCATCTCACTGTGACACAGACATGGGAACAGACCCATCAGAGGAGCTCAGACTCCTCTGAGGAGATCAGAAGCACCCACACCATCACTGACAGCCCCGTGGCAGCCTGCCAAGAGCCCAAGGGCTGCACATACTTTGCATGTACCTCACCAGATCGGTATCAAAAGCAAACATCCACAAGGCTGGGTTGTAATTCTGCCATCCACAATAGCCACACACAAGCTGAACTCCCCAGCAGCTGGCTCTTGAGAAGCAAAGCTGTGCACTGAAAAGCTCCCCAGCTTGGCTGAGGCTTTTTCAGTTGAAGCTCACCCAAACTCACTCAGCACCTCAGCAGGGCACACAAAGGCATTCCTGGCATCAGGGACCGCAGCCCTGGGTACTCCTTTCTCAGAGCCTGAACTCTGCTGCCAGAACTCAGCAGGATGGAAGCCAGCCACCAACCCCATTTGGCACCCACTGCCAGTGCCCCTGGCACACATCAGTACACCCCAGCCCAGAGACTGCCACCTCCAAGGGCTGAACAGCTCCAACCCAAATGGCCCCAGAGCAGAGTGCAAGACACTGGTTCTGCTATACTCCTCATTTCCACTGCAAAGTCACAACTCTGCTGAGCAAGAATGAAACCACTGGGAGAAAAACAGCTCAGACCATGTGAAATGTCACAGATACTACTCCTTATGAGGCTGGTCAGGAAGAGCCACTTTCTAGGTTCTTAAAAGGCAGAGGTACCAAAGCAGGAGCAGCACTCACAGACTCAAACCCTGCTCAGGCTTCTCCTGGCATATGCATGCAAGAACCCATTTTCTGTCTCTGACTCACAGTGTTGGGGTGGGGAGGCAGCCACATGATGGCACAGAGGGACAACACAACCACTCATCTAAGAGAGGAGGTCTTGCCTAGGCCAAGTGAAGGAGCAGCCACTCCAGCTCCTTGCTGAAGGAGCCAGGAAGGCAGGAGGGCCCCACAGCCTCTGCTCTGAGGGAAGCCAGTGCCCAGAGCTGGGTCACCCCTGGACAGCAGGCAGAGCAGAGGACAAAGCAGAGCAGCTGAAGGCCCAGGATGCATGGAGGGGCACAGAAGAGCCTCAAAATAATATCAGCTTCTCGAGGCAGGTCAGCTGGCAAGCAGGTGGCCTCACCATCATGTATACAGGCAGCAAAAGTTCTCTGCCTGGCTGAGGACACAGAAGACAGAAGGGGCTTGTTAGTAGCGGGGACTGTGTGTAGGTGTTGCATCAGAACAGGTGTCTTAGCAAGTCAACAGTGATGGCTTACTCAAGGCTTTTTCATACTGCTCTGAGAGCCCCAACGTATATTGCAACGTCCTGGTGCTCCTGAGGCCACACACTGATCTTTCTGTACTGCTGACTGCCTTGCAGGGCAAACAAATTCAGCAGGAGGCAGCTCTCAGGGTCTGACGTTGCACCATGGAACAACCTCCCCTTGCAGAGACAGCAGTCCCTGAAGAACAGCAGCCCCTGCCGAGGGTGCAGCAGTAGTGTCGTGGCTGTGAGCACCTTGGCAGCTGGCTGTGCAGCTCCATGTGTGCACCTGGATTCACTCACATGGGCAAATGATCCAGCAGGGACCAGCAAGGAGCTCCATGGCACAGCCCAGGGAATGAGCACACAGCACAAGCCTGAGGCAGCCAGCAGGGACCAGCTCCAGACACTGGTAGATTCTAAGGTATCTCACCTACAAACAGTGATGTTCTTTGACTGCACAGCACATTATTTTATTATTCTACTGACTCTCACTGCTGCACAGGTGTGACTGTGTGGCACACAGACAGCTCCCACCAGGGGAACACTGCACTCTGTACCTGCCCTGGAAAAGGCTCCACTGCACAGCTGCAACAGCCAATTCCTTGGACATTTTTCCCCCCACCAGAAACAATCCAGAGCTGTGGACAACCTTGGCTACCACTCACTTTTGCCCACACCAAGTGGAGACAATTTCCATAAACATCTGGAGACTTATTTTGTGCTGGGGCCTTGGGCCTAAGAGGCAAGTGAAAGACCCTTTGGACTCCTGCTGCAAGACACTGTGCTCTTCCCCTGGCACTGTTGTCTCAGAAGCCAGGATCTGCTGTCAGATCTCAGTGCTGAACTTCCAGTGGAGATGTAAACTCCCTCTAGGCTAAAGAGAAGACCTGGATTCATCCACCAGCTGTGAATAAGACACAAACACTAATTTTCAACTGTCAGAAACTGCCTGCAAAAGCTGTTTCTGCATTCCTGAGGAAAGCCAAAATGCCCACCCAAGCCCCACATGCAGCTACTTGAGGCTTAGTCAAAGCCTACCTCCCTAAGCCCTGCTCTCCCCCAGCCAGCAAGACTCTTTATTACAGATGTTATCTGTGCAGGACGTGACCGAGGAGCTGAGGGCAGAGCTCACCTTCACAGCCTGCAAGTGTTCCAAATGCTGCTCACAGCCCAGCCCAGGCACACCCACCTGACAGGGCAGAAGAACAAGAACCTGGGCAGAAACCCTCTGCAGAAAGGGCAAGAAGGCTGACAGGACAGAGACAAGAGGTACTGGAGCATGGGCTCACAGCCAGTTTAAACCAATCTAAGACACAGCACTGTCAAACCTGGCTGGCCAACCTGGCTGGCAATGTGGGAGCAATGGAGCCCACTGCCACTGCTCCAAGCAGGCTCTCACCTCTCCTCCTGGCTGTGGTGATCCCAAGGCCATGGGTAGGTACCAAACCTGGCTGTCCAACCACATCCTCAGCCCACTGCCACTGCTCCAAGCAGGCTCTCACCTCTCCTCCTGGCTGTGGTGATCCCAAGGCCATGGGGTGAGGTGGATCAGGCCACTCAGATCAGACACTGTTCAGCCTTCCCTGGGCCTGAACGTGCACCTCTCAGCCCAGCAGTGCCACATGCCAGAGCCAGAACAGGAGAGGTGGTGGGGAGAGCTCAGACACAGGCACCCCTTCACTGCAGCCACAGGTCAGGTTGACTTAAAAACCAAACAAAGGAAAGCAGGGAAAAAAAAAAAAAAAAAAAAAAAGGAAAAAGGAAGCCAAACCCCAAACCAAAAATGTCACCACAATGCAAACACCTTTGGTCCTTACAGGAGACTGGCAAGAGACAGCAGGGTCCTGACAACCCCCTCTTCAAACCAAATCCCCTCTGTACAGCAAAGTCCTACCAATTTGCCAAGAGAGACTTCCACCAGAGCACTCTTCTTGGGGGTTTTGTTGTTTTAGCCTAAACAAAGCTCCCTTTTTCTTCCTTGCTCTCACTTTCCTTCCACCAAGCTCTTGCCAGCTCTCTCCTTCCTGAGACAGGCTGGGCTCAGCAAAGAGCCCTCTTGGCAGGCTGCTCCTTGCTAGTTCCTGAGACCACTTCAGAGACACTGCTGCTGTGTCCCCAAAGAATACTTAGCTCCAGCAAATCCAAACAGCTTGACCAAGCTTGGGAAAGCTCCAGAAGGCAGCCTGCACACAGGATGACAGAAGATCTCTGCACTGCTATTTGAGCAGATGCTGAAACACATTCCATCATCACCTGGGACTGGTACCAAGTATCAAGCCCACTGCACTTCTGGCAAGCCCTAGAGAAGCCCAAGGTCGTGCCACTGGGTTCATGTGCACTGCTGGGATACCAGAAGTTTCCCAGAGAACTACAGAACCCTAGCAAAATTCTGGGAGGGCTGAAGCTTTGGTCTAAGCAAGATCAATGACTACTAAGCTAAGATCAAGGGGTTCATTATTTCACTGTTGAAATATTCCACAGATAGCCTGTGCAAAAGCTTTGAGGAACACCTCAGCCAATACAAAACAAACATTTCTGAAAACAAATCTTTAGCTTCAGTCTCACCAAAAAAAAAAGTCTGATTTCTTCCTCAAAGAAATTCAGCTTCTTTCTGGTCTGCCTGTCCCACCCCCCACCTTTTTTTTTTTTTGGGGGGGGGGGCGGGGGGATGTTTTCCATGCTCACTTTTTCACCATGGGTGGATTTTGTGGAGTTTGGGTTTATTTGTGTTTTAGTAGAGAAGCACAGGTCTGATTATTTGATGGGAGCAGCATCTAAAGAGCAGCTCTCACTCTGCAAGGCCTGCTGGAAGATCCAGATGCAGTCTGGTTCCTGCAGATGCATTCATTCAGCAGTCTCACTGCAGTCTCCTCCTGCATCCTCACACATGCAGGGACCTTCAGAGGTGCCAACTGTTTGGATTTTCAGCCTCTGCTCTTATCAGGGTGGATCATTCAGCACCAAACCTGGAGCTGCTGGAAGCTCCCTCACTGCCACAGGACTCTCCTGGTGACCCTTAGCAGGCTGGTGTCTCACCACCCCTGAGGACCCTCATTTGCACACCAAGAATCCCAGCAGGATTTTGCCTGCCTGCTAAATCTGGACAAGCTGCTGTGGGTGCCCCCTGCTTTAGCAGGGGGGTTGGAGTGGATGATCTCCAGAGGTCCCTTCCACTCCCATCACGCTGGGATTCTGTGAGAGGAGGGTTTACCCTTTGGGCTCACTGTTCAGGGGTGATCAGAACAGTGTTCTTCAGGAGTGACACAGTGCTCCAGAGTAGGAAAGGTTAGGAAGGACACAGAGAAGTCAGGGATGCACACTGCTTACAGTGGAACTGCTCCCCAAGCCCTGTGAGCCAGTGGAAGCCAAACACGAAGGAAGCAAACATTTTCAGCCCTACCAGACTGAGCTGAGGAGCTCCCAACCCTTGCCTGCACGTGTGGCTGAGCAGCCTTTCATCTCCTCAGCTTCCTTTATTAACTGTTACTCGGGAGCCCAAGAAGCTGGCTGCAATTAGCCATCCAGAAACGAAGGGAACAGCCTGCTGCAGGAGAGTGCCAAATTCTTCAAAGATTATCTTACCCCACCACAAAACCTTCACAATACTGTTCTCCAGCTTGGTCCTGCCTGTTTGGACAGGCCAGAGCAGTGTGATTCTCTGCTAAGGTACAAAGTGCAGACAAAACCAAGCTCTGTCAGAAGCATGGTGGGCCTCAGCTTTTCTTGTTCTGCTGACATCATGCACATGGGACAGCACTGCACAGGGGTGTGTAGAACCTCACTGCATCCAGAAATAAGCATGGGAAGGTCAGTCAGCACTGTAAGATGAAGGGAACCTAAAGCTGAGTTTAAGGAGCTACTGGAACAGTTGGGGCTTCTTCTACCACCTCCCAGGGGGTAGAAGCCTCATCCCTGGAAGTTTTTGCAGCCAGGCTGGATGTGGCTCTGAGCAACCTGCTATAGTGTGAGGTGTCCCTGCTCATGGCAGAGGGGTTGGAACTAGATGATCCTTGAGGTCCCTTTCCAACCCTAACACCCTAGAACTCTTCAATAATATTTCTGTTCCAGCCACACCGACAAGATGAACTTTGAAGATACTCAGGCTGCTGTCCACAGGAGACTTTGATTCTGTTCCCCCTACAACCTTTGCCCCTTGCTCTGCTCCAGCTCCCTCAATGCACCCTCCAAGCTGCCCTTTCTCTCCCAAGGCTTTGCTCCACAACCTTCACCACAGGTCTCTGCTGCCTCACCTCTTACTGTGGCTGCCTTCCCTGCCCAGCCTGATCCAGATGGCAATCAAACCTGCAAGGAAAACAGCTTGAGACCTCTCATTCCAAGTTTCACTGTCCTGATGTCCCTCAACTGCTGGTTTGGCCCTGCCCATTTTGATCTCCCAGATGGCCATGTGTCCCTCCTGGTAACTGAGCAGGCTGCACACATGAAGCGGAACTCTCTTCCCACACATGTCCAGCTTTGGATGAAGGACCACCTAGGAGCACCTGTCTATGACCACAGAGAAAGTAAGCTTATGACATATCCACTGGCATTGCCAAGGTTCACCAATCTCCACATGGAAGGCAACAAATCAAAGACAACCTCCACCAACTGCTGCTGAAAAAGGAAATGCCAAAGGATGCACTGGGTCAACAGCCCTCCTGACTCATGGAAAGTGATGGAGTAAGACTATTCTGGACAGGATACCAGGAAGGACAGCACTTGCTCATGGACAACAGGTGGCCACACTACTTTCAACGTCAACAAGTAGTTGGCACAAAGCCTTTTCCCTCCAAGATCAGAATGAACAAACTAGAGCTGGGAACATGCTGCCCAGAAATAACCTTTCAAGCAAACTGTTCCTACCAAAAGGGCAAAAAGCATAGCCAAAGGCACAAGGAACTTCCTTTTGGATGCCCTGGATAGTTGTGGCCATCAGCTTGGCAGCACAGATGACAATCCCCATGAAAATGTCCAACTTGGAATGACAAGGTTTCCATGTCCTTACTGCTGCTCAGTGGAAGGTTGTGGATGCCCCCTCCCTGGAGGAATCCAAGGCCAGGTTAGATGAGGCCTTGAGCAACCTGATCTAGTGGAAGGTTAGTTCTAATCCCCATGGTAGGGGTTTATAGAACTAGATGTTTAAGGTCCCTTCCAACCCAGTCTGTGAATCTACACAGTGGAAAGCCAGCTGTGTCAGCCAGGCCAGGCCAGATCCACCTCCACAGCAACCTGCCAAGTCTTCACCCACCTCCTGGCTGCAAGAGAGACTCTGCTGAGTTTCGTGCTGCAAAACTGTCTTCTCACCCTCTGGCTGTCCCCAGCATGGACCTGAGTGCTCTGCAGCCAGCAGGAACAGGGTTGCAGACAAAGCAGTAGCTGCCATGTCTGCCTGGGAGCAGGACTCGCCTCAGCCGGACCAGACGCTGGGGAAACCACAGTAAAATGGACTGAGGCACCCAAAATTGTTCTCAGAAAACGTGTTCATGCCTGGTCTGGCCCATCTGGGCTTGGCTGGCATCAGGAACCACATGGGCAAGACAGCCAACGCTGCCTGCGGGCAGCAGTGGGAGGAATGCCAAGCAGCACAGAGGTGGGCAGCAGGAGCCTCCTGCACCCAGGTTTGTCCTCTGTGCCCTCCTCCAGCCAACATCTGCAACAGCCCCTTCATCCTGAAGCTTTCCCACAGCCCAGTCCTTGCTATTTTCAAGGATGGCATTTCTAGGGTGCCGGGCAGTGCCCACACAAGCACAGCTGGCCAGGACAGCATTTCCACATCAACCAAGGCAAGCAACGTGAGCATTCCACATCTGCCCAGAGGCCTGCAAACCCTGAGGGACAGCTACACCAGCCTGGAAGGGACAGGAGTTGAGGGAAGCAGGTGCTGACTAGAAACTGCCATTTTCCAGGACAAACAATGGAGAAAGAATCAAACAAAGAGGAGACGAAAGAGGACATCAGCAGAACTGCAGCAATCACTTCAAAACAAACTGCTCACACCGTGGAGAAATCAGCAGGACAGAAGGAAGTGGTCACAAAGAGACACAGGACACAGCATGCTCACATAACATTGCAAAGAGGAGGGACTGCCACACACAGCCTCCAGAGCAGCACAGGACCTGTACTCCTGGCCAGAAGGCATGCTCCTCACAAGCTTCTCACTGCTTTCATTTCAGAGTGGATCTAGCCTGGTCCCTTTGCTGGAGGCTGTCACTACCACACCTGACTCAAAGCTGTCCAGAAGAGGCCAAGATCTTTATGCCCATGTTTTGGGTTGGAGCACATTGGTTCCACACTAGACAGAGCTTGCAGCTCTGCAGAAGGAATCCAGCCCATGCCTAAACCACTCTGCAGCCCACAACAAACACAGCCCACCAGGGGATAAGCTTCAAAACCCACCCTGGTGCTCCAAGACAAAACTCTGATGGAGTTACGAGCCATAAAGCCACTTGACCCTGAAAGGCATTTTCCTGCCATCCCTTCACCAGCTTCTCAGCCCCACCCAACACCCACCATCAGTGACTGGAGGCAAGCAAGCAGGACTCCAGGATGGGGCAGGGGAGAAGAAGAAATGGGGCCAGGAATTAACTTTTAATGGGAAAAAAAAAAAAAAAAAGAAAAGGGGGGAGTATTTGCAGAGCAAAGCTCCACTGCTCTCCAAGTTCAGTTCATGTTTAGTTTTACTGCCACACTCCTCAGTCTCTGCAGCTGTCTCCTCTCCCAGTTGGCACGGATTGCTGCCAGTCTGGGACTGGTTTCAGTGGAGATGGCATTGTTTTATCGGCCACTCAGGCAGCACAGGCACCAGTAATGGAGGTTTTATCTCTGCGGCTTCCTGTCAGCACAGACCCAGCCAGGCTGACTCTGTGCACATTAAGGATGCTTATTTTCCCCCCATTCACTATCTCCAAGGCAAAACAACATCTGGAGCTGCAGCTTGCCATGCGAAGGAGAGAGACAGATTAGAACTGGAAAAAGCCACACAGCAGCTCCCAGAGTCTTCCAGGCTTCTGCTCTCACCCCCGTTTCCCACACGTACCCCCCAGAACAGCTCTGCTGGAGCCCCTCACACACAGGGCAGAGTCCTTCCCACTGCACAGCAACCTCAAGAGGGATTATCAGAAAAACAACAGGAACAAAACTGACAGAGGAGTTGAGAGGGAGAGTTGAGCATAGCTCTTTAAACCAAAGGTGACATACCACTGACCTAGAGAAGGGAATCAGATGCAGAAATCTTACTGGTGTGTGTTACTTGATAAAAGTGATGGAGCACAACCTGGCGCCGTTTCAGGAGGCAGAAACGTCCCCCTGCTACAGACAGCTGTCTCCAGTGTCATCCAAGTGTGCTTTCTGCTTAGATCACGGGCAATGAATCACGAAAATCAATAGAGACAAAAAAGCTCAAGAGCAGGCTGCAGCCGTGCAGCAACGGAGCTTGTACCAACCAGCAGCAGCCTTCTCAGGAGACAGAGGTGCCAGACAGACACAGACCAGCTTTCCCAACAGCATTACCTCGGTGGGTGATTAACAGAAGCCATGGCTACTGGTTATTTCCTAACCAGCCATCACCCTGCAGAGAAGCACACACCCAAGGCTCAGCACCAAGGACACTCTCTCCCAGTGGCGATGGCAACGCCTGCTGCCCGAGAAGGCATCTCCTGCCTGCAGCACGCAGCCCCCTGCGCCAAGGGGACATTTACAATCCCAGCCCGCAGGAAGCTGCCTGCCTGCTGAAGGCCTGCCAGGGGCACGGTGGTTTTCAGCTGACAATCACCCAAAATGAATTTGAATGACCGAAGCAGAATGAAGTGTTCGTTTCCAGGGGCAGACAAAACATATGTCAGGGGTTTCTACACCCAGCAGCGGAGTTTTAGCATAACAGAGCAGAAAGCAATTAAAATAGCTCCTGTTGAACAGAGCCCATCGTGCTGCAAGTGGAGGGACAGGGTGCCAACCACATTGTACCGCTGCTTTAACGAAGTCTCAGCTTCAAATAGACTTCTCATTCCAGCTTCAGGGAGTCAACAACAGCCTTCCCCACTGAATGCACACAAAACCCTCCACGCAGCACCACAGAAATTACTCCTGCTTTAGCAGATTTCTGCTCTGCACCCAGCTGTTGCCTATTCTCCAGGCGTCTCCTCACTTATTAGCTATTTCCTCGCTGAACAGGAGGATTAACTCAAAGCTCAAAAGCACTGGCAGGGTGACAGCTTCCCCGCACACCCAGCTCTGCTAACAGCAGTGGGTGCCCTCACCCCCTGCCTTTGCCACCGCAGGCTCCAACCCACACCACGGGCGGCCTGGCACCAAACATCACTAAGCACTGAAGAGCACGCAAGTAGGTTAGAGCTGGGGAAGGGAGCTCTTGATCAGTGCTCTTAACACAGCCTTTTCCATGGCAGTTAGCTCCATGAACTCAGAATTTACCAGAACATCTCCAACAGCCCCAGAACTGCCAACATAAACCCACCTGACAATCTGAGCTGGTAAGAATAAAAGCCTCTCCTACCGATCCGTGCAGCCTTTGCCTTTTGCTTCTGTAACACTCATCATGGACATGGAGCAGAGCTGTGGGCTTGTGCTGTTTCTCTGCTGGCTTCCTTCTTATCCTTCTCACTATTTTCAGCAAATATGGCCCAACATTCTTCCTAGTTTCCCAGAGCAAAGACAATCAAGGCTAAGGCTGGCAAAGTCTGAAACCAACCAACCAGTGAACTGCTCCTGCATGCAGCTGTTTGTTGGGGAGGTTTGTTTTGCATGAAGAGCCATTGACATGATCAAACAAGATCTTCTCTCTGCCTAGAATCCTCCCCAGCCAGGGGACCAAGGCAGCATTTCTTCAGACTCTGCTCATGACAAGGTGTAAAGTGACATTTAGCTACTTACAAAAGTACCAGGGCATGGATCATTTCACCAAGAAAAGCACTTTGCTCCCCTTCTGTTACTCCCTTACTAACACCATCAGCGTTTTCACTCACATCAAGCCCTTCAAAGGGATCGTTTTCACCCCATTTTCTGGAATGCCCCCTATGCTCTTTCCTTTTGGGCACTCTCTCTCCCAGCAACCTCATGCACTACAAGAACTTCACAAACACGACAGAGCAGATAATTCTCAAACATTGTCCCCTTGCTCACCAAAGGATGAGGCAGAACTTGTGCTGATGTCAAATGAGAAGCTAAGGAAGGCAGCCATGGACATTGCCTGAGTATTTCCTCCTTCAGCTGTAGTCCACAAGAACAGGGAGCCTGGGGTCAATCTCCTTCAGGGCACACTCTCATTCAGAAGGTTAAGCAGAGAGAGGTGGCCATCTGCCTCTTCACCCTTGGGTTTTCTCAAGCAGCTTTTAGATCTGAATGTAGTACATGATCTCCAACTCTTTTTTTTTTTTTCCCTAGCCAGGCTCAACACTTTTCTGTTCCCTCCTTTCCTCCCAGGCTCTGAAGTGCACTGGGTGCCAGCCAGCTGTGATCTTCACCAACACAGCACCTGGGGTTTAGTGAAGGCAGGTGTTGCTGGACAGAAATTAACACTGACCCACAGAGAGAAAAGCACTGCTGCAAGAAACAGATCTGCTAAGAACAGGGCTGTGAAGAAGAGCCCTTGTAATAAGTGACTTCTACCTGCAGCTGTGAGAGGGCCTGGAGTGTTTCTGGCCATGCAACTGTACCTTGCCTGGTTCCAGTTCTCCTCACTGGACCTCCCCCTGCTGCACTTCTCAGCCTGCTTGCTTTCCTTCAAGCCCTGAAGCTGTTACACAGCTGTATGATCAGAGCACCACACAGAAGCCAGAGAGCATGTCCATGCCCTGCTGGGAACAGGAATTTCAAGCACAGGCTCAGCTTGGGGGTCTGCACTTGGCCATCCCAGCAGGGCTCTTCTGTCACCAGCTGGGCAGGAAAGGGCAGGAGATGTTTGCCCAGCTCTGCCATGGCAGGAGGACACAGGGGCCAGCAGCAAGGCCAGCTCAGCACAGCCACAGTGCACAGCCCAAAAAGCACCCAGGTTCCCACAAGCAGGGCTGCAGAGGAGTCAAACAACTTCAAAATACCTTTGTGGTAAACGTCCTCAGGGCAGAGCTGCCAAGCCAGCAGTTGTGGGGAGAAGTGCAGGAGCTGGGGAGCTGTGCAGGTCTGCACCGCTCCCCAGGAGAGAGCAATCCTGGCCACCTGAAAATCCAGCCAGGCTGCACAGGCTGCTTAGGGCAAGGAACACAGAATGATTTTAGCACTGCACAGAGCACTTCCATCCTGCCAGCGTGCCCCAGCCCCCTGCTGCACAGCTCCAGGGCTGCACGATGCCCACACTGCCCTTAGAGACATTTTCCTAGAGAAGGGTAAAGCTTTCTTGGGAGCTTCCACTCTGCTTTAAGACTTCATTCCCTTCTTCCCATCTCCTCCCTCAAATTCAAAACATTAATTCTTCAAAATACATCAAGTGACACAGATAATACTTCAAAGCACTTCATACCCCTAGCCCTCCCCCTCAGCTCCTGCTGGATACCTCCTCCCAAACTCATGCCCCCCATTTTGCTGCAGCCACTTCAGTGGAACAGCAATTCTGTACTCAGGATGGAAACTTCTTTGGACTACTACCAGGGGGAAAAAAAAAAAAAGAAAAAAAAAAAGGTACAGAAATGCAAAATAAACCCTCCTGAGTAATTGTGTGAGCATAATGACTCAAAGGCAAACTAAGCAAAATTCAAAGTTAAAAAGAAACCCCAGAGCCCAACCTCCCCCACACACCATTTAGGATTTTCACCTGGTGTTCAAGAGCTTCAGACCAGCCTTTTACACTGGCACAGGTGGAGGCTTCATGCTAGGGTCTGGGATGGATTTGAAACACTGCCCAGCTGACCAAGGGGATTTAACTTAGCAAGCTGAGGCACAACTTAACCAACTTTACCTCTGATTTTGCACTTAGGATTTTTGTTCTTCTCTAAAGAAAGGTTCATTATTGTCCAACACAAATGGGGATACTTTTAGGAGTAACTAAACACAGACTTTAAAGACCATTTCCCAAGGGGAAAAAAAAAAAAAAAAAAGGCAAGTTTGTTAGAAGAGGGGATGGAAGGGGAAGATGACCTTTGACTCCTACTAAGAGCATGGTGTGCTGGCTTGCAGAGATGGGGAAGGACAGCCCCCAGCCTTACTGCTGCAAACCTTTGCTTGCCCCACCAAGAATTCAGGTAAAAGGATGCAAAAAGTACACAGAACAACAGCCGGAGAAACAGAGGCAGCTAGCCTCAGAAGGAGCAGACATGGATGGCAGTGCCCAGAACAGGCAGCCTATGCTCTGCTCAGGTCTGGCTTGACTGCACTTGGGGCATTTCACAGTATCAGAGTACATCAGAGGCTGGAAGGGACCTCCAGAGATCATCAGCTCCAACCCCCCTGCCAGAGCAGCATCACTTAGGGGAGTCTGCACAGGAATGCATCCAGGTGGGGTTGGAAAGGCTCCAGAGAAGGAGACTCCACAACCCCCCCGGGCAGCCTGCTCCAGGGCTCTGTCACCCTCACTCTAAAGAAGTTTCTCCTCATGCTGAGCTGAAATCTTCTCTGTTCAAGTTTGACCTCATTGGTCCTTGTCTGATCACTGTGAACCACCCAAAAGAGCCTGGCCCCCTCCCCTTGACACCCACCCCTCAGCTATTGAGAGACATTGATCAGATCCCTCTCAGGCTTCTCTTCTCCAGACTAAACAGCCCCAGGGCTCTCAGGCTCTCTTCCCAGGGGAGATGCTCAAGTCCCCTAATCGTCCTCGTGGCTCTCCATTGGATTCTCTCCAGCAGTTGTCCAACCAGGCCTTGACCACAGCAGCTCTGTGCCTCTATTTCAACACCCAGAAACCCAGTTCCCATCTTTCAGTTTTACTGGAAGACAGCACAACATGTATCTGGATTATTCACTCTCACAAACAGAACCTTTCGAAAGTTTGCTTACAGCAGCTTGACTGTGCAAGAAAAGAATATCAATGTATCAAGTGACCAAGCCTTATTTTGCTGCTAAAGCAAAACATTAGACACTGATTAGCCAAAGGCCACCACAGCTGCAGTTGGTGAATCTGTAACCTTACCCAAACCAGCCAGCTGGGCCTGTCTGGGTGACCTGGGGGTGTGGGTGTAACAAGCCCCGTTCCTCACTCCATCAATCAGATGGAAACATGCTTTGCTGCTTCCTAGGTCCCAGCTGACTCCCCCTCCCAGGGAACCAAGGTGCCAGCACCCCCATGCCTGGCTGTGGGTGCTTGGCCACCAGCCTGCTCTGATCTCCCTGGCAGCAAGCACCCATCACCAGCCTGAACACCACCCTGCCTTGAAAGATCTGGAGAATGCTTTGGGGCACACATGTCCACAGAAGCACACTTGCCTCCCTTTCCAGATTTTAGATGTAAATCTCCCTCTTCAGAGATGGAATCTGTTGCTTTCTTCCACCAAGTTTCCAAAGAACCATCAAGTACCAGGAGACAAACACCAGGGTCTTTCAAAAGCTGCAAGTCAAAGGATTCCTGGCCAGTTTCTGATGCAAGGAAGGTTTCTCACTCTTCCTTGGAGAAGGAAACTGGCTTGGGCCATGCAAGGGCTGATGCTGCAGAGCAAGAGCAACAAGAGGCTGTGCAAAGGAAGCACAGCCTCAGAATTGCAGCCATTTCACTTCTGAATAGCCTCAACATATAAACGACCTCTCCAAACCCCTTCCTTTTGTCTTCATCTGCCACCATGCTGATGTGCTGTGGCTTTCTAAAGACAGCCTTGTAGAACAACTCCAAGTCAATTCACTTTTTCCATGTTCTTCAGCCCACTCCCCAGAGCTCCATGGCCAGCAGACCATGATTATAAAGCTAAGCCAAGCCCATTCACATGCTAACGTTGCAGGGCCTTCAGTGCTTCTGTTTGCATGCAGTGGGGCCTCTTTGAGAATAAAGAGCATCCACTTTGGGATCTAAACTAACATCATTCTAATTGGTCTGCATGTCAAAGCTCTACAAATCCCCAGACCGGGCATGAAGCAAGTTCTACTCCTAGCAGGCCCTTTAAGGAAGGCACAAAACTGGTCTGCAGACTAGGAAACACCAATTTCTCACCAGAGACTCTAGCAACCTGACAGCCTCTGAAATCAAGCTGAGTCTTCTGGCTCAGAACTGTGTGTTATTTGGGCCTTCCTAACGGAGAAACAAAATAAAGTTCCCTCAAAATCCTGGATGCAGGATTAGCATCCAAGTAGTGCTTTATTTGAAGGTCTAACCAACATCCAGGAGCAAATCCCAACCACAAGTACAAAGCCAAAGACTTTTCCACTCATTGAAAAGAAGCCACTTCTGCAGAAGTTGTGGAAATCTCCTGCCTCTTCCAAACGGGATTTTAACGGTGCTTAAGGGTTCATTGCCATAATTCAGGAACAGTTCTCCATTCTCCAAAACATGATTAGTGTCCTAAGGAGTGTGTGTGGAGGGAAGGGTCTGGACAGCTTCAGAGCTGAGAACAGGTTCTGCAAAACAATTATTCAGGAGTTTGCTTCAGAGGCAGGGACACCCGAGCCTTACCGAAGTGTGAAATGCCGACACAAAGGCAGCAAAAACGCCCTGGTGTGTGGGCAAGCTGCAGCACGTCACTCACGGAGGTGATTCCCTACCAAAGGCTGATGCAAACATGCCAGGTCCACAAACACACAAAAAGCGTCTAGGTGGCATTCCTGGCACGTTGGTAAAGGCCTCGTTGACAATCAACTAATGCGAGGTTAAATGAGAGCAAAAGTAAAGCCCAGGAGTCGCGCAGGGATCCCCCAAGCCAAGGGGCTGGATCCAGGAGAACAGAGACAGAGGACAGCCCAGGTTCTGACACACTTGAGAATTGGGAAGCCACCAGCCACGCTGCAAACTGCACCTTTCCTGGTGCTGCTGCATGTGAGCAATGGGGATTGCAGTCAGGGGAAACCTAGCCCAGGTTTCTTCACAGGCTCTTAAGGTAGAGCTTTTTCTTCTCTCCCAGCAACTTGAAATAACTTGCATGTTTCCTTCTGGACAGAGAAGGGCTCACATTATGCAAAGATGTTGGAGAACTGCCAAGGCTCCAATGATTTAACCTCCCTCATAACCACAAAGCAAAGGCACACCTCTGCCCCTGCAGACTCGTGTCTGGTTAGCTAGTCTGGACAGAGAGGGCTGCTCAGGGGCAGCAGCAGGGCTCTGCCCCAGAGAGAGGAGAGGGCAAGAGCTGCACCAGTCAGAGCTGCACTGCTGCTGCAGTGAGGACAGCCCCAGAACGGTCCCACACCACAGTGACACCACCTACCCTCAAGATGAAAGGCAGCAGGCAGAGGGAAAACTGCCACCCAAGCATCTTTTTATCACCACCATCACTCAGGATACACACAGGTTTTACAATTCAGGGCAAAAACATTGGTCAAGTGGAATAAAAATTACTTTGATCAATGCCTGGTAAGTAAGAATGAATGTGTGGGAAGGAATTTCAACCCAAGTTTTCCAAACAGCTATTTTATTTTCCTACTGTAAATACAGGCACAAAAAGCACACCTCCTGCCACTGCATTTCTGGTTTGGGTTTTAATTCAGGAGGATCAGCACTTTCTTCCTGAGCTGAGACTACCTCCAAAATACTTTTTTTTGGTTGCCATTTCACTTCAGTCAGCATTTAAAATTGAAATTGAAAATATCTTAAAAAAATAAAAAAAAAAACCACAACACCAAACCAAGATGCACAATTTCCTTGAACTCCACTTCCAGGCAGATATGAATTAGCTAATGAAACACTTGGTGCACTAAAGCCATGCACCTTCTCATTCTGACAACAGCAACCAGGACTCACACACATCATACTGCTGCACACAAACCCACTGCCAAGTCATCCTCCAGCCTATGCCACCAGAATCCATAAAATCCACGTTTTAGCAGGCTGCCAGCCAGAACTGCAGCTTCAACCTTTCAGCAGCAGTACAGAGTGGGATTTAACAGATAAAAACCCAACCAAATACTCTGATAAAGTCAAGAAAAGTTCCAACATGGACACGATTTCTAACAGTAGTAAACAACCTGCAAGGTCTCACCTATCTCTTCTCGAAGGTAACATGAAACAATTAATTTCTTCTCTTAAAGCAAATCATTATCTTTTCACTTTGTTTTATCTTTTAAGATTAAGCCTTAAAATTACTTAATTGTTGCAGTCCTCCCCCACAAACACAACAGACAACTTTATTGCAGTGGAGAGCCCTAAATAGCAGCGTCTGTTTGGGGCTGACTAATACAAACACACGTTTTGTTTAATTTTACATCTGTTCCTAGGGAGATGGAGATCTCATCTCTTCTCCCTCCAATTCCATACCAGCTGACACCATAAGAAAAAAATCATCCACCCCAGAGGGATGAGTAACTTCAGCAGCTCTGCTGTAGTGCGCAGCATCTGAGGCTGGCCACCACACCAGTCCCAGCCCCTACAAGGAGGAAGGGCAGGAGGACAGCAGAGCCATGGCACAAAAGCTGTGGTGTGTGGAGCTTCCAAAACTGTGTTTGAGCTGAGGCTCAAGAGCAAGCAGGCAGCACAGAAACCTGCAGGACCTCTTCCAGGGGAGTGGACCACAGCAGGTCTGCTCTGGCACTAACAAACAAGGCCAAGGCACCCTGCCACCAGCCTTGGTGACAGCCAGCAAACTCTACACCCACACCACACTCCAGTTAGGCCATGGTTTTCACTAACACATTGAGGGGGCTCACAGTCCTCCAACTCTGCCCAGCCACTCACACTCTCACAGATCCCTCCTTGGCATCAGCATGAAACAACAAAGCAGGAATTAGTGCAGGTGGGAACTCATCTGGCAAAAGCAGGCTAAGTTCTAACCAAGATGGCCCCAGCACTGCCAGAAGAAGAGAAAGAGCACACGGAGAGGGACAAGCAAGACTCCTCACTCCCCTGGCATCAGCAGCCAGCAAGAAGCCTTGCACAACCACAGCACCAACTGCCCACGACTGCCTGCTCAGCCAGGAACCCCAGGTCATGGGAGAGGGAGGCTGGAGAGGCCTGCTGAGGCACAGAGGCTCCTGAAAGCAGAGATCAGCAGCTTGCAGGACTTCAAAAGAAGCCACCTCTAGCCTCCGAGCTATCCGCCCAGCCAAAGGCAGCTGTCGAAGAGCTGCCAACCTGCTCCTACTGTTACAGGAGACTTGCCAGACAAACAGCAGACCTGCAATTAGAAGAGGTGTTTGTTGGCCTCTCTTCTGCAGCTTATTAGCAGAGAGGTAAGGTTTGCAGTCAGAGCAAGAAATGCCTGACCTCCAGTGAGCTACAACTGCTCTGGGAGATGAGGAAGAAGTCCTCCTACCAGTTTCCATTCAACTGAAGACCATCTGTGGATTCAGCATGCTGAGAAGGAACATTCCAGATACTCAGGACAGAAGGTTTAGAGTTGCAGCATCACCACCTTGTCTGTAAAAAGCCTAGATAATAGCTGTTGGTGTTCCCATCCACCACCCCCTACCTCCATCTTTATTCATCCTAGACATAGCAAGTGAAGAGCCTGAAGTCTGCCTTGCACCATCACCAAACTGCAGGTCTTCTAAGAAGCTCTTCCTAATCAAGCTATAGTTGTCTGCTCCTAAAGCAGCCTTGAGTTAATTTATAAGAAACAGATACTTCCACATGGACTTTTTCAGGAACACTACAGGTAGCCATCAGTAACATGGTATGACACTGCCAGGAGCATTTCAAGAGGGAGATGCACTTACCAAAATGACTTCTGGGGATGAGCAACCATGCAGCTGCCTTTTCAGGTCACAACAAAACATACACCTAGCTCAACAATAGCCTGCTGCCTCCAGAAGGGGCCTGTAGCAGATGCTTGGGAAGAAGGACAAGGACAAAGCATGCAAAGGTCATTCTTCCACCCTCCCCTGCCTTTCCCACTCCATGCTTCCCAGTCCGAGGTAAATTCCCCAGCCCCAAACTACCTCTGGACCACTGCATTTAATGGTCCACCCACAGCCCTAAGAAAATACCCAACTCCTTTTTTAAAACAAACAAACAAAAAACCAAAATAAGCCCCAAACCCACCAACCCCAAACTCTTGAATGTCCCACTGCAACCATTCTGTAACTCCCACAGGCACCACACAACCCTGCATGTTCCCATTCTACAGCTGCTGACTATCCACAGGACAACTCCTTATTTCTCAGCATAAGAAATCATGTAAAATAATCTCCCCCATTTACTCACACTTCAGCTGTGACTTTAAGACCTCTAGAATATTTCCTTTCAAACGTTTCTCTCCTCAGCAAAAGGCAGTCTGTTGAGACATCATCTCACAAAGCTTTGTGGAAGAAGACTGAGCCAAGCCCATGTAAAACTGAAAGGCTGGTTCCTGAGCACAAAGCAGCTGTGGGTCTGAAGGCCAAGGAGTTACCCTCACTGCTTAGAGACTTTTTTTGCCTTTGTGCTTAAACTGAAGGGGACCATGATCCCTGGAGATGAGCAGGTTGACCCAGGGGGCTTCAGAGGTATGCAAGAGCTGGTAGCACACCAGTTTGCAGGCACAAAGACCATGAAATATGTTCTAAGCAGAGCTGGGCAGAATCCTCCACCCAACAGGCCCTGTGCTCCAGGGCTGCCTGGCCTGCCAGGCACAGCCACCACACAGCAACCAGACAGGATGAGTTCAGCCCCAAGATGAGCCAGCAGATCAAAGGGGCCCAGTTCAAAGCAGGACCATATAATAACTGCAGCACCTGATGCTGACTGCTCACTGGCAGATGAATCATGAGGGCAGCTCTGGCCTTCCAGGGAAAAGTCAGCACCTGAACTGCTAGCAGACACCACCACCACATTTCTAACCACACCACTACTGTCTGGCACACAAAGCAGTGGCAGTGTGCTTCTTTCACTGGGAGTAGCAGCAGACTCTTGATGCTCCCTCTAGAAAATGGTTGCCATCCCACAGAATGAACCTCAGAAGCTGGATGCAGTCCTACTTCATGGTTAGTTCAGTGTAGGGCTGATCATGAGAGTAAAAATTGGAGAGCATGTAGTGATCCCAGTAAGGCTTACAAATGTAAGCCACTGAAACAGGAGCCTAGGAACACTGAGCTGTACACAGGCAGTTCCAAGAGACCCCATTTTAAGGGGTCACCCTGTGATACAGGGGCACTTGGGACACCCCTGGTCCAACAGGACAAACGGAATCCTTCCATTACAGCTACTTATGGCCATTTGACCACACTTTGATGCTTTTGGCCAAAAACAGTGGGGAAAAAAAAGGGAGTTTCTTGCCAGCATTTCCACAAATTCCATCCACGTCACACTCAACAGCATTTTCTGAATCCATGATCCTAAAATGCTTTGTAAGCTTCTGTGAAGTCAGCTCTCCAACAGTAAGCAATACTATCAGTCCTTATTTTAGATGTCTGGATACATGTGAAAGATGTAAATGACTGAGTCCTTCATGTGTAGTTGCTGAACTTGTCTGCAGCAGGATTCAAAAGGTTGGTTTTCAGACAGTGTTGGATACCTTTGTAACTAACATGCCCTTCAACTGTCTCAGTCTTGACTACCCTCAGGTCTCCAAGCAAATAAACTGTCCCCTAACAGGCTGCACACCCTGCCATCCATCCCAGTGGGTTTCTCTGAATTCCCACACACAGAGAGGCTGCAGAAGTCACAAGCTATCACTGGGAAATCATAGAATGGCTTAGACTGGAAGAGACCTTAGATCATCTCATCAAGCCTTCCTGCCATGGGCAGGGATGCCTCTCAACTACACCAGGTTACTCAAGGCCCCATCCAACCTGGCCTTGCACATCTCCAGGGAGGGGGCATCCACAACCTCTCTGGACAATCCATTCCAGAATCTACTGCATTCAGCACCACTGCTGCAATGTTCCGGAGCTCCATATAGCTGCACAGGAAAGAGGCTGGTTTTAACCCACTGAGAGTCTGTAACCTCTTTAAACACAGTAAAGGAGACAGAAGGTAGAAGAGCAGATACCAAGATGCCCATTTGAGAGCTCAAATACCTCAGAATACAAGCAGAATTCAAGCAGCCTTTTTTTTTTTCCAGCAGGGCTAAAAGAGTGCCTAATTACTTTACAACGGCTGTCCCTAGAACCTATTTTAGCATTAGGCTCTCATTAAATTTAAGCATGACTTCAGAGTACCAGCTGGCCAAAAAGAAAAAAAAAGAAAAAGAAAAAGAAAACCAACAAAAAACAGAAACACAACCTACCCACAACACCCCACTGGTGTTCTTTCCCTCACTCTGTTCTCTTCCCACCCCAAGAGCTGCTGCACTGCTAAGGAGCCCACTGCTATTCCCCTCCCCAAAAGCAGGCAGTTTGTGGAAGAGCAATGCAAGGACAGAGAAGGGCTTGGGAGAGAGGGGAGGTGTTTCTCCACAAGACTTTTATCCTTCTTCCCAGGCTCATTTGCATCCCTCCCAAACAAGCCATTTGAAGGCTCTGCTGTTGCTGTGTCTGGCAGTTTTGGCAAGATGATGCAAGCCTCATTCCCTCCCTGCTGGACACCGACTGAAGATGGGTGAACAATACCACGTGAAGTTAGGGGGCCACAGATCTGCCTGTCTCCCCCAGCCCAAGCCACCCATCCCTCTGGCTTCCCCTACACCTGCACTTGTATCACAGTCAGGCTGCAGACAACAACAACATTATCTGTGAAGACTAGAACAGGAAAAGAAACCCTCCCTGCAGGCTTGGGAAGACACATTTGGAGTGCTAGCCTCAAAAATAAGATAAGTTTTGCAGGAAATGGCTATATTTAGCCCTCCCCTTTCACCTCAGCTCCTCAACACCTTCTCCTGTGGAAGGATCTAAGTGGTGTTAGAGGTGAGCTTTAGCAGGTCACCTCAAAAAAAAAAAAAAAAAAGCAACTGACTTAATAAATGTTAATAGAGAGAAGTGGAAACAACCGCCAGGATATCAAATAAGCAGCCACTAAGGCATAAAAATAAATTCTCATATTTCAAGTGGTTAAATGGAGAGGTCCAAGAACATACCATGGCCAAAACTACTTCATGAGTTAAGTCCATGCAGGGCGAGGATGAATTTCTGTATGCACTGTTTGGGTCTTCATTTCACTTCTGTAAGTAACTAAGGCAGCCATAGTACTGTCTACAGAGAGTAGAAACAGAAAGTAACAACCTCAACAGCTACACAACCAAAATATTTCTAGTTTCCCAACACACACAAAAAATAATAAGTCAGGAGAGAGCAAGTTAGCAACAGTTACAGTGCAGTGGAACTTAGGAAGAGGCTGTTGATGAGGTCTCTGAAAGCCTCAGGTCAGGAGGATTTCCCTTTCTCAGCTTGCAACTTTGAAATGTGTTCTAAGACTTAAAACTAAAAATATATAACACCGTTTTCTTCCCCCAGGCTATTTAAATTAAATAACAGCCTCACCTCCTATAGTTTTGTGATGGAGGCCTGTAAAAGCCGATTATTTACAAACTGAAATGATCTAAGCCACTGCAACAGACCTTAAAGCTCGTCCCAAATGGAGACAAACTGAACACCCCTGTCACTGCAGCACGAGCAGGGGAGCAGCAGAGATGGGTAATCAATCAGTAACTATCCCCAAGTCCTCTGCCACTGGGCAGGGAGCAGCACCCCTACCCCATCGAAACCCAGCAGAGGAATGCAGCTCTTATCCCAGCAAACCAAACACTGGGATGGAAGGCAAACCTTTCAAAGCCTTGCACACACTTAGCACCTCAGAGGGAGAGCACAGCACACACAGAACTTTTTGTTCCCTTAAAATAGATCTGTAACACCTCCTCCTCCTCAAAAGGGGCCATCAAAGAAACCAGAAATGCACTTGAGAGTTTTCCACATCCAGGACTGCAGTTCTCCCCCAGTCCAATTCCAAGGCAAGCCAGAACTCTTCAAACAGCACTAAAGCTTCAAGAAGGGAACCAGGAGGGTATTTACAAAGCGCCTGCTGCATTCCAGGTCACTACCATGTCTCTGAAGATGAAGTACAAGGATCAGAGAAAAGATCCTATTACAGGAAACAAAAGAAACCCAAAGATTTTAAAAATAGCCCTGCCACTGCCCACAGCAAACTGCTACAACCATAGGAGTGTTCTCAAACCAAAGGCTGAGCCTAGCAACATCAGCTTCACAACACACTATAAACCCATGAGATTTGGGAAAAGAACCCAGTTCTAAAAAGCCTGTTTATAAAGAAGTGCCAGTGCTGCAGCTCAGTCCAGCATCTCAAAGTCCCCACCAGTAACAACGCTCTTCTGATGAACTGGCCCCTCCAGCACACCCACAGGAACCTCTGCTTTTTCCAGACCTGCTGAAGAGTTTTCACTCACACTTTCGGGAAAATGAAGTGATTCAGTCCCAGACTACTGTAAAAGCACTGCTAGAAACAAGTTATTTTGACACTTTTTTATGGACTAACAGAGTTGGAAAGACTGCTCAGGCAGCTTCCCCTGCTATATTCACGCCCCAGATGTCACAGAGCAGCGTGTGGTTTCAAAAGCCTGGAGGCTAACAGGACTCGGAAGACTGAAGGAATGGCAGCCCCCTTCTAGGACCCAGCCTCCACAGGCAGCAGAAGTCCCAACAGGAGTTCGGGCCCTGCCACCCGCTTTGTTTCCTTCGGAGATTCCAAGCCACCCGGCTGTAAATAAGCAGGCAGCGTTGGGCCACTGCTGCCTGGCTGTGCAGAACGCCATGATAGCTGGCAGGGGAAGAAGGGCCTTCAGCACATTCATAAAAGACTCTAGCCTCTAACTTTCTTTTCCCTGCCAAACCACGGTCCTTCAGCACACTGACATCATTAGCCCCAGCCCGATCCCGCGCACAGAGCGCCCTGCGCTGCAGCACAGCTCTGCCCCTCCGCCCGGGCCCATTTTGTGTGGTTAAAAGGGAGAAAGAGCCCCCCAGGCTGTGCCCCTCTCGGCAGCCCCGACAGCCGGCTCGCCCAGCAGCGGGGTGAGCCCCGACACGCGGATCCTGTGACAGTCACCGGGACCGAGCCCTTTGTGTCTCTGCGGCAGCAGCGAGGACAGAGCCGGCTGCCAGCAGTGCGGCACCCACCGCTCCGCTGCTCTCCGGAACAGACCCTTGCCTGGAAGCCGCTCCGGTGTCGCGGGACAAATCTTCCCATGCGCCGCTGAAATTCTTCCTCCTGCGTTTCACGACGTTCCCGGCTCTACACCCCCGGTCAAGGACTGCGGCGGGGGCGGCCGCCAGGCCAGCGGTTCACGGGGAGGGCCCGCAGCAGGGAGGCGGCGGACACAGCCCCGCTGCCCACCCGCAGCGCCCAGCTCTGGCGGCGTGTCCGCCGAACGGACCCCAGCCCCGCCGCTTAGCCCGCCCCGCCGCGGCACCCCTTAGCCGGGTCACCGGCGACCCGACGAGGCTCCTCCCGCAGCCCCGCGCCAACCGCCTGGGGGTGACGCGGCTCGACTCGCCGCGACCCCCGCCCGAGCGGCTGCACCCACCTCCTCATGGCGGCGGCACCGGGCGTCGCTAGGGAGGCGGCGGGCTGTCCATGGGCGGCGGGAATGGCACGGCCGCCACACTCCAGGCCCGGCACTCTCCCCGCTGCGGAGCGCTGACAAAGGGGCCGGGGCGGGCGGGGTGGGGGCGGTGGCGGGGCGGCCCCGCCTGCCAATGGCCGCTGGCGCGCGTCACTCCTGATCCTAATGTCATTTCCGGCCGGCGCGGCGCCCCCTGTCGGCGCCGCACACTCCGTGCTGAGGAGGGTACCTGGAGGAGTGCGGGAAGGGGAGCATCGAGCGGCCAACCTCGCCGCGGCCAGCGTGGCCCCGAGCCTGCTGGCACACCTCAGCGCCATGGAATCCTGGAATCAACAACTGGTGTGGGCGGAAGGGCCTTTAACGAGCGTCTAGCCTGTTCTCTGCAGTCAGCGTTCAGCGCGGGGCTGCTCTCGCCCTCCCGGCAGCATCGCCCTGCGCTCCGGGCCGAGCAGCCCCACTTAGCACAGCCCTGCTGCCAGAGGCAGAGCCCAGCCGGCTTTAGCAGCCCATAGCGGCCACCAGGCCAGCCGTGCAGGTTTCCCCGCTAGGATCGCTTTGGCTGGAAGAGACCTTTAAGCTCATCAAGCCCAAGGGGATCCAGTGCAGGCAGGCACCAAGGTCTGTACGAGGCGCACGGCAAACCCTGCTCCTGTGGCTGCCTCAGCAGCTCGGGGCTGGCTGGAGCCCTGCCTGCGGCTGCGGAGGCAGCAGGGAACGACTGCAGGCCAGAGGAGGGGAGTGCTGTGTCGGAGGATGCGTTGTGAGCTCTCTTTCCACAAACACGGCACCTCCCAAGCAGTGACACTAGCATCTGTGGCTGAGGAGGGAAACACAAGACAGGAGACGCAGCTGAGTCTGGCTGGGACAATACGGACAGCAAGCGCAGCAGCGGTGTCAGGGTGGGAAGCAGCTGCTGGTTCCCTTGGGAAAAGCCAGGAGCAAGGAGGCTTTGGGATGGGTTCCCACAGAAGCTGCTGTGTGCCTGCAGCCTGGTTGCACGCCCCTCTCCCAACGGGGCCAGGCTTTGACTCATTATGAGTAATAGGAATGTTTTTAACAGAGAAAAGAGTACTAATTCCCTTAAAAACACAGACAGGCCTACATTTGGCTCAACGGTACAAGGCCAGTAATTTTCCAGAGTGTACTGCCAAACAGCGGAATGTGACATGAGATAGCTCATGTGTAGGTGTTCCTCAGGAGAAAATACAGCTCCAACAAGGACCATTTGCTGAAAGGGAAGACTAAAGGTTGGGTCTCTAAATAGGACTCTGCAGACTCTTAAGTAAACAGCTAAACTTCCAGAAATGCCAAGCTTCCCTTGAGCCTCCACAGGTGGTGCTGACAGCCAGCACTTCTGAAACCCCAGCTGCTTCTTCCAGCCTGAAGCACTGGTGAGAACAGCAGCCTATGTGGATGTTATCCCCCACCACAAAGGATGACCTTGCTGGGTTAAAAGCCATCTCTAGCTGATTGGCAGGTCACAGGATTTCCAGGTGACATGAGAAACTGCATGGTTTTGGAAGGAAAAGTCTCTGCTTTACTTTTGGTGGAAGAAGAAACGTTCTGGAAGCTGGTGTTTGGTATGTAACCCACACATGGCTGGCTCAGGGATAGCTGTTGCTGAGGGCTCCACCAAAGTTACAGAAGGAAGCAGTGCTAGAAACTGGAGTTAGGACGCAGCATCTCCTGCCCACAGCCTTATGGTACAAGATCACCTACAGCTTACATGCAGCTGATCTTTAATTAATAATGAAGGTTAGTGAAGTAACCTCAGCATCATCTGCAAACGTGACCAGTTTTCTGTCATTTTGAGTAACACTCTTTATTCGTCATCATAAGCATTCTCACAAGGAAATCTGCTCTCCAGAAGGTGCAGGGCTTTTTCAGTTCTCTTTTCTGTTATAAGCACTGGTAGGAAATTCCAGCTGTCAGTGGGATTTTATTTATAATGGCATTGTCTGGGGAGAAAACCAGGGCTGAAGCCTAAGGTGAACATGATGACAGGGTGCTCTCTTTCATGGCTGGCAGTGACACCTCAGGTGGCTACTTGTGCTGCTGACTGGTGATCTGCAGGAGCTCACTGGGCTGTCTCAGTGCCTCAGTTGCCATGGTGGCACAGCAGGGACTGTAAAACCCAGTAAAACTTCAAATGTACCTCAGTCCCCTAGGGAAAGGTGTTAGGGATTTAATGGATGTTTCATACACAGGGGACTCTGCAGAGGCACAAGGAGTGGAGCATGGTTCAACATGGGCTCTTCCAGTTCACAGCAGAGTGCCTCTAGTAGCTGCTCCTTCCATGCCAGTCTGCAGCTTGTAACTTCTCCTGGGCAATGCTGGTATGAATTCAGGTGTAAGCACAGCATGTCCATGAGAAAGGAGTTCTGTGTGCATGAACTGCCAGGCACAGCATCACAATAAACCATGATTAAAATAAGCCCATCATTGTGAGTGCCAGTCTCGGGCTCTTTAGGAGTATGTGGGCCCCAGAGGACAGTGGCAGGCAGAGCACACCTTTTGCTGCAGAGCAGGTTCACCCTGTCATCCTTCTGGCAGAAAACTCTCCCAACAAGACAGCACAGCAAAACCCAGGCTTGTTTGGGAACTGTTGCCATGGGAACCTGAAACCCCTTTTGTCCTTCTTCCATTCTGCCTCTCTCTCTGGAGCAGCTGAAATGTCAAGTCAGAGTACTTTGCAACGTTCACACAGTTTAAAGATGACACAGAGGACATTTTTTGGAAGACCTAAGTGGTTGCTGTACCCCACACCAGTCACCTCCTTCAGCAAAAACATCTCCCTTTGGACTCCTGTGTCTTTCCAATGGAAGGGGACAGTTGTCGTTCTCAGGAGGTCAGCCCCGACCCGGCACACGCAGCAACTAGCCAGAGTGATGGGCATTCTTGAGGAATTTCTACTTCAGGAAAGTTTGGGGGACTTTTCCTGTGCTGACACAGTTCCACATGTCCCCACTGAGCAATGAAGCCTCTTGAGCTCATCCACAAGGTTGGAGGGACCTGCTTAGGTCTGGGCAAGCTGGATGGGTAGCACTGCCAGCAGCAGTGCAGTGGAATAGCTCAGGGTCAGTATGGAGCTGAGCAATGAGGCCTGTTCAGCAAAAAAACCCACAAACCAACACTATTATCCCTTCTAAACTACACAGTAAAAGGTATTTTTGTTAAAGCACATGAAATGAGGTTGCAGATGAAAAAGCTTTTCCCAGTAATTACTTGGAGCATGGCTAAGGCTCTTTTAGTGTAATTAAAATCAGTACATAAAGACTTGGCTAATGTGTTGGAGGTGAGCTGTGGTACAGAAAGAATAATCCAGGTGACCTTCCAAACTGCTGCTTGCCATAGATTATTTTCTCTTGCCTTGGGGAAATGTCTAAACACACACACACTCATGCTCATGTATATATATATATACATACATGCAAACAAGCAAATCTCTCAGTTGTAACGCAGTGATGGTTTCATCACTGCCCCTTCCCAGGCATCCAGCACAGCGTTGCTCTGGGTACAGCTGCTGAGCAGACCCCAGGAAGGGCTTGGGTTTGCAGTTCCAGAGCCTGTTTTCATCCTTAGCCGTGGTAAGTCTGAGTGAGCACAGGCATTTCATCAGGCGTGGGTGAGTCAGCCCTGAGTCACAGAGGAGCTGCACGGCGCAGGCTGCTGCAGCCAGCCAGCCAGGCCTGTCCTGGCAGCTCCACTGCCTGTGCACAGCTGCCATCAGCTCCTCGGAGATGTCATTAGTGTGAGGACAGGACTGGGGACACACACACACGTGTGTTGTCCCAGCTGCACTTTGTTCCTCCTTCTCCAAGCCCTTACTGTGTACACACCCCTTTGTGTGTTAAATCCCAGGGATTTCGGAGGCATTGGGGAGCCAGGGGCCATGCAGTGTGAGGAGGGTGAGGAGAGCCCAGCTCCACGTCGTTAACAATAACATGTAATTGCTACTAATTCTGTTCTACACAAATTACACAGCATCATTAAATTAAGCAAACCACGTTCTTGCATCTGAGCATTAGCAGCATAAATAATTTTCATTCCTTTTTTTTTTTTTTTCAAACAGTGCTTGTAATTAGTCCTCTCTGTGCTTTCCAAGCTCCTCACGTGCAAAGTGGTGGTTCCAGTACCTGAAGGGGGCCTACAAGAAAGCTGGGAGGGACTTTTTTGCAAGGGCTTGCAGTGATATGATGAGAGGGAATGGATTAAAGCTTGAGAAGCGTGATTTAGATTTGGTATTAGGAAGAAATTCTTTCCAGTGAGAGTGGTGAATCACTGGAACAGGTTGCCCAAGGAGGCTGTGGATGCCCCCTTGCTGGAAGTGTTTAAGGCCAGGTTGGATGAGGCCTCGAGCAACCTGGTCCAGTGGGAGGTGTCCTTACCCATGGCAGTGGGGTTGAACTAGATGATCTTGAAGGTTCCTTCCAACCCAAACTATTCTTTATGAAGCTATGAACATTTGGTTTCCACCATAGCCCCCACCAAAAAGCCTGCAAGTCCTCAGACTGTGAGGCTTGGACTCACCCAGCCATGCAGCCTCCTCTGGGTGCTCTTTAGGGGCAGCTGATGCATAGAATGTATGGAAGTTATGCCAAGAAACAAACCACCAGAACTGCTCCCCAGCTGGGTGCAGACCTCACCTACCAGCTCTCAGCCACAGTCAGGGGGCACAGGGCCATGCACAGGCGGGAAGGCTGCAAAGCTCTTTGCCATTGCAAACAGCGAGGCCCAAATGGGCAAGCCCTCCCCTGCAGCCTTGGCACCTCTCTGCTCTGTGCCACACTGGCTGGGGTTTGGTAGAGCAAGGTCACCAGCCCTTTCCTCCCCACAGCCCAAGGCACTGTGGCTGTGCCATCCCCCTGCCCACTCTGCTGCGCCCCGACAGCCCCATGGCCACAGCCAGCCCTTTCCCTTGCTGCCTGCCCTGGAAGGGAGCTTTTTTTGGCCTCTGCTGCTGTCTTCTGGCATTTACATGTAACAAGAGCTCTCATTGCTAACATTTATAGCACCAAAATATTTCAGTTCCAGGGCTTGCAGCACACGTTATTGGAGTCCCCTTGCCAAGCCCAGCTGAAGGCTCCCAAACCCTTCTCTGTGCTCACTTCAGGCCCATGCCAGCATATGGACGTCACCCCAGCTGGGTGACTGGGAGCTGCTGGGAATGACTGGCTGAACATCAGCCAGCATGTGGCCAGATGGCCAAGAAGACCACCAGCATCATGGCCTGGATCAGCAATAGTGTGGCCAGCAGGACCAGGGAAGTAATTGTGCCCCTGGACTGGGCACTGGTGAGGCTGCACCTCAAATCCTGGGTTCAGTTTTGAGGCAGTCACTCCAAGAAGGACATTGAGGGGCTGGAGCAGGTCTAGAGAAGGGCCACAAAGCTGATGAAGGGTCTGGAGCACAGGTTTTGTGAGGGGCAGCTGAAGGACCTGGAGTTGTTCATCCTGGAGTAGTGGAGACTGAAGGGAGACCATAAGGCTCTCTGCAACTCCCTGAAAGGAGATAGGAGCCAGGTAGGTCTCCTCCCACAAGGAACAAGTAGAAACAGCCTCAAATTGCCCCAGAGGAGATTTAAGTTGGACAGGAGGAACAATTTCTTTCCCAAAAGGGTTGTCAAGCCCTGGCCCAGGCTGCCCAGAGCAGTGGTGGAGTTCCCATCTCCGGAAGAGTTTCAAAGCTATGAAGATGTGGTGCTGGGAGACATGGTTTGGTGGTGACCTGGCAGTGCTGTGTTAATGGTTGGACTTGATGGTCTTAAAGATCTTTTCCAAACAAAAACATTCCATTATTCTATGAAATGGGTCCATGTGGTGGGACCTACAAAGAGCACCCAGAAAGGAGAGAGAGAGAGAGAGATTGAGAGAGAGAGCACACTGCCTGGTCTGCACAGGTGGCCTCCTGCTTCTTGCCCCTCTGTGAGCCTGCAGTGCCAGGCTGCCTAGCAAGATGCTCCTGCCTCCCCAGTGCTACCACACCACAGGAGCTGGGCAAATCCCCATGGCACGTGGAGAACAATACCTGTGCCACAGCTGTCTAACCAAGATGTCCCCGGCTTTTGAAAGAGCCTAAAGCAGCAACAGAGGTTACCAGACAGCATCTTCTCCCTGCTCCTCTTTCACGCTTGGTTATGAAGCCTCATCCCTGGAGGTGTTTGCAGCCAGGCTGGATGTGGCTCTGAGCAACCTGATCTAGTGTAAGGTGTCCCTGCCCATGGCAGGGGGGTTGGAACTGGATGATCCTTGAGGTCCCTTCCAACCCTAACAATTCTATGATGACCTTTGAGCTTCCACTGCTGTTTTTTTCAGCTGGTGCTGGGTACTCAGGCGGGGGTGCTCCTCCCTCCTCACTGCTGTGCTGGCTTCCAGAGCCACCAGGTCCTGGACACCTCAGGGGCTGTGAAGAATAAGGAGAGAGGTTTCTGGTCCTTCTGGTCACAGCAAGGACCTTGAAATGTAAATGCCAAAAAAAATGTAAACCATACAGGGAAAAAAAAAAAAAGGTAAAAATTTGTAACCCTCCATATTTTCCAGGCAGTCTCCAGGCCTGTCTCTTTGTGCTCCAAAGCCCTGGGGTTGAATCAAGGGGACCCTTGCCTCTGCAGCAGCAAAGCAGGTGTCTAGCAGCTATCTTGGCCACCAGTGTCCTCTTCTCCCACTCCCCTTTTTCAGGACTTCCCACTTCACTGTGGGCTGAGGAATCCCTCAAAGGTCTTGTTGCCTGCATCACCCCTAAAAGAGCCACTCTGGGAGATTTCTTCAGCCTTCTGCTTGGAGGATGTGGCCAGGCTCTGTGCTGGAAAACTGCACTGGGTAATTCAGATCAGCTTTTGACATGGGGTCTCCTGTCCAACGAGCAGAACAGGGAAGAGAAGTGTCCTGCAGTTGCCAAATTTAGACCCAGGAGTGAGAGGAGGTGCTGGATGCGAGGGCTTGGCCCACCCTGTTACAGGTTCTGCCAAGCAGAGACCTTGGTTCAGATGCCTCCAAAGCACAGGGCATGAAATCAGAGCAGCACAAGACAGGTCCCTAGCAGCTCCTCTGAAGGAAAGGCTAAGAGGGGCAGCAGCCTCAGCATTGAGATTGCTCCCATAAATCAATCCTCGTAACGCCAGGCACCACAGGGGCCACTGATTAAGTAGCTGGTGAAGGGAAGACCTGCAATTCATCATCTGACTCAGGACATGGAACCAGTCTGCTGGCTGTGATGCTTCTGAGCAGCTGGAGAGGGCAAGAGGGAGAATGTCTTTCCATGTGGGATGGGACAGAAATAACTCAGCCATGGCTCAGAGGGCAGCCGGCCCAATGCCACTGAGGGCTGCTTGTGGTCAGACACCACTGCGTTGTTAAAGAAGGCACTTGGGGGCGTCCCAGATTTCTTCAGATCTGTGACTGGCACGGATGAGGCTGCAGCCTGACTTAGGCCCTGCTCTCTTGGATGCAATCAAAGTGACCCAAGGCTGCTAATCTGCTAATCTCTCCTTTCTGAGGAGCAGTTACATGCAGCATAAAGCATGGCTGAAACCTGCTGTGGGCCATAGCCAAGTGCTGCTGCCATGGCTCAGCTCCAAGCAGTGCCTGGGGGAGCTGGGTACAGGGGAGGGAGCAGTTCAACACTTGAGAAACACCTCCTGCCCAGAGCATCTCCTCTCCCTGGCCAGGAATATCAGCATGAAGAAAGAGACAAAGCCAGGCCATGGCTGTGATAAGGATGCTTTGCTCCTCTGGCCTTCATGCTATTCAGGTTTGGGTTTGCAAAGCCACAAGGAAACTTCAGACTTGGTGATGATCTGAGACCCTGATGAATGAGAGGGTCACAACTGCTGGTGAAGCAAAGAAAGGGCTTTCAGAACTTAGCAAAGTGAGAGGCACCTGAGAATAAAGAGCAGCTACATGGGCAATACCTGCTCACCTGGCTCCTGCCATGTTACAGCCCCAGGCAGCTGCATATTGGGAGTGAACAGCTCACGTATTAATTGTCCTGAAGTGCTAAGTGCAGGATCGATTGGCAGGCTGCCTGCCCCGGGTTAATGAAATTGTCTTTGTCTCATTACCTGCCATGAGGAATGAGCCAGCAGAGTCCTTCCAGGCATGGAACTCCCGGGGAGGGCTGGGCAGGTCAGAGGACAGCACTGGGCAACACCTCAAACCCAGGAGCATGGCCATCAGGCATCACTTTGGCTAGGGTGAGAAATGGGCAGAAGGAGCCTCTTTCAGTTTTGCCACCTTTGCCTTGTCTGCTCCATGTGAAAAACACCAGAGCCAGCCCTCTGCAGAGATTCAGCTTTGGCAGGGCCAGCATTCGAAGCCCAAGGCATAGGGACTGGCCCAGAGGCAGGAAGGCTGCAGGGCATGGCTCCTCTGGAGTGCAGGGACAGTAGGCATCAACTGGGCAGGAGCAGGGCCCTCACTGCTCAGCCTCTGCTCTGTGGGAGCTGCAGCCCCCCCCCCTCAGAACCTTCCACTGCCTTTGTCACCTCAAAAATGAGGCCTTAAGTCTATTCCTCAGCCTAGCTTTTCAAAACCAAGGTTTTGCTTCCCATGAGCTCACTCCTGCTTTGGAATATCTAGAAAGGTTCTCAAAAGCTGTAGAATGAGGTTGCTTATTGCATGTGCTAGGTTTGAGCTTTTTCTTCAGCTAGTGTGTAAGTTAAAGACAGAGAAGAAAGGGAGTTATGGTCTTAAGCATGTGAGAGGTACCTGACTCTCTTCTGTGCAGGCAGGGATGACCAAACACTTCAATGAGTCATGGGATGGGATACACCTGGAGGGCTGATGAGCCAGGTGCCCTGGCTGACTCCAACCTGCAGCCCATGGCTGACCTGGGATTCTGCCCCTGCAAAACCTGGACACAAGGCAGGAGCAGCAGAGCAGGGATGCATTCAATGAGGCGAGGGACACATCAGCAGGTGGAGAAACAAGGCAAAGCACTTAAAAATGCAAACTGCATCTTCCAATGCTGCAGTGGTCCTGTGCCACCCTGCATTTCTTAACAGCTGGAGTGCTCTGATGAAGAGCTGGCTGCATCTCAGTGCTCAGTGAAGAGCTTCTCCAAGACAGGAGCAGAGAAACGTGAAGGAAAAGCAGCTCCCTCTGTGCCTGCTGCACGCAGAAGCATTTCCACACAAGGTGGCACCTCTCTCCTTTCCATCCAGCCTTTCTAGAACCCAGAAGCTAGAAAGCACCTGGAACTCTGAAAGTGAACTCCTAGCAAATAGGGTGTGCAGTGGGTCATTAACTCATTCATTAGCCAGCTGCCTCCTTTTCCCAGGCACCAACACTCAGGAGCAGGGTAAGTTCTGTGTGGCCAGCACTGGTGCTGAGCAGTGAGGACCAGGCAGGACTGGTGAGGCCAGTACAAGCAGAGACAGCTCCAGAGTGCCTGGCTCTGGGACAGGAGGCTGACATCCAGAGCCTCTGTCACCCAGAGGCACAAGGGCAGGCCCAGGAGCCAAGAGGAGCCCTGCCCAGCACCAGTCACTCTGGGGATGCCCCAGCATCTGGGCACCACACATCCTGCTGTAGATGGGCAGAGGGTGATGGGCTTCTGGCAGATCTGCCCTGCCCTTCATCTGACAGAATTTCATGTTGTATTGTATGTGTATGACTTCCACTCCCAATGAAGGGATTTGGGTCCATTTGTCACACAGTGCAGAGCAGTTCTAGCCCTGCTGGCATGTGATGTGCTTCTGCATCCAGATGATGCTGAGGAGGGCTGCCTTCCACTGCAAGCTTTGGCTGGTGGTCCTGACCTTTCCACACAAAGGGAACACAAAATATGGTTACATATTGGAAATGCAGAGCAGCCTTCTGTATCAGGTACCCCTGATGCCAGGGCTGTGGTATGGCCAAGATGCCCAGGCTGTGCTAGGTGAGGTGCTCACCCCCAGGAGGTGGTGGAAGCCTCATCCCTGGAGGTGTTTAAGGCCAGGCTGGATGTGGCTGTGAGCAACCTACTCTAGTGTGAGGTGTCCCTGCCCACGGCAGGGGCTTGGAAGTGGATGATCCTTGAAGTCCCTTCCAACCCTAACAATTTTATGATTCTATACTCCAGCAGGGTGGCCTGAGGCCAGCAGCTCAACGGCCATCTTCAGGTCCATCCCAGAGCCGTCATGGAGCTGTCCCACTGGCTGGTAAGCTGAGGGAGCTGACTTCCTACAGGATCTGGCTAGGTCAGCAGGCTTGAGAGAGCAGCAGAGCTGTTGCTGCTGTTGTGGGGTACAAAATGCCAGTCATGGCAGCAGCACCAGTTACTGTGCCAGTACCAAGTGGAAGTTAGTTTCAGTACTTCTCCCCAAATCAGAGCTCAGTTGGAGTAGGGGTGGAGGGTTTAGTGGATCAAAGTACATCCTGCTCCAATTGCAACTCTTTAAAAGTGAACAACTCCATGCCCCAGTGTAGGCTGGGGACAGACCTGCTGGAGAGCAGTGAAGGTGAAAGGGACCAGGGGGTCCTGGTGGATGGAAGGGTGACCATGAGCCAGCAATGTGCTCCTGTGGCCAAGGCGGCCAATGGTATCCTGGAGTGTATTAGAAGGAGTGTGACCAGTAGGTCGAGAGAGGTTCTCCTCCTCCTCTAGTCTGCACTGGTGAGGCTGCATCTGGAATATTGTGTCCAGTTCTGGGCCCCTTAGTTCAAGAAAGACACGGAGCTACTTGAAAGAGTCCAGTGCAGAGGATGATGAAGGGAGTGGAACATCTTCCACATGAGGAGAGCCTGAGGGAGTTGGGGCTCTTTAGCTTAGGAGACACAGAGGTGACCTCATCAATGTTTATAAATATGTAAAGAGTGAGTGACAAGAGGATGGAGCCAGGCGCTGCTCAGTGATGCCCAATGACAGGATGAGGGGCAATGGGTGGAAGGTGAGGCATAGGAAGTTTCATGTAAATATGAAGAAATTTTTTCACTGTGAGGATGATGAAACACTGGAACAGGCTGCCCAGGGGGGTTGTGGAGTCTCCCTCTCTGGGGATACTCAAAACTCGCCTGGATGTGTTCCTGTGTGACCTGCTCTGGGTGCTCCTGCTCTGGCAGGGGGGTTGGACTGGATGATCTCTCCAGGTCCCTTCCAGCCCCTGATATTCTGTGATTCTGTGACCTTTCCAATAGAGCAGGGAATCTGTTTCAAAGTAACGAGGCTCCTGCCGGGGATCCTGGCAAGCCCTTCCAAATCGTTTGTTTGGGTGTTCTGCTGAGGTGAACCCTCCCCCCTGGGCTGTCTTCTCTGAACTGTTTGCTTTGGACAGAGTGGCCCTTTGCACTGGGAGCCTGCCGGCAGCTCCAGCCCGCCCAGCCTCGCTGCACCCACCCTGTGCCAGGCCAGTTCAGCCGGCTCTGGGGTTTCCATGGCCAGCCCCACATACCTTGGCACCGGCAAGGGATCGATGCCAGGTTCAGAGGTTAACCATTAACTCTGGCAGCCATGCCTGCTGCGTGCTGCTGGGATATTCTGCAAATAGAAAGCCTGGTTTGGGTCATGCTCCTGGTCGGGCATGCTTTGCCCCAGCAGAATCTCTTTCACAGGATCACAGCATGGTGGGATTGGAAGGGACCTCTGGAGGTCATCCAGTCCAACCCCCCTGCTACACCAGGGGCACCCACAGCAGCTTACCCACCAGCACAATGGCCAGGGGGGTTTGGAAGCTCTTCAGAGGAGACTCCACAACCTCTCTGGGCAGCCTGCTCCAGGGCTCTAGCACCCTCACACCACACAACTTTCTCCTCATCTTCAGATGGAACCTCCTGGCTTCCAGTTTGTGCCCTTTGCCTCTTGTCCTGTCCCTGGGCACCATTGGAAAGAGTCTGGCCCCAGCCTCTTTGCCCCCACAGCTCCTTTAGCTCTTGCTGAGCATTGCTCAGATCCCCTCTGGGGCTGCTCTTCTGCAGGCTCCACAGCCCCAGGGCTCTCAGCCTTTCCTCCTCACAGAGGTGCTCCAGGCCCCTCAGCATCTCTGTAGCCTCCACTGGACTCTCTTCAGTAGTTCCTTAAACTGGAACTCAAAAAGAATGTGACTAAAGTCACTGGAAGGGCTGCTGATACAGCTGTAATCACACACATGCCTCTACAGCAACTGTCCCCAAACCAAGGGTTGTTTTGATTCAGGAACTCATTGGGGACAAGCAGCAGGTGCACCATGGCAAGCTCTAGCCTGATGCTAGCTGCAACCAGGTGGGGTTTCCAGCAGCTGATTCCAGCATGGCTTGTGCCTCTGTGTGCCAACAGGTGCTGTGCCAGCCCTTCCAACAGCCACTGCTGGTTTGTGTGCTGATGCCAATACCATTGGCATTAAACAGAAGAACCTAAACAGCTGCCAACCACTGGTATCTTTGTACATGCAGAAATAAACCTAGACCCAGGCTCTGGAGTTCCTTGCAGGACTCTCTAGCTGGCTCTATTTTTTATTTACTCTAAAGCCTCTGTTTTACCTATCAGGTGCAGGCTGAGAGTGAAGTCACAGAGCTCTCAGCTCTGCCATGGAAATCCAGGATCTTCTGTTTCTCTAAGTGGTGAAGGGCAAATTGTTAACCCACTCCTCTCTGCCCTGGCTTCAGGTGCCATTTTTTCAGCTTTCTTATGTATTTCTACTTTGTTTCAAACACTCAACTTCATAAAATTAGACTGGTTTGCACTTCTGGCAGGAAGAGCAGAGCATGGGGCTGTCATTTCTTGGGCTAGAAAGTAAAATACTGTAAGGGAAGTTTTGCGGCTGGCTCAGGGTGATGAACTCCTCAGACACTCCTGCCTGGACATCAGAAGAACATGATGCAGCAGGGACTGTGAGGTGGCTGCTCTGTGATAAACACCCGGCCAAGCCAGGGCATCTTAAAGAGAAATTCATTTTTCTGGGATACTTATTTATGTGCCTTACTGGATACTTCTCATCTTCATCCAGTAACTGCTTGGCATGCCAGAGGGTTATCACCCCTTGCCCTTCAGTTCCACGTTTAGCACACTGCCCAGGCCATTCCCAGCCATGCTGCTCAGGTCAGTTCCAGGCACACTGCCCAGGCCAATCCCAGCCACACTGCCCAGGCCAGTCCCAGCCACGCTGCCCAGGCCAGTCCCAGCCACGCTGCCCAGGCCAGTCCCAGCCACGCTGCCCAGGCCACTCCCAGCCACACTGCCCAGGCCAATCCCAGCCACACTGCCCAGGCCAGTCCCAGCCACGCTGCCCAGGCCAATCCCAGACACACTGCCCAGGCCAGTCCCAGACACACTGCCCAGGCCAGTCCCAGCTACACTGCCCAGGCCAGTCCCAGCCACGCTGCCCAGGCCAGTCCCAGCCACGCTGCCCAGGCCAGTCCCAGCCACACTGCCCAGGCCAGTCCCAGCCACACTGCCCAGGCCAGTCCCAGCCACGCTGCCCAGGCCAGTCCCAGCCACGCTGCCCAGGCCAATCCCAGCCACACTGCCCAGGCCAGTCCCAGCCACGCTGCCCAGGCCAATCCCAGCCACACTGCCCAGGCCAGTCCCAGCCACACTGCCCAGGCCAATCCCAGCCACACTGCCCAGGCCAATCCCAGCCACACTGCCCAGGCCAGTCCCAGACACACTGCCCAGGCCATTCCCAGCCACACTGCCCAGGCCAGTCCCAGCCACACTGCCCAGGCCAATTCCAGCCACGCTGCCCAGGCCAGTCCCAGCCACACTGCCCAGGCCAGTCCCAGCCACGCTGCCCAGGCCAGTCCCAGCCACACTGCCCAGGCCAATCCCAGCCACACTGCCCAGGCCAGTCCCAGACACACTGCCCAGGCCAATCCCAGCCACGCTGCCCAGGCCAGTCCCAGCCACACTGCCCAGGCCAATCCCAGCCACACTGCCCAGGCCAGTCCCAGCCACGCTGCCCAGGCCACTCCCAGCCACGCTGCCCAGGCCAGTCCCAGCCACGCTGCCCAGGCCAATCCCAGCCACACTGCCCAGGCCAGTCCCAGCCACACTGCCCAGGCCAGTCCCAGCCACACTGCCCAGGTCAGTCCCAGCCACGCTGCCCAGGCCAGTCCCAGCCACGCTGCCCAGGCCACTCCCAGCCACACTGCCCAGGCCATTCCCAGCCACACTGCCCAGGCCAATCCCAGCCACACTGCCCAGGCCAGTCCCAGCCACACTGCCCAGGCCAGTCCCAGCCACGCTGCCCAGGCCAGTCCCAGCCACGCTGCCCAGGCCAATCCCAGCCACGCTGCCCAGGCCAGTCCCAGCCACGCTGCCCAGGCCACTCCCAGCCACACTGCCCAGGCCAATCCCAGCCACACTGCCCAGGCCAGTCCCAGCCACGCTGCCCAGGCCAATCCCAGACACACTGCCCAGGCCAGTCCCAGACACACTGCCCAGGCCAGTCCCAGCTACACTGCCCAGGCCAGTCCCAGCCACGCTGCCCAGGCCAGTCCCAGCCACGCTGCCCAGGCCAGTCCCAGCCACACTGCCCAGGCCAGTCCCAGCCACGCTGCCCAGGCCAGTCCCAGCCACGCTGCCCAGGCCAATCCCAGCCACACTGCCCAGGCCAGTCCCAGCCACGCTGCCCAGGCCAGTCCCAGCACCTGCCCAGGCCATCCCAGACACACTGCCCAGGCCAGTCCCAGCCAGCCACTGCCACCCCAGCGCCCAGCCAGTCCCAGCCACACTGCCCAGGCCAGTCCCAGCCACACTGCCCAGGCCAGTCCCAGCCACACTGCCCAGGCCAATCCCAGCACACTGCCCAGGCCAGTCCCAGCCACGCTGCCCAGGCCATTCCCAGACACACTGCCCAGGCCAGTCCCAGCCATGCTGCCCAGGTCAGTTCCAGGCACACTGCCCAGGCCAATCCCAGCCACACTGCCCAGGCCAGTCCCAGCCATGCTGCCAGGTCAGTCCCAGCCATGCTGCCCAGGCCAGTCCCAGCCATGCTGCCAGGTCAGTCCCAGCCACTCTGCCTAGGGCCTTGGACCAGCTCAACCTCTGCCCCTGCCCTGCAGGCACCCATCAGTGCAGGCGGCTTGGGAGGGGACAGGGCTGGGGCAGGAGCAGCCAAAACCCCCACCCCCCACTGCCTGCAGAAAACTTGTTTCTCATCCTGCTTCTGAGGTGTGATTGGGCTTGACAAGCTCAGTGGCTTCAGAAGCTGCACTCAGCCTTGCCTTGCTGGCCTTATCATTGTGGAAATCTCCTCTCAGCCTCCCTCCTGCCTGCACCCACAGGAGCCAGCATCCACAGGCACCCAGATGCCCAGAGATGGGAAGACAAAAGGATAAATATACTCACGTTTAAAAAAAAAAAGAGACAGAAACACACCTCCAGGCACCATCTGGATTCAGAGTCTGGAGACCAGGAAGAGAGCAAGCAGAGGGAGAGGGTTTGCTGGTGCTGGCAAGCACCAGGGAGATTGTGTGTGCTCACCTGACCACAGCTGTCTCCAAGGTGAAGGGGAGCCTCTTTCCCACAGCCTCTCAGCAAACTGGGCAGTGTTTCCCCCACCTGCACTTGGCACAAGCCTGGGTGGATGCCCCCCACAGCCCACCAGAGTCCTGGGGCCAGGGAGGGCAGGTGGCCCCATAGGAGGTGAGCAGTCCCCAGGAAGGGGCTGCTGCTGTGTGCAAAGGAGATGGATCTCCATCCACCATGGGGATCTGTCTCCCTCACCCCTCACTGCTTCCCTCACAACTGCCATACAGCTTGAGCTGCCATCAGAGCAGTGCCAGGATCAGCCATGGCAGCAGCTGCATTTACACAGAAGGGCACAAGGTGGGCCAGGATGATGGAATGATTCGATCTGGGCATTCTGCACCCATCAGCATGGGATCCCAGTGATGGGACAGAGACCAACAACCACACAGCATCACATCACCACCACCACAGCTATACAACACTTCAGAAAATTGCCTTTCTAAAGCAATGGTGTTCATGGGCACACCAATGATGGGAAGGGCTGGAAGCCCTCTGCTGTGAGGCCAGGCTGGGAAAGTTGGTGTTGTTCAGCCTGGAGAAGAGGAGGCTCCGGGGGAGACCTTCTGGTGGCCTTTCAGTGCTTAAAGGGCTGATCAGAAAGCCGAGGAGAGAGTTTTGAGCAGGGCCTGTTTTGACAGGACAAGGGGTGATGGTTTGAGCTGAAGAAAGGAGATGCAGGCTGGAGAAAAGGAAGAAATGTTTGACACTGAGGGTGGTGAGACCCTGGTCCAGGCTGCCCAGAGAGGTAGGAGATGCTCCATCCTTGGAACCATTGCAGGTCAGGTTGTTTGGGGCTCTATACAACCTGCTCTAGTTGCAGATCATGGAATCAGAGAATGGTAGGGGTTCGAAGAGACCTCCAGAGATCAAGTTCAACCTTCCTGCATGGCAAGAGCACCTAGGGCAGGTCACACAGGAATGCATCCAGGCAAGTTTTGAAGTTCTCCAGAGAAAGAGACTCCACAACCTCTCTGGGCAGCATGCTGCAGTGCTCCAGCACCCTCAGAGGGACAAAAAATTGTCTCATGTTCAGATGTCCCTGCTGACTGCAGAGGAGGTTGTACTGGATGCCCTTTGAATGTCCCTTCCCAGCCAAACCAGTCTGGGATTCCGTGATTCTCTGATTCTGATCCCACAGTGCCAGCAGCAGTGCAGGAGTATCCACATCTGCCTCCATCATCAGCCCAAGGGTGCCCGTGCAGGTTCTGTGCCCAGGGCAGAAATGCTGCAGCTCCCTCCAGCCCTGCACAGAAGGTCCAGCATGACAGCAACAGCTGCTCTGTCTTCTCACTTGAATTCCCATCCCATGTGAAGGCACAGAAGGAGCTCTGCCTTCAGAGCAGCAATGTGACAAACCCAATGTTTGCTGCTGAAGCTAATCCCCCAAGCAGACCAGAGAGTCTTGTCCACAGCTCCAAGAATCACTCCTGCAACAAAGCAGCAGACCTCAGCCCCTCTGACACTGCAGAGCAGCAGCTCCTTGAGTAGCTGCACATGTGGGCAGCTGAGTCCAGCCTGAAATCCAAGGGTTTATGGCAGGGCTTCACCTCAGGACAACACATGTCCTGACGAGGATTCCTGGTGCCTGCTTTCTTTAGGGCCCTGTGCTGACTTCTCCCAGTGCTGGGGGCAGAATCACATTGATGATGAACAAAGCAAAACCAAGCCCCAGAACACAGAGCTGGTAAAACTCTGCACTGTGCCTGCCTCATTTGCTGCTGAAGACCTGCAGAGCAGGAAAGGGGCAGCAGGGAGGAAGGCTGCACAGCGCTGGCACGCAGCCCTGTTCCTGGCAGCTACAAACTCCCCAGCGCTTCTCCTGCCGCTGAATGCCGCCTGCTGGAGGTGATCACTAGAGGAAGACATCTCCTGGGCTGGGAATTTTCATCAGCTCTCTGCTACCAACCCGGAGCTGCTAATTTAAAAGCTGACACGAAGGCACTCGCGTGAGCCTGGGCTGCCGTGACGGCGGTGGCAGAGCCTGCTCCTGTGACGAGCACAATCTGTCCCTTCCTGCCCAGCCCCAGCCCTGCCATCCTTCACCCAGATACCACAGCTTCTCTCCAGGCTCTTGGAATACCTCATTCAGCAGCAGCCTTGCAACTGAGTGCCGTGGGAGACACGTCAGAGATGAGCTGACGAGGAGAACCGCTCAGGCTTGTTGGGAGCAGCCATGGCAGCAGCTCGGGCAGGACACAGCGGGGGCAATGTTTTCTGCCATGCTCAGGCTGACATGCTGCTGTCTGCCCCAAAATAGCTTTTGCCATGACTGGAGGTGTCGGATGGGTGCAGGAGCGCTGGCTCTCCTGAGCTCTTCTCTCACCGAATGCCTGTCTAGATCACCATATGTTCTCCTGCCACACACTCCACCGGGCTTTATTTGTCATCCTCCTGCACATATGCTAACAGCTCTGCCGCGGGGAGCTGGGGCTGAGCTCTGACTCACTCACCAACAAACACTGGCTCGGGGCAATGGGCTCTGCTCCTCGCCATCCGCGTGTTCCCACCTGCCTCGCAGAGGAAACCAGGCTGGCAGTTGGACTAGACACCAGCAAAGGGCCCTTCAGTCTTGTCTTTTCTTTTTTTTCCTTTTCTTTTCTATTCTTTTCTTTTTTCCCTTTTCTTTCTTTTCTCTTCTCTTTTCTCTTTTATTTTCTCTTTTTTTCTTTTATCTTTTTTTTTTCTTTTCTCTTCTTTTATCTTCTTTTTTCTCTTCTCTTTTCTTTACTTTTCTTTTTTCTTTTCTTTTCTCTTCTCTTTTCTCTCATCCCATCCCATCCCATTCCACCCCATCCCAGCCCATCCCTGCAGCCAGGGTACCAAGCATGAGGGCACCTTTGCACAGGCCAGGCAGCGAGCTGACCTGCGCTGCTGCTGTCCCTTCCCCTCCACGTCAGTTCTGAGAAGCCAAACTGAAGGCATTGCAATCCTTGATGCAATCATGTTTACCTAAAAAGAACACACTTGTTCCTTTTACCATGACAAACACCACCAGGAACATTGCTTACTCGTGATGTCTCAGCCCACCTTCCCAGGCAGAGCCATTGCTCCAGATTTCTCTCTCTTCTTGCTCCAAAATCCTGCCCCTTTGCCACATGCAGGGTGCTCGTGCTGAGCACAGTGGGGGCTATGGTGGGTCAGGGATGGGCTTTCACTGACCACCAAGCAAGGACACCACAAAAGGGCAGCTGGGTGTGCTGGAATAACATTTTCAACTCAGAAGTAAATATTTAACCTAAGGAGTTGTCCATGTGCTCCAGGAAATTCTTTCATCATGAGACAACTTACAATCGTGCAGGTGCAGACTTTGCCAGGCATGACCAAAAATATTCTGGCACAAAAGGTGGAGAAGGGGAGACAGGGAAGGGCTGGGCTGGGCCAGCACCCCCTCTCCAGAGAGCATGCAGGCTTGGGGCCATATGCAGTCCTGCCTTGCTGCAGTCACTTCCATGACAACAGCTGGCTAGCCATCTGTCTGTCCATGCCCCTGCCTATCCAGCCTGCCAAATCCTGCCCTTCCCTCCACCCCCACTGAACACTCACTCCCCAGTGAAACCCCTGCCCTGCAGGTCATGGAGCACTCACAGGTAAGCTCAGCCCAGCACAGAGACGTTTTGCAGGAGCAGGACGAAAGTCTCTCCTCCTCCTTGCCCTGCTCAAGGCTGTGCATTGCAAGCCAGCGCTGGAACCACTGGAAGATCACAGGATGTTAGGGGTTGGAAGGGACCTCCAGAGATCCTTGAGTCCAACCCCCCTGCCAGAGCAGGACCATAAAATCTAGCACAGGTCACACAGGAATGCATCCAGATGGGTCTGGAAAGAGAAGGAGGCTCCACAACCTCTCTGGGCAGCCTGTTCCAGTGCTCTGTGAGCCTCCCACTGAAGAAGTTCCTCCTCACGTTGAGCTGGAACCTCCTGTGCTGGAGTTTATATACTCCAGGTGATGGAGTAGGGCAAGGGCTGGCTCAGTTCCTTCCCTCCCAGCTGTGCTTCCTTTGTATCAGATGATTTCTGCGCCTGCTCATCCAGGCCCAAGGCACAACTCTCCTTTCCCCTTCCCGCATCCACAGCAGTAACACAGGGTCCACAAAAGCCTTTTCACAAGGGCTGGGTAGGTGCCCTGGCTTCAGCCCCTCATGCAAGTGGTGGGCACATGGTGGGCACACAGGGAGGGGCACAAGCAATCGCCCCAGCTCCAGCCCTCCTTGATGGGGATGACATTGCCCTCAGGAAGCGATGCTGGAGGCATCCCCTGCTAAAAGGATGTAGGAATCTCGTTTCCCTACACCAAACCAGCAGTGCCCAGGGAATCCAGGGAATCTGCCAAACCCTGGGAATCCTAAACTGTGATCTCACCTCCCCAGAGTGTTTACCATTGCTATGTGCCAGCAGCAAACCCTCCTCTGGTGCTCCATACACCACCTAATGCTGATTGGGACAAACTGTCAAGGCCTGCATGACAGTCACTGCATTAATGTGCCTGAAACATGGAGTTTTACCCTGAAAAAAATCTAGCAGTGGGGATGTGTGCAGCCCCAAGGAAACTCTTGGGTGCCTCCTGCTGCACTCCAGGAAGCAAAGCCTCCAGAGCTGTGTTCCTCAGGAGTGCAGTGATGTCAGCAACAACCTGGCCCCAGCCCAGATCCCAGCGGTTCACTCTGGGAAGCCCAGGGCCAGCCAGACCCCACCATGTTCCCACAGCTTGATGACAAAGCTGAGGACACAGCAAAGCCTCCAGCGATGGAGCTGCCCAGGGGCTGTAGGCAGGGGTGGCTGCTGCAGGCTCTGCTGCTCTGCCAGGACAAGGCTCTGCCCCAACAGCCCGCTCCTGCCGTTGGTGACCACATAAATCACAGAGAGGTGACCCGAGACAGCAGCACATCAAAGGCATGGGATGACAAAACCTGCTCTGAAATCAGATGTGTTTACTGGGTCAGCTCAGCATGGTCATTAATTACCCAGCACTTATCTAATTAACTGAAGCTTTCATCTAGTGTGGCCAGGGGCCAATAGCAAGTGCCAGATTCTGCCTCTCCAGCCCCTGCCTCAAATATCTCCCAGGGCCATGTCATGCCAGGACAGGCAGCAGGACCAGCATCTCCAGCCTCCTGCTGCTGGGGTGCAGGCTGCTTGCACATCTGTCCCAACAGCAGCTTGAGAGGCAAACCTGGGAAGTGCCAAGGCAGAGCCCAAGCTCCTGCGCCTTGCCTGTGTCCTTCAGCCACACCAGGAGCAGCAGGGACCTGGCCTGGCTGGGGCAGCTCTGCCTCCCACCTTTGCTGTGGTGGCTTCCCTGGCTCTGCTGCCTGCTCCCTAGACCTCATCCATCCTCCCAGGGCACACCCACGGCATGCTCCTGAGGAACATGAGGCAGTGGTGTGTGCCCCATGGCCATCACCTGGCACCAGGACAGTCACTGAGTGCTGCTGACCCCTGCAGCTGACATAGGACACTTGCAAAGCTCTTCGTGCTCTCAGGAGGGGTCTGAGGAGCGATCCTGGGGTGAGGACAGTGGCAGCGAATGGGACAGGCAAAGGCAGGGCCCAGCACCAGTGCCCTGGATGGCAGCAGCATTGCGATGGTGCCCAGGGGAGGAGCAGGATGCAGCCAAGCTCTGGGCACAAAGCCACAGCCGGAGACAGGCAGGGGAGCACCCAGGGGTGCACGTGTGCCCACCACACGCCACAGCACCTGCCCCACTGGCTGGAGGGCCAGCAGGTCACCACCCCACTCATCACCAGCCACGGAGGGCCAGCCAAGGTGCCACACCTGCAAAAACAGCCAATCTGGGGCCGACCTCCCCCTGGCCAGGAGCAACCGCTGCCAGCTGGTGGGGCCAAGGGGGACAGGCCACTGCTGATCCAGGGAGCTGTGAGAGCCAGAGGGTATTTAACTGCCTGCAGAGCCCCGCAGACCTCTTCCGATCTGCTTGCAGCAGCTGAAGCAACAGTGGGTGTTCTCCTGACCTTGCCTGCAGGGGGTGGCCTCCAGCTGACTCTGGCAGAGCTGCTATGACCGAAACAACAGGTTACGCGGGGTGAGTGCCAGGGGAGGGCTGGGACTGTTTTAACAAGGCAAGAAAAACCTTCACGGGGTTTGTTTCAGCCTTGTTTATAAAACTGACCACTGTTGTTGCTTAGCTGTTTTCCACCTATTAAAGCAGGTGGAACAGGAAGGCAAACCAGGCTCCTGCTGTCTGCAGGAGTGGAATTTAATTTGCACTTGTGCTGGCAGGCAGCTCTCTGGGACCATACAAATATCCAGCCCTGGTTTGCAGAGAGCTGCCACACGCCAGGCAGCAGCATCCGCAGGGCATTTCTGGCAGAGCTCTATGAAGGAGCCAGCAAAGGTTGCCACTGACAAACCTGAGGATAAATACTGAGGAGTGGCTTTTGCCCAACACACAGACACCATAAAAGAGGTGCTGAAAAGGTTACAAGGTGGGCAGTGTGTGACAGCAGGACAGCCACCCTGGATGCCCTGCAGTGCCTGCTCACCCCTGTCACTGTCCCACCCCTTCCTTAACACCAGCATGTCCCTTGCAGGGTTCTCAGTCCACTCCCCACCCCATCCTGCCCTGTTCCTACTCCTGTGGGCACTGCCCCTGACCCATCTCACCCTGTGCCCCCGCAGCAGTGGGCTTGTCCACGTTAAAAACCCACACCTGGACTCGATGGAGGAGGATGTTCTCTACCACCTGGCCTTGGGAACGAAGACACACAACCTGCCGGCCATGTTTGGGGACATCAAGGTAAAGAGCAGGTTCCAGAGAGGGGCAGCATCTCCCAGTCCCCAGGGCTCTCCAGCCCCTCATCCCACAGCTCTGCTTGTCCCATGTCTGAGTCCCAATGCTGTGTGTGATCCCACTGGAAACAGAGTCTGGCTGCCCATCAAGGAGATGCAGTGACCTGGGGTAGCCCCAGCAGGGAGATCATCCACCCCTTCCTTGTTCTGGGCAGAAATCCCAATAGAAATTGATTATTTTCAAAACCTGTAGTTCTACAAAACCTGATTTGATATCAGCCCCATTTTGGAGGACAGATGGAGGAAGCATTTGTCCAAAGCATCTGATCACCGTAGACTGAAGACAAGGGAAGGAGGAGGTATTTTTGGCTGAGGTCCACTGTCAAACTCAGTCTGTCACTGCTGCATCCTCCTCCATTTTAGAGCACAGCACTTCCTCAGGGCTGTGGGGGAAGAGCCATGAGGCCCCAAGGGCTCAAGCAGCCCAGCCCAGCCTGGCAGGACCCTGCCATCCTGCTCTCCTGTGTGCCTGGCAGCTGGATCAGCAGCACTGCCCTTGCAGCCCTGCACTGGTCCCCCTCTTGCCTTCAGGGAGCACTTCTGCCTTTAATATGTAAAATCTGTCCTTTTTCCTGACTGACTTTATGGCCCCTGTGCCACCAGCAGTGCTCACTAATTGCAGCCAGTGCTGTTGAGAGAATAAATTAGAGGGTGAGCTCCTCTAACATCTGGGTTGGGTTTGCTGTCAGCAGGGACCCTAACAGCTTAAAGCTGCTGAATTATTCTAGGCTTTCTTGACCTGGGACTGGTACTCAGGCATGTGCAGCTGCACAGCTCTCTGGACCTGGTGTAATCACGACCCTCAAGGAGCAACAGCTTGGGTTTAGTATTAACTCCTGGTTGGGAGACCCTCAGTTGTTCCCATGACCCTTGAGTGGCTGCAAGGAAACTGCATCCCACTGAGCTCTGGCCACTGCCACGGGAAGCCTGATTCTTGGTATCTTTTGGACTTCTGAAGAGCAGACTTTGGCCTGTTCAGGAAACTGGCAGGGTCCCTTGGGAGGCCATCCTGAAGGACAAAGGAGCCCAGGAAGACTGAGCACTCTTTAAGAAGAAAATCTGAAAAGTGCAGGAACAGGTCATCCCCATGCCACAAAAGACAGGCTGGTGGGGAAGAAGAGGCCTGACTGAAGGGAGAGCTTTGGCTGGAGCTCAGGAACAAAATGAGAGTTTATGGCCATTGGAAAGTTCCTCCACCAGGAGAGGTTTAGGTTGGACATCAGGAAAAAACTTTTATAGTGAAAGGGTTCTCAAAGACTCGAACAGGCTGTCCAGGGAAGTGGCTGAATTCCCATCCTTGGAGATGTTTGAAAGCTGTCCAGATTTTTAAAGTGCTCAAGGATCTGGGGTAGTACTGACCCTGGTAGAGGTTGGACTTGATGATCTGAGAAGTCTTTTCCAACCATAATCACAGAATCACAGAAAGGTTTAGGTTGGAAAAGACCCTCAGGATCACCAAGTGCAACTGACAACCCTACTCTACAAGGTTCACCCCTAAACCGTATCCCCAAGCACCACATCCAAATCACCTTTAAACGCATCCAGGCTTGGGGACTCAACCACTTCCCTGGGCAGCACATTCCAATGCCTGACCACTCTTGCTGGGAAATAGTCTTCCCTACTGCCCAGTCTAAACCTACTCACTCTTAGCTTGAGGCCATTCCCTCTTCTATCACTAATTACCTGGGAGAAGAGACCAGCAGCAGCCTCTCTACAATTTCCTTTCAGGTAGTTGCAGAGAGCAAGGAGGTCTCCTCTCAGCCTCCTCTTTTCCAAACTAACCATCCCCAGCTCCTTCAGTTGCTCTTCATCAGATTTATTCTCCAGGCTCTTCACAGCTTCCTTGCCCTCCTCTGCACTGGCTCCAGCACCTCCACATCTCTCTTGTGTTGAGGTGCCCAAAACTGGACACAATGCTCGAGGAGTGGCCTCACCAGAGCTGAGTACAAGTAATGATTCTGTGTCAGAAGTACCAACATGTTCATGTTTTTCCCACCCAGTTTGTCTGCGTGGGTGGCAGCCCGGACAGGATGAGGGCATTTGCCCAGCTGATGCAGAGGGAGCTGGGGCTGGCTGGCGACGGGGAGGAGCTGGCGGACATCTGCGCGGGGTCGGATCGCTACGCCATGTACCGCACCGGGCCCCTGCTCTCCGTCAGCGTGAGTACCACACAGCACCCACACCCTCACAGCAGACCCTGCCCTGGCTCTGCTGCTGCCAGCCTTGCCCACAGCGGGCTGGAATGGGGCTCCATCTTCCCTGCACAGGGACAGTGCCTGGCATGGCCTGTCCCTCCTGCACCGGCAGATCTTTTCCCCCTTTCAGTTTTCAGCCATTGCCACAGTGCCACCTTTCACACAGAACCACACAGAATCAACCGGGTTGGAAAAGACCTCAGAGATCATCAAACCCAACCTATTGCCTAACACCTCCTGACAACTCAACCATGGCTCCAAGTGCCACATCCAATCTGTTTTTGAACACCTCCAGGGACGGTGACTCCACCACCTCCCTGGGCAGCACATTCCAAGGGCCAATTACTCTTTCTGTGAAGAACTTTCTCCTCACCTCCAGCCTAAACCTCCCCTGGCACAGCTTGAGACTGTGTCCTCTTGTTCTGGTGCTGCTTGCCTGGGAGAAGAGACCAATCCCCCTGTACAACCTCCTTTCAAGTAGTTGTAGAGAGCAATGAGGTCTCCCCTGAGCCTCCTCTTCTCCAGGCTAAACACCCCCAGCTCCCTCAGCCTCTCCTCATAGGGCTGTGCTCCAGACCCCTCCCCAGCCTCATTGCCTTTCTCTGGACATGTTCAAGTATCTCAGTGTCCTTCTTAAAATGAGGAGCCCAGAACTGGACACAGCACTCAAGGTGTGGTCTAACCAGAGCAGAGCACAGGGCAGAATGACTTCCCTGCTCCTGCTGACCACACTATTCCTGATCCTGCCCAGGATGCCATTGGCCTTCTTGGCCACCTGGGTACACTGCAGGCTCATGCTCAGCTCTTGTCAACCAGTACCCCCTGGTCACTCTTTGACTGGCTGCTCTCCAGCCACTCTGTCCCCAGCCATGGCAAAGCTGTTCCTGCCAAGTGCTATTTCTCAGCACCCTACACACTGAGATTAAAAGCACAGCATTAAAAATGAACACATACAGTGCCCAGCTCAGCAGTCTAGCATTTGGAGAGGCAAAGACCACTTCCCACCATTTCCTAGCTATGAGACATTGCTAGAAGCACTATGTTGACACAAGTAAAAACCTTGCTTCATTATTGATTGCTCTTTAAGAGCAGAATTGTTGGCCCTGCATGAAGAAACAAGCAAATGCAGTCAGTGCTAGTGAGTGCCCATGCCCCAAGGCTAGGTCCCTCTGCCAGGAATGGGATTAGCCCTGAACTTGATTGAGAGGAGACAGTCACTCACACACCAAGAGCTCACACTTGGTCCCTCTGACAAAACCAAACCAAACCTGACCAACAGAAACCTCAAGGGAATCAGCCTGACAGGATCCAAGTGGAAAAAGCCCACAAGTTCTGCTGCTCCCCAGGCTGGCAGCAGTGGTAGCACAGTGAGAAGAGAAGCCTGTGCTGGCCCCTTGACCATGCATCAGTTTTGCACCAGTGCAGAAGCCACCAACACCCTGGGCTCATCCCTGTGAGGAGACATGGGGCAGAGCTCGTGGGAGCTTCCCCAGCTGCCAGCATCCCACTTCTGCCAGTTGCTTAGAAACAGGAACACAAACACCGCAAGGGGCAGGGACGGTTTCCTGCTTTGAATATTTACAGTGAGAATAAACTCTTTAGGCACTGGCAAATGAGCCAGGCTGGTGCTCAGAGACCAACGGGCAGAGAGTCTGCAGATCTAAACCATGATGGGAGGGCAACAGTCTGGCAGCCAAAGGGGAGGAGGCCAAGCAGAAGGAGGACCAGCTGTCTACCTTCACTGTGCTGCTTTGTGTCACTGCCAGCAGGGTTAGAACACCGCAGCAAAACCAAACCCCTGTGAAGCAAACCCAACCCCCCAAAGCAGTGAAAAGGAGCAGAAAACTGAGGTGATGAGGCAAGGGAGCACTGGGCAGAAAGCAGGGGTGGCCTCAACAGCTGGAGATCTGCAGAACATCTGCCATCTGCAGGCAGCCAGGCAGGAGGGACACTTGGGCAGGTGATGTGAGCCAGGAGCAGCAGAGGAGGCCTGCAAAGCACCAGGCTTCAAGCAGCAAATGCCTGACCCCAAAACCAGTCCTCACTGAAGGGCATGAACCCATCCCTTGCCCTTGATACCCAGCAATATGGGCAGAGGTGCTCCAACAGACAGTGAGAATCCAGCCCAGGGAAGTGGAGGCTCACATTGTCCTCACTGAAACACACCTCTCTAGGAGCGTGAGCAGGACATGACACAGAATAAAAGTCTGCACATGGCATGAGGAGGGGCAGCACAAGGGGAAGGTCTTGGAGCATTCAGCCTTTGGGATTCATTTGTGGAGACTTTCCTTCAAGGAGAGACACCAACTGCATGCCTGACATACCAGCCCCCAGACACCAACTCTAGAGAGAAGAGCATTAAAAGCATGAAGTGGAGGAAAAGAGGGATGGATGTGGACAAGCTACAAGGCCCCTGAGATGTCTCTACCCCCCTCAAAAACTCGCTGTTGGCTTCATGAGTGGAAAGAGGCCACAGCATAACCCTAAGCTTGTTGCAGCCACATACCTCTCGCCTGCTGCAGCAGCGCAAGGAATGATGTTTTTCCTTTCCTCCCAACAGCATGGGATGGGCATCCCTTCCATCTCCATCATGCTTCATGAGCTCATCAAGCTGCTGCACCATGCCAGATGCCGAGATGTCACTATCATACGCATGGGCACCTCGGGAGGCTTAGGTAAGCTGCCCATGGTCTTCCTCCAGAGCGAAACAGGAGAGCAAAGGCCCAGAAAATTCTCAGCCATTGGTCACACAATGGTGAGTTTCAGTGTTTGTCAGCTCTCCGAACGTCCAACAAAGGGAGATTTGGGGCTGGGTTCAAACCCTGCAAACTTCTAGCACCTGGTTTAGCCAAGCACATATTTTTGTAATGAAGGAGGGCTCTGACTTCACAACAGCTGGGCGTTGCTCTTCAAACAGGAGACGCTTGGCTGGAAGGGACTCTCATGCTTTGAGACATTCCCTGCTCTCCTGGTGTCCTTTGCACTGGTAGGAGCCTGGCCAGGGCAGTGGAGCTGCTCATGCCTGTGGTGGGCCACGATCTCTGCAAACCAGAAGCAATTAACCTTCTGTGGCTCAGCACCTTCCCAGAGCCACTCACCTGCTGCTGACCCCCACATTTTCCTCTTGCCTCTGCTGCTGCCTGAATTTCGGGCACCTGCTGTGCTGAAATGAGTGATCCCTCCGTGACACACAACCCTGGAGAGGCTTTCCTCTCATGCTGATGTTCTGCAGGAGGTCACAAATGTCACGAGCTCTGGCTTAGCCTCAGTTTTCCTGTTCACAGGGGTTGAGGCTGGGTCTGTTGTGATCACGGATGTTGCTGTGGACTCCTTCTTCAGGCCGCGGTTCGAGCAGGTGGTGCTGGGTGATGTGGTGGTGCGGAGTACAGAGCTGGACAAGGACCTTGCAGAGGAACTTCTTGCCTGCAGCAAGCAGATTCCTGACTTCCCCACTCTTATGGGCCATACCATGTGCACCTATGACTTCTATGAAGGTAAAACCATCTTTGAGTATCCTTCCTCCCCCAAACACACAGTGCTGAGTCTTTACGTTCATTTGCAGGCAGAACTGCCCATGGTACCAAAGCCTAGGCAGGGCTGCAGGAACAGATCTACCTGCTAGGTCAGAGCTTGCTCAGGGGTCAGAGCACCTTCAGAACACACAATACCAATTTTGGCACTTTTCTGGGCCAAGACCTTCTCTGCTAATTAGCCTCTTGAGCATCTGGCAGTTAAACATTGCAGCATCCCCAGCACTGCTGTAGCTGCTGGTGGATCATGAGTGAAGATCCACCCAGCAGCGGCTGCTCCTTGGGATCAATGCAGGTGTCCAGGGGACTTCTGCTGCCCCTCAGCCCAGCTGTTACATGGGAGTCACGTGTGGGTACAGACCCCCATAACAGGAGGCCAGTAGCTGCATCCTGGCAGAGAAAACAGCCCCTTGTCAATGGGTTACACCAAGCTGGTTCCACCAGAAGATTGTAACTCCAGCGCTGCCAGCCTCTGGAGAAACGTCAGGAAGTGCATGGCACTCATGTTGTGGTGGGATAAAAATTCCCTCCAACATAAAATTGCCAGACCAGCTCAGTTGGAAACAAATGGAGCTGTGTTTACAAGCAAAACTACAATCCAAAATATGGAATGCAATGAATATGTACAAAATATACATATACAATATTTACAGGTATTTACAATTTATAAACAGCACCAGAAAAAAAACAAACCCTGGACAAACCAGGGGGCTACTAATAGCTTTCCCCTTCCTGCTCCCTTCCCCCCCTGTACATGATAAAGGAGAGAGAAGAGCAGAGAGTTGTTTGTTAATATTCAGCCACAACCAAGCAATGCAGCCAAGGTCAGCAAAGCCAGCAGAAGCCAGAGTTAGTATCTGCTAGAGTGAAGGAAGCAAAAAGAGAGAGCAAGTTAGTACAACTAGCTTAGGTTGGTAATTTGTCCACTGGGATTATTTAGACCTTATCATTATTTTCCTTTTTACATCCAACAGTAATTTATTTCCATTCTGTTACTTTCTGTTCAAGATTTCAAGGTGTAGCCTAAAACTACCACACACATCAACAACCTCTGGTTGCTCTGGAACCATTCACTTTGCAGAATGAAAGGCTGAAATGTAATAAATGAAGAATTAATAATCTGAGGACTATTTATAACCCTCTGGATCTGCTTGCAGAGGCACCCATCTGTGTGCTGCTCCAGGCCATGTTTTATTTAAACAAAAGCCGTTGGAGCGGATTAGCAGCAGGAGCGGCACTTAAGGCAAGCACTCTGCCCGGATTAGTGTGGCTGCAGACACAGGTTTGGCTTCCACAGGGAACTTCACACACTGTGAGAGGAACTGCTGCAGCAGGCATGGCTCTGCTCAGCCCCTGTGGCTGCAGGACAGACAAAGTCACCTGTGGAGTGAGAGGACAGGGTCAGGATGGGTGCCAGCACCTGGGTACACCAAGCATGGCATCAGGTCCTGCCCTGGGCTGTGGTGAGACTAGGAGAGAGCACCAATGCCCTGGGACCCAGCTGCCCAGCCAGTACCAGTGCCACCTGAGCAGGGAACTCCATCTGCCTGCCATCCACGGCAGACCCTTCAGAGAAACTAAAACTAAATAAGGGGTGCTTTCCTCTCCCCACGTTACACATTCTGCACTGTTTGCCATGCCTCTTCCACAGTAATCTGGCATGTTTTGGGTTTAACCTGGCATATCTTCACAGCTGCCATACTCTACACTATGGGCCTTAGAGGAGCTGCTCTACAGAGTGCTATGTGCCCCCTGTACACTCATGCCTTTTCCCAGCTTCACACCTGTGCAGTGTGCTCTGTACAGAGACAGCACTGCCTTTAAACACTGATCTTAACAAGTTCAGCAATGATTCCAAGGAAAACTTAGCTGGCTTCAGCCTCAGCATGGGCACTGCTGGACCTGCCACATGGAGCTGTCCCTACTGAGGATGCCTACAAACCCAGGCAGGCCAGCAGTGACACTTCTCTGCTTCCTTTCAAGGTCAGGGGAGATTAGATGGAGCACTCTGCTCTTTTTCCAGTGAACAAAAGCTGGAATACTTAAGAAGAGCCTATGAGGCTGGTGTGAGGAACATCGAGATGGAGTCCACGGCATTTGCTGCCCTCTGTGGGCTGTGTGGCCTGAGAGGTGAGTCCTGAGAGGTGAGTCCTCCCACAGCCACCTCTGCACCCTTCCCACCACCCCCACCTCAGCTCAACCCAAGGTTTGGTTTGGTGTGAGGTTCAGCCAACCTAAAGGCCAAAGCCCTTATTCCTAACGACTTGAACTAGAAAAGCACTGAAACAAATGCTGTGGCTCAATAGAATACAGGTTTGTTTTTTCCAAGGCCTGAGTGCATGGTGGGCAAAACAAAAGTGACCTCCCTCATCCCTCTCCCGGCCTTACAGGCTCACAGGATGTTAGGGGTTGGAAGGGACCTCCAGAGATCCTTGAGTCCAACCCCCCTGCCAGAGCAGGACCATAGAATCCAGCACAGGTCACACAGCAACACATCCAGATGGGGCTTGAAAGTCTCCAGAGAAGGAGACCCTACAACCTCTCTGGGCAGCCTGTTCCAGTGCTCTGTGAGCCTCACACTGAAGAAGTTCCTCCTCACGTTGAGGTGGAACCTCCTGTGCTGGAGTTTCTCTCCATTACTGGGGAGCGCAGTGGGAGCAGGGTCTCCTCTCCTCCTGTGGGCAGCACTTTGGGGCGGTGGGCAGGGACCAGACACAAGGTAACCCGGGGCTCGGGCCGTCCTGCAGCTGCCGTGGTCTGTGTGACGCTCCTGGACCGGCTGGAAGGGGACCAGATCCGAGCCCCCCGCGAGGTGCTGCGCGAGTACCAGCAGCGGCCGCAGCGCCTGATCGCAGCCTTCATCCGGCAGCGCCTGGCGGGCAGGCGGCTGGCTGGGACCGCGCCGTGCCGCACCCACTGAGCGGTGCTGGGCAGCCGCAGCAGGCCCATGGGGCCCAGCCAGCGCACTGTGGGGCTGGTCCTGCTCCTGCTCCGGCAGCGGCCCTGCAGGCCCTACCCGCGCCCCACGCGTGGGCCTTTGCTCTGGAACGTGGAGCGGCAGGCTGGGCGGCCACGCATCCCACGGGCAGTGCCCATCGCAGCTGGGTGGGCGGCCAGAGCCAGCACACACCTTTGTGCCCACCTCCACTGGCGCCTGAACTGCACCAGCCACTGGCACAGCCAGGGACAGCTCCAGCCAGAACCTGCACAGACGTTCAGACTGCGTGACTGACCTGGAGGATCCTCACCCCCGTCTCGAGTGGGTGTTCAGGACTGTCCCACCAGGGTCACTCCTGCCCACAGCGCTCCTCTCAGATGGAGGTACCTTGGCACTTGGCAGCGAGCCAGGACTTCAGTAAATGACATGCAAAATTTACCCACCTTTGTGACTATGATTATTACTCACCGTGGTTATGAAAGCTGTTCAGACCTTCACTGGTACAACGTTACAGAATTACAGAACAGTTTGGGGTGGAAGGGACCTTTCAAGGTCATCCAGTCCAAGCCCCCTGCAGTCAGCAGGGACAGCTGCAGCTAGAGCAGGTTGCTCAGAGCCACAGCCTGACCTGGAATGGTTCCAGGGATGGGGCATCTACCACTTCTCCAGGCAACCTGGGACAAGGTCTCCCCACCCTCAGTGTCAAACATTTCTCCCTTCTCTCCAGTCTGAATCTCCCTCTTTTAGCTCAAACCATCACCCCTTCTCCTGTCAAAACAGGCTCTGTCCTCAGCTTTCTGATCAGCCCTTTAAGCAACAAAAGGCCACCAGAAGGTGTCCCTGGAGCCTTCTCTTCTCCAGGCTGAACAAGCCCAACTCTCTCAGCCTGGCCACACAGCAGAGAGCTTCCATCCCTCCCAGTATTGCTGTGGCCTCCTCTGGTCCCACTCCAGCAGGTCCCTGTCTCTGCTGTGCTGAGGATGCCAGAGCCAGACCCAGTGCTCTTAAAGAGACCTGTCAAAACCTGACCCATACCAGACTGCTTGAACACAAGCCCACCTTGCACAGGCTGTGCCCAGCCAAGCAGCAGCAGTAGCAGCTTCACCCCTGTCACACAGTCAGCACATGGGGACTCTTGGGAAGGAATCCCCAAATCCCAGCGTGATGGGGATTGGAAGGCACCTCTGGAGGTCATCTTTGTACAGCAGGTAGTCCAGGATGGCAATGTCCAGGTGGGCTTGCAATCTCTCCAGAGGAGACTCCATAACCTCCCTTAAGCAGCCTGGTCCAAGGCTGCAGCACGTTACTGGAAAAACACACACTACTGATATAACCTTGACCTGATTCCATGTTAACTGCCAGGGACTGTGTCTTCAACATTCATCTGCTAATCAACACACATCATCAGTTTAGAACATCATCTCTGAGTGTCTCCACAAGCTGTAAGAAACTGAACTGCACCAGGGTTTAGTGGAAGGGCACCTACAGCCTGAAGATTTTCCCACTGAAATCCCTTCCAGTTCTTAAGGTTCACTAATTATGTTTGCTTCCAAGTGAATTTTCACACCTTTGTAACAATATAGGATTTAAGTGTCCTGGTAAACAACATTTTAACATATCAAAACAAACTTGGAGAGGATCTGAAGATCTCAACAATCGTGAGCAGAAACCCCCTTAGTCTAAGGATCCTTACAGACAGCCCAAGGGGCCATCCCTGAGGTACTCCTTCTCTAGCCAGCATCCTAAGTGCTGCTAAATTAGCAGTCTCAGGGCCCCTCTAGCCCCAGAGGTCCTTCCACAGACAGGTACAGCCTAGTCTGCTTTCCAGAAAAGTGGACTTCTCTTGGTGTCCTTCTTGTCACCCTGCTGCATGTTGTCACACTCCCTCCTGCCATGTACAGAGGTTCCTTTCTGGGCCATGGGGCTGGCAGTGGAGTGAGGCTGTCCAGGATGCTCCCCACCACTAGGACTCCACCTCCATGGTCCCCGTGGGATACTCCAACAACTTACAGCACCCTGATCTGGGATACATTCAGTTTCTGCCACAAATCTAGCAACCTGTGCTGGATTCTATGGTCCTGCTCTGGCAGGGCAGTTGGACTCAATGATCTCCAGAGGTCCCTTCCAACCCCTAACATCCTGTGAGCCTGTGAAAAGCAAGTGTTTTGCAAGAAGAGGAGATTGGTCCCTAATTTCCCTTCCAGGACTGCAGGTTTTCAGCTCAAATACTAATCTGATGGGAAGGAATCCCATGACAGGATCCAGCGTCACCCCAGAACAGGCACAGGAACTCCAGCCACTGAACACACAACCTAACCTGCCATCCAAACTCAGTTCTGCCAAGACCAAAGCCCATTCAAGAACATCAAATAGCAATGTACCTGAAGTCCTTTGCGAAAATAACTCAAGACCACTCCCGGAAAAGAAATGTGATACTGGAACGTTTGGCCTGGTTTGGTGGGGAGGTTTGCTCTGCCGTGGCTACAGGAACAGTCCTGGTCACTAACAGTGAACTCTATTTCCTAGCACATTGTGCCATGAAGAGTGTCCTGGCTTTCTTGGTTTGCTTTTAGCTTAACACTTATGTCATTAAATAGCCTTTCTGTTGCACCCTGTGATAGGACAAGGGGCAATGGATAGAAACTCCAGCACAGGAGGTTCCACCTTGACATGAGGAGGAACTTCTTCAGTGTGAGGCTCACAGAGCACTGGAACAGGCTCCCCAGAGGGGTTGTGGAGTCTCCTTCTCTGAAGACTTTCAAGACCCATCTGGATGTGTTGCTGTGTGACCTGTGCTGGATTCTATGGTCCTGCTCTGGCAGGGGACTTGGGCTTGATGATCTCCAGAGGTCCTTTCCAACCCCTAACATCCTGTGGGCCTGTGATGTCTTCCAAGTCCAATTCTATTTAAGGATTTCAGAGGAATCTGGTTGACCAAGCTCAGAAAGCATATTCTTGGTGAGCTCCTTTCAGATCTTGACCCTTACTGCAAAGCCCTCTCCACAACTGGCATCACTTTATGTTTTTCTTTTTCTATAAATACACATAAATGTCCATGTAAGCCTACAGGCATGTGAGTTGGCACAAACCTTAACTATTTTTTTCATAAATGCCTTGGTATTTATCAAAGATGACAACTACAATCTGAAAAGACTCTGCAGCACTGAAATAATCCTGTAGATCTGCTTTTAAAGGTAAGGAAAAGAGAAATGTACTGCCTGAAGTTTGGCTCTTCCATTTCTGGGCAGCTGTCTAGCAGCCAACGTGCCTCCAGAAGAGGACAGCAACAAGAGGCTCTCTTGAAGGAACACCCAGCAAGTTGTGAAGCTGGGCAAGTGTGTTTGAAAATACTGAGCTACCCCAAATGGGGCATCCTACCCCCAAATGAGACAGTCTGCACCCCAAATGGGGCAGTCTGCAGCATTTCTCCCCCACTAAAATAATGTAGCTTCCAATACTGGGGTGAGGTTGCTCTCATATGTGATCAATTGACACCTCCAGGAAATTCTAACATGACATTAAGAAGAAGTTCTTCAGTACAAGGGTGGTGAGACTCTGGAATAGGCTGCCCAGGGAGGTTGTGGATGCCTCGTCCCTGCAGGTGTTCAAGGCCAGGCTGGATGAGGCCTTGAGTAGCCAAATCTATTTGGGATGCATCCTGGCTCATGGTGGGGAGGTTGGAATAAATGATCTCTAAGGTCCCTTCCAACCTAAGCCATTCTATGATTCTGTGATTAATGAAGTTCCTGTAATTACCTGGATACCCAGCTCTGGATGTTCAGAGGTTCCTGATACTCATCATCCTTCAAAAGCCTTGGTTAAACTGCCAGTTGGAACTTGTTTACACGCATTTTGCACTCATGTCAGGTTTGAAGACATCATCACTCAGAAGATGAAATGATATAAATTTCCTTCCATTTAATAGAATCTCTTTCAGCAGTTTGAGCTCCAGAGTAAAGATCCCAGACCAGAAATGTCATTTCTAATTTATGCCTTATACTGGAGACTGCTCTGCAGCATGAAACTGCACGACTGGTTTGCAGTAAATATGACACAGTAAATTGGTTTCTAAATATAGACAGAGGTGAAGTTTCTTCTGATAACAATCAAGGAATAGCAGAATCATTTCTGATAATGAAGATCTTGTAATTAACAGGATCAAACCCTTGAGAAACCCAGAATGAAAGCTGTGGGATGTGTTCATGTGTTGTAACACAACCCAGTTTGGGTTTTTGCTGCCAGCTGCCCGCAGAGCTCCTGCCCCACCTGTCCCAGATCCCACTGTGTCACCTCCAGCTGCCCTGGCTGCCAGCAGGAAGGGACAGGGGAACCCACAGTGCACTCATCACACCTCACAGAGCCTCTGGCTGGGTGCTGTGGCACAGCGCTGTGAGGAAAGGCACTGAGTATCCCAGGGGAAATTCATTTCAGGTGTTCACAGCACAGGCCAGACAGTGCCCCCTGAAGCTGCTCCTGGCACAGAGGTGCTCTGCATCTGAAAAGCTGTAGATCTCATGTCTCTTCTGGGGAGCTTCAGCGGAGGGATTTTTGGTAAGATCTCTTTTGCATAAAGTGTTTTATGAAGTCCAGCTTCCCGCAGAGCCAGCTCAACACGGAGCCTGGGGTCAGAAATGATCTGTTCAAACAAAGCACAGCAATGAGCAACAGCAACCAACAAACATTTCCCTCTCACACCTTGTAGGTTATCCAGGGATGGATGTATTTAAAAGCTTTTAAAAGACAGTCAGAAAGCCTTCAAAAGCAGAGGAACTGCACAGTGAACAAGCCTCATCTCATGGCACACACCTTGGTATTATCCTTTTTGGTATCAACAATCACAAGCTCTGTGAACAAAGTGCCCTGCGTGTCACTCCTCAGCAAAACCCAAAGGGGAGATGAGAAAATGAGGGACTCTTAACTCCTTGCAGAGCTGCTGATTCCTCTGAGTTGCCCATGCACAGAGCCCTGCTCTCAGAACAAGCCTTTTAGCCCCTTCCTGTGTGCTTCTGTAGAATCCGAGTGACTCGGCCATGTTTGAGTTTTCTCCCAGCACTGCCTTGAGACCACATGACAGCACCACTTCCATTTCACACTCCAACAATAACACCCTGGGGAAGTACCTCTACAGTTTGCCAAAAGGGTACTTGATAAAATCTGTAAGCCTCTTCCAAATCCTTCTTCCACAGGCTGCAGCAGGGGAGATTAAGTGCAAGACTCATCTTGCCTTCAGCTTTTGCATCACTGGCCCCAGTGCCCAGAGCTGCTGGGAGGCCCAGTACTGGGGACCACGAAGCATCAGCACTGCAGCTCCAGGGTGGAGCACATTAATGTGCCTGGCAGGAATCATGGACTGCAGTCTGACTAGTACCAGAACTCATCTGCAAATAGGCAGGATAGTCTGAGAATTCAGGTATCAATCCAGACACACTTGTTCAGAGCATTTTGAAGCTCAGGCTTCTCATGCACTGCTCAGATATGGGTAAATTCTAACAGCCAAACAAAAGCTGAATCTTTTGTACCACATCTCTCCCTCACCAAACTGAGAAGCTTTAGATTGCCTTCAAATGGGAAGTGCTGAACAAAGTTAGTTATAGACATCGTTAAATGTTGGCTTATTCAGTGCTAAAAGAAAGATTTTATGCCACAGAGTTCTATCATAGCACTTCTCTTTCTGCAAATAGAATTTCCAAATTCCAGACTGGGAATAATTTCAAATGCATAGACTGAGCAGATGGAGAACAGTAAAGGCATCAAAAAATCCTCTCCTATGTTGCTTTCATTCAATTTGGAATGGAGCTAGCAGTGTCCTCAGCAATCTGAGTGACCTGGAAACAGGAAGATAGGTACTTTGGTTTTCAGCTTCATTTACACCTCACTGGTTTCTTCTCCTGTAGCCCTTGCATATCACACCCCAACTGATCTTCAACCCAGCAACAGTGTTAAGACAGTCAGGATACTAATTTTCAGCTTAGGAAGAGATTTGTGCTGTGCATAATTTCCCAGGTTAGCTGGGACACAGCTATTTGATTCAATCAGGAGACCTATATGGAGTTAATTCACTTCAAACACCTAGTACAGCACTAACTGGAACAGGTGAAAGGAAGGCACTCTTCAATAAATTAATCAAATTGTGAAAGGGGTGAGTTTTAACATTAAAAAACAGCATAGAGAGCAGTTAAAGTGCCTGGCAAAGACAGAACTCCCCACTGGCCCATTGAAACCCAGCAGCCTCTCTCCAGTGGGAGATTATACACCACTTAACAGTGTGTTCAGGGAGAGCACAAAAAGTCCTACACTGGGCCTGAATGTCTTTGTGGTCCACTCTTGTGCACATCTAGCATCTACCTCAGGTCGGAGAGAACACCCAGCTCTTCCTGCTGATGTTTTTAACTCCACACACATGTATTCTATTTTCTGCTGTTGCTGCTCAGGCTCCACTGCTGTTCCCGCAGTGCTGTCAAGGTATGTGCACACAATAAACTCTGTAGTATGAGTACAGACCATTACCTGCTCCTCACTGTATGTGTGCAACTTAAACAGTGGCTTCTGGAGATCAAACTCTTCGTTGGTTCCAATGCCCATCCGAGCTTTAGAGGCCACCGTGTCAGCCACCACTCGAGCTGGGTCTAATTTTGCAACGACAGCAACCTACAAGACATGATATATGGAAATCATTCTGTGTAGAGCTGACATGAGAAAAGGTTAGCAGCAGCAATGAGAAGAGAACATGCTTGTTTCTCTCCTTCAAGAACTCCATAATTTCATAGAATCATAGAATTGTTAAGGTTGGAAGGGACCTCAAGGATCAGCCAGCTCCAACCCCCTGCCATGGGCAGGGACACCTCACACTACAGCAGGCTGCTCACAGCCACATCCAGCCTGGCCTTAAACACCTCCAGGGATGAGGCTTCCACCACCTCCATGGGCAACCTGTGCCAGTGTCTCACCACCCTCATGGTGAAAAACTTCTTCCTAACATCCAATCCGAATCCACCCATTTCTAGTTTTTTTTTTTTTTCCATTCCCCCCAGTCCTATCACTACCTGACACCCTAAAAAGTCCCTCCCCAGCTTTCTTGTAGCCCCATTCAGATACTGGAAGGCCACAAGAAGGTCTCCTTGGAGCCTTCTTTTCTCCAGACTGAACAACCCCAACTCTCTCAGTCTGTCCTCATAGGAGAGGAGCTCCAGCCCTCTGATCATCCTCGTGGCCCTTCTCTGGACACGCTCCAGCACCTCCAGATCCTTCCTGTAATAGGGGCTCCAGAACTGAATGCAGTGCTCCAGGTGGGGTCTCAGTTTGTCTTAAACCACCTTGTATCCCTCTATCAAAGTCGTGAAGCTTAGAGCTTGAACCCAGAGTAAAACCACTCAGAGAGAGATCAGTAATCAGGGAAATCTTTTTTCTCTTTCCCAGTGGAGACAACTGAACTGGCTGGACTGCACAGAGCAGTGTGTGTGCCCAGAGCTGCTGCTAGGGGAGGACTGGCTGCCATGTGGGCAGGCTCAGCAGAGAGCAACCTGCACGTCAGGCGTGCCAACTGCCAGTCCTTGACAACATGGACTTGAAAGCTGGGTGGTGTTTCCATGAAAAGAAAGTGAGAGACCTGGGGCTGTTTAGTCTTGAGAAGGCTGAGAAGGGATTTTATCAACATCTAGAATGATCTGAGGGGTGGGAGTCAAGATGAAGGTGCCAGGCTCTTTTCAGTGGTGCCCAGTGATAGGACAATGAACAACAGGTGCAAGATAGAACACAGGAAGTTCCACCTCAACACAAGACGACACTTCTTCAAGGGGAGGGTGCCAGAGCCCTGGAGCAGGCTGCCCAGAGAGGTTGGGAGTATCCTTCTCTGGAAATGTTCAAAACCTGCCTGGATGTGTTCCTGTGCAACCTGCAGTGTTCCTGTGCTGCTGTCCTCTTCTGGAAACAGATTGACTGCTTTGGCAGTGGGGTTGGACTCGATTCCTGGAGGTCCCTTCCAACCCCTGACTTTCTGTGATGTTGCTGCCTCATCACATCCCCAATGGGAAACTAAAGCTTTGGGCAACCAGAGCCCAGCCCTCCCAGCTGTGTGCACCTCTGATCTTCGCAGTGCAACCACAACATGTGGCCCTGGCTGCCAGAGTGGCCCTGGCTCAGCAAGAATGCTAAGAGAGCAGCACCCTGGGCTCTCCAGCAGAGACTGACACAAACTCTGACCTTTGAAACCAGAAACCAAAAGGAACCAGCACACTTGGCCTTCAGCAGAATCCACAGCTCCTGAAAGCCCAGACTTGTTTATCTGATGGAAAGAGAGGTGTTCAGACCAGCAGTTCACAGCCCTTATGGAGCCATGGGCAGCAGCACTGAGCCACAAGGAACACCATGCTTTGGAGTTTTTCTGAGATGCATCTCTCTTAACTGTTTCATTTCCTGTGGCCATATCAGTATCAGAGATTCTCCCAGACACTCCACTGCCATTTTTTAATTTTCATGGCTCCTTTTCTTTGTGTTAAAAAATCCAGCTGTAGGCTGACACTGCTTTGGAGAAAACAAAAAGATGTCTGAGCAAAATAACCAAAGTCAGGACACCATCTGAATAGCTAAAACCAGGGAACAAAAATATTTACAATTGGTTTTGATAATTTTTTCTTCCATCTGTTTAATGCAGTGTCATCTTTGCATTTACAAGCTGTCAAAATATACAGACTGGACAACTGTTCTTTTTCCCACATACAACCAAGGGGCATATTTTGTCACAGGATGTTAGGGGTTGGAAGGGACCTCCGGAGATCATCGAGTCCACGACCATAGAATCCAGCACAGGTTGCACAGGAATGCATCCAGATGGGTCTGGAAAGTCTCCAGAGAAGGAGACTCCACAACCCCTCTGGGCAGCCTGTTCCAGTGCTCTGTGAGCCTCACACTGAAGAAGTTCCTCCTCATGTTGAGGTGGAACCTCCTGTGCTGGAGTTTCTATCCATTGCCCCTTGTCCTATCCCAGGGTGCAAGTGAGCAGAGCCTGTCCCCTCCCTCTTGACCCCCAGCCCTCAGATATTGATAAACATTGATTAAATCTGCTCTCAGCCTTCTCTTCTCCAGACTGAACAGCCCCAGGGCTCTCAGCCTCTCCTCACAGGGCAGTGCTCCAGTCCCTTCCTCATCCTGGTAGCTCTCCGTTGGACTCTCCAGCAGATCCCTGTCCCTCCTGAACTGGGGAGCCCAGAACTGGATGCAGTATTCCAGGTGTATACCACGGCAGAGTAGAGAGGGAGGAGAACCTCCCTGGTATCTGCTGGCCACCCTCCTCTGAATGCACCCCAGGACCCCCTTGGCCTTCTTGGCCACAGGGGCACATTGCTGACCCATGCAGAACTTGTTGTCCCCCAGCACTCCCAGCTCCTTCTCCACAGGGCTGCTCTCCAGCAGATCACCTCCCAACCTTTCCTGCTGCAGTTCATTATTCCTTCCCAGGTGCAGGACTCTGCACTTATGAAACTGTATTTCCTGGTTAGAAAACTGTAAAGAAGTGGGAAGTCTGTCCCACTCTTTAGTGGGAACATTCTGGTAAAAAGGTCATTCTAGAAGCTTTTTTCTGCTTTAGCAAGGGAACTGAGTCAGAAGAGACCAACACAGGATGGCTCTCAACTAGTCTCTTGTAAAAACTGACACAGAACAATGCAATTTGACCAGTAACTTAGGAAAGATATAACAGAGTTATTAGTAAGCATGCATTGACAACCTAAAATAACAGTTAATGCTGCAGAACATTGAATTGATCCAGATTATTAAAAATAAAGCATTATTGACTGGAAATGAACCTGAGTTTAAAAAATAACTGCAGCAACAGACCAGTGATGCCTCTGTTTTTTTTATTCCTGTCATGCTCAGCTCTCCCACAGAAGGTGGCTTGCAGCAGTTGACCTCTGTTATATTTTTCTTTCTTCTTGCCTTTGTGCACCCAAACTCTGGAGTGAAAGCACTTACAAGGCCATGAGCAGTCCACCAGGGACCAGGCAAGAATGTCACTGGCATGCCCCCTGTACTGGGATGGTTAATCCTCAAGCTGAAGGACATGCTGAAGGTGAGATCAAGGCTGCATCAGATAGTGCAGCTTTAACCATGGGTAGTCCCAGGGAGAGGGCTGCTGCATAAGTGCTGCTTAAATTAAACCAAATCAAAAGGATTTCAAGAGCACCTTTTCCCCTCTCCCTTGTTTTCCCTTGGCTGCACTTTTAGGATGCAGCTCCTGAAGTGCAAAGAATGCAAACTCTGGATTTTTTTATTTTAATCTTTGGAGGAAAACCCAAGCAGATCAGACACAAAAAATATAAATGAAGGTAGAATCACTCCTTCAAAAGTCACCAGCAGGGAAAAAAAACAACATTGTGTTCACTATGACAAAAATGACTGAGTGCTTTCTGGGGTGTCTTTTTTAAAAGCACCTGCATAAAAGCTTCACAGAGTTAAATCCCTTGCTGAAGAAAAAAAATCACCCAAGGTCTCTGCAAGTTTTCTGAACCAAAGAAGAATTTAAATTACTCACAAATCTTGACTAAGGCCGAAGATAGACTTAAGATTATTTAAAAAACAAACAAACAAACAAACAAAAAAAAACCCCAAAAAATCCCAACCAACAGAAAAAAAAAATCAAAAGAGAGAAATCACATTCAATAAAGAAAAAAACATTATCTCTTTTCAGGTATCAACAGCTTCTGCAGTGCAGCTGAACATCAGCACGCTGCTGTTGTCAGTTACGAAGCGCACAGGATTTATGACATGACAGAAGGACTGCTGAAGTCAGAGTAAAAAGGGCATTTTAACTTCTTCATTCATCTGCTTCTGAAAAATTGTTCTTTTTATCACCCACATGATATGACAGTGTGTGTTTGTATCATTATTGTATATGAACATCCTACAGACAGGAAATAAATCCACCTGCTGTCGGAGCGCCTCGAGGCATTTTTCCTTCTCCTCCTCCTTACGTGCTGCTTGGAGGGCCAGCTCCTTCTTCTCCAGCAGCCTCCTTTCCAGCAATGCCTGTCTGAACTTCACCCTGCAAACCAGCACACACCTTCCCCTCAGGTCAAATTGTAAATACCTTATGATATTTCAGCTTGGAAACTGAAAACTGGGTTATACCCATCTGATAACACCACAGTGGCTCACCAAAACACTGAAAACCAAAACCTGTCCTTTTTCATTTCACAGAATCACAGAAACATTCAGGTTGGAAAAGACCCTCAGGATTACCAAGTCCAACCAAGAACCCTACTCTACAAGGTTCACCCCTAAACCTTATCCCCAAGCATCACATCCAAATGACCTTTAAACACATCCAGGGTTGGTGACTCAACCACCTCCCTGGGCAGCACATTCCAATGCCTGACCGCTCCTTCCCTGAAAAAATGTTTCCTAACGTCCAAGAGGCCATTCCCTCTCGTTCTGTCACTAATTACCTGGCAGAAGAGACCAGCAGCAGCCTCTCTACAATGTCCTTTCAGGTAGGTGTAGAGAGCAAGGAGGTCTCCCCTCAGCCTCCTCTTTTCCAAACTAACCATCCCCAGCTCCCTCAGTCACTCCTCATCAGATTTATTCTCCAGGCTCTTCACAGCTTCCTTGCCCTCCTCTGCACTGGCTCCAGCACCTCCACATCTCTCCTGTATTGAGGTGCCCAAAACTGGACACAATACTCAAGGTGTGGCCTCACCAGAGCTGAGTACAAGGGGACAATCACCTCCCTACTGCTGCTGGACACAGCATTGCTGATCCCAGCCAGGATGCCTTTGGCTTTCTGGGCACACTGCTGGCTCATATTCAGGTGCTTGTAAGGAGTTCATTTTGTTGGAGTGTTGTAGTTTGGGGAAGGAAAATTTGGGTGGTTGTATTTATTTGTTAGGGGGAGGGGGTTGCTTTGTTTCAGTTTGTTTCACACAACTCTGCTAACCTTTCAGATTTCATTTCCAGCACACAGATTTTTCTCTAGCCTGATTTTTATAGCTCTGTGACTCTTCCCCAGCCCGTTCTCTTTGCCAAGAAGAAATGTTCTCTGACATCTGTGCATGGCAGAACTTCCTCGAAGCCTCTGCTAAGGAAACATCGCTCCCAGTCTTCTGTGAAGCACCCAGCAGGAAAACTGAGGGGCACTCATCCAGGTCTAGCGTCAAATACTCTGCTGCAGAAGTCTGCACGCACCCAGGGATGTAAAGCATTGCAAATGGGAACATTTGATAGCGTCTCATACCCAGTTTGGATTGGTATGACTACAACTGATGGCCACAGTCACTGCCTGGCAGACCAGGGCAGAGCAAGGACCTGGCATTTTGAGGCAGCATTTACTGCTCCTGAGCAGAAGGTTCCTATTTTCATGGCTGTGTTATTCCAAGGAGATCATCATCTTGCTGATGCTAGGGAGAGCAAAGCCAGTACTAACAAAGATTAGGTTTCACTGTCAGAGGGCAGAGGCAGAGCTGTGAAGTCCCTGCTCAGGGGAGGCAGAGCCTGGCAAATGCACATTCAGCTGCAGGCTGTGTCCCTCCTTTGGAACATTCTTCCAATACTTCCTATACTTGGCTTTCAGTGTTTACTTGACTTCCATTTCACAGCACCCACATCCAAATAAAGTTGTTAGTTTTCTCCCAATCTATTACACTTTGTAAGATCTGAGCTGCTGTTTCTTTAAAGGAAACAACCTTATTGAAAAGCTTGAAGACAAAATTGAGTATTAAGACGTTTTAAGTTTCAGTAAATAACAGTTTTCATAAACCACAGGCTGAAAAATGAGTTTAGCTGATTAGCCTCAGTGAAGCTACCTTCTGGAAGCATTGTGGGTACACACTGATGTAGCTTGTGATAAGCAGAATATCATTAAAACTCTGCTTCCAGCCAGTGTCTCATAAATATTCAATAGGAAACAATGAATTATGATGTTGGCTATGAAAGCTTTAGCAAAACTTTAAAAATCAGGGTTATGACATAGGGCAGGGCTTTTGCCCTATGTGACAACTCATCCTGTTGGCTGTGGTCAGGCAAGGAAATATGAGATAAGCAGCAAAAAGCATTCCCTCAGTGGCTGAGAAGCTCTGCTCCCATTCCCACCCACCACAGACTGAATCCGTGCAGCATCACCAAACAGAGGGCAGCTGGGATGGGCAACGTTTGACACCCATCTGAGCACTGCATAGCCAGCAGGTCCAGGGAGGTGATTCTCCCCCTCTGCTCTACTGTGGAGAGACCCCCACCTGCAGTACTGCATCCAGTTCTGGAGCCCCTGTTACAGGAGAGATCTGGGTGTGCTGGAACGTGTCCAGAGAAGGGCCATGGGGATGAGCAGAGGGCTGGAGCTCCTCTTTTATGAAGACAGACTGAGAGAGTTGGGGCTGTTCAGTCTGGAGAAGAGAAGGCTCCAAGGAGACCTTCTTGTGGCCTTCCAGTATCTGAAGGGGGCTACAAGAAAGCTGGAGAGGGACGTTTTAGGGTGTCAGGGCATGACAGGACTGGGGGGAATGGAAAAAAAAAACACTAGAAATGGGTAGATTCGGATTGGATGTTAGGAAGAAGTTTTACACTATGAGGGTGGTGAGACACTGGAATAGGTTGCCCAGGGAGGTGGTGGAAGCCTCATCCCTGGAGGTGCTTAAGGCCAGGCTGGATGTAGCTCTGAGCAACCTGCTGTAGTGTGAGGTGTCCCTGTCCATGGCAGGGGGTTGGAAGTGGATGATCCTTGAGGTCCCTTCCAATCCTAACAATTCCGTGATTCTATGATTGCAGGAGCATCCACTGAGGGATCAAACTGAGGGGTCAGATCCTTTGCTAATTAGTCAGACAACTGCAGGGAAAGCACTGTGCAGTGCTGGGATGCACAGCCCAGCCCCTGCTCTACAGACACCCTCACACCTATCAGCATGATGGAAGCAAAGCTGCTGTGAGCATCCACCCCAACAGCACAGGAGGTGCTGTGCTTGGAGCAGAAGCCACAGCACAATCTTTGCCTCTCTCCCATTTTCCTGAGTGCAAACATCATTGCTGGTTAATTTTGTGCTGACCTCCCTGCTCTTGACATCTTCTACTTGATCAAACTTCCAGAAACTTAAACCCACAGGGGTTTGGACAGGCAGTGAGCAGCAGAGCTACAGCTGCTCTGCAGACAACAGTTCCAAGACATGCACACAACATAAACTGCAGCTACCTAGCAACTTCCAGGCCAAAAAATGAAATGTCCAATTGGTTTAATGTCTCCACTGTCAGACAATGACTAAGCAGAGGAATTGTAGAAAGCAAATTTGGACTGAGTCACTTGAAATTCCAGATGTCTTTAATCTTTTTCTTAAAAGACTGCTCATAGCTCTGGCTACTCAGCATCTTGAAGTTATGGAGTGAGACCTGAATAGAGCAGCACACTGACACTGTAATAACAATTTTCCTGTTTTATAAGCCCCATTGCTTAATTTTAAACTGTTTTTAAGAGCAATTCAGGGCAACAGCAGACCCTTTTTAAGTATCTTATGGTTCTTATTAGAAACTCTGCACACTACACAAGCCATATCTTGCAGCCAGTCAGCTCACAATCCAGAAATCTTTTCCATTCCCAAAAAAGCCTGATGTGTCAGCTCAGAGCCATGGTACTGGCCTGTGCCATCTTCCATGGTCAGTTCTGCAAAGACAGAACCAATTTAGGTGCTGCAGCACAAGTGGTGGTCCTCAGGGCTCAATGTTGGGACCACTTCTGTTTAACATCTTTATTGATGACCTTGATGAAGACATAGATTGTGTCATCAGTAAGTTTGCAGATGACACCAAGTTGGATGGGAGTGTTGATCTCCATGAGGGTAGGGAGGCTCTACAGAGGGACTTCAAAAGGTTGGCTCAATGGACCAACATTAATGGGATGAGCTTCAACAAGGCCAAGTGCCAGGTCCTACACCTGGGTCACAACAACCCCAAGCAATGCTACAGGCTTGGGGCAGTGTGGCTGGAAAGCTGTCTGGCAGAAAGGGACCTGGGGGTGATAAAGGACAAGCAGCTGAATAGGAGTCAGCAGTGTGCCCAGGTGGCCAAGAAAGCCAAAGGCATCCTGGCTGGGATCAGCAATGCTGTGTCCAGCAGCAGTAGGGAGGTGATTGTCCCCTTGCACTCAGCTCTGGTGAGGCCACACCTTGAGTATTGTGTCCAGTTTTGGGCACCTCAACACAAGAGAGATGTGGAGGTGCTGGAGCCAGTGCAGAGGAGGGCAAGGAAGCTGTGAAGAGCCTGGAGAATAAATCTGATGAAGAGCAACTGAGGGAGCTGGGGATGGTTAGTTTGGAAAAGAGGAGGCTGAGAGGAGACCTCCTTGCTCTCTACAACTACCTGAAAGGACATTGTAGAGAGGCTGCTGCTGGTCTCTTCTCTCAAGTAATTAGTGATAGAACAAGAGGGAATGGCCTCAAGCTAAGAGTGAGTAGGTTTAGACTGGACAGTAGGGAAGACTATTTCCCAGCAAGAGTGGTCAGGCATTCGAATGTGCTGCTCAGGGAGGTGGTGAAGTCACCAACCTTGGATGGGGTTTGGATGTGATGCTTGGGGATATGGTTTAGGGGTGAACCTTGAAGAGCAGGGTTATCAGTTGGACTTGGTGATCCTGAGGGTCTTTTCCAACTTGAATGTCTCTGTGAAATGAAGAGATGAAACACCTGAGGGTGCTGCTGGCTTGCACAGGACCTCAGCTCTGCAGCCTGCACTCCCTGCTCCAGCGCTGGGCACAACCTGTGGTTCATACGTGTGGCACTTGAAGCAGCAACATCTCTCTGCTCTGATTAGTGATTCTGATGGCTCTGAGGATGAATTATTCTTGGAAATTACTTAATGCCTTTCATCTCCACAACAGCAAGCATTTTTCTTTCAACTGCTTTATTTTGTTCCTATTGTGGGAAGCATAATGCTAAGCATTTAGCCACTTCTGGTTGGTACCAGCCTGAAGGTGTGATTACTTCCTTCCTGAATCAGCTGTGCCATTGCCTTGCATTTTATTCTGCAATGTTTATTAGCATTAGAAAAGCTCATTCCCCAATTGCATGACATTGTGCAGTAGACAGGTTTAAAACAAGAGGCTTTTTTTTTTATGTGTGTGTGTGCTGACCGCTTCTGCTGAAAATTCAGTAATTCAAGTCTGTGTGTTTCTTTTGCTAGGAGCTAAAGTCATTGCAGGTGTGTTTAAGGGAATGCACAGACAAAAGGATACAGACATTTAAAATGTAGCTGCCAACAAGGTATTGTAACCAAGTAAGATCAAAGCAGTGTTTCCCCCAGAATGCTTAAGGTGAAGCTTAATATTCAGTGCCACTGGTACTTTGACCCTATTTTAATTACATTTCTGGTCCAGGCAATTTGGTGCCTCCCTCTGTGTAAAGAGGTAAGGCTGTGATTTGAGAGCAATTAGAACCAGACCATATACAGGGGTTTTTTTATGCTCCTCCATGTGAGAGGAATTCCTCTGTGCAATCCAGTGTTTCTTCAGCAGGTCATTAAAGGCCATCTTCTACACCAAGGACTTGGCCAGGGTTACAGTGCTAACAGGCTGAAGTCCCAAATCACATCAAATGAGTGCAGAGCAGCTACAACTAGATGTGCAGTTTAAGACCCTCCAACAGAATAACAAATATCTTGGAGGCCTCCAGTGCACCTCTCAAACAAACCAAACCTGACCAGAAGTGAGTTTCCAAAGGGGGAAGGTAGGAGCTCCTCTTACCCAGTGATCACAAAGGCAGCTGGCTTCACTCTGCCTACCCTACCATGACCACAATAGTTCAGTGCTTACAGAACTTCTAAAACTTTGGTGGATATTAATTAATTCAAACTACAAATAAATTGCATCCAGGACACAATCACAGTATAACCTTGGTGCATTGACTGGGGCAACAGCTAAACAGGAGGAATAATAATAATAATAACAACAACAACAACAACTTATCTCAATTAATTCTAATTTAAGAAGCTGGGAGACCAAAGCAAATTAGACCAACAAGTTCCTGTCAATGCTCTATTCACATTTAATTTATTTTACCTTTCTCTGTCTTTAATTGCTTGTTCAGCCATTAATTTTCTCAATTCCTCCAGCCGTTGAAGATCTTTCTTCTCCTGTTCTTGACACCTCAGCTGTTTCTCAGCCCTGTACTTTCTCACCTGAGTTGGAATAAACACAGTGAACAAAACAGTGACTGTTCACAAGGCAAGGCAGGGAGGACAAACAGAGCAAGAAATGACCCATTGTGGCCTTTTTTAGAACAAAAATGTACATTTTACAACAGTATGGGCTGCCAAAAGGTTTATTAGGAGAGCAAGAGAGGCTGGGCCCCCTCTCCCCAGAAATAAAAATCAGACTAGGGACACCAATATGAATATAAATTTCAGTTGCAGACTAAAGACCTCCACTTCCATTTGCCCCTTGCTTTCCTTGCTGCCAAAAGCAAGTTGGACTCAGTGATCTACTATGAAGAGAGACTGAGACCTGGGGCTGGTTAGTCTTGAGAAGAGAAGGCTGAGGGGGGATCTTATCAGTGTCTACAAATATGTGAGAGGGGGCTGTCAAGAGGAAGGTGCCAGGCTCTTTTCAGTGGTGCCCAGTGACAGGAAAAGAAACCAGGTACAAGCTACAACACAGGAAGTTCCACCTCAACACGAGGAGACACTTCTTTATGGTGAGGGTGCTGGAGCACTGGAGCAGGCTGCCCAGAGGGGTTGTGGAGTCTCCCTCTCTGGAGACTTTCAAAACCCATCTGCATGCCTTCCTGTGCAGCCTGCCCTAGCTGATCCTGCTCTGGCAGGGGGTTGGACTTGATCTCTGGAGGTCCCTAACAGTCTGTGATCTCAAACGTCTCTCTTCCAATCTACATGATTCTATGATTTGATGATCTACAAGGGTTTGACCTCTTGCAGTTTCTCTTTGTTGCTCTGAGTCTTTAATTACCACTATTTTATTTTTTGTTTCCTCCCAGACAAGCTGGGACACAGAAACAATCACAGAATGCTAGGGGTTGGAAGGGATCTTCATAGAATCACAGAACATTAGAGGCTGGAAGGGACCTCCAGAGATCATCGAGTCCAACCCCCATGCCAAAGCAGGATCACCCAGGGAAGTCCACACAGGAATGCATCCAGGTGGGTTTTGAAAGCCTCCAGAGAAGGAGACTCCACAACCTTCAGAGATCATCAAGTCAAACCACCCTGCAAAGCAGGACCACTTAGGGCAGGTCACACAGGAACGTGTCCAGGCATACCCTGACGTTCTACCAACTCAGAAACCACACAACCAAGCAGAGGATGGCATGGTGCTTCATACCACCTCTGGGCTGACTTAATTCCTTAAATCCCTTAATTCCTAAGCCCTAACAGAGTTCTTGTCAATTACTACCACAAATGGAAAGAGAAAAGCAGCAACATTGACAGAAAAGTGTCACTTCCAGCCAAAGAAAGGCAGTGTTGGTACTGAAAATCAAGACTGAGTTTTTGCAGAGGCTGTTTCTGATGACAGAAGCTCATGACAATGCTGCCACTTGTCATTCCCTGACAAAGCAGCATCATGCCTCTAAAATTTAAAATGCAGCTGGAGAAACAGAGACCAGAAGCTTTAGAAAAAGATGCACAAAACCTAAGAACATCTTAAGGGTTTTAATAACCTAAGAAAAATGTTAATTAGGAGATTAATTATAGAAGCAACTGAAATTATAACCTTGGTGATCTGTTGACTTGGCAATTAAATGCATAAGGTTCCTGTGAAGGTCTGAGACCTCATCCTCCCTCCCCAAAATATAGGGAAGGTCTTGCAATGAAATTTAACTCAGGGAGTCATCTCACATAGGAAAAGCTTCATAAAATGGCAATAAAAGTAACTTCTGCAGCATCCACAGAATTATGCTGAATTTCAGCCTCTTCTGGAGATTGCAGTGGTGGAAATGGCAGTCAAAACACCACCCTCTTTACATGACTGGCTTTGTGCAGAAAAGCCTTTAACTGTCACAATTCAGGACAAAAATGGTCTTCCAAATAGTGCTTTTCTTTCAGAATTCTCAGCCTGTAAGCCAATAATTTCTTTAAACAGGCCATTTTTTTCCCTGCAAAGGAAGGAGATGAGCCAGGAGTTCTCTCAAAGTGCCTGGTTTGCAAACACATAAATATGGCTTTTTCAACCTTTGAACCTGAAATGACAGCCTGGGGTCTTAAAGACAAATTTGAGGATAAATAAGACAAAATAAGGACAAAGCCACAAGTTACCTGATCAGACCTCATAATTGAGCAGGAGTCTGGACTAGACACCTCTTGAGGTCCCTTCCAATTTGAACTTTCCTGATTCATCATCTTTGTGGAGAGTCCAGAGGAGGGCCACAGAGATGATCCAAGGGCTGGAATATCTCTGCTATGAAGATAGGCTGAGGGAGCTGGGGTTGCTCAGCCTGGAGAGGAGAGGACTCTGGGGGGACCATGGAGTTGCCTTTCAATACATGAAGGGATCCTACAGAAGGCTGGAGAGGGACTTTTCATAAGGGTATCCAGCAATAGGACAAGGGGGAAGGGTTTGAAGCTAAGGGAGAGTAGGTTTAGACTGGATCTTAGGAACAAGTACTTCAGAAAGAGGGTGGTGAGACTCTGAAACAGGCTGCCCAGGGAGGTTGTGGATGCCTCCTCCCTAGGGGTGGTCAAGGCCAGGTTGGATGAGGCCTTGAGCAGCTGAGTCCAATTGAGAGGTGTCCCTGCTCATGGAGGGGAGATTGGAGTAGATGATCTCTAAGGTCCCTTTCAACCTAAGCCATTTTATGATGATTCTATGATTCCTATGTGCAGTGAGAGCATTCTGCATACTTGGAAGGAAAGAGAAGCATCTCTGGAAACTGACTTTTGGACAATGAGTTGAGCTTTGCTAACTCTCTGGTTTTGCACAGAGGAATGCCGTGCTCTGCCAAGGGTAAGCGCAGCTGACCAATGTATGCTGAGAGCTTTTCAGTTAGAGAAGAAACTGGACACAGGCAACATGCAAATGTAGTCATGAGCAAGAGGAATCCACCCAAAATCAACCTGAAATTGGGCAGCTTTTCAAATGTTAGCTCTGGGCAACTTACAGCAATGAGAAATAATGAGACAAGAGTGGCTGCAGCACTGGAGACGCAGCAGCTTCAGCAGCTTTTCTCCAAGTGGCACTTGGAGTAAAGAGCTTCTTGGCAAAGCTAACTACCACCAGGAATACAATAAGCCACAGGAGCTTCTGCCATGACATGGCATGAAGACACATTCCTTTGGGAAGGCAAGGAAAAGAGATTTGAGCACTACTGCAAAAGGGAAATCCCAAATGGTGTAGGACGTGGTGTTCATCCTTCTGCTAAGGCAGTTCCACCCACCCCTGCAAGTCATTTGTTTTAGTCTGCTGTAATTTCTTTCCTGCTTTTTAGTAAGTGTAAATTGCTTTACTAACAACTTCATCTCACTGTTGTAAGCATGGACAGGTTTGTGTGTGTTGTTTTCTCACCCTGCAAGGACTATCACTGTGACAGCTCCACCAACACAAGAACCCAATCAGATTCCAGTGTGTCCAGCTGGCCAGGCTGGAGTATCATCAGCAAACTCCAGTAAGGCAGAAACCTGGCAGATAAATAAACAAGAAGGCAACAAATCTCAAGAGCAAAGATGATAATGCATGTACAGATTCTTCTTTTCCTTCCTTCTTTCACGCAAGCTTTCTGTAGTGTGACACATCCTGATGTCACCAAAGCCTTCAGAGGCATCATGAAAATACTCCAGTTGGAACAGTTCAGCCTTTTTTTGACTTAAATCTGCTTCCAACTGGCATGCTGGAAGAGCACAGATGTAGAGGCCCTTCTTGCAAAGGTGTTAGCATGAGGAGTCCTTCAAGAGACACTCTTGACCCACCAGCATTTGAAAGACAAAGCAATGAGAATCAATGACATGTCTCCAATTTTTTTTCCCAGGCATAATGATGCAGTCTTAAATACATCAGACAAGAGCTGGACAATAATCATGCCAGACTTTAGTGTAAAATAATCAGAAAAAAAGGTAAAGTGCTACTAAAATAACCTCCTGGAGTTTTGCCATAGCATTTAAACATAAAGGTCCACACAAATACATCAAGTAACAAGTGACAATGAGAAGAAACAGCCTCAAGTTGCAGAAGGGGAGATTTAGGTTGGATATTAGACAAAACTTCTTGACTGAAAGGGTTCTCAAAGGCTGGAACAGGCTGCCCAGGGAGGTGGCTGAATCCCCATCCCTGGAAGTGCTTCAAAGAGGCAGAGATGTGGTGCTGAGGGACATTGCTTAGCAGTGGTTGGCAGAGTTAGAGAATAGTTGGACTAAATGATCTTAAAGGTCTTTTCCATTCTGTGGCTCTGTGACACAGCTTGAGCTGCTGAAAACACTGCAGGTGCTGCAGCTGAGCTCTCATCTTCTGTGAGCCTCAAGTTCAGACTCGTGGACCAAAGCCACTTCCCAGGAGTCACCACAGCAGTGCTTAGGAAACATGACAGCCTCCTGCTGCCCTGCCATGGGGAATACCAACCCTGTGCTTCAGGCTACTCACTGCACTGCCTCTCTTGCAGGCACCCTGGGGTGAGGCTCCCTTGCTGCATTGCAGCACCCACTGCAGTGCTGGCAGCCCTTGGCACAGCACTGGGCAGCACAGAGCTGCAGGAGTTACAGATCCAGCAGTGCTGGCAGCCCCTGGCACAGCACAGAGCAGCACAGAGCTGGAGGATTTACTAAGCCAGCAGCACTGGCAGTGCTGGCAGCCCTTGGCACAGTGCTGGGCAGCACAGAGCTGCAGGAGTGACAGACCCAGCAGCACTGACAGTGCTGGCAGCCCTTGGCACAGTGCTGGGCAGCACAGAGCTGCAGGAGTGACAGACCCAGCAGAACTAGCAGTGCTGGCAGCCCTTGGCACAGTGCTGGGCAGCACAGAGCTGCAGGAGTGACAGACCCAGCAGCACTGACAGTGCTGGCAGCCCTTGGCACAGTGCTGGGCAGCACAGAGCTGCAGGAGTGACAGACCCAGCAGCACCAGCAGTGCTGGCAGCCCTTGGCACAGTGCTGGGCAGCACAGAGCTGCAGGAGTGACAGACCCAGCAGCACTGACAGTGCTGGCAGCCCTTGGCACAGTGCTGGGCAGCACAGAGCTGCAGGAGTGACAGACCCAGCAGAACTAGCAGTGCTGGCAGCCCTTGGCACAGTGCTGGGCAGCACAGAGCTGCAGGAGTTACTAATCCAGCAGCACTGACAGTGCTGGCAGCCCTTGGCACAGCACAGAGCTGCAGGAGTTAGAGCCAGCACTGCCTCTGCACTGGTTCTGTGGCACAGCCTGGCACACACTCACTGGTGTGCACTCCTCTGGGGGTGTAAGAGCAGACAACTAGGCTAGCGGGGACAGTAGCAAGGCTCAGCTAAGTGTTTGCCCACCTCCACACCAGCACCCAACACCTTACAAGAAGAGAGGGCAAGAAGGGCAGTTAAAGTTTGGGTTTGGTTATTTTTATGGCAGTTGTATGCATTCCCAGTATAAAGCATAAAACCTTCTCATACCTTCTGGCTCTCCTCAGCTCTGCGAATCCTCTCCTGCTCCTTCTGCAGCCTTTCTTTCTCATCCTCTTTTTCTTTTCTTCTGGCAGCCACAGCAGCTTCCAGCTCAGCAGCCTCTTCCTGCTGTGCTCTCCACTGTACAACCTGCAAGAAAGGGTTGGAGAAGCCAGCCCTGCAGCAGCCCTGTGTGACACTGTGATTCCCTCAGCAGCCACACACAAGCATTTAGCCAGTGCCACCTCTCTGTGTGCCACTGTGATTCCCTCAGCAGCCACACACAAGCATTTAGCCAGTGCCACCTCTCTGTGTGCCACTGTGATCCCCTCAGCAGCCACACACAAGCATTTAGCCAGGACCACCTCTCTGTGTGCCACTGATGCCCTCAGCAGCCACACACAAGCATTTAGCCAGTGCCACCTCTCTGTGTGCCACTGATGCCCTCAGCAGCCACACACAAGCATTTAGCCAGTGCCACCTCTCTCTGTGCCACTGATGCCCTCAGCAGCCACACACAAGCATTTAGCCAGTGCCACCTCTCTGTGTGCCACTGTGATCCCCTCAGCAGCCACACACAAGCATTTAGCCAGTGCCACCTCTCTGTGTGCCACTGTGATTCCCTCAGCAGCCACACACAAGCATTTAGCCAGTGCCACCTCTCTGTGTGCCACTGTGATTCCCTCAGCAGCCACACACAAGCATTTAGCCAGTGCCACCTCTCTGTGTGCCACTGTGATTCCCTCAGCAGCCACACACAAGCATTTAGCCAGTGCCACCTCTCTGTGTGCCACTGATGCCCTCAGCAGCCACACACAAGCATTTAGCCAGTGCCACCTCTCTGTGTGCCACTGTGATTCCCTCAGCAGCCACACACAAGCATTTAGCCAGTGCCACCTCTCTGTGTGCCACTGTGATTCCCTCATCAGCCACACACAAGCATTTAGCCAGTGCCACCTCTCTGTGTGCCACTGTGATCCCCTCAGCAGCCACACACAAGCATTTAGCCAGTGCCACCTCTCTGTGTGCCACTGATGCCCTCAGCAGCCACACACAAGCATTTAGCCAGTGCCACCTCTCTGTGTGCCACTGTGATGCCCTCAGCAGCCACACACAAGCATTTAGCCAGTGCCACCTCTCTGTGTGCCACTGTGATTCCCTCAGCAGCCACACACAAGCATTTAGCCAGTGCCACCTCTCTGTGTGCCACTGTGATCCCCTCAGCAGCCACACACAAGCATTTAGCCAGTGCCACCTCTCTGTGTGCCACTGATGCCCTCAGCAGCCACACACAAGCATTTAGCCAGTGCCACCTCTCTGTGTGCCACTGTGATTCCCTCAGCAGCCACACACAAGCATTTAGCCAGTGCCACCTCTCTGTGTGCCACTGATGCCCTCAGCAGCCACACACAAGCACTTAGGCAGGGCCACCTCTCTGTGTGTCACTGTGCAGCTGGCAGGGGCAGGGCAAGGACCAGCTGCACCACCTCTGCCCCAAGGTCTGCCACACTGCTCAGCAGAGCCTGCCAGGACAGGATGGGTCACAGCTCACCATGCCAAACCCTGCTCTGGACACATCTCTGCCATGGTGGTGGTTGAACAAGCCCAGGCAGTGCCTCACTGCCAGCATGGATGCCCAGTTCACCCTGGTGCTGCCATGAGGCCTCCTGTGCTCATCTGCTCCATGCTGGCTTCCACAGCATGGAGGATGTCTCCTCTTTGCTGGCTTGCCAGCTGTTTGCCATGGCTTTGTCGAGTGTTAACAGAACTCCATTCTGCAAAGGAAGGAGCATCTCAGCCACCTTTCAGCTGCTTTTCTGTCCCACACTCAGCACTTTAATGCTAACAGAAGAAACCTTCTGTTTCTTCCACCTTTACCACATTTCACCACCTGTGTGCACAGCCTCTGTTAACTCTGCCATGCCAGGGAAAGGTTTTTGCTCAGGAAGCCAGCACTGCTGTGGTCTGAGGTTCTGTCAGTGGTACCCCTGGGTGGTGCTGAGTTTGCTTCCATAACCAGGATGTTTGCTCTGTGCAAAGTGTCCCAGCAGACTAAACACTGCTGTGACTCTCCATGTAGTGCAGGCATGGCAATAACATGACAGTAACATAAACTCTTACAGTGGCTGTAAAATGCAGCTCTCTCCTCATTAAAAGATTTAAAGATAGCTTGTTAAAGAAACACTCTGCCTGTAATGGATGCTGTGAGCACAGAGGGAACAAGCTGGCTGACTCTAAGCCACACAGAAAAGAGAATACCATTGAGTGGGGCAAACAAATCCACAGCACCTCCAAATCCCAAAGCAGTAGGTGTCCTGGGAATGTCAGACACAGAATGTGCATCCCTGAATGAAAACAGCTAGGGACAGCCTCAGATCATCCATCTCCACAGAAACATGTACGACAACAAAAACAGGAGATGAGTGTACAAGAGCTGCTTAGAAACTGCAGAAGGGATGGTGCCACAGGACCCTATTTTCTGGAGCTTGGCTCTGTTGAACTTGGGGGTGCTGCTGGGTGCAAAGCTGAACATGAGCCAGCACCAGGCACCCCCAGCCCAGCCCCAGCTGTGTCCTGGGCTGATCCCCAGCAGTGTGGGGCACAGCTGCTCTGCTGAAACTCCCAACCTGCAGTGCTGGGGCCAGCTCTGGAGTCCTCAGCACAGCACAGGCAGAAACCTGTTGGAGCTGGGCCAGAGGAGGCCACAGCAATGCTGGGAGGGCTGGAAGCCCTCTGCTGTGAGGCCAGGCTGAGAGAGTTGGGGTTTGTTCAGCCTGGAGAAGAGGCTCTAGGGAGACCTAAAGGTAGCCTTTCAAGATTTGAAGGGCTGGAGAAGGGCTTTTGACAAAGGCATGGAGTGACAGGACAAGGGGTAATATAATCTGTCTCAAACTGGACTGGAAGAAACTGGATTGAGATGAGACATCAAGAAGAAATTCTTCCCCATGAGGGTGGTGAGGCATTGGAACAGGTTGCCCAGAGAATATGTGGATGGTCCAAGCATGGAAGTGTTCAAGGCCAGGCTAGACAAGGCCTTGAACAACCTGCTCTAGTGGGAGGTGACCCTGCCCACGGCCAGGGTGTTGGAATCAGATGATCTTTAAGGTCCCTCCCAACTCAAACCATTCCCTGACTCTGTAATACCTGAAAGAACTGCCCCCACATGCTGTGCAACTTGCAACACAAGGTCTCTATCTAACCAGAAACATTTATTTAGCAATTCTGACAGCAATCTGCTCAGGCATTTCAGCAGTATAAGAACCTAAAAGAAACTGCTGGATTGTTTCAGCTACCCTTCACTTGCTGCACTAATAAACTTGAAAAGGAATGTTGTGAAAATGACTGGGGAAGAGCATGCAATCATTGCTACCTCACTTGTGAAACAGACTGCAGCAAAAAACATACACATGAAGCTTTGAACCCTAACAGCAAACAAAAAAAATGAAATCTGCTAAATGTCTGCTCGGATTGCAGCTAGAGCAAACTGCATTTGCAGTCACTTTAAGCTTCTCATCTCTGAGATTTTTCTGAACTGAAATGAGGTAACAACCAAACTAACAAAAAAAAAAAAAAAAAAAAAAGAAGGACTTTTTTCAAGCTTGTCTTTTCCTGCCTCCTGCTTCACACCCCTTTCCAACTCTCCTCAATAATAAGATATGTCATAGAATCATAGAATGCTTTGGGTTGGAAGGGACCTCCAAAGATCATCTAGTCCAACCCCCTCTGCTATCAGCAGGGACATCCTCAACTAGATCAGGTTGCCCAGAGCCCTGTTGAGCCTCACCTTGAATATCTCCAGGGATGGGGCCCCAACCAACTCCCTGGGAAACCCATTCCAGTGTTTCACCACCCTCATAGTAAAGAACTTGTTCCTAACATCCAATCTAAATCTGCTCTTCTCTAGTTTGAAGCCATTGCCCCTTGTCCTATCACTACAGGCATTTAGCAAACAGTCTCTCTCCATCCTTCTTGTAGGCTCCCTTCAGGTACTAGAAGGTTGCTATTAGGTCTCCCTGGAGTCTTCTCCAGGATGAACTCCCTCAGCCTGTCCTCATAGCAGAGGTGTTCCAGACCCTGATTATTTTCACAGCCCTCCTCTAGACCTGCTTCATCAGGTCCATGTCCATCCTGTACTGAGGATTCCAGAGCTGGACACAGTACTCCAGGTGAGGTCTCACTTGAGCAGAGTAAAGTGGCAGAAGCACAAGAGCCACAAGGATGATTAGAGGATTTGAGCATCTCTCCTATGAAGAGAGACTGAGAGCCCTGGGGCTGTTTAGTCTGGAGAAGAGAAGCCTGAGAGGGGATCTGATCAACATATATAAATAGCTGAGGGGTGGGTGTCAAGGGGAGGGGGCCAGGCTCTTTTGGGTGATACACAGTGATCAGACAAGGACCAATGGGTTCAAACTTGACCAGAGAAGATTTCAGCTCAACATGAGGAGAAATTTCTTTGCAGTGAGGGTGACAGAGCCCTGGAACAGGCTGCCCAGGGGGGTTGTGGAGTCTCCTCTGGAAGCTTTCCAACCCCACCTGGATGCATTCCTGTGCAGACTACCCTAAGTGATGCTGCTCTGGCAGAGGGGTTGGAGCTGATGATCTCTTCCAAACTCTGATATACTGTGATGCTGTGATACCTCTGTCCATCTGCTGGCCATGCTTCTTTTGATGCAGCCCAGGATGCCACTGGCCTTCTGGGCTGTAAGCACACACCAATGTAAGTCTGCTCAGAACATGATGCAGCTTCGGTTTCCCCAAGCCTGAGAATCCTCTTGATCCTTTTCTGGTCTTCTCTAAACATTAATCCACCTATCAAGCAGGAATCTCTTTTAGTTGTTTGACTCCAGCCATTAGTCAGCATGGTGAGTCCTTCAAATAGTCTCAATAAAAAGTTGCAATGAACTGGATGTGTGAAGGAGCTGCTGACCAGAAATGGGTGCTGAGAGCAGAGCTGGCCCAGCAGAGCCTGCCAGAATGACCATTGTCTGAAGGAAAGCAAACAACACAGCAGTAAACAGATGCAGATACTGATCTAGTCTAGAATCATCTCAAGCCATCTTGTGCATTCCCTCTGATGAGCAGCTGCTTGCATGGCAGATGTTCCACACTCATCTCCTAACAGGCCAGAACCACTTTCCCTTTCCACAGAGCTCTTCTGCTGAAGCCTTTTGATCCAGGTCAGAAACCAATGCTGGGGCACAATCTAGATTCTCCCACCCAAACAAGCAAGCATAACCAAGCACCAAACATGACAAAACATGAGCCATGCAGTGAGATTCCCAGGCCAAACTGATGTGCCAACAACCCACTGCAGATCCCCTCTGCCCTTAGTCACTGCTAACCACAGCCACAGTGACTACAGTGGCTACAACCTGCTTTCCATTTTTATCTGGGTAGGGTTTTTTGATTGCATCAGCTCACTACCAACTGAGAGAATGGGTCAAGGCTGGCAGAAGGGGGTGAAGCTTCACCATGTTACACTTTCCCACAGTGCCCACTGATCCGTTTCAGCAGGCAGCATATGAAGTGAGTTTACATGATCCTTGCCCCTCCCACAGCAAAAGAGGAGTCACTTCCTTTACAAAATGATTCATAATTGCAAGGAAAAATGAAACCCAGAAAAGCACTGTTTGCAAAATATGTACAAACTGTGCCTCTGTAGGCTGGCACTGTGCCACGTCTCCCCCACACAGAGTTCAAGTCATACAGGCTAAAGTGTTCTTAAAGAGAGCTGAGCTGAATTAAAGTGGTTTATTATGCAAGAAATTCCCAAATTAGGAATTAAACAGCTGATCCAAATGCTGATCAATTTCCCTTTTTACAACAGCTCCTCCCGACACTACACCTCTCTGCCAGAGAGCAGTTCTAGTCCCACAGCCTTCCCTTGGTTTGGGGGCCAGCCTGCCTACGAAGGGGACCTCCCTCAAGGGAGGACCAGCCCCAGGAGATGGCAGGGGCCAGAATGAAGAGATTCCCAAACAGCTCCTGTCCACCTTGACACAGACACAAAGCTGAGGAGCTAGACTGTCTTCACTGCTGATAATCAAGGGTAGAGGGGCCTGCCATTATGGAAACCCAGCCTGCATCTGTACTGACCCTGCAGGGTGCACAGCACTGGGGGGCCTGACCCACAGGTCAGCCCCTGGGCACTGCTGCAGGGCACACAGCAAGGGGCAGGCACACAGAGCACAACAGCTGGGCAATCTCTGTGGCACCCGCTTCTAGGCTTTCAGATTTTTGCTGTTTAAAAGTGACTACCTGATGCTGAATTTCCAGCATTGCTACCATTCAAGGTTTTCCAGAAACCCCACTGTATTCATAGGTATTTCTTCCTGCAGAGGTGATACTGAGCAGATCTGTGGAACACAATAAAAAAACCTGAACAACTGTTCTTGATTCACTAAGGCGGTAACCTGGGGACCACAGAAAGCACTACAAAATTTATTGTGTTCTTGATTGCATTCTTTCCTTCCTATGAGTGCAAAATCAGAAGGGTAGAGTTTACTGTGTCAACAGCAAATGTTCTGTTTAAATATTAAAAAAAAAACCCTGAGCAGTTAAACTAATATTGAAAACACACCAAGAGCTGGATCCCCCACTGCCTGTGTCACAAAGCAGCTTAGGTTGGAGCAGTGCAAGCACTGCCAACATCCAGTTCTGAAAGTTTTTAATTGCAAATGGCATTTCAAGTACATTTCACAGCTCACGGATTATTAGAGCAGCTTTTGCCAAGTGAATTATTGAGCTGCTGTGCTGAACAGAATGTGCACCTACCTATTTTCAGTCCATTATTCCAATGCTACATATTACAATAATGTAAAGTACACTACAAACTAATTCAAGTAATGAATTAGCTCTTTCACTCCAACATCTGAATAGCAAGAATATATTTACCATGGCCTCAATGCCACAGATAGATCTTTTTTAATGACAAAACCATTCCTGAGAACTTCCCTTGGGCATTCCCATTAAATTAGCACATGGTAACACAGCACCCTGTCAGCTTTTCTCTTTAAGCAATGTTGGCTCCCATTACAAACACATCTTGAAGATGTTTAGGGTGACAAGAGAGCGTGCACCAGGCTCCTTTCAGCAGGGTGAACAGGAACAGAGGAGAAAGGGCTGGTGTGGAGAGGGTCTCCACAGTGAAGGTCATGTGAGCAGCAAAACCAGCCTTTGAAAAGTGAGACCAGAATACACCACAAGCGAAAAGGGCATAAAATGACTACACAGAGCTCCAGATCCTATTCTACACAAACAGAATAAGCTGCTAGAAATCAAATGCACAGAATCAGCATAGAATGGTCTGGGTTGGAACAGACCTCCAAAGGTCCAACTCCCTCTGCAGTCAGCAGGGACATCCTCAACTAGATCAGGCTGCCCAGAGTCCTCTTGAGACTCACCCTGAATATCTCCAGGGATGGGGCCCTAACTATCTCCCTGGGCAACCTGTTCCAGTGTTCCACCACCCTCATGGTAAAGAACTTGTTCCTAACATCCAATCTAAATCTGCTCTTCTCTATTTTGAAGCCACTTCCCCTCGTCCTATCACTACAGGCCTTTGCAAACAGTCTCTCTCCATTCTTCCTGTAGGTCCCCTTCAGGTACTTGAAGGTTGCTATTAGGTCTCCCTGGAGCCTTCTCTTCTGCAGACTGAACAACCCCAGCTCCCTCCTGTCTTCATAGCAGAAGTGTTCCAAACCTGTGATCACTTTTGTGGCCCTAAACCACAAAATTCCAAGCAGGAATTCCCACTAATCCTGTGATGAAGTCAGCACTGTTTGTCATCAAAAGAAAATCCTCACCCTGAGTCTCTCAAGCTCACTTTCAACCTTAGAAATGACCCAATCCCAACACACCTTCAGAATCTTCCAGAGCTTCATTCATCTTCAGAACATTTCTGCACGCTCTTCTTTAGTTTTATCAACTCTAGGGCTGGCCAAAGAGCAGAGTCACAGTGAGATCACCAGAAGATTAACATGGAAAACTCATTAAGAGGTGACTTTCCTTAGCAGCAGCATAGCCTCCTCACTGGCAAGAGAGCTTAGTCGTTAATACTTCAGATCAAGGCAGTGCACTGCTGAGCTATGGCTCTCGCCTGAGCAACTCCCTGCCACTCTGGGATGGAAAAAATAAATGAAAGATTTTTTTAAGAAGAGAGGGGAAGGAAATGTAGAGGGAAGAAAAAAAAATTAAAGACCTAGTCTCCCATAGAAGAACAAGGATTTAGCCAGACTGTTTCTGTTCAGGTTAATAGAAGATAAGCACATAAATTCCACTCGGGTTAATGGGATAATAAATCCCTGAGACTTAAATATTTTATAAATGGAGCAAGACAATAGAAGTCTGCATTGCCAAACTAAAACCATCTCTGCAGGTCACTAATTAAAGAGAAAGGTCTACTTGATGACTGCTAGAAAGTAGTGCATTTCATTTACACACACATACACCCAAGCAGGGTGTTTTCAAGCACACTTGTACTGACCCAAGTTCCATTACCAAACCCTGCTTTGACTACTCCAACTTTTAAGATGTCCTACTAGGGACTAAGCAGAAGAAAATGAGTGCCTGCTGTAAAGCATCTGCATCTCCAGGCCAGAGCTGCTGCAGCTTTCCCCAGACAGCTGCATCAGCCTTGGCAGTGTTTGCACAGCAGCCTCATGTTCCTAGGACAGGCTCTGTGTGGGGGGCTTGGGCATGCACCAGCAGTGTGACACTGAGGAGACACTGGGCCTGCTGGAGACATGTGCCAACCTGCAGCAGGTTCCACAGCACCCAGACACTCAGAACTCCCAGCACAGGTGCTGGCCAGCAGATCTACACTTGCATAATGGGTGTCTCATGGACTTAGTGATTTCCACCTAACATCTGGGTTGGGACAGTTCCAGGCATAAATCCAAGCTGGGTGTAGAATGGGTTGAGAGTAGCTCTGAAGAAAGAGACTTGGGAGTGTCGACTGATGAGAAGCTAACCATGAGAAGGCAGCACTGCCCATGCAGCCCAGAAGGCAAATCACATCCTGGGCTGCATCAAGAGGAGTGTGGCCAGCAGGTCAAGACAGGGGATTCTGCCACTTTACCCCACTCTTATGAGACCCCACCTCAAACACAGTGTCCAGTTCTGGTGTCCCCAGCATAAGATGGACAGAGAGCTGTTGGAGTAAGTCCAGAAGCGGGTCACAAAGATGATCCAAGGGCTGGAACACCTCTGCTATGAGGATAGGCTGAGGCAGCTGAGGTTGTTCAGCCTCTCTGGGGGGACCTTACAGGATACTTGAAGGGATCCTAAAGAAAGCTGCAGAGGGACTTTTCATAAGGGTGTCCAGCAATAAGACAAGGGAGAATGGTTTTAAGCCGAGAGTAGGTTTCGACTGGATCTTAGGAAGAAGTTGTTCAGTACAAGAGTGGTGAGACTCTGGAACAGGCTTCCCAGGGAGGTTGTGGATGCCTCCTCCCTAGAGGTGTTCAAGGCCAGGTTGGATGAGGCCTTGAACAGCCAAGTCTAGTTAAGAGGCATTCCTGCCAATAGCAAGGGAGGTTGGAGTAGATGATCTCTAAGGTTCCTTCCCACCTAAGCCATTCCATGATTCCATGAACTGGTTTGCCAAAGCTTTGGAAGTGACAGGCAGGTTTTGCCCCAAGACAGCTGACATCTCCAGGGAAACTGGGATGTAGAGCAGATCTGCTACTGATTGTATCAGCCCTGAAAATAAAACCTCCCTTGCACTAATCAAACCCACCACACATGGAAATATAAAATATTAACAGTGTTACTCTTGGAAATAAAAGCAGCACAGAGAGGGTGTGCACACATTCCTAATGGCAAGATAAGGAGACGTGCCTCAGGGTCTCAGTACTACAGCTTACAAGAGGGGAAAAATTAAAATGCATATTAAGAACAGTTCCCTGGAGTCTTGAAGCACCACAGGGCAGGGGGCAGTTTGTAAAAACACTGTGGAAAAGGCACTATTTTTAAATGCAGGAAGTCCTTTTTTATAAGCATTGTAGCTATTGCTTTCTTCTTCTCACGTCAGTAACCTCATGAGCTGACCATGAATGTCTGCAGGGGCCAAGGTGCCCACAATCAGTTTGCTGTGGAAGGAAGTTCAGCTCCACATGAAACATCACCATCCAGTAACAATATTTAGCAGGAGTCACTGCTGTTTGCATGCCTGGGTTCACATGCTGGTGCCAGCAGCCCAGGGAGCCGTGGTGGTGAGCTGGTGTCTCTTGCCAGCTGGTCAGACACCCTGCTGTCTGTGCTGTGACACAGCACTGCAAGTCCTGCTGGCCTCAACCTCAGGACAAACACTGAGCATTCATGCTAACACCCAATCCTGCATACAAACCTCACCACTCCTCTGTGACAGAGGTGAGAGGGCAGGAAACACTCCAGAAGAGCAGGTCACTCAGCAGTCCTGCACTGTCACTGCAAAGATCTCATCTGTCACCTCCTGAGATCAGAAAGCTAACACACGAAGTTACTTCTATTGACAGCAGTAGGTACCTGGAGCCCCTATTACAAGAAAGATATGGAGGTGCTGGAATGTGTCAGGAGAAGGGCCACGGGGATGATCAAAGGATGATCAGAGGGCTGGAGCTCCTCTCCTCTGCAAGACAGAGTGAGTTGGGGCTGTTCAGTCTGGAGAAGAGAAAGCTCTGAGGAGACCTCATTGTGGCCTCCCAGTATCTGAAAGAGGCTACAAGAAAGCTGGGGAGGGACTTCTTAGGGAGTCAAGTAGTGACAGGACTAGGGAGGAATGGATCCAAGCTAGAGGAGGGAAGGTTTAGATTAGATATTAGGAAGAAGTTCCTCACCATAAGGGTGGTGAGACACTGGAACAGGTTGCCCAGGGAGGTAGTGGAAGCCTCATCCCTGGAGGTTTTTAAGGCCAGGCTGGATGTGGCTCTGGGCACCCAGTGTGAGGTGTCCCTGCCTGTGGACTGGGGTTAGAACTAGATGATCTTTGAGGTCTCTTCCAACCCTGACAATTCTATGATTCTACCTCAACAACAATCTAGTAAGATAAGAACAGATGGTGGTCTGAAGTCTCTGATCTCCTTCAGCTCTAAAAACTTGTTCCTTCTTCTCTAGACTGAGGATTCTTCTCTGACAGCTTCTGAACAGCACCTGGAACTGCATCCAGGTTCCATGAGGCCTTGAGTGACAGAACAGCAAATGGTACAAGCTGGCAGCATGGTGCTTCTGACTGACATATACAAGACCTAGGAGAGGTCCAGTGTTGGAGCGTTTGGCAAAGGGATCACCAAGGAATGCTACCCCTGTGAGTTTGCTTACTGATCTCAGAAGATAATCTCCCTCTGGCTGTGATTAGCAGAGCAAGGGAAGCTTACACCCCTGGTAGATTTGTGACCAACTAGTACAGCTCCACAGGCTGCCCTTAAGCTGTCTGCAAGAAATATTGGAGAAAAGCAAGGCTACTGCCATCAGGATTAATACTGCTAAATAAAAAAAATATTTTAAAAATCCACATCCACCCTTAGAAAGTTTTAATTTGAAATTCAAAATATGGTTAAAAGCAACTGTTTTGACCACTAACAGAGGCACAGACATTTTCTTCAGCTGTAAGAGTGTTTAAATCTGAAAAGGGGATAGGAGAGAACAGCATGTGAACACAACCCCTAGCCTTCAGCCTTAAGATGAGGAGTAAAAAGATGCACTGCTTCCACCTAGGAAGCCCAGTCACAGGGGCTGGTACCTACAAACCCCATGATCCAGTACAGAACTTGTTCTAGCTTCCTGGAGCTGCAAGCACATCACAACAGCTTTGCTCACTGTGAACAAACTGCTTCTCACAGCTTGTCCTTCTATCTCCTTTCTCTTCTCAGCTAGCACCATTCACATCTTTCTGTTCCTGACAATGGGAGCACCAACATCTTATTCCTGTGTTTAAAAATCTCATGCAGGCTGAAATACTCAGACCTGCCTAGCCCCAAGCAAGCCACATTTCTGCTTACAACTGTTGAGTTAAATGTGCTGCCCATTCATACAAGGCAATGTCTCTTCTAGTCCCCTCTGCAGGTGCACAAAGAGCTCCTCTGATCCTTCACTGCTTCTGCAGAATGTTAATGCTCATTATTTTGCTTGTCTAAGGTACCCCTTTCCTAGCTGAAGGAAGGAGAGAATTCCCCTAAGCAAACAGGGTAGCACGAGCTGCCTGCTTGCCCAGCTGCCCATCCTCAAGTAATTCTGGGGATCACTGGACAATTTCAATTAGACTTGAGAAAGAAGCCTCAAAGATACCAAAGATCCTTCTGGCAGCCTGGTAAACAACTGAGACACCTCTCAGGGTGAAGCACTATGTGCTCCTCTGTCTGGCTGAAGTTTTGGGGTGCAGTGAGTTGTTTAAACGAATCTCTGAGCTGACAGGTCAGTCCACAGTCTCCTCCCACACAGGGTACCCTGCAGCCCTCTTACCAAACCCTTGCAGTTTTATGCCCAGCACATAAAATTAAGCATACAGTTGTGATAATGTCCTCAAGAAGAATGGAAAGCAGCACACAGAATGCTTCCATGTCCCCTTGCCCACTTCCCTGGGGCATGTGGCTCTGCGTGGCTCCTCGTCCTTCCCAACTGTGTCTCCATAACCACACAGCATAAAGCACACGAAGCAGGAGTGACTCTTGATCACCCAAGGTATAAACCTGTCATGGCTTTGTTCAGTTTGGTTCCCCATGGCAAACAAGGCTGTTAAAGGCCTGGACCAGGAACATTTCCTCTTTAAGAATGTCCAGTGCATTCCCACTAGCATCATCCATTTCACACTTGATTTCACTCCAATGACTTCCACTCCATATGGCCCTCATGAGTTATTTCACCTGAGCTTCTTGAATTGTTTCACAACTCCTCCTTAGAGACTCTGATTTCTGTAAAGGACACACATTGATCTTCTGTGAGATGGAACATGGAATAAAGACTTGAAAGTTCTTTCCCCAGGTAAAAACTGCAATAAACTTCAACTTCTCTGCTGCTTTACTTTTTAATTGTAATCATCCCTTGCCAGTCAAGGCCTAGAGTCTCACTGATGGCACAACTGCTTCAAGCACGTTTAAAACAGCTTTAAATCATGTTTTCTTTAGTCTGTTTGCTTTGCCTTTGGTTGGGTGTAGGCAGATGAAAAGAGCTATACAAAAGTTAGGTGACAGCATATGGTTATTGCAACAATAACAGAATGCACAGCCTGCACACATGACCATTTCCTTTCTCTTCTGCATTGCTCAACCTGTACTGCAATTAGGAACAAACTGATTTTCACACACAAAGAAAGAAAAAAAACTCTTAAAAACCCCCCACAAACTCAAAGCAGCAGAGGAATTTACAGGGAGATATCCCTTTGCAACCAGACAAGTGAGCAGGCCACGTGGTTTACCAGTAGGAAGCTAAACTAAAGGTATCATTCAGAGTCTAGTCTTCTCTCACTCTATCATTAACAGCTGCTGGTTAATTTTGGTGATTTTAATGTATTTCTGCATCTTTTGTCTGCAAAAAGGATCTAACAATCCTTTGCATTTCTAGACCTGCTTCTGTATCTTAGAGTGAGTGTGTGTGTGCGTGTCACAGCTTTATTCACAGCTGTTGAAAGAGGCACACAGACCTGCTGGCAGACTGCAGGAGACCTGCATCTCCCATTCAGGCTACAAACTCTTCACGAGTTTTACATTTCCCCCCCTGGCAAAGTGATACAAGTTAAGATTTTCTTATGACAAACTTACTGAAATGCAAAAAGAATTAAGGCAATTACTGGCCAAAAAGACAAAGTGAGAAATCTCTGCTTTCCAGCTCTACACTCCTTCCCTTAGTGACAGATTCACTTTTTACCCTGTCTCACACATCCTGGTCAGGATGGGTTTTATCAGTGTAAATTAGCTCACTAGACTGAGAGTTATATTTTCCCTGATGGCTGCCAACAGCTGCCTTCCCTTATGTGACTTTCTGTAGCTGCACACTTCAGAGGAGCAGAAAGACAAGGTTGTAAGATGAACTCTACCTGGGTGAAGTCTGGGGTTTCAAAGGCATATATACCCATGGAATCCAAACAAAACCTATGGATACATTCAGAATAATCCCTCTGAAAGCCACCTAGCTCCTTGCTCAACTTCAGCTTCCGTCCTCCAGCCCTTTCAGCTGCAGAGCTGATCAAAACAAGGTCACAACAATATCCTCCTTTAATAAAAAAAAAAAAATGAAGCTTTTTCATTCCTTTCTTCTGGGAAACAGGTGAATTGTTTTTGTTCAAATACTGAACATTTTAACAAAGCCACCTTTGAAAGCAGCCCTTGAAAAGTGTGGGCCTAATAGGTTTAAGTTTCAAACAGTTCCAGGTCACTGGAAACAGGATGTCAGAATGCAGAAAACTTTCAGACATCATTCAGTGCACCAGTGAGAATCTTAAGCTCCATGGAGACAACCTAAGTACTCCAGCACTAGTTACTTTTTGCAGGGAATTAAAAAATAATAAAAAAGATTGATTTGGTTCTGGAGCAAACAGCCCTTCCAGCTCTGTGCAGGTAAGAGGCACACAGGAGGTCCAGAAAGGGATGCCTAGGGAAAAAAGCAAAAACAAAACCCAAACTACCCCACTCCACCCCCTTTCTCCCTAACTCTGGAGAACCGCTACTACTCCACGTGGCTCCAGGGAAGTCTACTGCAGGAGTTAAAATGGGGTACTCCCCACTCAGTCAAGCCCAGACAGCTTCTAACCCTGACATGTTTAGATTCAAACCTTCCTATGACAGAGCAGCTCCAGGAACAGGAGACAGAAGGTGCTTTGATTGAAAAGCCAGCAACAAAAAAAATCTTCATCACAAACAGTTCTTACTGTAGTTTTCTGCTGGTAGGAAACCAAAATCAAGTGTTTAGCATTCCACTTAAAACAAGGGTTCAGCAGAGATACTGTTGGTGAAGTGAGAAGAGCACAGTGTGTAAATGTTCAGATGTTGAAACTCTGTGCAAGGGCAAAATCACAGAGCAGATTTGAAGCAGATCTCAACATGCCTTTCATGCCCAGAAATGTGACTCCCATTACAAATGCCTAAGGCATCAACATCATAACCCTTCCTCTTCTGTCCAGGCTCCTCCTGTTTTATTCTAGTGTCTTACACAGAGGGAAAAAAAAAAAAAAAAAAACAAAAAGGAAAAACCCCAACAAAGCCCCAAATACCCTCCACACCCTGCAAAAAAACAGAATAACCAAAACCTGCAAACAAACAAAAAACCCCAAACAAACAAAACCCAAACAACCCAAAACAAACCAACAAAATCCACCAACAACAAGCCAGGTATTTTTACCTTTTTTCCCCACCTGTTAGCACAGTAAAATCACCTTTCAGAATATTGTGAAACTCCTGTAACACAGGCTCACAGGATGTTAGGGGTTGGAAGGGACCTCCAAAGATTATCGAGTTCAACCCCCCTGCCAGAGCAGGACCACAGAATCTAGCACAAGTCACACAGGAATGCATCCAGATGGGTCTGGAAAGTCTCCAGAGAAGGAGACTCCCTAACCTCTCTGGGGAGCCTGTTCCAGTACTCTGCGACCCTCAGAGTGAAGAAATTCCTCCTCACATTGAGGTGAAACCTCCTGTGCTGTAGTTTATATCCATTATCCCTTGTCCTGTCACAGAGTGCACTGAGCAGAGCCTGTCCTCTCCCTCTTGACCCCCAGCCCTCAGATATTTATAAACATTTATTAAATCCCCTCTCAGTCTTCTCCAGACTAAAAAGCCCCAGGGCTCTCAGCCTCTCCTCATCAGGCACATGCTCCAGTGCATCATCCTGGTAGCTCTCCATTGTAACAAGGGCAAACAAGTTATGGGATCCACTTGGTGAGGTCTTAGAAAGCATTCTTGCAATTAAACAGAAGGGAAGGCAGATATTCATTATTACCCTGAAAGCAGACCAGTGTTAAATCTAAAAAGCTGTGGCAGTGGTGATGAATGGAATGTTTTGCAGCCACTTTTGGGCATTCTAGTGTTAACAACAATGACAAACTATCAATCAGTCAAGTACAGATATCAGTCCCAGTTTCCTGAGGAAGACACAGAAACACACAAGTATTTTGTGATTTGCCAATGTTACAAAGGAACACAAGGAGTATGATGCCAGACCTCTCCTCCTGCAGCTGGCTCAGAGTTTTTCATAATGCAAACTGCAGAATCTTGTTCTTCCAATACTGAAATGCAGCTCAAACTCTCCAATGTGCTCAAAATCCATCAAAATAACTGTGACTGCAGTTTATACAAAGTATGAAATTCACTGTAAGGCCTAAAAGTGTGCTAGGTAACCAAATTCTTAATCAAAAGATGACAAACTGAGTTCAAGGGTTGACTGAAACACTAACAGGGATTCTTCCTGGTAATGAAACTGAGCATCTTCAAAATAATTTGCTTCACAATCATAATGTTCACAGACAGACTGCTCTCTGCCAGCTGATTACAGTTTGTTCCTTTCCCCACCTGCCCCAAACAATCCCATCAGAGGACAGCAGAAAGAGGATGATGACAGTGAGCTTCGGTTAGCTTACCTCCACTTACACACTGTAACTTCATTTTGTGCATACAGACTTGGAGGTGGTGCCTTCCTGACTGAACCCACCTTTGCTTTCAGCTCAGCACAAAGCTGCTGCTGCTTTTGCCTGCTGTGGGCCAGCAGCACCTCTGCCTCCTGGGCAGCAGAGGCTTCGGCGGCGGTGGCCGCTGCCCGCAGCAGAAAGGCTTCCCTGGCCTGAGCCCAGCCCAGCACCACGGCCCTGCGCTGGCTCCTGGCAAAGTGGCACCGGTCCCAGGCCTTCTCATGAGCAACCTGCAGACACAAAGCATGTCAGAGAGCTTTAAAGCCTGTGGATTAATAAAACAGTTCTAGGTATTTTGGTAAACCTTGACAGTAACGGCATAAGATTTAACAGTCTAAGTGCCAGGTGCTGCACTTCGGCCACAACAACCCCATGCAGTGCTACAGGCTGGGGGCAGAGTGGTTGGAGAGCAGCCAGGCAGAAAGGGACCAGGGGGTACTGGTTGACAGCAGCTGAACATGAGCCAGCAGTGTGCCCAGGTGGCCAAGAAGGCCAAAGGCATCCTGGCCAGGATCAGGAATAGTGTGGCCAGCAGGAGCAGGGAAGTCATTCTGCCCCTACACTTAGCACTGGTTAGGCCACACCTTGAGTACTGTGTCCAGTTCTGGGCTCCTCAAGTTAAGAAAGATGTTGAGTTGCTCAAACATGTCCAGAAAAGGGCAACAAAGCTGGGGAGGTGTCTGGAGAGCAGCCCTTTGAGGAGAGGCTGAGGGAGCTGGGGGTGTTCAGCCTGGAGAAGAAGAGGCTCGGGTGAGACCTTATTGCTCTCTACAACTACCTGAAGGGAGGCTGTAGACAGGTGGGGGTTGGTCTCTTCTCCCAGGCAACCAGTGACAGAACAAGAGGACACAGTCTCAAGCTGTGCAGGGGATGTTTAGGCTCAAGATGAGGAGACAGTTCTTCACAGAAAGAGAGATTGGCTGTTGGAATGGGCTGCCCAGGGAGGTGGAGGAGTCAACATCCCTGGAGGTGTTTAAGAAGAGACTGGATGAGGCACTTAGTGTCATGGTCTAGTTGATTAGTTAGGGTTGGGTGATTGGTTGGACTTGATGATCTTGGAGGTCTCTTCCAACCTGGTCGATTCTGTGATGGATTTCATTGCTGTATATTCAATATGCCTATGGAATCCACAACTTAGGGCCCAGAAGTATCCTGCCAGGCATGCTGCCAGCTGCCCAGGTTGGTCAGCAGTGGCATCGCTCCAGCCTTCCCTGTGCCACAGGACATTTCAGTAACCTGATGTCCCACTGCTCTCTTTTGAGCCGTGCTTCTGCAGTAGGAAAAAAATGCAATGTAGTGGCTCCTTCCTGCCCTACAGCACATCAAGTGCAAGGGGGAGGGCCTTTTAATGCATCTGCAGAGCTACCCAGCACTTGCAGCAAGATGAGGCTGGGTGATGCTCTATAAAGAGAGCACCAATTAAAGGAGTTGTACAGATGCTGTACAGGTGACAATAAGCTTTATTTTTTTCTTTCCTAACAGGAGATTTGGAAATCAATTCCTATCTTGGCAAGCAGCCTGCTGCCACCACCTAACAAAAAAGGTATTTGATCTTAAATACACCTTTTTGGCCTCATTCAGTGACATTCTTGAGAATGTTCAAGACTTCAACAGAAGTAGTAACAGGTAAGGCTGCAGAGACTGAGGCAGTTAAGTCATGAATCTGTCTTGCATGGCTAAAAAATACAAGTTACAGGGATGAAGGAGGTTCTAGTGATGACTATCTGCTCCCAAGTGTCAAAGGCACCATTCCTGATGCTGATTTACAGGCTTTGGGCAGGGGACCACAGGGATGCTGACTCATCTGGTGCCTAGCTCACAGACAGTCCTATCAGCTCATAGCTGGATGAAGATCAAGTTGTACCACTACCTCTGGAGCTCCTATTTGGTCAAATGCATGCTGGCCATCGAATCAGATCACATTGCCTTTGCTGCTGCCACAAACCCAGCAAGACCTAAAGCTAAGCCAAATGTAAGCAAGAAATGGGGTGGAGAGTTTGCACTTCTGAAGAGAGTCCTCTCTTTGAGGACCTGCTACTGGATCAAGCACTGTGCTTGTCCACTGATCCAGTCTTCTCCAGACAGAAGGCACAGAAGGCTCCAAGCACCATTCTCATGTAGCACAAACAGCATCCTCATGTAGCACAAGCATTTTAAGAATAGATCTTAGTGCTGTTTTAACATTCCTATATCTGTCATGCCAACACACACACACTAAGAGCCACCAATTCAATACTGAATTGTGATTTTTAAATTTAGAAATCTGAAATCTTAAATGAACCTTCAAAGAATCAATAAATGGCTATGTTTAAAACACAACTACCCTGTACAAGGCACAGAGTTATTTAGCCCAGTTCTCACAGACAAAATTCTCAAATACCCTTAAAGTTCATTGTTGGTGAAACTATGCTAATGATCAGTACCACTTGGCTGTCACCCCTCCTTTGCACCAGGAACTCCTCAAACACTAGCAAGTAGACGGTCTAAAAATACATGCCAAGATAAAAAAAGCCTCCCTGCTTTACTTATGAACATCCTGAAGTGTTCTGGCCTTGAAATAGGTTTCTCTATTAGCTGCTCTATGCTCATTCACTGCGGAGTGTGAGAGGAATCAGCAATCAATGTGAAAGGCGCTAGGCATATAAAAATAGCCTCTCCCTGAGAACAGGAGATAACTTCCCTCTTCCTGCTATATATGTGCCACAGAGCAATTAAAATAACTGTTCCTAGACAGGGAGACAGTGCTGTAGATCCTCATAAAAAAACAAACACCAGAAGCAGCAGAGCATGGCAGAACAATAAAGCTGTACAGCAGAAGCAACGCCAAGCAATTAACGCGGTGAGTTTGGCAGCAAGAGCGTGTGGAGCCGTAACATCTCCACACTGCTCACTCTGAAGAAGTGACAACCCTGGAGGAGAGTGGCCAGCAGATCCAGGGAGGTTCTCCTCCCCCTCTACTCTGCCTTGGTGAAGCCACACCTGGAATATTGCATCCAGGTCTGGGCTCCCCAGTTCAAGAGGGACAGGGATCTGCTGGAGAGAGTCCAACAGAGAGCTACCAGGATGAGGAAGGGACTGGAGCACTGCCCTAGAAAAGGCTAAGAGACCTGGGGCTCTTTAGTCTGGAGAAGACTGAGAGGGGATTTAATACATGTTCATAAATATCTGAGGGCTGAGGGGTCAAGAGGGAGGGGACAGGCACTTCTCTGGTGCACCCTGTGATAGGACAAGGGGAAGTTTAGGCTGGAGGTGAGGAGAAAGTTCTTCACAGAGAGAGTGGTTGGCCATTGGAATGGGCTGCCCAGGGAGGTGGTGGAGTCACCATCCCTGGAGGTGTTCAAGAGGGGACTGGACATAGCACTTGGTGCCATGGTTTAGCAGTCATGAGGTCTTGGGTGACAGGTTGGACTTGATGATCCTTGAGGTCTTTTCCCATCTTATTGATTCTGTGATTCTGTAATAAACTCCAGTACAGGAGCTTGCACCTCAACATGAGGAGGAAGTTCTTCAGTGTGAGGGTCACAGAGCACTGGAACAGGCTGCCCAGAGGGGTGGTGGAGTCTCCTCCTCTGGAGACTTTCCAGACCCATCTGGATGCATTCCTTTGTGACCTGTCCTAGATTCTATGGTCCTGCTCTGGCAGGGAGGGGGTTGAACTCAATAATCTTCAGAGGTCCCTTCCAATCTCTAACATCCTGTGATCCTCTGACAAGGTTTCAAGTTCATGCATTTTGGAGACAGGGACATCCTTTCTTCTCTGTGCAGAACCAAAGCTATAGTTAAGACATAAAGAAGCCCCCAGCTTGGCTAAACATTCTCTAATGCATGCGTTCAGCTCATGGTTTAAGTAAGAAGTGATCTGATTTGAAGGGACACTGACCAGGTCACGCCGAGATTTGTGAGGAAGGTATCTCTGCAGCACGTCCAGGTACAAAGTCCTCCTCCTCTGGAGATCACTTGGATACTGACTGATAACAGTCTGGAAAACCCACTGATCCTCTTCCTTCCAGTCAATATTCCTGTAGAAATGCAAACCAGTCAGCCCCAGCAGAACATCAGAAGGGAGAAGGATTTCTACAAACCTGACCTTTCAGTAGGCTCACAACCCTGCCTCTGCGAACTGCAGGCTGGAGCAGAGATGAGAAATCTCAGAATCATAGAATGTTGGGAGGTGGAACAGACCTCCAGAGATCTTCAGGTCCAACCCCCCCTGCCAAAGCAGGATCACCTAGGGCAGGCCACACAGGAACACATTCAGGTTGTCTTTCAAAGTCTCCAGAGAAAGAGACTCCACAACCTCTCTGGGCAACCTGCTCCAGTGCTCTGTCAACCTCACAGCAAAGAAGTTTCTCCCCATGTTGAGGTGGAACTTTCTGTGTTCTAGCTTATATCCATTTTTCCTTGTCCTACTACCAGGCACTACTGAAAAGAGCCTGTCCTCTTCCTCTTGGCACCCACCTCTCATATATTTATAGACAGTAATAAGGTCTCCTCTCAGCCTTCTCTTCTCCAGACTGAACAGTCCCACTTCTCTCAGTCTGTCTTTATAGGAGAGATGTTCAAGTCCCTTAATCACTCCTGTAGCTCATCATTGGGCCCTCTCCAGTAGATCCCTGTCTTTCTTGGTTTGGGGAGCCCAAAACTGGACACAGTATGGCAGGTGTGGTCTCACCAGGGCAAAGCAGAAGGAGACAAGAACCTCCCTAGACTTGCTGAACACAGTTGTACTAATGCACCCCAGGATACCATTGGCCTTCTTAGCCACAGGGCACATTGCTGTGCCATAGATAATTTTGATTGACTAATTAAACAAAGCAAACCTATATTGCTTTTCTAACACAATCATTTGTTGTGCCACCATTCAAGTGAATGGTTCCTTTCTTAAGCTGTCTTTTCATGGAGGAGTGATATCAACTTTCCCAAACCTGTGACATTAGTGAGCAGTCACACCAGACAGAAAACACAACATGCAAAGGGAGATGATGATCAGTCTCTATCACTGAGCACTAAATAAGTGATCACAAGGTGATGTGAAGTGATGGTATCTGGATGTAGCTAAAGGAGAAACCAGTTTACAAAGCAACTCTGACACCCCTAGCCTCATCAGCAAAGCCTAAGATTGAGAACTTGCCAAAACAGTAGGTGCAGCAATCAGCAGCATCCATGCATTTCAGAAATTTGGGTAGCAAGAAGGAACATAAACCCAAAGCACAGCATCACAGGTTTGGGTGTAGCAGATTAGATTTCACCCTCAATCTGACCCTGGGCCTTGGAGGGATTAACGCCAGGCTTTTGTTGCAGCAGCACTGAGTCAGACCAAAAGGTCTCTCCATCCCACTGACCTGTTTTCAGAGGTGACTAAAAGCTTAGGGAAAATTAAAGCAAGGTAATTATATGACTCTGCCCTTCCCCCCAGAAAAATTCCTGCAGCCTCCAACTGTTTGCAGCTCTGGGACTTCCTGAGCCAGCAGCCCTCTCACCTCTCTGGATACAGCTAGTAATCAGAGGTTCCTTCCTCCCCACTTCCATTCTTCATCCTCTGACTTTCAGGGGGAAAAAAAAAAATAAGAAAACCAACAAACATTCTTATCCTACTCTAACATTTTCAACACAGAATCATCATTCCAGGATCAGAATGGTGGCTACTGAATGAGAGCCAAGCTTGGGGAAACATTACAGCTACTATTCCCTAGGCATGAACACCTCGTTTCTCAGACTCTCTGTGTACTGTTTCTGTATTTTGTTTTTCTTTGAATAAATGTTAGGAGTTACTCTTGCCTTTTGTGCAAGTAGCACCATAATAAAGATGGCCAGATAAGGAGAAACTGCCTCCTACCTCCTTTGATATGCTCCAATAACACTATCAGTGCTACAAACTCTCCCACCCCCCCACCAAATAAACAAACAAACCAACCTCAAACCAAAACAACAAAGCAGAGTTCTGCAATAACGATGTTTGGGTTATACACAGAGAGAGTCCAGTCATGGAAGGGGTTTTTGTAGGAAACAGGAAGCACTAACTCTTGGCTGGTCCACTCTGGTAGCGCTCCTGAGGAGCTTTTCTGTTTATCAGTAGAGTAAAATGAAAGCGACACGTGAAAAAATAGCTTTGAAAAAGCCTGAGGTGTCCTTAAGACAAAGAGCACACACTGACACTTTGGTGTTTGCTTTTCCACACAGGAGAAGGGTTCACAGTCTGCATTTGTTGGCAGCTCTAGAATAATTCACAAAACACAGCCAGCAAAAAAACAGAACTCAAGAGCAAGCCCAAACTTTGAGCAGGCAGCTCACAGTTCACTCTCCCAGGGTGGTGAGCAGAGTGTATAAAGTCTTATCACTCCATCACACCTTATCTTGCCTCCCCAGACTTCAAACATCACTGTATGGGAATGTGTCAGGGCACAGCACTGCAAGCTCCTACAGTGGAGCTCCTCATCCTTCTGCAGATACAGATTTAGAAGTAGCAGCACTATACTAATAACACTGTCTTGGAGAATCATTAGTTAGCTAAAATTAATAAAGCTGTGGAAGGAGATTGCTTCCCTCTGCAAGTTGCACAAGATAGATAGGTATTATTCATACTTGCCACTTACTTCCCTTTTTCTTCTTATAAATTGCATGAAATCTCTGACAAACCATTTCTAGGGCCCAGCTCACTGCTGTTGCAGCCAGCCAGAAACGGAGGTGGCTTTGAAAGGAGGGAGAGAAAAGATTGAGCTCCTGTTAAAAAAGAAAAAGTTTATTTGCAGCGACCGTCAGCTACCAAGTAAATGCTGCAGCCAATGCAAGTGAAATGACAGCAGCAAAGGCAGAATGGCCATGGAAATGTTTCCTTGCAGGTGACTGCTTACATCTCCCAAGCCAGACAGAGAATATGGATGCCTGAGCCCAGTGTTTTTCATAAGCTAAGTCTAAAGAAGAAGTAGTGCCCCAGAAAGTGAAATAGGGCTCAGGAATCCTTCACAGAGGGAACTGCTGCAGCAATATCTTACAGCTTTCAAGCTGCAGTGCTCCAACAGCAGGCACAGTTCTCCAAAGACAAGAATTTACTGCCTCTAAGAAAAACCTCATGCAGCTGATCCTCTGAAATTAATGTTTTAAACTCTTCATTTTTCTCTAGAGGGAGCTTTTCTATGAAATCAGTTCATTTATTAATTTTAGAATCTCTGTGTCATAGATTGATGTTCTGAGATATAGGCTTTCTGAAGAATACCTTTAATGAACCAATTAATTATTCTTTGCTACAATTTAAATCTCTTCCACTGCAACTGTTCCTACTCATGATGAACTGAGTAGAAAAATACTTTCCCCCCACCTCCCCCAAGAAAGCATCTGGCATCCTTGTCTTTTCAGCCCCAATATTTTATTTGTCTGTTAGGAGAACTGCCATAACCCCCTGCTAGCCTTTACTCAGAGAGAGTACCAACCATCCTAGAGAACGTTTACTAAAGTAGGGGTTGGATCTCAAACTACTTCTTTGCAACTTCTGAAAGAAATCAGTAATCCTCTTCTGGGAGTCCTGGTAGCCCTCAGTATGGTGCTGCTTGAAACCTTACTTTGGTGACAGCAATGAGACAGGTCTAAGAGCTGAGATTCTCTTTCCTAACAATCTGCCTTAGATATTTCTGGCCATACAGGCTTGTGAAGGAACGCAGGTCTCTGTCTAAGGCAGAGTAAGATACAGCCTGGTCAGGAAACATTGTGCCATGGACTCGAGAGCAGGGAAAGCTGCAGATTCTGTGCTCTGAAGGCCAGCCTGGTGATTTCTGCCTCCCATATCTGACCCTTCCCTCTGACTTGTCTGTTCCTCTAACAGCCAGCTAGCAAGGGATCTCTGCACACCTCGGGGACAAGACGGAGAAAACCAAGGTCTGTGGAAGACACACTGGGGAGCGGTGAGCTATAGCTAAAGCCACAAGTAGTTTATTGTAAGCCCAGACAAACTGACTGCCACTGCCTTGGTTTGTCAGCTGTGCCAGAATTTGTCAGCTGGGCTGAGATTTTGTCAGCTGTTCAGAGACAAACAGCCAAAAAGAAAAAAAGGCAGCATGATTCAGCCCAGTGTATTCATACCCATTCAATGTGAGGAGAATTCCAAACTAGCTTGCCTGCCTGCCCTCAAGATGTGCCTCCCTTCAACGGCTGTAAAATTCCAGAAAGGAAGAGCTAATCTCGGATGAGTTCGAGCAGTGCCAACACATTTACAGGAATATTTAGGCTGATATCAGGCTTATTCACTGTCAAGATATTGACAAACTTTCACAAGGCTGAAAGCATGACCTGAATTTGCAATGGAGTGCTTGCTTTCCTTCCATGTATCATTCTGCTAGAAAACAGAGCCATCTTTATTTTGTGTCAGAACCGAAACACAGCAATTGTCTTGTGCTCCACGGCCCTGAGGCAGCTGCTTCCTTTGAAACAGATTCACCCTGCAGTCATCTCTGGCTTCACACATGCTAAGGAATACAGACAACTGGGAAGGAAAGGTCCCCTCTCCACCCTGGAACCACCTCCCCAGACCCTTTGCAACAGCGATGGATACTCCTGTGGAACCTCCAGGCACACAGACAGCCACGATGCCACCAAGTGAGATGTTAACCTCCCTGACCATTAATTATGTCAGTCACTGATTGTTGTACCAGAAACATCCTGGGAAGAGGCCTGAAAAGAGGAACTGAATTTTCTGGACTTAATCCTAATACCCCTGAATGGCTGCTAGAGAGGGTACAGGGCTGAACACGCCATACTCCATTCATCCTTCAGTTGGCTAAATAATTCAGAACTCCTTAGAAACCATTCACCCCCCCCAAAAAAAAAAAAAAAAAAAGTAATGGTGTTTAGAGAGTCACCAGCTACAGCAAACACATCCCTTCCAAATTCACATCTCATGGGATAACTCAGGGCTTGGGTATTTCTCAAACACAGACATCTGGTTCTTAGCAGCAGCAAAAGCAGCTAATTTAGAATATAAAACATCCCATATTATGCTTGGGAAAAAAAACCCCAACAACCAAAGTCTTCCTTTCTGAAAGCAATAAATGCTGTAATACACATTTCAGAAGGGCTGGAAAGCACAGAATCACAGAATTGTTGGGGTTGGAAGGGACCTCAAAGACCACCTAGTTCCAACCCCCCTGCCATGGGCAGGGACACCTCACACTACAGCAGGTTGCTCACAGCCACATCCAGCCTGGCTGCAAAAACCTCCAGTAATGAGGCTTCCACCACCTCCCTGGGCAACCTGTGCCAGTGTCTCACCACCCTCATGGGGAAGAATTTCTTCCTAAGGTCTAATCTAAATCTACCCTCCACTAGCTTGGATCCACACAAAGAATATGGCAGAATATTACTGTATTCTGATCTTAATTTGGAAATTCTGTGTACATTTTCCCTACTCTTTGCTCAGACAATCTGAGCAGTTGAACAACAAGGTGTGGAACACCAGAAGGCTGCTATCAACTTCAGGTCTCTTTACTGTACATTCAAGCATGTGACAGGAGAGGAAGAATGATAGAGAATCCTCAAAGTGACTAAGTTATGTTATCATAATTGTTCTACTGAACAAATCACAGAAGTGAGAAAAATAACATATTGCAGGAGCCTGTTTGGTATCTCCGGGCACAGAGCAGTGATGATAATTGCAAAGGCTTCGTTAAGGCTGCATTCATCAGTACAGTGGATACACACCAAGGTCACAAACCTGCCACTCAATTCTTGACAGGATTGCTGGATCAAAGTTAGCTTGATGAATTATAGAACACTTAAACCACAAGGCAAACCCATAACATATTTGCATGCAAATTAGTCCATGTAAGTGTAAGAAGTGACAAAGAGTGTGGTGTCCTTCACAAAACTCAGATTTTTTTGGAAGTAAGCAATAGTACAAGAACAAAGTCTTGCTTTTCTTCATGGAAAACACATTTTATCATTGCTTTGCATAAAACCACAGAAACAAAAATGAGCAACACATGCCATCCAGAGGGACCTTGAAGGCTGGAGAGGTAGCCCCAGGCCAACCTCCTGAAGTTCAACAAGACCAAGTACAGGGTCCTGCATCTGAGTTGGGACAATCCCAAGCACTGATATAGGCTGGGCAGGGACTGGCTTGAGAGCAGCCCTGACAAAAAGGACTTGGGGGTGCATGTGGACCAGAATGGATGAGGATGAGCTGTCAGTGTGCACCTGCAGCCAGAAAGCCAACCACATCCTGGGCTGCAGCAAGAGGAGTGTGGCCAGCAGGTCAAGGGAGGTGATTCCCTCCCTCTGCTTCACTCTGGGGAGACCCCACCTGGAGCACTGCATCCAGTTCTGGAACCCCTGCTTACAGGAAAGATCTGGACATGCTGGAACATGTCCAGAGAAGGGCCATGGGGATGATCAGAGGGATGGAGCTCCTCTGCTATGGAGACAGACTGAAAGAGTTGGGGCTACTCAGTTTGCAGAGGAAAAAGCTCCAAGGAGACCTTCTTGTAGCCTTCCAGTATCTGAAGGGGGCCTACTACAAGAAAGCTGGGGAGGGATTTTTTAGCGTGTCAAGTACTGATAGCACTGGGGGGAATGGAGCAAAACTGGAAGTGGGTAGATTCAGATTGGATGCTAGGAAGAAGTTCTTCACCGTAAGGGTGGTGAGACACTGGAACAGGTTGCCCAGGAAGATAGTAAAAGCCCCATCCCTGTCGGTTTGAAGGCCAGGCTGGATGGGTCTCTGAGCAACCTGATCTAGTGTGAGATGTCTTGCCCATGGCAGGGAGTTGGAACTAGATGATCCTTGAGGGCCTCTCCAGCCCTGACAATTCTATGATTAAAGATTTGGAGATTGGAAGGCAAACAAGCCAGAGACCAAGATCTATCTTTAAATAAAATGCCTCAGACATTGCTGGTGGTTCATTTATGATTTCATGCATCTGCAGCTAACAATAACTGTCAGGCACTGGTCCAAACGGGGTCAGTTTTCCTACACAACCTACCCTCACATCCCATCAGCAGATTGCTGACACAGCCACCAACACCAGGCACTTCTTTCAGCTACATTCATTTCCTTTTTCTTGCCTAGATATCAGAACTTAATTCCTTCAAAGTACCACTGCATACTTTCATGCCCACCACTGATTTTTCTTTCCCTTACAAATATGGTAGTTTAAGTCTTGAGGGTGCTTAATTACCAGTGCAGAATTAGCTAACTCAGGAACCCAATTCAAACCTGGTGTGTGATCAATGAAAAGACCACAGTAGATTTTCCAGCCTTTTTCATAGATTCTGTCACCTCCATGGCTGTTTGTCTATTATTCAGTAGCACACATGCTGTGTGGATCAAGGGATTTAAATGTATGAGTTTTCTCCCAAGTTGTGTTGATCATGAACACCAACCCACTTTTAATTAAAACCACTAGAAAGACTTTGTGCATATTTAATGATTTAACATTTGTCAGAGATTTTCTCACATAGGTTGTCAAAGCTTCTTCCATAACAGCAACTGTAACCAAATACCAGAGAGCAAAGGAACTGCTGTAAACTTGCCACCTGTTATTTAACAAATGTTATAACTATGTGAAAGATCAGAACAATTTTAATAAGTATTGTGTTCTTACAGCTCCCACAGTGTCAGGTAACAGAAGAAGAACCACCTACAGAATATCTGTACAGTTAATACAACCCTAAGTAGATTATAACACATCCCTTCCTATGGGATCCAACACCTTACACCTGCTCCAGCACCCCCAAAATGCTTCAGCAGCAGTGGCAGGAGATTTAAGAGCAGTGCTGTTGGTGCACACGGAGGAAGAGGGAGATTTAGAAGCAGCATGTAATTGTTTTACCCAAGAAACTTCAGGACTTTCCTGCTCTCTCCACTTTCTTCTGCCCAGGCTTCAAACAATTCTACTAACCTTCCTATTAGTCTTCTTAAAGCCTGATGCCATTCTAAGCCAGAGGAGTATGAGGAGATAGTAAAAAGAATTCAGGGCTGCTCCAGTATCTGCAGGTCAGCATCTCCAGACTCAAGTTAGCCTCAGCAGAATCACAGAATGGTTTGGTTTGGAAGGGACCTTAAAGATGATCTAGTTCCCACCCCCTGCCATGGGCAGGGACACCTCCTACTAGACCAGGTCGCTTAAGGTGCCATCCGACCTGGCTTTGAACACAGCAAAGCTAAGCTATAGAATCAACCAGGTTGGAAGAGACCTCCAAGATCATCCAGTCCAACCTACCACCCAGCCCTATCCAATCAACCAGACCATGGCACTAAGTGCCTCATCCAGGCTTCTCTTGAACACCTCCAGGGATGGTGACTCCACCACCTCCCTGGGCAGCCCATTCCAATGGCCAATCTCTCTCTCTGTAAAGAACTTCCTCCTAATATCCAGCCTATGCCTCCCCTGGCACAACAGTCTATAGCCATGCAGGTAATGTTACACTTCTTGATCATTATAAATATTTGAGGCATTTCTACAAACATTTTAGTTAGCAGAAAATTTTCTCCTCCTTTTTGGTTATTCTGAATCCAAGCTACATACCCTTCTTACATTTCTTTAAGAGAATTACTGCAGTGATCCAAAACTTGTGAAAAAAAATGGTCTGTTTATCTGCTTTATAGATAAAAACATTCTAGCTCTCTCTCAGAAAGACTCCTTTTTCCTAGCATACATTTGAGAGTAATTACCACACAGAAAGAATCATTTTTATTCATACGAGGGCACATGAAGAGGACATTTGATGCACAGCAGACTGTTGGTTCTTTAATCCCCAGAACTTTTCACTGATCATTTCAGATGAGAGCTTTGGAAGGGACTGCCTCAGTTCCCCTGGGCTGTCTAGCCCCAGAGAGCAGGACAGAGCTCTTGGCTCTCAGAAGTTAGAACCAACTCTAATAGCAAAGGCAACTGCAGCACCTGTAGGTTACAAAACACATCATAGCCATGTACTTTACACCCGGCAAAAAGAAACCCCAAGCCAGACATCATTACCTATGTAAAACTTCTAACTGCTGGTCGATCTCCTGGAGCTTAGACCAGAAGCCGCTGGCAAGCTTTTGGTATTCACTGATAACCAAGGTCTTCAGATCAGGGTAGGGGCATTCCAAAGACAGGAGGGCTGAAGGAACTTCAAGGCAAACTCCATTTATCTCTTCAAAAGAATGTGCTAATGCCTGCGATGAAAAAACGCTGCTCAGACTACCCTGCATTGTATTTTCTCTCTCAAACACACCTTGCCAATTAAGCTTACAAAGCTTGCTTACTTTTGTTTTATAGTCCTCAAGCTCTCTTTCCAAAGCCAGGCTTTCATGGCTAAGGAGTTCCAAGATTGCTTTCTGGTGCTTCTTCACAAATTTGATCTAGTTGATGAAACAGATTACTGTTACTTCTTTTGTCGTGTTTCAGCAGGAAAGCTCTTCTTTTAGTAACCAAGAGCCTGATTCCCAGTCCTGCACAGCTTGTACAGACTTCAGTGATTTACACTGTGGCAAGTAGAGAGGTTACTGGATGCTCTGAATGTCAGTTACACTCTCCAAGCATTACATAAAAACGAAGTGCTAAATATACTGTGATAATAAATTGTCAAAGCAAAGTTAAAATACCAACTTGCTGTAACATCTCAGCTGGATTGATCTTAGCTTTCAGGCAAGACAGCATTTCAGACAGCCTGGATTTCAACTGCTCCCTCAGCTGCCAGATAGGAGCTACAGTATCTCCTCGGAACGCAGCCCGCTCCTTTGATAAGCGATGCTCTAGATCCAAAAAATCAAACAGAAAGCTTTCTCAAACACACAAAATGTTATACAGCACTGTGCTTTCTAATCTACACCTGTCGAGAGGGGCATTTTAAAACTCAAGTAATCAAGATAATGTCTTACTTGTTATAGTCAAAATTAATAAAAAATTCTTACCCAAGTCTCTCATATCGACAAAAAAGTTGTGCTTATGGCTTTCTTCATCAAGAAAAGTCTTTATTTCTGCTTCTGCTTTTTGCCTGGAAGGTATGAAAGAGTTTTACAGAAGCTTTAATTTCTTATTCATGAAGTCTTCAAGAACGATAAGCCTCAAATACTCTAATAAAGTAAATTTGCCTGGGAAGGTGTGAAGTGCAGGACTTGGACATGAAGGTGGCATAGAAGACGCTGCCTCCTCTGAGCAAAAAATGCTTTTGTGGATCTGCTGTACATACAATACACAAGCTAACAGAAAAAAAAAAATCAATACCAAAGCTGCCTGTTGGGTGTACTCAATATGCACACCCAGGGAGACTCTGAAGAAAGTGTCTGGAAACCTCTGCTGCTCTCACAAATACATGAGATCATCACAGAGAGGTGCATGCAGAACATCATCCATTTTGTTCTCCCCTGCTTTTGTGTGCTCTCTTTATGTCTTCATATTCCTTTCAATGCAGGTCACAACTCTCACACCATGCACAAAAAAATATCTCCAGTTCAGGTATTTTAATCTTTTCCTCTCAATGCCTCTTGAATCAAGGGTGTCACACCAGAATCTGTTCACTGAAGACTTTCTCTAACAATGGCTAATTAAGATTCCTCAGCTCTTACCTGTTCTCACTCAATCTTTTATGCTCTTGCCACCACACTTGCTGGTGCTGTTTCAGCAGCATTTGCTCTTTTTTATTTTTTAAAACTTGCCTGTTTTTTTTAATCTGCAGGGGAAAAAAAATTAAAGCTTGTAAGTGTTTGGAATCTATTCAATAGCTTTATCAATTGCCTTCATGTGGAAGGTTTTAGCTACAGAACAGTGAACCTAAAAGCTTTATTCCAAACTGTGTTTCTTCTAGAGAACAGGTTCATATCTAACCAGTTTTCATGAAAAAAAAAAAATCCATTTCAAATCCCAATTAAATGAGAAAAGAAAGTGGAAAAAAAAAAAGCAGTCCATGTTCTTCTTCCCCTTTTTCTCCTTTTTTTCCCCCCATCCCTATTTCCCAGGAGGTGAAGGGGGAAAGATGAGTATGAGAAAAAAAAAATCACCTCCTTACAGGTGGGAAGATGAAAGGGGGAGAAAGCATCTCTGCCAGCTAAAAGAATTTCAAAAATTGATTACTAAAAGAGTGCTTTTTTCAAAATGTATCCAATTAAAGAGGCTCTGAAACTGTCTAAGGGCTTCACAAAAACATTGCTTCCAACCACAGATGAAATAGAAATACTTGCTTTTGAGACAGATGGAGTTCCTGCTTGAACTAGAGGAAAAGCAGTCAGGGAAAGGCTGATGAGGCGGTAGCCAGATGACTCTGGCCAAGCAACAATGCAGGAAAAAAGATCAGAAGAAGATTGGCTGCCAGAAGCCCCTGAGACAAGTCAGTTCTCTCTGAACCTCCTGCCATCACAACTGTGTTCTGGCCTCTCAATGGATCCTCAGGACAAAGCAGCATTTCAGTTCAGAACTGGCGCTCTTCCTGCTCCTTCCCTTTTTGCTGCCTTGCCACTGCCTTCCCCCACATCACCTGCCCCAGGCAACTCCTAGTGGCAAACCCCCTTCTGACTCCAGGGGCTCCCACAATTCACACAAAGCCCCCTTCACTTCTCCTCCCCATACTTCCTACAGACACATTCTGCTGCAGAATAGTAGGAAGACAAGAAAAAAATTGCAATCTCTTGGCCTAGGTTACTACTGGAGTGACATCTTCACTTGTTTCTCCCTGGTCTAGTTTAGGAAAGAAAGAACCTTCTGAGTCACAAATGCTGGTTCTCCACTTGGCTCAGGTGGAAGCAATCTGTTTGAAATGCTCAGCCACCTTTCCTGCCTGCAAACAGCTGGAATAAACCAAACTTCACCTGCTCTGTGTTCACATGCAGGACGCAAAAGCAAACCCCTCCAGACATGCTGTCTGTGCCCTCCGTGGCCAGGCAGGTGGTACCAGCAGGCTGCTCCAAGGGGAGCTCTACAACTGCTCTGCAGCACTGACACAGGTAAGCAAGAATCCCATCACTTCTCAAAGCACAGCCCCTCCTTCACCCACCACCAAAGCTAAAACCTTACTTTAAAGCAGAACACCTGAAACGCTGAAGCTAGAAACACTTACACCTCTCACATGAAGCCGAGATTAAGAAGCCTGGTTGAATACAGCTGGTTGCTAGACCATCACATAAAGAGGAACCACAAGTAGAAGGTGGTGAACCCACTGTGGCTTTACAGCAGCCCTGCTTTAGTGGTGTCACCTGGGTAAGAAGCTGCAGCAGGGGCTATGGAGAGGACAGTGAATGAGAAACAAGGGGTTGATAGGAAGGCCTGCGTGTGACTGTACCATGGGAGAGCTTGGGAACACCTGGTTTACGCCTTCCATCAGCACATTACAATGCTTTTCAATCAAAGATAATGTCTCCTTATCTTTATTGCTTACATATCTTCACGTTTAAAAAGTTACTTATTGCTTCCTCTCATCATTAGGTGCTTAAGAGCAAACTTAGCAAACAAAGTGCTATATTTAAAGCCATTTGAAATTACACACATCTTTAAATCCATTCTCAAACTGAAATGATTTTAGATTATTTTAACAGCAATGACATTTATGTATAGCTGCTGCAGTATTAGCTTTTTCTTTTTTTCCTGTAGGTGTTGCATTTTTCTTTCTTAGGCAGCCAGCAGCTGATTCACCATTTGCTGCTCTGGCTCTGCCTCAGTGGGGGAGCAACCCAGCACTCAGAACATGGAGAGCCTGAATCAGCAACAAAGGGAATAGGTGGGCACACATTCTATTCTGTGGAGCTTTCAGCACATCTATTTTACTACCTACTCAACTGGAAAAGGCTTGAAAAGGTGAAACACCAAAAGATGATGACAAATTAGTTTAAAGCTTGAATGAATTCAGTAGAATTTTGCACTGCCAATCTAGGAGGAAACATCTGCCAGAGCTTTTGCTCTATTATACTTAACCTGCATTAAAGGGAACAATGCTATAAAGGAAGTAGGTATTTTTGCTTTCATTCACTGTCACCCTTTTCTATTTTAAATATGAAGAGAAGCTTCATGAGCAACCCCTTGGTTTGTTGCAAGGCTTCAGGACAGAAGACTGAGCTAGTAAATGATGCTTCTACATATTCCACGTACTGAGATTTAAGAAACAGCATCAGAACAAAGGAGCACAGGGTGACGTTACCAACCAACAGAGCTCGTTTCACAGCTCTTGTTCAAAGACTTTCTAAATATGTTTTAGACATTTAAAGAAATTTGGGGGTTGTTAGAATCACACAGAACATTAAGGGTTGGAGGAGACCTCCAGAGACTGAGTCCAACCTCCTCTGCGCCAAAGCAGGATCACCTAGGGCAGAACTTCATCATAATCCCATGTTTCTCCAGCAGATTTTCTTTTGAACTCTGCAATCCTGTCTGAATGAAGACTCTCAATTATATTTTATACGCATCAGAGACATCATCTGATCAGGTCTCCCAGCTATCCACACAGGAATACTTCAGGCACTGCATTTGGCATGTTTTCCACACACTTCAGTGCAGCCTTTGATTCCAAAGGCCATCCTGCTCAGAGGAACAGCCAAGGACAGGAGAGACAATAAATGGCCAGGCTAGCACAGGTTAAGCACACAAATGGTGTTACCCTTGCTGGAGTTGCAGTTTCCTGAACAAGCACTCAGGTAACATTCCTGCTGCAAGGAACTGTTTTGAATCTGCCATTTCCCTCCCCTCTTGTTTTTTTTGTCTCTCAGCCTAAAGGAACTATTTCAGCTGAATGTGAATCTGTCAGTTTCACACTTCTTCCTGTAAAGGTGATGATGTTTTTTAGCCACCTAACACTCAGCAGTGAAGCAGTTGTACACTAAAAGCAGCTCACACGTATTGGGGACTGGAGCATGTGCCTTATGAGGAGAGGCTGAGGGACCTGGGGCTTTTTAGTCTGGAGAAGAGAAGACTGAAAGGGGATTTAATAAATGTTTATAAATATCTGAGGGCTGAGTGTCAGGAGGGAGGGGACAGGCTCTGCTCAGTTGCACCCTGGGATAGGACAAGGAGCGATGGATGTAAGCTGCAGCACAGGAGGTTCCACCTCAACACAAGAGGGAACTTCTTTACTGTAAGGGTCACAGAGCACTGGAACAGGCTGCTCCCCAGAGCTGTCGTGGAGTCTCCTTCTCTGGAGACTTTCAAGGCCTGTCATGGATGCATTCCTCTGTGACCTGAGCTAGATTGTATGGTCCTGCTCTGGCACGGGGGTTGGACTCAATGATCTAATTGTGTCCCTTCCAACCCCTGACATCCTGTGATCCTGTGACCACTCCATAGCATAGAATGTTGGTCTAGAAACTATTTCCACACAACTGTGAACACCCATAGCCAGCAAGACATGCTCCAGAGAGGTTGGAGTCTTCTTGTGGGATCAATGCACCCCTAGCTAGTTTGTGGATGACACCAAGCCTTCCCATACATTTGGGGTTGCTGTTTAAGGAGCTTGTTGCCAAAAATATTCAATGTTTTCCCTGTGTTTGTAGGTAACGTTGGAAGTGATCAGAACCACCTTGTCAGAATGGCACAAAATTAAAAATAACAGTAGCAATAATAATAATAAATAAATCTTTAAAAAATCATTATTTCTCCAGTGCTGCATGCAACTGAGACTGACGAGACAGGAGATACACATTCAGAGGACAGCCTGGGAAGCAAGACACTTCATGATGATGCTCCAGCACAACAGTTTTTAAAAGCTACCTCCAGGCTGCTTCTACCCAGCAAGGTCTGGCTGCTCTCAAAGCCACTGTAGGTCTCAGAACCCACTCCAGTCTGACTGCCAACAGCACAGTGTCACACAGCAGCTGGTCAGTGTCACTGGAACCTCCACAGCAACCAGCAGCAGCCAGCTCAGGGCCACGACTGCTGAAACTACCTATCCCAGAAGTGTGCCACAAAGATATCTGAACAGCTCCACTCTGATCTGCAGCAGGACCCAAGAGTTAGGTTGTCATGGCATGTGGGAGCTTAGCTGTGTCTCCACCAAATGTGCCTCTGAAGACATTGTTTGTCTTGAGCATCAAACCCAAGCTAATGAACCAGGCCAGATCCAACCCTGCTGGCTACAACAATGGAGCAGGCAAAAAGTGTTGCAGATAAACAAGGTACCCCAGAGCTGACATGGCCAAGTAAAATTTGTACTTGGTCTTCTTTCCAGCTTGACAGCCCCAACTTCTGCTGCTGCTTCAGTTCTGGTGGTGATCTTGTTTTATCCACATATTATAAATCATCATTCTTGATAAAAATGAAGTTTTTATTAAACTTCACTCATATTAAGTAGACTATCTTATTATTTACCACCTGGGTCATGCTGCAGCTATTTGTACCTCTCTATCTAGCTCTACACTTCACATTTTAGGGCTAAAAACTCCCTCTTAATTTTCTTTTCAAGATCTACCTCAGCTTGACTTCTTGAAATCCTCTCTTCATATCCTTTTGGTTTATTTCTTTCTGGATCAACATCCCCTTTCCATTTATTCCCCTAAATTCTTCATCACCCAGCATTTTGAATAGTTCATGTAATGAGTCTGGATTACTTTCCTCAAAGCACTTGAATACAACTTCTTTTCCTGTCTTTTTAAGAAACAGAAACCTCACACATTTGGAATCTCTTGATTCAAAGGAACTCCACACTTGGACATTAATAATGTCCAAATCAGCATAACCCTAACTGTGAGAAACTCTCATCCTTTGCCCTTTTTTGCTGAACACTGTCACAGCAATTTGTTATTGTTGTTCATTCCCAGATTCCCTGGGGCAGGGAAAAGAAACACAATCACTGCATTTTTAAATCATTCCCATTACAAACAGCACAAAAACATCATACCTTTAACTGAATTTCTGCAGATACCATTTTTTCTGCTGCAGCAAGTTCATATAGATGTTTGTAGTCAACAGGTTTATACTTCTGGCTGTAAAGGCCATTTCTTATAGGAACCACCAGGTTTTCTAGTCACATAAAACACACACAGAGTCATTTCAAAGTCTGGAGAACTATTTCAAGTGTGAGTGATAAAATAAAAGCATTACAGACAGAGCTTAGAAACAGTATGTTTTTAAACATTTAAGAGTTTCCACAACAAAGAGATTGTTAGTTGGTGAATCAGGATTTAGAGCAAACATAAGCTGTTAGAAATTATATATGTTAACCATTTGCCTGTTCACAAACAGTTTCTTAAAAAGTGTTTTTTAATATAGGAACTTAAAGAATAATTCACATTAAATTGGGTTTACTGGGTTTGGTCTCCACTAAACTTCTGTAGGCTCTGGGAAAATAACGTACATCCTTATGAAATAATAAAAAACCCCCAATAAATTGCAAGGAAAACATCATACTTGGTTCCTGCTGCATGCAGTATGGATTATAACATCTACTTTCTGCAGTCCTATCATCAGCATTTCAAAGACTGTTGTCCAAAACAGCCCAGAGGAAGCTCTGCTGGAAAAGCAGCTGAAGTCAAAGATTGCACCAAGCTGGTCTTCCACCACACATTGAAGATGCTTTCCAATGACCCCTTTGAGAAGTTTCACTGAGGGATTGCCATGTTCCTGACTCTGGCCTTCAAAAGCTGTTTTGAAGTTGGGTGTTTGTTATTGTAGCCCTGCTCTATCAGTTTTAGCCAAAGCAGGGCCATTTGATCTTCACAGACTCCCTCCTTGGGAGGTTTGGCAGGACAGCTTCACAGATCTGCATTTAATACCAACACCTGCTGATTGGAAATGACCATAGTCCCAAAGCTACTAAACAGACTTGCCTTCCTGTCCCACAGCAAGCTGGGCAGTTACCCACATCCCCAAAAAACAGTTACCTCTAGTTTACCCTGCTGTCCCCCTCTAAGCTTACATTCCCATTCTTAGAATCCACTGCCTTGATTCCTCTTCCTCCTCCCCAGCTTCCTAAGCATGGCTAATATCAACAATTCCTGGTCACTTAAACACAAAGCATATTATGTATACACTTAATACCAGGTGAGCCAAGGACTGAGCAACCAGATCACAATGAATCCAGCAAGCCAAGGCTGCAAGCCCTGTCTCAACACAACTGTCCACACAACAAGGCAGAAGCACCCTCAAGCACCCTGGACGCAGTGCTGCCCAATACCGACAGATTCTCCTGGCTCCTTGGCCTCCCACCAAAACAGCACAGCATCTTTCCTCCCCTCCCGTCATGATCCACAGTTTCCACGAGCAGTTTCACTCCCTGAACTCGAGAGGATACACCACCTACACAGAGGAAGGCTTTCTCCTTTCCTCCTGCTTGCCAGCCCTGCTTTCTTCGCTGCTAATCTTCTCAACACGCGAATTATTCCACCAACTCAGTGTTGTGCTAACCAGATTACAGCTTTGATCTTGCATTATGACTACTTTTTTATTCTCTATACACCTTAAGCAAAAAATGTCCCATGGTTTGATCCATTAACTTCTTCCCTTTTATCTCTCTCCTATGAGATTAGCAGGATCTAATCTCCTTTCTCCTAGATTTTTAGGCCTTTAGGTGGCTTTGTTGATCTGTGGGCTTTTATTCCCATCAATTCTCATCCCTAAATCACCAAGATTTTATGTGCAGATTTTTTTCTCATTCTCTTGGACAATGTTTACAGCACTGCCCAGCAGAAATCATGGAACATTATGGATGTTAGGAAGAAATCCTTCACAGAAAGAGTGATTTGCCATTGGAATGGGCTGCCTGGGGAAGTGGTGGAGTCACCATCCCTGGAAGTGTTTAAAATGGATGAGGCACTTAGTGGCATGGTTTAGTTGATGGTGTTGGGTGACAGGCTGGACTTCATGATCTCGAAGGTCTTTTCCAACCTGGTTAATTCTGTGATTCTGTGATCATCCCATGTTCAAAGAAGTAAAAGTTCTGCCACCAAACCCTCTGAAAAGCCTCTCATTCACTTGTTCCTCCTAAGCCTATTACCCCTGGCATTACTGTTCCCCCAAAGGCTTGCAGTCACTCCCAGCCTGCTAAAAGTCATTTCAGGCAGTGTCCACACACACCAGCAGCAGGGCAAGGTAGGAACTCCAGAGCAATTTCAGAACATTGCTCATTCAGGCAAATGCCTGGAGGCACCTGGGTTTGGAAGGCCTGATTGCCAACATCAGAGATCCTCAGCTAATTCCAGGATAGCACACTATGGTGCAGGTAAGTGTCAGCACAAAGGTGGGACACTGTCATCTTCCACAGGAGATAAAGATCTCACTCTCTCCCTGCAGCACCTCTTGCAACTGCTGCAGAGACCTCTAGGTGCCTAGTGCCAATGTTTTTGGAAGTGTTCCTACAGGCATGTCAATGCATGCATTGGCAAGGTCCTCAAGCTGCAGTCAGCTTTTAGCTTTGTCATGTGACATCCAATTCCTGATCTGAAGGAGTTGTTCAACCACCTTGCTAGCACAGAAGTCTCCCACCACTTTTACTGAGCTGTGGTAGAGACAGCCAAGGGTAGGAACCCCGTCTGAGTATGGTCCTCACAACTGCAATATCCTGACCAGTTTCCTTTGGTCTATGTCAGCATTGTCATCTCCTTCAGGTACTCAATGAAACTGCAGTTTGGTGTCCCTGTGTGACTGCTTCTCTAAGCCAGCTTTATTCCTCACTACAGCAGAGTAAGGATGAGAGACATGATCAAAACCCAAATCCCTATAATCTTCTTTGTACCCTTTCCTTCTCATAATACAAAGGAGGGTTGACAACCAAAAGCATGGAAAGAGGATGAAAAACGTGGAAGAGTAAACTGATGGACGTGAAAGAGTAATGAACACAGTGCAGAAAACAACTGGGAAGGGAGAAAGAACCATCCTGCTGAGTGAGGAGATGGAGAGAAGGAGGAATGCTATCAAATAACAAGGAGAGGCACTGTTTTGCTTTGGCTGGAGTGTCCTCATCTCTTCTAACCACATGAAAAAGAACCAGAGAACAGCAATTAAGCAGAAAGAATTTACTTAAAGAGGCTAAACTCAGTGGTACCTAGGTTAAAAAAAAAAAAAAAAAAAAAAAAAAAAATTCTTACTATGTTTGGTTTCTAAACAACAAGAAAAGCTTGCAGCAGATGTTTGGAAGCCTTAGAGATGTCTCTGAAAGCCCCAAGTTTAATTTAGCAACATAATCTGGTATTTTCTATGCTCTTAAAGTTTTATATAAAACTATACATACCTACGTAGAGAGCTAATGTAAGAGAAAGCAGGAACCTGAGAGACTTCCTCAGGTAACTCATCTTCACCAACTTAATGTCCCTCATGTCTGACAGAAGAATGACTGAAAGAGGATCCATTTCCAAACCTCTAAACCCAAATAATTGAATTTTGTCTCTGCTTTCAATGTGCTTTTTGCCTTTGACCTGTACGTCTGGACCTTATGAATCTCTGCTACTAATAATTCTGTTTCTTCTACTGGGGACGTAACTCTGAGAAGTTTTCTGAAGTCAGTAAGGTTTGTCCATGTGAGATCATAGAATCACAGACTCAAGAAGGTTGGAAGAGACCTCAAAGATCATCGAGTCCAACCTGTCACCCTAAACCTCATGCCTATCTAAACCATGGCACCAAGTGCCACGTCCAATCCCCTCTTGAACACCTCCAGGGATGGTGACTCCACCACCTCCCTGGGCAGCCCATTCCAATGGCCAACCACTCTCTCTGTGAAGAACTTTCTCCTCACCTCCAGCCTAAACCTCCCCAGCTTGAGACTGTGTCCTCTTGTTCTGGTGCTGGTTGCCTGGGAGAAGAGACCAACCCCCTCCTGGCTACAACCTCCCTTCAGGTAGTTGTAGACAGCAATGAGGTCACCCCTGAGCCTCCTCTTCTCCAGGCTAAACAGTCCCAGCTCCTTCAGCCTCTCCTCACAGGGCTTGTGCTCAAGGCCTCTCCCCAGCCTCGTTGCTCTTCTCTGGACATGCTCCAGCAATTCAACATCTTTCCTAAACTGAGGGGCCCACAACTGGACACAGTACTCAAGGTGTGGCCTAACCAGTGCTGTGTACAGGGGTACAATGACCTCCCTGCTCCTGCTGGCCACACTATGCCTGATGCAGGCCAGGATGCCTTTGGCCTTCTTGGCCACCTGGGCACACTGCTGGCTCATGTTCAGCTGCTGTCAACCAGTACCCCCAGGTCCCTTTCTGCCTGGCTGCTCTCCAGCCACTCTGACCCCAGCCTGTAGCTCTGCATGGGGTTGTTGTGGCCAAAGTGCAGCACCCAGCACTTGGATTTGTTGTCCAAACTCAGGGTCTTGTCATATAGGGTGCAAGTTTTGCATTTAATAGGTAACACACTGGATGAATCTTACATTTTTCCAAAGAGAATTAATTTTATATGTCTGTGTTTATGCACAGAGAAATATATACAGACCTGAACAGAAATACAAAATATGAGACTTCTGGATTTCAAAATGCCTTTCCCATGATTTTCTGTAACAAATACTAGCAAAAGCCTGAGGCAATGATAACAGTAAATGAAAATACTTGGCCTTTTGCTCCAGGACTGTAAAGCTTTAGCACACAGATCCTCAGTATTTTCACACAAGCCAGGAAGCTTAAAGGGATAAGGAATGGGCTTTTTCTTTCCAACCTGTCCTAGTGAAACTGGCCACTAGGTATCAGCAGAAAGATGTTTTCCATTCAGTATTAGGAGCACATTGGCAGGAGGCGATGTGTCTGACATCAAGGATGGGCAGGGGGGTCCCATATCAAACATCAGGGTAAATCCTGCAAAGCTGTCCCACGATCAGACCACCTCCAGGTCTGCCCTAAGGACTGTCATGTGCCTACAGAAGGTCTGGCAACGTGACTAGACCATGCCTCAGTATGGAAGGATGGTTTCTAGTCACCCCCCAGGGCAGTCCCCAGAATGACTGAGCCTTGAGGGCTGGAGAGCAGCCCAGCAGAGAAAAGCTGAAGGTGCTGGGGAATGAAAAGCTGGAGATGAGCCAGCACTGTGCACTCCCAGCCCAGCCCCAGTCGTGTCCTGGGCTGATCCCCAGCAGTGTGGGCAGCAGGGGCAGGGAGGGGATTCTGCCTCTCTGCTCTGCTCAGACCGCCCCTGCAGTGCTGGGGCAGCTCTGGAGCCCTCAGCACAGCACAGTACAGACAGGAACCTGTTGGAGCAGGGCCAGAGGAGGCCATGAAGATGATGATCACCTCTACTATGAAGACAGGCTAAGGCAGTTGGGCTTGCTCAGTGTGGAGAAGGCCCTGGGGAGACCTTACCAGGACCTTTCAGTATATAAAGAAGGGATTATAAGAAATAGAGAAAGCCTTCCGAGCAGGGCCTTTTGTGAGAGGACAAGGGGTGATGCCTTGAACTAAAAGAGGGAGATTCAGCCTGCATAAAAGGAAAGAATAATTTGTGCTGAGTTTGGTGAGACCCTGGCCTGGGCTGCCCAGAGAGGTGGTAGTTGTCCCATCCCTGGAATCATTGCAGGTCAGGTGTCCTGGGCCTCTGAGCAAGCTGCTCGAATTGCACAAGTCCCTGCTGACTGCAGGGGAGTTGAACCAGATGAGCTTTGAAGGTCCCTTCAACCCAAACCAGCCTGTGACTTCCATGAGTATTTCAGAAGTAGTTTTATTCTAGACTCTGATAAAACAGTTACATCTGAACACAATAGGACACATACCTTCATCATGAATCCTAGCAGCAGCAGAGAATGTTCCATGGGCTGGGTCACTCATTTGTATTTTTTTATGTATTTTTGATACCTGTTGAGGAATAAACAAATGCTTTGAGAATGCCAATCTAAAAACACATAAAAAAAAAAAAACTTAAAAAAAATAAATCAGTGTTTTCTGAGAGGAGCAGGCACACCTCACTAAATGTAACAGGAACTCCACAAGTTCATCTTCCACTTCAGGAGGTGCCTCATGTGCCTCCTGTCATTTAGCAGCTAAGGAAAACAAAACTGATTATTTCCTTAACAAATCCTCAATGCTGTCCCACACATTTGCTTTGTGCTTTCTAAAATGCCACAACCCTACTGACCTGGATGTAAGGGAAGTCTTTGAAGGGTTCTTGGCTTTTTGGAAATAAAGACTGAAGAGGTCACTCTTTTCTTAGCTGTAGAGACCCCCTTTATGAGTCTCTGTATTAACACATGTCAACTCAAGTCAGCGTTTTCAGTGACAGTGGCTTAGCTCCTGAGCAGCAGCTATGGCAGGCAGCACACATCAGGTACAGAACAGAATCAACCAGGTTGGAAAAGACCTCAGAGATCATCAAGTCCAACCTATTACCTAATCCCTAACACCTCCTGACAACTCAACCATGGCTCCAAGTCCCACGTCCAATCTTTTTTTGAACACCTCCAGGGATGGGGACTCCACCACCTCCCTGGGCAGCACATTCCATGGCCAATTACTCCTTCTGTGAAGAACTTTCTCCTCACCTTGAAACTTCCCCTGCTGCAGCTTGAGACTGTGTCCTCTCATTCTGCCACAGCTTGCCTGGGAGAAGAGACCAAGCCCCATCTGGCTACAACCTCCCTTCAGGTAGTTGTAGACAGCAATGAGGTCTGCCCTGAGCCTCCTCTTCTCCAGGCTAAACACCCCCAGCTCCCTCAGCCTCTCCTCACAGGGCTGTGCTCCAGACCTCTCCCCAGCCTCATTGCCCTTCTCTGGGCATGTTCAAGTATCTCAAAATCCTTCTTAACTTGAGGAGCCCAGAATTGGACACAGTACTCAAGGTTGAGTATGGGGGAAGAATGACTTCCCTGCTCCTGCTGGCCACACTATTCCTGATCCTGGCCAAAATGCCATTGGCCTTCTTGGCCACCTGGGCACACTGCTGGCTCCTGTTCAGCTGCTGTCAACCAGTACCCCCTGGTCCCTTTCCACCTGGCTGCTCTCCAGCCGCTCTGCCCCCAGCCTGTAGCTCTGCATGGGGTTGTTGTGGCCAGTGTGCAGCACCCGGCACTTGGACTTGTTGAATGCCATCCTGTTGGACTCTGCCCATCTGTCCAGCCTGTCAAGGTCCCTCTGCAGAGCCCTCCTTCCCCCCAACAGATCAACACCTGCTCCCAACTTGGGGTCACCTGCAAACTTTCTAATGGTGGACTCTACTTCCTCAACCAGATCATCAATAAAGATACTAAACAGGATTGGTACTCACATCACCTTGGGATAAACCAGACATTAAGATGCAATAAGGCCTACAACTGAGTGAAAAAACTTGGTCTTAAAAACCTTGCTTTCACCTCAGTTAAGCATGCGCTGGGCACCAGCACAGGTCTTGCATACAAAGAACAGCAGTGGAGACCACAACAAGGTGTTTCAGCTGAATCATGCCAGGAGGGGAATGTCATGTTCAAACAGCCTCCCCACAAACCCTCTCCCTCAAATCTAGCTCCAGCCATCCCAAAGTTCCCTACACAGAGAACTCCATCCACTTGGTCACACCTTTGACATTTGCCTGGTCCCACGGCAAAGATCAACACAGCTAACAGCAGATCAGCAAAATCTGATAATTTGTGTATTGTGAGGTTATTTCTCTGCTGTTCCAGTGAGCTGAACCATTTATCCATGCAAATTCCAAAGATGGCACAATGCAACAGGGAGGAGGGAAGGCAAAAGGAGCAGAAGCAATGGAAAGGGAACTACTCTGACTGCTACAGTCAAATAAAAATGCGAGACTGCAACCCAAGAGATTTAGCACTGTACTTTCCTGGGAACTATGTTTCTTCATGACAACATCTGCATTGCAGAATCATCAAAAACAGCTAAAGTGTAAAAACGTGGCCTAGGTGGACAACAGTTTCATGAATGAGCTGCTGCAGCTACCACAATCAAACGGTCAGTGCAGTTGCCATTGGGGCCACACCAGTGTGCACACATCCTCACACACTTCCCCATTCCTGGGGCTCAAAGGCAGTTTGATGTTCATTCTGTACATGCTCACCATGCTAGTTACAAGGCAAAGAGAATTCATGGCCAGCAGGCTTTGTACAGTTAATATTCCACAACTAAAACAAGGAGAAAACAGCCAGCACTCACTGACAAAGTGGGGTACTTCTCAGTGCTGCTTCGTGCAGACTCTCCAGTTTAATTTAGCAACGTCCTGAAGCTGCCCCTTGCACTAACCAGAAATACCAAGGTCTAAATATCATCCATCTACCCTCAAGAAAGGCCAGTCATTAACATTAAAGGAACCTTCTCAAATGAGTTCTGAAAATAATTGACCATGTCAGCTGGTCAGAAGCTGCACTGATGTCCTATGATCACAAAGACACACAAGAATAAGAAAGTAAGGCAATGAACAAGGAAGTTCATTCCCCTTTGAAGGAAAAAAGTGTATTTTATAATCTAATAGTCACCTGGAAATAAACCCACAGCTCCACCCCAAGCCTACGCAGCCTTCAAAAGCCAAGGGAAAAAGAAAGGTAAGCACATGGATACTGTTGATTCCATTTTTCTCCACTTAAAGGAATTATTTTGTTTTTCAATCTGTAACCATGTAACACTGCCAAATTTACCCAGACAAGGAGGCAGCTCTCTAGATGAGCAACAACTTTGGCCTGCTTGCCATGGTAATACTTTATCTATAAATCAACTCATCTACATGTCATTTCCTACCTGCATAGTTACTTTCATTGGAGTAGATGTGTTTTAAAATCAAATTAAATCACCTACATAAAGCCTCAAGGGTAGGGATTTACCTAACAGTGTAGTACAGGATTTACCTTACTTATTTCTTCAAGATGCAAGGACAGTTTAAATGTGGGTCTTTCTAGCTTGGAGGAGACTGAGAGGTGACCTCATGAACATTTATAAAGATGTGAAGGGCAGTGTCAGGAGGATGGAGCCAGGCTCTGCTCAGTGATGTCCAATGGTAGGACAAGAGGCAATGGGTGCAAGGTGGAGCATAGAAGGTTCCATGTATTGGAAGGCTGCTCTCAGGTCTCCCTGGAGCCTTCTCTTCTCCAGGCTGAAGAGCTCCAAATCTCTCCTCCTGTCCTCATAGGGGAGGTTCTTTCACTGAAGGTGACAAACACTGGAGCAGGCTGCTCAGAGAAGCTGTGGAGTCTCCTTCTCTGGAGACACTCAAAACCTGCCTAGATGTCTTCTTGCGTGACCTGCTCTAGGTGATCCTGCCCTGGCAGGGGGGTTGGACTGGATGATCTTTTGAGGTCCCTTCCAACCCCTAAGTACAGAGTGAGACATCACAGTCCCCTGCCAAGTTGCAATGAGAGCTCTGTAACAACAAAACCTGGCTGGCTTTGCTTGCCAGCGCTTTCAATTCTTGTCACCCAGTTTCCCCAGGCTTCAGTGAGTGAGGGCATTCAGCGGGGTATTTGAGTGCAGTGGGAGAAAATAAACAATTCACCTTAAAAGAGTCTCTGATTCTGCCTTCCCCCCCCCCCCCCCCAATTAGTCCCTAGAAGGGCTTTGAAACTCCTACTGTCAGTTTACAGTCCCCACTCCTTGGGACCAGGCACTTCCATCATCAAGCTGCTGCCTGGGAGCTGAGGTTTGCACAGCAGTCGAGGAAATCCCCCTGATCCCAGCCCGAGCACAACTGTGATTCAGCACTTTCAAAGAGCATAACATCTACTTTCATTTTTCATTCTTACAAGCATAAGCCATGAAAAATCATATGTAGCAGAATTCCCCCCTCACCCCCTACTTCCTCTTGCATTTTCACTCTGCTTCCCAGACTGTAAAGCAAATGACTCAGTGGGCATTTCAGATTTCCACCAGCGCCACCGGGTTTTGCTGTGCTTTTAAGCATCTTCATCCTTTTGCTCTGGAACAGACCATTGGAATTTTGGCATTTTAACTTTAGTAGAGTAATTTCCATGACCTGATTAAATTCTGAGATCTGTTACTGTATCTTCTAGTTCTGAAGTCTGTATTAAAAGAGGGGAAAGAAAAATCAGTTTAGGGTGAGGCTTGATATATTCACATCATAACGATGCTTTTACAAAGATGGAATTATTTGTGGGTTTAAAGATGACAAACTTAATTGACAGTGGTAGGTTAATTCTGAGGGTGCTTCCTCATCCTCTTCCCTGCAAGTTCTCATCAGCTTCAATGGAGATTTTGCACTGAATCTTTCAGCTTTCAGCCCAGATTTTGCATTTCATGATGAAAATGATTAACTTTTAAAGCTTTGCAGCTGCTTGAGCAGGGCTAATGAGGTACAGCCAATGATTTCCTTCCATATATATATATATATATATGTGGGTTTGAAATTAAAATAAAGGTAGAAATATCAATTTCAGGAAGTCTTCACTACCTTAAAAATCTTTTCACCATCACAGTTTACAACAGAATAATTTTAATTAATCTATTTATTTTCTAAAGGAAGATAAGTCAGTGAGCAGTGCTCCTTAGGAAAAAAAAAACAACTTCACTTCTCTTGCTCTGGTACTAGGAGTGCATTTTCATTGGGAACAGGTCTGTTTCTGTGGGCTTTTTTGGCAATTAGTTTTGAAGTCATCCACAAAATGCAGCTGGAACTTGGTCAATCCATTTAACCTTTGCAACCAGAAAGATTAAGAAAAAAGATTCAAGAAGGTTGACATCTTAAGCACTGTAAACATCAAAAATCCTCTTTAGAACATAGCCACAGGGCAATTTGGGTACTATTCATGAAAGAGAAAAGGGCCTTCCCCTCCCTAAAATATTCTACCCCAGAGGTTAGGGGTAAAGAGGCAGGGAGGAGGAAAACTTTGGTTTCCAGTGCTCTTTCTGAAGGGTCTCCTAAGCATTGGAACCACAAGAATTTCCACATACTGGAACCCTGTCTTATCCATATGTATTAAGGGATAATCTACTCCACAGGTTTTGGAATGGTGCATCCACCTCACATCCAAACGCCCTAAACCAAAGTGAGATACCATGGCATTTGAGTGTTTGACCCAAACCACTTGATCCAGTCACTGGACACAGGTGGTTCAGGTGCCTGAGAAGACACAGTGCTGGCTCCTGTCTCCTGTGAAAGCAAGGACTGCTCAGGAGCTGTAGCTCCCAGCAATGCCACATCCCTTCTCACCAATGCAGAATGCTTCCCCCTCTGCCCATGCTGCCAGTAACAGGATGGCAGCTTTACTAAAGGTACCACCACAGGGGCCAAGCCTGGAGACCTAAGCAGCAGGGGAAAGGCAAAGGAGCATTTTAGCTTGAGAACTAAGAATCAGACAGCTCAGCAGCTTTGGAGGAAAGCTCTAAAAGAAGAAAAAAGGCTGCATTAGGGAGCTCTGCCAAGCAGCACTACGTGCTGTGTGATCGCATGGGAGGATGCAAACTCTTCTGTAAGTATCAGCAATCTGTGTCCAACTTTGACAGCAGGAGCAGTGTCTTGCACAGCCAACCCCCTGCTTTGCATCCCCAGTCTGGCTTCCTAGATGGCTCTTCTGGTCACTCCCCTGCCTTCCCCATCAGCTCACAGTACCTGTTCCAGCTCTGTTGTACGTGGTCAAAGCACAACAGCATGGGATTTAAAAATAAATTAAAACAGATCACAGATCCACTTCAGCTGGAAATGAAGGGGATACCACTTCACAGTTTCATTATCACATCAAACCTTTAGCAGGGTTAAGATTTTATTAGGTTAAATACAATGAATCAGGCTGCAGGGACATTTCAAAATTATGAGCAATGTAAAGGCTGGACTAAACATCTGTCTCCAGAAAGACAACTGCACAGGGAGCTAACAACTGAGTCTCTCACAAGCTTAAAACGATCTCTGTTTCTCTGCTCTAGACAGGCAGCATTTCTCCTGCCAGCTTTTTTGGTTTCTGACCACTCCAGAATGACTTCTGCTGGTAAACTTGGGAAGCACTTGATGCAAGCACTACATGGTAACGCTGTATGAAGGCAAAAGTAACTTATTATTGAAAAATGGGGAGCATTCGAAAGCTTTAAGAAGCCTGCATCCACCACCCCCACTTCTCTCTCTACAAAAACCTTTTTATTACTTTTATTACCTTTATTGCTCCCTGCCCAGCTGCCACATTAGCGTCACTCTCCTGTATTACACATTTTGGGACCCATCATCCTAATCTGGGTCCATCTGGCCAGTTTTAAATGACCAGCTTCTTCCAACACGAGAAACACTGTCCTTTAAAAAAAAACAACTATGGAGACCAGTAGGATTAGCTGCAGCAGAGCTGCCCCTCTGGGCTATTTACTTACTGAGATCACTTTTTGCATTGCCCTTTTTTTTTTTCCTCCCCTTTTTTGGTACTGACCTGTTTCTGATAGAAGGTCATCACTTGAACAAAACTTCACCTATTTGCCTTAGCTTCATCTCCTTTGAAAAGAAAGCAAAAAAAACACATCTGCAGCAACAGAACTGCTGTAAAAAAAAAAAATCCAAGTGACTGGCCATTTTCTGTGATTTTTGGTGTTTGATTAAGTGCTCATTCCCCTCCAGCCCACCCATTTCTCTCGTCTGCAATGATGTCACACATTTGCATTTAATCTCAGCCTTGTAACAGACATTATTTTCTGTTATCACAAGTTCAACGTTATGACTTCAATAAAACACTGAAAATTAATGTTAAGATGGTTTTGGAAAGGGCAAGACTGTATAAACCTGTATTTTATCTTGGGTAACCAAAAAAAAAAAAAGTACCGATTGAAATGATAAAAGCACTGCAAGTTAAATTTATTTCTGGTTTAATGCTGATATGCCTAAAAACCTCTTCCATACTATAAAAGATCATCTAAGCCTGAATTGAGAGATATCCTGATTCAAGGCTTTGTTCAAACTTCACTACTGCCTCTAGGCAGGAAGTCTTGATGCATCTCAGAAAGAAAAAGTACAAAAGCTCAAAGTGACATAGAGCAAAAAGACTGCAGTGCACAGAAAGCCTTTCCCAGGGATGCTAAATCAGCTATGGCTACAACCAGCCACCACCAATTTAGAATTTCATTACAATTCAGAGCTCTTTCAGCTAATAACAAGTATGACCTCTTAAGAGATTATGCCTCCCATTCAACTGAACATTTCTTACTGTAAACACTCATGTGTGCCTGAGGTATAGGACTTAAGCATATTCATACATATGGCAATACCAAATAGAAGGCAAGAGCCTACTCCCTCTCATTTAAATAGAAATGAAAAGTCTCCCAAGCATTAGTCAGCACTTCTGGAGCAGGCAGAGCCTGCAGCCTACCTATTCATACCCCATCACATGGTGCTGCTGGGGAAGGTCCCAGTCCCACAAGTATGAGCACTCCCAACCAGTTGAACATTAACTTTGAAGCAGCCTAGATTGCACTGCCTCAGTTCTACAAGCCATTTGCACACATAAATCTCTGCAGATTCAGGTCGTGAGTGTCATTTTCTTCTTCTCAGCTAAACTGCTAATCAGCAGAAGGGCAAAATTACTGGGTGGGGAGGCAGTGTGTAATGATCTGGACATGCTATTTAAACTAGAACTTTTGGTGCCTATTTTAAATCAGCCACGTTGCTAAATGTAAAAATCAATAATATGAAGCCATACCAGCCCTGTAGAAAATACAATTAACAGCATGATCAATGACATTTAACAGCAGCTCTAATTTTGTGTGAGTGAAGGTTGTTTAATTTCACAGCAGCTCTTGTTAGGATCCTGTCAGAGGTCCCAGTAAGTGACTCGTGGGCACACGCAATTAGAAGCCAGCAACAAGCCACTGGCTTCATCAGCAACTTGGAACACAACAGCAAGGGGAACTGTGATGACAGGTTAGGACAGATGTTTCCTAAAACATCCTAACTCAGGAAAAGAAACCCAAACAAAGGAGCCCCTTATTTATTTCCCGTGCTTGCTTTTGAATACCTGGAGACTTCTTACACATTTTGTGGAAGGCTCTTTCCCAGATTTTGAAGTTTAAAGGAAACGTTAATTGTTTAGCATGCTCTCATGTAAAAAGGAACATTAACATGCAGTTGTTGGAACCCTCTGGTCCCAATTATTGTTAGGGAAAAGCAGCAGAGAATCACCCCCATTGTATGCATGGAGTAAAACCACCAAACAAACAACCAGCTTTATCCTTTAATCAGATCCATTCTCTTCTTCTAGTTGAACTATCTGAAAATGGCACCCATCCAGAACCTTTTAATCTTGCAGCAGTCAATCCTTTCCCCAGGAATTAAATACACAGTATAATACTTTTATCAGTCAGTGTCAAAACAGTTGCTAGACAAGTCCCATGGTTTGATTATCATTTAAATTTGCATTCCCAAAAGAAAGAGTTCTGGCTCCCTTTGAAATAAAGGCAAGCACCAGAACTTGTACATCCCCAAAAGAGACAAGAGTCTTTTTTGTCCATGATAATCTCATTACTTCCTCATTAAGTAAAACTTAATCCAAAGTAGGCAGATCAATTTGAGTAACACTTAAAACAGCCTCATGGAATAACTCTGTCACACTGCAAGGGGGGAGAATAGCTCATCTGCACATTACAAGAGAACCACTATTCCTTGAATATTCCAAGCAGCTAATCCAAGACAAAAATCACAGAATGTTAGGGGCTGGAAGGGACCTCGAAAGATCATCCAGTCCAACCCCATGAAATGAGCTTTAAAAAACACTTCCGACAGAAAATAAAAATCACCACAAGCAAAGAAAAAAAAGGAAGCAAATTTTTTGAACGTGGACATGAAAGGGTAGGAAATGAAGTCACCCAGTCCAGCGTGAATCAGAGAGTCAGCTGGCATTTCATTGCATTTCATTGTGTGGAACAAAGCACACACAACCCAGCCCACCGCCCGCCCGCCCCCGCTGCAGAGCCAGCCAGCTGCACACACCACACCTGGCAGCCGACCTTTAACTGAGCCTGCCACGGAAACGCTCCCCTGCCTTCAGTAGTTAATTATTAGAGCATGGGTTGGGTTGGGAGGGACATTAAGGATCATCTAGTCCCAACCCCCTGTCATGGGCAGGAACACCTTCCTCTAGAGCAGGCTGCTCAAAGCCTCACCCACCCGGCCCTGAACGCCTCCAGGGTTGGAGCCCCCATAACTTCTCTGGGCAATTCCTGGCACAAGGCTGTGCAATCCTGGACAAAACGCTGTTTTGCTGAGCTGAAGGCAAAAACGCCAAGGCATCATTTACAGATTTTTGGATTTGAACACACTTTGTTATACACTTTTTCATTAAAGTTCCATCTAGTCCCATTTATTACCTCCACATTTAACAGGAGGTTACAAAACACTATGCTTCAATGAGGTTGAAGATTTTCTGGAAGATGTGAGTCTGACCTATCCAGAATAGCACCCTACAATTTTCTCCATTACTTAAGAAATAGCAACTGTATAGTTAAATCAGCTTTCACCTGCCTGACTCATGAAGCCTGTTTGCTTGTCCAGTAGCCTCCATGGAAAGCAGGATACTTGTAATGGTGCAGTGAGCAATTGGCCACTCTGCTGCTCTGCTATCCAGCACATAAAATGCTTAAATCTACATCACTCGTTCAGCACAACAGAAGTAAAGACGCTGTAATAGGAAACTGACAGAGAACCAACTTTCCCTGCACTACAACAAAGCTTCCAGGCGTTGCCTTGAACCTTTCCCCCACCCCACACTCCCTTTTTTCTGTTAAACAAAGCCAAAGCAATAGCTTGAGACTCTATAAAGTGATTGATATTAGTGGAACGAAATATTGCAATTTCATTATCTCTTAAGGCCCACCAGTTTTGGAACCAAGCATTTCAGCCACCCATATAAACTCCCATAGTCCTTTTTTTTTTTTTTTTTTTTTTTTTAAGCCAAAAAAGGATGTGATTCACATGAACAAGGAGACTAGACCTCTGGTACTTTTCTCCATTGTTAGAAGTCATTTTCTTGATTGGGATTTCTTTGCCTTATAAAACCAATGAGATGATGCTCCTGGCCCCAAGCTTGACCTGCTAAAACAAATCAAATAAATTCTTCTTGCTTATATATAATTAGAACATTTAATGAGTTGTTAACCAAGGTTAACCACATAAAACCTTACAGCTTTTAGGTTATCACAAAAGAAGCATCTTTTCATGACAGTATTCATAGAAGGAAGGCTAAAAAGTGTTGCTAGAGATGTAAGAACAACAAGGAGGAAACGATTGGGATGAGAGTAGATCTAGTCAGGAGTCTGGGAGGAACAGAATGAGATGGGAAATGAAGGAAGTTCCAAAGTGCACAGCCTGGGACAGGCCAGTCAACCAGGTAAAGCAATGCCAGCAGAAGGACTGGCTCTCCTGAAGTGGCTCACAGTGGAAGGTGACACTGAAGTGCTCTCAGTTACTGATGTCCTCCTGCCACCAGATGATGACTATATTTTTGCCATGAGGCACAGTGCTCGACTGCCTGTGACCTGGCTGAGCCAAACAGACCCCATCTCCTCATGCAGACCAGGCACTGATGAAGCTGTAAAGTCATGCATGATCTGACCTGACACAAAACAAGCAGAGGCCTCCCTTTTCCTGGTAAATGTGATGCCTATGCAGTACCAAGGATTCAAATGCAGTGCCTTCTTCCCAAGAGAGAGGCTATGCACTGCACCCCATGCAGCCCAGAAATTTGAAAGGTGGATTCCATGTGCAGCAGCACCGGGGCAATGGAATAAGGATGCAATCTGACAGGCAGGGACAGCTAAGGATACAGACCCTAAAGGAGAAGTGGCAGAACAGAGTATCCTGTGAGACACATCACATCCATTAAACCATCAGATACTAAAATACTCAGTACTAGGCAGCAGCAGAAGCTCAGTGGAAGAAAGCTAAAGCAGCAGCTAAAGAAGTCATCAAGTCACTCTAAAAATAAATTACCTACTGAAGATAGGGCTTAAAAATTGAGGACAAAGGATGTGGATGAATGTTGTAAAATCACATCCCCGCTGCTCTTCAGACAGACCAATTAATGTGATTTTGTTCCCAGCACTGCAAAGTGAGCAAAGTATACACTTTTCAGTCATCATAGTTTTCTTCTTAACTGTCTAAAGCCCCTATTTTCTCAAAGCAGGAAGGGACAGAGAACTCCAGTTCTTTGTTTTATAGAATGAATCAAGAGATGTTAAGTTGTCCTCCCTTTCAGCACATGATCCTGCCTTTGCTCTTGCCTGCTGTGCAGTATTTTCAACCATTTCCACCTACCTCATTTTCATGCTAGCTTCATTACTGATGTTTTCTCCTTTAAGAAACCCAAACCTGTATGGAAAGGGTCACTGACCCACTGCTGGGGGCCTGCTCCCCACAGCTTTGCTGTCAGACCAATTTGTGTAAGCATTTCTTAATGAGCTTCAGGCAGAACTCAGCTGACTTAGTTTGTACTGCATAGGGGTCCAGTCTTTCTTTATCAGTGCCTCAAGAACATATTCCTCTGAGTAAGTCACATTTCTCCTTAAGCTGAGATACTTTTTCCCCATTATGCCCTGTGGGAAGCTGTAACTTTCTCAGTTGCAGTGATCTTCACATTTATGGCTATACTTAAAAGCAGTGCTGCATCAATCCTCCCAGGGTTTAACAGGTTGCTTCACAAACCAAGCTCCAAGTAAAGGCAAACAGGGCCAACAGTCACAGGAAAAGAGGAACTGGAGGCAGCAGGACCTCATGAGCTGACACCAAAGATCATCACCATACCTTCAGCTAGCCTAGCTGATTGCTGTCTGACAGTAGCATCCACGGAGCCTCAGACTATTTGTCTGCAGCCTAGGAGACAGCAAGCAAGAGGTTCAGATCATTCATATGACTGAGAAGCCACTGCAGGTGATTTTGTCAGGAGCATCAGTATGGGTTTGTACAGCTCTGGCCAGCTCTCTAGGCCATGCCTGCAGAGCTACATACAGGGAAGCATTTGGCACAGCTTCACTTTATATCACTGCACAATGTCTGACATCCCACTACAAAAAAACCCTCACAAAGCACACTTGTCTGAATCCTCCCATCGACAGCCCCTGGAAATGTGCTGTCCAGAAACAAGAATCAATCTTCTCTACACGTTTCCTTCCCTGTGTCCTTATTCATAAGGGTCTCTAGATTTCAGTTTCAAATGCTGCACCCCTAGCCTGTTAAGAAAGATTACAACTTGGTACATTTCTCAACAGTTTTTTCAGGCCTCAAATATGGCTCAGTAAGAAGATGGGTAATATTTTGTTCAGCTTGAGAATTGCAACAGTCAGGAGGAACTGCAAAGGATTTTAGCAGGCCTTCCCCTGTCCTTCAGCAGATCCAAGTACCTGCATTCTCCAGAGCTGGATTGCTTTTTGTTGTTTGTTTGTGGGGGTTGTCTGTTTCTACAAAACCCAGAAGCTAAAAAGCCACAGAACAGAATGACTGCTAATCACATTTTCTTTACTGGACATCCCACCTCCTCACATCCTCTCACCAAATCACCTCTTTGGCTGCTGCAAAGCCACCCAGTTTTCTCAGGTGCAGCAATACTCAAAAGCAACCCCAGTTTACAGCCTGCTTTCTCCATCAGTTGGCTTCAGAAGCACATCTTACACAGAGGACTTCGCCAGGCACTGCCCTCCCACCTCAGTAGGCTACCCCCAAGCAGAACACCAACAAAGCCTCACTCTAAGCTCAATCAATACATTTGTACAGGGTTCTTCTGTTTTACCAAGAAAAGGTTACTTTTCTTAAACCTGAATCAATTCAGCAACTGAGCTGAAAACGTGGCCCTGCAAGCTGCTGTTCCTCAGACCTCCATTTTGCTGGAACAGGTAGCCAGGGTAAAACATTTCAGAGTTCTGCCAAAAGAGGAGGTCTCAGGTTCCTTCTGTACTACATGCAGATCTCTCAGTGCAGGCATTAGAGGCAGGAACAGTGAGCTGGATATGAAAACTGACCCAACTGAAAACCAAGAGCATTTCTTGCGGGGAGTTTTCTGGGGAAACCGGATCAATTTTGTAACCTAGCTCCCTGCACAGTTGCACAATCATGCTTGCTGGCAGAAGGAAAGCTGGAGAGATACCATGACAGGGTAGCATTGTTCCTTTCCATTGCAGCTGGGCTTCAGCCAGATTGAAGTGGATGTGTAATCAGAAGCTTGTTGATCACACTGAGCGCTTTGCGGGATCCAGAATCAGTCAGTCATACCTGAGGCTGCAAAGCCACGGAGGAAAAGCAAATTATGAAAATACAAACAGCTTGGCAGCAGCCAAATAGTTTTCCTCAGTATTTTGTTTTCCCACAGGGGCAGAGAAATCTATACCCATGACAGAGCAGGAATTTGAATGCCACCATCTGAAATCTAAAGGTACAAGTTCTTTACCATGAGGCTGGTGAAACACTGGAACAGGTTGCCTGGGGAGGTGGTTGGGGCCCCATCCCTGGGGATATTCAAGGTGAGGCTCAAGAGGGCTCTGGGCAACCTGATCTAGTTGAGGATGCCCCTGCTGACTGCAGAAGGGGTTGGTCTTTGGAGGTCGCTTCCAACCCAGACCACTCTGTGATTCTGTCAAGTTTCTGGCAAAAGCCTAGCTGAAACAGCAAAAACATCAGTCCACTACTGCTCCAGAAACACACCTTCTGCTAAGTGCCACAGCTCCCCGCTTCAAGAAGAAACAGGACAACACTGACTGCTTTTTCAACCAGATGAAATTGCAGTTTCCAAATTACCCCAAGTCAAGTGCATCGTGATTGACTGAGCTGCTGTGACATCAACACAATGGCTTGCAGTAACTTCTGAAATCAAATTGCAGGTTTAAATGAGGGGGAAAAACACCCCACACATCTAAATAATTTCCCCTGTGAATGCTAAACAGCTGCTCATTTGTTCAGTCAGCCTGCCCTGAGCATCACTTCCTTCTCCAGTTATTTTTTGTCCCAGACCAAATTTCAGTACCTGTAAGACAGGCCAGATAACACTCGGTAGCACTAAATAGTTTCCAGGAAAGAATAAAAAGGCAACACCAGTTTTGTAAGAGATATTTATCTTCACATTCCCAAGGAGCACGTATTCTGTGCTGACAATTCCAGCTCTCTAGCTACAGTTGCCTGCATGCCTCCAGAAAAATGGGAAAAGCCAGGAAACCAGGCTGAGAGAGAAAGGATCTCTAAAATCCAAGACAGTCATGGCAGTGTTCTGCAAGGGCTGTGAACATCTGAGCAATTTAAAAAAAAAAATAAATAAAAAATAGACAAAAAAACCTTCCAATTTGGATTACTTTCAGAATAGATTAAATGAAGCAGAAAAACATAGTAATGGCTTTGAAATACCAAAGGAGCACAACAGCAGCAAAAAGACCAGCAAATACTATTAACTAAACTGCTTGTCTACAAAGCTAGAAACGAGCAGAATCATTTCAAGGGATCAGATTTAAGGCTCCTAAGAAGTCAGGAAGGTTCAGGAGGAAAACTTGTTGTTAGATTTTTTTTAATTTTTTTTTTAAGGTTTGGAAATACAGAGTCATTGCTTTCCAAATGATGCTGAGAAAAAAGAGATCATCTTAATTTCAAGTCACATCCCAAGGAAGGGGAATAAAAAGAAACAGGGCTTGTTTGTGGTTGATCCTACAATTGATCCTAAAGAGTTTAAGCACGTGTTTGCCAAAGGCTGCTGTCAGCTAGTGGAATAAGCAATCAAAAGAATCACCCCACCATGCAGCTGCCTGTTTTGGAAAGTGAAAGTGGGGCACCCTTCTGTAAGTCCTCATGGGACTCAGCAGGAGCCATGGGGTGGGAACCGCTGGTCTGGGACACACAGCAGATGCGTATGGGCTGCTCTGGGTGCCAAAGTAAACACAACAGCTACGGCTGTGTGACTAACACCAGACAGAATGAAATGGCTGTTCCTCACCCATATTCATTCAGTACATTTGCAAATCTGACACATCCTCAAAATGTTTTTAATTCTTCATACTTCTGCTGTGCCAAAACAAACTGGCTCAGGATCGCTCTCTCCTCCTTGTCATTATTTCTTACCCTTTTCCATCTTGTCCCAGCCTCAGTCTCTAGAACAGAGCAAGTCCTTGTGATGCATGGTTCTGCAGGGACGCTTGGGACAGCCTGTTCCTCACAACACCAAGGGTCACAGCCATCCACCTGGAACCACAGAGACTCTGGAAGGCCTGGAGATGACATTATGCCACCTTTCATGTCCTGCCAGTAGACTGTGTCTTTCACAGGCACAACAATAACATCCAGAAATGGTTCCATTTTCCAGGGGAGGTAAGCAAGCTCCTTCATTTTCTGAAAGCTATTAGCTGTAGCTCAGCCAGTGTAATAATATCCAAATGAAGACCCACCCACTGTAAAAAAAAAAAAAAAACCACAGGTTTGAGACCATCTCATGAACCTGAGAGTGCACAAGTCCATGAGACCTGACACGGTGGTCACAGGCAGGGGGGTTGAGAACTCGATGATCTTTAAGGTCTCTTCCAACTCAAACCATATTTTTCTTTTTCTCTTATTAGAATTTCTACTCTCATTTGACCCTTCCCTTTCTTACTCACACCTGTTACTCTTTGTTTTAGTCAGTTTCTGTTTTAAAAGTTTCTATTCCTCAGGACTCCTATTTCCTAGAAGGAGGCCACCGTTCTGGTTTGGTAGCTTTTTTATCCACTTAACACAGCATGAATCATGAGATTTCCAGAGCAGGGAGGAATCAAGACCCCTGCTGATACCTGCCAAGTGGCCCCTGTTTGGCATACTGTGAGAGTTCCTATTCTATTAACCCATAAAAAGTACAACAAATAGAGAATGATACTAATAACCTACATAGTTTCCCAGTACAACAGATTACATCTAACTGAGAAATTAAGAGAAAGGACTCCAAGTTCACAGGTGACTCCCTATGTTCAGCTTCCCCTTGCTTCTTATCTGTATTTCCTTTCTGAACAGAAACTAAGGACATCATTCTACTTGTAGTGTCAGCACTGATTAAACCACAGCAGAGCTTCTACCACCACGTGTTGTTACACGAAGAACAAAATAGGGTGCATCCCACTGCACACTGAACTAGAGACCTAACCCAACCTGAAGAAACAGACACCAGTACAAATGCAGGGATCCCTTTGGTGGTGATTTTTCATCAGGATTCATGGACAGGCTGTATCAATGCAACAGGAGAAGGGGATGAGTAAGATAACCTCCACAGCCAGCAAGAACTGCTTACTGAACAACACCTCGCACTAGACAAGCGTCAGGAAGAGACGAAAGGCAGAGTAAGAGGAGAACACATGTGCTTCTGGGGAGAGTCCGGGGAAATTTGGTCTTGGCTTCTTTTAACCATTCAAAGTGCTATCATTGTTTTACTCACTAAAGGGGCAAGTATCCTACCACAAGGATAAGGGCAGGAGACTGGAAGGAGAGGAAATGGGATCAGTCATAACCCCCTGAGGATCACAGGGAGGTTTTGTGCGCGGGACGGTCACGTCAGTCACAGGGGAGACGAAGCATTGAACACACGCTGCTCTCCTCAAGCCTGCTGGCGGTGTGTTGCACCGTACCTTCTGATGTACCCGCTTAGTTTTTCTCCATCTAGAACTCTCCACTCCATAAACACGAGGAAAGCGTTTTTCTCATCTTCACAAACGCCCCGACTATTCCCGCCAAAAATCACCTCAGGGTTCCCCCTGAACGCAGACCCCGATACCGCTCCTGCGGCTGCGGCGCCATCCCCGACTGCTTCCGAAGCTGCCTTCGGCGGGGCAGGCAGCGCCCCGAGGGCAGCCCACTGTGGCCGCCTGAGCGACGGCCAGGCTGGCCGAAGAGCCCGGCCGGAGGCAAGGGGACTCGCACTCCCGGCTCCGGTGAGCGGCCGCAGCGGCCATTTTGCAACCGGTTGCTCCAGCCACCTGCGCCCCGCCCGCTCCCGCGCCGCGCACGGACACTCACCGCGAGGAGGCCGGCGGGCTTTGCGGTGATGCCGAAGGAGCCTTCCACCCCAGTGGGCTCCCCCGGGCAGGCTGCCCTGTCTCTGGCCGCACCTGGAAACAGTGCGAGGCCACTTCAACCCGACCCCGCGAACCGCACCGAGGGGCCAGCAGCAGCTCCCACCCCACCGTCGCACAGCATCAGTAACCACGGTAACCTCAACTGCTGCCGCCATTGGCGGGTTTAACGCGAGGCAGCGGCCAATTGTGCGCCACCCTGTGCCACGCCTAGCCAATCGGCGCGGGTACAGGGATGGGCGCTGTGCTGACGCCGCTACGCGGGGCGGGGCGCGGCCAGGCGGAGCGGGCGGCGGGGCTCGGCGGCGCCGGCGCCACCACCGCCACCATGGAGACCCCGGGCTAGGGCCCGCCGCGGCCCGCCGGCGCGCTCAGCGGGGCCGGCCCCGCCGCCGCCGCCGCTTCCTCCTGTTTCTCTGTGCGGTGAGTGATCTGAGGAACGGGGAGAGCCGTGGGCTGGCCAGGACTAGGGCTGGGTCAAGGTGGGAGGTGAAGTGGCGGAGCCCGCTGGGGGCCCGGGGCAACGGAGCCGAGGAGCCGCCGCCTGAGGCGGACCTGCATACAGCCCGCGGCGCTGCTGGCCGCCTTCCCGCCGGTGGAGTGCAGCGTGCCCTCTGCGCCCGCACTACCGTCCGGTGCCTGGCCGCGCCGCTCGGGCCCTGCGGGGGAAGGTGCTGTTGCCCCGGGCTCCCTACCAAGCACTGGAGCAGGCGGAGCGCGGGAGCCCGGGAGCAGGCGGGCGCCGATTGGGCAGGTGCGTGCTATTGGGGTTTGGGAGTCCGCAGCGGGGGTCGCGGCCGGCCCCGCGGCAGCCGCGGGTCGGGGTCGCCGAGCCTGGGCCCGCCGTCTTCATCCCGCAGCGGCAGCCGCCTTCTTCCCTCCCGGGCGCGCTGGCTTCCGCGGCCGCGGGGCGAGCTCGCGGCGGATGCGCAGCCCCTGGCCGCGCCGGAGGGCGCCGACGGTGCGCGGCGCTGCGGGCGGGAGCTGGGAGCTGTGCCGAATCGTGCCGGGTTGTGCCGAGCCGCAGCAGTCAGGGCCGGGCCGCCCGAGCCGTTCCGCGGTGTACCGTGGCCGCAGCGCCGCACAGCAGGGGCTGCGGGGCGAAGGTGGAGTGCGGTGGAAACTTTTGGGGATCGTGGATGTCGGTGAGGCAGTCCTGGCCTGTGCTTCTGTCGGGCAGGATTGCTGGGCCTCCTAACACCGGGGACACCGCTGGGCCCAGGAGATCTCCGGGCCTCGCAGCATCGGGATACCACCGGGTCGAGAGATCGCCAGAGCCCGCAACACCGGGGACGTCGCCTGGCCCGGGCCGCGCGTGGTACAACCCCGTGCCGGGTACCGGGAGCGGCGATCTGCCCTGCCTTGCCCGTGCGGGACCGCTCCCGGCAGCGTGCTGTCCCCAAAGACCCCGTGTCCGTATCGGGTTGCCCGGTGTCTCGGTTCCGGGGCAGTTCCCGTCGCCGTGTGCTCAGCTGAAGGCGGTTTCTGTGCAAGGGGCTGTAACCTTTGTGTGACCGCCAGGCTCGGGCTATGCATCATTATGTCTCGGCAACGGGCAAGTGATGCGCTGGCCGTGGAGCTCCCGTCGCCGGTAACTTTGTGCAGGATTCCCCTTCTGTGTGCAAACCCCAGAGAACGAGGCGGGGAGAAACAGCACACGCAGGGCTCGGAGCCTTGGGTGGGCGGTGTGGCAGCGTGCCCGGTGCCAGCCGCTGGCTGTTGCCTGTGCAGTGGGTGCAGCACAGGCTGCCGGTGCCCGGGGCTCTCTGCAGTAGCCTCACCGGGAGTGCAGGGCGTGAATCGCTGACTAAATGCCACACAGGCACATAGCTTTAGATGTCTGGTCCTTTCCCACTCGTGCAGCTCATGCTGCGGAACACATCCATGTCCCATTAAAGAAGAAGTGTGTGTTTCTGAAGTGCTGGTGCTTGGCCCCAAGACCTTTGTACTGTTTCTTTTTAATAACCTTCTGCTCCGTGTTAATTTGACATTAGTCATGGCTTGGAGCTCTGGCTGTTTGAAGGAGGAGGTGTGGCTGGACTTGCAGCAGCAATGTTTCATTCACTGGCTTCTCATTTTTTTTCCAGTCTTGTATTTTGGTAACTTGGAGTTCAGAGATTAGGAGAGGACAAGGATGACATCGTTTTCCCCTTTAATTAAGAACTGTATTTTTGAGGTAAACACCAGATGATATTTTCACTGAAATGAAAACATGGGAACATACTAAATCTACTTGTTTAATTTGTGGAGCTGCACTTATTTGGTCTTGTCCATCCCATTAAAAGTGGTAGGAGTGTGTTTTGGGGGCAAGAAGTTGTTGCTAGCACAGACATGCTGTATTGTCTCATTAAATGTTGCAGTGTTACACCCAAATGAATGCAACCTGTCCCTGAAAAGACAGACTGCACTGACTTTGTCTGGTTGTTTAAATGGCTTGGATTGAAATGAGTTGCTATTAATATTTTTAATTAAGGTGGAACAGCTAATGGGGCTTTTCCAGTAAAAAGGATGGCTTTTCTCCTTTCATCTTGTTAGACACTAAGGATAAATAGCAGTAATAATGATAAAAGTTCTGCCATAAAGCCCAGCTGGAGCAAGTTTCCTGACAGAGTAGTGCACTGCAAGAGGGGAAAACATGTTCTAGTCTTCCTTAAAACGTTGCCAATAACACACCTTTTGGTGTCTGCTCTTTCCTGGTAGTGCAGGATCCTTTTATAATGGCCAGCTGAATTGGGTCACACAGCACGAACAAGGAGAGTGATGGATACATAGCTTCTTGTACTGACAAAGTATCTCTGTGCATGTGGGGGAGGTTTAGATACTGAGTGCTGTTGTGTGCTGTGTGAAAACCCGTGGTCTTCCATTAGTAGTAAGCTGTGCCAAGAGTTTAGTGTTGAGAGGACTGCAAGTGTTGAGAGGAGCCTCAGTGGAACACACAGCATGTTAACAAACCAGGAAACATCAACAACAACTTTATGCACATCTGCTTCACTTCGTGGTGGTTATTTAGATGCATCAATAACAGGTGAAAGGCTGTTTTCAAAAGATGGGAGGCTGTCAGTGCTGTCTTAATTTCATTGGGTTTCACTGGAAAATAAGCAAGTTCTGCAAGCAGGTAGCTGATTATTTGGTGCCAGAAAGCCCTGACTGGTTCAAGGATCCCAGTGACTTAGGTTGTTTTAAGTACAATCAGAAATGATTTGTTACCAGAATTTAGTTGTTGTACCATGGCATGAAAAAGACCCCTAAAAACCAAGCGAAACTTGTAAAGTTTGTCTGGGAGCAAATACCTGTGACCCTCTTACCAGACCCTGTAGTGCATTTTGTGTTGCTCTCATTTACTTTATTGCTTTCAATCAAATCAGTGAGTCTAGGCTAAACCTGGCTTTTTCCCCTGTTTGGGAGGCTGCACTCCTTTTAAGCCTTTTACAGCTCAGTTCAGTTGCCCTGAGCAGAGGGGATTTGTGCACAGGTTTGTGTCCATCATGGCAGGACGGCCCTGGTGGTGCCCTGGGACCCCGTGCTGCTGGGCAGTGTCTGTGCCTGCTGTCCCTTGAGGGCTCAGCCTGGTGCTCACTGCCACAGGAGGTTGCCAGGGTTTGGTGGAAAACAGCTTGTAGGAGCTGCTGCAGAGAGAACATGTCTGGCCACCTCCTATGGAAAGTGCACATGCTAGTCCTGAGTAACTCAGGTTGGTGCAGGTCAAAAGTCTGAAACTTCCTGATGTTTTTGTGGCTTTTTTTTTTTTTTTGTCCTCCAGTGAAAATAAGACAGCAAAACGGTGTGGCTGTGGCATGTGCTGTCACTCCAGAAGTAAACTGAACTGCTTCCAGCTTCACTTATCAGGGAGAGGAGAGCTAGCATGGCTTTATGTGCAAGTGAGCAGAGAAGCAGACCTGAAGCTGTAGGTTTGGATATGGCTTGTAGGTATTACTTGTACTGTTCCTGTCTTGATTGCAAGTGATGCTGACAAGAAAGCAGTTCAAGGACTGGTGGAGATGGAGAGTAGATGCATGACTGCAGCTGAGCACAGGCTGTTGGAAATGGACCTTCTCATCACAAGCTGCACATTGGTCCTGCAGCAGAACCTTGCCTCAGGAGCGCAGCTGCACATGGGGCTGGAGGGACTGCTGGTGCTGGGCAGCTCTCTGGGCATGCCTGGCAGCAACTCTGATGCTCTGTAGTGTTTCCTAGGGCCTGGGATATGTCCTGGTTCATTAGATAAACGTTTCATGTTCTCCATCCAAACGGAATACTCATTTATTCTGCTCGGGGAAGGTTTGCAGGAGGGAGGGAGGGGGTGGATGAGGACAGCCAAGAACTGCCTCTGGTGACTTTCCCAGAGCTTTTGCTTGCACAGAAGAAAGCTGCAGCTTCTTGTCAGTTAAAATCTCTGCGGCTGGCACTGGCATTTGAACCTTAGCTCCTTTCCCACTAGCTGCCTCTTTCCTCTCAGCCCTTAATGCCTTCACTTTGTTTTCTTCCCAAGGAGAGGAGGTCATGTTTCAGGAATGAGGATGGGCTCCTTTGGTTCCACAGCAGAAGAATTTATTTTTAAGTAATGAACTCCCCAACGCTATCATGAAAAGGAGAGGCTTAAGGAGAAGGCTCCCAGGATGGTATCTCACAGAGATTTAATTGTTCTCCAAGCCACTAACAGGCAGGAAGACATGCCTGTCCAGTCTGGCCATGATCTGTGTGGGGTGGGCAGGTGTCATTGGGTCAGGGAGGTGACTCCAGCACAGGCTTGTCCTCCTTTCAGGGTATGTGTCACTGGGTCATGGAGGTGACTCCAGCGCAGGCTTGTCCTCCTTCCGAGATGAGCCTCATGAGTCAGCCCTCTGCTCCTGAAAAGCAGTGTCTGGCACTGCTGCAGGAAGAGCGTAGCTCAGAACCAGCTTGGCCAGTCTGCTGCCTGCCTCACCTGCCCTCCCCTCCAGTTAAAGTGAGCTGTGGAGATTTACTGGGGTTGTCTTTAACTTTCTAGTCCTTTTCATTTCATCCTGCAAAGACAGTCACTTTGGGGAAAGTTAGGGAAAATCCCTTGTTTCAGTATTTCTGTACAAGGTGTCTTCTCAACAGAATTAAACCAAAAAAGTTAATCATACTTTTAATATACACATTTTGCCCTCCTATTATTGCAGTTTAAAGATACTGTGGTTAGAAAATAGAATTACTTTTTTTCCAAAGCCTCTCTATAGCCATCTGTTACAGACCTTCCCCTGGTTTTTAATTTGTGTAGCATTTTACCTAGTTCTTACCTATCTCTAAAGACTTGAAGACCAGACAACTTCCTGTTTAATGGCTTTGAAAAGTCATTTTAACTATACCTTTATTTTAGAGGAGAAAATAAAACTGTGAGCTATTGCTTGACTTGAGAGTGATTGATCCATTCTTCAAGGAATAATTAAAACTTCTTCCTCTCCCCTCCACCCCCAACAGTGGGGTAGTTTGCTTGTGATCTAACTGAAACATAGTGGGGCTTTGTGAACCTGAAATCAGCATTTATAGCCAATCTAGTAGTCTGACATTGTGATTAATTCATTATTAAAGAGAAGAAAGGAATCTGTTGTAAGTCCTTTGAAGGTGTGCGAGCTGAAACTTGCTCTCTGCATCCCAGCTCAATGGGGGGATTTTTAGTCTATTTACTGTTTATGCAGCCGTGGGGTGGTAATTGTGGGCAGTGAGTAAAATCACCCTTTGGGGATTGGATCTGCACGGCAGATGATTCACAGGTACTGAACTGGGGGTGTAATTAGCCAGCTTGTGCTGTAGGTAGGAGTTTAGGGGCTGGGTCCCTCTGCGTCTCAGAGCAGCAGTGGGAGAGCTCCGGCTGGATTCTCTCCTCCGGAGAGTGCTCGTGCTGGCTGGCAGCAGGACAGGGTGCAGCAGGAGTGGTTCTGCACAGCATCAGCTTGGCCAGTGAATCTCCTCAGCATAGCTGGGTCCGTCTCCAGAGGCAGCAGGAGCAAGAGGGAGAATGTCCTGGCAGGAGATGAAGGAGCTGGAGGCAAGAAGGTGGGAGCAGTTTTTCTAGTGCCAGGCAGGGTCAGGTTCAGAGGTTTGGGGATCAAGTGAGGAAAAGGAGGAGCTAGAGCATGTGGTGCCAAGCATTGCCCTCTCTCAAGTGAGTTCAGTTGAAAGGAACAGGGAAGAAGTGTCAGAAAAAAATCTGTTGTCTTGTGTGGGTGTCAAAACCTTTTCCTCTCTACCCCTGTGTAACAAATGTGGTGGTGGCACGTGTGTGGTGTGGGAGACCTCGGACCGTCACCTCTGATGTGCTTCTAGCCTTTGGTACAGATGGACCCAAAAAGGTTTGCATTGCCCTTGTGCAAACAGCAAGTGCCTCATCTCTATCTTCATTTGCTTTAAATCATTTTGCTTCTGCCATCTCTGCTTGAGATAGGATGTGAGCAGGAGACTTCCCAGTTTCCTGTACAGGGCTTTCTGTCCTCTTCCTACCCAGAAAGGCAGCAGCAGGCAGTGCATCAGTAGCACTCCTGAAGGAAATCTTAGTCCCAAAACATGCTCTTTCCTGCCTTGTATTCCAGTAAAAACAGAAAAAAAAAATCGCTGATCTCTGAAACAATTTCAGAGAGGGAACTCCTGAACTGCCATGTCAGTGCAGCGTGTGAAAATGAGGTGTTTCATATCTTCCACAACAATAAAACCAAGAGGGTGTATGTAATCTGATGGATTTCAGGGGCTTTGGGCAAGTGAAGTGCTGGAGTGTTATGTGGAGAAAGACTGTCTGCAGATGATTTGCACAGACTCCTACTCGAGTCTTGCACGGTATCTAAAGTTAAATGAGGAGAGTTCACGGAGTCACAGAGTGGTTTGAGTTGGAAGGGACGTCCAAGGTCGTCTAGTTCCAACCCCCCTGCCATGGGCAGGGACATCTTTCACTAGGACAGGTTGCTTAAAGCCCTATCCAACCTAGCCTTGAACACTTCTAGGCTTGGAACCTCCACAACTTCTCTGGACAACCTGTTCCAATGCCTCACCACCCTAGTGGGGAAGAATTTTTTCCTCGTGTCTTTTCTAAATCCAGCTTCTTCCAGTTTGTAGCCATCACCCCTTGTCCTGTAACTCCATGCCTTTGTGAAAAGTGCTTCTCCAGCTCCCCTTGAGCTGGATATTCAAATATCAATTGGAATCTTGTTTTTATTTAAAACTAAAATTGCCAGATTTTTTTATTTTTATTTTTTTAAGAAATAAGACAACAGTTTCAAGCATGAAAGGAGATTGCATTTGTACTGTGGTAGTGCCTGAGCTCCAAAAGGATGTGCCCTTCTGTGGAGTAGGGGGCAATGCATGCTCCACAGCCTGTAAACACAAAGGCAAAACACAAGGAGGTAGATGGAACAAGTGGAAGAGCAGAAGTGAAGAAGAGGACTTTTTGCAGTATGTCCCTTTCTTCAGGGCACTTTGTTCCACCAGGAGCTGGTGGCTGCTTCTCCTTTGTGCTCTGGAGGACCAGGAGCTGGTGGCTTCACCTGATGGCTTTTCCTCCTTTGCTCTCCGGGACAAGCTGGTGGCTTCTCATGTGTGCTCTGGAGGACCACCTGGTGGCTTCTCCTGGGCTCTGGAGGACAAGCTGGTGGCTTCTCCAGGCCACCAGAAGCAACTTCCTGGGCTTTCTGTTTTTACTGGTTGTAGACCCTGCCCCACACCCTCCACCCAACCTCTCTGATGCTGGTTGAGATGTCCACCAGTAGTAAAGCTGAGTTGTTGGTCTGTGTGGTTTGGTTCAACCTTAATCAAAGGTACACCAGCAGAATTTGCCATCTGGTGCTCCTCCGGAGCCTTCATTTCAAGGTTTGTCCTTGTAACTAATGCCATGAAAATAAGCAGGGCCATATTTTAGCTGAAATAGAGAATATTGGCATGTGAGATGACAGATACAATGGATCACTTGTTTCTGGGAGTGTGTTTAGAGTTCAAACAAAAGGTGAAGGAAAACATTGAACCCAGGCATTTCAGCTTGGCTCACGGCTGTGTAAGAGGTGTCCATCTGCTCCATGCTGCTTGGACTGAAATAAATTGCCAAGTTTTCTTAGCTTTGCCTATTGTTCCTTAGCACAGATCACAGCAACAGGGTGAGATCTCAGTGTAATTAAAGGCATTCTCTTTCCAGAAGGTGTTTTTTAAAAGTCCTTGTGTAGAATTCTTCACAGAATAGACAGACTGATGCAAAAAAAAAAAAAAAAAATCGCTGTGGTTCAAAGGGTTGAAATTTCTTAAGGAAGATCTGAAGTACTGGTAGAGAACACTGCTTATTGTGGGATGCTCTTTAATTCAGGCTGATGTAATCAGTTTTCCAGTGCTGAGAGAGTCTTTTAATGTTGTTGTGGAACACAGAGGTTATTTTTAAGCAACACACACGAAAAAATTACAGAGTCATGTACTGACACTGAAATAAAAAATAAAGCTGTCAACAAAAAAACCCACCCCAAAGACACTCAGTAACTGCAAATCTGTTGAATTGGCAAGGCAGACTCAGCACAGATTTGTCTGAGAAGCTCCTGAGTGGTTTTTTGGGTTTTTTTTGCCTGCCCTGAGTGCTTAGGAGGGAGCAGGAAGCCCATGGTCCTGCAGTCAGTTTCTCCTGCACCAGTGAGAATTTCTCACACAGTGTAAGAAGAAAACACTTTTTGTTTTGGGTTTTTTTAACCTAATGTATTTATTGGTATTCATAAGGACTGAGTATTTTACGTATCTCGCTGTAATAGATGTAGAATGAGCCTTTAAATCACAACTTGCCTGCTTGTAGGAAGGGTGTAGTTCATCAGGTGTAGAAAGCTTTGCCTTATTTGAATGATGTGGCTCATTCTGCAAGTTTATATTGTACTATCAAATTGTATTGCTAGGATATTGATTTATAATGTATTTCAGAAGGACTGAAATTTGGCAGAGACAAGGAAGGTACAATTCTTTGGGGTTTTTTTTAGATAGCAGAAATAACTCCAGTTACTGCCATTTTCCCAGAGCTTTCATTAGCTTTTGCTTTCCCTCAAAACATCAGATTCCAACAGGACAGAAATATTTTGCTGTGGTTCTATTCCAGGTAATTTTTGCTACAGAAAGTTGAAAATAATGCTGTTTGGAGAGCATCACAAACTCTGTGATGTTATTTTCAATAGGTGACGGTTTCATAAGACCATCTGGTGAAAAGCTTGTGTATTAGTTAGCCAGTCCTACATGTACATCTGGGCAAGTGAGAAGAGTTGGTGGACCCACTCCAAGTTGTTACCCTGGTTAACCTGGGGGAGCATCAGTACAAACAGCAAAACTCTTGCACTGCCAGCCATGGAAGCCTTTCTGCAGCCTCTTGGCAGGTTGTTTTATAGCTGCTGCTTTGGTTGCTCTGAGAATGCAACACCTGTGAGCCCTCAGCTCCTTGCTGTTTGTTGGGGGCTGTTTTCTGGTGTTTACTGAATCATGGCTTTTAGAGTTGATTGTTCTCAAAGTTGCCTGCTATGATTGAGTATTGTGAAAACAAAGCATCTTGCTATGCAGGTACTTTGCATTTTGAGGTGTAAACATCATCTTCTCCTTGTGAGTGGAAACTGAGACTGCTGACACTTTAGAATGTCCCCACATGACATCTCATGGCAGACCTGCTTCAGTGGCCACGCCATCAGCATCTCATGAGTGCTTCATCTGACTGTCCAACCACCAAATGTGTTCTTTCAAGTGTGTAGAATTCTCTTATGACAAAGTCAAGGCCTGCTCACATGAAGCAGGTGACTGCTGCAGTATTTGATGCTTCTCTTGGAGCTGACAGTTGGTTTGGTGTGGCCCTAAGCAAACTCTTTCCTAGGTTCACTGCAGAAGCAGGCAGTGGGTGAAGCCTGTTGCTGTTGTCTGCCTGGCATGCAGTCAGCTGCCTGCTTGGGCTTCTCTTTCTAAATACTTGATGTGTCTGTCTCCCCTCCAAGCCTTCAGATGGGCAAACTTAAACATGTTGGAGGGAGGGCAGGAAGGATTCTGCTGCATCAACTCCCCTTCTGCTCTTTCCCTCCTTGCCCAAGATCTCCTGCAGGCTGCCTTAGCTTCAGTCTCCTGCCTTAAAAATCTGATTTGCATGTTGCACAGAGTTACAGCCAGGCTAGAGATGTTCATCTTGTGTGCAAAAATGCCTCCTAATTGTAGAAATTCAAGTGTGGTGTGTCCTTCTCCCCCACTATGAATAAATCCTGTGAAACCTCTGCAGTGTCATTCTGCTAATACTCATTAACTAATTAACAACTACAGAGCATCTGCTCTGGCAATTGATAACAACCTCAGCCAGAAGGAGAGCAAAGATGTACTTGTGATAACTAAACCATCTTCTTAACTTTCTTAATTGTTACAGATTTTATTGTATCCCACTCCCTCCCATCCTATTGGCCTTCTTTATGTTTACACTTGTCAGCAGGCTTTATGAGCTCTTAAGCTAAGGCTTCAGTCAAGAATCCTTATGGAAGAGAATAATCTATTGAAATTTAAAACTCCTGAGCTTGCTTGGCCTGTATTTCAGAATCAAGGTTTGATTCCAGACACCAGCTGAATAACTACTGTTCTTCAGCATCCTTTGTTGTAAGGATCTGGCACTTGTGTTTGAAAAGTTTTTAAAAGACATTCTTTACAGACTGTGGCAAAAGAAACCCCTGAGAAACATCTATTATTCAGTGTTATTCCCTCATATGACACCTCTTTAGAGGTAATGTAAGGTGGGACTCTTGTCTGCTTTACCATTCAATTCCCATAATTCAGCTGAGCCTGGTAATTGAAGGCTGGTTGGTGCAGCCACCTTGCTTCCCATGGAAGCCAGGGATCCAGACCTGCATGCTGGTTTGGTCCTTTCTTCTCCAGCACCTGTTGTAGGCCACTGTCAGCACAGATTGTCAGGCTGGCTGGATCTCCAGGCTAATGTGGTGTCACTCTGCTGAAAGCCCTGTGGCAGCTGGCTCTACCACCTGCCTTTGCTGTTTGGGCTTTTTCAGTCTGCTTGAAACAGGACAGTCCTATGACTGAGGACATGCTAGCCTTTCAACTTTGACAGCTTCTGATTTTTAATACTCTCTTCCATGGCACGGCAAGTGAACAGCCATCTTTGCAGTAGTGTTGGGGTCTTGGAGTGCTTTCAAAGGACCTTCCTGGTGGAGAGCTTCCTATGGTCCGGAGTTCAGACTTCTTGCCGGCGTAACTTTGTGATCTCAATATGAAGCAGTTTGATGTGATACTGTCTCAAGATGTAATAATGTGTTACGTTGGTAAGGCTTCTGACTTCATAGGTGTGCAAACACAAAGGGCACCTTTTCAGCTTGCGTGCTTTCAGTTTTCCCCATGGCTTTTCCCTGAAGATAGAGCTAGCAATCAGTGTCATGAAACTTGTCCACTTGGAAGTGGACCTGGTTACACTGAATGATGTGGTGCTAATGTCCAACTTCATTTGCCTTTTGTCTTTTTCATCTTGAAGCATATATTAGGAGATGCAGTGACTGTGCCTGTGGCCAGTGCCAAGATTCTTTCTTGATCTAAATGCAAGAATGTGTAGCTCTCAGACTTCCTGCAGAGTAGCATTTTTGGGTAGGTTTGTAGGTTGGCTGGTGATTACTCTGTGCAGTTTACTTGGCTTGGGCACATTCAGCATCTCCCCCAGGTCTGTCACCATTTGGCATGGCACAAGTGCAGGTGCACAGGTTTCCTTCTGTGCTACTCACTTTGGACTGGTAAGAGCAGCTATAACCTTGACCACCTTGGTTTGCCTAGACTGAACAGCTGAAATTAGATCATAGAATCATAGAATGATCTGGGTTGGAAGGGACCTCAAAGATATCTAGTCCAACCTCCTCTGCAGTCAGCAGGGACATCCTCAACTAGATCAGGTTGCCCAGAGCCTTGTCGAGCCTCACCCTGAATATTTCCAGGGATGGGGCCTCAATCACCTCCCTGGACAACCTGTTCTACTACCCTCATGGCAAGGGACTTGTTCCTAACATGTAATCTGAATCTGCTCTTTTCTACATTGCCCCTTGCCCTGTCACTGCAGGCCTTTGTGAATAGTCTCTCTCAGATCCCTGTGTAATCCCAGGTCAACTTAAACCAAAATGGGAAGTCTTGCCATCTATCAGAGAGAGATGCAATGGCTTGAACTAACTGTTTTCAAATGCCAATTTATACCTTAAAACGTGGTGGAACCTGGATGTGTGATTCCAAAACTCTTGTGGATGTCCAGATGTACCTGGGGTCATCTCAGCGCTATGGGTAGATGCTAAATGTAGAAATTGCTTTGATTATTAATAAGTTCAGCTACTGCATGAAGATATTTGTGTATATTTTATTCAAGAGCCCTAATTGAAGTGGCCTTACCACAGGAGGAAAGCAAGCCTATCACCTTGATTTGACCTGAATGTTTTCCAGTTGCAAAGATGCCAGCAGGATGTGAATCAAAACAATACTGACTAAAAACATCCCAGTGGAGCGAGCTGCTGAGTTAACTGTGTGATGGAAGTAGTGGGGCTTTCTGTTTGGTAGAGAAGACTTTGTATAAATAAGAGAAATTAAATCTGGTGTTAGTGTGATAGGGACCCTAACTGCAGTCACAACAGTGCTGGCAATAGCACCAATGAGCCTCCTGTCAAGTGAGCAAAAGATCACTTTTCCAAGATGTTCCTCACACTGAACTATTTACTGATTTGTAGCTACTGAGATAAATTTTGCTGTGGTCATTTAAAACCATTTTGGATTTCTCTCAAATGTCTCCTTATACTCATTTTTTTTTACCCCCTAGTATTCACACAAACCAACATCTTCTCAGTCTCTGTTTTGCCTGTCAAAAAGGAGGGTTTGGTCCCTTGACTCAGTAAACTTTTCCGCCTCAGTCTTCACTGGCAGTCTTGCTCCTTGTTCCTGAGCTGATAGACCACAAGGTGAGGACCAGAGGGTTAAAATCCCTCCCACTGTAAGGGAAGATCAAGTTCAGGACCACCTCAACATACATAAATCTCTGGGACCTGATGAGATGCATCCTAGAGTCCTGTAGGAATTGGCTGATGAAGTTGTCATGCCACTCTCCATGATGTTTGAAAAGTCCTGGCAGTCAGGTGAAGTTCCCAGAGACTGGAAGTGTTGTGCCCATTTTTAAAAAGGATCCCTGCTCACTGCTGGGTGGTTGGACAAGATGACCTTCAGTGCCAGCATTGCTCTCTTCCCTATATGCCACTTTTAGTCTGAGGAGAGAAGCTCTCCAGAGCATCATGGACTTGTTGCTTCATCAGTTCAGGTGCAAGTAAACACTGCCTTTGAAGGGACCATATCTGGCTCATTCTGTGTATCTGACAAAAGAGTTCACAGTGTCACAGTATATCAGAGACTGGAAGGGACTTCAAGAGATCAAGTCCAACCCCCTGCCAGAGCAGGATCACCCAGGGTAGTCCACAGGAATGCATCCAGGTGGGTTTGGAAAGTCTCCAGAGAAGGAGGCTCCACAACCCCCCTGGGCAGCCTGCTCCAGTGCTCTGTCACCCTCACTGTAAAGAAGTTTCTCTTCATGTTGAGGTGAAATCTTCTATGTTCAAGTTTGAACCCACTGGCCCTCTTATCACTGTGAACCACCCAAAAGGGCCTGACCACCTCTACTTGACACCCACCCCTCATATATTATGTATACACATTGATGAGATCCCCTCTCAGGCTTCTCTTCTCCAGACTAAACAGCCCCAGGGCTCTCGGGCTCTCTTCCCAGGGGAGATGCTCAAGTCCCCTAAGCATCCTCAGGGCTCTCTGTTGGATTCTCTCCAGCAGGTCTCTGTCTCTCTTGAACTGGGGAGCCCCAAACTGGACACAGGATTGCAGCTGTGGTCTCAGCAGGGCGGAGTAGAGAGGTAGAAGAACTTCCCTAGCCCTGCTGGACACCTTTCTTGATGCACCCCAGGATCCCATTGGCTCTCTTGGTGACAAGAGCACACTGAGTTAGGCATATCCTTCCTGTGGCTCAACAAGGGGATGCTGACAAGCAGCAGCACCAGTATTAAACTGGACAAAAATGGGACAATGTGGGTAGGTTTGCCCTGCTGTGTTGGGGCATGTTGAGCTGCAGTCTGTGTTCACAGCCTCGCTGAAGCTTACTTTTATTAAGACATCAAAAAAGATTATAACAACATCCATCAGAAGATGTGTTGAGAGTGACATGGAGTTAACCAGCAGCATTGCTGCAGAGAAACAAGTTACACACTGTATTTGCCATGTTGAGAAGGCAGCTTCTTCAGAAAACTCATTTAAAGAAATAATTCTACGCAGTTGCTGTCACACAGATGTTTTTCATTGCTTGCATTGTGCTGACAATTGACAAAAGGAGTGGAATGTTGGACACTTCCCCTAAACATGAGAAGTGTCAGGCAGAGGTTTGAGCCTCTTTGTGCCCCTCCTTTGCTGGGCATGTTCCCATTTGCTCTGGCATTTGCAGCTTTACCTGTCTGGTGATGTAAGAACTGAACTGAGTGTATGAGGTGAGCTGTAAAAGAACAAAGTCGAGGCTAAACGCTCTGTACAACCTCCTCTCTCTGTTTGCTGAGCAGCTCCATTTCAGTGTTTAAAGTGTAATCTCTCAAACAGAAAAGGCACCAAATGCCATTAGGTGGGTTCATATCCTGTTAGCATCTGTGACTGATCCTGCTGGATATGATGTGGAGAAGATAGCTGGGAACTGGCTTAAAGCGCTTCCCAAAATGCTTCATTTCCAGATAGGAGACATGATAGAGAGAACAAATATTTCCAATTCCTGTGGTGCAGCAACGTGGGTGTTGCTTGTTGATTCCTCCCTTTGGGATGGTGCTGGGCTCATGACTCTGCTGCAGGGTGTTGGGGCATTGGTTGGCTTCAGGTGTTTTCCTGCCTGGTGCTCAGCTGCTTCCTCTTCCTCACCGCGCAGCACTCGGAAAGTTCAGTTTAATACCTGGACTTGTGAATGCTTTTACGAAGCTTAAGTAAGGCATTCTAAAAACAGAAAGATGTGCCTCTGACTCCAATGGTTGTTTTAAGTGTTAGATGAAAAAGCAATCTTGCAAGTTCTGGAAGTGCATTCTTTTCTGCTGCTGTCATCCCTAAGTCTATTTCCTGAGCTGTGGTGTTGGTGTTTTCCTGGGCTTGCACAGAGCAAGCAAGAGCAGGCTCTCTCTGGTTTGAATGTGGAAATCCCCTCAACCAGTAATTAATTGCTGCATTCTTTTAAGACTTAAAATCGCGTAATTTTCCAACTACTTTGTGCTATTGAGACAATTTGCTTTTGATGGCTGTGTTTTAAAACCCTCATTTTGAGCTTTGTGTTAAAGCACAGTGGAAAGAACTGATTCAGCTTGTACCTTTCCTGGTGGCAGAGCTGCTTATTTAAGTCTATCAGTATTAATTGTCAGGCATAGCTAAATCCTAACTGTGAGCATTTAATTACTTTTTTTTTCCCCCTGTTGTCTGTAGTTATGAAAAAGTCTAAAAAATAAAGTTTGTTGGAATTTAGAAGGAGACAGAGCACTCCTGTTCAGAAGAGACAGTTCCACTTAAATAATTGATGTCACTGATGTTGTCTGATAGCTGACAAGAAGTAGCTTTTGAATGCTGCCATTGATTATTGTTTGCTCTTTCCTGCAGTCACTTCAATATTTCAGCTGTTGTCACTTTTCCCTGTAGTCTGTTTTGCAACCAAACACAGGCAGCTCCTACAGAAACTTTTTGTAGCCTTGGTTGCTCCCTTCTGACCTTCTGATTGATCCAGCATTAACTTGGTGCACACAACTGGATGTCCTCCTTCAGCTAAGGAGACTGGGAAGATTGTTCATTTCAGTGCAGTGGGGAATGGAAAGTAAGCAGGAATCATGGTCAGGTTTTGGTTTTTTTCTTTGTCACAGGAAGGTGCTTTGGTTACAGGTATCCCAACTGCATGTTGTTTTCCACAAGGCTGGAGCTTTGCTAGTTGTCTTTTGTTTGTTCCTGCTGCAGGTCAGGACTTGGATTGTCTTTGTAGCCTGGGTGAACTTGAACATAGGCAAGCCAGGATTGTGTATGTGGAGGGAACATGACATCAGTGGTGTCACTGGGATGGACAGAGAAGCATCAGCATTCAGTTTGAGTTGAGGTCAGCTGCTTTTGAGCTTGGTATTTGGTTTTGGATACTCTCCTGCAGTTCATGATCTCCAGTGCTGGCCTTACCACTCAGTGGGCTGTGTGCTCCCATCATCTGCCCCCAGCCATCATCTACAGAACGCTGGCAGTGGTGCTGGCTGTCACCTGCTGTCCCAACCAACTGTGTCTGGGCAGCACCTGTGACACTGCCCCACTACAAGCCTCCTTTTGATGTGAGAGAACCAGTGCCTACTACTCTGGGTGCAGCCTTCTAACAAGTGACACTGCTTGTCTCTTCTCCCCCATGCTGTTTTCACCCACGTTAGCTGGGCTGCTTGTCAGAAGGCCCTGTGGCAGTGTCAAAAGCTTTATGTTCAAAACGGATTTCTTCTAGTGCTCTTGTCATGGAATAAAATTAGGTAGATTTGATGCAGTCTACTCCTGACAACACTTGAAGTTCTAGTGCCTGTTACTGGTTTTGGTGTGCTTGATTTCTTCTTTTTTTTTTTTTTTTTTTTTTTTTTTGCCTGCTCATGAATTAGACTGGAATATAAAGCAGGGAATTAAAGGGTAGAAACAAGAACAATGATGCAAGCAGGGTGGAGATTCCTTTGAAACATTGGATTTCAGCTTTTAAAATGCATTGGAGTCATATTTTCTGTCTCTCAGGAAGTGAGGCAGGAAAGCTATCTCAAAGCTGCGTCTCCAACTGGTAAACCTTGATGCAAAATATTGCCATCTCATGACAAAATTGCATACCTGTAGCAGATGTTACAGGAAGAAATGTTTCTCGTGGTGTGAAGAAAATCACATCTCGGCATCATCACTGAGCACTGCATTTAGATGCAGTGCTTCCACACAACAGGAAGCCTGTGAATGCCCATCTGAGGGCTTTTGTTTTAACTGAGCAGCAGGGAAAAAAAAGGAACCTTTTGCTATCACTCAGTATTTGTTTCCCTTCTTGACCATTTCCACCCTTAATCTTCATCCCTTGAGTATGTAGTTTTCTATCCCCCTGAATTTTCTTGTTGCTGTGTACTGAGCTGTCTGCATTTTGCACTGTGGGCATCTATTTCAGTGTGTGGTTAAAATTATTGATGTTGTTTTATGTACCACTGACCTGACTTTTTTTTTTTCCCCTTCTGCAAAAAGTCTTCATGCTTGGACAGACATTTTAACCTGAGTATGTCTGACTATGTAGTTATGCTTCTGCCATCCGCATCCCACTATGGAGCAGCGTCTAGAGTCATGGAATTGTTCAGGTTGGAAAAGACCAGGTCATTGTCCAACCCAGCACTGTGGTTCACTTTGACAGAAGTAGTTCATCTGGATTTGTATTCATCAGCCTTGGCTCATTCACTTTGCTTTATGGTTTTCCTCAGGTTACCCAGTTGTCTTTGAACTCCTCTAATCTCATGTCACTTGTAAATGTTGCTGCTGCTTCATAGCTCTTCCCTGTGAAAAATACTTTTTATAAAGTATTCGTAGAAGCATTACATTCTCTATAGAGAGCCAGTTCTATCCTGGGTTGCATCAAGAGAATTGTGGCCAGCAGGTCGAGGGAAGTGATTCTCCCCCTCTACTCCACTCTCGTGAGACACCTGGAGTACTGCATCCAGTTCTGGAGCCCCTATTACAGGAGACATCTGGGTGTGCAGGAACAAGGGCCACAAGGATGAGCAGAGGGCTGGAGCTCCTCTCCTATGAGGGCTGTCTGAGAGAGTTGGGGTTGTTCAGTCTGGAGAAGACTCCCAGGAGACCTTATTGTGTCCTTCCAGTATCTGAAGGGGGCCTACAAGAAAGCTGGGGAGGGACTTTTGAGGGTGTCAGGTACGGATAGTACTAGGAGGAATGAATGCAAGCTAAAGGAGGGGAGATTTAGATTAGGTGTTAGGAGGAAATTCTTCCCCATGAGGGTGGTGAGACACTGGAACAGGTTGCCCAGGGAGGTGGTGGAAGCCTCATCCCTGGAGGTGTTTAAGGCCAGGCTAGATGTGGCTCTGGGCAACCTGCTGTAGTGTGAGGTGTCCCTGCCCATGGCAGGGGCATTGGAACTAGGTCATCTTTGAGGGCCCTTCCAACCCTGACAATTCTGTGTAATCCTCCTACCAGTACTTAAAGTTTTTAAATGTACCTCGGAAAAATAATACCAATGATACCTCATTTTTGGGGGGAGAGCACAGAACTGTGTTATTTCTTGCCTTAGAAGCCAGAAACTTGTAGTCTGATTCATGTAGAGTTTGTTACTATCTGCAGCTTTCTTTAGCTTCTAGCTTGGAGAACAGGAGAGAACTCCATCTGCTTCCACACAGAAGTTAGCACGGAAAGCGCTCGTAGCTGCAAACTGAGTTTTGCTGTGCAGCTCAGTTTGGGAGCACACGAAGAGTAAACTACAGCTCAGTAATGAATAAAACTTGAGTTTATGAAAACCTTTTGCTAATCCATAGCCATGTTTGTTAGGGAACAGTGGCATTCCCCAGTCTAATTTTATGTTACACAAGAATTTGCTGTTTCCATAGTAGTCGCGTGAGCAGGAACAACCATGGGGTGCACTAACGAACTTGTAAATGTATCCCAAGTAAAAGCAAGAGTTTCAACATCATCAGTTTCTAATTTTGGCAAGGGCACAGCTGGATCTTTTTTTTCCTCCCTGCTAAACCAGATTTAAGCTGCTGGTTCATTCCCGAGCCATGGCTCTCGGTGCAGCGCTGGAGACTGCAGCGTCAGTACAATTGTGTGAGTCTGTGCTCCCAGTCAAATCCCACCCTGATCTGCTCTGCTTGTTTTGCAAAGGCAGGATGCAGCAGGGGGCTGGTGATGTCTAGTTCCAGACCATCCCAGTGATATGCTTTCCACCACATCTCTCAACAACTTGCACTGGCAAAACAAGGGGAGCTGTGGAAGTCTCTGACTCTTCAGCTGTCTTTTGAAGGTGTGGTTGTAGCTGTTAATTTTTATCATTGGGAAAATTGTGAATATATTTAATTCCCCCCCCACCCCCAATAGCCTATAAAATTGGGAAACATACTGTAATAAATGCATATAAAATAAATTGGTTTTATAATGTTTCCAGTTGGAATATACCTGCCTATACTTAGTGAGCATTATATGTAGCAAGATACAGTGTGCATTATATGCAGCAAGGTATTTTACAGGGCTGGGAGAAAATAGAAGTGGAAACTGAGTAGCAGCTGCAGCCATGGTTCTGTTTGGTAGTGTTTGTATTTTTACTTGCAGTTATTCTCGGTTTAACCCCTGCTTGCTTGTTTTTAAGAGTTTTCAGGTGATTGAGATCCTCAAGAGATGAAGTGTCCATGTGGAGCTCCTGCAGGTTGCCAGCAGTCAGTAGCAGTGCTGCAGAGCCTAGACACACTGCGGTTGCTCAGCCCTTCCAGATCTTAAGTGATGTTGTTCTGTGACATTCATTCTGAATTACTTCATACCCTGAATTAATTAAGAATATTCCAACACCAAGCTAAGAATTTATCCTTCCATGAGTGCCTCAGTGAATAGTTGATGAATGTCTTTGTCACCTGACAGTCTGGAAAACCTAAAGTCCTTCTGTGATGCCACACATCCCTCCTCCCCCTCCATCTGCACTAGGATAGGACCGAGGTTATCCCTGGAGATAGATCTGCTGTTTGTTTGCTAGTCTGCAGAACTGGTTTTGAGCTCTGCACTCTGAGGAGGTTGTTTTGGATGGCAGTGGATTCAGAAGAGCAGCACAGGCTTGGAATGGTCCAAAGGGAAGGTTCAGTATTGGGTTCTGTCGTTTGCCCTTTTTTTTTTTTTAAGGCATGGAGATTTATTCACTTAAACTACTGAAAACTCCGTTTATTGCCAGGTAGCTTGTGGTACTTCATACTTTTTACTTTCCAGACATCCTTCAGATGACAAAGATTCTTCTTTTTTTTAAGGTGAGCCACAAATGGTGCCTCAGGCTTTGAGGGATATGCTTGTAAATATGCCTTTATTGAAAGACATTTTGCTGTACCTGTCTGATCTCTTCTGGTGAATGGTTACTTTGGAAGCTATAAAAAAATATTAATCTAGTGAGCATGTTACAACTGGCTGTTTGAGGATGTAGAATCTTGCCTGCTCACTAGAATGGAGTTAAAAATATGTAGCCAACAGCCAAAAGTTTAAAAAAAAAAAAAAGGAAGAACAAAAAAAAGGCTGTCTTTTAATAGGAGCTGTAACAAATATACCTTTATCCAGAAGCTGGGGTAATAACTGCTAACACTGTAAAAAAGGCAGAGCACCTCATGTCTTTTGAACCTGCAGGTATTTAAATAAATAAATAGAGAGAGAAAAGCATATCCTGAAAAGAAAAAGAGATGAGGAAGGCACCAAATTTAGCAAGGCAGTAGTTGAACACAACTCCCACATTTCTCATGCAGGGATCTGCTGCACACAGGCTCCTTTTGTTACTGCCAGACTCAGTCTGTGAGGGTGGTTTTTCTGTCCTGTCATTGTCAGTTTCTTCTGCGTTTTCAGCAGGCAATAGATTTATTTGCTTGCTTCCATCTTCAAGTCCACATGAACAAAACTTCTGTCCATAAGGCAATGTGAGCTCTTTGCAGCCTTTAGCCTGTGGTGTGATGATACTCTGAGCATCTTGACTTACTGCATCTGCAGAACCTGCTCTTCATGTAAACGTTTGAGCTGTCTTGCACATGATCCATTTTTAATTGCTTGCATCAGCTTTGCAAGTGGATAAGTTGTCATCTGCTGTCTTGTCTGCAGTCACATAACTATAGGCTGGCAGACATAATACAGAGTTTGTCTTTGTTCAGTCACTTGGCTGCATGGAGCTAGTTGTAAATCACTGCCTGATTTAAGGGTGAGCAGCACTCTGTCCTTCTAGCGGAATGGAGATAGGGAGAGCTACTCATACCTGGAAGTGTGCTGACACGTTTGTGAAGTAACTCAAAACATCAGATAAATTTTAATCGCGTCTTCATCTGAAAATTATAAATGTAGTAAGACTCCTTTCGGTTTCAGCTTTCACATACACTGTAAAGGATGGAAAAGGAGTCTTTGATTGAGAGCTGAGATCTGCCTTGCTGCTTAAGTGTAGATTTATAAGGAGTAACATGGTTGTATAATAAATAACATGTCACTGTCCCAGCGAGTTGATTTGAGCTCACTGGAGCTTTTCTCTACTACTGAGTGTCGTTCTGATGTTCTTGGTGATTTACTCCTGTTGCTTGAGTTACTCTCCTAGCAAGATGAATATAAGGATTGTTAGGGATGAGATGTTGCTCCTTGCTTTTCTCCTGTTTCTCTCATGAAATAGATACAGGCTGTCTATCTCATCCTAGCTGACAGTGTGAATAAGAATTATATTACCTCTGGTGACTGTTGTTACTGGCTTCAGGACAGCAATGGGAGGCTCAGAAAGGGAAGGAGAAATAGCCTGTGTAAGGAAGGCAAGAGGAATACAAAGGGAAGTGAGTAAGAAGCTGTGGTATAGCACTTCTGCTGTTTTGCAGGGAGCCTAGAAGGGTCTGGCTTCTCCTTGGGTCTGCACTATGAGGACAGGGATTGTTTGGTGCTGACAAAACTGTTTGGATGTCCCTGAAAAAAATGACAGGAGGAGAAGTGAAAGGCAGGGAGTAGAAAGTCATGAAAATGAAGCATTAAAGCATAGTTTCCTGCACTCTGTTTAGTGAGTTTTCTTATTTCTTCTCACTGTGTATTCTTGTTCCTTCCTTGCATCGTTGGTTGTAAGGCTGCAAGATCAGATGGTTCAGAAAACCGCACTCTGTCCCACTCAGCTCCCTCCAAAAAAGCCTATCTTTGTGTTAGGTGGATTCACTGAAGCTATTTGTTTTGCAGCTGTTTGACCATTGCGTTAGAGACAAAGGAAAGCATTGGGCACCCCCCAGCCTGGCTGCATGTGTAGAGTGCTGGTGCAGGCTCCAGGACTGGCAAGCTGCTAAAGACAGTGGGTGCATCTGCCCCATTCTCAGTGCTGGGGTGCCAGGGTGCACAAAGGGAGAACATCTGGGAGGCTGTGAGGAGCCAGTGCTTGGAATGGGAGATGAGAGCATCCAGCTGTGCAGAGTGGAGGCAGAAGCTAACCTCTAAAGAGCTGTTTGGGGTGGCTGTCCAAACATGGCTCTCTGGCGAATCTCTGCAGCTGGCTGGAGAGAGGGCCTGTGCCGTACACGTGCTGGATGGAAAGATGATTCTTCTTGATGGCTTGGTTTGCTCTGACTTAAAGGGTTTCATGGAACTGTGCAGTGAGCACAGCAAAGCTGTTGCTTTCAGAATTACTGTAGAGTATTTCAGGCTAGAGGCTTCAAACAGAGCAGATTTATTTTCCTTGCACCAAAGGTTTCAAAGGATTTCACATGACACTTTCAGCTCTACTAGAACCACTTTCACCATTCACAAATCTGTAGTTCTGCAACATCCACCAAAAGATCATCCCAGGACATTTCAATCTTTCATCTCTTGCGCTCTTTACTGTAGCAGAGAACTTAAATCTCTCCTACTCAGTGGCTTTAAGAGGTGATTAAAGTGGTGCTGAGATGCTTTGCACAGAGCAGCAGAGTGACCAAGCATCACCTGAGTTTTTATTCTTTCTACCTAGATCTTGGTTTCTTTAATATGAGCAGCAATTTGAGAACTTAAAGAGCTGGAGTACAGGGAAGCTTTAAGGAGCATAAGGTTTGTAGAAGCTTCCATCCTGACTGCAGTTCAGTGGTTGTGACACTGCAGTAAAGAGCTGTGGAGGATGAGGATTTGGACAGATGCAGGAACCAAGTCTCCCATTCTGTGTGACATCTAACTGCTGAGCCATGACATGAGGCAGGCAAACTGAACCTGACTTTTTGTGAGGGATGATGTCTGGTTGTCTGTTTTCCAGTAATGAATCAGTTATCTATAGCCAAAGGAGTGAGTAGCACAACTAAGTACAGGGAACATCTTCACCCAGTAAATCCCAGTTTACCATAAGGAGGAAAGAGTTTTTCTGAGGTTTTTCTGATTAACTCCTCAAGAGTTTTACTCGTACTTAAGGCACTCACAAATCCTACATTTGGCAATTCTGTCCTGGTACGGTGATTATGAGAATCTAAATTGACTTTGTGAGTTCTTTTCCCCAGAAAGAATGCCTAGATGGAGGGGGGGTGGTGGCGACTGGGGCCGGGCTGTGGAAGGCATGTCCCCATTCCTCTCCTGCACCCCCACAATCTGGGCTCAGAGCTGCCTGGCTACACAGGAGGTCTGGGTGAATGAGCACATTCATGTGTTTGAGCTGAAGTATGTACCCAAGTGTTTGTAGGATCAAAGCCAACAGTTGTCTGATCTTGAAATGGAGATTAGAAAATCAGTACCTTTGTCAAGAAATGTTGAGAGAACAGCAGTTAACTGCCTGGGTAGAAGGGTGCAGCACTCTAGCTGCACCTCTGACACTGAGGTAGATGTACATTTAACACTGACATCTTCATTACAGGAAGAAGAATTATTTCACTGTAAGGGTGACAGAACACTGGAACAGGCTGCCCAAGGGGGTTGTGGAGTCTCCCTCTCTGGAGATATTCAAGACCTGCCTGGATGAGTGCCTGTGTGACCTGGTATAGGTGATTCTACTTTGGCAGGAGGGTTGGACTGGGTGGTCTCTCGAGGTCCCTTTCCAGTCCCTAACATTCTGTGATTCTGTGATTAATAATTAGTTTGGTTTTCCCCTGAGTGGTGTGGTTAGAGACTCGATATTTGGTGTATTTTCTGTTCAGAAATGACCATATCTTCCAACTGGTTCAGTTGCACATTGCCCTGGCTGGTTTGTTACAGAAATGTACTCCAGACAGGTTGGAGGGTTACTTCAGAGAGCTGGGATGAGAAGAGGAATTGTGAAGTGTCCTGTTTTCCTTTGAGTTATCACAGCTCGATGAAAGAGTTGATTTTACCAAGCAAAACATTAGATGAATACATTTTTATTTCCTAAAAGCTACCTTTCACTTTGACTTCTCAAAATCCTGTTCTATAACTATCAGAGCACATTGTGTGTCCCCAGAAGGGCAACAAAGCTGGTGAGGGGTCTGGAGCACAAGCCCTATGAGGAGAGGCTGAGAGAGCTGGGGGTGTTTAGCCTGGAGAAGAGGAGGCTCAGGGGAGACCTCATTGCTCTCTACAACTACCTGAAAGGAGGCTGTAGCCAGGTGGGGGTTGGTCTCTTCTCCCAGGCAAGCAGCACCAGAACAAGAGGACAGAGTCTCAAGCTGTGCCAGGGGAGGTTCAGGCTGGGTGTTAGGAAGAAATTCTTCACAGCAAGAGAGATCGGCCCTTGGAATGTGCTGCCCAGGGAGGTGGTGGAGTCACTGTCCCTGGAAGTGTTTAAAATAAGCCTGGATGAGGCACTTAGTGCCATGGTTTAGTTGATCAGATGGTGCTGGGTGACAGGTTGGACTGGATGATCTTGAAGGTCTTTTCCAACCTGGTTAATTCTGTGATTTATTCTACTGACTTGAATGCTATTAACTTCTTGTAGAAACAAGGGCCCTTGAGACTTTAGGTGCAGGCCAGGCTTAGGCTGGCTTAGAGAAATCTCAGTGAGGCAGCCTTTGTATTGGCAAGCCTGAAATGAATAAAAATGCTGTTTCAAAAATAGCCAGATGTTGCTGGCTATTCCTTTGGTGGCACTTTGGAAGCCAGGTAGCACGTTGTTATCTGTTCTCCAAGAGGAGATTCGGTTCCAGGTGCCAGAGACCTGCCTTGGTCACTTGCAGATGTACACACACAGGCGTTCAACTGGGATTGGGACCATCTGGGTGTGATAAAGGAGCTGTGGAAGCAATGCTGTTACCCTTTGTTGTTGTAGTTGAAAAATCAGCTTACTGTATTCTAGTCTCTGCTGCAGAGGTAGGACTCTGGTAGCTGGAGAACTTGACTCTGGAGGGAAGCAGGAGAAACGGCAGCCACAGCAGGGCCAGGAACATGGTGTCCTGGCCCCTCTCTTGTGTCCACAGCCCTTCCCTGCCTGCTTCTCTCACTACATATCTGACATCTAAGCAGAAAGCACGTTTATTAGAGTTGGCCTGGGGCTGGCAGGTAGGTGAGGGAAACATGAGGCAGGAGGTGAGGTGAGGCAGCTGCACACCCTGCTCTAGTGGAGCTGCCCTCAGGTGCCGGAGTGAGCAGGAGCAGAGGCTGCCACCTCCCTGTCCCAGAGACTGGCTGTGGGGCTGGATGGGCTTCGCTGGGTGCTGCTGTTGTGGTGGCAGAAGGAAAGGCATAGTCTGGACTTGAGTTGTTTTGGATGAGAATGGACAGCGTGACATCATCATTAGGTTGTCATGTGTGAGGCTCACCAGGCTGGGAGGTGAGAAGGGAAAGGAGCTGCTCCTGTGTCTCTGAACCAGCATGCTCAGGTTTCCCTCTGCAGGCCTGAGCCAGAAACCTGGCAGCATGGCATGGGTGCAGCTCCCTTTTCTCGTGGAGCTAAGATGAGAATGGGCTGTTGATAGCCTGTGCTCGGCTGACCTGGCACTGTCCCTGGGTCACTTGTGCAGAGGCTGCAGGGAGGAGAGCCCTCAACCAGAGAGGGACTGGGCCCGGGTCAGGCTCTTGCTCTGAGGTGCTCTTGGAAGCAGCTTTTCCTTCTCTGTTGGCAGTGGTAGAAGCTGATGAGTGCTCAGGCTCCTGCCCCAGGTGTGACCCCCATGATTGGTCCTCTGCCTCTCGTCATTCATCTCGCTTCAGATTCTGTGAGGTGGTGATTTGATTCCCTCAGCAGCAGACATGTAGCTGCACATGAGCTCTGGTGCCAGCTCTCTTAGCAGACTGGAACACTGTGGTTAATGAAGTCCACTTGCTAAGCCTGAACAGAAGTCATCCCTCTCCTGGTGCACATGCTGCTGTACATGAAGCAGAACAAAGGTACTTTTTCTTGTGTCAACCCTCTTCTGGTCTCCACACATCCCTTCTGCCCAAGGCAGCCTCTGACAACGTAGTGCTTTGCCCACGCTCAGCCTCTGTGTTACAGGCACAAGAACAGACAATGTCCTGAGAGGTCAAGCAGTCCCCAAAGGTGACTTCAGAAGAGATCTCTTGGGAGTCAACTCAACTGTTCTTCCAACCAAATCAGAAACAGTCAGCTTTACAGCACACCTGATGGTTTTCTAGGCTGTCTTTTGTCTTGGGGTGGTGTCTGTGCAGCTTTATATTGATTTCAGTATGTAAAAGGCAAGTGGTGGAGAAGGGGTGGCGATGGGTAAAACAGGTCAGGACTGAGAGGACTTGCAGGTCCAATCCCAGCCTGTTTGCTTTGTCAGCTACTCCTTGCTCTTTGTGAAATGAAAAGAAGAAAGCTGCTGTTCATATTTGTCTCCTCTAGGAATATTGAGTTTGTTTGTCCTGAAAATCTAAAATGAAATATTGACTACTGCTAACAGTAGATCTCATGAGCTTTTCCTTTTTTCTGAAGGAAATTAAAGCGTGGTATATGTGTGGAAGCTACGTGAATACCACCTACTTGCTACTCTCAGAGTATTAAACACACTTTATAACTATCTCTGTGATATTTCTTAATGCTGTCTTCTGTAGTGAAATTAATTGTCTCTTCTGCACATTCTGGAATTGTTGGTGTGCTGGCTCCCTGATAATGAAGTTTGGGATTCTCGAACACTAATCCTGTTGGACCTTCCCACACTATCCATAGCCCAGGGCAATTGGTTTAACTTCAGTGTTTTAATTTCCTCTTTTGCAAAAAGAGCACTAGAAGCATGATTCCCGTTAAGGTTTTATTATCATAATTAGTCTCTTCCATGGTTCATTCCTAACAGCAAAGCATTCTGCTGTTACGTCCTTCTTCTGTGCTAAAAACTGCACATATGGTAAACTTTTACTGATCCTGGGTGTTCTAAATGTTTAACACTAGTATTTTTCACACATCTTGGATTTTGCTACTTTTAGTAAGTACCACAAAATAGTGTTTTAAAAATAATCTTTATGTGCCATGCTGCCTGCTTGCTTCCTTCTGCCTGGCCCTCATGTTTTGTGTGCAGTTCTGATTGCAGTGTGTGAAGGTGAAGCACGAGAATAGCAACATTCATTGATATAGTAGTACAAAGTTCTCTGCTCCTTTGGTTAAGTATGGAAGGGTTTTAGTAAAAAAAAGTATTTATAATCCTGAAAAGGTGAATTTTAAACCTCACTAACTCAAGTTGTGAACCGTTTTGAACTCTTGTTGTTGCAGGCGAGATGCCAGCCCCTGAGCAGATCCCGATGGTGGAGGAGGGGCTGCCACAGACAACACAGGAGACTTCCACGGGCCCAGGCATGGAACCAGAGACCACTGCCACTACCATTTTAGCTTCTGTAAAGGAACAGGTATATGCCTTGCTTTCAGCAATTCAGCATGCCTCATGGAGTTAACTGTTGTCTGTTTTAGCATTGACAGAAAAGAAAATCACTGTCTCTACAATCCATGTTGCCTAGCGTTAGCGTTTTGTCTGTCAGAGTGCTGGCGTCTGAATGGAAAGGGTTCAGGTAATTGCATGGAACAGAAGCATCATTGCAGTATCCTGTGTCCCTTGGAACGTACACACTGCTGTAAATCAGGCTGGCAATGCAGGGGTATTGTCACAAAAAAGAAAAGCTAGTGCAGAATCGATGCAACGTTGAGAACCAGTCCTCCTTCTACGTCCTGCAAATGTGTGTCCAGTGTCACAGAAACCTGCACGTAAGGATTTGGTGTGATTGTGTTTTGTTAAAGAATGGGCTTGAAACTTTGATTTCAGCTATCAGTACCAAGGCAGTAAACAGAGTTTAAATCTACAGCACATCTATGGAGATGTATCTTAGTGATAGACAAAATAAAATTGTGTTTGCAATCAAGTTCAGCCTTTAGCTTGTAAAGATCATTCAAGTGGGGAAAAAAAAATTGCAGTTTTACAAAGAAACATTCCAGCTAGAGCATTTGAGTTGTATTGTTGTTTGGTGGGTTTGTTTTTTATTGTTTGTTTGTGAAAACAGAGAGAGAGAGAAGTGATAGTTTGGCTTTCAATGTCAGAACTAATGATCATCTTTCTTGGCTTCATGCATAAAAGGTGACATCTGAATTTCCGAATAAATCTGCCTTGCTGTCTGTGTTTCAGAATGTGTGTTAGGATAAGTCAGTACTTGGTTCAAGGTGTTTACTCTGCATGCAAACACTTGATGTGTTAGTTCCCATATGTTGTCCCACATTGGTATTTATAAAAAAGGTGAGAATTAGATTATATCCTCACTATCAACAGATTTTGTACCCCCAGAACCTTCATTCGTACATGAAAACTTCCTGCAGGATGATGAATTTGGCTCTTTATTTTCATGCCTGAATTAATAGTTTTCAAAAGTATTTTAAGATGGCAATACCAAGTCTAGTAATTTTTCAGTGATACTAAAACTAATATTCAGTCTTCCAGTGTGGAGGATATTAATGCTGGAGGCTATTGAGACGTGAGTCGTCATGGCCATCGGAGTTACAGTGATTTAAGCCACTTCTCATCTGAGACAGGAGTTCTCCTTGTGCTGCCTTATCACAAACGCTAGTTAGAACTCATTTCCTTAAAGTGCAGTTTGTGGTGATTTTAAGCTGGTCTGTGCAGTTCACAAGGCACATGCTGGTAACGGGAAGGTGGCTGCTGACCAGCCCTGCAGTGACAGCAATGTAATTGCTGGTGATCACCAGCCCATCCTCTTACTGCTGTGTTTGCCCTCCAGAGCTGCTTTTGTAGCAGTGGCTGCTTAAGCTGAACATACAATTATGACAGCAGTGCCTATAATCGACTGGTACAGCAAAAAGCCTTTCCTACCCAAGAAACGGTTTTATTTTCTTCCTTAGAGAAAAAGGAGGTTCAAGCTTCTTGCCCTTTCTATTGGTAAGGCTATTAAATGTGTGGTCTGTTAAGTAACTCAATTCTGATGAAAGGAAAAGATAAGATTGTGTTTAGTACTGGAACACAAACTGGAGAACTGCAGGCTGGCTTTCCAATGCATGAGTGCATTAGAACAAATCCAGGGTGCAGGAAGATGCCAGTTGTGCTTCACTCCAGAAAATGATAGCGTGAAAGAATTAAGAGCTGAACTGTGGCTTTCTGGTATTTTTCTGTTGATAATAATTACGGACACTGACACATTCAACACCCTTCCTGTATGGCAGAAAGCCCAGAACAGAATATTTTCCAGTGCAGCTATTTACTTTATTAAGCTTGAAGAGAAACTAGGATGCTGTTTGCTGTGGCTTAACTTCCCTTTGTACAGGAATCTCTCTTTGCTTGCAGTAGGTCTGTGTTTGTAGAACAGTTGCCACACCTTAGTTTCATTACTTCAGAAGCACTTTGTATAGTGGAAGCACAGTTCAGAAAAGCTTTTTTTTTTTTAATTTTACTTATCAGGCTGTGCAAGATTTGAACTGAGTGAAGAAATTGCAACTTACTACAGTAGTTCTGAAATAGGAAGATAGGGTTATTAAATGACTCTGTTAAGCACTCTATCACAGTGGCATAGATATTATATAAGAAGTGGCACTAATTAGTCTAGGAATCCTACAAGCCACTTAAAATAAACTCTGCATTTTTGCTGTGACCCCAAATCAATTTGAAGCAACTTTTTAACAAGCTGGAGTGTGTCCCCTGAGCTCTGAAGAGCCTCTCACTGAGGCAGAGTTGTCGGGCAGGCGGCTCTGGACATTTCACAGAATCACTGAATTTTAGGTGTTGAAAGGGACCTTGAAAGATCATCCAGTCCAACCCCCCTGCCAGAGCAGGATCACCTAGAGTAGGTCACACAGGAATGCATCCAGGTGGGTCTTGAATATGTCCAGTGAAGTGACTCCACAGCCTCTCTGGGCAGCCTGCTCCAGGACTCTGTCACCCTCACAGTGAAAAAGTTTTTCCTTATGTTCATGTGGAATCTCCTATGCTCCAGCTTGCACCCATTGCCTCTTATCCTAACATTGGCCATCACTGAGAAGAGCCTGGCTCTGTCCTCCTTGATACTTCCCCTTCACATACTTATAAACATCAATGAGGTCACCTCTAAGCTAAAGAGACCCAGCTCCCTCAGCCTTTCTTCATAGGGGAGATGTTCCACTTCCTTCATCTGTGCTGGACTCTGTCAAATAGTTCTCTGAGTTTCTTCTTGGCCTGAGGAGCCCATAACTGGACACAATATTCCAGATTTGGCCTTACCAAGGCATAGGAGAGGAGGAGGAGAACCTCTCTTGATCTACTAACCACACCCCTTCTAGTAGACCCTAGGATGCCATGTAGGAAAGAAACCTTTCAGTTCACTTCTGGTGTTATAAAATGTGAAGAAATTTAGCCTAGTGCGGCTTTGTGCCTGTCTAACAAAGCTCAAGGTTTGTTTTCCTGTGTAGAGACATCCCTAAGTGGTATAAATTGTGACACTCCTACCACTGACTTTGACTGGAATAGTTGGGGAATAGTCCTTTCACCAGGCTAAGTTACTCTGTGTGCAGATACACCAGTGGGTACCCCAGCCTGGGGTGAAAACCAAGTGCAGGGCTGACTCTACCTGGCTTGTGTTGCATCCCTAGTAGAGCAATTCCTTTTTTGAATGCGGGGAATTCCTAAGGCTAACTGAAATGAACTGAAACATATTTTGGCCTTTTCCCATTTTTGTTTCGGAGGATTTGCTGGTGGGTTGTGGGGATTTTGGTTTTAATTTTTGGTTTGGGGAGCAGGTCGTTTCCTGTGGGTTTGTTTTGCGGGTAGTTTGTTGCTTTTATCCAAAACATGTGTTTGATTTCTAAAATGTTACAAAGAATCCTTACTGCAATAGATAGAAGTATCTTAGGAAATGCTGAAGTGAGTTTTAAGTAGAACTGCAGCATTAAAATATTCCTGTCTGCATTTCTGAATCCTGTGGAGTATTTGGGTGAAACTTTAGCTACGTTCTGTAGGGATTCTCTTATCCATACTCGAATTAAATTGTTGCCATACTAGAAGTTGTTTGAAATCGTAGGGGCAACATCACAGCAGAAACTTTTTGGAGGGGTTGGAACACAGGGGCAGCTGGTGTCCAGCCATGCCAGATAGATTTGTGCAGTCCCTGCACAGGTGCAAGCTGGGCACTGCTGAATTGGTATGAATTGTTGCTGAGCTGGCAAGATTCAGTGGGATCAGTTGGAACTGTGAATTTCTTGCTTAGCATATAAATTTTTAGAGATGAGGCTGAGAGAAAAGGTCTCCCAGGGTCCAGTTTCCAAAAGTAACAGAAACACCCTGTTGTAAATTTCTGTGCTGAGAGAGAAGCACTTGCAGCACTGGCAAGTGGTAGGGTTTGCTTAGTTTCCTTATGCTTTGGTCTAGTTGTTTTTAACACCTAAAAATGGACAACTGGCACCTTTCCTATGGTAATAGGTAACAGTACAGTGGATTTGCTTTTGGATTAATAATAAATCTCTTGGGTTTCCCTGAGTGTTTTCCTAGAAGTGTTCACTTTTGTTCAACACTTCAGCAAAATCTTTTCCTGTTGTACAACTGTACTGAACTGTATCATGCACTTCAAGTGTGCACTTTGTTGGTTTTTTTTTTTTTCCCCTAAGTACAAAATTCTTTACATAGTTCTTGAGAATTTTTGATAAGATTTGCAGGGCAGGGGGAGAAGGCAAAAATCCAAGCTTTTCAGATAGAAATGGAGGAAAGAGCATGTTCTCCACACGCCACACAGTTTTTTGTTGCATGTTTTGAAACATCTGTGCTAGAAGGACAACTTTTTGATGCTAAGTTTGGGAGATTTCACTCCCAATTCAGACATCTAGTGCTCTATATTGAGTACTCTCTAAGCTGCCTATGCAGGCAAGTTGCTCACCAAGATACCTGCAAGAAGAGCTTCTATATCCACTTCTGGTAATTAGGCACAAGCATTCGGATCCTCACCTCCAAACTGTGCTCTGCATGCAGTCAGTGATCAGTTAGGTGTGTCAGTGTGTATCAGTGCTGAAATGAAGGCAGTGCTTTTACTGAATGGGCTTCCAAGCTTTGCATGGCTGAAACACAAATCTTTGTCAGCATTTTCTGAAAGACTGGAAAAAACATTAAGAATATTAATAATTCTCTTAAATGTTGCCTTTGTTTGCATGGATCATTCTTCCCCATTTAATCCCAGGATTATGAAGTTTGCTGTTTCTGCTTTTCACAAGCAATTCCAATTTTGGTGGATCAAGTCCAAGAAGCCCACCTCCTAAGGCTCATGTTCTCAGACACAATCTATGTCACTCCTGTCTCAGATGAAATGACTTCTTTCCTTAATAAAAAAATCCATGTGCAAAGGTCTAGGGATTAGTTTTTCTTTCCATCATGTACTGTTAGGCTTCTGAGGAGGAGCTCCTTTGGAAAAGAGCCTGCCTAGAACTGTGGGTACCTGTGAAATACATTGGGGTGTTTATACCTTTGGTGGTGCTTGGAGGTTTGGGCTACCAGTCTCTGAGCAGCAGGCAGAACAGACACTGAGCTTCAGCACCAATTAAAACCAAACAGCTAGCATGGTAATAAACAGATTCCAAAGGGAATGCTGCTCAGATGCAGTCAGGGAATACCTCCAGTGGCATTCTCCCTTTCTACCACTGACTAAGAGTGGGTTTTCTATGAATTGCTTAAACTTTGATCCCTCATCAGCCAGAGCAGCACGAAGCTGTTCCACCAGACCAGTGAACAATGCAGGCATGAAAGTATTAAGGGCTTTCATGGTCTGCTGCTGTTGAATGCAGAGTAAATGGCATCAGCCAATAATTGTTGCTGTGTTTGTTTCATATCCTGTAATCTGTGATTCTCTTCACCCTGCCCAATTTTTTTATCTTTTGTTTTCTATTCTGGAAGATACTGAGATCCTGAAAGCATGCAAATGCAGTTGTCTGCCTGAGTAAACTTCACTTTTACAGCAAATGGTGGGGTTGATCTACTACACTTAGTAAAAAGTACAGTTTCCTGCTCAGTGGCTTCTAGTAGAGAATTTAAATCTTGGGCCACTACAGTGTGGCATTCATATTGGGAAAATAGAATATTCAATGTGTTTGAAGTGGTTTATGTAGCCCCAAATCCTGACCAGTGGAAACACACAGAACTCTGCCTAGATCAGTGCAGGAGGCTAATGCAAAGAATAGGTCACCTTAATTTCTGTGTCCTTTTCCTGGTTGCACATTCCTGTCATAGCATTTCCAAAGTGCAACTGCCTGTTCTTTAGCACCTTGAACAGCTTTCACAGGCAGTGGGAGTTGGGTGGCTCCACACTCCATGTTGCAGTAAAAGGGTAAATAGTAAACACAAGGTAAGTGTTCCTCCAGGATGCAGGTGGCACTTTCTCAGATCATCAACCCCAACTACTGGAAGAGGCTCAACTGAATTGGTCAATGAGCAATGTTTTTGTGATTAGGAAGACATTTCCTAGTTCAGATCACAATTACCTTATTGATATTTCACAAAGATAGTGACAGTTAGCAATTGGAGCAACCTGGCATATCCCAGTGCCACTACAACTTGAAATAACAGCCCAGCCCAGCCCTGTCTTCTGCCACAGCGTCCACTGAGAGCTGGCAGAAGCTGTGAAGCTCTAAGATGCATCTCTGTGTCAATGGCATCACCTCTCCCAGACATCCCAGCTTGCCTGATCTGACTGGCCAGGCACATACCATCCCAAAAGAGTCTCTGAATTGCCTTCACTGCTTGTGCCATTCTTGTGCAGGTGTCACCAGAAACCCTTCAGGTAGCCATCTGGATCACTGCTCAAAGTTAGCTATGTTTTGCCAGAGATTTTCAGCACTGTGAACGTGGACTCTTCATTCTCATCTATGTTACTGAGGGATAAAAGTTCCTCATTAGCAAAAGTGACAATGATGGATGGTATCATGGTGGGATGCAGACAGGAAGCAGAGAATTGCCTCTAAATCTTCTGTTGTGCAAAGCCTGCAACAGGAGAATGAAAGTCTTCATGGCCAGTCATACACATTGCATTCCCATTACTTAGCTGTTTTCAGCTGTCTGCTGTTAGCAGCCCAGCACAGTGTGCTGGCAGTTGTTCTGCTTGCCAGGGAGCCAGCAGCCTGGCAGAGGTACTCAGCTTTCCAGTGAGAAGGGTGTTTTTGTTCTCAGGATTGGTAGAACTCATCCATATCTTGTGCCAGTGAAGACCTGGTAGTAGTGCCTTCTTGAGTGAGATCTCACCATCGCTGCAGGCGGGCTACCACTGGGCATGCAGAGCTTGCCAAAGAAGAGCTGTTGGTGGGCTCTGGGGTGTACACTAGAGAGTCAGCAGCCCATGTAGGGCTTGTCCTCCTCCAGAAACTGCAGCCTCCAAAAGGGAATTAATTGCACAGCTCTCCAATTGGGTAGGTGTTCGTTTGCACTCATGGAACCTTGTCTGCCTGCAGGCTGGGATTGCCTTTCTAAAGTTGCTTTCTCCTGGCCTGACCCGTGTGTCTCCAGTTCCTTCATGGTGACTGTGTTTAACGCTGGCGTTTCTTGTAGCTGGGGGTGAAGAGATGTAGTCGGTGGTTTTGTAGTGGAATTCAGGCTATGAATACAAAACCTGTAGCTTTTGAAGGTGATTAAGTGGTTCCTCCTAAGCAGGTGAACAGAATGAGAGGGCTTTTATTCCCCTCGATGTGTATTGGATCACTTTAAAAGAAGGCAGCCCTAGCCAAGCCATTGCAGTGTGTGTGTTTCAGAAGGTTTGGTTGCTCCTCCTGATGCAGTATGGCAGAATATTCTGTAATCTATGATTTTAGTATGTTCTCACCACATAGATATTCTTGTGCAAACGAAAGCTATCTTAGTAATTGTTTTATTTGACTCCTGTCATCTTATTTTGCCCCAGGCCGGTACTACAAAAATGAGTTAATTGTGATTTTTGCCTAGGGCGACAGCTTCTCTGTTGCTAGCAGCCAGAGTTGTATGGGAGTGTCCTGCCTGAGGACCATGTTCCCATTGATTCCAGAGGCTGGCTGGAGAAACAAATTCATTGCTATGTCCTCCATTTGTGACATTCACCTCTGCCACTCCCAGGAAAAATAGAAGAGTTCTTTTGTTTTGACTGGCTTGGATTTTTGCAGTGGGGGAGCAGAAAACAGGACTTTTTTACTTAAACAGCCAATTTGTTACTTTGGATGTTGTGCAACATCCTATGTCAATTTTATATCACAGTGTTGAGCATTTTGAAGAGAAAAAACCTCTGTATTAAGAACTTTGGGCAGGCCACACAACAGCCAAATGCTGAATGTCTTTCTCTGTGTCATTCAGACAGTCAAAACCAAATGGTGTCATTTTCTAGACAGGGCTTTCACTCTAACTGTAGAGACCAGACTTGATACAGTTAAGAGATTAAATGTCAAGTTAGAAAATTAATTATCATCAGAAAAAAAATAGAGTTCTGCCCTTTTTCTCCCATGGTGTTTTCAGTTAAATTGTGAAGTGAAGGTAGTTCTAAAAAGTTGCATTTTCAGTGGTGATCTCTTCCCACATCCCTCAAATCCCTGAACCTCAAGGTAGGTACAACATCCCTGCCCCTATAAATGAGAGCTAGGTTTGAAACCACCTGAGGAACCTGCACTTGTGTCTGTGGGAGCTGAGGTGATGCATCCCAGGCTGCTGAGGGGAGCTGGCTGCTGTAGCCGCCAAGCCATTCTCTGTCATGTTCAAGAAGTCATTGTAACTTCTGGAGCTCCATCCTTTGTTACCTGCTCCTTTTTAATTGACTCACTCCATGCAAAAGGCTCTCTCTAGACTGTTGTGGTGGGTTGAAATCACCCACTCCCCTCCCCCAGCCCAGACATAAAAGTTACCAGACCAGCTCAGTTGAAAGCCAATGAAGTTGTATTTACAAGCACAACTACAATCTAGAAATATGGAATGCAGTGAATATATACAAAATATACACTAGTTACATATAGATATACAATTTATAAACAACACAAGAACCACCCTCTGGACAAAACCAGGGGGCTACTAATAGCTTCCCCCTCCCTGTTCTCTTCCCCTCTGTCCAAGGTAAAGCAGAGAGTTGCTGTTAGTACTTAACCACAACAGAGACCACAGCCAAGGTCAGCAACAGCTAAGCAAAAGCTACCAGCTAGTATCTGACAGAGCAAATGAAGCCAAAAAGAGAATTAGTTTAAAAATCTAACTTTATTGGATACCAGGCCAATGGGATTATTTAGACCTTATCCATTATTTTCCTTTTTACATCCACTGGTAATTTATTTACATTCTATCCATCTCTGTTCAAGAACTGTGTAAAACTTTCTAGGCACATCCTAAAAACTACCACAACCGTGCCAACCTTTGGGAATTTACTGCCTTTTCTTCCTTCTGGAAGGCAAAATGGTAAAAGTTGCCTTATAAATTGCTTTCCTGCAGAGCTAGGCATGAGCTGGTGGGATGGCTGTGCTGGAGAGCAGGAGGAGGTGGTGAAGGGAGCAGAGTGCTGAGGCAAGTGTGCGTTCATTGCACGTATCAGGAGTTTGTTTTCCACAGCAATGTTCTTTTTCATTAGTGCCTCTGCCTGCAATGAAGAGGCAAATTAACAGAGATTGATTGAGTGAAAGCAAATAATGGCTAGCATATGTTTTGTTGTAGGCATCTAATTAAAATATCAGGAAATGGTAACAATGCAACTTGAATTTTGTGTTCAAATTCGTGGGTTGTATCAGTGATGCACTGATTCAAAAGTAAGGGACAGGAAGCAGCTTTGAACAAGGTAAATGTTTTACATTATTTCCCTAAACAAGCAGTGCAGTGCTTTTTATGTTAAAGACTTGTGTTTGTTACATGCTGGATAACACATGGTGCTTTACCTGGGGGAAAAGAGCTTGTTTGCTGACATGTGCTTCAGAACTTGCAGAGCTTCAGCATTTTTTGACAGCCACACATTCTCCATCAGCATGGTAATGCCTGGCTGGTGGATCAGTTTTTCAGTGGGTGTGTTATCCAGAGTTAGCCTTAGAATGAGAAAATAAGCTCTTGTTTATACATTTCTTGGTCTTTTTTATTTTTTCCCTTAATATACTTCTTAGTATTGTCTCTCCAAAAGACAAACTGTCCAAACCAGCTGAATGGGGCATGTGGACTGCTATTTCAATAAATTCATCATAGAATGTTAAGGGTTGGAAGGGACCTCCAGAGATCACCAAGTCCAATCCCCCTGCAAAGCAGGACCAAATAAAACTTAAATAAAGGTCGGGAAAAGCTGACTTAATCATCATCAGTTTCAGGTGCTGGAGAGCAGAACTGAACATGCTGCAATCGTCCAGCTACTTCATAGAATCACTAAGGTTGTAAAAGACCTCTAAGATCAAGTGCAACCTTCTATCCAACACCTTCATGACCACTAGACCATGTCCCAAAGTGCCATGTCCACATGTTTTATGGACATCTCCATGGATGATGACTCCCTGGGCAGCCTGTTCCAGTGCCTGACCACTCTTTGCAGGGAAAAAATTGTTCCTAAGATGCAGCCTAAAGCTCCCCTAGTGCAGCTTGAGTTCATTTGCCACCACTGAGGTTCTTGGAAAGATGTAAAGTTTTTGTAAGTGAAAGCAGGAGAATACTGGGGAAGCTTCTTCTAACGTTTTCCTGATTGGCTCAAAGTGTGCTGGCACAAGATGGAGTACCTGGTACCAGCCTGTGTGGGCCTCTGCTACTGGACCAAGCCACATGTGCTACAGGCCTGCTGAGATGCTCTCTAGTCCAAAGACAGTCCTGTAACATCTGCTCTGGTCCTCAGCTTAGCGTCTTCATGGGGCTTTTCATATTGGCTCTCAGGATTAAAGGGACTGAGCTTCAGAGTTCTGTCTAAAAGCAGGTTGTAACAAAGATCCAAGTTTAGGGCATAAGTGGTAAAATGCTTTCATGCCTGAGCATTGACTCTGCTGAGCATGTCTAATGCCAAAGCTTGACAGTGAAGGATGTATGATGGAAGGGGTGGCCAGAAGGAGGTCAAGGACCACATCTTGTGGTTTGCATGCTTTCTGTCAACAGCAGTGGAGAGTATTCTGCTCCCTTGAACTGTTCTTAGCAGAGCAGTCTTCTTCTGTGGGTGCTTGGGTGCTTGTGTCCTGTGGCAGCAGGGGGTGAGTGCCACGTCCTGCAGACAGGCAGTGTTGCTGGCCAGGGTGTGTGTATTCAGTCTGGTCAGTGAGCTCTGAGGAGCCTTTGAACGCGTCTGCCCCTCTTCCTGTTGCCGGGGAGGGCAGTCGCTTCTGTGCTGTGTCTTCCACAGCCCAGCTGCTTGTAGGGATCTCAGATGGGGCTCTCAAATGTAGCTTCTGGGGGTGGTTTTGTGTTACTTAAGCTAGAGAGTCCTTTCAGCAGTACAGCAGCTGCTGTTTGACTTAGCCCTCAGCTGCCTTCCTAATGAAATCAGTGCTAATTAGCCTCCTGTTTGGGCTTCTTGGAGGTAATTTCATGGGTGGGTGGAAAAAACTCCATCCCTACTCCTGCAAGGTGAATCAGGGTTTTGGAGCAGTATTTACTACACTGTTATTCTGAGCTCTCTGTTCCCTGCTGTGAAGTCCTCCAGGACTGGAGCCAGGAGAGGCAGGAAGGTACCTGCGCAGCTGACCCACGCTTCACCTGACTGCAGAGGGTACCAACTGCAAGGGCTGGAGAGCTCTTCCAGGAACCAGTCCTGACAGCAAAGCTTGTAAGCCTCATTCCCTGTGATGGAAGGTGTGAAAGGTGTGAAGATCACCTCTCGTCTGTGGGTGAAGGTGCCTGTGTTACATGGCAAGGCCTGCAGCTCCCGTGGAACACAGTTACACGGTTTATCTTCAGAGAAACATCCCTGTTAGTAGTTTGCACTTGAAAATTGAAGAAATGCTTCTGTGCTGTGTTTGACTTTGTGTAAGACTTGCTTCCTCAGGTTATTAAATATCCATGTTCACCTGTTTTTAAATAGTATTGAACTGTTTGCTTTAGCTGCAAGGGATGTAGAGTATCAGCTTGAGAAGTGACACAACTGCTCAACAGATTCTTTTTTCCATTGTTAGCAAAAGCTGCCTGCAGATGAAAACATCCCTGATACCCTTGGGTGACACCTTTAGGTTTCAGAACACCATGTTTATAGAAAAAGTTTCCAGATTTTAATAACTCACACACCTGCTGTGTGCATTGCCCATGTCCTCCTCTGAGTGTTACCTTTCAAAAAGTCTTTTTACTCAGGCTGAGTCTGGTGCCTTTGGCCAAGAGATACAGCAAAAGCTGCAGTCAGGGAAGGGGAAATTGCACATCTCTGCCCTCAGCTAGCTTGAAATAATGGATGTTAAGGTTTTGAATGTGGGAGTCAGAACATGGCATAGCTTAGGATTTGAAGTTGTGCAGCTGGAAAGGTTAGGACAGAATATTTTCCAGTTACCTCGTTTATAGGTGAAACTGGAGGCAGACTTTATAGACACTGGTTGTTAGATGGTGGCAACATAAGGAGACAGAAACATTTTAATTGCAGGACAAATAAAATCCACAACTGCTTAAACATGTTTTTCCTTTTGTAACAGGTGATAAATCAACATTTGCATGAATCACTGATTTAAAGATCCATTAAACTCCCACTTTAATCTCCTAATAGTTTATTCCGCTAAGGAAGAGTCAAAACAAGAGAGATGATTATGATGAAACAGTGATGGTTTCAGGATTAATCCACACCCATTTTTTAACATCAAGAATGCTTTTCTTTTTATTTTGAAATTTCAGGAGCTCCAATTTCAAAGACTTACCAGAGAACTGGAAGTGGAAAGGCAAATTGTGGCTAATCAGCTAGAAAGATGTAGGCTGGGAGCAGAATCACCAAGTATCGCCAGCACAAGGTACAGGTCCTCATGACTTTGCTTTCCTATGTCCCATCAATTAAAGGGCTTTTTAGTGGTGCTTATGTCCTACATACAGATACTATCACTGAGAGCTGTTCACCTTCCATTCATATCTGAAGTATTAAAACATGCAGGTTTGCTGTGAGGAGTTATGGGACGATTTAAAGAGGCCTCTCTAATATCATTGATGTCATTCTCAATAAAGTGCATGTAAAGCTTTCATTTCTCCTTAAATATGTTGACTTTTACTTTTAACATTCAGCCAAAGAAAAAGAAAAGTAGGCTTTATACATGTTTGTATGAAAGTAGCAGTGCTAGTTAAATGCAGTAACCCAGTTACTATTTTTCCCTGAACTGGCTATCTAGTTTCACCCAGCATTTCTGAAATACTACCTGTTGTTACCTTTGCTTCCAGGGGACAGCCTGCTCTGACTGCACTGGTAGCATGTTTGAATAGTGCAAAACACACCTCACATAACAGTGACAGGAACTAGAGCAAAGCATTTTGTTAATGTTTCATCTGGAATTAGTATTCTGATTTTTTTTTTGTTTGTTTGTTTGAATTTCTTAGCAAACTTTTAAACTCTAAATGTGTTTGGGCACTCGTTCATCTCCAGTGTATCAAATGGTTGGTAGCTCTTGAGTCTGAAAGCCTTGGTAACAGAGTGTTCTCCTGTGAAACCTGTGTTTTGGGGGTTACAGAAAAAAAAAAGTTTCTGCAAGTTAAATGGAAAATTGGTTCTAAAAAACTTAAACAGGAGGTGACTATTTAAAGATAAAAGTGTAAAATCCAGCCTGCTAGCTATCCCAGTTGTTTTACACCTCAAACTGCCTCGCCAAAGCTGTCATTTGACAGTGTTGTCAATATAATGAGAAACTTTGAGCTATTCAGAAACATCTCTTGGACAAGATGACTGTTTTATACCCTTCATGCCTGCCTGTCTTCCCTCCAGATCCAAAGATTTCTGCAGCTGGTGCTCAGATTTTGTTTTGAATACTAAAAAAAGTAAAATTCCTATGGAAGAATAAGTAAAAAGTTTCAGTTATTTTATGCCTTCAGCCAACTTTCATTAGTCTTGAATGTTCATTTTCAGAGGGGGGGGAAAGTACCTTGGTGGGGGGGAAAAAGAGAGATACCTGTGTTTTCCCCAAACTAGGTGGTGTAAATGTTTTGCTAAGGCTGACAAGAAATTAAACAGAGAGAGGGCATTGGAGGAGAGGCTTGGAAACAGAATGCTGTACTGAGAGGTGCGTCAGGTAAGAGCCTGCTCCCTGGAGCACAGAGCAGTCAAGCAGCTGGAGAGCAAGTTGGTGTTTCTCCTAGCCAGGTGTAAGAGCTGTCTTGACAGGCTTATGGAAAAACAAAGCACAAACCAAAGCAGTGGCAAGAGCTGAAGGAGCAAACACAACTGAAGCGTGAGGTGCACACCCCTTTTTATTTTGATCCTTTGTCCAAGTGCTCTGTCCTTGAGGGAATCAGCAATGCTGTATTTCAAAGGAGGTGCTTTAATCTCCTTTCTTGTGGTTCAGAGGGTCAGCAGCAGTTCATTTCAGAGGTCCAGCTGAAGGCTTTGTCGACCTTGGTGGTTGTAGCAGTGCCTCTGATTTACGCACATCTAAACTGGACCCCAGCAAGCTGGTGGTGGCCTGGAGCTGGTGCTGCCTTGCCAAGCAGTGGCTGACATGAAGTCACAGGTTCTATGTGGCCACAGAGGCCTGTCCTGGTGGGTGCAGCATGGGCTTTAGGCTGCTCTGTCTGTTGGTCAAGCTGTCCCTCTGAACCAGCTGGTAACAGCTGGTGAGAGAAGGGGGAGATGCGACGTCAGTACCCTAAACCAGCTTAAGCTGCTGCAGCTAGAACACAGAGCTTAGCAGCTGGGCTTTGTGGCTCTGAGCCCAAAGGCTGGCACGGGGTGGACTGCAGCAGTTCTGATGTGCACCTGGACAGATCCATCTGGAGGTAGACACCAGTGATCAGATTGTCACCTACCTGAGTGCCCCTGAGGAGGACTCGTTTCAGATGCGTGGTTCGTTCTCTTGCTGCAGGTCCTTACCTAGTGCATGTTGCTCTGTACACACCGACACAGGAAACAGAGGTCCCTGTACCTCAGACTTGTTGTCCACCTGCGTTACAGCTGCACTATAAATGCAAGCAGCACGAGGAGCTGACTGGTTTGTTCTCTGAGGGGTGTGCAGATCTGTGGATCTGCAGCAGTTGTAGCATGAGGGGTGCAGAAAGAAGCACTGCGTCAGCTGCAGCCCTGGATTCCCATGGCTTTGCTTCTGTGTACCTGGAGATTAGTTGCCTGTTAACACCACTTCTTCCCATAATTGCATTTATAAATCAGTGTTCAGTACTTGTAAGGCATTTCCTGGCACCCTGTAGACCCTCAGACCTCTTAAGAGCCTCTCAGACAAATGCAGCATGTTCCATCTGATGCAGCTGGACTTGGTGCTGGCTCCCAGATGTGTTGGAGTATGTGCTGAGTTGGGTAGGTGTCAGTGTGTACCACGGGGCAGGAGTCAGACTGACTGTGTCAAACTGTCTAATCTCCCAGGTGGGAGTTGGGCCATGACTCTGGCACTCAGCTGCTTCTCTTCCTGAGGTATCTGATGTAGCTCATGAGAACGTGAGTGCTGTTGGGAGCCAAAAGGCTCACACTTGCTATTTTCATTGCAAAATGCTGCATTCATAGCAGCAGCTTGTCACAAAGGCTTTAACAGAAGACAAGTACAGCAGTGGCACAGCAGACTGCATCAGGATGCAGGGCTTTGAGCACCAAGTGCTGAGCAGTCAGGCTGAGCAGTAAGGTGCCTCCCCCAAGCCTTCTGAGCTCTGTAGAACTTAGTGTGTTTCATCACTAGGGATGGTTTATTGTCTCTGCTTTACCCAGTACCATCTGAAATACTCCCTGCACTTCCTGTAGCAGTAGAAAATACTCCAAACTGTCTCTGCTTTACCCAGTGCCAGCTGAAATACTCCCTGCACTTCCTGTAGCAGTAGAAAATACTCCAGAGTGAGTCAATAAAACACTGCACGCTGTGACTGAAGACTGTAAACTTCCTCAGAGGGAAAGGATGTGGCATTTCATGGTCACACTTTTCTCATCAAATGGGAGAATGTTGATTAAGGTACCAGAGCAGGTAGGTAAAAGTCAGCAAAGCAAGTAGTTCTGCTGGGAAATTGGCATGCCATAGTGCTGAGCTGGAACTTCTCTTTCACATATAGAGCTGCAGCCTCTGAGACTTTCCAAGCCACCTCCACCTTGAGTTCTTCCACAGCTTTGTCCTGACAGGACTGCTCAGACTGAGCTGTAATTATCCTCACAGAAAGTGGTTTAATTTTGTTCCTATGACATACCAAATGTTTCAGTGTTTCCAAGAGGTGTATTTGAACTTGCACATATTGCAGTACATGATGGCACCAGACTTTCATGGCAAATGATAAGCTCCTTACAAAACCCACCTTTTTAGAATCAATCTGTGCTTTCAGGGTGGGAAAAGAGAGGGAGTCAGGGTAATTAAAACTGTTTATTTATTTACACTAATATTTCACTTACTGAAATTAAAAACAAATGAAAGAGCTACATGCAATTAGGAAGTAAGGAAGGATACACTTAGCGTTCCTTGCAGCTCTTCAGCACACAATGAAGGCATACAGCATTTGGCAGAAGTCAGGAAGGAATGACTTCAAGATCTCCCAGCTGATCATCAGGGTGCTGATGGAAGGCTACTTTGGGCCCAGTTGCACAGTGCATTTATCCTAGCAGTTCAGAAGAAACACTTATTAATTCTGTCACTAGGAGCTAGCTGGGACCTCCTTGACAGCTGAAGTAACCAGCAGCCAGGTCCCCTGAACATTGCTGGTGCTGGGCAGGTGCCCCTCTCCACTGCAGAATAGTGGGGGAAGCCACTTCTGTTTGAAGCTGGTCCATGCTGGGGCTGCTTGAGGTGTTCCATTTCTTCATGTACTGCAAATCTTCTTTAATCTGGCTGTAGAGTTTGAGGTCTCTCTGTTGCAAAGAAGGACATATAAAGATTGGTGGTTATTTTGTTACGAGTCAGACTGCAGTGATGTCTTTTGACCTTCATTTCAGAACTTGAGCCACGGACTGCCTTGGGTTTATTCCCCTGGATTTTAGAACAGTCTCACTGAGTGTCCCTTCCTCTGTCTTGACTATTTGACTGAAATGCCCTTACTTTGGAATTGCCTGCTTAAGACACCTTAACGGAAATGAGTGCTCTGCAGTTGTCTGAGCCCTACTGTTGTTCCTGTAGCCTTGCTGAGCCCTGTATGGGAGTGTCAGAGACTGGTGTGACCTCCCCTGCCAGCTCTGCCTGTTCAGTGTGACCAGAAAGTGTTTCAGAGCTGTCACTTGAAGGCTCTAACGTAGTACCAGTGGTACCCAGTACATTTTGTCTCTTAATCGCTTCAGACAAAACCTTTTCTTTTTATCAGATCTTAACAGGTTGGCAGCTGGTTCAGCTTTGAACTACAGCTGTAAATGGCAAAGAAAAGGTGTGAAAATAAGAAAGGGAGAAGGAAAAAAAAAACCCACACAAAACCAAAGAAAACAACAACAAAATCTCAAATGGGGAAAAAAAGCCCAAATAATTAGGAAATAAGTGCAAAGGATCAAAAAAGAAAAGTGACTACATTGGTTTCAGTTGCAGCAGTTTGTGTGCATGCTCCATCCTCAGTTACCAAATATTTGGGTTGCTGGCTAAAAAGGTTTCAGTGTTATCTATTTTGTAGGCACTTAGTGAAGAGTTGTTTTTATTTCACTTATTCTTTGTACTCTTGGAAATCAGAGAAGCTCTTGAGAGGGGAATATCCTTTTCATGCACATGACTGTCTGTCAGATATTTTATCTCTGCTTTCCTTTCATGGCATTTAAAAAGAGCTGCTATTACTGTAATAATATGCAGTCTTCAATTAAAGAAGTTAGAGACATACATGCCACTCCAAAGTGTTCTGAAGGAACAAAAAAAATCCCATTTCTTCATGTCTACCCTACTAACCTAGTTCTTTTCCAAGGATAATGGTGGGCTGAGAGGAGGTATTTTTAGAAGTGCACCACATGCAGGCTGCCTTCGGCTGTGTTCTGCCTTTAATTTCAGGAAGAGACACAGTAAGTAGTTAATGGCAGCAGCTGCTCACTGCAGTGACCAGTATTTGACCACACTGGGTTTTTAGACAGTGGAAGAAAATGCTTTAGACTTGCTTACCAGAGCTGAAAGATTTGGTAACTTTAAAAGATTTCATCTATAAGGTGACAGAATGAAATGATGAAGTCAGTAGATGCTGGACTGCTGCAAGAATAATTGAATAAGAATCGAGTCAAATTGCTCCTGAAGTAGCTTTCTGCATATGAGCCATAGTCACAACAACCTTCATTGCTCTTAAGTCCTGTACATGTGAAGGTTTGGTTAGCCAGATGTGTGAGTAGAGAGGTATCTTTGGGGTTTCTGTAACCTTTGTCTTACAAGAGTAAAGCTTTTCTGCATGCTTAGTGCTCTGTACCTTTGCCAGCACCACGGAATGAGGTCATCTCGTTAGGAGGATTTGGGTTTCCAGAGGGTCTGAGGAATAAACTAAAAGGTGAAGGGTTTAAAACTTGATGTTCACGCAGCATAAGAGTTCTGGGGCTGGCATTCACAGGAGCTGTCAAATAGGCTTCATATTTTCTCATTTCAGTGAACAGGCTAGCAGTGACTGATTAAAAATTACCCCATTATATCCAGATTTACTCGAGGAAGAGTGAAGAATATACTCTGTAAAGAACTGATGGAGATTAACTTTCAGAACTCAGCTTTCAATAATTAAAGTTCACTCTGTGTTACTCAAATTCCTTTGAGTTCACTACCGGTTTTGGTAAAAATTTCCTCATGAATTTTTTAACAAGAGAAATATTGTTAAAGGTTTCATCAAGACAGTTCAGTCTGCAAGCAAAAAACCAGCAGAACCACACAGAATTTCCTTTGCTATGCAATTATTAACCCCTAAATATGCCAAAGACACATCCTGGAGTTAATGCACTTGTTAGACTCAAGGGTAGTGAACTAGAGGGGAGAAATGTTTGTAACTTCTTTAACTTGAAGGCACCTTAGCCCAAGGCTTTGGAAAAACTAAAATTTGGTGGTCTTGGCAGTGCTTGGTGCTCTGGAATAGCCAGGTGATGGTAGTGCAGTTCCTCTGCTACACAGTTGCAGGTGTCTGTGGATAGAAAGCTGTCTAGCTTTTCTACCACCTTCACTTGGTCTGTTCTTCTGCAGAGAAAGTTGTCATAGCTTAAGAAAGAACCTTCTACAGCCATTCCTTACCTCTTTTTAGCTGGAGGCCATGAGCTTTCCTGAAACACCCTAGCAAGTCCTGTCGTGCAAAGTCTGGCTTTGTTTAAATCCCAGTTTAAACTCCTAGTAGTTTAAACTCATCCACCTGACTTTGCACTGGTGCCACAGAACTGGCGTGGCCATGGAGGCTGTTTCGGAGAAGGCAGCTGCTGCTTGTTGGATTGGGCAGTGACTGGCTTGAAAGCAGCCCTGAAGAAAAGGACTTGGGGGTGCTGGTGGATGAGAAGCTCAACATGAGCCAGCAGTGAGCACTTGCAGCCCAGAAAGCCAACCAAGAGAAGCATATCCAGCAGGGTGATTTCCCCCTCTGCTCCAGGTTGGGTCTCACCAGAGTGGAGTACCGCATCCAATTCTGGAGCCCCTATTACAAGAAGGATCTGGAGGTGCTGGAATGTGTCCAGAGAAGGGCCATGAGGATGAGCAGAGGGCTGGAGCATCTCCCCTATGAGGACAGGCTGAGAGAGTGGGGGCTGTTCAGTCCAGAGAAGAGAAGGCTCCAAGGAGACCTTCTTGTGGCCTTCCAGTATCTGAAGGGGGCTACAAGAAAGCTGGGAAGGGACTTTTTAGGGTGTCAGGTAGTGATAGGACTGGGGGGAATGGAACAAAACTAGAAATGAGTAGATTCAGACTGGATGTTAGGAAGAAATTCTTCCCCATGAGGGTGGTGAGACACTGGCACAGGTTGCCCAGGGAGGTGGTGGAAGCCTCATCCCTGGAGGTGTTTAAGGCCATGCTGGATGTGGCTGTGAGCAACCTGCTGTAGTGTGAGGTGTCCCTGCCCATGGCAGGGGGGTTGGAACTAGATGATCCTTGAGGTCCCTTCCAATCCTAACAATTCTATGATTCTGTAAGTTCTTAAACTACCCTGGTTAAACCCATAGGGTGACATTGAGCTGAACTGGTTGCTTCTCCTGCTTTGGCATGTCGTTTGGTTGTGTTTGTGTTCTTGTTCAGTGTTTCTGCCACTGGGCTTGTGTGGCAGTGCTGCTAAATGACTTCATCTTTGTCTAAACTTAAGATATTTGTGCTTCTGGCCTTGGACAAGATGCTCCTTCAGGAAAAAGAAAATACCTGGGAGCGTTCAAGCATGGATCTGAACGTGATGGAGCCTGTGTTTGAGCATTCTTCTTTCCACAAATAAACTTCTGAAGGAGATGAGCCTGGAGAGCCTGGAGTTGAGCTCTTCACTTGTAATGCTGTGCACCAAATTTCAGTCTATTCCACTGAACCACTTGTTGCACATTCTGAAGGAAACATCAGTGTCACACCCAAAGGACACTAAAGGTATAGACTGAGGGCAAGAGCAGCCAATACTTTGTAAAAAATTCTGTTACTACTTAGAGATGAAGTTGGCTTCTAGGCCCTTGAAGCCTGAATTCCAATTATTTTCTTTAGACTTCCACCACAGTTGCAGTTCAGCACTCTTTATATACAAATACCAAATCCTTTGCTTTCAAAAAAAAAAAAAGGCTCCTAAATGATTGTTTTTATTTTAGGCAATGACTGTTTGGTGTTGTTCATGTGCTGTGCTGAAGTCTCTTGTCATTGGTAGCTGTGGTGTGAAACAGTCAAATAAAAACCACTGGTTTAGAAGTAGGTCTGTCTTGCCAGAAATCACATTCAGCACAAGCTGATACTTAGACATGACAAAATCTGATGGGCTTTCCTGGGTTTCCTGTAAATAGCCTCTTGGAAAAGAGCAGCTTAGAATCATTGCCAAAAAAATCATATAGTATTTGAAGTTTGGTAGTTCATGTGCAGAGTAGGGAATTTCTGTATTGTTATGGGAAAATGTATCTGACATGTGGATGCATTTTGCATTTGTCTGCAGAGGAAGCTGTGTGTCAGTGCTGTTATCAGCATGTACAGGAGCTTGGCTTTGTGGAAGAGCAGAGTGATTGAGACAGTTTGACAGAAAATAGTTACTGGAAGAATACAAGAGAAATTGGGTTGGCTCTGATGTTTGGCACCTGCTGTATCTTGTGAGAGAGTCATTCCTTAGGGCAGCTCTTTAACCTTGATGGTGTGACATCTGTTATCTGTTCACCCTTAGCAGTGTAGTGTTGTGGTGTGTCAGATGGTTTGACTTCTCATCCTGGGCAAAGGGTCAGAATTCTCTTTGGCAGACTGGGCAATGAAATAACAGTAAACATTGTGGGTCCGTTTGTGCTCATGTGTTTCAAAGTGCTTTACATGTAAGTGCAATATGCTCTAAGGTGGTGATTCCCAAAGTGAGACCCTGCTGTGGGCAGTCTGAGGCCCTGTGCTCAGAGCAGTTTGGTTGCTGCTCATCATACACCCGTGGCTGGACACCTGCTCTGTGCTGGTTTGTCATCCCACCTTACAGAGGCACTGCCTGTGTACACCATGCTCCTGCCTGGCCTGCTGCAAGGTGGGTTTCAGTGCTCCATAATCTGCCGTGCAGTCAGAGGGCATTCCCAGGGTCAGTAACCAAGGCTTCAGCCATGAAGTGCCACAGTGCTGTTTACCTGGGCTACTGAACCTTTGTCTGCTGGGGGATTTTGTGCTGTTTTTGTAACCTTTGGTTTAAAAAAAAAAAAAAAAAAGAACAGTGAATCCAGACCAGCCACATGATTCATTGTTGTGATAATTGTTTTTCTTTCTGCAGCTCTACTGAGAAGTCATTTCCTTGGAGATCATCAGGTATTACCTTTTACATGTCCATTTTGATTTTAAGCCCCCACAGCTTTGTTTTCTTGGCATTTGTGTGTTGTTTTGAAGTGAACTGAGTACTCACAGCAATGCTAGGTTAAGTGTCTTTTCTGAAGTAGAACATCAATGCCCTCTTTCTTGCTCCTTGTTTGTTCCTCTGTTACTGTAAGAAGGTGGTTTGCCTTAGAGGTAGTTGCAGGTCCTTTCCTTGCACCTTTCTGTGCCTTTGCATTTTTGTGTGAGAAGTGACTATAACATGAGCTTGGTGTACTGGGTCTCCTTTGCAGTTAATTCCCCAAAAATAACTTCCCCCTGAGCAGGTAGAGATTATAAAAAACACTGAATCTTTGAAGCTTATATGCTGATTTTCTTTTTACAGCTATTCTTACTTAACTGAGAAGATCTCCAATAAGTGAAGATTTTCCTGAGAGTGTTTTTTCTGGTGTTCTGTCTCAGAATAGCTTGAACTTTCTTCCCAAACCAAGAAACATTTGTTTTGTAGTAGCTCTCTATCTTATCCTGGGTGCGTTGGGTGGAATGGACAGGAGTGTGTCTTAACAGTGACACTCAGGTGCCTGTTGAGATAATCCAACCTGTCCTTCACAGATCAGAGCTTTTCCTCCTCAGAGGTTTGTATCAGTCAAAATATTCAATATTTCAGAGTCAATCTTCTGAGCAGTGCCATCCCTTCAGAGTAAGGCAGAAGTCAGCATGTCAAACCACACAGCAGGACCAGGAGCTGGACCTAGGCTCCCTGCAAACTGCTTATTGCCCTGGATTGTGCTTCTCTATGTCCATCACATCCTTCTCCTGACAGAATGCCACATAAAGCAAAACTGGTTTCATGTCCTCAAAATGCACCTAGCACTTTCAGTAGCTTGTTAGGAGCTTGACTAACCAAGTTCTGCATCGTGCTAATAGCCTTTCTCTGTATGGGGACTCATGCAGCTTGAAGAGCTGTCCAGGCTGTGCTGTACAGAGAATTACACTGCCTGCTTATCTGCTGCTTCACTCAAGCCTGTTCAGAATTCTCACTGTTTTACTCTACTTTACTTTCCCTTCCTGTTTTTTGTTTTATTTAGACACCAGGCTCTTCAATGTGTGTGTACTCATATTTACAGGTGCCACCACAGCACTGCCTCAGCTGAGCTGAGGCACAGTGGCTTTCATCCCCTTCTTGTGGATCTAATCTCAACAGCCCACTTGTCTTGGCATTTGTGTATTGCCAGTCACAGTGGTGCTTTTCAGGGATTCTTTTTAATGGTGTTTTAAAACAGAAGTCCAATTTGTTCAAGTAATTGGGAAGCTGTATTTTTCTTATTCTTTCAAGGCAAACATTATTTTTGGTGCTTTTTTTTTTTTTAAATCACATCATCTCCCCTGGTTCTGTAATGTTCCAGTGACATTTTACAATTGTTAAAGACACCTTCTGAGAGATCTCAGACATTGTTCCACTGATTTCTCTTATCCAATTGCTTTCCATTTCCTTATTTCCTTCTCAATATATCCTGTAACTTCTACCTTGGCTATTGCTTGGGTTTCTCCTTGACTTTTTCTACTAATTCTTTTCTTTCTTTCTTCTCTGCAGCTCATATTTCTGTTTCATTCTTTAATTCTCTCCTCACAGAATCACAGAATTTTAAGGGCTGGAAGGGACCTTGAAAGATCATCCAGTCCAGCCCCCCTGCCAGAGCAGGGTCACCTAGAACAGATCACACAGGAATGCATCCAGTTGGGTTTTGAATATCTCCAGAGAGGGAGACTCCACAATCCCCCTGGGCAGCCTGTTCCAGTGTTCCATCACCCTCAGAGTGAGAAAATTCTTTCTCCTGTTTCCATGGAGCTTCCTATGCCTCGACTTCCACCCATTGCCCCTTGTGCTGTTATTGGGCATCACTAAGCAGAGCCTGACTCCAGCCTCTTGGCACTCACTCTTTACATATTTATAAGGTCACCCCTCAGTCTCCTCCAAGCTAAAGAGCCCCAGCTCCCTCATTCTCTCCTCATAAGGAAGATGTTCCACTCCATCATCCTCGTGGCTCTGCACTAGACTCTTTCAAACAGTTCCCTGAGATCCTTCTTAATTGAGGGGCCTAGAACTGGACACAATATTCCACTCTCCTCCTGTTTGTGTGTTTCTTTTATTTAGAAATATCCTCTGCACATCCCTTCCAAGAAGTCACTTAGTACACAGCAACAAATCCTATTTCTCCTTAAATACTGCAGGCATTGATATAAATCTAGATGTCTGCTTGACACACCTCTGTATCTAAAGCAAGGCTTTTCTGGAGTAGTTGCTCAGAAATTGGTGTGTTGGAAAAAATAGCTTTTGTGCTTAGAACTTCCTGATGTACATCTTCATTTAATATTTACATTTATGTAACGATTAGAGAAGGTTTGCAGATTTTGCATCCTTATAGCTTCACTCTTTGACACTTTTGAGGCAGTGTCACTGGATGTTGCTTTTACCAACTGCTCTGAAAAACACTGAAGTTCTTGAGGAATGAAAAACAGCTCCACCAATCACCTTTTTTTCATGACTGTTGATAGAAGTTTATGTCAAAAAGCTTCAGGAGGTGATGTGATAAGATGTGGCCATAGCTGTAATTGCTTTATGCATCACTAGAATTATGCAGAATTTTAAGCAGAGAAATAAAATTGATGTTGTTTTCACAGATGCTTATAAATAGAATATTTGCTCAGCAACTGCCTATAAACAAGCAGTTATTTGATGCAGGGCACTCTCCTCATGATTTATAGTAGCAGAGAGACAGAAAGACAACAATTGGTTGTATTGTGCATTCTTGCCTTTGTTAGAGAACCCAAACAATCTATTTTTTAGCACGGTGAAAGCACTTGCTTGGTGTCCAATGTGTGATGGGAGCGAGGTTTGGTTCAGGAGGCTCTGTCTCAGGAACATCTGTACAGCACTGCACAATTGAGCTTCAGTCTGCCTCTGTCTTTCTCCCCAGACTGATCATCTGCCAGTTTGACATTGATTTAGCATCATGTAATCTCAAGTAACTAAAATAACAGGGCTTTGTGCTATCTAAACAGAACAGATTGAAGATTAAACTATGGAAGCTGAATATAGCTATCATTTAAGTGGCCCAGTCCCCACAAGTATTTCATGCTACAGAACATGCAGCACCTGCTGGTAGCTGCACTGAGCTGTGACCCAGGCAGTGCCACAGAGCCTGTGAGGGGCTCGAAGCTCAGTGCTGGCTCTCTGTGCCATTTCTAGGCATGCCCACGGTGAGATTGATGGCAGTGCTGCAACACTGCTGATTAAATCTTCATTAAGTTTGGACATAATGCTCCCATTACAGGGAATTAATTGGCATCAAGTTTTACTAAATGGCTTTGACCTAAGACTGTACTACTGGTGCAGAACTGTGATGACTGCCTGTAATTTCTAACATCCATTGATCTGTAATTTTTTTTTTCTTTTTTAATCTGGCATTTGAGTCATGTTCAGACATTGCAATTAGCAAGTAACATTTTTAGTGTGAGCATTCTGTTATGGCTGATTGTACAAAGGCTGAGACAGCAGCAATTTGTGGATACCTGTTGGTAAAAAAACAGAGTATTTCTTCACAGCTTTTTAGGGACAAATGCTCTGGGTTTTAGCTTGTGTCCTCATCTTTGTCCTTTTTCCCCAGCCTATGTTTCACTTTGTCCTTTCTTCATGAATGGCACTGTGATGTTTCTCTTTGCTGTCTGTAAAGTTCAACCAATGTCCTTAGAACCGAAGTTAGCTCAAGAGTTGTTAAAATGTGGATAAATTTGGGTAGTGGTACACAAAGTGAAAAATGTATAGGATATGCAGCAACCTCTGTTGGTGGTACACAAACAGCGATGGAATTCAGCTCAGCCTTTTCCTTGAGATGCTCTTGAGGTTCTCGGCCCTGCAGACAACTGGTAGCTGCCCTTTGTGTGCTGCACCACAGCTGCACAAGGTTTTTACTCTCCCAAGAATGCTTGCTAGGTAATCAGGTACATTTTTCATTAAACTAGGTTAGAACGTACATTTGAAAACTTGGAATTGTAAAACTACAGCAAAACTAGAGGAAAGAAGATTCTCAGCTGTTCGTGTTCTCTCCCTTTAGTCTGGTAGCTGCCTACCAGCAGGCTCTGTTTGTGTTATAAGTGCTTCATTAGTGTGTGTGAGAAAATGCCCATGATTGAGTTTGCAGGAAGCTGACATGTGAAATGTTTGGTTTATCTGATGAACTTGTTCTTTCAGATCCCCAGACCACCAGTGTGCACAAACCCCAAGTGTCAGAGAGCATTCACACCAATGCCTATGACATTAGGACAGAACCAGAGCAAGGGAGCCTCTACTCACCAGAGCAGACGTCTCTTCATGAAAGTGAGGGTCTGTTGTGTGCATTTTAAATACTAGAATCTCTTTCTGTACTGCCTGTCTGACAATGTCATGCAGTTGTGAGTGCTGCAGAAAATAACTTGTTGGATGCTTTTGTTCTTATGCTGGCTTCCTGTCTGCAGGGTCTGTAGGCAACTCAAGAAGCTCTACACAGATGAACTCTTACTCTGACAGCGGGTACCAGGAAGTAAGCAGTTTCCATAACAGCCAGAACTTGAGCAAATCAGAAAGCAGACAGCAGCATTCCCTAATTGGAACCACTAATAACCATTTGGTGAGGAGCTCAAGAGCTGAAGGGCAGGCATCAGTCCAGGTATGCCCAGAACCATGCACTTCACCTCTGCCTGGAGCTCAGCTGTAGAGACAATTGTGTAGCTGGACCTTCTTTTGTATGGGCTGCAGTTAACATTAATGAACTGCACCTTTATGTAGCACCTTCACTGGTTCAAAAACCAGAAATGGATTGCAGCTGAGAGAGATCTGTTTGCTGAAATCACTGCAGATAAAACTAAGTAAAACTTGTGAGGTCTGCTGAGTGCAGAGCATGCTGACACTGGAATGTCAAGAGAGCATCACTCACCCAAAATCCAGTTGTGGGTTTTGGGAAAGGCTCCTTGAACGTGGCCTGTATGCAAGCATAGTGCTTAGAGCAAGGTGGGATCTGTGTTCCTGTACCTTCTACTGCACCTGGCATTTTTCCTCTCTTCTCATTAGTCTGAATAATACTAAGACAGTAATTAACAAAACTTTCTTAGCTTAGACTAGGACTTTGCATTCCTGTTCCTGAATTTCCAAACGTGGCTGTTTAGGGAGGAAGGAAAGCATAGGTGCTTATTAACAGAGAAAGGCAAATAAGGATGAGGAAGGGATGGTTTTTCAAAGGTAGATTGCTGTTTTATATCATAGAATCACAGAATGCTTTGAGTTGGAAGGGACCCTAAAGATCAGCTAGTTCCAACCCCTCTCCATGGGCAGGGACACCTCCCACTAGACCAGGTTGCTCAAGGCCTCGTCCAACCTGACCTTGAACACTGCCAGGCATGGAGCCTCCCACAGCTTCTCTGGGCAGCCTGTTCCATGAGGGTGGTGAGGCACATAAGTAATATATGTTGACGCTCTTGAGGAAAGCTGTTTTATAGGAAAACCTGAAGGAATTCTGTTCAAGGCAACAGCCACTCTTTATCTGCATGTATGTGTTGTTAAGTTGTGTGCATTTCCTGTTGGCTTCCCTGGCTGTCGGGAGAGAAGTGCCCACTGCCTGCCGGAAGGACAGCACTAACAGATGCCTTTGCTCTTGACAGCCGTCCGTAGGTACCAACCGAGTCATGAGGCGCGTCAGCTCGGTGCCATCCCGAGCACAGTCCCCCTCCTACATGGTCAGCACGGGTGTCTCCCCTTCCAGGGGGTCGCTGCGGGCGTCCCTGAGCAGCAGCTATGGCTCTCCATCAGCCGCCGAGCAGAGGTCCCTCCCTTCTCACCCCTACTCCTCCACGACGCTGCCGGCACCACGGGCGGCCTCACCCTACGCCGCCCAAAGACCCTCGTCCCCCGGCACCGTGCGGCGCGTCGGTTCCGTTACCTCCCGCCAGCCCGCCAACCCCAACGGCACCGCCGCCCACTACCAGCCCTCCGGCAGGGTCGGCTCCCCTCTGGGCCTCGCTGACCTACAAACCAGAGTGGCGTCCCCATCCCAGACGCAGCTGGGGTCCTCCTCCCCCAAGCGCTCTGGCATGACCGCGGTGCCGCAGCACCTGGGCGCCACGCTGCAGAGGACGCTGCACGACGTGGAGCAGTACGGGCAGCAGTATGAGATCTACGAGAGGATGGTGCCACCACGCCCAGACAGCCTCACAGGTTAGTAACCAGGTAAAGACACAGCTCAGCACTTGGGACAGCCCCTGTGCAGTGCTCATTTGTGAGTGAAGCTGGGACAGCGTTGTGGGGGAAGGGGCTGTTAAATCAGTTGGGAATCCCGAAGTCAAGCACTGCCTATCAGTCATGCCAGAAGTTGTTCCTCTTCTGTTGCTGGATTGTGAGCCATGTGTTACATTATGTTGTATGTTTTAAGTAGCAAAGTGAAATTCTGAGTCTTCCAAACAGAGGCATTTCAGTGGTTTTGAAGATAAAAATAAAACCTTCCATAGGAGGACAAGGCTGAGAGAGTTGCGGTTGTTCAGCCTGGAGAAGAGAATGCTCCAGGGAGACCTTAGAGCAGTTTTGCAGGATTTTAAGCAGGCTACAGGAGAGCTCAAGAGGGACTTTGTACAAAGTCATGGAGTTGGCAACACACAAGGGGTGATGACTTCAAACTGGAAGAAGCTGGTTTGAGATTAGACACAAGAAAGAAATTCTTCCCCGTGAGGAGGGTGATGAGGCACTGGAACAGGTTGCCCAGAGAATTTGTGAAGGCTCCAAGCCTAGGAGTGTTCATTGCCAGGTTGGATGAGGCCTTGAGCAACCTGGTCTATCGCTGCCCATGGCAGGGGATTGGAACTAGATAATTTTTAGGTCCCTTCCAACTCAAACCATTCTAGGATTCTAAAATTAAAGAGAATTTTCCTGATAATGTACTACTCAAAGCCCAAGTTGCTGTAGGTGTCAGAAGTGTTAGGTAGTGATTCTGTAATAAAGCAAGCTGGACAATCAACATGGGTTTGTCTTGTGTGTTGCTTACTGTGAGCAGCTGAAGGCTTGTTTAGCACTTAGCTGCCTAAAGGTTCAGCCTAGGAGAAGGGCGGCTGAGAGCCTGTAAGGCAGTGGAAGAGATCCAGAAGTGTGGGAGATGAGGGAGGAGTGATGAAACACATCAGTCAGTGAATTTCAGCGTGTATCATTGCCTAATGGATAGATCTTTATAACTTCAGGTGTAACTGATGCCTTGTCTTGGCTGAAAGGTGGAGGCGTGACGGCATTGCTCTCTGTAACTGATACAGGCCATGGACACGTTTCCTTCCTCTTGCTTGCAGGCCTGAGGAGCTCCTATGCCAGCCAGCACAGCCAGCTGGGCCAGGAGCTGCGCTCAGCCGTGTCTCCAGACCTGCACATCACCCCCATCTACGAAGGCAGGACCTACTACAGCCCCCTGTACCGCAGCCCCAACCACGGGGCCGTGGAGCTGCACCAGGGCTCTCAGTCAGCCTTGTACCGCACAGGCTCAGGTGGGTGAGGGGCTTCTGAAGCCCTGCTCTGTCTGTATCACACAGTCATCCTTCACTGACTCTTCTACAACAGAGACATGTCTTGCCCCTTCAAAAGGAAAAGCCAGAGGTTAGAAATTGATGGAGGGGGAAACTAGGTTTGAAGGACTTTTGTGATGCTTGCAAGCAACGCCTGGGGCTATGCATCAGTGTCAGCTTTAGGGTCAGGATGTTTTTAGTTTCGATATTGCATGCTCAGGTACATCCAAGCAAAGCATCTTTCATGACACCACAAATTAAGTGCTTCATCCTGCACTTTCTGTGCATCCTTCTCCTGCAAACTGAAGTTGTTCATGCTTGTTTGTTCATCTCTCAGTGCAGCAAGGTTGATAGCTTGCAAGCTTAAATTACCTACTGCAGCTCTCACTGTAAAAATCCTGCCTTTACCCAACTCCCCAGCAAAGGGTGATGTGAAAATGCTCTCTCTGCAGACCCTATATTGAAACTGAAACATTTCTGTAGCATTTCATAGGATTGCTACTCCTCTGTTCTGAAGTGCACAGGCATGAGAGGAATGGTGGCACTGACTCTGTCAGGAGGTATGGAGTGCATGTTGCAGAGCAGTTTGGTCTCTAAGGTTGGTTAATAATTGGTACAGAAAAGATCAAAATATTGGAGTGATTTAACTAACTCTCTAGTCATTTACAGAGAAGTGTCCCTGTCATGTTTTCACACAAGTGAGAACTGCTTTTTAATGGTTTTTTTACTATAACTGACATCCAAAAGTAATGGTATTGTTGAAGGAAGCGATTGGTTTTGAATTTCTTCTGTCTTCTACAACCCAAAATAAACAAACTGAGTTTGTCAGGGTGTGCCATTGAGGAAATACAAGTAGAAACTGGAGTCTTCTGTTTATTGGTCTGAGTTCTACCACTTGCCCTGGAAGAGCAAAAGAGCACAAGAGCTCAGTTAGGTCAGGAAGATCCATGTCAATGGGTTTGAAACAATCAGCTCCATCTGTGAGCTCATACTCTTGTTAGCCTTTTGTCTGGGGCAATGAACATGTACTTGGGAAAGGAAAACACCACAAAGTGTACCCAGTTTACTTATCTCTACTCTTTAGTATAGCTGGCAAATTGCTGTTAGTGTTGGGGACTGGGCTTTGCTATGAACCTTGAAAACATTTTGCATCCTGATTTCTGCTTGATGCACAAGATGCTTTCTTACCAGAAGCTCTCATTGTGGCAAGCTGAGGCAGAAGCCTGCTTCCACCAGGCCTTGAGTTCTGTAACCTCAGCCTTCCCCCAGGCACTGGGTCCTTTCTCCCTCCGCTCTGGTGGAAGCTGTGAGCCTAGCAAACTGTTTGCAGACCGGTACTTTGTTTTTTTTGCTTACCCTTTGGAGCACCTGTCGCCTCTTCTCTTCTCCAGACCTCTGTGACCTGGTTTGTTTTGATGCTGGTTTCACACTAGGAGTGGGCAACCTGCAGAGGTCCTGCAGCCAGCGCAGCACGCTGACCTACCAAAGGAACAACTACGGCCTGGGCAGCGCCGCGCCCTACGCCGAGCCCTACCGGGCGGTGCAGTACCGGCTGTCCGAGGCCAGCTACAGCCGGCTGCAGCACGCCGCGCCCGCCGACGACGGCACCACACGCTCCCCCTCCATCGACAGCATTCAGAAGGACCCCAGGCAAGTGCCTCCTCCTCCCAGGGGTCACACCTGGCAGCCAGCACAAGGGCTTTCACATGCTCCTCGAATCTATGCGGTGGCAACTTCCTGCATGCTATTTGTACATCATAGAATGGTCCAGGCTCCAGAAGGGACCTCCAAAGGTCATCCAGTCTGACCTCCCTGCAGTCAGCAGGGACATTCCCTGACTAGATCAGGCTGCCCAGGGCCTTGTTGAGCCTCACCTTGAATATTTCCAGGGAAGGAGGCTCAAACACCTGCCTGGGCAACCTGTTCCAGTGTTCCAGAACCCTCGTAGTGAAGAACTTCTTCCTGATATCCAATCTGAATCTGCCCTTCTCTAGTCTGAAGCCATTGCCCTTGTCCTGTCAGCACAGGCCTTTGTAAACAGTCTCTCTCCATCCTTCCTGTAGGCCCCCCTCAGGTACTGCCAGGCTGCTCTGCGGTCTTCCCAGAGCCTCCTCTTCTCCAGGCTGAACACCCCCAGCTCCCTCAGCCTGTCCTCGTAGCAGAGCTGCTCCAACCCCCTGATCATTTTCGTGGCCCTCCTCTGGACCTTCTCTATCAAGTCCATGTCCTTCCTGTATTGAGGGCTCCAGACCTGTACACGGTACTCCAGGTGAGGTCTCACCAGAGCAAAGTGGTAGAATCACCTCTCTAGATCTGCTGGCAACACATCTTTTGATGCCACAACTGATGCAGGTGTTGAGGTCTGTACCTTTTGGAGCTCAAGCCATGAATGCAGTCTGCTTACTGCAGTAAAAAGAGCAGCTCTTATGCATTTGTTTTTCTTCTCATGTCGGAGTTATTACAGGAAATGGTTATAGATAGTTAGAAAACAGTTGTACCTTGAACAGTTATATTTTAAATAGTTACAAAACAGTTACAAATTTGTTTAGATATTTCTGAGCAGAGCAACCTGTGATATTGTAGGAAGCTTTCTCTTTATGGGAATGGGATTCAGAGTTGCAAAACTGGAAACTGGAAAAGAGAAGGCTCCAGGGAGACCTTAGAGCAGCCTTTCAGTACCTGAAGGGGGCTGCAGGAGAGCTGAGGAGGGACTTTTTATAAGGTCTTGTAGTAATAGGATGAGGGGCAATGGATTGAAGCTTGCAGAGGGAAGATTTAAGCTGGATATTGGGAAGAAATTCTTTCTAGTGAGGATGGTGAGACACTGGAATTGAACAGGGAGGTCACGGATGCCCCGTCCCTGAAGGTGTTCAAGTCCATGTTGGATGAGGCCTTGAACAACCTGGACTCATGGAAGGTGTCCCTGCCCATGGCAGGGGATTGGAACTGGGTGATCTTTAAGGTCCCGTCAGACCCAAACCATTCTATGAATGTATGAAAGTCCAAGTGTATTGGAATGCACCTTTCCTGAGCAGCCTTGCTTACATTTCAGGACAACCTAAGTTTAAAAATGGAGCATTCTGGAAGCAAATCCCATTCATGTTTTTAAAATAGTTACTAGTCTGATGCTGTGAGTGCTTGTACTCAGTGTGACCATGTGACAGGTGTGACATTATCATTAACATTTATTAGAGAGAGTGTTCATTAAAAGCTCCTATGTTAAAAATGGGAGGATCAAACCCCAGTCCACACAGAGCTTGGAGGGGTTTCTGGTGCTCTGTCTTCAGCTTGGGGTGTGACTGCTAGAAATTCCAGTCTGTCCTCAGACTGCCAGCTCCCTCAGGCAGCTCCTGGACATAACTCTGGCTGTGAAAGAACCTTGTACGTTCTACTGGTTTGGGAAGAGCAGAAAGCAGAGCACCTTGGGCTGGAGGATACAGACTTCAGGGTGTCTTGGGAGGCTTTCAGACAGAAACATCAGGGTGTAGCATCTTTTGGGCTTCCCACCCTGCAGAAAGCTTGTGGCAGGATCTGTTTCTTCTCTAGTGCAGTCCCCTCAGACCAGGCCATTTGACAGCACTGCTGTAGAACAGGAGCTCTGGGGTGACCATTCAGGATGCTGAAGGTTGCATTAGAAAGGTCCTTCTGGCTAAGGTCTTCCCATCCTTGGTGTGGAGAAATCCCTCTGGGCTGCACCCAGCTGAACTTCCCCTTGCTGTGAGGGAGGCCTGGCTGGCCAAGCCAGCATTCACCTTTTAGTAGCTCCCCAAACACTGCTTTGGGGAACTGCCTTTTCCTTTAGCATTTACTTGCATTTTTGAACATGGGACAGCGTAGATACTACCTTCCCCCCGTCCTCCCCAGTCTTCCTTTACAGGCAGAAGACAGCCCAGCAGGTGTTAATGAGTATCTCTGAATCTGTGAATTGGGCATGGATATGGGTGATGACTTCTCCAGGGTTTGTCCACACAAAATTGTTTTCTTTCATGAAGGAAGATTTGATTTTAATGATTTTAAGAGTACAGTCCCTGAATGACTCCAGTTATGCAAACGTCCTGTGTCTGATAATGATGAAATTTCAGGCTGTGCAGCTTTTGTTGAAGTAGAACTTACTTCAGAGTAAGGAAAACATTGAGCACTGAGGAGAAAAAAAATGTGTGGCAGAGACCCCCTGAGCAGTGCTGTCATATCTGTTGCAGGACACTTCTAAGTTTGGGGAGATGCCTGTAGGGTGCAGTGTTTGAGTTGGCATCACTTTAACGTCTGTACATATTTGTGTGCTCACCAACCACCCAACCTAACTGAAGAACATAGGATATAAAATGTCCTTTCCCAATGGGAAGATGAAAAAGTGATGTGTCTCAGCTGTTCCAATGTACCTTCCTTTTCCTCCTGGCCCTAATGCTCCAGAACAAACCCAGAACTGTAGCAGAACACCTGAGATGCTGCAGCAGTGCTGCTCAGTTAAGTAACCAGACATTTGTGACTAACACCTTCTCTTGAATGTGTTCTCCAACCAAGGGAGTTTGCCTGGCGAGACCCTGAGCTGCCTGAGGTCATTCACATGCTCCAGCACCAGTTCCCATCGGTGCAGGCCAACGCCGCTGCCTACCTCCAGCACCTCTGCTTCGGGGATAACAAAGTGAAAACAGAGGTATGGTTGGAGTGCCTTTCTGTTCTGAAAAGGACAGCTAGGCCTCTCGCCTCTTGCAGTGATACTTTTAGACCATTCTGTGGTTCTCTTGGCACCAGGTGTGTGATGATACCAAAGTACCTGGGTGGATGTAATGGCGCACAGATTTTTTTTTTCCTGTCAATGAGGGGCTGCAGGGAAACTATATGAAGATATTTTGCATTCAAGTTGTGTCATCAGGCAGAACTGCAACGTGTTTACCAGAGCCTGGCTTTGTGTAACCTGTTTGATGACTGGAGCAAAGGAAAGTAAGAATTCTGGAAGGCTTTCACTGGTTTTGATCAAGATGAAGTATTACAGGGCATGAGTGAGCTGTCAAGCAAAGGAGAGAAATTCAGCCCTAGAAATGGACAGGGGGCAGTATTTGTGTCATTAAGATGTGAAGGGAAGGATACATCTGAGGGAAAATACAGCTGCTTGTTGCTATTTCTAGAAATCACCTGTGTTTGAAGAGCTGCTCTTTATGCAGAGTGGCTTTGAGCTGTTGATTCAAAGGACACCTCCTTGCAGATGTCCCTGCTGAATGCAGGAGTGGGGTTGGACTAGAGCACCCTCAAGGGTCCCTTCCAACCCACTGCATTGTATGATTCTGTGAATTGCCTTTTCCATCCATACCATACCCATGTGTTACCTGCTTGTCATGGGTTAAGTGAATGTTATTTATGATATTAAAGTATTGGTGCAGCTTTCATAAGAAGATAGCCCAACATAATTCCGTCACTGGAGGGCAGATGGAAAGATGGTGTTGGTTGGGATGTTCTGGTGAAGATCACAGCAGTAACAGGATGCAGGCAGATCTACAAGGTGATCTTTCTATTCTGTAAGGGATATGACAGCTTCGTTAGGGGTTCTGCACATGCTCTTCTGGCGGAGATCTTGTGTTTCTTCACTATTCCGTTTTTCATGATTACAGAATGTGCTTTGGAATGGTGGGATCTCTACTGCAACCTCTTTAAATGTGCAGAAAGCAGAACTTGAACATGCTGATAACTTCTGTGGCCTGACTGAAGCTGTATCTCAGTTGTTTACCCTGCCTAGCACTACAAACGTTGGATATGTTTTTCAGTCAGGTCAGGCATGAGGGTTTATAGGCAGCAGATAATCAAACTCACTAGACCTCACCCAAAGAAAAAGGTCCCGGTTGTGATTTAGAAAACAGGAGGAGTCACAGTGGTCAGAGAGGCAGCTGTAAACACAGCCTGTCTCCTACTTAGTGTGTGGAATGTTGGAAGAGAGAACTTCTCCTTTCCTAGGGGAGCAGATTTATGTACTGGCAGCTACTTCTTTCAAATGGGAATGATCAGCTGTCAGACATTCTTAGGATGCTAGGACAGAAAGAACACAGCTGCCTGGCTTCTTGGAGCAGAGAATATCGCTTCACTTTTGGGACAGCCAGCCCCATGTCCCTGCTGGTGATGAGACTCCCAGTTGTAAGAAGAACATCCCTCCAGTCGGGGTGGCAGGGAGGCACCAGCATGTCGTTGGCAAGAGGGAAGTGGCCACTCGTGTTCCCTTCACAGCAGAGGCTGGTTTGGAACAGGATAGGATCATAAACATTTCAGTGCCAAATTCTTTGTAGCCTGCTTTTGTGTTTTATTTGAATACATTGTTTTATTGCTGTGGTAAAGACCAGGTTAATTTGCTGGGTGTTAAGGTATTAAAAGCCCATCAAAATTAACTGGAGTGCTTGCACTGCCAAAACCTAAAGGTAAGCACAAGAATCTGCTTGCTGGGTGTGGAATCTTTACCATTTACATGAGCTATGAAGGTGCACAGAGTGAATCAATCACACTTCCAGGTAAGGAATATGTCTGTAAATACATCCAGTGCTGAAACACTAAATCATGAACGTAGCATTTCACAGGAATTCAGTTTTAAAATAATGACTCCCTAAGCTACAGCTCTTAAGAGTAGATTTCTAGTCCAGCTTGAATTTGAGTTACAGACACAAAGCTCAAGTTAGGATGCAGGTAGAATAAACAATAAATCTGTTTTGTCTCTTGTAACTTGTTACCTGTGCTGTGGCTGTGCAGTGTTTGATGTGTGGTGGTGTCAAACAAGAGGGAGATGTAACTGGAAAGCACACACCGATGGCTCCATGCCCAGCAGGGTGTGAGTGGCTTGCAGGGGTTTCAGTGCAGTGTGACAATCGAGTTGGGAAGATTTACCGACAGCATTTTTGTCTGAAATGGATTGAAACGTTCTTGTTCTAACGAACCCAAGAGCCTTTTAAATCTGTAGGGCAAAGAGGGTGAAATAGACAGGTGCTGATGTTCCCCACCTTCCATTTTCTAGGTGTGCAGGCTTGGAGGCATCAAGCACCTGGTTGACCTCTTGGATCACCGAGTCCTGGAAGTTCAGAAGAACGCTTGTGGTGCACTGAGGAACCTTGTTTATGGGAAGTCCACCGATGAGAACAAGATAGCAATGAAGAATGTTGGGGGGATCCCTGCCCTCCTGCGGTTGCTGAGGAAATCTGTGGATGCTGAAGTAAAAGAGCTTGTCACAGGTGAGTTTTGGATGGAAGCAGGCAGGTGACTATCACACAGGTGGCTTTGCTGAAGGGGACAAGCGTGGAGCAACTGGCAAGTGCCTGGGAGTGGCTATATCAACTGGATTTCTACTTATGCACTGGGATTCTTTGTGGCTACAAAATCACTCCTTTTACTGACAGGGTGAGCACAGGAGTGTGGATCCACTGGGAGCAGGGAATCGAAGTGGCTGCATCAAAGCTCTATTCAGGGTAAATGTTCCCCTGGGATGATTCTCCTACCTGCACAGCTAGGTCTTGGACAGGGATTTCTTTACTTCTTCTTGACATTTGTTGGGTTACAGGCTGTTGTTTTTATCATCAAATGACAACAGTTTGAAGTAAGATCTTGCAGAACTCATAAGATGGACCCAAACTATGTAAGTGTGTTCAAGCACAGAGAGAGAATTGCAAGTATGCCAATTACAGAAGAAGCTCCTGCCCAGCCTGTGGTAGAGCCGTGGCCAGAGGCTGTGTACACACCACTGGTCTCACGAGGATGAGACAGCAGGCGTAGCTCAGAAGTCATCAACCTGCTTGGCCCTTGGTGAAGACAGAAAGAGCAAAACTAATGATTTGCAGCTCTACCATGTGAAGGAGCTCCGTTTCCATCCGAACAAGGTGGATCTGTTGGGCACTGCACACATCTGCTGTCTCGTTTTCTCAATACAGGAGTGATTTGTCTGTGCAGGTTTTAGGGGATTGAAAAATACGAGAGGATATCAAAACACAGAGTTTGCCCTCTCTTTAAACACTTCCTCTTTCAGGTTTTAGTAGCTCCCTCATTTGACTTTGTTAAGCTGTGAAGCTGAACTACTTCCCGGCTAAGCAAAGCTGCACAGCAATGCTCAAGTTAGACGTGGCAGAGGTGTCACACTGGGAGTCCTTCCAAGTGGTTCCTTGTTTAGTAAACTATTAAGTAGAAGAAGAGCTCTGTAGGGAAGGTGTCCAAAGTTTAATGCAGGCTGTTTTCCTGGGGTGTTTTCCACACAAGCAAGCATTAAGATAACCTGCAGCTTTCATACCTTCCTCTCTAGGAGGAGGATACAGTTTTTTCCTAAAGAACTTAAGGAAATGGAACACTCCAAGCAGGAACTGCATGTTAGCTGCCTTGTCTGCTTCATAAAATTAAAGTTTTATGCACCTAAACCACTTTCAAGTGCTTTTAAGATGTTAGGGATGATTCCACAGACAAAGTCAGATTTTTAATTATAGAAAGTATTTAGTCACTATTAAACCCCCCCCCAAACTACACTGTTATCTTTTAGCACATCATCTGTGAGTACAAAGATCCTTCCTGAAGGTGTGCTGGAACGCTTTGGCCATCACCTTAGAGCCAGAGACCCAGGACTTTGAGAACGGTGATTCAGCTTTTCAGGAGAGAGAGCTGTTAAACCCAACTCTGCTGCACTGCTCCGTGTGTGTGTTTCTTCAGTGTGGTTCATCTCTGCTCCTTTTCAGCACTCACTTCTACAGTCGGTTCCCCAGGGAAGTCTTCCAGTTAATCCTGTTTTCTCTTAGATAGGCAAGGTCATTTAGCTCCTCAGGTTCAAGGGTTTAAAATTTCTTCTTCTTTTCATTTTCTAAGCATTAGATGTTTCAGTCTATGAAACCAGAAGTCTATAAGCAAGGCTTTTTTCTTCCTTCCTCCCTTCCTCCCTTCCTCCCTTCCTCCCTTCCTCCCTTCCTCCCTTCCTCCCTTCCTCCCTTCCTCCCTTCCTCCCTCCCTCCCTTCCTCCCTTCCTCCCTTCCTCCCTTCCTCCCTTCCTCCCTTCCTCCCTTCCTCCCTTCCTCCCTTCCTACCTTCCTCCCTTCCTCCCTTCCTCCCTCCCTCCCTCCCTCCCTCCCTCCCTCCCTCCCTCCCTCCCTCCCTCCTTCCCTCCCTCCCTCCTTCCCTCCTTCCCTCCTCCCTTCCTTCCTCCCTTCCTTCTTTCATTGGCAAGTGCTGACATGTGTCCCACATCTGTGTGGAAGATGCCCTCCTAACACCCAGCAGGACTATTCCAAGTTGCCATCACTTCTAGAGAACAGAGTACCTTGGCTTTTCTCAGCCTTTTTGCACCCATTGACTCCAAACATGAGGTGACTGTGAAGAAGTTGATGGCATTAAAACAAAATTCTGTTCTGTGTCAGTAAGGTAAACCTCAGGTTCCTCACCCTTGTCTCAACAGTCCTCAACCTCACTCATGCTGTGGTGTTTGAAGGGTTAGGTTTTGTTGTTGCCTCCCATTGACAAGGTTATCAATGCTTCCACACACCTTATCAGCTATGTTAGCTTGTCCTGTCCCTTGTTGCATCTTCCGTGTGCTTAGCTGAGGTCCACAACAGCTTCAAAGCCCTGTAAATGCCAGTCAGTAGCTCTGCTGGCAGCAAGTACTACTCTGGAGAGTAGAGGGAGATGGGGGTCAAAGAAAATCCCTTCAGGAGGCTCTATAATTCAATAGTTTTCACTGGTTTAAGTGTTTCTTCTTTGAGAGTCTTCTTATGCAGGACTTCATGTCTCTGTTACCACAGAATCGCAGCGTGACTGAGGTTGGAAGGAATCTGTGGAGGCCACTTTGTACTCCCCCTGCTAGAGCAGGGGCACACAGAGCAGTGTAGTTCGTGATTTTTTCTGCTGCATTTTGGAAATTCATCCCCACCTAAGCTTTCAAACTGTCTCTTTGGATTCTGTACCAGCCAAATACTTGTTTTTAAGGGCACCTCCAAAGCAAGGAGGAATAAAAAGGCAGTGAAATGACTTACAGAATTACACTGCAATCCCAGAAGTTTCTCAGCCCTTACCTTAACTCGGTGTAGTCCCAGCTGCTAACCCCATTTCCCTTCTCTTTGAATGCAAACTTCCCCTTTGCCTTCAGGGTTTATTTCTAATAAGCAGTAACTTTGGTCCCAGTTACCTTACACTAAGTGCTCTACAAATACTCAGCTTGTAATTCTCATCTGTAATGTGGAGACTAAAGGGCAGTGTAATGCACAGTGCTGCTTTGTAAAATGAATAGATGAGAACTTCTCTCAGATTAAGGAATGGAGTGTCCTGGTGAGAGCTTTAATGAACCCAGGGATAATAAATCATTAATTATTTAAGCAAAGCTGCCTCCTTGACAGTTCATCTTCTGGCCAGGTTTTGATGTAGTTACTCAGTGGAACTCCAGTGCTTTGCTCTTTGAATGCTCCCAGGCTGATCCTCGGGGACAAGGTGATGTTTGTGAAAGTTTAATGGGCTTCCTGGAGGGGTGGGGTTGGAGGTTCCCCAGCTGGTCTTTCCAGTCTGTGCCACTGTGCCCACCTATGACAAAAAGATGCTGCTGGCTGTTCTCTTCCCATTTCTTCCCAAGCATTGGGGTTATCGTGGTCCTCCAAAGGCAGAGTGGGATGTGCCATGTCTCCCCTTACAGGTCTGGTCAGTGCTCCTGTGGCTGCAAGCAGTGCATGGTTGTGGAGCAGATCTCCTGCTGTTGCTTGGTGTTTCAGACAGCACCAGCTGCTCCAGCTGTTTCACAGGCTGTAGGTGAGCACTGAACACCTTGATACAGTCACACATGGTGAGGCTGTGTAACTCTGAGTAACCACACAGTGATGTTTTCAAAGCTAGATCACACAGAATAGAGCTCCTGTTTTTCCCTTCATTTGCTGTGTCACAAAGAGTAGTCTGAGACTCAGAGTTTCTCTTGATAATTTGCTTTAACCACAAATATTTGGGGTGCAGGGAGGAGGTTTAGGTGAGATCCAACTTCTAGCTTGCATCACAAATTGCATAGCAAAAGGTTTTGAAATTCTTGAAGCTACAGGCCAGTGCAGCACTTCCATTTCTTGCTGTTGGTTACCCATGAAGTATTTTCTTTAGCCAGGGCAAAGTCACAGAAGATATTTACAGCATCAGCTTCAATCTGAATTTGAAATAGCTTGCTTTGTGTGATGAAACTCTTAAACCTGAAGAGTAAATAAACTTCAGCTGATTTTGAGTGTGCAAATGGAATGCCATACAAAGCCTGGTGAAGCTGTGAACAACTCTCAAGAATCACTCAAAAGCTCTTATAGAAAAGCCTTACACAGGAACTGTAAAGAGTACTTGGTTTAAAACTGGTTTATTTCCCCTGTTTGTAATCTATCTCTTTAGTTACTGGAAGTCTCTCTGTACAGGAGCTGGAGTTAAAAGTCACAAATAATACTTCCAGCATGTCTCTGAAGTGGGCCTGTGATGGTATAAGGAGCATGCAGAATCTCTGAACGCTTTCAGATGTGGAGTATGCATTGTGTAGAGTATTCCTCTTCAGCTCCTCAGGACTGTCAGGCTATGAATGAGATGCTCTGCTTTTGCCATTTACAAAGGTTTGAGTTTGGTTTGTTCAGTGTCCAGCTGCTGGGCAGAAATGTGTCATTTTCACAGGAGCCGTGTGTCACAGAACCACAGAATTGTCAGGGTTGGAAGGGGCCTCAAAGATCATCTAGATCCAACCCCCCTGCCATGGGCAGGGACACTTTCCACTAGATCAGGTTGTCTGGGCAATAGCAAGGGATTTACAGGTAACCAGAGGTGTGTGCCAGTTGCAAGGCCAGTTGTACACAAAAGTATTAGCCAGTTCTGCCACATAGGGACTGAAAATGCCAGGAACATGGAGTGGGTGAGAAGTTCCAGAAGTTGAAGGATGTGTACTTAGAAGGTCTGAGCATCTGCAGCAGAGCTCTGTCTGAACGTTCCTGTTCCAGCTCCCTCTAGACTGCTGCGGGGAAGCTTTTAGCAGTTTGTCCTAAGAGAGGACAGAAACCCCTTACCTGGCTTTGCAGGGGCAGTTTCTATGGCCCAGTCACAGTTTGCTATTTACCCAGCTCTGGGACAGGACAGGTGTAGGGCTCTGGACTTCTTGTTTGTGTGTGGCTCTATTAGAAACTTCTGCTGTCTTACAGACTTGTGGTTTGTTAACTCCTCCAGCATGTCCTCTCTTGTCCCCTGGGATGTGTTTCTGAGGAAGCTAGATGTTCAAGATCTAGTCCCAAGTGAAAGCCATGTGGTTAATTGGAACAATCCAATGGGGCTGCTGTGGGAATGCAGTTTCCTGTGGCTAGCAGGTGAATGCAGAATTCTCCAGACTGCAGGCTTCTTGCTGCATCCTCCAGGAAGAAAGTTCCTGTAGGATTTTTACATCAGTGCTGTATGCTCAGCTCTTCAGGCATGGAATGTAAGGAAGTGGCAGGATCAGTGCAGCCTGTTCATCCCACATTTATCCTTGGAAAAAAAACCAAACTATATCCCCCCTCCAGTGTTCACCTCCCACTCCTCCTTCTCAGATTCTGGCTTTCCAGGTTCCGCCTGCTGTGGAAGTTGCGTCACGTCACACATTTGGCTCCTTCACTGAGCACACTTCCATGGCAGCCAACCAGGAGCCAATCGATTAACCTCTGCCATATTTTCAGGAGTTTGTCACAAGCTCTGGTGTTTGCCAAGCACTGATTATCTTCCAGCCATGACATCCAGAGATTTGGGTTCTTCTCACTTCATTTTTGCTCTCATATTCTCATGACCTTTTTCAGCTGCTAGCTGTTAGCTGCCCTGCCTGCAGGGTGTTAGAGATTTCCAATGTAAACACTCTCATAAGAATATTGCCTAATCTCTTCCATGATCCTTTTTAAGAAGTAGTTCATAACTTTAATCTCCAAGTTTCCAATCAATCAGGATAATGATCTGTTTCTTCCCTCTCCCAAGCCTCTTTCTTACAGGGCTGTTGAGGACCCACCCTGTTGGGATGTTAGGGGTTGAAAGGGACCTCCAAAGATCATTGAGTCCAACCCCCCTGCCAGAGCAGGACCATAGAATCCAGCACAGGTCACACAGCAACACATCCAGATGGGTCTTGAAAGTCTCCAGAGAAGGAGACTCCACAACCTCTCTGGGCAGCCTGTTCCAGTGCTCTGTGAGCCTCACACTGAAGAAGTTCCTCCTCATGTTGAGGTGGAACCTCCTGTGCTGGAGTTTCTATCCATTGCCCCTTGTCCTATCCCAGGGTGCAAGTGAGCAGAGCCTGTCCCCTCCCTTTTGACCCCCAGCCCTCAGATATTGCTAAACATTGATTAAATCCCCTCTCAGTCTTCAGAGACTGAACAGACTTCTCCAGACTAAAAAGCTCCAGGGATCTCGGGCTCACAGCCTCTCCTCCTAGAGCAGTGCTTCAGTCCCTTCATCATCCTGGTAGCTCTCTGTTGGACTCTCTCCAGCAGATCCCTGTCCCTCTTGAACTCGGGAGCCCAAAACTGGATGCAGTATTCCAGGTGAGGTCTCATCAGAGCAGAGTAGAGGGCCAGGAGAACCTCCCTCGATCTTCAGAGCCTTTTCTCTTCTGATGAATATGCCTCTCGCCCCAGACTGCTGGCTGGCTGGAGCTAATGAGTCACCACCTGGAAATGCCACTAGGGAGCAGATCACCCACGCACAGAAGGTATGCAGTGCCAGTGGCTGCTCCCTTAGGGGCACTGTGGCTGTCATCTGCTTACACTGCAGGCAGACAGCGAGGGCTGTGGAACACGTTCAGATCTGAAGCTGAGAGAGATTATTGCAGTCTGTAAAGTGAATCCTCTAATTTCAGCTGTTGGTGTAAAATGACAGTGCAAGCTGATTCTGTTTCTTTTGATTTTGCATAGGTAAATTATTCTTCTCCTGTTCAACGTGAGGCCCTTTCAGCTGTTAGTGCTGCTTTCTGTTTGCTAAGGTTCTTCTGACTTCACTGCAATGGAATCTCTTCTGCAGGGGTCCTCTGGAACCTGTCCTCGTGTGACGCAGTGAAGATGACAATCATCAGAGACGCGCTGTCGCCGCTGACGAGCACGGTGATCGTGCCCCACTCGGGCTGGAACAGCTCTTCCTTCGACGAGGATCACAAAATCAAATTCCAGACTTCCCTGGTGCTGCGCAATACCACAGGCTGCCTGAGGTAACTGCTGCTGGGGAGCGGCGCTGGAGCTCACAAAGAGCCATGGTGCTCTATGGGTGACAGAAATGCGGAACAACAATGTGCCCTTGTGGCCAGGAGAGCCAATGGTATCCTGGGGTGCATCAAGAAAAATGTGTCCAGCAGGTCGGAGGAGGTTCTTCTACCCCTCTGCTCTGCCCTGCTGAGACCACACCTGCAATACTGTGTCCAGTTTTGGGCTCCCCAGTTCAAGAGAGACAGAGACCTGCTGGAGAGAATCCAAGGGAGTGCCATGAGAGTGATTAGGGGACTTGAGCATCTCCCCTATGAAGAGAGACTGAGAGCCCTGGGGGTGTTTATTCTTGAGAAGACTGAGAGGGGATCTCATCAATGTGTATAAATATCTGAGGGGTGGGTGTCAAGTGGAGTGGGCCATGCTCTTTTCAGTGGTGCGCATTATTAAGACAAGAAACAGCAGGTTCAAGCTTGAACATAGAAAATTTCACCCCAACATGAGGAGAAACTGCTTTACAGTGAGCGTTATGGAGCACTGGAACAGGCTGCTCAGGGAGGTTGTGGAGCCTCCTTCTTTGGAGACTTTCAAAACCCACCTGGATGCATTTGGACTCAATGATCTTTGAGGTCTCTTCCAGCCTTGATTCGATTCTATTCGATTCTATTCTATTCTATTCTACTCTACTCTATTCTATTCTATTCTATTCTATTCTATTCTATTCTATTCTATTCTATTCTATTCTATTCTATTCTATTCTATTCTATTCCATTCCATTCCATTCCATTCCATTCCATTCTATTCCATTCTATTCCATTCTATTCCATTCTATTCCATTCTATTCCATTCTATTCCATTCTATTCCATTCTATTCCATTCTATTCCATTCCATTCCATTCCATTCCATTCCATTCCATTCCATTCCCATGCAGACTACCCTACATGATCCTGCTTTGGCAGGGGGGTTGGACCTGATGATCTCTGGAGGTCCCTTCCACCCTCTAATGCACTGTGGTACTGTGACACACCATTCTGGCATGTAGGCAGCTAGGAAGGAGATGTGTGCCTGTCTGTGACCATGCCCTGTCCCTTTGTCCTGCAGGAACCTGAGCTCAGCGGGAGAGGAGGCCCGGAAGCAGATGAGGTCCTGTGAGGGGCTGGTGGATTCGCTGCTCTATGTGATCCACACGTGCGTGAACACGTCGGATTACGACAGCAAGGTGTGTGCATGCTCCATCTGCATGATTCTGAGTGCCACACCATGTGGGACAGGACCTTCTGGGGCAGCACAGAGTCATTCAGTGCTGCCATACACATAGAAGAGGAGGCTCAGGGGAGACCTTATTGCTCTCTACAACTACCTGAAGGGAGGTTGTAGCCAGGTGGGGGTTGGTCTCTTCTCCCAGGCAACCAGCAGCAGAGTAAGAGGACACAGTCTTAAGCTGTGCAGGGGGAAGGTTAGGCTTGATCTTAGGAAGAAGTTCTTCACAGAAAGAGAGATTGCCCATGGGAAGGGCTGCTCAGGGAGGTGGTGGGGTTGATGTCCCTGAAGGTGTTTGAGACTGGATGAGGCTCTTAGTGCCATGGTCTGGTTGATTAGTTAGGGTTGGGTGATTGGTTGGACTTGATCCTGGAGGTCTCTTCTGATCTGATTGATTCTGTAACTTCTGTAGCTGGGCTGGGTTCCCTTCCAGCACCAGGTTCCTGATGCAGAGTCCAACTGTGCTGCACGCTACAGGGTAACTCTCTGTGCTTCTCCTTCTCATCCTTCTTTTCAGTATTTAACAAACCAAAATAAACTCTTGTGCTTTTCATCTTCAGAACACTAACAAATAAGGCACTGCAGCAGAGATTACTGTTGAAACTATACTTACATTTGAGGGTATCAGGAGAGAGGGTGAAGTTTTCCCAGAGAAATAGACAAAGCAATGCCCAAGGCCCTGAATTAGAATTCAGTTCTTCTGCTCCAGATGTCTTTCTCCTTTACTTAGTTTGGTTTATCACTCTGTAAGAGAGTAACTGATGTCACAGTATCTTCCCAATATCTTCCTGGTTTGGCTTCAGACGGTGGAAAATTGTGTGTGCACCTTGAGAAACCTTTCTTACCGCTTGGAGCTGGAGGTACCTCAGGCACGGCTGCTGGGAATCAATGAACTGGATGACTTGTTAGGAAAGGAGTCGCCTAGCAAAGACTCGGAGCCCAGCTGCTGGGGGAAAAAAAAGAAGAAGAAAAAAAAAACTTCACAGGAGGACCAGGTTTGCCCCTTTTCTTGCAGTCCAAATGTAGGAACAGCAGTTTGGCTAATGGTGGGGAGTATATCACTTGAAAGGCAATCAGTATCATGAATGAAAACCAGAGAGGTCTCCCCTAGTTACAGATCTGTGTTCATTTCTCAGTGGGACGGAGTTGGCCCCATCCCAGGATTTTCCAAGTCCCCCAAAGGGGTGGAGATGCTGTGGCACCCATCCGTGGTGAAACCGTACCTAACGCTGCTGGCGGAGAGCTCCAACCCAGCCACCCTGGAGGGCTCTGCAGGATCTCTCCAGAACCTCTCTGCAGGCAACTGGAAGGTATGGCAAGTCCTGCTCTTCCTCCTGGAGTTGTGTTTTAGCTTGTGTTTAGAATACTGGGCTGTGTCTGGAAGGAATGTGAGTGGTCGAGGGTGCACCTGGGCCTTTCTCTCTCAAGGGCATCACTAGTGTGGGTGTGCTGTGCAGGAATGGCACTGCCACAGCCAAGAACAGTGACAGAGGGCAGACAGGAGGAGCGGGGTGGAAACTGACCTGAAAACTGGTACTCCTTGTTTCAAATGAACACAGAAAAAAAAAAAACAAACAACTTTCTTCAAGTGCAGAGCAGGTGAAAATCATCTTCTAGCTATGAGCTCTGGTGGGAAGGTGCTGTCTCCATAGACCAGCATAAATAAATAGTTTGTGTTTGCTTTATTTGTGTGATTTTTGTATTACCATCCATTCTTGCTTGTGGCCCTTACACATGGTATGTTACAGAGCACCACATAAGAACACTGCAGTCACGTTGTGTGTGTCATGGAGAGAGTAAAAAAAAAAAAAATCTTTGCTGCTTTCTTTGCTTGTAGAAAAACAGCTCAGACCTTTTCATAATCATTATAGAATTGGTCTTTAACAAAAAAAAACAAAAAACACAACAAAAACAAGACAAAGAAACGAACAACTGTTCCTCTTTCGGAGATTTGTCATTAAGATGTTTTGTCTGTTAGACCACACTTTTTTAAGCATTGCCTTGTAAGAGGATGAGAGAAAAGCAAGCCAGAGCCAAGCCTTTGTGGCTATAGAGCAGGCATTTGACATCTCACCTCTCCTGTGGGCCATGTCCCCCAGCCTGCTGGAGAGTCACAGCCTAGCAAGAGCGTTTCAGTGGTAGCGCTGCAGGTCTGTGAGTGATGACTGAGTGTTGTGCCAGTTCGCAGCGTACATCCGAGCTGCTGTCAGGAAGGAGAAGGGGCTGCCCATCCTGGTGGAGCTGCTGAGAATGGACAACGACAGAGTGGTCTCGTCTGTGGCAACTGCCTTGAGAAACATGGCGCTGGACGTGCGGAACAAGGAGCTCATCGGTGAGTGCAGAGCTGCTGTAGGGAGCGCCATGGCCAGCAGCAGGCTGGCACTGAGAAGGTGCCCGTGTGAGATTCTGCCCACAGAGGCAGCACTGCTGACTGCTGTATCATGTCACTGTGCCACAACAGTGAGCCTGTTTAACACAGCAGCTTCTCAGAGTCACGGTGATGTTTCAGTCTGCCTTTAGCCAGCCTGCATGGGGGCCTCTTGACAGCAGCTGGAAGCCACCTCAGCTGAACTCAGCTGCACCGGAATGTGAAGGAGAACACAACTCCACCTCCTTGGAGCTCCTCAGTTACCTAAAAGTGTGCCAAGATCTCCTACATATTCTAAGAGGCTAGGGGGCAGCTGTGCTGCCAGTACTTCAGTAAACACTTTATTTGGTAGTGTTGGACAGGGAGAGAGGGCAGAAATCCTCTCCACGAAAGTCTGCATTGAATGAAATCACCAGCTAGGGTGCTTGCCAGAAAAACTGACAGCTTCCCTTTTGTCATCTTCAATATTTAATACTTTAAGCATTCAGCTGTGCCTTTCTAATCTATCCCTTAAAAAACCCAAATAACATTTTCCCTGCCTTGGTCAGGAATCTCAGTCTACCATGGAAGTGCTGGACATGCCTCACCCTTGGCTTCAGACTGCTGTGACTTCAATGAGCCCTGCCAACACATGTCATCATCTGAAAAATTCCATTTTTGTTCCAGGAGAATTTCCCCTATTGTAGGCCAGTGGGATAAGTGTAGAGCAGCTATTTATACATGTAAGAGTATCCTGCTCTCCAAAAGATAACCAGAGGTGAACAGAATTCTCCTGCAGATTTCTGAAGCCTCTCTAGCCTGGCTGTTCAGAACAGCTGTCTCTGAGTCACTTGTTACATGCATAAGAAATGATTAAATAAAAAAAAAAGCCTCTGTTCTGCAGCTTCAGCCATGTTCAGGTCACACTCAGGTGACACTCTCTTGTAAGGATACTTCTCTCTCCTTCCTGGCACAGCTTTTCAGTTCAGGAGCAGACCTCCACCTGTTCCCTCACCCTGCCAGGGCCATAAGGCTGGATGAGTTACTGGCTTTCCAGAGAAGCTCTCAGCTGTGTGTGACATGTGCTGAGGCATGAAATGAGCCACAGATCACCCCACACTGGTGATCTGCTTTATGCAACCCCACAGCCCTTGGTAGCGACTGGAAACATTGTTCCTTACATGGTCTAAATGCTAAAGGAAATGAGAGACTGGGGGGCTCCAGCAGACCCCAGTATAAATGAGTAGGTGCCAACATGTGTGGAGGAGCAGTGACAGCGGACTGCTGGATACAGCACTAGTGGTGCTGACATCTTTCCAGGCTGTTTGAGAAGTTGTTCCTTTTGTTTGGAGAAATCCTTTTTGGGTGTTTTTTCACTCAGCACGTTATGCAAATAGCTAGTTAATGTCTTTGTGTAAAGCTTCTTCATTAGCCACTGCTATGTACAAATAGATGTCTTCAATAAAATACATGAATCATTCCATTAATAGCATGGCCTAAAGAGGGAAAAAAAAAACAACTTGCCTTAGCTTTAGTGAATTCCCTTTGCCTGCAGTGTGACTGTTCTGTGCATTGCTCAGGAACTGAAACTCAAAGGGCTGAGCCCTGCTCTCCTGTAGGCAGCAGGTGATCGGAGCAGTGTCAGAAAGAATCCTAGGTCACTGCAAGGCTTTCTGTAGTCCTCCCATAAATGTGGGGAGGTGCAGCACTCCTTCAGCCACAACAAACAGCCTGATGTTTCCTTGAGCTTTCTCCCAATGCTCCCTGTTTAGAGATACTCCTGTTCTAATGCAAAAAGGCAGCTTCTCACACTGAAAAGGAAAAAACCCAACAGCTCAAAAACTGATCTCTGGCCTGTCTTGCCCCTGTGCAAATGCGAGTTGGTGGAAGGCTGCCATGCTTTTGCTCCCGCGTGGTTGTGGCTTTCTGCTGCAGCTCTGCAATGAGTCCCTTAGTTCCAGGTGTGCAGTACCAAAGTGTGCCCTCAGCTGGTTCTCTGGTGGCTTGTTGCAGGCAAATACGCCATGCGGGATCTGGTGAACCGCCTGCCAGGGGGCAACGGCCCCAGCGTGCTGTCGGATGAGACCGTGGCAGCCATCTGCTGCGCCCTGCACGAGGTCACCAGCAAGAACATGGAGAACGCCAAGGCCCTGGCCGACACCGGCGGCATAGAGAAGCTGGTGAACATAACGAAAGGCAGAGGGGACAGGTGAGCAGGCAGCAGACTCCATCCTGAGCTGTTCCTCCATTCCACTTCCAGTGCTGAACCACGTGGGCAGCCGTTTGAGTCAACAGGACCTGCTCTGGCAGTCCCGGTGGGGGCAGCTGGCACAGCCTGGATCACGCCATTCCCTCTGCAGAGCTTTGACAGTCCCTTGCAGGAATCACATCAGTGATTCATTCAATGGTATGAAACAGAATTGTCCCCCCCAGAACACCATCAGGCTCAACAGAACACTTAGAGCTGCTCAGAGTCGTTGGCACTGTAATCAGATGTATCCCAATACTAATTACATCTGGCCTGGCCACTTGGGAAGGTGCAAACATGGCCCCCACCCCGCAGTTCACCTGGCTGGTGGGATTGTCTCAGGTAGGAAGAAACAAAAAGGACCTCTTCCAGAGAAAGTGGTCAGTGTGACTGCCCCATTTTAACAAAGGCTTTGTCCCAGAAGGGATTGGACTGTACTCTGAGTACCCACAACTTAACAATACTTTTGATATTCAAGGGACACAGCTGCAGGTATGGCTGCAGTGATCCTTTCTGTGACTTCACTGGTCTGTGGAGATACCTGCACTTGCCTTTGTGAGGCACCAGGGTACACTAAACCTGTGGGAAACCTGGTGATCATATTAAGACTGCCTGCTCCTGGATTAACATTATGAAGTTAATTCAAGTTCCTTATCAACTGCAATTGTTTTCAGTCTTTTCTTCCAAAAGCTGTATTTGGAGGAGTCATTTCAGTGACAGGAAAAGGCACATGTTTAACACAGAAGTCACACTGTGACATTTCCTGTCAAACCACTGCTTACAGCACCACTGCCAGCTCACCACTTCTCCTTAAAAAGATGGCATGGTTTTAATGACAGTCAGAGCCATTTTCCTAGCCTTGCTTTTGAGAGCAGAAAACACATTTTCCCAAACAGTAATTTTCAGCTGTGCAGCACAGGACCGAGAACAGTCTGGCTGGAAGTCAGGATGGCTGGAGGTTCCCCGTACCAACTCTTGTTTCACCTTTTCCTACAGCTAGTTTTGTACATGGATTTGAAGTACGTAGCCTCTGTATGTGTAACAGTGTGAGAGCTGAAATCCCTGTCCCACACCGACAATTGTTTACATTCTTTCACTTTCTCTGCTCTAACTTAGTGAAGAAAAATTAAGAAGACAGTCTTAAAACCATCACAGTATGAAAGGCACTAAATAGAACATATCTTTTCCTGAGTTTTAATTCTTGCAGACAGTGAGAGACAGAAGCCCTTCTGTCTGCATTCCTCACCTGAGTGACCTGAAGAGAAAGCGTCTGAGCTGGCAAGGGAAGCAACTGCCAGGCTCTGCACCAGCCTTTGATGGGGTACTGGCACAGCTCTGGGCACACTGTGCCAGTGCAGTCATGTGTTGAGGTGACCCGGCTTGCCTCACAGCACCAAGGAGTAGGCTGTTGTGTGCCTCAGGGACACCCTTCTTTTTAAGTGGAATTCAGTAGTTTTCTGATAATGTAGCATTCTTTGCATCCTAGATCATCGCTGAAGGTTGTGAAGGCAGCTGCCCAGGTGCTGAACACACTATGGCAGTACCGGGATCTCCGCAGCATCTATAAAAAGGTAAATGGCAGCATCAGCCTGCACTGGAAAACAGCTCTGCCAGAGCTCCTCAGTCAGTGAGAAGTGATTTGTTTTGATATTGCTCCCTTCTTGCCACTCCACAGGATGGATGGAATCAAAGTCATTTTATAACACCAGTGTCAACGTTAGAGCGAGAGAGATTCAAGTCACATCCTTCTCTGTCAACAACCAATCAACAGATGTCACCCATCATGCAGTCAGGTCAGTCAGGAGGTATAAAGAGATGTGCTGGAGGGGTACCTGATATCCCCTGGTTTTAACTCAAAACAGCTCTCAGTTTGTTGCTCATTGTGTCCAAGACACGTCTTCTGTATTTAAACACAAGTCCTTTCTGCACTGAGTGTTACCTCCACTGTTACTGCTGGCTGGCTGCAGGTTCCACAGGATTTGTGGATGTCTCCACATGAGCATTCTAGTTTGGGTAAGGAGCACCTTACAGCCAGTCTCGCCACTTACTCCTTGGTGCAGTCTCAGAATGTGAGTTGCGTTCCTTTTGGAGGAAGCACACCAAGTGGTGTGCTGCCAGAGCATTTGTACCTGCCAGCTGCCAGTGGGCAGTCCTTGAAGGCAGATGAGGCTTGGTGCCAGGTCCTCAGAGCACACACCTGGATTTGTAACCAGCTGTTCTCCTCCACAAAGCTGTGGCACTTGGCACTGTAGGTGTAGCCTCAGAGCACATGGATGCTTGCAGCATAGAAAGCAACAGCCCTGTCCTTATTCCCACTTATGGAATGTTCCATTGGATGAGCCAAAGAAATAAAAGAAACCTTAATTGTCTGACTCCTCATCTAGTTCTCACCTTTGTTCCTTTAACATCTTCAGTGCCCGTGTGTAGCTCTTAGACTGGACATTAGGAAAAATTTTTCACAGAAAGAGTGGTCAGGCATTGGAATGTGCTTGAGGTGGTTGAGTCACCAACTCTGGATGTGTTTAAAGGTGGTTTGGATGTGGTGCTTGGGGATATGGTTTAGGGGTGAACCTTGTAGAGTAGGATTGTGGGTTGGACTTGGTGATCCTGAGGGTCTTTTCCAAACTGACTGTTTCTGTGATTCTTCATGAGGGGGCTGATACCAAACTTACTGGAAGCATTGTACAGTGTCTTCACTGGGCATTGTATTCTCTCCAGCTCCCTCTTGTCTGTGACGCAGCAGATCTCTGTTAAGGCTGTGACTCTCACTGGGGCGCTCACCCAGCAGAAACCATGTCCTAGTTCTGTCCCTTATCCCCATCTCTCCTTTGTTAATCCCCAAGGACAGAGGGGATGAGGAGGGAGTGCAGAGCAAGCTGGGTGTGGGCAGGGCTGGCGTGTACACTGATGGTGTCTCTGTTGGTGACAGTTGGCAGCACGTCCTCGTCACCGGCACTGCTGGGCATTCGTGAGCCCCGCTCCGAGTATGACCGCACCCAGCCCTCTGTGCAGTACTACAGCAGCCAGGGCGATGGCATCGCACATAAAGACATCTACACTGGTAAGGCAGCTGGGCTGGCTGACTCTGCATGGCTTCTGACTGCCTCCTCTTGTTTTCCATGGTCATTCCCTGTACTGAAGTCATCTTTGGAACTGCACACATGACCCAAGCGAGGGAGGTGCTATCGGTAGGCTGGAAGATGAAAAGGAGTTGGAATTTCTATTTCTGTTTAAAATCCTACCACAGAAAATTGCTTTACTGTGCAAGATATGTTCTGTATCTTGTTATGTTAGAAAATGTGTGGCTGTATGTTATAATAATAATCACAAACTTTCACATTTTCCCTGATCTCCCTTTTCCTCCTTTTTGACCCAAGTCACAAAACTAGATGACAGTGAATAGAGAAGGAAAGTTCCAGTTTTAAAGGTTATTTATGAGTCTGTAAAACAAGCCCAGCCACACAACAAAGGCTCTTGACTTCAGTCTGGCTCCTGCTGAGGATCAGTGTGTGCCTGTATTGTGGTGGTGTATTACTAGCAGATACTAAAACCTGCAGGGTGAACGGTTTGGGTGCTGCAGAATTTATTTTTAAGTAAAACAGAAGCAGCCAGGCTCACAGGTGAAAGAATAAAGATTGAAGCTTATGCCATAAACTGTTTTCTTACAGGTTCCAGCAAACCTTCACCAATTTACATCAGTTCCTATTCCTCACCAGCAAGAGAACAAAACAGACGACTACAGGTGACGCCAAGACTTTGTTCTGAACTAGCACTGATGACAAGGCTCAGTACACAGTGTCAGTTTCAGGACACTGTGTGGCAGCTTGAGGGCTTATTCAGAGTATCTGTGGCACAGTGAATCTCTTACTGGCATCAGTGTACACTGACAGTTGCTTGTCTGCCTCTATCCCCTTTGTGCTTACTTTCTATGGTCACCTATTTTAGCGTGTTTTTCTTATGATGGCATCTGAGGCTGCTTTTCTGACTTGACGGGCTTTTTTGGTAGATGTAGACATGTTCTCTACTTTCTACTCAAGTTCTAAAGTACTGCTCTTGGAGAGGTCCCAGTGAGGAAAAATTTTTTCACTGCGAGGGAACAGGCTGCCCAGGGGGATTGTGGAGTTTCCCTCTCTGGAGATACTCAAAACGTGCCTGAATGCGTTCCTGTGTGATCTGGTGTAGGTGATCCTGCTCTGGCAGGGGAGTTGGACTTAGATAATCTTTCGAGGTCCCTTCCAACTCCTAACATTCTGCGAGTGTAGGATGAGACCTGCAGGCAGGCTCAAAGGTTTCTCCTCCATTAAGCTGCATTTAAAAACTAGGTATCTTCCATGGAGGTTTGAAACCTGTGTTAGTTTCATCACTGGTAGAGCTGCACTGAACTCTTCTCTATTGGTGTATAAGTTTTGACAAACTAATTACAGGTTGAAGCTTATTGTGCCTCTCATTTTGTCAACAGCATCACCAGTTGTACTACAGTCAAGAAGACACCACCAGAAAGAACTATGACACGTACAGGTTATACTTGCAGTCCCCACACAGCTATGAAGACCCCTATTTTGATGACCGAGTTCACTTCCCTGCCGCGTCAGATTACACAGCACAGTATGGACTGAAATCCACCACAAACTACGTAGACTTTTATTCCACCAGACGCTCCTCTTACAGAGCAGAACAGTACCCAGGTTCACCTGACTCCTGGGTGTAGCATCAAAGAGGAAAGAACAGTCGTGTGTTTCTCACCTTGCTTGAGAAGAAATGGAATGGCCTCCTTTGTTGTTTTGGTTATGAAATGTGAAAGTGAATTTAAAAAGAAGGAACAAGGAAGATTTTTTTTTTTTAACTAATTTTCTTTTGAGTGAGGAATTGTCAGGAAGGTAAGCTGGAAGGGATGGGTTTTGCTCTGTTTAGGTGTTAGGTAGAATTACTTGTAGCTCCTGTAGTCTGGTGAGGGTGTGGGCCATGTGATGAAAGGTTTGAGAATTGAGTAAAAATGAATTTGGAAAGTGCGTAGGTCAGAGCAAATTACAGCTGATTGATTTCTTTTGTTTTGGGTTTTTTTTTTTTTTAATGTGAATAAAAGTCTTGTTCTGATAGTTTGTACAGAAACAAACAAAGAAAATACACAATGGATGCCCTTGTTTTATTGCTATTACTCAGTGTCAAGATTGTATGCTATTGCGTCGTGTAAATTTTCTCTCGTTGGTGTAAATATGGAAATGCCACCTCGGTTCCAAGTGCCATCCATTTGTAACGCCGTGTGTCATTTAAACAGGGAGCTGAAATATCATGCACCAAAAAAAAAAGAAATCCAAGGAAATGTTAGAAATTTTTAAAGGAGAAAAAAATAAGTATAAAGACTTTAAAAAAACCAAAACTGACGAGTGTAATTCTGAAGCACAAAGTCCAGCCCAGTATATCCACACCTTCCATTCCCTGCCTCTTCCATAAGAAGGTCACTGCCATTTTCTATGCACATGGAATACAAATAAATATGGATGTCTCATCCATGGAAAGCTGCTCCCGCTTCATTTTGTTTTGTGTCTGATGTTGGGAAATGAACCCCAGGCAGCCTGACTTCATGCTTTTCAGCAGGTTAGTGTATCAAAACATTTGGGCCATTTCTCCATCTTCCTTGGGTGCATGCACTCTCAATGTGCCAGACTGGCAGCCCAGTGGCTGTGACTAGGCACTGCTCTCCCCAGTCTGAGACTGGTGTCTTCACTTGTGATACAGGCAGTCCAAGATCTTCCTGAACCCTCTCTTGTTTTCTTCCTGTTGCTCCTCTTCTTGCTCTCTCCAAGAACATTCAGATGGTCTTGCTTTCATGGGATTTATACTCTCCACTTGGGCTACGTTCTGCTTTGATTTATTGACAATAAACCCCTGTGATTATTTTAAGTAACTTGATCAGGTCCTCGCCTTGTGCTCTGAAGTCTGTTACCTCAATGCTGTCTGTAACCACGTTCCTTGTTCCCCCTGTGCTTCTCCTCAGTGTTTCACACCCCAGCTGCCTCAGTGAGCAGAGCTGGTGCTACAGGTGTGGATTAGAAGGCAGGTTGGCCTTGCCTTGGGCTGCTCCAGCCCCTGACTGGGACAGGGGCAAGCAGCACCATGTGTACTCAGGTCTGAACTGGCAGCCATGCAGTTCCCCATGGGCTGCAGTGCTGCATGCTGTGCCGAGCACCGCTCTTGTGCAGATAGTGCCTTTTCTTTCCTAGAAGGCTTTATTCTTTAAGATAGAAAATAGTTTGTTTACTTGACTTTGTTTCCTGTAACAATAGTTTCACCACCGATCTCTCATCGTTGCTCTAACTACCTTCAGTGTCCTGTGCAGAGTAATGCAGGCCAAGGCTGATTATCTGGTGTCCCTGTGACCTACTAAAGGTGGCAAGCCCTGAGCCAAATGTAATGATTTGGCATTTCACTGTCCCAGGAAAAATTAAATTAGCCTCAGATAATAAAGTAACAGTCTGGAGGCTCATCACCTGTTACTGTTTGCCTCTTTGGAGCTGCTAATACTGCTCTAAACCAGGCAGTAGGCACTTCCACAAAGCAAAGGGCTGTGTGGTGGAATGGGTTTGCTGCCCATCTGAGGTAGTTTCACCAGGACTAAAAGTAGCAAGATTTGGACAGCATATCCCCACTTTGGATCTTTCATGCTGTAGAATATGTGTGTATATAGTTCATTCTGTTGGTTTTGGTTTTATTGGTCTCCTTATGTATTTTTCCACACTGTCTGGTACTATACCATTAAAACAATCTGTACAGTGCATTTGTTGGTTACCTTCCCTCTGTGCAGTGTCAGACTGGGAGTGGGGAATGGGCATTTCAAGCTTCTGGGCCTCTTTCAAAGTGTCAGAACCAGAAATTTCAGGCAAATGCTCTTAAAATGCACAGCATTCAGGTTTGTATTCAGACATGTTCCACTGAGAATAACAAAACTGTTAACTTTTTTGAGGACAGGAATGTTCTTAGGAGAGGGTGATGCTGACTTGGAAGTTAAGTAGTAAAGAATGCCCTGGGAAATGCACTGGTTTGCCTCCACCTTTCTGATAACTGCAAATGTGGTGATGTGCAGGCCCTGCAGCCTGCTTGGTCCCATGGCACAGAAGGTGCTGTGCAAGCAGCACTATCCTGCCGGTAGTGCCAGAGGGACAAGCTGTCTGGCTGCACGTTGTCGGGGCAACTTGTCCTGCTCTGGGGACAAACACACCGAGATGAAGGTCGTTCTTCAAATAGCATGAAGCTGCCCTGGTGCTGCAGAGGGGTGCAAGCTGTGCACTTCAGAAAGGCCGTGTGTTAAGAGGAGGTTTGGACATACTGGGAAACTCCCTTCAGCTTTAGCTACAGACGCTCATCTACTCTGCTTCATGACCACCATCTAGTGGCACTTTCTACAGTTACACTTACGAGACAAATGCTTCTGTTTCCCTGTCAACGTAGCACAGACAAATCACTGCCTGCAGTTTCCAAGCAGCATCTAAAGAAGATCACAAGACGGATGTGCTTCCCCCAGACTTCTCTTTCCACAGTCTGCAACTAGTGGACAAGGCTAAAACAAAAATCACTGAATGTGTGTTTGCCTTCACTAACTGGTCTCCTCCATGCTTTAGCAACTTAACAATAATGTTCTTTGCACTATTTTTAACTGGTACACACAGACAGAACCCAGGATAGAGGAAAATAATTTTAAGGCATCTTATTTTAATGTGCTGAGACACAAAAGCATCCACTGGTGAGGGCTGTGTCTGATCCAAGTAGATAAGCTCTCACATGGGGCCTTAACTGTGAGCTGAAAGCTCCATGGAGGGGAATCACCACCACAACTTTCTAGACTCTGTCAATAACAAAACACCTAAATCACAGCTCTGTCACAGTGCTTGGCCAAGAGCTAGGCTGCTGGGGGAGAAGGAGCACTATAATGAGTGAAGAGGTTTGCTGTTGTGTGTTTCAGCTTCTAGGACCCAGTCCTGCAGACAATCTCTACTAGTGACCAGAAAGCACACAGGAAAAAGAAACTTCTGACACCTGCCAGGGTGAAAAGGTTCTGACTGGTTCATTGCTGTGAGTATGTGCAGAGAAAATATACATTGTATTGCCCTAAGGAAAAGCTCAGCTCTGGTATGAGGAGAGTACTGTACCCAAGGCCATGTAAATTAACTGAAAAAAAAGAAAAAACACTACTTCTCTGCTGAGGCAGACTAACATCATCATGAAAATCCCTCACCACTGAACAAATACTTCAGGAAAAGTTTCTTTTTTTGTCTCTTGTTCTGATCGTTTTATCTGAAGGAATTTCTTTCCCCAGTCAAAACTCATTGTCCATTCCAAGCTAAATTCTTGTTAGCAGAGACATGCAATACTATGGACTTTAATATTGCAAAGTAAGATGCTTTTCTAGGGAGGAAATTGCTGCATTTCAAAGCTATTTCCTGCCCCATAGATACAGAGCAAAAACATCAAACAGATCTGGTTCAGACTGGATGTACTTCACCTTTTGCTGCTCTACAAATCCAAGCCAACAGCAGTCACCCAACAGGTAGCTGTCTTGCTCTAAATCTCTGCTGGGTTTTACCCATGTTCTCTTCTACTTTTTCGAATTCATTTTCCCCTTCTTTTGATTCTACTTATCCATTTACATTCTCTTTCTCCTTTCATTTTTAACTGGTGACATCCGAGAATAAAACAATCCCAAATACCTCATGAGACTAAGGATTTTTTCTGCTTCTGTGTTTTGCTTTCAGAATCTCTAAAAGAACTAATTTTTCTGACAAATGCTTTGGCACAGCAAAGCAGAACCTGTTAACAGCATTCCAGAAACAACTCTTTGTGTTATTTGGCAAAAGTCCACAGGCAGGATTCAGAAAATCTGACTTAGCTCACAGTAGAGTTGTTTTAGAATTAAGTATTAATCACACAAAACACTTCATATGTAGAATGAAAAGACATCAATTACCCCTGCCTTTGAAACCAGGTGCTTCGTTGTTTGCAGCAAGTGCTTCTCTTCATCTCTTTCAGGGTATTCTTGCAGCCAGGCTGCCTCAGTATTGATCTGAGGCAGGAACATCAGCTTCAGGAAACATAAGCAACTGCTGAGATATCTCCATCGATGACAATACTGAAACAGAACATGCCACACTTCACTGACACTCTGCCACCAAGTCGCTGGGTTCGCATTTACAAAGGAAAATAACTACAATGAACTACAAAGGGGAAGTGATGTAAAATCACACATGAGAAATCTGCTTGGGCCATCCAGTGATGGAAAATTGCTAACTGAAGCCTGCTGTGACTGATGATACACATTTAATATATTAAACAATGTCAAAAATCATGGATGTTCCTAGTTCACTGGCACTGGAATGTCATTTTCATGGATACAAAATTACATCACTGGTGTCAGTGCTTGGAGAATATCTCTGTTTAACAGCAATGTCAGTGTCACTTTATGGACATCATGTTAATTAAGGATGAATCTGTGGTGTTGCTGAAGGCAGAGAGACCTCATTGTAGCCAAAGATTGAACACCATGCCACAGCTTTTCAAAGAGCACATGAAATTTGGGCAAGATTTTCTGAATGACAAAACTGGATCTTTAGGCTGAAGCAAAGCAGCTCCACAAACAAAGATAGTGGAATTCTACTAGACAGCAAGTTCTCCATTGGACAACAATGTGCCCTTGTGGTCAAGAGCCAATGGTATCCTGGGGTGCATCAAGTGTGTCCAGCAGGTCTAGGGAGGTTCTTCTAACCTCTCTACTCTGCCCTGCTGAGACCACACCAGGAATACTGCACCCAGCTTTGGACTCCCCAGTTTGAGACAGAGAACTGCTGGAGAGAATCCAACAGAGAGCCATGAGGATGATTAGGGAACTTGAGCATCTCCCCCATGAAGAGAGACTGAAAGCCCTGGGGCTATTTAGTCTTGAGAAGAGAAGACTGAGAGGGGATCTCATCAATGTGTATAAATATCTGAGGGGTGGGTGTCGAGTGGAGGGAGCCAATCTCCATTTACACACACAATAAGACAAGAAACAACAGGTTCAAGCTTGAACATAGAAAATTGCACCTCAACATGAGGAGAAATTTCTTTACAGTGAGCGTGATGAAGCACTGGAACAGGCTGCCCAGGGAGGTTGTGGAGTCTCCTTCTCTGAAGACTTTCAAAACCCACCTGGATGCATTCCCATGCAGACTACCCTGGGTGATCCTGCTCTGGCAGGGGGGTTGGACCTGATGATCTCTGGAGGTGCCTTCCAACCTCTAATGTACTGTGACACTGTGAAAAAATTTGCAGTTTCAAATTATAAATTATTTAAATAGTATAAAATTATGACAGGTGGGTATCTTTGATAAACTGTGTGAAACCTTTATAAAGGTTAGGTAGTGTAACTATTATAATGCATTAGGCAATTTAGAAGGGTTTGTTAAAGGCTGCATGGTTGTATTTTTAAGTGTGATAGTTGATTTTAAGGGGGCTGGAAACAAAGTGGGGGTTTGAAACTGTTTTGGACACGTATGATTCATGATGGAGAGGAATTATCTGTATCTAGCAGCTAGCAAGCTGGCCTTGATTTCAGAGTACAAGGAACTCAGCAGTGTACTGCAGATCCTGTGCATCCAAAGTACTTAACTTGAAACTGCCCATGACCATAATGGACTCTTTCTCAAGCTTGTGTCACCATGCTCTTCTTGTATTGTTGACAATATTTTGTTACTAAGTTTTCTTCTCTAAGCAAGCAGGCAATAATAAATATTTAGGTGGGTTTGTACACTGAGATGCAGGGGGGTTGCTTCTGTCAGTCTATTGCTGCTATTGAGTTAAATCACATCCAGACTTTCCAAAGGAAACTGTGATGTTTTCAGTTGAACACGCTGCTCCTCACCAACAAAAGCAATGACAAAAAGAAAGACAAAAATAAAAATAAAGAGAAAGACAAAGACGGAAAGAAAAAGAAAAAGACAGAATGAAAAAGAAAGACAGAAAGAAAAGAAAGAAAAGAGAAAGAAAGAAAGAAAGAAAGAAAGAAAGAAAGAAAGAAAGAAAGAAAGAAAGAAAGAAAGAAAGAAAGAAAGAAAGAAAGAAAGAAAGAAAGAAAGAAAGAGAAAGAAAAAGAAAGAAAGAAAGAAAGAAAGAAAGAAAGAAAGAAAGAAAGAAAGAAAGAAAGAAAGAAAGAAAGAAAGGAAGAAAGGAAGAAAGGAAGAAAGGAAGAAAGAAAGAAAGAAAGAAAGAAAGAAAGAAAGAAAGAAAGAAAGAAAGAAAGAAAGAAAGAAAGAAAGAAGAAAGAATGTGAGACGCATGCAAGTGAGAAAAATAAGTGAAACGCCACGGCGAGTAAAATAGGCTGAAAGAAACTTTAAGTCTGTTAACCGTCATTTTAAAAGTCTATGATGAACAGCCATGGCGAAAGAAAAAGGAATCTGACAGGGCGACCTGGCTGAGAGCTGGCGACGCTCCCCAGAGCGAGGTGGGACAGCAGCCTGGCTAACACTAACCCCTCACAAGTTCGTTTGCTTCCTCCAGTCACCCCCTCCCTCCTCCTCCCCTGACTCACGCTGTGCCCTCATGTCGCAGCGCCTCAGCCTGCCCAGCGCTGCCGGCTCAGCTGGGAGCTCACCGCGGCGTTACCCTGTCAGTGCTGAACGGCCGGTCAGCCGCTGCCGCCTCCGCCCCGGGCGCCACTCCGACGGACGCCTTCCCACCGCCCCAGCTGATCTCCCTGCTCTGGGTCAGCACCCAACCAGACAGCCCCTGCCCCCGCACCCCTGCCACTGCTTCCGGACCCCGACCCTTCACGCTTCCTCCCCGCCCCTCCGGGTTCCCGCCCTCCTCTCCGCCCTCCCGGGAGCCGTTCCCGCCCTAGCCCACGCCCCGCCTCGCGCCCCCAAAGGCGCTGCCGCGTGCCTGTCCCGTCGCGCTATGGCCCGGCGAAGGCGCGTACCGGCGCTCCCGCCTGTGGGCAGACGTCCCGCTGCAGGCGGGACCGGACCTGCCCCAGGCTCTCTGGGCAACCCTACTGCAGGTAGGACCGGGGCCGTCATGGGCAGCCCGCGCAGCCCCGCTGCAGGGAGGACTGGGACTGGGTCCAGGGCCACGGCCACCGCGGACTCCTTGTGCGGGAGGTGATAGCGGGAGGGGTGTTCTCGCCCGTGGCGGCCGCTCTTCTCGGCTTGGGCGGACTCAGGGGAGTCGGTGCCCCGTATCCCCAGGACGGTCGTGCCGCCTGGCCCCACGGGCAGCCTACGGGTCTCTGGGTTTTAGGGTCACCGACACCGACCGTCCCCAGCAACTGCGTAGCCCGGGGCCGGGCCGCGCTGCCCCGCTTCAGCAGGCGATCCCGCCCCTGCGGCTCCGTGTCCGCCCTTCCCGGGGGGCTGTAGAGGGCCGGCAAGGGTCGGGAGAACAGGGCAGGGGGGCGCCCGTTGGCGGAGCCGCCCTGTCTGTTACTCCTGGCGGGCTGGCACTGCCTGTGGCCGGACCTTCTGCAGAGGGAGTGCTCGGGAAGCTTCGGGCCTCACAGCGTAACCTCAAAACCTTTTCCTTCTGTTTCCCTTACTTCGGAGTCCTTTACCTGAGCGAAGGGAGCCTTGGAGCGCGGGTTGAGGAGTGCTCAGGGTGTCGTTGCGCAGTACCGAGCCTCCGCTGCGCAATGTGTAGCGGTATAATACTGAGTGTAGAACCTGGGCTTGCTGCTGGAGACCTTGCGAACGCAGACAGGCAGCGAGCAGCCTGTTTTTGCCCATTTGCAAGCTGTGCAGCTGGTGTCCCCGAGCAAGGAGCCAGCACTAGCCTTTGGTTTGTTTCCTGCTGTGCTGGGCACACACGCAGCTGCTGGAGATTGACCCTTTGGAATGGGAGCCGTTTTCCCAGTGTGTCTCTGGCCCACTCCTGGATTTCTGCATGTTGCAGGGATAGTTGGGCTGTGTCTGAAAAGGCATGGAACCCACCGGAGCCAACGGACCTGGTGTAGTGCTGGTGTTTCTTGACTTGCCTGGCAGTGAACTGTGTCTTGGCGAGGCTTATCTGTCGCTGTAGCGAGGTGGCCGGCTCTGGCAAGGGCAGGAGGAATGGCAACAATAAGTTGTTTCAACTTAGTTTTGGTAACAACTTAGTTGTTTGAACTTTTCTTCCCGTGGTCACCAAAGCAGGCTAGAGGTGGACGCCTTTATTCCAACCACGGTGTCTGTAAGACCACTGGGGATTCAACAGAGCTCAGGACTTTTGGTTTTGCTTCGGGTTTTTGCATTTTTTGTTTTGGTGGGATTTCTTTTTGGGGGGCTGAAGGGGGATGTTCCTCTCTACTTTCTTCACAAATATATGGTGTTTCAAATATGGACATGAATAAAGCTTTTGGCACTTAGAATTTCAAAATGTAACTGCTTGTTAAAACTACAACATCCTAATTGCTTTGGAAACAAAACCAAAACAAACAAAAAACCCAAACCAAAACTACTAAGCAAAAAAACCAAAACAAAACAGCTTTCCAGTGCATTCCAGAAGCATCCACGTTTAACTCTTCTATTGGCATAGGTGTGTATGAGCAGATTTGGCAGCAACTACTAGTAGCTATTTTCAAGTCGGTGAAAATACTAAAGTAGATTCTTCATTGTTTCTAATAATCATAAATAACTTTCTTCCATGGGCTTGTTAGTGGAACACACAATTCCTGATTGGCCGCTTAGTGCTTAGATAAGTGGTCTCATGTGGGGTATCTCTCCTTCCTGTCTACTCTCTCAATGCAGTTTGAAAACTGCTTTGGGTTGTCCATGGTAAGAAAAGGAAACTTGCTGTAACCTCTCAAAATAATGAGAAATGCATACTGAGCTCATTTCTTGCTCTCACCATTTTAAAACTCAAAATATCCTCATGAAGAGGGAGAAAGTATTTCTTTAAACAGGATGTTTTAGGTAACTTCACATGGCTTCTGTTCGGGATTGCATTTTTCTGACATGCCTCAGAACTTAAATTGTTATTGTTTGGTCGTCTGTAGCTTAATGAAAGCTCATTGCTTTTGTGATTGGCAGATATCTTAATCAAATGTAATTAAACATGCTATAACCCAAGTACAAGATGAGTGTGCAGCTGGGTCTTGTCTGGGTTGCTAGGTTTGTTTTGGAATACACTCATGACACTTTTACTGCTCTTAGTGACATAGTTCCACAACCTGACAGTGTTTACGAGTTGGTTTTTGTTTGCTTTCCAGAATTTTAAATGGGAACTATTATATCTGAGATTAATAGGGGAAGAATGGATATTAACATAACAAGGTGTTAAGATTTAATACAGCTAGCAGGGACCAAAGCCTTTTTTGATTCCTTGATCGCAGTGCTTGGAGGCTGCTTTGAGTGTGCCATGGTAGAGAAGCTTGAAGTCTTTGTTGGATGTCTCTGGCTGACTGTGTGTGTTTTAAAAGCGAAGCACAGAGTTAAATACAGAAAGATGATTTCTTGTTAACAGTTATCTGGGGTATAGGTGATGGGTTGTTTCTCTAAGTGTACCCAATGTAGTATGTAATTCTGTGGCTAATTTTACACACATTGTTGGTGGTTTTGTTTGTTTACTTGCAGCCAAAGCTGGAGGTATCAAAGTGTCTAAAAAGCAAGACAACAGACCCCTTGAGAAAAGTGCCAAACCTCCAGGAAAAGACAAGAAAAGGTATTGCACTGCAGGGCTTGTTCCCTCCTGCCCCATAGTTAAAAGTTCCGTTATAGGCTGAGGTAATGCCCCCTTTTTTGCACAAAAAAAGTTTCCTTTTAGGGGCTTGCAGTTCTCTTGGGGCATATCTAGAACTTCACAGTTATTGTTGGACACCTAACTCCCCTCCATTGTTGTGACTTCAGACGCAGTCAGTGCACTGATAAGGGTTTGTTCAAAGGAGCCTCATCCAGTGATTTGCTCTTAGAATAAATCTGCTGTCTCCAGATAGCTGTGACCTTGCTGTGCAAGGAAGCGGTGTACATCTCCTCCTCCAGGGGATGATTGGGAGATTTGTGAGGAAATGAAAGACTGAATTTGTGCCTGCTGTCAGCTAAAAATGGTACCTTGCACTAAAACGTCTTGCTTGACAAACTGGTGCTGTCAAAGGAAACTCTGCCCAAAAGCAGAGGGGGATTTTTTTATTCATTGGTCTCTACTGGAATCAAGAAAATTAAGTCGGATTTTGTAGTTATCAGTGTTCAGCTTCTGTGAAGCTGCTCCACAGTGGACAAAAAATAAAGAGTAATCCCATTTAAGATATTTGATGTTTTATAGGGAGATTTTTGTACAAGACTACATCTAATTAAAATGGCCTGCAATACAGACTCTGCATTGTTCTATTCTGAAGCAGCAGGAGGGTTTTTTTTTGTGATTAAAGGCTTTAGCTCCAAACCCTAAATTTGTTACAAAATGTTTTGTGCTGTCTGTGCAGTGAAAGGGACAGTGTTTCTGTGAGATGGAAATGCTAATCATGTTTGGTTTGCTTTGTAGTGCTATTGCCAGTTTGTCAAAACATCAGAATGTGGATGTCTTGCTTGCAGAAGTGCTGAGCAAGGTAAGCGCATCTGGAGAAAGATACCTGTCAGCCAGGGCACCTCCATAAACATAAGGAAAATTGACTTTTTCTTTTCTTTTTTTAAAAGCATTTGATATGTGTAGGTTTGCCATCTATTTCTTTAGCAATTGATGGCTAACATGCTAGATGGCTAACAAGTGAGAAGCCTTCCCTCCTTATTCTGATTCCATTCCTTCTTAGTGCTAAGTAGTTCTAGTTTGGTTATGTCTTCCTGTCACAGACAAGCACAACAAGGTATGAAGGAAGGTGTGTCCTTGTTTTGAAGTGCCACAATGGTTCAGATTTATGGAAAGGTAGGGAAGAGTTATCGGTGGCATAGTAAGTTTGTGGCAGAACTGGGATGGCAACCCAGAAGAAAACCTAGTCTTCAGTTCTTTATCCTGCTGTAGAAATGGCTTCAGCTTGTGCAAGGGTCCAACTGGCAGAGTGAGAAGATGGCTTCCTGAAGGAGGGTAGGCAGTGTCAGTGACAAGCGCTCAGCTCATGTCACACCACAGCAAGTGAGCCCCAGGGCAGCAGGCACAGGCAGCTCTCTTTAAATTGCCATGCTAATCTGAAGATCTGACAGCTATCACCTATTTTTTCATACACTTGCACTCTTTAGATTCTGAAGAACACAAGTTCCTCATCCACAGAGGTTGGTAAAAACATCAGTTGCAACATTTCAATGTAAGCCTTTTATCAACGTGTGTGATTATAGCCTTAGTATGTAGATCCTGTGGTTTTGCTTAGGCTTGTTTGTTAAGAAGGTACAGCTCACCCTGTTTCTCTGCCACTTCTCCCCATCTCCTCTCTTCTGACCTATCATTTTCTTATGCTGGTTTCCAGAATCTCATACATGAAGCTTCCTCAGTTTTAGGAAGTGATAGTTAGATACTGTAATGATGGTGATTTGAATTTGGGAAAATAAAAGTTTGAATCATCTTGCTCTGCCTTCCTTGACAGCTCATTCTATGAACTACTAAAAAAATAGGGAGGGAAAACCCAAACCAAACAGTTCATTGAACATACTCAGGCTAGTAGAACTTTTCATTATATTTTCTGCTTTCAGTATGCAGTCACTGAGTTTTATGTACTGACAATATGAAGCTTTTGTGCAGTTAGGTTTTACTCCTGGTTTTGAACTACTTTCACATGATGGAATTTAGTGGGAGAATAGCAGAAAAGCTGTATTCTATCACAACTTTATCTCATCTTTAATGTTACAGATGAGCCACAAAGTTCATGCAGCAGCATTACAGGTGGCTCACCAAAAGCCACAGCCTGCCTTGGAGAAGTTCATACTGCCTAAGAGAATTTATATTATTCAACAGCCACGGAAATGTTAAGATACTCGTTGGATTATTCTGTTTACTTAAAAGTGAGTTTCTGTTCTGAGTAGCACTTAGCACACTGGTAAAATGATCACAAGCTGTGTGCCTTGTATCTTACTGTAATTCTGTTACTGGCAATAAAATACTTTCTAAGAGTTACTAAATGTACTGGTGTTTGTTTTTTTTTTTTAATACAGGGGCTCCTGTCCAGCCTCAGGTTGCTGGTGCACAGCACTGACTCAGTGCCAAGAAGTACAACAGCTTGACTTTGCTGTGAATTTTGACTGAAGCACTGGAAACTGTCAACCCTCTTTCCTTCTTTTTCTTTCTTTAGTTCAATGATTAAAGCTGAAGCATGATCCTAAGAAAGCAGGTCACAACTGAAAGGCATGCACTTTGCTTTAATCTGGGCTGAGGTGTTCCATGCTGAGTGTATGCCTTGGGCTTACTGCACTAGAAGAAACTTCAGAAGGTGCTGGGAAAGATTTCCACTCAGAAAATATTTTTTTCCCCTTGTCTGTCTTTCTGTAAGGAAATAAATCTCCTCTGCAGAGATTCCTCTGCTGGGATCCAGGGAGTAGAGAGAACCAAATGTATTCTATATGACCCCTTTGGCACTGAGGTAGGAGAGTGTAGGAAGTACCTGACTGGGATAAGAGTGTGAGGAAGAAGTCAGGGTACAGAGACTGCAATCAGTCAAACATGGAGCTTAGGATGGGTAGAAAGGAAAATGAGGCTGAGTTAGTAGTAGCAGGGTCTTGAGGGGTCAGGCTTAGTAATGGGGAGGAGCAATTGTACACACAAGGACAGGAAATATCTATCCCTTAGTCTTGCCTGCTTCCACTTGTTAGTGAAGGCAACAGAAACAGCTGTTCCTGCTCAGTCCAGAGGTTAATGCTCCTACTGTCACTAGTTCCTTGGATAGCTCAGCTGACTTCTTGGTCTGAATTTAATTCTGCTGGGACCAGTCTTTTTAAGGTAGTGATTGCAGATGCCACTGATGTTGTAGCCAAGGAATTCACATTGTTTTAATACAACAGCTGATGCTCAAAGCAGTCAGTGAGGCTTCTTTTTATGGTGTGCTTTCTACAGTGGAAATCTATGAAAATGTAGGAAACTCCCTCTTAAACAGGGATCCCAGGTGGGTTATCCAGAGTTACTGCTACCATGTAACATGAATGCCTGCTTCATTTCACCCCTCCATACATGTTGATTTCATCCCCCTTACATGTTGATTAACAATGAAAGTATGATCACAGGAGGTGCTGATTAGTAGTATATGCAATAAGTAATTTGGTTACACCTAGGATAAGGAGGAAGAATTCAAATCCTGCTGCTTCTATGGAGAAGTCTGGGGTTTCTCCCTTGTTCCTTCACTGAGTGGTACTGTTACCTCTCTTTTCCAGGACAAAAAGAGTGATGTACTTTATGGATATTTAAGCTGAGTTAATGAAACAGAGCTGAATTCACACAATCACAGAATGTTAGGGATTAGAAGATCCTCCAGTCCAACCCCCCTACCAGAACAGGATAACCTAGTGTAGGTCACACAGGAATGAATCCAGATGGATTTTCAGTGTCTCGGAGAAGGAGACTCTACAACCACTCTGGGTAGACTGTTCCCTGTCACCAGGGCTCTGTCACCCTAACAGTGAAAAAGTTTTTTTTATGTTCATATGGAACTTCTGACTTGCATCCATCCAGCTTGCATCCATTGCCCCTTGTCCTATTATTGGACATCACCAACAAGAGCCCATGGGGTTCTGTCCTCTTAACACTTGCTCTTCACATCTTTATAAACACGAATGAGGTGTTCTGTCTGCTCTTCTCCAAGCTAAAAGAGACCTAACTCACTCAGCCTTTCCTTATAGGGAAGATGTTCCACCCCCTTCATCTTTGTGGCTCTGCACTGGATTCTTTCAAGAAGTTCCCTGAGGTCCTTGAACTGAGGGGCCCAGAACTGGACACAAGATTCTGGATGTGGCCTCATCAGGACAAAGTAGAGGGGCAGAAGAATCTCTCTCAGCCTATTAACCACATCCCTTTCAATACCCCCCAGGATGCCATTTTCCTTCTTGGCCACAAGGGCACATTGCTGGCTCATGGGAATCCTGTCCACTAGGACCTCCAGGTCCCTTTCCACTACACTGTGATTTCCCAGAGGTCAGTCCCCAACCTATACTGGTCCATGGGATTGTTCTTTCCCAGGTGCAAGACTCTACACTTGTCCTTGTATTTCATTAAATTTCTCCCTGCCCAGCTTTCCAGCCTCTCCACTTCTTGCTGAATGGCAGCACAGCCTTCAGTTGTGTCAGCCATTCCTTCCACTGTAGTGTCATCAGCCAACTTGCTGACAGTGCCCTCTGTGTCCTTATCCAGGTTGCTGAATGTACTGAATAGTACTGGTTGCAGTAGCAGCCCCTGAGGGACTTCACTAGATACAGGCTTCTAACTAGACTCTGTCCCATTGACCACAACTCCCTGATTTCTTTCCTCCAAACAGCTCACATGCACCTCACTACCCAGTCACCCAGACTGGACTGCCTTAGTGTAGCTGCAAGGATGCTGTGGGAGACAGTGCCAAATGCTTTCCTGATATCAAGATAAACCACATCTACTGCACTACCATCATCTGTCCACCTGATTATGTCCCCATGAAAGGCTGTCAGGTTGGTTCAGATCAATGTAACATATTGGTAAATGGTAATGCCCCAAGTTCTGTGTGATGGCCTCAGGAACACAAGGGTGTTTGCTGGACTTCTCTGCACAAGTGAATTTCACCATTGGACAAGGGAGAGTCCCTGCCTCTAAGCTCTTGACACTCCCAGGCTGCAGTGCTTGACAGCTGCTTGGGAATTTGGCATGGACTGCTCTAGAATGAGCTCTAGGATCTGCTGTTTAGGGTACAGACTGAGGTCTGCATTGTGAGTTTGTGACTTTTGATGAAACTGCAGCAGATGAAATGGCAAAGAAATTACACATGGCAGATAGGGGAAGCTACAATAAAAGAATGAGAACAAAAGACTTAATTTGAATAAACATTGGCTGTTATTTCAAGCTTTTACCTCTTCCAAGATGTTCTTGTTCAGCCTGTTCCTCCCCACATGGTGCGCTTAGATTTGCAAATGATTTGGAGCATGGTAACCTCACCCTGCTGTACAAACCCCCAAAGTTCTGGTAACTGGTGCACACAAAAGCCCAAGCATTTGCTGAGCTCATCTTTAGTTTCAGTGGTGTAGGAGTTATTTCTGGGCTGTAAAAACCTCCTTGGTCTGATTGGTGTCACCTGCAATACTCACTGTGAATGTCCCTGTTGAGCAGCAGTTCCAAGCACCTCTTGTTTTAAAATCCCCACTGTCCTTGGAGACCCTTGTTTCAACATGCTGCCATTCCTCCTGGTCCTTTCCTGTACCTTCTGGATTGTCCTCTCCTGCTTAGCGTGAGCAGGACAGGTATTTGTCACTTCAGCTGGAGGAATCTGCGCTTCACCTGGTGAGCTAAACCTTTTCAAGGAGATGGGATTCTTGGCAGACAGCAGGGTTCCTTTCTTCTGCCTTCCAGGCCTATAGAATTGTCTGTCTGTTCTCTTCCCTGCTGCCAAAGGGCTGCTGCTCTGCTTGCGTGCTGCACTATCGAACCAGACAGCTGCTCTGTTTCTAGTCCTGCTCAGCTACTGTCAGCTCTGCAGACACTTGGACTTCCCTGGTGAAGACAGTCACAGCTTTCCCTGTACTCAGCAAAGCCACGCAATGATTCAGCACAACAGAATGTTTATTGCTCTTGTCAGGCTGCTCCTGGCCATTATTCCACTTGTGTTGAATTTTAAATTATTTTATTAGCAGAAATTTCAGTCTGGCACTTTATTTACAACAGGCTAGCAATGTTTAGTCTGTTCTTCAATTGAACAGAAGGTCTGTTGCAATGTTGAAGTCTGAGAATTGGTGACTGTCCAGCCAACAGAGGCTCTCCAACTCTCCAGCTGTTTGCTAGCACTCAAGATTTCACAGAGGTTTATGACTCTTATAGAGTAGCTTAAGAAACGTCAGTAGCTCTCAATTCCTACATGTACACTATTTTTGCCACAAGAGGTTGCTGTCCACCTACAGCTGGTTGAGGTTCTGCCAGCTGAGCGAGCCTCCAAACCCAGCTATTTTCTTACAAGCAGCATTTTTTATTACTTTATTATTATTATTATTTGTATGAGTTTATTTAGCACAGAGCATATTTGGTATATTTTTGGGTTTTTTTCAGAGATAAAGAGTTGGAGCAAACTGATCTATCTTTAAACTACACAAGCCTGAAACGTTTTTCTTTATGTATTACTATTACAAAAAAATAATGTCAAAACCAATGAAAACCGAGATGACCTATTGAAACTGAAAACTTTTAACTTGCTTTATTCAGTGGATCTCAGCCTTGAAAACTATAACAAGTCAAAAAGCCAAATTTAGAATGAGGTGGTTTTATTGGAGCAGTTCAGAGCTGCCAGTCCAGGCTGGGTAGGCACAGAATTGCTTGTCCACAGTGTGATGAGTCTGAACTCCTTTATTGAAAAAAAAAAAAAAAATTTTTTGAGGTTTCTGAAGACAGAACCTTTAAGTATGTTATGAAGAGCCCTCCAGTTAAGTGCAAGTGCTTTAGTAGCAGCCTTTGAGTATAAAGTGCTGATGATTCTACTAGTTCTAAAACAAGTTGGTTTTCTTCAAATCAGTAAATCAAGAATTTTCTAAGAAATTATAATTTTGCACAAGAATGGATCTGACAGCACCAAAGCAGCTACATTGAAAGGAAGCTCCTAAAACTTACAAAGTAATTTTCTGTGAAGGAGCCCTCCAAAACCAAGAACTGGTATGGCAGGTAGAAGAGCCCAAGATACCATGAACCACGCTGAAGCTGAGCAGAAGTGAGGAGTCTTGATTTATTTCCCTAGTCCCCAGTGTTACAGTGAACACTGCTGCCATTATATCCCAGCCTGCTCTCAAGCTCTTGTTAGAAAAAAAAAAAGAAAAAGAAAAAGAAAAAAAAAAAGCTTTAAAACTACTAGAAGCTTGCATGGTATGTGTGAGACAGGACAGCCATAATCTTTGTGAGGGTGAAAAAAAAAAAAAGAGCTGAAGAATTTCAGTGGCTGGGAATGGACAAATCATCTGAACAAATGCATGGAAAGAGCAGAGGGCAGAACAGTTAAAGCAGAAAAACAGCTGTGGGCTAAATTCTTCCCGAAAGGAAGCTACTGATGAGAGCAAAACTCTTTATATTGCTGGTATCAAAAACACTGAGCTGCTGAGGCAAATAAGGAAGCACTAAAATCGAGCCCTAGTTAGGAATACTTTGGTTCAGAGCTTTCCTGTGGGACAGCAGGACCTAAATCCAGCTGACTGCAAATACTATTCCCAAACCTCTGGGTTCAGAGGAAGAGAGGGCACTGGGCGTGATGAGGCCCAGAACAGTGGAGTCATGGCTCAGTGTTTTGTCTCATATTTCAGAGACAAAGACTAAATCATAAAAGGCTGCCAGAATGAAGACGTTTCCTCTTTAGAGAGGGAAAACTCCTTTCTTTCCAGACATGCACCTCATGACACAGCCACAAGGGAGGGTAGAGAGTGTGATTCAGAGGGTTCTCTACCAAAGAGAGAGGCTGCTGGCTGGGGCACACGCAGCATCTTGTCCTGGTCTTGGGACGAGGCACAGTCAGAGAAGTGCAGGACAACCAGCTGCTCTGCTGGGTAATCAAGAGGCTCTGCTCCTCCAGCACCATACAAGGCAATTGTGTCTCATGTGCTGAAGAGGATGTGCTCCTCCTGTGCAAGCCTGTGACTTGTTTCTAAAGACACATGGATTCTCTTGTTTCCCTTACAGACACATGGAGAGATGCCCCAAGAAATGCATGTGTAGTGTGGAAAATGTTCTAGAGTACTCTGGCACTGTCATCATTATATTGCAATTAACTCTAATTCAGTTTTCTATGATTAATTACATATGAAAAGAAATCACAGTTTGCCCAGCAAAGCCTTACTATTATTTATAAACACCTCTTAAATTGTCTCTGTTTTCCTTTTTTGGTGTGGGAAGGATCACAGAATGAATCACAGAATGGTTGAGGATGGAAGGGACCTCTGGATGTTGCCTTGTCCAAATCTCCCTTCCCTCTATGCCATCCAGAGGAACCTGAACAGGCTGCAGAGGAGGACTTGTGCCAGCCTCATGAAGTTCAACAAGGCCAAGTGCAAGGTCCTGTACCTGGGCTGGGACAATCCCAAGCAGATTTCCCAGGGAACTTGTGGATGCCCCCTCCCTGGAAGTGTTCAAGGCCAGATGGGATGTGGCCTTGAACAACCTGGTCTAGTGGAAGGTGTCCCTGCCCATGGCAGGGAAGTTGGAGCTAGGTGATCTATAAGGTTGCTTCCAACCTAACCCATTCTGTGATTCTATGAGATTGTTATCTAAACTTAAAAAACACACCTAGAGATAATGCTTTGTGGTGGCCACTTTGATGTATCTCATCTGGGTTACCACAGGAAGCACTGATCTTAAGTGCACCCACATGAAAATACCAGAACCTCCTTTTCTTTCTGATAAGCTCCTTCTGAGCCATCTTTTCATGGAACCGAATATTTTAACACTTACTGCTAGATGTCACATTCAGCCTTCAGACCACTTGTGTTGCGCTCTTCTCTAATTTTTCAGTATCTTGGAAAATACGGATAGAGTGACTGCAAGGGGTGTTCCAGGGCTGGTTTTACCAAAGCCAGGCTCAGAGGTGGCACCACCTTTCTGCACATGCTCGCTGATCTCCACTGTAAACGGGCTAGGCACGCACAAGGATTTCTCGAGGCAGCAGCTGCAGGCTTTACCGTTATGGCCCCAAATCCTCTCACAGGATTCCAGAGCTCGTCCCCGTCTGCACTGTGGGCAGGGACCACGTTCCTGGTAAGCCTGGCTGTGCCACAAGCCTGGCGTGGCCCAGGCTGGCCAGTCGCTGGGGTCCCTGCCTCATCGCCTGGCACTGTTATTCACACTCCACCCATCTTTGGCTTCCTTGCAGACCTCATAAGCAGCGATGTTGTCATTTTCAGGGTACTGCTGGGGAAGGCTGAGTGCTGTGGGGTCCGACCACCTCACCGGCAGCCCTCGGGGCCGCCCTCGGGGCCTTGCCAGCGCGGGGCTCTCGGGCGGGTCGCTGTGGTGCGGTTCGCAGCCCAAGTCCCAGAGCTGAGGTGCGCGCGATCCGCGCGAGCTGTAACAGAGGTGCTGAGGAGGTGCGGGATGAGCGGCTGTGCAGGTGCTCCGAGCGGCACCCGCCTGTGCTCAGCCGCTCCGGGGCGGCACTCGAGACCCTTCCCGCGCGTCCCCGGTAAGTTCTGGCGGTGAAGCGCGGGCCCGAGGTGCCCCGTATCAAGCCGTGGAGAAGGGGCGCCGCCAGGCCGTGCCCGCTGCCCGCCCTCGCTGCCGTCCTGTGGGGTCACAGGGAACCGCGGCCTCGGCCGGACCCATGTGCGGGGCTGAGGCAGCGGCGGGACCTGCCCCGCTCCGCCCCGCGGAGCCGGTCCCGTGGAGGGGCGGCCGCGGGGTGCGCGGGGCGGGGACTGCTGCCGCCCGCTCCCAGTGAGCTCATCCCGCCGACGCGCCGGGCCGGCCGCCGAGCAGCCGTGCCTGGGCCGCGCCGCAGGAGCGCTGGGCGCGGGGGCCGGGCCCCGCGGGCGGAGGTGAGTCCTGCCGCCGCCCCCTTGCCGTACGGGGCGCGCCCCTCGCCCGGCCTCTCGGGGGCTGCGCGGGGGCTCGGCGGAGCGCGATCGCGACAGAAACTTTCTGGCCGAGCAGCCAGTCCGGGCATGTCGGGCTGCGGCCGCGCCCGGCGAATGCGGGGCGGGGGCCGGAGCCGATGCGGCCGGGGAGGGGAGTGGTGGGACGGACACGGCGGCTGCCCCGCGCCGGTGGGGCTGGGACCGGGACCGGGACCGGGACCGGGACTGGGGCCGGCACAGGTGGGGGCAGGGTCGGGAAGAGCGCGGAATGAGGCGGGCGGCAGTAGCTGGCCGGGGCCGGGGCCGGGGCCGGGGCCCGGGGCGGGAGAGAGGAGGCGGCGCTGCCGGGCGCTGCCGCGGGGGCGAGGCCTGGTGCTCCCTGCGCGGCCGCGGTTTCCGTCTCCTTGCACACACCTTTCCGTCTCTGACTGGCACAGTTCTCGGTGCCTTTGCTAGCTGGGATTCTGGAGAGGAAGATTTTGCTTTCAGGAAAACTTGGGTTTGTGGCTGGTTTTGGTGGTCAGATGCCAAGAAGCCCCTGCCAGGGACGGGAGCCGCGATTGCCGGGGCGATGGCACCGAAGTTGGCGGCAGTGGCAAGGGGACCTCTGCGGTGCGCAGCCGGGTGCCGGGGTGTCCTGGGCAGCGCTGGCAGGAGGAGAGGTGTGCGAAGTTCAGCCGTTTACCCTGCAGACTGGCAGGGATGTGTGGCCCTGGGCAAGGACTTTTCTGTGACTGCTGCAATCGAAGGTCCTGCCCTTGTGGTCGTTGCTGTTGCCTGCTGTGATCTCGAGAATAAAATGATAATTCGATTTGTCTTTTAATGCTAATAATGTATAGTAACTGTGTATTTCATCATACGCTTTATAAAGCTTCCTCATTTCTCTGAAGTAGTGTTATTTCAGTTAACTGTTTTCCCCTAGCCTCTTAACATTTACTAGACAGAGAATAAACTGGGTGCTAAAGGGTTGCTTTCAAAAATAGAATGTAACTAAACATGTAAACATGTTCGTGTGAGGATGAGCCTGGGCAGAAAATAGGGGGTTTAGATCTGAGTGGGTCCCTTCGACCCCGTTCTCTGCTGTGTGCCCACTGGTTGTCCCCTTTGGTGGCAGAGTGAAAGTGGCACTTACCTGGTCTGCTTCAGAGGTGGTGTTTTCTGACTGAACCAGCAAGCGCTGCACTAGCGTTTGGAGAGCTAACAGTTGGAGGTGTGGGAGGTTTGCTTTGGGCTCCTGTCACTGCTGCCTGTCAGCTTGCAGGAGGTGTGCTGCCTTCGAGTATGCAGAATGTTTTGCTCATCCAAGCTGCTTCAGAGTTTTGCAGGATTATTCAGTGCAAGCAACAGTCCTGTTTTAGATGGTATTTTTTGATAGCTGTTGCTTTAAAATAGCCTGATGCTTATAAAAGAAAAAATACCAAGGAAATAAAGGGAATAAATGTGATAGCTTGGATCCTACAAAATTCTCTCCTGCTGTAGCCTGATGTGGAGCTGCCAAAATTGAACCTTTCCCATTTGTTCTGATCTGACAGTTAAGTGCTGGGAAAATAGCGTTACGTTATTAGATAATGCCCCTAAACAAGGTCAGCACAAATACAATTTATTTCTGCTTACTGCAGTGTACTCAGAACCTCATTTACAGAGGTGCTCTAAAGTGCTGGTTGTCTTGCTTTCTCAGTTTAGCTAACCATTGGAATGTCCAAGTGGTGATGAATTACGTCTGCTTTGGAGCCAAAACATATTTGGTTCATGGCCAGAGTTGCTCAGCTTCCCATAACAGTCTGTAGGAAAAAGGCATTTTGTGTGTCTGACCACAGTCCTGAAGTTGATGCCATAGCAACTTTGTGATCTGAGCATAGACTTCTGGAGACAACTAGGCAGCCTCAGCAGAGCTGTTCTGTTTTTCTTTAGCTGAACGTCTTACTGTCATCAAGATTAAACCTTTCTTTGAAGATGAAAGATTAATCAGCAAGCCTTCAAACTCTTGTGTATAAGAACATCAGCCTGATCTGTTGGTTATTTGTAATGACACCCATAAACATCTGTAAGTTGAAATTTATATTAATGGGTTTTAAATTAAGGTTTAAATTGAGAGATGTGGTTTGACTTTAAAAAATGGTGTTTCAGACTTTTTTCAGAAAAAAAGAGGAAGGTCAGCTTTGTTTTGTGTGTGGGTAAGGTCTGAGAAATCTGGGTTAGTTCCTTTCTTTTGTTGCTTTCAGCTCCCAAGACTTAACATGGAGGTTGGAGAGTTTATTATGACAGAGCTGTGGCAGTGGAAAGAGACAAAAGCATATGGCCCAACAAATGTGTAAGGTCTTACTGCTAAAATATACGTTTGTGTGTAGGATACACTGCTGCTAGAAAACTGACTGCTGAATAGTAAGTAAGACATCGAACACTTTCAGGGAGGGGACATCCAAAACTTCTCTGGATAACCTGTTCCAGTGTCTCACCACCCTCATAGTGAAGAACTTCCTACCATCTAATCTAAATCTACCCTCTTTCTGTTTAAAATTGTTACTCCTGGTCATGTCATTGCACTCCTTCGTGAAGAGTTTCTCCCCACTTTACCTGTGGCCCCTGACACTGAAAGGCCACTATAAGGTCTCCCTGGAGCCTTCTCCAGGCTGAGCAATCCCAACTCTCTCATCCTGGCCTTACAGCAGAGGGGTTCCAACCATCTGATGACTGTTGTAGCATCCTCTGAACCCACACAAGCAGGTCCATGTCTTTATTACACTGGAGGCCCCAGAGCCGGACACAATATTTCACATGGTATCTCCCCAGAGTGGGGATGGATGTCATCTCTCTGGACTTGTGCAAGGCCTTTCACACAATCCCCCACGATATCCTTCTCTGCATTGGAGAGATACAGATTTGATGGGTGGACTGTTTGGTGCATAAGGAATTGTCTGGATGGTCACATCCAGAAGTCAGTGACTCAATGTCCATATGGAGATGGGTGTCCCTCGGGGATCCATAATAGGACCAGTGCTGTTTAGTATCTTCATCAATGATATAGACAGCAAGACTGAGTGAACCCTCAGCAAGTCTGCAGATGACATCAAGCTGAGTGGTCAATATGCCAGAGGGACATGATTCTGTTCAGAGAGATCTGGACAAGCTGGAGGAGTCGGCCCAAATGAACCTCGTGAAGTTCAAGAAGGTGAAGTGCAAGGTCCTGCACCTGGGTTGGGACAGTCCTTGTTAGCAGTCCAGGCTGGGGGATGATGAAATTGAGAGCAGCCCTGCAGAAAAGGACTTAGGGATGCTGGTGTAGCCAACAAGGTGTCTTTGCAGCCCACTTGAAACTGGAGCAGGGTAGATTTAGAAGTTTTTTTTACTATGAGGGTGCTGGAACACTGGAACAGGTTGCCTAGGGAGGTGGTAGAGGCCCCATCTCTGCAGACATTGAAGGTCAGGCTTGATGGGGCTCTCAGCAACCAGATCTATTTGTGGATACCCCTGCTGACTGCAGAGGGGTTGGACTAGATGACAAGCAAAGGTCCCTTCCAACCAAGTTTATTCTATGATTCTATGATCTTGCACTTGGCCTTGTTGAACCTCATGAGGTTCACATAGACTTGCCTCTTGGACCTGTCCAGGTCTGTCTGGATAGATCCCTTTCCTCCAGTGTGTTGGCTGCACCACACAGCTTGGTGGTGTTGAGAGTGCATTGATCCCACTGCCCACATCCCCAACAAAGGTGCTGGACAGCACCAGTCCCAGTATTGATCCCTGTCTTGATACCTGAACTGCAGTGCATGGCCTCTCTGTGTAAGGTGTGGAGATGCTCCTGTGCCTAAGGAATATTCATGAGGATGTGGAGGCCAGGTAACCAAGGTGTCTGTTGGAGTTCTCTCTCCAGCATGTGACTGGGAGCAGTTACTGGAATATGTGCTTGATTTCCCCAGGCAGTGCCATCTCCAGTTTCACTTACTCTCTTTTCTCTTCTTGATGTGGAGTAGTAGTTTCTAATGAGGGTGCCAATTTGACAGCAGAAGTTCCACTAGCTTGTTGGACAAAATGCCTTGCAGGGCAGCCAGCTTGCCAGATTTGAAGTGTCTCCTCACTGATGCGAGGGATGTCAGTTGGTAAGTGCTGGAGGAGGACAGTGTGCTGGATTTCAGAGACTGTCTCATGCTTTTGGCTTGAGAATCTCCCTGGGTCTTAGAAAGGGAGCACTTCAGGGATAGCAGTAACTAAGTACTTTGCTTAGTTGTTCACAGGAATTTCATTGTCTTTGTGGTCAGATCAGGAGCAGCTCTAGGATCTTGATGTTGTTGAAGTTGGTGGCAGTGCTCAATAAATCACTGCACATTTGATCCTTTTCTGTAAATGCTCTGTGTCAGCAGGTGGAGGGGTTATGGTCTCCCCGTGTCTGCACAGTGACTGACCTGGTGAAGCGCTGCTTTGTGAAGTGCTTCTTGGATACTTCTGCAATTCGATGACCAAAATAATTTTGGGAGTAGGGCTGATCTTAAAGTCCTTTAGCTCTTCCTTGTGTGCTTTGGTGAGTTCAGCTGTACCTGGACCTGCATGATACTGAAAAAATAGATGCAGCTTCGAGTTCTGGTGTTCTTAACTATTGTACCCATGGCAGGTAAAAAGCTACAGATTCACAGTTGTAATCTTTCTTCCGTCTCTCTGCATTTTTTCGCAGCTGCCTTAAATTCCTGGTGTTGTCTTTAAGTTTGAACTTGTTAATTATCAATAAACATTTTAGATTTGTAAACTATGAGGTGGTATTAAAAGAGAACAAAAATCTCCATAACCTAAGGTCGAATTGTTCGCAGTCACATTTGGCCCTTAGAAGACTTTCTCTGATTAGTGATCCAAGTATTACTCTACCACCTTTAAAGACAAGATGATGGTATTCCAGCACTGTTGAAGAAGAGTGTGGAAGGTGAGTGTCTGACGTGTGCTTCACCGTGTGGGAAGTGAAGGAGCTGTGCTGCAGGAGTGGGAACGGCCTGCGTGGGCAGTCTGGAGAAGGAGCCACATGGGCATCTTGCAACAGTGGAGGTGTGTGAATGTGCCAGTCCATGGCTGGAGTCAGCAGCGTGGATGTTGAACCTCCTTCACTTCACCTGGTTTCTTACCCTTCTACCTGCATATCCCCATCTGGCTCAGACAAATCTGTAATTAAAGCCTTCAAGAATTAGCACATTTGGAACAAGGTCTGAAGACTTTGTAAGGCGACTTTTCGGCTTAATCCCAGCTACTGCTGTGGTTAGTCCTCTAATCCAGATAGCAAAGCACACTTGGCCATAGCAAAGAGCCTTGGCTTCTGGCTGAACTCCTGACTTCCCCTGTGAAGGTCACTCACTTCTACATCCATTTACTGAATTAGCAGCTGGTGTTAGTGCTTGTGTTATCTACACCTCCTGGCATACAAAGCGCCGTTTCAAAAATGCGTAGGGCAAAAGGGTGAGGGGCTGCTGCTTGTTCTCTGTATCACTATCATAGATTTGATAATTAACAGCTTGAAAAACAAAGGTGACTGTGAAATGCTTGCTGCATTGCATTGAAGTTGCATATCTGGTGTAGGTTTGTTTTTTCTTTCTGTTTTTGCTTTGTGAGTGGGTTGTTTTTTTTTTTTTTCCTTTGGTTGGTTTGTTGTTTTTTGTTTTGGCTTCTTGTTGTGTTGTTTTGTTATTTTACTTTTCTTCCTCAGACTTGATCTTAGTCTTGGTTAAATTTAGATGGAGCAGGAGAGAAGCTGGAACTTGTTAGCAGCACAGGAAACGCCCTGCAGAAGGTTTTTGATGTGTGTGTTTGTGTGAGTGTGACCTCTCAGCTATATGGCTGGAGTTAGGCTGTGGGGAGCTCTGCTGGGCTCAGAGTAGTTTTGCCCCTTCAAATGTTTTATTAGGCTCTGGAGGAACGTTGCTGCTGTGGACTTAATTTAATGAAGTATTAATCATTAAAAATCTATGACTTGTCAAAAGCTAGCAGTTTAAAGTCAAATTCAAAGCTATTGTACTTGAAACAGCTGAGATATTTAATTGCTGGAAAGACAGAGTCCAGATTAAACTGCCTCAGCTTTGTTCTACCTGGAAAAATACTAGGATTTGAGTAATCTAAGGATTCTTGCAGTCATTTACAATTAAACTAACCCATTTCTTTCCTAACAGATGTTCCTTTCCTTAGAATGTATATTTCTGACTAGACTTGAACGAGGTAGGGTTTGTACAAGAATAAAGAGAATAAAGAGAAGCAGAATATGACCTTTGCTTTTTGAAACTTAACTGCAATGGAATTTGCTAGAGACTTCAGTGTGTGGGTTGGTTTTCATTCAGCCTTGGTTTTATTTTTTTTTCTGTGGTGTTTTGTGCCTTTTTGGTTTTTCTTCCTGTTTTTGCTCAAGAATGACAAAACTTTTGGAGAGGAACAGGTTTTGTGTTTTACACCAGAAATGCCTTCGAGTTGTGTTGATTATTTAGTTAATATCCTTCAAGATCTGTTTTACTCAGGGCTAAATTCCCATGGAGATCACAAAGGGTTGGGTTTTTTTTTTTTGTATTAGTTAAGGACTGAGTTGGATTTTTCTACAGTATTTGCCAGAAGCTGAAAGTTTGAAGGATGGAACAAGGAATATATTTCTGCCACAAAGTGTAGACAGGGGTTTTGCTATGATAAAATTTTCATCATGCAAGTAAAATTTTCTTTGTGCGTGCAAGGAATCACTTTGAAGAGTTCAAGAGCCAATGAAAAGGCATCGAGGTTAAACTTCACTTTATCTTCAGGTAAATTATATTTGCAAAGGTAGAAGGGAGTGTAGGAGCACTGTGCCTCTGGAAGATGTGCCAAACTGACCTACAGCTTCAGAACTCATTGATACATTTCAACTTCTAGGAATGCAGAGCTCTTGTTTGTTCTCTGCCTAAGATGGGTTTTGTGCCTCTGTGTGGCATTTCCAGCTGTGTTTTCTGTAAGTCTGCAGTAGGTCAATCAGTGCCTGACAGGAGCACTTTATAATTTACACTCATTCAGAGGGTACTTGGTGTATTTTGAAAGTCCAGGGAAATAAAAGATCTAATTAACGGTGGTTGGTTTTTTTCCTGGCCAACACTGCTCTTTGTCTTTAAAGGACAATAAAGGAGAACAAAAGTGACATTAAGTTATTTTGTTCTGCTACAGTTCAAAGCTTTATAAAAGTGGTTTGTTACAGAGGACTTTGTTCTTTTTCTCCTCCCTGCCCTGTGCCTGCGTCGAGGGTTCTTCCAAGGCATCCTCTGCAGCAGCGTGTGCCACCAGAACTGCATCTTGGGTCACTTGGGCATCTTGAGGGAGCTTATTTTATTAGCAAAGTATTCCAAGAATCTGGCTCCCTGGATCTGACTGAAAAATCCAGTGCTGTGCCCTGGTCTGGTAGAAACAAGACTACTTTCTTCCTATTTGCATCATGTCTGCTAATAGGAAAAACAAATGCTTCTCTCCTCAGTCAGCCTGGCTTGAGCCTCCTTTCTTCAGTTCTTACGTTTTCCCCTGGAGAAACACAGAACTCTGTTTCTTTGCAGCTTTTCCTTCTGTTCACAGGATTTGGAGCTAAGTGAGTTCTTGTTGGTGTTACATCTGTTCTCCTCGTGAATCGGTGAACTCCGCTCCCTGAGTTACACAGGACTTGGAAGCATCCCTTTAACAGGTCAAGGTGAGGCAGAACAGACTCTCTTGGCAAACTTCAGACTTGTCAAGATTCAGACAGACCTAAGAGTTTAGTGAATATTTAGGTTTTTGAAGGATAAAAGTTTGCATCCCACTACTAATTAAGTTCTGGTTGTGAGGTTGAAATTTTTATGTTCTTTTTTAGCACTTGCCTGTGGAGGGAATGCTTTCTGAATCAGAGACGTTAGTGGTGTTGGCTGTTTTAATTGCTGCCAGCAATAGGACAATTGTAAAATTTTCATAAATACAGGCTTGCCAGGTATTTCATATTTTTGGTAAGAGCGTGTAGGATCTTGTCTACGCCAGGGAGTTACTGCAGAATGAAGCAGGGTGTGAATGTGAAGCACTTTTCCCCTTGTATAGACAAGCCTTTATATTTTCTTCAAGAGCAAACTCTGGGATGTTCCATGTATGCTTTTGTCCCTCCTTTGAGCTCTGCAATGGACTTACAGCTGACAAGGAGTAATACCTAAAGCGTGTGTGTAGTTTCTGTGAGTAATCTCATTGAATTCAGTGGTCTGCTTGTGTGTAAAGAGAGTGCACACATGCTGGGTGGGGGCAGGATAGGAGGGCTTGCTTGTCAGCCTGTTGTGCTAGATACTGCTGGTCATAAATGTTCAAGCAGAGCTTATTTTAACACTGGAACAAGGTCTCTTGATGCTGCTGCACTGCACATTAACATGAAAAGTGCTTTAAGGGAAAGGCGATTAGAAGAATATGGATGTTAGAATTTTCCCTTGTAGTTTGAACTCTAGAAGAATGCCTGAGTCTGGTCCATAAAATAGCATCATCCAGTAATTAAAACCAGAAGGTTTACATTTCACAGGAGAGAGAAAACTGTGGCATCCCAGGATTTGAGATGGAAAGTGAGGAAGGTAATATTTATCCTTTGCCACATTCCTATGGGTGAGAGATTTCAGAAGATAGTTTATCTGTGATTCAGAGAAGTGGTTTTCCTTCCCTCTGTACTGCCATGAGATCCTGCTCTTTTTCTTCTGTCATCTCCACTGCCTATCTGACTCCATGGTGCAGTTCAGCACACAGACAGAAAACCCTGTCAGTGCTGGCATGGCACAGCAGGAGCACACAGATGACCCCTTTGGCTGTCTTGTAAAGACCTGGAGCCTGTTCTGACCTTGAGCAAGCTGGGTTTTGCTCCTCTTGAGTAAAATGGAACTAATACTCCTACTCTCCCCGCAGGCTGTTAGGAGCTGTAATCTGTTTTGAGCTGCTCTGAGAGAGAAGAGGCAGTAGGTGGAGATGCCTGAGATACATACACTCTAGATGGTGTTAGCTTCAATGTCTAGTCTCTGGGCAGCCTTGGAACGTTCATTTTAGATTCCCAAGTTTGCTGATTCATTTTATCCACTCAGTTTACAACTTCATACTCTCCTTGTGTGTGTGTGGAATTGTCCTGATGTGTCCTGGGCAATGGTAGCAGCCCTGGTATGTCTGAGCTTTGTTTCCCTGCTTCTTTCCACATTTGAGAGTCACTGAGGAGTTGCACCTTGCTCCCCCTTTTTTGAGACGTGTTTGTTAACAGATCCATTTAGACAGCTGCATTCTCAAAAGGAAATAACTCCGTCTGCATTGCATTTTTAATACCAGTTTCCAAGATTTTCTCGTGTGACTTGCCCGACTTGAGGAGGGGTTTGGGCCAGATGGCCTCCACAGGTCCCTTCCACCCTCAGCTGTTCTGTTACTCTACCCTAATCAAAGAAATCTTAATGACTGTGGTTACTTCTTGTCATCATGGGTATTTCAAGCACATACCACTCCAGTAATGGAGGCTAGAAGATGAATGTCCTAATGAGAAAATATCAGCATCAGTTCAAAGGCAGAGAGTAGTGTATATTAAAAAGTCCTGTTACAGCCTCCAGAAATGCTCACTTAACAACAGAAATGTTTATCTCCATCTTTAGGCTTGTGGGGCAGGAAGTGTATAAATAATGTGTCCTTTGTATGCAGGGTTGGGATGGAGCTCTGCATTTGGTTTCTGGCAGCAGTGAGTGGCTGTGATTTCCAGCCATTGCAAGAGGAGGTATTTTATGATTAGGGATTATACAAAACATACTGTCCTAGAATTTGTAAGGATAGCTGACATGGGAAAAAACAGACCAGAACATGGCACCTGTGTTGGACATAAATGTCTGAAATGAAGACCTGTAGTGTTAGGAGAATATTCTTAGTAAAACAGGAGGAGAAGGACCATTTTTGGATAAAGAATATAGGAGATCTGGAGCTAGATATGATAAAGACCTAAAATAGAAAAAAGCTTTGAGTTTTATCAGCACCATCTTGCCATTATTCAGGGAAATGCAGCCATCCCAGTGTGTCCTTTTTTAGCAAAACCCAATCTCAGCCATTCTGTATCCCCTGCAAACATGGGAAGGAGCTGTGGTAATGAAGAAGCCACGTTTGCTGTGCTCTGGATGTAACGCTGCCTTGGACAGCTCTGCTCTCCTGTGGCCAGCTTTATCAAAGGGGTGCTGTGTTGGGATAGTTGTTCAGGGGCAGCTGGATTCCAGGGCAGCTCTGCATCATGCCCCTGAGAAGCAGAGCAGTGTCTGGGCTGGAGAGGAGACGTTACACCAATGGAACTCCTCCCTTGCCAGCTCACTTCACTCGGGTGGTAATGGTGGAACTTCATTAGTGCTGGTGGTTTAACTTCCTTCATGTATCTGTAAAAACATCCAGGAGCAGACCTGGTAGGACTGCAAGCTCAACAGCTGTGTGTAAGAGAAATGGAGATGTACCAGTGTGCAGAGGCTGAAGGCAGCTGGGTGGCTGCCTCCTGCACCTGTGCATTCATTTCAGTGTCAGCTCTCTCAATATTTTTCCTCTTCTGAGAGATCTTCTCAGGATCTGTAAGAATCTGTCATGCTGACTATCTGCAACCAGAGACAGGAGAAACTTCTTTACAGTGAGGGTGACAGAGCCCTGGAACAGGCTCCCCAGGGGGGTTGTGGAGTCTCCTTCTCTGGAGCCTTTCCAACCCCACCTGGATGCATTCCTGTGCAGACTTCCCTAAGTGATGCTGCTCTGGCAGGGGGGTTGGAGCTGATGATCTCTTGAGGTCCCTTCCAACCTCTGATATACTCTGATACTGTGGTACTGTGACAGGGCTGAAGACTCTGAAAGGAAGGAAGCTGTGGGGCAGTGACTTTGGCAGGCAGTGTACGGTGCCAGTACGTATCAGCACTCTGTAAATTCAGCAGGGTTTTGGCTGGTCTCCTTTCCTGTTTGTTCCAGAGAGATGAGGACAGTCATCCATGCTTGCTGCAAATGTGCTTTTCAGTGGATGAAAGAAATGGTGGAGGAAGCCTTCACTTGTAGACACTAAGCATATATTTTCGTATTATGTCCTACAGTGTTTTCCTCGAGCTCTCTGTGTCTACTGATCAAATACTGCCAGGCTTCACCAAGTGCCTGCTTTGGCTTGGTACCAAATGACTTCACTTAGCATTTGGAGGGAATTTGTTTTCCTTTGCTGCAAGGATCACCCGTTAGTCTGTTGCAGTCTTTGGGACTCAGTGATCTGTTGGTGTAGGACGTGGTACCACTGTCAGAGTATGTGTGGTAGATGTGACAGGTGGCATTCCAGGTTTACTGAAATATCCTTCTTTTAAGAACCTGACCAGTGACAGCCATGCTGCTTGTGTAGTCTGGTGGTAAAATCATCTCATTTTGAGGTACAACAAAATTTTGTATTTTTTTTTTTTCAAATCTGGAACCACCTGATGTTGTTTATCCTTTGTTCTTGTTTTGCTTTGCTGGTTTGCTGTGTGTAGCTTTGTAGACAGAAGCAACAAATACGGAAATGAGGGTGTTTGTTGGATCATGTGCTGTTTTTATATGTCCAGGAGGGACTTGTGGTGGGACATCACTTTGAAGACACAATTTTTTGGCTATTGCCTGGAATGCTGTTTTCAGAGCTGCCTTAGCTGACCAGTATGCTTCACTGAAATTCTCAATACGCATTTTGGCCAGGTCTGGTTTTGGGAAAGACAGTCTGTAATTATTTTCTTTTTATTTTCTTTCCCTTTAAATATTCAGGCTGATAAGAGCTTGGTTGGTGTTCTTTGGACTGAAAAGGAATAAAAATGGCTGCCTTGCAAAATCTGGGTTACAAATAACGTGTCTTAAAGCTGCAAACAAAACTGTGCAGGCACAAAACCGGATAGGTTCATGTAGGATTTTTTTATCTATAGCATTTCTCGTCTGCAGTATTTACCAAGTTGAAAGTGTTAAACAAGATGAAAGTGACACTTAATAACTTTATCTCCCCTATTATTGGTTTAGCCTGATCTTTCCCTCTAATAAAGTATTTTATGATATTAAACCCCTGTACATGGGATAACTTCCTTCCCTTAATTCCAAGGTGGTCGAAACAAGCAGTAATTTATTTGTTTCTCTATGTGAGCTGTAGTCTGAAAGCCACAATAAACAAGCAGATGGTGGCTCCCCCTGCTCAGCTGCAGTAGGTCACTTGCTAAGCTTGCGGATTTTAGTGATATTTAGTGAGTCTGGGAAGGTTAGGTCATTAGTATTCAACCTCCCTGGGTGGACTTCATAATCTTCTCAGGGGTCACATATGAGGGAAACGTGACCCTTGGCTGCTCACTCATCATGAGGCTGGAGAACTTACCCATCCTTTGAGGGGGGTCTGAGTAGAAGTGGTATGTCCTGCTTAAAGCATTTCTGTCCTGATGGCATACAAACGTTGCGTATGTTGTCTGATCAGCAAGCACTGGCCATCGTAAAAGAGACTTCTGCACCAAAAAAGTTGATTAACTCAGCTGCCAAGATGGCATTTTGCTGTCCACTAAATGAAATTTGGTCTTTTTTTTCTATGGAGGCGAGCATTAAAATTGCATGCAGAGCTGGAGGAGGCAGCCCTGTGAGTTCCAAAGCATAATGGATCTGATGTGCCAGGTAGTGTTTCTGAACCAGCTGGTGGGATTACACTTGCATGCAGACATGAAGTGAACTGTCACTGGGCTCAGTTGTCATGTGGTGAAGACATCACTCCTGGTGCTCTAGGAGAAACTATGTTTTTTGCTTTTGCTGCAGCATGAGGAAGAGAGAATCCCTGGCCAGAAATAGATGTTGTAGCCCTTTGAAAACCCTGCCCAAAATGATTGCAGGCTTGGTGTGTGGCTGATCTGTTTGGTACTGTTACAGGAAGTTTTTGACTACAGTCATAGATTTTTTTGCAAAGCAAGCATTACTTGTGGTTATTGCTTGTGTTTAACACTAAAATATTTGTTACATCTATGTGGATTTATTGGGGTTTTTTTTCTGTTTCTTCCCCCATTTCACTTTCTAGACCATGAAGATTCCTTAATAATATGTGTAGTTTAACAGGAGCAGGAGCAGCTTTCCTAAACACAAACTGCAAAGAGCAACCCATACAGGCTACCTGTGGAGCTTATTTTAGAGAAGGGGGAACCCACAACTCTTCTGAAGGGTCTGCTGGACACCGGATGGTGCCTGAGGAGTCCAGAGGCCCAGCCTGTCGAAACATTGTGGTCAGTTAATGCAGATACCAATGTGCTCTCTGTCTCCAGTTTTGCTTCGCTAGATCAATCCTGTCTTCAGTTTTATGGGTCATGAAACAATGTCTGGAATTGTAGCAGTGTGGAGGAAGCAGGTTTGAACCGGAGTGGTGGGCTGAAGGAGGCTGAAACTGCAGCCTGGGTAGTGTCAGATGGATGCGCTTCCTTTTGGGTGCTGGGAGTGAGTGGCTGTGTTGTTTTAGAAGCAGCTTGTTGATGTTCATCTGGAAATTAGGACTGTATCTAGGGCAGTTGAGAAACTGGAGACAGATTTTATCTCTGTACTCCTCATCTTCCATGCTTTGTGGAGAGGACTGTGTTGTCATAACCTCAGCATACAGCTGGTTGGTGAAACAAGACTTGATTGCTGTGAGTCGGGTCAGGATTTGGGGTAGCATGATTGTTGCCTTCCATTCATTTCCTGTATGCTAGTAAAGCTGCAGTGGCAGTTTCTGACCTAGTTTTCATCTAGTTTTAGGCTTCTGATTTTCTGCTGACATAGTGTGTGCAGGGTGTCACTTCTGCCAGCTGGAACGTGGTGAGTTTTCTTCCCCTGTGTTTTGGTCCTTTCATAATTGGTTTTAAAGTAGGGAGTTTGTCACTTTTTCTGTATTTAACATTGGAAGATGGAGAGAGATAGGATGAGTGGCCATTATGACAAAGGCAAGAAGGAAACAGATCTATGGTTCTATTTAATTTTCCTTTGCTCGCTCCTCCCTTAGTGCAAACTATGTCTGTGACACTCACTGGTTCCTAAGGATTGCTGGCTGGGATGCTGGCAGTGGGGTTTCATCAGGACTTTTTTTTTTTAGGCCTTATTTCATTCTAGAAAGCCTCTTTAAATAGTGACCTGCCACTTAAAGAGGGACCAACTGTTTTTTTGAAACCGTTTTGTTGAGGAGAGAATTATTGTTGAACACAAGCAGCAAGGAGTCTTCTCCTTATCCACCCTTCATTATTCTGCTCTCACCACACCCACCCACCTTCTTCTCACCCCTGAAGCAAAAACTGATTTTGTGGCATGATCTATCTGCACTGATGCCTGTCTTGCAAAGCTGGAGGAGAGGAAAGATAAACCATTGAATTTAGAAATAAATGGCAATGGAATAGTAGAGGGTAATTTACTGCTCTGATACCTAAAGACAAACTGAATGGAGAAAACAGCCCTGGTGAAAGCAGAGCTAAGCTGTATGAGATGAGACCAGGAGGGCACAGTGGAGCTTTGAAGAATTTGGCAGTATCCTGTGAATGACAGGAGCTGGAGGGGTGAGGTTCAGAATGAAGGAACAGCTGCACATCTCAAGGATTTTACAGCTCCTCTCTTGGCAACTGCTGCTCCTTTCCCTGGTGCAGACTGGCAAGTGACTCAGCTCATGATTCTTCATCCAAATCACGGTTGGAACCACTCAGGTCCTCTCAAACAGGTGCTTAGAATCTTTGGAGATGATGTTTCTGCCTTGTTGAGTGCTCTTCATTTGCTCCAGGGCAAGACTAGTTTCTTCAGTGCCTCAGGGTAGTAACAAGTAGCTGGGGAAGAGTAATCTCTGAAGCTAATGAACAGCCATTTCTGCAGTATCTGGCACCTGACCAAGAATTTTTGGACAGCAGTCAAGTGAAGAGACCATTTCTTCCCCTGTGTTGGCAGTCTGTAGAGGCTCTGGCCAAAATTACTGGTGAAAGAGTAGCCTAGCAGAGAACTAGGGGATTGCAGGCTGGAATAGATACATCTGTGACATCTGGGAAGCCAAATCTAGAACCAGACTGGTGGGAAAAAAGCTACTGCAAAAGCACATTCTAATAGCTAACATGATAAAGAGGGGTTTCTCACGCTTCTTCATCTTTCACCTCTTTCCTTGTATTTTAATACTGCTCCAGGGCATCATTCCACTGCTGAGAAGTGAGCAGCAAACTGGAAACCTTAGTGTTCTTTTGCAGTCTCCTGTTAAACTGGTGCATAGCTTTTAGGAGTGTCAGATAGAAATAGGAGTGATGTGGACCTCATAGGCTGTATAAGAATTATTTATTGAGTGAGCAGCAGTGAAACAAATGCAGTGTAGCTTGTCAGTTGGGTATCTATATTGATCTTCCCACCTAAGAAACATCTGCAAAGGGCAAAGACCATATTTGTTTAGGGTATTGTAGAAAAATAGTTCAATAAGAGCTGTTGAACTTTAGTTAGTTTGTTTAGATTTGGCTAAATAAAGTCCACTGAAAACATCATCAATATAATTTATCTTTTTATTGCTTGAAGTCAAACACAGATTCCTTCAGTATATCTATTTTTACTCATTTGTGCATTTGAATACTAGTAAAACATACATCTCATCAGAAGTAGTACCTTAAAAAAAAAGAGTAAAAAAGCACTACTCTGGTTTTCAAATGATTTTTGTTCATTCCTGAAGTAGGAGTCTCTTAGATCTGGGAATATGCCCTGTGTTTTATGGTAAAATATTAGTATTGATGACCCAGAATGTAGCCATTTTAAGAGATTTTTTTTAATTACCACCTTGTTTTGGTTTCTGTTATGTCAGTATCACCTTGCTGCTTCAAGCATTTTCATTACTCTGGTCCTTGTTTGAACAGTGCAGTCAAGCTAAAGAAACTCATGTTTTCCAGAAAAGGAACTACTGAAACTTTGCTGTATGTAAACAATGACATTCTTAATGCATGTAAAGGCAACAAAAGCCTTAAAAGAAGTTTTCTGGAAACCTTAGGACTGAATCTTGGGATATTTACAAAATATACTTTTAAAAACAGAGCTCCTTTTTTTTTTTTTTTCTTGAAGTATGTGTTAAATAAATCCCACACTGAAAGGTGGTGAGTCCTTAACACTTCTGTGCAGGTGGTGGAATGACCAATAAGTCCCACCCTTCATTTCCTTGCAAATACATGCCAGCTGGTTAGGTTTTTTCCAGGATTTAAATGAGAAGTTGAATGCAACAGCTTGAGGAAGCAGGAAGTTTATGGGAATTGGCTGAGGTGGTTACATGCCATGTAGTTTGGGCTCTCTAGAACTGATGAACTCTTGTGGGTAGATCTTTGAAGATAACCCACTCTGATGGGTAAGGGGGAGAAAACAGGCAAGCAGAAGCTGTGGATCATGTTGGTAGTGATGTTGGTGTCTGTCACTTGGAGCTAGAGATGGAAAATAGTCTCATGTGGGGAGGTTGCTGAGTTTTGAGGAAAACTCAGAGAGTGGGATTTTTTTTTTTTCCTGCTCTGTTGTTGCACTTTTCACAGGGGATTCCCTGAATACTGAAGTTAATTTGTAAGAGGTTAGGAATGAAGCAAACTATTGTGTTTGTGCTCCTAACTCTTTACATTTGTATCTTATAACCCTGATTTTCTCTTAGAGTCCCTCATTTATGAACAAGCTGATCATACACATTCTTATGTAAGGGATGTTCTGCCTCTTCCCTTTGTGCTCTGAGGATAAGGCACTTTTGTGGAAGCTGTCATGGATCTGAAGACAAACAGCTGGACCAGTGTGAGGGTAGCACTCATTTTAAAGTGTATTCAGCATGAGCTGGGATCCAGTTGGCAGTGTTGATCTTTGTACAACTTCATAAGTGGTTTATTTTCTTGGATTATCAGATGGGCTTTTTCCAGCTGACCATGTCTGAGTCTCTCAAAAAGTAATTCTTTTTGGCTAACAACATAGCTGGGGATGTGACTTGTCATCTTCCCTTGTCACTGCTCTTTGAGCAAGCTGCTGAGTAAGGAAGAAGTGCTTCTTTTTTCCCTTGGCAAAGCTAGAAGGCGTAAGTCATGGGAAAGGGGAAGCAATGAGCACACACCATGAGTGAGAGTGGAGATCCAGCACTCGGTTGGCTTTCTCCTTCTCCCCAGTAACTGGCTGTTGGGGAACATGAAGTATATGGTGTTCCAAAGTGAGGAACCTGGGCTGCAGTTGATTTTTGGTTCAGGCTGTTCCATTTTAAACTTCTTTTCTAGTTGTCAATGCTGTGGGTTACTCGTGGGAGATTCATTGCTGTGGTGGATTGTTTCTGGCTCAAATAGAGAATTGAGGAATCACTGAATGCTTTGGGTTGGAAAGGACCGTAAAGATCATCTGGTCCCAATCCCCCTGCCATGGGCAGGGACATCTCCCACTAGACCAGGCTGCTCAAGGCCCCATCTAATCTGGCTTTGAATATTTCTAGGGCTGACTCCACAGCTTCTCTGGACAACCTGTTTTAGTGCAGGAAGAGAGAGTGCATTCAGTTTTTCCTTCTCATGACTTTGTGGGTGAATTTTAGGAGAATTTTTCTTACTTTCAAAAAACTGGGCATTGTTCAGGGGACTGTCATTAACCACATTCTTTCAATTCAGCCTTTTCTGTGTTGCTGGATAGATACATGGAGAGCTGGCTCGCTCTATGGGCACACTGCGTACAGACTATGATGGATACCAACTCACTGATGAGTATATAGAGTATGTGGTTAAAATTTTTGAGGTGTTTTTGTGGCCTTTTTCAAGGTTTGTTTTTTCTTTTAATGCTGAAGCTGGAGAGGGCTGCTGAGTTAAGGTTCTTGGGGAAACACCCACGAGTGCTGCAGAACTCGTTTGGCTCCTCAGGTTGCAGAGCGATGGTATCGTCAGAGTGCCTGTTCTCCATGTGCAATCCTGAGCAGATTCTCTGCCCAGGCTGCAGATCACAGAGGATGGTGTGCTGGCTGCCTGCCTGCCCTGTGCTGTGTGCCACTGAGGAGTCAGCTTGCCAGAGGTGTGTCCCTGCCAGGTGACAAACAGCCCTTGGTGTGCCCAGCTGTGCTTCTGCGGAGCTGGCCCAAAAATTCCTGCACGGGGTGTAAAACAGGCTCTGGAAACCTCCCAGTTTGGTAGTCTGAGTTAAGTGTATGTGCTTCAGGTTATTCATAGAGGCTCAAGATCTCTGCTGTGCTCTTTGTTCTGTTTTACTTCATAAAAAGAAGTGAACTTTCTGAAGAATCCATGGGGTTTTTTGATGGAAATTTTTTGCTTTGCCATGAAAAACACATGAAATCAACAGGAAATCCCTTACATAAGAGAGCATGGTCAGATTACTTTTTCTTTTTTTCTTCTTTCTTTCTTCTTGCACACTCTGTGCTAAACCCTAAAATGAGAGACATCTTTGGAATTTTTCAGTAAACAAATTACAATTTATAGATACTCTTTTTGAGAAAGAAGTGCTCTCCATGATTCCTCTCGTTCCGTTTTCCTCATGTTCTAACTGAAGATAGTTACCTGAAGCAACTTAACTCTCTTCCTAGATACATTTTTCTTATAATTAAAAATCCTCTGGAGTCTGCCACTGCTGCTGAGGTGAAGATGATGGGTAGATCTGAGCTGTGGAGGACAGAAAGGCGTGCTCACTGGCACAGGTGTGCAGGCATGTGGGCATGGGCACAGCAGGGCAGTGCTGTGGGGAATCTCTGCAGCTTTGCCTGTGCTGGTCAGTGGTGGCTGCACACAGGTGAGGAAGAGTCATGCTGATACCATGTCTGGTTGGCACCTCTCAGCTCTACACTCCTGCAGTCTGGGATCTCCAGCTGACTGGATTTCTAACCTGTGGCTGCTTTCCCAGCAGTGCAGATGAACTCTGGTCAGGAGTTAGACTTTTCTTCTGATTTATTTTCCCCCTAGTCTCTTACAGTAACTTGCACGGGTTTAGCCTTATAACCTTAATTAGATGTGGAATGTGGGGAATGCTGGAGTATTTTCCTGTGCAAAAAGACAGTGAACTTCTAATTGCTTAGCTCAAGTATTAAAACATTCCTTGTGCATCAGGGCTTTCCTTAACCAACCTACCATGTAAAAGTGAATGTAACTACCAAAACATTTCTTCTGCCTGCTTGGCTGTTTTATTTGTGTTGATGCTGACTTAATTTTGTTTGGTTTTGTGTGAATGGATGCTGCTCTTGTGGCACTGATTTCTGTTTCTTTTTGTTATCCTATAGGAGAAACATTTAAAATGCTAAAGGCGGTTTTAAAGAAGAGTCGAGAGGGTGGAAAAGGGAACAAGAAAGATTCAGGTATGAATATTAATTACATTCTTTCTAATATAGATGAGTTGTGCATTATAAATCCAACAATTAACCCTGCTCTGTTGTAGCAGAGATGCCTCATCTTGGGGCACTGGGTGGTTCCTGGTGCCAAGGCCAGCTGCAGGGAGGTCTGTAGGCCTGCAGGGAGGTCTGTAGGCCACAGTCCCCACTCTGTGTTGGGCAGAGCATGGGGAGCAGCTCTTAGCCTTCCTGGGAGGTGGATCCAGGGCACTCCTCACTGGATTGCTACAGGGAGGGACTGGTGGCTGCAGCCTGCCCTTGGTGCTGACCATGGAGTTATGAAGAGCAGGCTTTGTATGTTGTCCTGCCAACCCAAACACATCCAGAGGTTCAGAACCTGAACTACAGAAGTATATTTTAAACTACTTGTTCAGCTATACTGTGGAAGCAAAATCTATGCATTATGGGCAAAACAATTTTATTATTCATGTGTGTAGGAAAAAATATCTTGAAAATGAAGTGGTTATCAAAATTCTGTCATATTCCAGTTTTTGCTCTACAGAGATTTTTGAAGGTAGAATTAAGCATCAAAAGATTATACTTTAAAATAAAGCTTACTTTATATTAATCATGAATTTAGTAGGATACTGCTTACCTTTAAAAAGAGGGTAACTAAGAACATTAATTGCCAGTTTGGAGGGCAGAGAAGGACCAGCAGTGCTCTCTGAGGAGTGATGGTTACAGAAGTGCTGAGTGTTAAACCTCGCCCTGTGCAGGTCGTGCCGAAGTCTTGCCTGCAGTGGCTGTAAAGCTAATGGACCTGAGTGGCAGGTACCTTTTCTTCATAGTCACATTTTTAACTTCCAACTATTGCTGTGCCCTAACACATCTGATTTTCTGATGAGTTAGGTCCTAAATTATCCTTGAAAGTGAATTTGGTGCTCTTCGGTAATACGAAGCTGTATTCACAGAATAGAAAAAATGTAAATACAATTACTCCCTGAATGTGTTAAGTACAGAATGTTACACAGCCTGCCACCCTCACAGTTGTTAGAACTTCTAAAAATGCAATCTTGTTTTCTTTTACAATCAAGTTTTCCATACCTCTTCATTGCAGCTTTTAAAACCACACTGACTTCCACAGAGTTTTACAAGGGGAAGGTATTTTAAGTGTTCTTTTGTAGGAAGCAGCTCTGTGTTCCTTTGACAGGTAATGTGTTCTTCAGGAAATTCTTGTGCTCTTCTGAAGTTTGCATTCTGCCACAGTTTCTTTCTGAGTGACAGAGTGAGGAGAGCTGTCCTGAAAAGAGAAAACATTGACACTAGACCCAGAGATGCACAGAAGTGATGGCAGAGCAAGGAGAAAAGTCATCCTGTTAATTTTGTATGTACTTGCTGACTTGAGTTACCAGCTGCAGTTGTTTAAATATAGTGAGTTAGAGATTCCTGTGGTGAGGCTTTCTTGGTACGTTTTTCCTTAAAATACTGGATGGAAATTGGTTTAAGCTCAAAAGGAAAATGAGGCTGTTTGGAACAGAGCTTTAACCAGGCTTTGATTAAAATCTGGAGCTTGGAAAGCTTTTTCCTTTAGGTCAAAAAACACAGTTTTTAATTTTAGGATCTCCTCACATCTGTCTGGATTATTGTGTGCAAAGGCAAGGATTTTCTTCCTTTGTTTTTACAAACCAGGGTATTTCTTAACGCTAAGGGGAGTGTCAAAGTGTGGGAGTTTGTTTGGGTTTGTTTTTTTTTAGTTTCATTTTTGGTTCAGGATTTTTTATTTCTTTTATTGATTTTTTTTTTTTAAATATGAATTGAATGTTATGGAAACCATGCATTTGGAAAAAATAGTGGATAATGCCTTGCTGGTGAAACTTAGAGTAAGGAGGAGTGCAGGAGCTGCTTTTTGGAAGGAAGTAATCAATTTATGCAGTAGATTCCAGAGATTTTGGCTTATATTGTATTGGAAGATGTTGTGAAAAGTTTGAAATGTGTACATTCCGTTCTGTGTTACACCCAGGACTTCCTGAAAGGTCCTGTTCGGTTTTTCTCTTTTGTTCCAAGGGACCTGCCAGTTCTTTCAGCTGTAAGATACTTCTCAGCCTTTAGAGAGAATGTGAAGCAAGGCAAAGACCATTGGTCTTTGCAGACCTGGTATTTTGTTTGCTCTTCTCCCTGGTCCTTAAACTCCAAACAATGAGAAATGGAATGTATTCATTTTTTTTAATTGTAGAGTTGTCCCATTTCATGTCCCTTCAGGTCCTTAATAACAGCAACAGCTCTTAAAATTTATTACTCTGAAGAACTGTGAGGAGAGTGAAAATGCATTCTAGTGCTGGAAGCTGGCTTGGGAGAGCTGGTATGGAAATGTCCATCCTTCCAGCCACCCTTTCAGATGAATGCAGTAGTTAAGCCAGATGCTTGCATTTATGGACACAGATTTGATTATTTTCTTTGGATTTTTTTTTTCTGATGAAGTTTTGAAAAGGTTTTCAGGTTTTTCAGAGCTTCAGAACGTAGCAGGAAGTAGAGGAGAGAGTGCAGCTCAGTAGAACCAGGCAGAACCCATAAGGAAGACTTCCGTGATCTTTTTTCAGCATACACCCAGTTTAGGAATGGTGCTGGGCAGCTAGAAGGTGGTGGAATCTGTTTCAGGATGGACAGCAGGAAGGTGCCTGCAGACCTCTGCTCAGGTGCTGTGTGCACCCATGCCTTTGCATCCCAGCAGGCAGAGGAGATTCGTTGAGGTGCAGAACTGCAGCTGAGCAGCAGGAGCTGCCAAAAGCTCTGTCCTGGCCTCTGTGATTGCTCCACTCCCACTGAAGTCAAGCTAGAAGAGGTTTAGGCTAAACTGAAATAGTGTATTCTCAAACTGAAGTAACCCTGTTGTCTCATGGGATTGCTCATGCACCAGAGGAAGGCCTGGAAGTGTGCACAATTCAGAGCTGAGCGGGATGGTTCCTGTTGGACTGAGCGGAGCTTCCTGTTTGTGCAGAACTGGGTCTCACTGGCTTCACATCTGGCAGTCTTGCAGAGCCACTGCAAATCGCAGCAGGGTTTGTTCTGGATTGAAAATGGGCTGTGAAGACAGGCTGAGGGAGCTGGGGTGGTTCAGCCTGGAGAAGAGGAGGCTCAGGGGAGACCTGATAGCAGCCTGCCAGTACCTGAAGGGGCCTTACAAGAAGGGTGGAGAGAGACTGTTTGCAAAGGCCTGTAGGGACAGGACAAGGGGCAATGGCTTCAAACTACAGAAGAGCAGATTTAGATTGGATGTTAAATACAATTTTTAATAGTGTGTTAAATTCAGAGCTCTCTTGAAAAAGAGGGTGGCAAGTGTCAGTGTTGATGCTTTTGGGAGAGAGACTGAAGTGCCATGCTAAAGACCATTAGAGGGTCTTCATAGAAGCAGCTTCTCTAATCAGGTGGAAGGCTGTCATGTGGGAATCTCGTTTTCAGATGGAACAGTGCCACCAGTAGTGACAGAAAGCTATTTTGTGAATGGTTGGAAGCAAGAAGGAAGAGGATTGTCAGGTTTTGTGTCTTGGAATGTAATCTGTAGTTTTACACTGAGCTGGAAATGTACAGCAGTTACTCTGTTTCCCTTTGTTTCTCAAGGCTTTCATTCAGTCTCAGAAACAAAGTAAAAATTTGGTATTTTCTCCTCATTGTGAGGTTATTGTCATCAAATAAAGATTATCTCTGTAAAGGCAGAAAGGTGCTTTAGAGATTCCTTACAAAGTGTCTTTCTAGTAAGCAGTGCCAGACCTGGTCCTTCCTTCTTAGTGTAGCTCTCAGTAGTCCTTATGACTTGTGCTTAGGGCACACATTTTCTTTCTTTAGCATTTGCCTTTGTTCTGCTAATGGACTTTATTTTCTAGAAGGAAGATATTCTTGTCTCTGTTTTTATTTCTACCCTGTGTTTCTTTAACTGCCTTAGAAACGTTTTCGCTTCTGTGCTGTTGCCATAGTTGATGTGGGTTGTTATGTTTTCCAGTCCTTTCCTTGAGGTTTTTAAATCCACCTCTGTGGTCACTGGGAGACTCTCTGCCTCTGGCCTCCCTGGGAAGGAGTTCACCTTTTGACTTTTGTATAGCACAGAAACTTGGTATCTTAGTCTCAGAGGAACTCCAGAAATGGGAGCCAGAAGACTGTTGTTCAAACTCAAGTTCTGCAGGGTTACCTGCAAGTCTCACCTGTGGCCATGATGAGGTGGTAGTATAAAGAATATACAGAATAAGTTTCAGAATATGAACGAAAATTACTTCTTAATTATGATTGGTGTAGTAGAAGTTCTCCTCTGTTACTCAAATGCTTAAAAATGCTTTAGAGAGAGATTTGTATTAGTATTTCCTGTTGGCTTCATATGCTGCCAGCTGCTTTGCAGTATGTAATTATGTTTGTTTTCTTTAACTGTCCTAAAGGCAGCAACTTGCCTGCATTCTGAGAATCTGCTTTGCTTTTTTTTTTTTTTTAACTTAGGAAGCAAAAAGACCATTCAGTATGCAAGATTTGTAAGGCATTTCAACTTAAAAAGCAAATCCTGTATATTAAATTTCTGCAGAACATGCTCAGTTATTTCAGATGGCTTTTTAGTAGCGTGAGCATTGTCGTTCTGTTGACCCAATATCAGGCCTGAAGGAACATGAATAATGGAAGTATTGTGCTTAGTTTGCAGTGTTCTTCCTGCACTAAATCCCACCAGAAGTTTAGCATCAAGTGTAGTACACAGTATGCAGGAAATCTTCACTGATTTCAGTAGAAATTAATGTGGTAAGTAGTTGGGGCATTAGGTTTTCAGCTTAAAAGCTTGTTAGACATTCCTGTAGTGCTTAAGTAACAAGGGGCAGATTATTATGCCTGCAAAAAGATAATGCTGAGAAACTAATACCCTAGTGCTTTAAAGGTAGAAAATCTGGAGAGATCAGATGAGGGGGTTTGATTTCTGGAAGATGACACAAAAGGTATTGAAATGCTTATGCATTCATGTGCATCATACTTTCAGTGACTGGCTTCAGATTTTTTAATTGGGGCTACATGAAAGTTGTAGGTTAATAAATCTTTCTTGAATTTTATTGGATCCTTCTTGCAGATCAGGCTTAACTTCTCACAATACACTTTGGAGTCTTAGTTTATTTGGGTTTCCTTCTTGTATCTCTCTTGAACTAAGCATGTGTGTACAAATTTTGGAGTGTTGGGACAGAATGGATACTTTTATTTTTACACGATGTTCTGGTGTGGCTTGGCATATTCTTTAGTTATTTTGTCTGTATGCTTTGCTCTTATCAGCTTCTTAGGCTAAAGTTGGGTGAAATCTGTGAATTTGAGTTTTACTTACGATACGGTTGAGAAATGGAGGTTGTATTTAGTTGTCTGTTTGAAAAATGAGATTACTTTCATGGGTGTGAGCTGTGATGGCTTGTGTGACATTCTGCCATTCCTGGTTTTCTCTTCCCTTTTGCTTTTAGCACAGGCTGCTGTTACAAGCCTGACATACAGCACTTGTGCAGCACTTGGAATGAGACACAGAAATCTGCTTACGTTCACTGACACTTTTTTTTTTTACTAATGGCAGCTGAATTGCTACTTTAAAATAAAAGTGAAGTTGCTGTGCCAGAAGGCCTGATCTTTTTTTAAGACCCACTACTTAATAATTATTTTAAAATTGAGTCTTTTCAGAGTTATTTCCCTGTAGCAGAAACTTTGTTCCAACTCTCAGTTGAACTCGTTTAGTTAAATGCATATTTGAGCCCCACCTTTCTTGTGTTATGTCTCATTAAACATTTCTATCTAATATACTTGAAACCAGGCATCAAGAACTTAATTTACCCTTCTGGCTTGAAATCATTAAATAAAATAAGTTTGCATTTTAAAATGGAATATGCAAATTTAATTGGCTTCTTCTCTCCAGACTCTTTCTCTCTATGATATTAGTCTTTGAATTTTAAGTGCAAAGGGACTTTGTGGTGCATAAAATACACATCCACTAGCTGGGACATTGAACTTGTAATGGAGTACTTCAAAGCTTCAGTTTGACTTCTTGTTGCTACTCTAAAAATATCTTGCAACAGAAGAAGCATTGTTTCATGCTTAAAATATGGAGCTGGTTTTGATTATTCTGTGTTGCTTTGCCCACTTTCTGCAGCTGCTGACAGTTAGTTAAGAGTTTCAACTCTTTTTTTTTTTTTTTTGCTGAGCAGTGAGTAGTTAATGTGGTGAATGTCTTTTCCCAGAAGTTAATTCCAGTGATGCATCCCATGTAGATATAAACAAATAAAAAAAATAATTACCACTATTTTCTTTTAGAAGGGATTGTTGGTTTTTTTTTTCTTTTAAGTAAGCACTACAAGAGAACACTCCTAGTCTGAGTACTGAAAAAGTAATGCAGAAGAGTTCAGAAATAAATGCCAGAAAGTGAGCAAATAATGTCAAGTACGAGCAGAGGTGGCAAAGATTGTCCATTTGGACCTTTTATTCTAATCTTTACTTGTTTTGTTTCTCACTCAGTGCACTTCGCTGCTTCTGTTGCTCAGGTCATAATGAGTTGTCTTCTCATTCCAGGCTACTTTCTCCCTTTCCCTGGTCTCTCCAGGGTCTCAAGCAAAACAGTTAAATGTTGATCTTCCCTCCTGCCTGTATTTTCTATGCCAGAAGCCTCTTCTCCTGCTCCAGAAGGTTGGCTGATGACTGATTGCACCTGATGTGAATTTTTCTTCAACTCCCAGTTAGTGTTGGGAGCAGTGAGTGATACCTTGTCCTAATCATTTGGTGAGCATTCTGTCCTCCTAGACTGCCCTCTCATGAAGTTGAGCTGGCTGTCTACCTACAAGTACATGCACTTTAATTTTGAAAGACACAGATCCTTTAAAAACAAATTATCAGTGTTTTGCAATTAAAGCACCTCATACACAGTCACTGGACTGTGCTGCAGAGGTCTTTCCACAACTGCCTGTCGATTCTGTTGAACTGGATGGATAGGATGGGAATGGAACATAGAATAAAACTGGATTTTTAAAATATCAAAATCACTGGGTTTGATAATCATTAAACAGTTTCTTACTGCTTGCATGTACTGATGCCTCATTCTGGAAAGTGATTTCCATCTCTATTGGCTTTCTTCCTGCCATACAGCTAATTTCTTCTTCCCACTCATTAATTTCCTCTTGAATTTGTCTGTAAAGTCTCATCTTTTCTTAACACTTAAGATGAAGCACATCCTATAAAGCAGAATAAAGTTTAATAGGCCTGTCAGTAGCAGCCTGTAAGCACATCTGAACGTTGGGTGTTCCTCTCTGCAGAGAGTCTTTCTTTTCACAGCATTCATGTGCATGTCAGTGGGTACAGTTTGCTGCTTGTGCTGTTCTTCAGACTCAGCAGTTTTCTGGGAGGTATCACAGGGAGCTTGATGTGAAGAGAACAGAAGCCTCGTGTAAAGCAGCTAACAAAACACCCCAGCAGCAGCTATTGTCCTTACAGTCTTCTGCGTGCTCCCCGTGTCAGGGTGTCCATCTCAACTCACACTGTTGTCCTTGCTCTAACATAGCAAAAGATTTGTACCTCCTAAGCTCATCTTTTAAACTTTTGCTGGCAAAGACTCTCTGAGGAGCGTTGCAGGAGTTTCAGTGATGGCTGTGTGCTTAAGCTACCACAGAACTGCAGCACCAGGCTTACCCGGGGCTGGTTTTGAGTCTCTGCAGCTCTCCTGGGCAGCCATTTTCTCTGCTCTGCTGCCCCACAGTTCTGGACCAGGACAAGACATTGCTGGCTGACTCAGTTGAGTGATTCCTTCATGCCAGTGGAAGTGCCAGGGCAGTTTGCAGGCAGAGCAGTTGCATGAAGGTTGAGGCTGACCCAGCCACCAGATTTGAAGCTGGTTGTCTTCTCTTTAAAGACAATACTCCTGTCTGTCTTGTCTTCACTGGATTCTGATCTCTGAGGACTGTCAAGGCAGTGGGACCCAGGGTTTTGCTACCTTCTAGCCTCCTGCCCCAAACATACTGTAAATGTACAAAGCTTTCAGCTGTTTCATGGCAGAGTTTGTTCCTTACTTCTTTACTATCCAGTCCATGCTCTGGTCAGAGCTGGCTGTTAGAGTCAAACTCTCACTTGTTTGGAAGGTGTTGTCGGTGCACGTCAGCCCATGATGCTAGCCAGGAACATTCTTCAGCAACAGGATCCTGTCGTGTTAGCACCTTTTTTGTTGTTTTTAAAATTAAACATCATAGGCAGAACTGCAGAATTTCTTCCCCTATGGCACAATTTTCTGTCAGATATTTTTTAAGTGTGTTGAGAATCTTTTGTTTCACTTTAGTAGATAAGCTAAGGGAGAAAAAGGCAAAATCAGCTGCCTCGGAAATGGATTTTTAGAGTGGAGATTAGGAAAAAATTCTTTGCACCGGAACAGGTTGCCCAGGGAGGTTGTGGATGCCCCTTCCCTGGAGGTGTTCAAGGCCAGGCTGGATGAGGCCTTGAGCAACCTGAGCTAGTGGAAGGTGTTTGAAACTAGCTGATCTTTAAGGTCCCTTCCCACTCAGCTCATTCTGTGAGTCTATGAATCTATGAACGTTTTCTGTTCAGCATTCAGACTTCTACACTCATTGGTGTAGCTTTCACTGTTCTGAAGGTTGCAGTCCTATGCCTTCATGTTGAAATAATCTGAATTGCAACATCTACACCCAACTCCAGTTTACCCATTTTGGTGAAACTGTTTGCATTCTTCTGGTTTCCAGGCAACATGTATTGAATGAAGGGTTAGATGTTTGATACTGACATACACACTTTATAGGTTTTCATTTTAGTTACCCTCTCTATTCAACAGAAGGATTAGTTTAATCTTCAAGTTCTCTTTTAGGATATTAAGCTCTCCAAAACCATTTCTTTAGTCATCCTTGTTTCTTTTTCTATCTTAAGGAAAACCAAAAAAGACAAGTAGTTTGTTAATCAGATTATGCCTTTCAGTTGCATCCCTAGGTGCAACTAAACTGGGATTTGATTTCCACTCTCAAAGCTTTGTCTGTGTGGTTTTAAAGCTACTAAGTTGTTCCTATGGTTACTTTGTCCACTGGGTAAGAACTCTGGTGCTGATTGATGTCTATGAAACTGTTTCGTCCAGAGGCTGTTTGGCAGGGGAAAATATACAGCTCAGAGTTTTTAAAAGTGAGAAAGTGGAATTTCACAGGACCTTTCCTTATGTTTTAGTTTGACATTATAAAAACACTTGTGAGAGATCATCTTCCTCCTGTTGCAGAACAGGTGTCTGTCTGCTTTACACTGGAGTAGAGACCAAGGAATGTCATGTAAATGCAAGTTATTGTTCTGCTAGTTAAAATATTTCAGAGTATGATTTCCCTAATACCAAACTGTTGTGTGGAAAGCATAATGTATTACCTTGTGGAGCCCACAAGCTTGTTCATTTTGGGTCTATCTTCTCATAAGTATAGGCCTAAATTTTGTGGGAATTTGGCTCTAAGCTGGATGAAATGGAGAGCAAGTTCCCCATGGAACAACAATGTGTCCTTGTGGCCAAGAGAGCCAAGGGTATCCTGGAGTGCATCGAGAAAGGTGTATCCAGCAGGTCTAGGGAAGCTCTTCTGCCTCTCTTCTCTGCCCTGGTGAGACCACACCTGGAACACTGTGTCCAGTTTTGGGCTCCCCAGTTCGAGAGAGACAGAGACCTGCTGGAGAGAATCCAATGGAGAGCCACGAGGATGATTAGGGGACTTGAGCGTGTCCCCTGGGAAGAGAGACTGAGAGCCCTGGAGCTGTTTAGTCTGGAGAAGACTGAGAGAGGATCTGATCAATGTGAATAAATATCTGAGGGGTGGGTGTCAAGTGGAGCGAGCCAGGCTCTTTTTGGTGGTGCACCAAAATAATAAGTAATAAGACAAGGAACAACAGGTTCAAACTTGAACAGAGAAGATTTCACCTCAACATGAAGAGAAACTTCTTTACAGTGAGGGTGACAGAGCACTGGAACAGGCTGCCCAGAGAGGTTGTGGAGTCTCCTTCTCTTGAGGCTTTCAAAACCCTCCTGGATGCATTCCTGTGCAGACTACCCTAAGTGATGCTGCTCTGGCAAGGGGGTTGGACCTGATGATCTCTGGATATACTCTGATGTACTCTGATATACTCTCTATACTGTGATACTGTGAAATGTGTATTGGTCATCAGCTCAATTGATACAAAACAGCAGATGCAGGATTAGGGGAAATTAAATATACATGATAGATTAAGGGACTTAGGAAAGGATGATCTAAGTACATAAACTGAAGCTTGCCATTCCACATTATCAGCTGTAATTTACCCATAGCCAGCCATAAATAATGTCCCTTGTGTAGACAGTCCCTTCACACTGTACTGCAAGTATAACACTTTGTAGGTTCATTTCAAAGAGCCTGTGGGACCAAGAAATAGAGGTCATTTCCCTCTCATTTTGTTCTTGCTGGCTACAGGAGCCTATCACAGAGTTGTGTATGTCTGAGACAAGTGCTTTGATAGTCAGCTGAACTGGATTGTCTCTCTGGGAACTCAGTATCTCACTGTCCTGACCTACCCTGGAGCAGCTGTTCCTCCTGCTGGGACTCTGCTAAATAGGGTGGGTAAAGGTGAGCCTCATCCCAGTGTCAGCTGGAGCGATGGTCTGCTTCCAAACCTGCTGTGGCTGGGGCAGTACTTGGGGGGCTGGGGTGTATGAGTGCTGTGGGTTCCCTTCTGTGCCTGTTGCTGATGTTTCTTGAGGTCGCAGATGTGGGATTGGTCTGACAGCCAGTGTTGTGTTTAGTTAATAGCTTTTTACAAAGGGCCTGGAGAAGCAACAGTGCAGCTTCTGCCCTCTTGGAATGATTTGTGTCTAGTAGCTGTTTGCTACTCCATAGCAACCTACCATATTTTATGCAAAATGTGCCTTTCTTTTTTTGTGCTTCAGCAGAATCCACCAGTGTTCAAACACATTCTAAGGGCGCTGAGGCTATGGTGTCCTCACAGGTTGGAGTTAGTTGGGTTGGGTTTTCTCAAGGTGTGACTTTGTTGCTCTGAAGAGTTATTCTATCTTAACAATGTGGGTATAGGAGTGACAGTATGCAAAAGCTTGTTACAAAATTAGGAAAATAAGTGATTGGAAAGGAGAATTCCTGTGGTAGTCATTTTGGATTTCTGGGTTTGAAGTCATACTGCTCCTAGACTCTGAGTCATGAAAACCCACCTTTATACCTCTCCCTGCAGTGCTAGCAGGAGAACAGCATCATAAAAAAAAGTCTGAGGACTGCTTAACAAAAATTGCTAAGATGCAGTGGTGCATATATAGAGCCTGGAAAAGACCCATGATCAGATAACCTAAACCTATTTATTAGCTTTACACCAGCAGTGCTTTGAGCCCCATTTAGCTCTCTGCCATGGTGTAACGTTTCGTGTACAATAGGGAAGGATAAACTAAACTTAACTCAGAATTCAAAAGCCTACTAAGAAGGCAATGAATTAAAATGCTGATTGTGTGTATCATAGTAAAAGGGAAAATAGAACTGGGGGAACTGTAGGTGGAGTTACTAACCCTGAAAGGGGGAGGAGGTAATTTTTGTTTGCTGTTCTCTTGTCTTTTGCACCCCCTCACTGGCATTCCAGCTGGAATAGAGTACTCACACAAATTCTAAATTTCAACCTTGGCAACGTGTCTAATAAAAAGCTAACAAGAACAGCAGTATGTTCTAGTTGTAGTTAGCTGTATTACCAATAATGGAATAGCACAAGTTTCTCTGTGCATTATTCAACAATTTCTGAAGCAAGGTCACATGCACTTTATTGAATGGTAAATAGTAATAAACCTGATGTTACACTTTAACATCAGTGTTTAAAAACAGCTGCTGTGGAAGTTTAATTTCTAAAGGAACAGAGAAACAAGATCCTTAGCCTCTTGATTTCCATGGTAAGGGAATGGAAACTCAGTAACTGAGATATCTTGGTGTTTCCCAAAAATCTCATACATGTGATTAGTGTGTCTCAAATATTTAGTCTTTTTATTTTAAATGCATGCTCAGGGTGTAATTATTTTCTTTTTTTTTCCTAATGACAGTGTGCTGCAGCCAGCTTGCTGAAACATTGAAGCTGCTTTTCTAGTTCCCAGAATTTTAAGTCAATAGTTATAGAATCATAGAATGGTCTGGGTTGGAAGGGACCTCTGAAGGTCATCTAGTTCAACCCCCTCTGCAGTCAGCAGAGGCATCCTCAACTAGATCAGGCTGTCCAGAGCCCTGTCAAGCCTCACTTTGAATATCTCCAGGGATGGAGCCCCAACCACATCCCTGGGCAACCTGTTACAGTGTTCTACCACCCTCATAGTAAAGAACCTGTTCTTAAAACCCAGTCTAAATCTGCTCTTCTCTAGTTTGAAGCTTCTGTAATAGTTGCAATGAACTTCAAAAAAGAAAGTGCATGAAGTTATAGTTACTTAGTTTTTAATGTCCATATTGACTTGATGAAACTGGAGTTGTTTTCTTAAAATCAGTGCCTATGAACTTTGTTTTAACAGAGAGGAGAACTTTTGGAAGGTAGTTCAGTTGGTTTCAGAGGAAAGAAACTTTTACAGTCAAGAAATGTTACGAAAAGCTTGACTCTAGCATAGAGTCACTTCAAGGTCACTTATCATACATTTCCCTCATGCATGGTTCATGTGAGGAAAAAAGTATGGCTAGGAAAAAACCCTCAAAATAATCTTAAATACAGGCATCTTTGGAGATAGAGAGTTGGACTTTAACATTCAGGCATGTTTAGTTTTCTTATCTTCCATGCATGCTTTGGAAAAAAAAAAAAGAGTTAAATTGACAAAACATTTTTTGCTTTTCTCAAAGAGTTAGGTTCTGAAATAGTGTGGAAGTTCATGGCATGCAGTTCATGCTGCCTGTGGTGGAATGTGGTAGCAGAACAGCTGTTAAAAGCTGAAAGCAACAGTTGAATGACAACAGAATGAACCAAAACCTGGCTTTTGTAGAGCCACATTTATCTGAAGTGTTTCCTTACTGTACAAAAATAAACCTGGTACGAGTGACTGGCATGTGAGAAGATATTCTCCTTTGTTGGTCTTTTCTCGTAGTTGTCCTCTGGGCTCCAGGGCTTCAGCCATGCTGGTGTGTTGCACACACACTTGGCTACAAAGTGTTCTGGCATTCTCTCTTTGCATCAGTTTTGTTTTGCTATTTTTTATCTTTGGCCATAGCAATTCCATTTCAACAGTAACTCTTGTAAACAGTTGGGCAGTACCCTAGTTTGGATATTTAAAAAAGCTGTAGTTAGTTGTTAACCTTTGTTTTTCAAGCTCTGATTCTCTGCTTTCACAGAATGTTAGAGGTTGGAAGGGAGTCCAACCCCCCTTCCAAAAGTAGGATCACCTAGGGTAGTCCACACAGCAAGGCATCCAGGTGGGTTTTGAAAGTCTCCAGAGAAGGAGACTTCACATCCCCCTTGGCCAGCCTGTTCCAGTGCTCCATCACCCTCACTGTAAAGAAATTTCTCCTCATGTTGAGGTGAAATCTGTGTTCAAGTTTGTATCCATTGTTCCTTGTCTTATTACTGTGCACCACCAAAAAGAGCCTGGCCCCCTCCACTTGACACCCACCCCTCAGATATCGATAGACATTAATCAGATCCCCTTTCAGTCTTCTCAAGACTAAACAGCCCCAGGGCTCTCAGTCTCTCTTGAGGGGAGAGATGCTCAAGTCCCCTAATCATCCTCATGGCTCTCCATTGAACTCTCTCCAGTAGATCCCTGTCTCTCTTGAACTGGGGATCCCAAAACTAGATGCAATACTCCAGGTGTGGTCTCACCAGGGCAGAGTAGAGGGGGAGAAGAACCTCCCTAGACCTGCTGGACACACTTTTCTTGATGCACATCTGACTAGGAAAAACATAACACTTTCAACTTGTTTCTGCTGTCTTTGACTCATTACTGTGAGCAACGTATTCTTCTGTTGTTTTGAAAAGAAATTCTTGATTTAGCTGAAATGACATTTGTTGCACCAGAGAAATTTCTCTGTTTGGAGAGTATTTCCCTGTTTTGATGTGCCACTTTAGTATGGCATGAACCAACAGCTTCCGTTTTCCTCAGACTGAAAAAAAATTATCGTTGCTCCTGTCAAATTGCACAGAACTGGACCACGCAGTTTTAAAACATTGAAAATAAAGCTTAGATGAGTGTGCCTTTCAGTGATCCACCTTTGGATTAAGTCCAGGGGATAACCCAATTCCTCCTTGAATTACTTTGTTAGACTGTTTTCCAACCACATTGGTTTCAGGATATCACAGCAACCCAAAAATTCCTTTTCAGCTCTAAAAATACTTTTAGTTTTATAGGAAGTTTAGGTTTACCTCACCTCTAAGGATGAAATCTGGAAAGTACTTACTTTGCTGAAGGTGAGATTTTCCTTCCCTCTTGCTGTCTCCATTGCAGTAAAACATTTTCCTGCTTGTGTATTTACCTTTTTCTACTGGTTACCTGGATCCTGCAGCAAAGGATGCACAGCAAGATGAGTCAGGCTGAATTGTTACTGGCAAATAAGTTTTCCTGTGTTAAATACTCATATTTCAGTGCGACACTCTGCTTTTTATGTTGGTGCCTCACCTAAGGGATGACAAAACTGTGTTTTTAGCAGGTGACCCATGCCTGGAGAACACCTCACAGGTCACAGCCACGCCTGGCCACGATGCAGACTTCCCCATGGGCGATCAGCTGGGCTGCGATGACTCCTACAGAATGAACTTGGCCAAAGGAGTCTCCATGTCCCTGCCATCCTCCCCTCTGTTGCCACGCCAGTCCTATTTGATGCAGTCAAGAGCAAACAAAAAGTCTCCAGGTAAAATGAAACTAAAATCTTCAACTCAGCTTTTCATACACAGTGCAATCATACTAACCTTTTGGAACAAGAACAAGAGCAATGAATGCGTTTTTCGTGCTTCCAGGGAAACAAGGTAACTGGTGATTCATAAAATACTTTATTTCATGTGGCAAAGAATTATTCAGGTATTGCAGATCCCTGTATTGAAATGCCTGGATGTGTTTAAAACTGGTTATTTATGATGTGTTTATCAGTTAGGTGGGAGACAGCTGCAAAACCTTTGTGCCTGTGTCAGTGACTGTGTAAGAGTGAATGTTGTTTGTGGCTTTAGCAGTTCATTTGTTTTGCTCCTACCTGCCTAAATGTATTAATAGATAAATTGCTGCTGAAGTGGTGACAAGAAACTTGTTAATTTTCAACAGTTGTATCCTTAGTAATGATCTCATGCTTCTGTGTGAGCCTGGCTAAATAAGGTGCTCCATCTGGTTCCCTTTTTATCAGCATTCTGCACATAGAAATCATTCCAACGTGCTAGCTTCACTTGGGTTCACTCGGGTCACAGCTTGAGCGTCAAGTGAAATTGTCCATGTTGCTATTGCTTGGGAAAACACTCAACAGTTTTGAGGTTCTTATATTGCAAAGTTTGTAAGATCTAGGAACAAAGAGTATCAGAAGTTGGGTTTTGTCAGCACTGAGGAACTGCGTTCGTTAGTTGCCCGTTTTACATAAAATTAAAAGTTGCACAAAGAATTGCCACAGGATGGTAAAAATAAAGTTTGTTAAAAGTATTCTTGGTTCAAGTTGCCTATTAATGCTTAATTTTTTCCCTTTCAGAATTTAAAGACAGTCACGCTTCGTGTATAAATAATTTTGAGTTGTTTTTGACACTTCAAGTAAATGTGTTGAGCCGCAGAGCAGTATTTTGTTGGTCTCTTACTACAAGTGATTTGTGTGCTGAAGAGCCTTACAACATAGAGTGAGGTCCTTGTAGTGGAGAAGGAAATGAGATTTTTGCCAGAGACTTCAGTGACTGTCAGGATCTAACTCTTAGTTTTGTTACTGTTGGGAAAACTGAAGTGCATTGTAGGTATGTTTGAGATCCTCTCTCACCAACTTGCCCACTCCATGTTTAGCTCAGTGACACACATTTGTATGAGCAGAGGGCAGGCTGCTGGCAGTTTCTCTTGCACAAAGTGCAGCTGATAAATTTTTAATGAAAAGCCATATTCGTGATGGCTTCAAAATCATTCTGCTGTGACACATAACCAGAGAAAAAGACTCCTTAAGCCTCTGGAGTGCTCTGAATGCTTTAGCATTTATGGAATCAGAGAATTGCTGTGTCTGGAAAAGACCTTGAAGATCTTATGTGCTGTTATCTTTTGCAAATACTCAACCAGGTGAGAGGGGGCTGATGGAGACATTCTCTGCTGGTCTTTCACCTTTCAGCAGAATATAGCTGATGGAAGATGAGTTAATACAAATTATCTTTCTAGTATCTAGTGGAAAGAGTAATAAAAGGAGAGAGTATCCTAAAGTGCTGATTTCAAAGCACTCTGGTTTCACAGCTTTCAGGTAGCAAGTTAAAGATTATTCAGGACATGGTGGATGAAAGAAGAAAGGATTGCACAGAAAGTTAAAAGTAGTGTTCTGAAATTAAGATGCAGTTATGAAGTTACCTAACCAGTGGTAGAACAAAATTCTAATTTCGGGCCTCTGTTTGCAAGTGAAGACAGAGCAGCTACTTAGGGATGTATTTGTCATTTTAGATCATATTGTTAATATTTTTTTAAGTCTTTGGAGCTGTGTAATAGGGCAGAGGAAAAGGAAAAGCCTGTCCCTTGGCATGTAATCATTTGTTCTACTTTTGCTGCTGTTGTGTAGTTCTGTTTGTATAACCCAGGCGTGTTGGGGGCAGACACAAGGTGATACCCTTGCATAACTTATCACAGCTTATATGACAGATGTACACAACTGAGAGGCATCTTTGCAGCAGCACGTGTGGTCATAGCTGCTTTGTTGCCCATCCATCTGCAAGTATGTCAGCCACTAGAACCTCCTAACACACAGGCAGGCAAAACCAGGGGAGAGCAAGCTGAACTTCTTCACTGGGACACAGGGAGCTGCATCATCCCGTGTGCACTATCTGCTGTGAGTGACACTTAATTATTTGCATAGGAGGTGGAGGAGCTTTTCCTTTGTGAGAAGGACTTGGAAGAGTACCAGTGTTTCTGGCCCCAGTTCAGTCTTCCAACTATAAAAGGAGGGAAGAGAGAAACTATATCCTCAATTACTAAGGAGCCTAAAATTTTTGGCACAACTAAAGCAACTGGTTCATTTGGAGTCAAAAGCTTCCTTAATGAAATAATTCATTGAGGAGGAGTAGGTGGATGAAAGAGCAGAAACAAACAGAACAAGGAAAAGGTTGTCAGTAGGACCACTCTGGGAAGGAGGAGCAGTAAATTGAAAAACTGTCGCAGTAAGTTGAGTTTCTTCTGCTATAAAGCTTGGATTGGTAACCATACAGGAGCACAGCTAAACCAATACTCTTCTTATTACAGGGGCAATAGTTGGCTGCACTCTGGTTTAGAGGGGTCAGCTAAAAGAGTGAAAATACTGATTTAAAACGGAGGTTCCAAAAGAAAAACGGGCTTAAGGAATTTAAGTTGTGAATGAAAGATGCTGCTGCTGCCCTTGGAGTAAATGTTTGCTGACTTAATGGGCTTGAACAGGGCAAGGAAGCAGCTTTCCTTTTAAAGACATCAGTGACTTCTGGCAGAGGCTTTCATAAACGTGCAATAGAACTTTTTAGATAGTTTTTAAATTGAGCTTTAATTAAAACTTTTGATTCATAAACAAATTAATCAGCATACCTTAATAACTGAGACTAAACTAGGTAAGAGAACTGGTTTCCCTTAAGGCTTCAGTTTTGCAGACTGATCTTGAGCACACTGGGAAGCAGTTCCTCTTGCATGCAGTAAGCTCTGCTGTGGCTCAGAGTCAATCCCCAGTATCAGTACAGGTACAGATTAGTTTGATGCTAATGGGAGGGAAAGCCAGGGCAGGGAATTCAGAAGGAGATCCATGAGTTTAAATATTCTTGTAAAAAATCAGATCTTTAAAATATAGAAATTTAAAATTACCAGGAAAACAAAAGATCATAACTTCCCCCTTCCCCCCCACCCAAAAAAAAAATAGTATAGTTATGTTTCCTCAGGAAGATAGAGGTGTAGCTCTAGTGGTATCAACTTTAAGAGTCCATAGTAGAGCTAGGGGAGAGCTCGAGAGGGGCTGCAGGAGTGGCTAAAGATGTGAAAAGGCTCTCAAAGAGAAGTTATTTAAACCAGTTCGGCTGGTATTTTTCTGCCAGGAAGAAAAGGAATGATGAGAGAAGGAAATAGTATGATTAGCATTTCATACCGTGTTGGTTAATTGTGGATGGTGCAGATTGTTAGAGAAAGGTCAAGATAAACTCTTGGAAGGAAAACCCATATAGAACTCTGAAAATGACCCATTCTGACTCAGGAAATGATAAGCCACTTAGCACAGGTCAGGAGAAGTGTACCAGGCAAGCATGTTTTCCCTAGCTTAGATTCTTCTCTGCTGTTTGCTGCTGATAAAATGCTGCCCCAGATGAACTTTTAGTCAGACCTGATTCAGCCATTGTATGGGTTTGGAAAAGAGCTTCCATTGTGCAGATACAGTTCCCCTTCAAATGAGTCCTTTTTCATCCGTGGGTTAATTCATGTGTCCTATTCCAGATTAGTGCAGGGAAATAACATGAATTTTCCTGGCTAGTGCAATGTTGCTCATCAGATCTGCAAGTACTGTAAGTCACCTCCACATTAGCTTGTGAGGAAGAAAATTCAGTGGTCTCTTCCACAGCTTAAAGTGTGAGCGTTTAAAATACATCCTGAAGGTATTTCCACTCTGATCTATATTATATGACTGCTACGTGTCGTTCTGGTTGTTTTTGTTGTTCAACTTTGGCACATCTAATTATACCGCTGCTTACAGATGGCAGGTTTGGTCTATTGTCCCCTTAAAGAATGTGATTTTGTTTCAAAGGAGTGTATTTTTAGCTGCTTCCAAGGCCAGTGCCCCTTGTTTTTGTTAGGAAGCAGCATTGGAAGAGCACCCTCTGGTGATGGTTGATAGCTAAGTGGCCATTGGTTTAAAAAATGTGGAAGGAGATGATTTTACAAGTCTTCTCATCTGCTCTAGGTGGAGGCATAAACATCTGCTCATAGATGACTTATGTCCCCCAGCCAGTATGCCTTAGCTGAGGAATTAGGTTCCCACCATATTCTCATTTTCCACTTTAGGTGGCATGCTGAAAGAAGGTAGGGCCTGTTAAGGAAAGGCCTCCATGCTTCTGAGAGGGTTGGTATGAAGATCTGGTAGAACCAGGTCATCCCTGGGCCATGATGTGTGTGAGGTAGCAAGCACACTCCTCCAGGTCAGTCGTGGTGTGGCAGGGCAGAACAGTACCATGGGGAGGCTAAGACCAGAACAGAGAGTGTCACAACTTACCTCTGAAAGCCATCATCAGCCTCATGAGAGTGAGCAAGGCATCAGTGTATCTCCTGAGACTACTGCCAAAAGGCAGAATGGGACCCTAGGTGGCTGCAAGTGTGGTAGCCTAAACAGATCATGGCTTTTGTTACACAAAATGTGGGCTGGCTCAGAGACCTTCAGCATGCCCTTGGAGTTTGAGCCAAGTAGGTTTGTATTTGGAGACCCAAACAAGTCAGGAAAGCCACCTCATCAAGGGCAATGTGGTAAAGTTAGCCCCAGTCCTGGAGTCTCTCCCCAGTGCTTTCTGCATGGGTTACAGTATTGGTGAGGGGCCGCAGGCTGGAACACAGGGAAAAGTTGAAAGCCTGAAGTGCAGTCCTGAGTTCTACTCAGCTAGGGACCCATCAGGATCTTCAAGTCTGACTCCCCACTCCTCACAGGCATACCTAGAACTAAACCATATGAGCAGGAGCATTGTCCAGACAGTCCTTGAACTCTGATGGGCTTGGTGCCATGGCCACTTCCCTGAGGAGCCTGTTCCAGTGACTGAATCTTTTCAGACAATTCTGGCTTACAGAATGTTGAGAATCTTAAAGACAAAGTTAATGCCTTCTTTTTGCACTGGCTCTCTGATGTTTACACCACATCTGCATTTGTCACAGCCTTTGAAATAAACCTTTGGAGCATTCTTTAGAGATTGCATGTTTGTAGTAGCTCTAAAATAACAAGGGGTTGTATTTAAATAATAAGAGGAAATCACCATCTACTGCCAGAGCTGGGGAGGTGCACAGAAACACCTCTGGGTTAGAATGTTGTTAAACCCAGCCCCTGACTGTGTTTCTGGGGGACTTCCAGCTTATACTGAAGTTCTTCTGGATGAAACATTGCTATTGCCTACCACACCTCAAGCTCACTGGACCTTGGAATGTTTCAAGTGGCTTTGTTACACACGTTACAAGAAGTTGGGATTGCCTTAATGAAAATCATAGGACAAAAATTTGGGTTTGAGTTTTCAGTCCCAGTGATTCCATTCCCCATGCCATTTAAATATCTTAGCTTTCCAGTGTAACTTTGCAAGTTTCCCTGTTCGTGCTTCGTGTTGCAAATACCTTCATGGATATAAAACTCTGCTGGCATTATTGTTTAGGATGTGGATAAATACGTGGTGGAGTTTCAGTTCTATGATCTGTTGTGCATCAGACTAGCAGAGCTAGCTGTCAGTTGCTGCATGAAGATCAGAGTTTCACCCTGTTCCTGGTGCCAGCAGAGGCTTGCTGGCTCAGTACTGTCAGTATATGTTCTCTGATGAACCTTCAGAGGGCAGCCTCACTCCCCTTCTCTTGGAGAAGTCCTGCAGTTAACGTTCCCTGTGCTTGCTGCTGAACCATAGTTAGCAGAGAATAGGATCCTGAGCAGCCTGAAACCAAAGCATGAGGCTAAAAGTGAGAGTACAGAATGCATCAGTTTAATTTTGTAACAGTGTGTGTGTCTGTGTGTGAACACACAATTCCCTTCATGCGGAAGGTGTGTGGCTGTGAACTCCCTGACTGAGAATGCTGCTGTTTAATGGAACCAGGACCTGTTAGTTGCTGTTAATGTTCTCTTCGTCTGAACTCATCTTCACCATTCTTCTTGATCAGGACGTGTGTCAGTATTTGGAGAAAGCATGCTATAATAGAAAGCTTCTTGAGTTTGAATTATTTAGTGTCTCGACGTTGCAAGCTGTTTTCTTGTAGCGTTTTTCTCCTAGCTTCAGAGATGCTGATAACAATATTATCTTCCTGTTAAGAGTCAAAAATCAAAGCTCTCAAAGCTCCAAAACAAGGAGACCCATTAAAAATTAGACCTGAGTTTGAACATGAAAAAGTTGCTCATTTTACATATAGACAGGAAATATTTTCAGGTTTCACAGAATGTCAGGGGCTGGAAGGGACCTTGAGAGATCATCTAGTCCAACCTTCTTGCAAAACAGGATCACCTATAACAGATCAAACAGGAACTCATCCAGGTGGGTCTTGAATATCTCCAGAGAGGGAGACTCCACAACCCCCCAGCAGCCTGTTCCAGTGTTCTGTCACCCAAGGTTTGTCACAACCAGCAGCTTGGGTTTGTTTTCCAGCAGGCTCTGCATTCCAACAGGCCCAGAGAAAGCCTTCCTTTCTCACCAGAGGGGAAGTGCAGCAGCTCAGTGCTCTTTGCAGTAGCAGCTGTGAATGTAAGGAATAATTCCTCTACTTAGTTTAGTCTTGAGAAGAGAAGGCTAAGAGGGGATCTTATCAATAAACATGAGGAGTGAGTGTAAGATGAAGGTGCCAGGCTCCTTTTGGTGGTGCCCAGTGATAGGACAGGGAACAGTGGGTACCAGCTGGAACACAGGAGGTTCCACCTCAACATGAGGAGGCACTTCTTTATCATGAGGGTGCTGGAGCCCTGGAGCAGGCTGCCCAGAGAGGTTGTGGAGCCTCCTTTTCTGGATACTTTTAAAACCTGCCTGGATGCATTCCTGTGCATCCTGCCCTAGGTGATCCTGCTTTTGGACTCAATGATCTCTGGAGGTCCCTTCTACCCCCTACCACTCTGATTCTGTGATACTCATTGTGGAGGATCTACACTGGATATAGGAAACTTGTGGTCCGTTTGGGAAAACTTACATACACTCAACTCATTCCCATTGCAGGTCCAGTCAGGAAGCCCAAGTACGTGGAAAGTCCTAGAGTGCCAGGTGAGGCAGCTCTGCCACTGAGAAAAGGATCAGAGCAAGGAGAACCCTCTCAGAATGGTAAGCCTACTTTATGTGGTAGAACAGGTCTTCATTTCAAACACTGATACACAGGAGCCTGCATAATAAGAATGCCTGACTCTTTGCAAGGGTGCTTTGCAGATATAACATGGTAAGGAGGAGATGCTTTTCATGGTGCTGCAGGATGTGGGTTCTTGGAGCTGTATTGCTGGCCAAGTGATGTGCCAGTGCTGTTGAGTGCCAGCCACCAAAGGCCTCCTGGAATTTTCCTGAGCATGCTTCCCGTGTAAACTGATTCCAAGTGTCTAGCTCTGCACTGGCTGCAGTGCTTCATTTTGGAAATGTGAAAGTTTGCTCAACAAGGAGGCAATAACAGCAGACTGCTGTGTTGGTAGAGCTGGGATAAGCTACTTCCCTGGAGTTACTTGGTGGTGTTGGAAAGTTTCATGTTCATTGAACTGGACTAGTTCATAACAGAGTGTGGCTTTGACAATGAATGTCATGGTCAGAGCAGAGTCACCCCTGTGTTGTTGGTACCTAGCTGTATGCACCATAACATGGATTTCATCTGCCTCATGTTTGTAGATTAATTTTTCAATTTGGCTGACCTTATTGAAGTCATTGCTGACGTTCCAGCTGAGCATTTCTCTGTTTTCCTTTTGCTTCAATTGTAAAGAAAACTGCAGTTATAAACCCAATGGCTTCTGTTTTAAAAAGCACCAGGGAATGTTAGCTGTGTCTTGGGTGGGTAGACACCATATGCTTGCCATACTGACCTGATGCTTTTTTTGGCTTAGTGAAGCCACAAAGGAAAGACCAGAAGAAAAGGGGCAATTCAGGCCACCCCTTATCCCCCTGCTTTTTTCTCCCCCTTTTTTTCTCTTCCCCCCCACATTTTTTTTCCTTTTCCCTCTTTTTCTCTCCCCTCTTTTTTTTTTTTTTTTTTTGCCTTTTCCCCTTCCCCCCCTTTTTTTTCCCTTCCTTCCCCTTCTTTCCCCTCTTCTTTTTACTCTCCCCGTTCCTCTTCCCCCCCCCCTTTTTTTCTTTAAACACTGTCAGATATTAATTCTTGCACCAAGCTGGCATTGGAAGTGTGTCACTCCTTTGCAGAGCACAACAAAAGTCTGTGGTGTTAGTTGAAGTTTTAACTGTGAGATTATGAAACATCTGTATTATTACCCTCTACTTTTCATGTTTTTAACATTACAGAAAACTATTTAAAAGTACAGGACAGACTCTCAGTCTGCCATTGAGTTTTGAGAGCCCTGAGTTGAATGTTGCTGTTAGAACAGTCACACTGATCATCAGTACAGTGATGTGCTGGTTGCTCATAGCCATTTCTGAACTGGCAGGGTTGGGTTTTTGTCTTCCTTAGATATGTGTAGGTATGCAGAGGATCCAAGACCCACCACCAATTTAAAGCCTAATGGTCAAAAAGTTTAAATGGCATCAGCTCCTCTGCAGATATGCTGCTGACAGAATTTATCAGACACATATTGCTGGTGTTCACATTTGATTGTGCTTTTTCTACAACATAAGCCTTTCACCTTCAACTTTTTTTTCCTCCATTCCAAAGCAAAGCCTGATAAAGACTCGAGCTGTTCTCCTGCAGCACAAGAACTGATGACAAGGTTGGGCTTTTTACTGGGAGAAGGGATCCCAACGTCTGCTCATATAGAAGAGAAAAATGAAGTCATGGTAGGACAATGAAAAAGAATACATTTAATATTCATCCTGTTTCTCTGAGGACTAATGTTATTTCCTCTATTTGCTGGTTGCAGCTACTTGATACTTAGCAAAAGACAATTTTAATAGTCATATGGTATAAGAATTGTAAATTAATTCTAAAGTGTGTGTGTGTGTTTGTGAAATTGTGAGGTGATCCTGCATTCTTAAAAAATAAAACAATAGGCTTATTTCTGGAAGTTAAATCTGATCTGCTATGACTGTGAACAGCTAGGGTTCTCTGCCTTATTTTAGTGTTTAGGAGGAACTTCTTTTTCATTCTAGTCTCAGTGATTTGTGAGAATGGAAGATGTTGATGGCTTGTTAGGATAGGAGCATGCTTCTGGGACATGTGTGATTTGTGTTATCCAAGAAGTTCACTTCCATTTGACAATATTTCCCTGTCAGTTGGAGGCAGGGAAGAAGCAAGCAGCTACTGTCTGTATGAAACTGATCTACTAACCAAAACTGCACAGTAACTACCAGTAACTCTTTGTTCCCCTTTCTCTCTCCACTTCCAGCCCCAAGCCTCATAAGTCTTGGTGCCTCCATTTGGGTTTCGTTGATAGTGAAATGTGAATCAGACTGCAGCTCCAGTGTTTTAAACCCAAAAAAATAGATACTGGGGGCAGAGGGGAAAGGTATCCAGTGGGGTTTAATCTATCTCACTGCATCTCTTCAATTGAACTGTACAATTCCCTTCTTTCTTCAGAAGTGGCTTTTAATAGCAATCTTAAAACACGTTGTTAAGGTTCCCAATCAAGGTGAAGCTTCTGCTACTTGGAAGTTCTTGCTTGAGAAGTGAGCTCTTTGCTTTGCTCTTACTCTCCTTCACCTTGATGTGTCTGATGTTCAGCACCGTGGTGTGGTGCCTGTGTAACAACTCTGTTTTTTCTTCACCTTGCAGTGTACAGTAGCCAGCCAAGGAGTCAGCCCCTGCTCCACCCTCACGAGCAGCACCACATCACCCAGCACCGACAGCCCCTGCTCGACGCTCAACAGCTGTGTGGGCAAAGCAGCAGCTAACAAAGGTAGCCCCTGTGGAACCATCAGCAGCCCTAGCTCCACCCTGGAGAGCAAGGACAGTGGAATTATAGGTAAGCATCTTAATTAGTAATAGAAGTTATTCTTCTCTTAACAGTACCAATCTGCTGCTTTGTGTCATTGTGTTCCATTTGACGTTGTCCATGGGGCCTGTTCCAAACCCTCTGTACCTGAAAGATTGAAATCACATCTTTGGTTGTAACTGTTGCTGTTTGGTGGGCATTCCCCTTCTTCTCCTGAGGCAATTTTAACGTCTCCATGATATCTTTTAAAAGAACTGATTCCTCTATCTCCCTCCATTAGGACATAAGGAAATATTTTTTTTCAGGGAAAGAATGGTCAGGCATTGGAATGTGCTGCCCAGGGAGGTGGTTGAGTCACCAACCCTGGATGTGCTTTGAAGGTTGTTTGGATGTGGTGCTTGGGGATATGGTTTAGGGGTAGACCTTGTAGAGTAGGGTTCTGGTTTGGACTTGGTGATCCTGAGAGTCTTTTCCAACCTGAATGTTTCTCTGATTTCTTATTTTCTTCTACCTTTTTCCCTTTCCATTGTATATGTCTTTACAGTGCATTTCATAATGGTGAAGCACAGTGTGGCTTAGAGCTGGTTTGACCAATACAGGCTGGGCAGGGACTGGCTGGAAAGGAGCCCTAAGGAGAGGGACTTGGGAGTGCTGGGGGATGAGAAGCTCAACATGAGCTGTCAGTGTGCACTTGCAGCCCAGAAAGCCAACCAGAGCCTGGGCTGCAGCAAGAGAAGTGTGGCCAGCAGGTCAAGGGAGGTGATTCTCCCCCTCTGCTCAGCTCTGGTGAGACCCCACCTGGAGTACTGCATCCAGTTCTGGAGCCTCCATTACAAGAGGGATATGGAGATGCTGGAAGGTGTCCAGAGAAGGGCCACAAGGATGATCAGAGGGCTGGAGCACCTCTCCTATGAGCACAGTCTGAGAGAGTTGGGGCTGTTCAGTCTGGAGAAGAGAAGGCTCTGCGGTGACCTTCTTGTGGCCTTCCAGTATCTGAAGGGGGCTACAAGAAAGCTGGGGAGGGACTTTTTAGGTTATCAGGTAGTGATAGGACTGGGGGGATGTGGAAACAACGTATTTCTACCCATAAGTCCTGCACCCTATAAAGCCATCTGCAAAGTCATTCTCTTCCTCTTTCTTCCCTCTCTGCTCCCATGGGAGATGTCCTCTCTTATCGGGTAATGCCGGGGGAGTATCCTCAAGGCCTCTTAGGCCTGTCTAGGCCTAATGCCAGGAGGAGAATGGAGGGGGGGCAGTCTCAGACCTGGCCAGCCTGAGACTTGCCTAGCAGCGGGAGGGGGAAGAAAGAGCCCTGGGGGGTTTGGGTTTACCCTCAGGTGGGAAGAAGGGAAGGATTGGGAAGCTTTTGGGAATTCTGTGAGGGGTTCTGTACACTTTGGGATACTCTTTGTCACTATGCTTTGTGGTTTGTAGTTCTCTGTAGCTTCACCAATTGCTTTTCCATTTAAACTTTCCATCACTCTCCAATCCGTTTGTGTGAGTCTCATTCTTTTGTCCCTTTTGGGGGCAAGAGACGATCTGTCTGGCCCCAAACCAGTACAGGGGAATGGAACAAAGCTGAAAGTGGGGAGATTCAGACTGGATGTAAGGAAGAAGTTCTTCACTATGAGAGTGGTGAGAGCCTGGAATGGGTTGTCCAGGGAGGTGGTTGAGGTCCCATCCCTGGAGGTGTTTAAGGCCAGGCTGGATGAGGCTCTGGCCAGCCTGATCTAGTGTGAGGTGTCCCTGCCCATGGCAGGGGATTGGAACTGGATGATCCTTGAGGTCCCTTCCAACCCTGACTGATTCTAGGATTTTATGACTTCCAGCTGAAGGAAAAAATAACTTAGGAGAATAACCTAAATCAAACTGCTTAAAAACAGTGCCAACTTCTGAGTAATAGGCATGAAAATGAGGCTAAAATGGGATATCAGGGCAGAGATGTATGATTCTCCACTGAGTAGATGACTGGCTCTCTACAGCCCTCCTCTAGGGAGCTGGTTGAGAGCAGGGGTGGAAAGAGAAGATCAGAGGCTGGGGGTACTCCTGTATAGCTCCTTCAACCAAGTATAGATGGTTGATGATCATGGGACCATATGAAATTCACCTGATGGAGTTCTGCTCAGTTGCCACTCAGGTCTCAAATTAAGGGAGAATTTGAACACTTCTTGTCCCTTGGCATAGTGTGGCAGCACCCCTTACATCTCAAAAGGCCTGAAACCAAGAAGGGAGAGAAGAGGCATCTCTGTGACAAGTGACCTGTGGTTTTGTTCTTTGTTTTTGAGACACAAAGGTGTCTGTGCATTCCAATTTGTTAGTAGTAGTAAATGTGCATTTTAAATTATGACTACCAAGTGTATGTGTTCTAATGTCCTTGACAGAATTCATCCAGCCATGAGAATAGTCTCCTCTGTCATCTGGGTTTCCATTGTGTTCCTATTCCCACTGTGTTTTCTGGGCCAGCAGACTCTGATGGGAAATCTCTTTTCTCCTTTTCCTTCTTTTTTACTTATGGTTCAAGTTTCTTTTAGCTTTCTGGTTTAGTGCTCTAGTTGAATTCTTCTTTGCTTCCATTGGGTTTGACAATAATAGTGGTGGAAGCAGATTTTAATCTTCAGCAGTGAGCTAAGTAGGAGGAAAGACTGGGCCACAGGCCAGAGCATAAGCTTGTGTGGATATGTGCCACTGCTTCAGTATGGAAATCAGCAGCAAGGTTTCCTGATGCCACATTTCACTCCAGGAGGAATCATAGCTTTAAATATTTCATACTTCAGGAGGAGCCAGATTTTTTTTTTTTCTTTGCCACAACCATTAACAATGAAATGGATTTTGTCATACAGAAGCACAGTCTAGGCTGTGTGCAAAGGTTAATGGAATGCCTGAAAAGCTTTTTCTTCTATTGCCTCTGAAATGTGTGTCCTATTATTGGTGTTCCTTAGAATATGAGCTCTTGAATGAAAGCAGCAGATCTTAAATGCCTTGTGAATGTGAGGCTAAGCTGGAGGAATGCTGAGTTGTGTAAGTGCCTCATCATCCTGCAAGGCTGAAGTTGCAGTGCAGTTGGTCTGAAAGAAGAAGAGTTGGTGCTTCTTTGGGTTGAACAAGCCTCAGAGCTCCAAGGAGCAGTCAGTACATTTGTATTTCATGAGCAGTCCACTATGCTGGAGTGGTTTACCTCATGATTTGGTCAGCAGAGTGTAGAGTCACCACACACAGACCTTTCACATTTTAGTCTGGGGTGCACACAGAGATTATTTGAACTGACATTGATTGTGATTTTTATTTTTTATATTTACCTTTTCTTATCCTGTTGTCCTTTCATCCTGTATTATACCTCCCTCTCTTGCATTCAGGTGTTCAAAATGCATTGGGTGTTGGCTCAACCCTTAAATAAATATTTGTTGTTTAGTTATTTTGTGGGAGTTTAATGTATTGAAAGTGGTTTAAATGAAACAGGCTTGAGAAGTGGGACAGTGCCAGCTGCATGAGGGTCAAGAAGTTGAACTGCAGGGTCCTGCATCTGGGTCAGGCCAGTCCCAGGCACAAATCCAGGCTGGGTGCAGAGTGGGTTGAGAGTAGCTCTAAAAAAAGAGACAATGGTGTGTTGATTGGCGAGAAGCTCACCATAAACAGGCAGTGTGCTCATGCATCCCAGAAGGCAAATCATGTCCTGGGCTGCATCAAGAGGAATGTGTCCAGCAGGTCAAGAGAGGGGATTCTGTCCCTTTACTCTGCTCTTGTAAGACCCCACCGTGAATACTGTGTCCAGTTCTGGTGTCCCCAGCATAAGACAGACACACAACTGTTGGAACAAGTCCAGAAGCGGGTCACAAAGATGATCCAAGGGCTGGAACACCTCTGCTATGAGGATGGGCTGAGGGATCTGGGATTGTTTGGCCTCTCCAGGGGGACGTTACAGCTGCCTTCCAATACCTGAAGGGATCCTACAGAAGGCTGCAGAGGGACTTTTCATAAGGGTGTCCAGCAATGGGACAAGGGGGAGTGGTTTTAAGCTGAGAAGAGAGTAGGTTTAGACTGGATCTTAGGGAGAAGTTCTTCAGTACAAGGGTTGTGAGAGTCTGGAATAGGCTGCCCAGGGAGGTTGTGGATGCATCCTCCTTGGGGGTGTTGAAGGCCAGGTTGGATGAGGTCTTGAACAGCCAAGTCTAGCGGAGAGGCATTCCTGCCCATGGTAGGGAAGTTGGAGTAGATGATCTCTAAGGTCCCTTTCAACCTAAGCCATTCTATGATTATGATTCTATGAAACAGCAGTTTTACTGTAAACACAGGATACATTCACAAAATGTTCACATGTGAGCACACGGGCATGGTTTTATCACACATCACTGAAGTACATCTTTAGGAGTATGAATTCTTCACACCTTCAGCTATTGCAGGAGGCCTAACTACAATCTTGAGCAAAATTAGGCTTGTGGAAATCCTCCTAACTTTGGAAGAACTGTGCAAGCCTTTTCAAAGAATTGAATTATTTTTTTGCAAAGATCAGTCTGTAAAAATGTGAGTTATCAAAAAGATGAGTTTCTTTTTCTTGCTTTAGATGCTACTTCTGAATGAGTCTTTTTTGCCTCCATGTTTGCAGAATGGTTGGAAAATTTGCAAGATAGTCTAGAGTTTTAAAAGAACTGAGATATGTTTTGTTGAAGTACTAGATTCTTCATAAGTGAAGTTTTGGTGGTTAGGGTTTTTTTTATCCCCTCAGTACAAATCAGACAGATCTAATGTGCTGGATTCTTCAGCACATTTTCTTGCCTCCTTCCTGAAGATGTTTTTCCCCATCTGACAAGCTGTATTGTTTGGCTCTTTTAGATCAATAATATTCCTTATATTTAATGAAATACTCAGTTGAAGAAATGCTGGAATATCTGCTGGCCCCAAATGCCATTTGAGTATGAGAACACAAGTGCACCATTTCACACAGCATCACAGTACATTAGAGGCTGGAAGGGACCTCCAGAGATCATCAGCTCCAACCCGCCTGACAAAACACTTAGGGTAGTCCACACAGGAATGCATCCAGGCAGGTTTTGAAAGCCTCCAGAGAAGGAGACTCCAGAACCTCTCTGGGCAGCCTTTTCCAGTGCTCTGTCACCCTCACTGTGAAGTTTCTCTCCTTGTTGAGGTGAAATCTTCTGTGTTCAAGTACGCTTTAGTTCGGTTTTCTCTCTCTTTCAGCAACGATCACGAGTTCATCAGAAAACGATGACCGTAGCGGATCCAGTTTGGAATGGAGCAAGGACGGGAGTCTCCGAGCTGGAAAACACCAAGGTATCGGTCACGAGCGAAGAACAGACAACTGCTCACCAGTGGCAGAGGAGGAGGCTGTTGGATCTGCTGAGAATCTGCCACAAGAAGTAGCAGCAGGAGAGGGTCCTGCTAATTATGCACAAAGTTCTGGCTCCTTAATAATGCCTCGTCCAAACTCTGTTGCAGGTAAAGTCATGAAACAGAAAGAAGGCTCTTCTCACTGAGTCGTCTTCTGTGGAACTTATGTTGTTAGTATGAAAGTATTCTTGTAGGACAGAGAGAAGAGAATGTAGGTTCTAAACTGCAAAGGGGAGCATTGCCAAAGCTGTGCTTCTGCTTTGTGCTCTGCTCTCTGGTACTGGGCTCCTGAGCTCCACAATCCCTGGGTCACTGGCAGCCCAGAATGCCCTCGGCTTTCACCTCTGTGGCAGGTTCTTCCTCTTGCGTATCAGGTCCAGCAGAGCATCTTTCCTTTTTGTCAGTGCACTCCAGAAATCTGAATTGTTTGTGCCTTGCTCTGTGGTCCCTCCAGCAGACATGGGATTTTTGTATTTGATGGCAGTTTGAAAACTGCTTTTCTGAATGTGAATATTCATTTGGTTTATTTTTAATGGAAAAATACATACCCCTGATAATCAGCTGGCAAATATGTTATCTGGCTTTTCAGCTCTTTTGCACAGCTCTTGTGGTTTGAAAATGGAGGCAAAAAATGTTACCCAGAGTTCTGTGACATGCAATACAAAAAGAATCTAAAGTTTTTCTTCACTGTGTTAGCAGCTAATATCTGAACTTGCTGTTAACCCCTCTGACCCATCCTCAGAAAGACAGATCTGATGAAGTGAGTCCTGAGAAGGGCTACAAAGATGATCTAAGGGCTGGAACATCTCTTCTATGAGGATAGGCTGAGGGAGCTGGGGTTGCTCAGCCTAGAGAAGAGAAGACTCTGGGGAAACCTTAGAGCTGCCATCCAGTACCTGAAGGAATCCTGCAGGAAGGCTGGAGAGGGACTTTCTGTAAGGATGTCCAGCAATACGACAAGGGGGAATGGGTTTTAAGCTGAGGGAGAGTAGGGTTAGACTGGACTTTAGAAATTAGTTCTTCAGTATGTGTGGTGGGACTCTGGAGAGGTTGTGGATGCCTCTTCCCTGTGAGTGTTCAAGACTAGGTTGGATGGGGCTTTGAGGGGAGGTTGGAGTAGATGATCTCTAAGGTCACTTCCAACCTAAGCCATTCTATGATTCTATAATGACCCCTCTGATGTGGTAGTACTCATAGTAACAAATGAACATGAGAACTGTTTACCATGAGAGGAAGTTAAGGCAGGTGTGAGTGCTATCTGGAAAGGGAAAAATCCAGCTAAGCCTTTAGTGAGCTTGATTGAAAAGATTTTGTAAATGTTGTAACATGAACTACTGCCATTGCCTACAAAACCTTGGCTGCGAGCACTCTGAGGAAAGCACTGCAATATGTAATAATGTTCCTTGTAACTTACACTGAGAGAAAAATAACCTTCCATCCTTTAAAACTCCAGCCACAAGTTCAACCAAACTGGAAGATCTGAGTTATTTGGATGGACAACGAAATGCTCCTCTACGCACCTCCATTCGCCTGCCGTGGCACAACACTGCTGGTGGCAGAGTGCCTCAGGAGAGCAAAGGTATGCACATCTCTCCTGGCACAGCACAGCTGGGCAGACTGAAGTCATCTGTGCTGTGTCCTTTCTGTTCTTGTGGCTTCAAAATGATGGAAAAATGGGTAGTAATTTATTATTATTATTAATTATTTTTAAAGCATAGGGATTTTTAAACCATAAAATGTTATTCATTCTCTGCACCTTTTTCTGTTTCTCTGTAAATGTCTTTACAGATCTGAAGACCTGACACTGAGAGGCTCAGCAGTGTAGTTCACTCTAAACTGAAAAATGTTTGGCACCTCCCTGTTTGTAGAATTATTGATGTGTTTTTTAAGAAAATAACTCAAGTGCCTTTATTAAAAAAAAAAAAAATCCTCCATTATGTTTGTAGCATCTCACCTCTAGAATTTAAATCCCATAGGAATTATGGAGTGACCTGAGTGCTTATGGAGTGAACTAAGCAACTCAGTCTTCATTGTTCTCTCGATGAAAGCTCTAAAAAGTCTGACAATGAATGCTGTTAACAAGGGCACTGAATGAAGTGGTCTAAACCAGGGCTGGTTTATTGCATGCAGAGTTTCTTCTAATAAACTGCTCTCTGTGCCACCTCTCCTCAGCTCGTTTCATCCCCTATAAGCCTCAAGACATTTTGCTGAAGCCGCTGCTGTTTGAAGTGCCAAGCATCACAACAGACTCGGTGTTCGTTGGAAGAGAATGGCTGTTTCAGGAGATTGAGGACAGGCTGGGGGACAGCAACCCAGCAGAGAACAGGGGAGCAGTCATCACTGGCAACGTGGGATTTGGGAAGACTGCCATCATTTCACGGCTGGTGGCACTTAGCTGCCATGGGAGTCGCATGAGGCAAATAGCTTCCAACAGCCCTCATTCATCTCCCAAAAGTATGTTCTTTTTTCTGAGCAGTTGTTTGGGTTATTGTGCTGGTAACAAGAGCCCAGTGTTGTTTGCTTTTTTTGGATGAGGGTGGTCAGGCTTCATGAGTTCCTCAGCAAATACTTGTTTCCTCCTGTGAGGAAAGGAAACTGTTAGAATTGCTTGCTTTGACATAATGCAGTGTGGATTCAACAGGCCGGAAAAGAGGGTAAAAAAGAGATGCAGAATCTCTTCCTGTGGTCAGGCAGTGAGTGTTTACCCTAAACTTAGCATTGTGACTGTAGGATCTCATTCTTTTGGAAGGAGAGAAGTGATGTGTTTCTTTCTCACCCTGTACCGCACACCTGCCACACAATTTCAGTAATGGCAAGAATAAAGCTGTGGAGAAACCTGTTCTGTCTTCTGCTAGCATCCACAGGTTTCTGTCATCTGACCAGTCCAATGCCTGTGTTAACTGGAGGGGTGATGTGACTGTTCATAGAACAATATAACGGTTTAGGCTGGAAGGGACTCTACAAATAATCTACTCCAACCTCCCTGCCATGGGCAGGGATGCCCCTCAACTAGGCTCAACTGCTCAACACCTCCAACCTGGTCTTGAAACCCCAAGGAGGAGGCATCCACAACCTCCCTGGGCAACCTGTTCCAGACTCTCACCACCCTTTTACTGAAGAACTTATTCCTAAGGTCCCGTCTAACCCTACTCTCCCTCAGCTTAAAACCATTCCCCCCTTGTCCTGTTGCTAGACACCCTTAATGAAAAGTCCCTCTCCAGCCTTCCTGTAGGATCCCTTCAAGTATGGGGAGGCAGCTATAAGGTCCCCCAGAGAGTCTTTGTGGCTGCTATTTCCCCTGCTGACGCTTCTATTATTGTTGTTGTTAATATTTTTTTTAATTATTATTATTACTACTATTTTTAATGATGATGATTATTAAGTTGTTTCCCAAGAGTTCTGACATATAATAACTAAGCCATCACATACATCATTTTCATAAGGAAACTTCAGCCTGATTTCGCTTTCAGTAACTCTGTAGTTTTCATCTAAAAGTCAGTGGAACTGTTTAAAATTTGTGTAGTTGCAAATATGTGGCTGTATTTATCAGACTAGTTGCAGGCTTCTTCTCAAATGCTGTTGTTCAGTTTTAATTTTTACTCTAGCAGTAAAGACACTCTATGAAGTTGTCCTAGAAAGCAACCTGCTACCAGCAAGTTTAGGCTCTTTTGTATTTGTTGTCTTTGAAATGTAGGTGGTGACTCCTGCCAGGAGATTCCCTTAAGTCACTTGCCCTCATCTGCTCCTCCAGCAAGTGGTACCAGTACAATGAAGTCTCTGAGTTGTGCTGGGGCTCCTGAATACCAAAATCAGATTCTGGGGGATTCTGTCCGACGCCTTGCCTCAAAGGTGAGCTTTCACTTCTCAAGAGATGTTCAGTGTGTTAGAAAACTTCTAGCCTTGGAGGCGTGGCATCTGCTTTGCAGAGCCTCCTGGCTAGGCCAGTGGTCACTAGTGGAAGGAGAGGTAGCAACCATGGACACTTCTAGAAGGTGTGTCTGTTTCATGACTGGTGAAACAAACTTCCTGCCCCTTCTGCCTTTCAGGTTATTACTTGAATTCTGCTTGGTTGTAGAAAAAGTTATGTAAAAATTCACACTTGGTTTCTGTGTGTACAGGAGGTTGGGATCTGTCACTTGCAGAAAGGGCCACTACAGGTAGATGCTCCCTCACTGTACCTTCCAAAAGTAAAATTCTGGGGAAAAGTGAACATGAAAAGTTTGGCCTATGTGTAATCCACCTACATTCTGTGACACAGGCTGAGTCTGAATGCAGTCCTTCCCTTATCTGTACTCTGTTACATATGGGGGTGTCTTGATTAGCTGTCTGTCATTCACTGCTGCCTGATGATGATCAGATTAGTCCCTGGGTGATGATGATCAGATTAGTCCATGGGTGACTACAGCACAATTAAATTCCAGCTATTGGGTTGCTTAGTTGGAGCCTCAAGTTGTTTTTCTTGTACTACTTAGCTGTGTACCCACTGTATCCAGACAGCCTGAGCTCACATTACTCTGCTTTCATGCCAGAATCTGACATTTTGATTTCTTTTCCTCTTTGCATGCCCTACAAGGTCAGAATCAGTTTCACTGTCTTCCTCCTTGCTGTGTCTCTGACAGAGGCCATCTGAGACCAGCCTTGGGGTTAGATAATTACTCTAACACTGAGAAATGTTCTGTAGCTGAAGGAGAAATGCAGTTTGTTGCAATTAGATGAAGTAGTGCCCAGCAGGAACACTGAAGGGTGCCACTTGTGTTGTGTTTGTCCCAAACTCTGCAGGTGGTTGCCTACCACTACTGCCAGGCTGACAACACCTACACCTGCCTGGTGCCGGAGTTCGTGCACAGCGTGGCAGCTCTGCTCTGCCGCTCCAGCCAGCTGGCAGCCTACAGAGACCTCCTGATCAGAGAGCCTCACCTGCAGAGCATGCTCAGCCTCAGGTCCTGTGTGCAGGACCCAGAGGCAGCTTTCAGAAGGGGGGTGCTGGAACCACTTGTGAACCTCAGGAAAGGTAGGTTGAGCAGGAAGAGACTTGGAAGCGGAATCTAAACTGCATAAAAAGGGGAATGGTGGTGGTGGTGGTGGTAAATCTAAGAATGTTTGTTTTAATGCTCTGAGGCAAATGAAGCAAGGAGAACATGCCTGGAGAAAGGGATTCCTCGACTGGGGCAGCTATTTGTAGCAATAAGAGGCAGGCTTTGAACAGTTGTTCCATGTTTTAAAATAAAATTCTATGAATCTTAGTAAAGGTTATGGAAACTTCATATTTACTTTTCTGCCAGATATCCCAAAGATAACTTTGCAGCTTGAAATGAAGGCCAGCAGGTTTGCAGGAAAGGTTGTTGTTTTTAGATGCTATTGAGTTTTGCCACACTTCCTTGGTTTGTAATTTTCTGTACATTGTAAATTTCTGTGCCTAAACACCTGCAAAGAGGATGTGGTTTTTGCTTGCTTCTGAAATGGATACAGCAGTTTTCCAAGGAAGCAGTTGGCAGGATGAGTTCCATACTGTAAAAAACCCCAGCAGACCCCTCCTGGAGATCAGCTGGCTCCACTATGTGTGCCAGCCTGTGCAGGGACCTGGTACATGGCAGGGCAGGGTAGGGTGTGCCCACCTGTGAGCAGAGCCTGTGCCATTCCTTTGAAAACTAGTTTGCAGTTCTCAAATTTTGTTGACATTCCACAAAATTCCTGTGAAATCCACTGGCAAATCTCATGTTTAACCCCTGGGATTTTCATCCTTAAAGAGGTGTTCAAAACGAGTGTTGCTGGTTCCTTAAGCTGTTGCAAAAGAACCTCTTCTCCTCAGCACTGAAAGTGTAAACATTTGCAAACTGTAAACTTATTTTTGTTTGGTAACTCCAATAAAGGAGCTCTTTATAAATCAGTTGTGAAATAGATCCATCATAATAGTGCAGTGAAAAACCCCTGCTGTGATTGCTTCCACTTCTTTCACTTTATGGCAGTGTTGTTTTGTATCTCCTAATGTTGCTTTGAATCTCCTAAGTAATGCTTAATGCCGTAAGATGTATTGCTGTGCATAAAAAGGTGTTTTTATCTCTTGATGTTCAAAACCTGGGGAGAAAAATGTGTCATTTAATAGGAGAATTTGATTCATTCTGTCCTCTTCTATTTTTGTAATTGCAGAGCAGAAAATTCCTGAGGAAGATTACATCATTTTGATAGATGGTTTGAATGATGCTGAATTCCATAAACCTGATTATGGTGACACACTCTCTTCATTTCTGACAAATATCATCTGTAAGTTTCCTCCCTGGCTGAAACTCATTGTGACTGTAAGAACAAACTTCCAGGTAAAAACATCTTTTAACTTTTCTCTTGCCCTCAAAGACTAAGTGATTTTGGGGGGGAGGAAAAACTCTGGGTGTAGAGGAATTCCAAGTAAAGATTCTTGGGTTTTTTTCCTCCCTTCCTTTGTTGTTGCATGTTTATTTACAGTGCACAAGTGTGATACCTGAAGGCTTTTTGTGTTTTGAATCACTTTGAGTATGCTAGTGGAATCAATAATACAAAGAAGTAGTGAAATCAGACTGTTTCCTTGACCTTCAAGAGTGAAATGGGCCAAGGAATTTCTTTTTAACCTCTCTGGTACTCATTACAGAAGAGAAGTTTAGCAAAGATGCATTGTTGAGTTTTTGCTGCTGGAATACTCTAATGCCTGTGTGGTTTGTTTTCTTTTTTTCCTACCTCTTCCCCTCATAGGAAATAGTAAATTCACTGCCCTTTATCACAATATCCTTGGACAATTTTCCAGATAACAAAGAAATTCATGAAGACTTGAATGCTTATATTCAGCACAGAATTAATAACAGCCAAGAGATCATAAACAACATATCTTTAAATGGAAAAGCTGATGCATCTATTATTGGGAAAGTGAGTAACCACCTGATCATGAGAAGCCTGGGCTCCTACCTCTATCTGAAACTCACTCTGGATCTTTTCCAAAAAGGTCACTTAGTAATCAAAAGTGCAAGCTACAAGGTTGTTCCAGTGTCTCTGTCAGAACTGTACTTGCTGCAGTGCAATATGAAGTTCATGACAAACTCTGCCTTCGAGCGAGCCCTGCCCATATTGAACGTGGCGCTGGCGTCCCTGCATCCCATGACAGATGAGCAGATCTTCCAAGCTATCAATGCAGGCCAGATCAGTGGTGAACAGAAGTGGGAAGACTTCAGCCAAAGGATGGAGGCCCTCTCCTGTTTTCTGATCAAAAGACGTGACAAAACACGGATGTTCTGCCACCCTTCCTTCAGGGAATGGCTTGTTTGGAGAGCAGAGGGCGAGAATACTGACTTCTTGTGTGAGCCAAGGTGAGTGGGACCTGTGGTGTACCGTGGCCAGAGAATCAGTCATAGAATCATGGAATGGCTTTGGGTGGAAGGGACCTTAGGGATATCTACTCCAGCCTCCCTGCTTTGGGCAGGGACACCTCTCAACTAGACTTGGCAGTTCAAGGCCGCATTCAATCTGGCCTTGAACACCCATAGGGATGTTCATCCTCAGCCCCCATCCGCAGCCTCTCTGGGCAGCCTGTTCCTGAGTCTCACCACCCTCTTACTGAAGAACTTCTTCCAAAGATCCAGTCTACTCTGTCAGCTTAAAACCATTCTCCCTTGTCCTGTTGCTGGACACCCTTATGAAAATGCCCTCTCCAGCCTTCCTGTAGGATCCCGTTAGGTATTGGGAGGCAGCTCGAATGTTCCCCCATTCTTCTCTAGGCTGAGCAACCCAGGTTTCTTCAGCCTGTCCTTGTAGCAGATCCAGCCCTTGGATCATCCTCATGGCCCTCTTCTGGGCTTGCTCCAACAGCTCTGTGTCCTTATGATGGGGGACACCAGAACTTGGATGCAGCATTCAAATTGGGGTCTCACAATAGAGCAAAGGGGCAGAATCCCCCCTCAGCAGCTGGGTTTGACATGATTGCTCAGCAACATCTGCTGAGAGGAAAGAGCAATGGTAAAGTACAAGCACACTCAATTTCTTCCACAATGAAAAGTTAAACATGCTTATAAGTAGAGCTGACCAGAAGTATCAGAGGTTACAATGCATACCTGACTTTGTAGAATATGCAGTTTTGCCTTTGACTTTGCCACCTTCCTGGAGAAATGAGAGTACTAGGTTATTAATAGAGCAAAATTGGTGAGAATGACATGCAGCAGCACCTTGTCTGTTTAGAGCACAGGAATAGAAAGAACAGATTGTTTGGGCTCTTTTAGACGTAAAAACACTAAGGCATTTCATTCTATAATTATATCCTCATGGCATAGCTTCAGTTTGTTCCATCTCACCTTTGACTTAGCATGAATTACTTAGCTTGGAGGCAGTGAAGCTGTTCGTGCACATTCTCCCAGCCTGCATCGTCCATTTGTTTTATGCTCCTCAGGGTGTTAGTTGTTTTGGGTTTGGTTTGGTTTTGTTTCTTTTTTTTTAACATAAGAATAAATAATTCTGCCATTTAAAATTGTCACCAGCCCAGAACCCTCTGTGTGTTGGGGTGGATGTAACCAAGGTGGCAGTGCCAGGGCTGCTGGCTGTTCAGCCCCACCATTTTTCACCTTGCCAGCTGCATGCTGGACCTGTTGCATTCCTGAAGCATGACTGCCTGCTCTGCTGGGAGGTGGAGCACTGCCCACTCTGACATAGAGCTGCCCTCCTTGCAAAGCTCTCTTCAGAAGTTTCTGAAGATGGGGTCAGTAGGGCCCTGCAAATTAATCCCCCAGATAAATGGTCTAATTAGCATATGGTTAGTTGTCCAGTTCCACTGCTAGGGAAGTCATTCTGCCCCTACACTCAGCACTGGTTAGGCCACTCCTTGAGTACTGTGTCCAGTTCTGGGCTCCTCAATTCAAGAAAGATGTTGAGTTGTTCAAACAGGTCCAGAGAAAGGTAACAAAGCTGGGGAGGGGTCTGGAGCACAGCCCTGTGAGGAGAGGCTGAGGGAGCTGGGGGTGTTTAGCCTGGAGAAGAGGAGGCTCAGGGGAGACCTCATTGCTGTCTACAACTACCTGAAGGGAGGTTGTAGTCAGGTGGGGGTTGGTCTCTTTACCCAGGCAACCAGCGACAGAACAAGAGGACACAGTCTCAAGCTGTACAGGGGGAAGTTTAGGCTTGACCTTAGAAAGAAGTTCTTCACAGAAAGAAAGATTGCCCATGGATTGGGGCAGATTGGAAGAGACCTTAGAGATACCTATTGCAACCTCCCTGCTTTGGGCTGGGACACCTCTCAACTAGACTTGGCAGTTCAAGGCCACATTCAACCTGGCCTTGAACACGCCCAGCATGTTCATCCTCAGCCCCCATCCACAGACTGTTCCAGAGTCTCACCACCACCTTCTTACTGAAGAACCTCTTCCAAAGATCCAGTCTACTCTCAGCTTAAAACCATTCTCCCTTGTCCCATTGCTGGACACCCTTATGAAAATGCCCTCTCCAGCCTTCCTATAGGATCCCCTCAGGTATTGGAAGGCAGCTCAGATGGCAGATTGCATATTGGGGCTGCCCAGGGCGATGGTGGGGTCATGTCCCTGGAGGTGTTTAAGAGGAGAGTGGATGAGGCACTGGTGACATGGACTGGTTGATTAGTTAGGGGTGGGTGATTGGTTGGACTTGATGATCTCGGAGGTCTCTTCCAACCTGGCTGATTCTGTGATTCTGTGTGGTGACCATGTTTTCTCAGGCTTCTGCCATTCCCACTGTTTCCTAGAGCACTGACCACCAACTAATGTAGATGGACAATTACTAAATACACATTTTATCTCAGATGTCAAAGGAATTCACAGCATCATAGAATTGTGTAGGTTGGAAAAGACCTGCAAGATCAAGTTCAGGTATTAACCCCAGCACTGCCAAGATTCAGATCTCCTAAAAGGACTGGGTTTTTCCTGAGGTACCTGCAGTTTCTGACTGGGAGATGGAACAAAACAGGAGGGGAGCAGCATGCAGATCAGTGTCCAAGGCTGCACTGTTTCTGACGTGGGCCTCCTAGGAGGTGACAGGAGAGAAATGTTAGGAGTATGTTTCAACTTGAAAAATTGCTGTTTCTTCATTCTTTGCATTATTTGGCTGTGGAAGGAGCTTTGGATGTCATGGCATGTGTCAGAAGTCTGCCAGAGAAAGCTGAGCATGTGACAGGCATGTAGCCATCACAATATCATGTAAAGATCTTTACTGAGAGGACAGTTGTAAAAGCAGTTCTCTCTCCCTCCTTTCTGCTAGGAACGGGCACTCTCTGCTGGCTTTCATGTTCTCTCGACAAGAGGGAAAGTTAAACCGCCAGCAAACGATGGAACTTGGTCACCATATACTCAAAGCTCACATTTTTAAGGTAAATTTTACAGTTTGATAGCTTTTATGATCTATTCATCTGACTGCATCTCAGGGAGTCTCCTCTGAGCTGCTTTATTTAATGCTTTGTTAGAAGCTTATGCAAACCACCATGTTGTAGTGCTAACAAACAGAACTGTTGTTTCTCTTGATACTGCTGAGATGTAGCTATCAATTTGCATTTCCTGTAGAGAGATTTCCTCTTATATCATTTCTGTTAGGGTCTCAGTAAAAGGACTGGGATTTCTTCCAGTCATCTTCAAGCCCTGTGGATTGGTTACAGTACTGATGGACTCTCTGCAGCCCTCGCCTCTCTGAGGAACATCTACACACCCAATGTGAAGGTAAGGGAATAAGCACCATCATGTGCCACTGTTGCTGGGACTCTGGTGATGAATGTTGAAATCAGCATCGCCTCTTAGAAGAAAAAAAAGCCACCACTCTGCATCTGTAACTGAACTCCTTTAGGACAAGTCTTCCTGTGCTTTTTTTAAGCTGTTGTTAAATTCTAATTCAATTTTCCTTGATAGTTTTGATGGAAAGAAAGGTTTCACTCTGGTTCTGAGGCACTCATGCTCTGTAGCAGCGATCAATGTGTGGATGCATTCTCAGGGGTCAGATGTGCCACCTGGTTTGCTGGCCACACTTCAGCCATGTTTTCCTGCATGGGCAAGTACCCTGAGAACTGTAAAAGGAGAAATACTGTGAGTGAAAGGATGTAAAATGCCAGATCTTTGCTCTGTTATTGGAGTCCCTGGATTATGGATAGGAAAATCCAAAGGGAACAGCTGCAATTCTAGCCAGCTGCTAAGCCTTTTGATTGGTAATGTGTGTGGACTTGCACACACACTCACACCCAGGCTCTGATGACTTTGTCAGATTGCTTTCTGTGCAGTCTGGTTCTTTATTAATAGAATCAGTTACAGAGTTGCAAGTCACAGGGATGAAATTGTGGTGAGGAAGCAGAGATCCTCACTCAGGGAAGAGCTGAGTCTCCTGCTAGGAGTACAGAGATCAGCAATGCAATAATCTGTTTGCTAACAGATGATTTTAAACTTTCATAGTGCTATACATGAGACAAAAAGTAACATCTGCATCAGAATTAGGTAGGAACATGTGAATACCTGAACTGAGACATCAAGTCTCTTGATGAGACAAAACTGGGGAGAAATTGTTCTGTTTAAATTCAATTTTAGGTGAGTCGGCTGCTGATCTTGGCAGGAGCAAATGTGAATTACAGGACTGAAGTACTGAATAATGCTCCAGTGCTATGTGTTCAGTCACACCTTGGACATGAAGAAGTGGTCACTCTCTTGCTGGAATTTGGAGCTGCTATTGATGGAACTTCAGAAAATGGGATGACAGCACTTAGCTACGCAGCCGCTGCGGGCCACATGAACATAGTTTCACTGCTGTGCAAAAGAGGTGCAAAGGTAAGCAGGTGCACAAAGACTGCAGTGTCTACAGCCAAAAACAATCCTGCAGAGGCCTAAGAAAGGTGATGTTGCTATACAATTCACACACATGGACTTGAGGCAGGGCAGTGGGAGAGTCCAGAACATCCACACAGGCTTCCATGAAGCATTTTCTACATAGCTCATCTGTTCAGCCAGTTCAGGTCTACCTCACTGTGCACTTTGGCTAATCTGTACTGCATCAGCTCGTCCATGACTGTGTCATGGGAGACAGTGTGAGAAGCCTTACTGAAGTCAAAGTAGGCAGCATCCACTGCTCTCCCCTCATACACCAAGCCAGGTGTAGATGGCTGTCAGTTTTGTCAACCATGATTTCCCCTGGGTAAATCCATGCTGACCACTCCCAATCACTCTCCTGTCCTTTGTATGTTTGGAAATGGTTTCCAGGATTAGTTTTTCCCTAACCTTCCCAGTGACTGTGGTGAGACTGTTTGGTTTGTAATTCCCCGATCTTCCTTCTTGCCCTTCCTGATGATAGAATTGACATTTGTTCTCTTGCAGTGCTCAGGAGCTTCTCCTTTCCATGGCCTTTCACAGGACTTTCTAACTTTGGACATTATTTTCCCCTCAATGCAGGCTGACTATGTAGACAAGAAAGGCCAGTGTGCATTGGTCCATAGTGCTTTGAGAGGACATTGTGACATCCTGGAGTACTTACTCAATGTTGCTTGGACAGCTACTTCTTCCCAAGAACAAAGTTCACTGAGAAAAAGCCAGGCACTGCAGCAAGCTCTGACAGCAGCTTCCAGCATGGGACACTGCCAGGTAGGTTGGGTAGCTCAGGTGTTATGTTTGAATTCATGAGAATTGTACAGCACTGCTTGCAGCTATTTTTAAAAGAGGTTTGAAAAGCAGAACTGTTGCAACTTAAGATATTTGAAGTAGTTTGCATTCTTAGCAGCTGGCTTAAATTAGCTGCAATTAATTATCCAATAGTATTATTTCCTTCAGGATTTGTTTATATGTAATTTTCTGTCTACCTTTTCCTCTGCGTTTTTGGAAGTTGACTTCAATCTCTAGTGGTGATAATGATGTGCTGTATCAGTGATCCACCCCAGTATGGTATTCTACTTCAGCCTGAATTATTTTGTTGTCTGTAGTGTAACAAATTCTCTGCTGCACATGGTTGGCTTTTTAACCTGACGCACTGTCAAGGCACTGACATCAGCTTACTTCAGCCTGGTGTCACCTAAGACACAAGCGTGGGGTTGTAGGCATGTCTGTGATGAGCAGAGTTACTCAGCATTGCAGTCTTACTCAGTGAAAGCAACCCTAGAAGTAAATATAAGAAACACACAAGATGCTTTAGATAGTTAGGTAATGCATGTCTCCTGTTGGGTGAGAAAATAAATCTTAACCTTGCTAGCCAAGTAATCAGTAAGTAGTGACACCTGAATAAAAATGGCATGAGGCTGATGGGAGTTCCTCTGGAAGTATTATAAGTAATGTGCCAAAAGTGGAGCCTTAACCACCTCTCCAGTAAAACCCTTCCAATAATTACTTCCTTTTAGATCTCTCTTTAATTGTTACAAAATCAAGAACCTGATCTTTTAAGTTCTTTACATGATTCAGCCATAGAAATGTCTATGTACAGCTAATTGATTATGTGGTATGGAAGCCAGCACTGTCACATTTGAGGATTCTGAACTGTGGGTAACTTGAATTCATGGACAATGCCTTCACTCTCATAAAAGTTCCTGTTTGCTATTCACTGATTAAATGGAAGCTCCTGAGTATCATCAAACTAGGTCACATCAACAATAAATACTTGCTCTTACCTGAAAATGTCCACCTTTTCTACTTGTAGGGCAGTAAGATGTTTAATTCTTCTTAGCTGGAAAAAAAAAAGCCCTGTGTGTGTCATCAATTTGTAATAAACTATAGTCTAACGTTTTGAATTTCAGGATTTTCCATATATTGTGTTCAGCTCTTCTCTTACAGTCTGAGAACACAAACTTTCTCCTTTCCTGCCACTGCTTTTTCCCACAGCATCAAAAATTAAGCATGGTTTTACTGCCTTCCCTGCTGGACTCTCAGTGACAATGTTCTGTGTGGACCTGGCACTTAGTGACATGGTTTAGTGTTGACCCTGCAGTACTGGGTCAAGGGTTGGACTGGATGATCTTTGAGGTCTCTTCCAACCAGATATATTCTGTGATTCTCCATTAGAAAATTCTGTTTAAAGTAGCCTTCAGGAGAGGTTTTTGTTTAATAATCTTCTACTAGGAGTTGGTTACAAAACAAGAGGTTTCCCTAACAAAATAAAAACACAGCAAAACTTAATTTCTAACTCATCTCAGGTTAACAATTAGCAACTGACAGAGGTATGTTTACTAGCATTCTGTGGGAAAAGTTTGAAACCCAGGCTCTGGGTGGCCTGGTCTAGTTGAGGATGTCCCTGCTTTTACTGCAGGGGGAGTTGGACTGGGTGACCTTCAGAGTTCCCTTCCAGCCTGGACCATTCTATCATGACTATAGACAATATAAAAAGAAAAAGCCAGGAATCACCAGCTAATAAAATGTATGCAGATACTATTTTTTCCCCACTCCTCTGTTTTAGACAGGATGGAATTTCCTCACTTCAACTGCAATGCTTTATTTTTACTTTTAGCATTGTTTGTCTTGATTATTCTGGTATATGTAGGTCACACTGGAGCTCATTGGATCATAATCATGCCAAACATCCTGAACCAATTAATTGAAAGGCACTGGGCTTGTTAAAAGCTGCTTTCAACAGCATTCAGCCATCTTCAAGTCATACTAAAAATCACCCAGACCTTGCTTGAACTTGATTCCTATGCATTGAGAGAAGCACTCTCACTTACTTTAAATCTTTTACCCATTGCTGTGTCTTGTTACAGCAAATGGGTTTTGTGCCTCACTGCATCTCTGCTTTGACAGGTGGTTTGCTACATCTTGGCAATCAAGAAGGACCTTGACATAGACATCAATGAGACTGATGCCTTGTGGGGAGAAACAGGTATGGCCTTTCTCACAGTTTCCCTAATTCAGCTGTTCACTGAAGAAGTAAGAGCTTTTAATACTGATTTTTATTAATTTCAGGGTGGGGTTCTTTGTGATAAAAGTCATGGGGAAACACCAAATTTTTAATGACAAAACACAGTTTGTAAGTGTAGGGTTTTTAACTGACTCAACCTACCCATGTGATGTATTGAAGAGTTATGTGATATTAAAATTACTGTACACCACTGCCTTAAATTGAAAGTTGTCTGTGGAAATAGTGCTTTGAGCTTCAGTGCAGATGATCTGTTTGAGAACTTCTAAAAAAACCTTATGTGTTTGTAGGATTTGTTAGGTGATGGCCTCAATTTGTCTTCTGACACCTGGATAAGGATTAGGGAGATGTGTTCACAGGATGCTGGGGTTGGAAGGGACTTCCAGAGATTGAGTCCAACCCCCCTGCCAGAGCAGGACCGTAGAATCCAGCACAGGTCACACAGGAATGCATCGAGATGGGGCTTGAAAGTCTCCAGAGAAGGAGACTCCACAACCCCTCTGGGGAGCCTGTTCCTGTGCTCTGTGACCCTCACAGTGAAGAAGTTCCTCCTCCTGTGCTGTAGTTCGTATCCATTGCCCCTTGTCCTGTCACAGGGTGCAACTGAGCAATGCCCCCTCCCCCTTGTGCTGTCGCTGTACTGTCAGTTACACCTTGAGACAAAATGCTGGCACTGACAGAATCACAAGTGTAGAAGTTTCTGGACAGGACAGCTTGTTTTGCCTTTAATGGGTATTTCTCAGGTATTTTCCAGTTCTTCAGATCTAAACAGCTGATAATTGTAATTGCAAGAGTGAAGCATCAGGGAGTGAAGAGTGGTTAGAATATTGTTTTAAAAAAGAGACTTCAATGCTTCCTGCAGTGTTGGTAATTTCATCTACTTTCAGCATCTGTTAGAGTTTAAAAATACTTGAAAATGCTAAAAAACACAACAAATTCACAATTGGACTCACCTCTTACTGGAAAATAGACTTTATTAGGTTGTAGTAAATGGAGGGGTGAGTCTCTCACTACTTCCTGCAGAAGCTACTGCCCATGGCCCCATTTTCTACAGAGTGTTAGCATCACTGATGCTTCAATACAAACAGCAAAAGCGTTTGAATTTCTTCAAGCTCCATTTCAAGCACACAATGAGTTGATGTAAGCAAAATGGAAGACGAGGGGGAAAAAATCATGGTGGGGGAAATAGTTCATTGTCAAGCTTCAGTGAGCATCCTAGTGAAAAGCACAGAGTGTAACCAGCTACAGGAGAGAAGGTGGCAAGTGGCACTGCTGCAAGGTTTAAACTTCACCCTTCTGCTGCTGAGCAGAGTCACAAAGTATTGGTGCCAGACATGGGGAGTTGTCCTGCTTTCTTACAAGGCAGATACTGTGAACAAAAAGATGCAGGGATATGTATCTTTCAGAAGCCTAAGATAAGGATCCCAGCAGTGGCTTTATCACTGTGCTGTCCAGAGCTGATTGCTGCTGCGCTCTTGGGCTGCCCCATCAGCAGCCTGCAGGGGGCTGTGCTCTGGTTGTGATGCTCTGGTGTTTGCAGCCAGGGCTCAGGAGGTGCCTTCTGTCTGTGCAGGAGTTGCCAGGTTACTGTATTTTAGCTGGACGTAAAGACACTGTTTGGCTGACAACTAGAATGTTGATGTCTCCTGTGTACTGGAAAATGTACAATAATCCCTTGTTGTCTAGAGCAAGGGTGAACACAGGGATTACAGCTCTGGATTGATAACCTGCTGGGGTTTTCACCATGAAAAACTAGGAAAACAATTCTAACTGATGCACAGTGACACTAAATTGTCCAAGTGTTATGTTTTGAGACTGGTTGCCTTTAAAAATCCATAAAGTTACAGACCTCCAGAGGCTGGATAGATACCAACTTCTTGCAGAGATCTGCTTTTTGGTATTACATCACTGCTAGGGATGGAGTAAACAGAGCTTCCTGAAACTTGAGTTCCAGCTCTTTTGTTGCATCCCAGCACTGTTACTATCTGCACCTTTGAGTAGGGCCTGATGGAAAGAGGTGAAGCTTTCTTGTCATCAAAATGTGATTTATGAAAAAGGAACTGTCTCAGGCTGGTGGGTTTATCCAGAATTTTCATAGATTCCTTTGAACCCAAAAGCTATGCACGTGATACAGTCATTACCTTGGAGAGCCACCTTTTTATTCAGCAGAGAACGTGTGTGGTTTATTGACTTGGCCTTACCGGATTCTAACTTGAGCCTGAAAACAGTGATGAAATTCTTAGGGAGCAGCTGAGCTGAAGCAAACGGGGGATTCAGTAAAACCCTTACAACAATGTCATGTGTCAGAAGATGTGGTAACACAGCTAAGAGCTGCTGTTGATGAATGTGCTTTCTTTCAGCCCTGACAGCTGCTGCAGGAAGGGGAAAGCTGGAGGTCTGCGAGTTCCTTCTGCAGCACGGAGCAGCTGTGACGAGAGCCAACAGGAGGGGGGTGCCTCCCCTCCTCTGTGCAGTACGGCAGGGCCACTGGCAGGTCTGGCACATCTCTGCCAATTAAAGGGATTCCTTTGGGAAGTGGGCCTTGATTCCTCCTCTCTCTAGCCCTCTCATAAATTAGATTATTGTTTCTACTGTGCCTTTGCATCAGCTTCAAAGGGACCTGTTCAGAAGCTCCCTTTTGAGGTTACTTGAAGCGATACAAGGGATTCGGAAGTACATGGGCTGCATGACAACCTTAGGTGTGATAGACCTCAACAGCAACACATTGGCAGTTAAAATAGTCCCTAGGCCAAGAAGAGAGGCAATTTCAGATCCTCTGCTGCTTCTGTATTAATGGGGAGAGACCCTTAGAGTCAGGAGCCTTCCTAGTGCTGGCCACTCCAGTCAGGAGAAGGCCCTGAACTGCCAACAGCACAGACCTGAGCTGTGCAGAATTTCTCAGTGATGGCTAGAAACCCCTTCACAGTATCACATTATAGGTTGGAAGGGACCTCCAGAGATCATCAAGTCCAACCCCACTGCCAGAGCAGGATCAATTTGGGTAGTCTGCACAGGAATGCATCCAGGTGGGGTTGGAAAGGCTCCAGAGAAGGAGACTCCCAACCTCTCTGGGCAGCCTCTTCCAGGGCTCTGTCACCCTCACTGGAAAGAAGTTTCTTCTCATGTTGAGGTGAAATCATCTATGTTCCAAGTTTGAACCTGTTGTTCCTTGTCTTATTACTGTGTACCATCAAAAAGAACTTGGTCCCCTCCACTTGATACCCACCCCTCAGATATTTATACACATTGATGAGATTCCTCTCTCAGTCTTTTCTTCTCGATACTGAACAGCCCCAGGATTCTCAGCCTCTCTTCACAGGGGGATGCTCAGGTCCCCTAATCATCCTTGTGGCTCTTCATTGGATTCTCTCCAGCAGTTCTCTTTCTTGAACTGGGGAGCCCAAAACTGGACACAGAATTCCAGGTGTGGTCTCGCCAGGGCAGAGTGGAGTCCTCTGTGCTATTAGGGCTAAAATCTAAGTCTGCAAACTGATTTTTAAACTGCTGTTTTCTCTTTCAGATTGCTAAGCTTCTAGTGGAGCATGGGTCTGATGTGAACTTAAGTGACAAGCAAGGCCGAACTCCACTTATGGTGGCTTCTTGTGAAGGACATTTAAGCACTGTGGAATTCTTGCTGTCTCAAGGTAAAAAATAAAGAGTTGATTTGAAGAGCTGCACAGCTGTCCCAGAGACCACAGCTGTGTCAGTGAGCTGACTGTCTTACTGAACAGGACATAACAAAGTTAATTTCCATTTGTACAGGCGCAGCTATTTCATCTTTGGACAAAGAAGGACTAACAGCTTTGAGCTGGGCCTGTCTGAAAGGGCACAGGGAGGTGGTTCAGTATCTAGTTGAGAAAGGTGCAACAACTGATCAGACAGACAAGAACGGACGGACCCCCTTGGACCTGGCAGCTTTTTATGGAGATGCTGATATTGTAAGTGGAGCTAACAGCAGAAATACAAAGCCTGTGTTGAATTTTCAAAATGCAAACCAAAGCTTAGAGGAAAGCTTGCTGACCAAAAGAGAGAGGAAAGGTGGGGAGGTGGCTGAGGTGCTTATGCTGCTGGCAGCTGGGCTGCAGTGCCAGGGTTTCCTCAGGAAAGCATTTTAGTACCAAGGTAGTTGTGACAAAGTCCAGCATGGTGCTGTTACGTTTTACAGCCTGCTGCTGTACAGAGCAGATGAAATGCAGAAAGCTTTTGCTTCTCCATCATAAGGCAGCGTTACTTGGCTTTGATGGGTACCTCACATGCTTTGCATGATGGGGGAGGAACTGTTGGAAATCCTTACCCTTACAAAGGTGTATTTCAAGGAAGGTTAAGTGGCAGCTGGAACATTTTGCTGTTCTGCCTCTCCTACCAAAAACATCATTACAGGGCTGTCTTATTTCTTCTCCCAGGTGCAGTACTTGGTGGAGAAAGGAGCACTGATCGAGCACGTGGACCACAGTGGCATGCGGCCCCTGGACAGAGCTATCGGCTGTCGCAACACGGCGGTGGTGGTGATGCTCCTGAGAAAGGGAGCCAAGCTAGGTTAGTGGAATCACCTCCTGCTCGAGAGGAACAGCCAGGTGTCTGCTCTGCCAGATGGCTGCTGGTGGTGTAACGAGGATTAAACAAGCAACTCTGGAAATAGACATGGGGGCTGTGGGATGTGTGTCTGGCAGGTGCCTGCTCAGGAGAAATCATCCCTCTCTTGTAAAGGCAGACACTGAAGGCTTACTTCAGGAGAAAGGCAATGCAAGGGATTGATTCTGTTCCTCTCTCTGCTGTATGTGCTGAGGAGGAGGCTACAGGAGACCAGTCTTTACATCCTTACTCTACCACAGTATACTTAAGAGGAGGGCTACAGGAGACAGTCTTTATGTGCTTACTCTATCACAATATACTTGAACAAGAAAATGTTGATTCATCTACTAGTGATACTTAATTCTGACACTATTAATGATTTAGATTTAAAACATCCTTTTACTAAGTCATAGCATTTGTACAGTTTTACAAGGGGTGGGCAAAAGAAGTTATCTATTATGTAACATCATCTAACATGTAATGTCAGTAAGCAGGTAGGTGGTGCAGGTGTGTACATGATAATTGCTGCATCCCTCGTTGCTTTAAATCCTCATTTACCATCATAAGTATGACCAAATACAGGTCCTTACTTAGGCCTGACCTTTACTATGACTTTCATACTGAGCTATATTGGCTTTAGACTAGGAGTAAAATGAGTTGGACTGTTTTAATACCTGGCTGCTTTCTTTGTGGGGAGGCAGGGGGCAGGTATGGATATATGAATTTATATATAATGCAGCTATATTTGTACACACCAATCCTAATAGTTGCAGGCAGGTAGAAGATCTGCTGAGGTTGGATTAGGATTTCTGGTGTGACCAGGTATCAGAGACACACTTTCTTCCCTTTCATCAGAGATCCTTAAAATTTAACTTGCAGGAAATGCAGCGTGGGCTATGGCCACCTCAAAACCTGATATTCTCCTTATTCTGCTACAGAAACTGATGGAAGAAGGAAATATACTGTACAAAGTAGGTAAATTATTTGTTTTATGGTAGTAGAGTGTTTTAAATGGACTTCTGTCTGAAGGGAGATTATAGTTCTTTGCACCTTCTTTGCACATCCAATCATGTGGGGAATGAGACCCTGAAAGAAACACTGAAACCTCCTGTGTAAAATTAATGAAAGACATAAGATAGCCAAGTGGACTTTCTTTCTGTTGAGCAAGTCTGTGTGAACATCTGTACCAGTCAGTTGCCTCTTAAAAGCAACTCCAAATGGGAGGTGCTGGTTCGAAAGTGCTGTGTTGAATGAAGTGACCTGTAGCCATCTCATTTTCTTCAGGGTTCTTTTGTGCACTATTTAAACACCTAATGAGGAAAGTGACAGCTCTTTGGATGCAGTCTCTTTGCTTGTGGTGCTCTATTACTCACGAGGGAGGCTGGAATTATTTGTGTGTGCTGTGTTGTTTCACCAGTGCAGCAGTGTTGCACGGCTTCTACTCTAGCTACAAGGCTTGTAATTTGTAGGGGTTTTATAAGGGCCCTCAAATATCTCTGCTACCTTATCTGTGATCTTTGTTCTGTATCAAGTGGCTTTGTATAGAACAGGAGAGAGACTCTGCTGTCAGGTGGACCTGCTTAGAGTTTCCCGAATTCTGTACAAGAGCCTTATGAACACATTTGGATAACTGACCAGGTGTGGTGAGCCTGAAATGTGTTGAGAGCTCTACCTGTAAGCAGATGCCTTCTAAGCAGCCTAAAGGATCACAGACTTTATGCCACAAAGGCTGTTCTGTCTGGGAAGCCTCTCCAGTGTCACACCTCTCCAGTGGTATGTTGAATGTGACTCACTGGTGGTCAGGGAAAAGGTGCCACCATGTCACCAGCACCAGCTCATTTTCTTCATGGTCACCTCCAGTTGCTGCTGGGCATCTGAGACCAGAGAGTGGGGTGAGACGCAGGGCTAAGATGTTTTGCAGTTTGTTAGAGCGGGCTGAACTGCCACTTGGTCTTTAGAGTGCTAAGTTTATTAGAGTCATTGAAATGGACTTCCCAGAGCTGTGGTAGGTCATCAGCTTCTTCAGCTTTTCCCACTATGCTCTGATTTTATTTGCTAGATGTTTTAAACTGATGGTTATTGTGCAGAGTAACATTTGAGCATGCTCAGGGTATGCAGTAAATTTTCACCACTTCATTAAGATGAATTAAATATAAAACATTACATGCTTATGAAAAGAAATTAACCTTGTAAAATATCAGTAAAGAACCCAGCTCCTTGAGGAGCACCTCTTGGTTAATGTCAATGGCTGTTTGCTAGAGTATTGCAATGGGAAGAGTTTGTGACAAACCTCTTGTTCCTTGCATCTGCAGAAAGGAAAGATGAAAGAAGCAGCCCAGCGCTATCAGTATGCCTTGAGGAAGTTTCCAAGAGAAGGATTTGGAGAAGAAATGAAAGCATTCAACGAGCTGAGAGTGTCCTTGTACCTGAATTTATCCCGATGCCGCCGAAAAACAAACGTAAGCTCTTGCTGATAGCCTCTCGGGCAGGCACTTGGGCTGTGGCAGTGAGGTTATACTTGGGACAATATAACACTGGAACAGGCTGCCCAGGGGGTTGTGGCGTTTCCCTCTCTGGAGACCCACCTGGATGAGTTCCTGTGTGATCTGGTATAGGTGATCCTGCTCTGTCAGGGGGGTTGGACTAGATGATCTCTCGAGGTCCCTTCCAGCCCCTAACAGTCTGTGATTCTGTGACATTTCTTGTTGCTGTTGTAGAATCCTTTTCACTGCACCCTGGGTTATGGGCTGTGTTGTGTCCAACAAACAAGAAAAGTTCATAACACGTTGCCATTGGGGATCTCTTACAGCTGTTCTTGTCACAGAATCAGCATGGGTTGGGTTGGAAGGGACTTTAAAGGCCATCTGGTTCCAAACACCTGCCATGGGTAGGGACACCTCCTTTTAGACCAGGTTGCACAGAGCCTGATCCATCTGAGCCTGGAACTCCCTGAGACGGGGCAGTGTAGCGTAGTTACTGTGCATGCAGAGCAGGGGGTTTGGAATGCTGAGCTGCTGGATGGCTTTGGTACTCTAAAAAGACTGAATGGAAACTGCCACCACTAGCCCTGGTTACTGCACAGCACAAGCTGTGTCTGCTGGCTGTTCTTGGCACCTGCTTTGCTCTGAGGGATTTCTAAGCACTCTATATAGGCAGCTGAGTGCTTTGCACAGCAGCACTCATCCTTTCCTTTCTGTGCTAGGACTGCCTCTCCTGTTGCCTTCCTAGACAAGCCTGCCTTTTTCACTTGGGGCATGTTAGCAGACACTGGCTCTGCAAACAGCTCCCACGTGTGGTGCTCACCACACCCCCCTCTTTTACACCTGATAATCCTGGGGTGCTGCACCTCACATCTAAAGCTGATGTTCATCTGCTTTTGCAGGATATCTCAGGATGTGGCTTTTTGCTGTTACTACTTTCCAGCCTTGTGCATCATCAGGCTCACTTCATTCAGGAGCAGGAAGGCCCTGTGCTCTGTGTGGCTGTTATAAAAATTAGACCTGCTTCTGCCTCATCCTCTCTGGAGCCCTCTGTGCCCCACTGCAGTCCTGCTTTGTTAATTAACAGTCTTTAGTTTACACAGCAAGTTGCTAAACTCTTACTCTGTTCTTGTTAAACAAAGACCAAATACTTTGTCTACTGCAGCTGTTCTCTCAAAACTCCACCTGCCTTATCAAAGCAGGCTCTGGACTAGTCCAACCCAGCTCCTGATTTTTCTCATCTTTTTCTACATTCCTGGGTCTTTAGCTGATTTTTTTTTCAAAACACAGTCTAAAGTCATTTAACCTGTTAAACATTCAGTCCCTTGTAGCATTTTGACATCTCCGGGTTGAAAATAACCACATCTTATCTACAGTGACGTTGCTTTATAGCTGCCTTGGAGTCAGTTTCCCTTAGACAGGAAAGGCAGGGGTGCCAAGGTGAGCGTCTGCTCTCAGTCTTTCAGAAGACATCTGCTCATGCTGCTGACTCCTGCACTGCACAGGTTCTCCACACTTCTGGAGCTGTACCAGAACCAAAGAGTGTATAGCTTGCTTTTGTTGTCAGTGTTTGTGTTGACATTCCAGGACTTTGGTCTGGCTGAAGAGTTTGCTACAAAAGCTCTGGACCTGAAACCCAAGTCATACGAAGCCTATTACGCTCGAGCCCGAGCCAAGAGGAACAGCAGGTACTGTCTGATTTGTGGGTGCACAGCTATTTTTAACTCCCTAACACTTGCAGTAACTTCCTCCTTCCCTTTTCCACTAGTTCTGTTTGGAATTGCGAAGGTCTTTGCCTTGTGCCCATTCTCTCTGTATTAGGTCTCTGCATCAACGCCAACCAAACCCAAAAAGCAGTGTTCTCACTCAGGTCGTTATTTGGCAGTCTAGGAAGTAACAAATGGCTATGAGGAGAGGTTATTCGACATCTAAGGGTGAACGGTTCTGCTGTTCCACATGCTCAGCAGAACGCAGGCAGCAGTGTTACTTATTACCAAGAATAACTGGGTGCTTTTACAGGACAGGGTATGGTGAACTGTGATCAGTTCAAGACACAAAACGAGGTGAGAGGATGAACCATCACCTTTTGAAGCTGGAGAAACACCACCGTGTAGAGGCATAGGGAGAGCTGCCTGATTGCATCTTTTCTATGCAGCACAACAAATGGTGACAAGGCTGAGTTCAGCAAGTCACCTACACTCAGGAGAACAGTGCAGAAGACAAAGCCTCAGTGCCTAGCATTAGCAGCAGGCTTCTGCTGTGTTCATGACAGAGCTGTTAAGATGCAAGGGGGAGGGTTTTCGCCCTAAAAGAAGAATTTCCTGGACTAAGTCCCTTTCTTACATTGTCACCTCCTGCAGCAGCAGGTGACAAATCAGAATATATCTTTGCAAGTGACAGAGGTGGATTATCTGTAGCAATGCTGAGACTCAAGTTCGCTCCAGGCTTTTTATTCAGTCACTTTCTTTTTCTCCTCTGAACAGAAAGCTGCTTGCTGCTCTTGCTGACTTACGTGAAGCCACACAGCTGTGTCCCAGCAATCAAGAGATAAAACGTCTGCTGGCTCGAGTGGAAGAGGAATGCAAACAGCTCCAGAGAACACAGCAACAGAAGCAGCAGTCTCCACAGCAGCTACAGCAGATTAACAGCTCTGATAATGAGGAGGAGGGCCTCACCCAAGGTGTGAAGGATAATTTTAATCTTCAGGACAGGGAGGATGAGCTGCCACACCCTGAAGAATCTGTCTACCCTCCACAAAGGCTGCAGCAGTCCACAGGTGCCTCCTACAGCAGGACCCTTCAAGAAGCCGTTCAGCAGAAGGCACAGTCTGCATCCCCTCAGAGGAGAACAGGCAGCAAATACCTGAGAGAACCAGGCTTGGTCATGCAACCAACGAAGCAGGCGCAGATCGTAAAAACTAATCAGCACCTGAGCTCCATCCAGCCTGGGTCCAAAACAGGAAGCAGCCAGGGCAGCACAAAGACACAGTCATCCTGTCAGCATCTTCCCCAGGGTCCCGTGCCAGTCCAACAGGCCAAGGTTCAGCATTTGGATGGGATACACAGTGTTCCCACAGGCCCTGGTTCTGAGCTGCACAGTGAGAAGGTGCCACTGACCCACTGCTCCCATTCACAGCGTGCCGAGGGGCTCTCTGCTCATCCCTTCACAAGCAAGTCTAAAGCTGCTGACCGGCCAACAGCCCCCAGCTCTGCAGGCCTCAGCGAGGCTAGGCAGCAAAGTCCTGCAGCCAGTGTTGCCTCCTCTAGTTCCCCAGCCAGCAGCACAATTCTTGCTGCCTCAAGCAGCAGCTTATCTTCAGCCAGCAGTTTTTCAGAGAGTATTAAGGGGCTGGGCCCAGATGTTCGACTCAAGGAGAGCTACGTTAGCCAGGGTCAGGGTGCTGCTGCTGAGCACAGACCTCGCAGTACCCCCTTCATGGGCATCATGGACAAGACTGCAAGGTTCCAGCAGCAGAATGCTCAGGCCAGTCGCACCTGGCACCCTCAGGCTTTGGATGGACTATCAACAAACACTGCTTCCGGGGGTGTTCAGTCTTCCACCTTTGAGCACTTCTCAGTCAGACACTACCAAACTAAAATCTACTCTGCTGGTGCTGCCCCAGGAGACAGCAGCCAGAACGGTGTGCAAGCTAAGGAATGTGAGGAGCTGAAGTGCCAAATACCCACCCACTGCCAAGATGGCAGAGCCCCGAGCCAGGCCCCTCAGCAGCCTCACCTCACCAAGGAGGCCCATCTGAGCCAGGTGACAGCCACAAAACCAAAGCGATCATTCATTGAGTCAAATGTATAGCTGTTGGCAGGGCTGCAGAGCTTATCTCAGAGCTTCACAGAGCTTTTACTGCTAGAAGGAATGCTGACTTGGCTGGTCCTGTGTGCAGTGGAGCAGGCCATCCCTGTAGGCCAGTGCTTAATGGGATACAACCACTTCCAACTGTTCCTACCACCACAGGACAGTTACAGTAACTGGAAGAGCAAATCTGTCTAGAAAGATGCATTTGGGATCATCAGGCCACCGAACCAGGACCTTAAGCAGAGAAATCCTTTCCATCAAGACTTTCCTTTTATGCAGGGCTTTAAGTCTTGGCTTTGGCTACCTTACAGCTCACCACTGACCCAACAGCCATGCCTCTGCAATGCCTGAGTGCTTCCATCCCAAGGCAGCAGTCAGGACGGTACCTGCTGCGCAGGGCTGGGAGCTGTGTGGGGTTTGTAAAGCAGAGAGAATATTTTAATCAGTTTCTAGTGGGATCTGACTGGGGTTGCATGATGTACATTTAGGAGGCATCAAGTGTTTGTGTATGAGCAAAGAAACATAAGCAGCCATGTAAATAGAACTATTTTTAGTAACTAGGAGATACCAAGTTAAATAAACAGTGATGTTTGCATGTGGATGGAAAGGCTGTGGCCATATTGGTCACTGCCCTGAAGAACACAACTTTAAGGCATATTAACAATAATCGCACTTTATCTAGGTTACCTAATCACCTTTGGGTGCTATCTTCAAATGATTTGTTGTTTGTCCCTGACAAAGGTACAGAACTGGTTGGCAAGTGTGTTTGTGGGAAACACGAGTGAGCGGAGTGAGGGCGAAAGCTTGGTGAGAAGTGTCTGTGCAGGATGAAGTTGTGAAGCTTTGGGGAGGAAACAAGGTTTTGCGGGGGTGAGACTGCTCTGGAAATCATCAGCTGCAGGGAGAGATTCTGCAAGCGCTGAGGTTGGTCAGCTCCACCTCTCTGTGTTCTATGGACACAGAAAGCAGCTGTGCCCACCTTGACAAACCCTTTTCCTGAGTTTGCATCATTATGCTTCAGCTTATTTATTGTTTACTGTTTCTTTGATATTTTGTATGTGTCCTATATTAGTCTTGTCCTGTAGTTCTATTTTTGCACAGCTACTGTATTTTTTCCATACAAAATAAAGATTATTAATATACCTGTGGGAGGAGCGCAGTCACCAATGGCTACAGGAGAAACTCTCCTCTATCCTCAGTAACAGAGACTAGAGAGACACGTGAGGTTTAAAATGAGAAAAAGAAATACGTATTAGATACATGGCTGTTTCTTACCTTGGTCTTAGCAAAATCAAGATTCAAAAGACTCAGAAGGGTAGGGAGGAGTTAAAGAAAACCTTATCTGGAAATGTGTGAACCTGAACACTTCATTTCCTAAAACAGAAATGCCACAAAGTTAAGTTACCAGTAACTTAAAAACTTTTCAGTAATTCTCTGAGAGGTTCCAACAGTGAAGACTTCCTTCCTGTCACACAATTACAGGACAGCTGTAGATCAGAACAGGACCACCCTTGTATCTGACACAGTGGTCTCCTTTACCTACATCCAATGTCAGTCAACGTCCACAAGTTCCAAATGCAGTGATTTATTTCTGCTGAGTCTCCAGCCAGCGACTGATGGCCATTTTCAGTGTCCTGTTTGGTGTGAGCAGGAGGGAGGGGAGAGGAAGATTTGTCATGGGACTCGATCGTCGTTTGTTGGTGATCCAGTTCTCCATCGCTTCCCTCTCATAGGAGTAGCCATCTACAAAGAGACCATCACAGGCACACATGTTACAGACTGTGCAGGAATTAGCTGATCCAGCCCAAAAGGCTTGGGAGGAAGGGCAGCAGCACTTCCCAACAGGAAAACTGGGATGGGAGAAAAGCTTTACCCATAAACTCCTGCAAGATTTGTTGCAAATCACATAATTAAATATATATTACAATAAAACTTTACACAGCAGCAGCAAGATCAAAATTTGGTTCAACTTTTTTTGGTTATCCTGAACTTTGTAACCTGACCAAGCTGCTTCACAAAGCACTGCAGCTGCATCTCTTATTGCTGAATGTTCACTGACCACGAGCAAGCTTGGTGAGTATTGCTGCTCCCCACCAGAGATGTCTTTTGGCAAACAAAGCATGCACCACATTTCTCTGTTCCTGTAGCAGCCATTAGAACACTTTCTGTAACTGCTAAGATATGCCCAGTTTTGTGTTCCCACACATCTCTTGACCTTTAAGTAATCAATCTTAGGCAACACCATTTAAAGACTTACCTGCTGCAATGACAGGATCCTTCATGAGCTCCCTTGTTATGGGACATAAAAACTCGTCAGGGACAGGAACAGAAACAGCCCTCACGTCCATCCTCAGTGATTCAATTTTCTGGAGGATTTTATTGCGCAGGCCCAGAGACTCTGAAGAGTTATTTGTAGGTGAAGTTAACAACACAGGCATGTAAAGCAAAGAGGTTGGTTCTTGCATTAATTAGATGGAGCTGTCTCTCCTGTAACTCAGCTGCCAAGACAGAAAGGCCTGCAGACACCCACAGCCACCACCACGAACAACTCCACTACATCACGTCAGTGTCACACCCCCAGCCACCCCATGGCTGTGCCTTTTCCCCACTCCACCATGCCACAGGCACAGTTTAACTGCCAACTGTGCCAGATGTAAAAAAAAAAATAATTGAAGACTGCCCTGCCAGAGGCACCCTGAATAAAAAACCTCAGCAACAAATCTTAGGATGGCTTTTTAATGTTAGAAAAATGCCTTTACTGACACAACTTTGAAAGCTTGAAACATTTCAGTTGATGTAAACATTGCTTGAAATTTAATACAAGCCATAAAATGTCAAGATCCAAACCAGAAAGAGCTGGCACAAAACTAATTCCAAGCCACAAACAGGCATTTCTCTAAATGCCCACCATGTTACAAAACATAGCACTGGCCCAGTGTCTGCCTGTTTGCAGGGCTGAGAAAAGTAAATCCATAGTACAAATATGAATAGCTCTTACATTCCAGGGACTGACTCCTCTTTGGAGTGGCTGCTGTGTCCTCCCAGTCATGCCAAATGGAATGACACACCACTTCAACATGCTCCCTTCAAGTTCCTGTTAGCTGCTGCCACACACAGTCACAGAGAGATGTCTCTCCCTTACAACTCGCCTCTTGTGTGGTATTGCTTTCCTGTGGCCCACAAAGAGACAACTGAAGAATGCCTGAACCTGTGGTTTTTAAAGCTTAATGTCCTCCTAATCTAAAAATAAACTGCAGGCACAGTTCTGGTTCTCCCAGGTTGCCTTCTTTTCTTTCAGACTCTTTTAGTTAGAGGCACTCAACCCCATAAAGCTAAGACATCAATGCTGCCTTCAAACAAGACACAAGGTCTGTTTGTAGGCTGTACCTGCAAATCACACTGCAGTGTTCTGTGCTTCATGAAACCTTTCTCTAGTGTGTGCACACAATCAACTAATGCATCACAAGCACCAATTCACACAGATTCACAAGCATCCCAAAAATGCTGCAGGCACTTGCTGCTACCCATTTACTGAGAATACACAATAGCTCAGATCCAAAAGAAAGCTGAATCTGTGTCTGAGACAGCAGTCACTCTTCCAACTTGATTGTCAGTAGATGGGGGAGAAAAATCTGACAATGAGAAAAAGGGCTTTATACTGTATAAACTGTCACACTATGATTTTAGCCTGAAAACATTGGAAATGTGTCCCAGATAGCAGCAATCCTCATCCTGCAGCAGCAGCAAACACCCCTCCTTTTAAAAACTGCTCTGTGTCAAAAACCCCTGCAGGTGTCACAATTCTTCCCATCTAGCAAACACTATGTTCCTGCTCTGGTTAACTTCCTATCTTCAGCACTAAAACAAGGATTTGACACAATGGTTCCTCTACTGCCTCTGCGGCCTGCCGGGGGAACGCAACAGTGCTCCCAGCTTTGCTGCACAATCCATCAGCTGCCTCAAACTGGGTGCCAAGGGATAAAACTCAGGCGTGCTGATAAAAGTCATCTCTATCAGAAAAGACAAAATATATAACCAAAGGAAAGAAAGAGAAAAAAGGAACCAAATAATTCTGGTTAGGACCAGACTTTGAGGACACCTTCTAAGATCTTAATCACAGACAGTTTTCTCTCAGGTAACCGTCTTGAGTTTGCACCTCAATTAACTACACCTCCTGATTAAATCTCTAGTCAAGGATTAAAGAATTATCTAAGGCACCTCATCTTCCAAAAACTAGTTACAAAAGAACACTTTAAATAAGATTTTGTGCATACAGACAGAGCACATGCAATTTTCTGTTTAATCTGTACTGAGCTTGCTCCCTCCTCAGTGTGCCTGTAAGGAATGGTGAATCACAAGAGATTCAAACTCTGTGCCAACACGTTGGGGTTTAGGCTCAACAGACCCAAAGTTTCTTGCTGAAGATCTGAAACAGGAAAGACCTTACTCATACCTTACTTTTACCATGAGGGTAGTGGAACACTGGAACAGGTTTCCCAGTGACGTAGTTGAGGCCCCATCCTTGCCCTTGACAGGGCTCTGGACAGCCTGATCTAGTTGAGGATGCCCCTGCTTACTGCACAGGGGGTTGGACTAGATGAGCTTTGGAGGTTCCTTCCAACCCAGACCATCCTACGATTCATACTTTCATGTGTCCCTTAGGTAAAACCTTAAAATCAGAGAAGGATGACCAAAAAGCCTCCCATCTTTGCTGGCACCTTGCTGATGGAGAGGACAAAGTCAGCCTGATCAGAGGTATCCAAATTCAGTTCATACACATCCATCCTTGGTTTTGGTTCCAAGGACACGCCCCATCAGAGCTGAACTGTCTTTAAGACAATCTGTTCTCTTTCCACATCTACCCTAAACTAGGACAGAGTCACAGGAAAAGAAGCTTTGTCCATGTGCTACAGAAGAAGGGAGAGTATTTAGAATACCTCCAACTTCTTTACAATCTGTGTTATTACAGCACAAAATACTTCCTATGGCACTGGCCCCTAAACTGAAGGTACAAAAATAGAGAGCATTGAGGATAATGTGACATTAGGGGGCATCAGCCTTGGTAATGAAATAAAAACAGGGAAAAAACATGGGTGTATGGAACTCCTAGCTTGCTTCCATTCATACATTTCAGAGGTACTCAAAAGATTAAAGGTTCTCTGGATTTCTATACTCTTACCAATTCTTAATTCATTAGCCAGACTTTCTTTAGTAAGATTCAGGAGCTCCTTGCCATCAATGTTATTCATTTTGAAAAGCCCAACAAAGTCTGCTAAGTCTTGTGCACAGAGCCAGGCTGAAACATCATCCTCTGACCAGTCCTCAACAGCCACCTTAGATTCATTTTCTACAGCACTTCCTTTGAAAAGATAAAAGACAGTTAACAAAACTCCAAGCAACACCCTGCCCCCAAACCCAGCAATTAACCCCCAGTTCCAACAAGAATGGCAGCATTTTCCCAAGTGTTCTCATTACAACCCATTCCCCAACATTCTAACAGCAGAAATGCCTATTGGACATCATGGGCTTTGTCTTTTACTATGAATTTTCAAAGTCTAAGGAACTGAACCTCTCAGATGCCTGCACTTCTGTCCAACTTGAGTTGAACTGAGGGACAGAAAATCAGCAGACACTGAAACGAGTCTCAACTCCAGACCAGGTTTACTCCTGTGCTTTGGACAAAAATCTATGTACCTTTGTTCCAAATAACTGTAACATTAATTATCCTGGATTTTACACCTGTAACAACTTCCTATTGACAATTATGCTTGCAATTAGCACATTTTCTTTTTAACTCCTTGCAAATGACATTGTCCAAGAAGCTTCTGGGAATATAACATTCAGAACAGCATTTAAGAGATGAGAATAAGAAATGGTGAGTAACAGAAAAGAAGATATAGCAGATTACTAAAATAAAAATACTTCTGGTACACCTTTTCTTGAAAAATCCAAAAGAGAATACCTCTGTAGGACATTAATAAGGTCAAAGGATAAATAGCATGCAGATAGCCTGAGGTTACAAACTGAATGTAAGAAAAAGTGGGGCTTCTACATCTTCAGAAAGTATCCCACAATACCATGCTTTAAATTTAAAGAGCAGATCACAGATACCTGCAGAGGCTTGCTTCAGGTCAAACTGCCATATGTTCACAGTTTTATCCATTGAACCTGTGGCAAGTAAGGGACTGCATGGTGCAAAAGCACAAGTTGTAACATATCTACAAGTAAAAGTAAGTGTGTAAATGTTCACAAGACAAGGAGGTAATTTCTTTTATTTATTATAACAGAATAATCATACTGAATTCTTACCTGGTATGCTGAGACAAAGTATGCAGGGTATTGCCAGTACTCTGCAAAAGAATATTTGTGAGTTTAAATCTTAAAGTATAAAAAGAATGTTCATCTGTTGGTACACTTCCTTTCAAGATAAGCAATAATAATTGCTGCTTGGAAGATGACAGAAATCGTATAACTTCAGAGAAGTTTGACAAATGCTGACCAGCAGCAGAATCAGGAACGCAACTTGAATTTTGCTGCTTGAAGCCCTCCTCTTCAGCTCACTGGAACACTGCTAGCCGTCAACAAGCAGCCTGCACAGAAGTGTCAGAGTAACAATGCAGAAATACCAGCTGAATTCATTACACCCATCCTGGCTGGCTGCTCATCTGCATACAACCTGGCTATGAATCTCGGATGAGAAATGCCCAGAAGTGCAGTGGTAACTGAAACTGAAGTGGACTTCATACTCCAGTCCTTCAACTGGGCTAACTAATCCCATCTGTGATTCTCCATCTGCCCACTAGATGCTACTAAAAACCAAAGTCCTCAATTTCCACACAGCTTTAACTGATGATTTGAAAGATTTTTTTTCCTCTTATGAAAGACACTGTCTCTTTGACAGGTACAGACAGACTGGAAGGATGAAGACCAAAGATATTCTCAATCACTAATTGATTAGTCAGCACTCCAGTTTTTTGAGCTGTCCATGATCAGCAAGGTGCCCTTTTTAAGGCTTTTACTGTCCTCACTCCTCCTCAAGTAGCTGCAAAAGTTATTCTCTCACCCAGTAAAAACCTAAGGACAAAAAGGTGACCAACAGTATTAAGAAACACGCTGCAGTTTTGAGCATCTTTCAATTTTCTGGGGTTCCAAAGAAATCTAAGTTCCAAAGAAGTCTAAGTTTCAAACTACTGAAACAAATGAGCCAAAATTTGTGAAGGAACCCAAAAATCAGTGATTTTAGTGAAAAATTGTGACCCAAATTGAAAAACTGTCAGTAAAATAGTAATTGCAGAGCAAGCTGGAGAAGCTTAAGATTTGTTAATTCTTCATTTTCAGCAAAATTGTTATTTTTAATGCTATAGAAGTACTAAAGGCAAGTATCACTTACAGGTGAACAGTGAAGGATATAACAACAGTATTACAGAAAATGCTTAGATTTTAAAGACATTTTACTTAATATTTAAAAATTTATTTCATCCTTTATTATGCTTCTATTTTGTGTGCACTTGATACATAATTAACTAAAGAATTTCTATTATCACCATTCCCAATTTTAGGCCAAAGCTACAGCCCTTCTTGCCTTGGAAGTTGAGATAGATTCAGGGTAACAAAAAAAAAAAATCCTTCTGCTTCATTGTGAAGATAATGTGTGTGTATGGAATTCATTGAATAATGCTCTCCTGTGAAGAGACCAAAGAGCAACCCCCTCAAAGAAATAATAAATAAATATTGTGAAAGCCTGACCAATTCTCCAGAGGTATTTTTTCCTCATATTCCTTCCCCTGCTCCATGTGCAGTAAATACTTAGGGCTTATACAGCTTCTGTTAGAATTTCTTTATGTTGATAAGACACTGCAGAAGCAGTGGTAATATTTCAAGACAACAACCCAGTTGCACTGTCCTGTACTTACAATTTCATGCACTATGACACACTTGTCCACAGACCTTAAAAAAAAAAAATCCACATTAAAATGATGCAGAAAAAACAAACCATGTTTAATTAAGAGGAAGAAAAAACCCAACACTTTTCCACAAACAAAATAAGAGCAAACAGATCTCTTAACACCACTTTATGAAAAGCCCCTCACTTCCAAGGACACTGAGGTGCTGCAGTGTGCCCACAGAAGGGCAAAGGTGGTGGTGAAGGGTGTGGAGAACAGGGCTGGTGAGGAGCAGCTGAGGGAGCTGGGGCTGTTCAGCCTGGAGAAGAGGAGGCTGAGGGGAGACCTCATTGCTCTCTGCCACTACCTGGAAGGAGCTTGGAGCCAGGTAGGGGTTGGTCTCTTCTCCCTAGTATCAGGTGATAGAATGAGAGGAAATAGCCTGAAACTGTGCCAGGGGAGGTTTAGGTTGGACATGAGGGACAATTTCTTTGCTGCAAGAGTTGTCAGGCATTGCAACAGGCTGCCCAGGGAGGGGTTCAAGAAACATGTGGGCATGGCACTTTGGGACCATGACTAATGGTCAGGGTGGTGGTAGGTCAACAGTTGGACTCAATGACCTTAGAGGGCCTTTCCAACCCAAACAATTCTATGATTCTATCTAAATCCCCTCCACCCCTGTCCAACCTTGAAACACCATCAACAATGAACTCCAGCACTGTGTAAAAACCAGTCATTAAATACAAAAACTCTGCAATTTCATGAGAACTTTTGACTTGGAGGATCTGCACAGTTCTGATGCAAACTGGCCCACACTCCCACTGCTACCCATTCTCTGTCCTTGATGTCTTTACAAGAAGTTATCTGTAAGGCAGATGCCCAGAATCTAGCTATCCATGATCTGCTCTCAGCACCTCCATTTATTTCTGAAAGCTTTTCACTTGCAAAGCAAGCCAGAGGAAGCAGTGCAATAAACACACACGACAGAGTGGTGCAATGCAATCAATACATAGCTCACAAAACACAGACTGCACAGCACAGTTATTTACCATGACAGCAGTTTTTCCTGAAAGACTTTATGAGGCAGACATTTCACTTACAACAATGTAAGTGAAAACAAGAATCTATTTATCTAATGGAAAATAACTCCAGATCACAGACAATCCATAATGATCTTCAAACACTGAAAAAGACTCCTTTAAAAACAACACTGAGTAAAACATCAGAGCAAGCTGATGTCTCCTGGAGCTTGTATGGTTTTTAAGTTTATTTGCTGGCTGTTGTAGTCTCTTCATTCTCCTTTGGAAGGCATCAGTTTTTCTGTGTCCATTTGAGATGACATTCAGAGAGCACTTCAAAAGCTGTGCAATATCCTGGATGTCAAACTCCATCACCCACAAGACACAAAACCAATTGGAAAGACACTTCAATAGTTCTGGAGGTCACAGAATTATTCCTTAATTATTGCAATTACATTCTGAAATCTCCAACTCTTTTCAACTTTCTGTTTTACAACACTGAACCTGGGCAGCCATCTGCATGAAATTTAAACACTTCAAAGGTAATGCTTACCCTGAAACTAGTATCTGCCCATCATGAGAAAAAGCACAAGCCAGAACTGGGGCAGAATGTCCACTCAATGTGCATTTATATTTTAGTTCAGCACCTAAAAATAATAATTAAAAAAAATTAGATATGGATGTATTTGACAAGGTGTAAGACAAGCTGCTTTTGGAAGTATAAAGCTGCAACCAAGATCTGACTCTGTGCTGTACACAAAAAAGGGGATAAAAAGACCACAAGGCAATTTCAACATCTTTGACTTCCTCACTTTGTAATCTTAGCATATCTAGGAGTGTTTTAGATAATTAAATGTGCATCTGTACATGCAATAGTCATTCTTCAGACTTCTATACAAAAGTGATCAGAAAAAAAATGCCCTCTGAAGAGGTTTTGCCCATCTGGTTTGTCTCTGCATAGCAGTCACACATCTAGACTGAAGTTCTAGCAGGAGGAAACACTTTCCATGCCTCCAGCTTTTGCTGAAGGCCAAGATGTACTGCAAGATGAAAGGAAACCTCTCCCTGATAGGTTTCAACCTCTCATCCTGCTCAAATGGTCACACTAGAAATGTTACTAGTTACAAAAAAAGATAACAATGCTAATTCAACCCAAGCATTTATCATAAAATTAAGTTTGAGGGAATTTGGGAAATTATTGGGTTGGGTTTTTTTCAGTCTTTACTTTTACAATTGTTGACAAATAGATCACTAAATAGAACCCACGGGGCACAATGTCACAAAGTGCTGCATGCCTAAACAACTGAAAGAAAACTTTCAACTTCTAGTTCGTTTGGCTGTGAATCCATGACAGCAGTATAAATTTCATCTTAGATGTTAAGTCACTAAAGGCTTAAAATACACTGGAATACGAAAAAAAAATTAAAAATCACTATACACACCTGAGGAATCTGCAAACAAAATAAGCCAGAGTTTGATCTGATTATCTTGACCACAAGAAGCCATCTGGAAGCATGTAAATGTATGTTCATCACCTGGTAAAAATTCAAATTTGTTACTGTGAATCAGAAGCACTGACAGGAGCAGCATATCAGTGAAGCAGAGCAGCATTCTTACATTGGAATTTGGCAAATTTCCTTCATCTCAGAAGTTCTATAACCATTTACAAGTAAGAAATGGGTATCATTGTTAGACTGCTTCCCAGAGCAGGGAGATAAAGACCAGAACAGGACTCATATTTGCTTTCTTGGTGGTAAATGTTTGCTTCCTGTATCTACTGAGTACAGCACTAGAGCCTTGTAAATTATATAGTTACATCCACCACTTCTACAGATCGTTAAGCTCTCAAACTCATCCACATATGCATCTACAAAACCTGAGAGTATCTGATAGTCCACTACCTTTCTTTCTTTCTTTTTTCAAGCCCTATACCAAATTATTTTTGCTCTTCTACTCCACAGAGCTGGCATACCAGCCTGACATGAGTCACCCCAACAATCCTTCAGTGGCATTAGCTCTGCCAGTACCAAGTCTAAGAATTCCTACAAGGATCACCAGGACTGAGGCTGGAAATCAGAATTCTAACACAAATTTTAAGGCCTCATCTCTCATCGCTCCAGCTCTGTATCTCTCAGCAATATCAAATTATTTACTGCCAAGCATCTTACAAAATAACTCCAGAGATTTTATCGCCATTTTATCTCCATGGCAGGGAGGTTGGAACTAGATGATCCTTGTTGTGGTCCCTTCCAACCCTGACAGATTCTATGATTCTATGATTTTTCCACCACAGAAAGTGTACTTCAATTTCATGTGGCTATTGCAACAAAATCCTAGTGCACACAGACCTGTCTGTTCACAGTAACCACCAGAGCTGCGTGACTGTGGCAGACCTCAGGACTCACCTGAAAACTGTTAAACATGAAAGCACCAAAGTGCATCAGGGCTGCCAGGATTTCCCAGTCAGGTTTAGATCTCAGTGTGCATTGTGACTATTTTCACCCAGACCCAGTTCCCAAGTCACAAGTTCTTACTTACTAAGAAACATTTTTGCAACAGAATAGCTAATACTTGCTGTTTCTTGGTAAGTAAGAACTTGTGACTTGGGAACTGGGTCTGGGTGAAAATAGTCACAATGCACACTGACTTTGAGACTGTTTTACAAGCTACCAACTTGTTAACAGGCTATTTACAGTGTTGTACAGGCAGAGATCCTTGGGATAACTTAGAGGAGGACTACACTGTCTTCCAGTGAGGGTCACTAGAAAACTTTAGCAAGATCTGCCAATTTCTTACCAGTGGGGCTAGGTAATTTCCCTGAACTTCACTTATTCAGGAGGAGGGAATAAACAGGGAGCGCTGCAACTGTGCAGTACTGCAGCCTTTAGTGGAACACATGAGATCCTAGGCTCATTGCTCCCCCAGATTCCTCCAACTGAGAAAGTGAGGCACAGGAAAAGAGTCTGTCTATTCATCCCACAGCTTCTTAGCTTTGCAGTTCTCTGCACTGCTTTAACCAGTTCTGCTCCTTGAGGAGCCAAAGTATGAAAGAGTAAAGTGGGAATAGTAGCCAAGCACTGCATTTTCTAACACCCTTGTCAGCCCTGGGCTAGGCTTCACTCTTTACAGTCACTGCACAAGTATTTTTCAAAACCATGGTAGGGTAATTGGCTACTGAAAGCTATTATAAGCATGCTAATCACCTTATTTGATGACCTAGATTCCTTGTCATCAACCTGACCACAACTTTTAGGCAGGACTATTCAGAATATTCTAAGCCATCAGCTCTTCCCAGTACCATTTGTATCAAGAGCACTGAAGACAAAGAGTATGAAAACAAAAGAGAGAGAGAAATAAAGTAACTCTATTTTCCCCATGTTCCTTGCCTGACAAAAATTAAGTGACTAACCAGAAACTGGCTGTGAAGAAATATCACAGCAGGTAACACCAAGATCATGTGCTTTTTCATTACACAGGCATCTCATTTTGTCATCCCAAACAGTTAAATCACCACACGATGATCCTGTGACAAAGAAGTTTCCACTAGGAGCAAACGCACAGGCCACCAAAGAACCATCTTTAACATTCCCAGATCTGAAAAGCAAAGAGTACACAGGATTTGAATTTAGAGTAAGCACTGCTCTGAATAAATGATCTCTAAAATCCATTGTGATACAAGCAGCCAAGCCATTTTAACTTATGCACTTTGGAACTTGGTAACAGAAGGGAGGGAAACTCACACCCACTGTGGGCAGAGAAGCAAAGTACAGTACAGCTGCAGGAACCAGGATCTGCTTTCTGGCTGCAGGAGGAAAAATGTGAGATGGCTTCCCAAGGCAATACATTTTAACAAAGTGATAAAATAATTTTCAAACTGAAGACAATCTGCACGGACTTACCATTTGAAAGACAAAAATGCATTGTTAAGCTTTTGTGGCAGGATGTATTTTAAAAGTCAAAAACAAATACAGAGCTATCATAGCATAGACTTACATGTGCACAAATAGTGAAAACAGACTCTCAAAACTGTTTTTAAAGGCAAAACCAAACACCTCCTAACCCATATGATAAGCTGCAGCCAAGAAAAATACTTTGTGAATTACGATTTGTTTTGGAGTACTCATACACAAAAGGAAGCAACATGAAAAAATACTGCTGCCCTTTAAGTCAAAGTGCCTTGTAAAACTCATCTTAAAGGGAAATTCCTAGCAGACAGAGAAGTGTGGTCAATCCTTGGGAAGGAAGTGAGGTCAAGCTAACACCCTTTAGGTTATCTGAGAGTGAAAGTGCCTCACTCCTTCTAATGGATGCTAGATCCAGCCCAGCATGCTCAGCAGAATCTTTAAGTGCTGTACAAGCAAATCACATAGCAAGACAGGCCAGTCTTATTTACTCTGTCACTGCATTGTGTAGAACAGCTGCTCATTCTCTTCTGCTTGATAAAACTTTTATTTACTGCCAGAGGTATCAAACTTAATGCCACAGAAGCCATGTCAATAAACTTTGCTGAGAATCTCTGCAGCAGACCCAGGACCCTTCATCGTTGAAAATGCATTACATTGCCTGGTGGGTTTATATACACCACCCTTTCTCCTTAGTGCAGCCTTTAAAACTTTCCTTCTTTCACACAAAAAGCTGCAGATTCTGCTCTGAAAACCTAACAGTAAAATAAATAGTACTAGACACATTCAGAGCAGGTGCTGAAGGCTCTCAAGGCCAGGTACCAGTATGGTAACTATTGAAGGGCAACAGAGAACACCTCAAAAGACACACACCCCCCCAGGAAACACATCCCAACTTGGTTTGGTGTACCTCACACCTATCACAGGGATGATGTAAATTGTCATCTTACTTCACAATTTGGTCAGTTACCACAGCTGAGTTGATAAAGAGTAGCTGCTTATTTTTGTTGTAAAATACCATCCATGTCAAGTGTGGTAAAAGGTGTTCTCTTTCCTTAGCATCAACACAACCAGCAGCTGTAAAAGAAACTGAGGACCACAGGTGGTTAACTAAAACGCTCCGGTCCAACAACTTTTAAGCACTCCGATCCTTTCTAAGCAACGCTCCGGTCCAACAACTTTTAAGCACTCCGATCCTTTCTAAGCAACGCTCCGGTCCAACAACTTTTAAGCACTCCGATCCTTTCTAAGCAACGCTCCGGTCCAACAACTTTTAAGCACTCCGATCCTTTCTAAGCAACGCTCCGGTCCAACAACTTTTAAGCACTCCGATCCTTTCTAAGCAACGCTCCGGTCCAACAACTTTTAAGCACTCCGATCCTTTCTAAGCAACGCTCCGGTCCAACAACTTTTAAGCACTCCGATCCTTTCTAAGCAACGCTCCGGTCCAACAACTTTTAAGCACTCCGATCCTTTCTAAGCAACGCTCCGGTCCAACAACTTTTAAGCACTCCGATCCTTTCTAAGCAACGCTCCGGTCCAACAACTTTTAAGCACTCCGATCCTTTCTAAGCAACGCTCCGGTCCAACAACTTTTAAGCACTCCGATCCTTTCTAAGCAACGCTCCGGTCCAACAACTTTTAAGCACTCCGATCCTTTCTAAGCAACGCTCCGGTCCAACAACTTTTAAGCACTCCGATCCTTTCTAAGCAACGCTCCGGTCCAACAACTTTTAAGCACTCCGATCCTTTCTAAGCAACGCTCCGGTCCAACAACTTTTAAGCACTCCGATCCTTTCTAAGCAACGCTCCGGTCCAACAACTTTTAAGCACTCCGATCCTTTCTAAGCAACGCTCCGGTCCAACAACTTTTAAGCACTCCGATCCTTTCTAAGCAACGCTCCGGTCCAACAACTTTTAAGCACTCCGATCCTTTCTAAGCAACGCTCCGGTCCAACAACTTTTAAGCACTCCGATCCTTTCTAAGCAACGCTCCGGTCCAACAACTTTTAAGCACTCCGATCCTTTCTAAGCAACGCTCCGGTCCAACAACTTTTAAGCACTCCGATCCTTTCTAAGCAACGCTCCGGTCCAACAACTTTTAAGCACTCCGATCCTTTCTAAGCAACGCTCCGGTCCAACAACTTTTAAGCACTCCGATCCTTTCTAAGCAACGCTCCGGTCCAACAACTTTTAAGCACTCCGATCCTTTCTAAGCAACGCTCCGGTCCAACAACTTTTAAGCACTCCGATCCTTTCTAAGCAACGCTCCGGTCCAACAACTTTTAAGCACTCCGATCCTTTCTAAGCAACGCTCCGGTCCAACAACTTTTAAGCACTCCGATCCTTTCTAAGCAACGCTCCGGTCCAACAACTTTTAAGCACTCCGATCCTTTCTAAGCAACGCTCCGGTCCAACAACTTTTAAGCACTCCGATCCTTTCTAAGCAACGCTCCGGTCCAACAACTTTTAAGCACTCCGATCCTTTCTAAGCAACGCTCCGGTCCAACAACTTTTAAGCACTCCGATCCTTTCTAAGCAACGCTCCGGTCCAACAACTTTTAAGCACTCCGATCCTTTCTAAGCAACGCTCCGGTCCAACAACTTTTAAGCACTCCGATCCTTTCTAAGCAACGCTCCGGTCCAACAACTTTTAAGCACTCCGATCCTTTCTAAGTAACGCTCCGGTCCAACTTTTAAGCACTCCGATCCTTTCTAAGTAACGCTCCGGTCCAACTTTTAAGCACTCCGATCCTTTCTAAGTAACGCTCCGGTCCAACTTTTAAGCACTCCGATCCTTTCTAAGTAACGCTCCGGTCCAACTTTTAAGCACTCCGATCCTTTCTAAGTAACGCTCCGGTCCAACTTTTAAGCACTCCGATCCTTTCTAAGTAACGCTCCGGTCCAACTTTTAAGCACTCCGATCCTTTCTAAGTAACACTCTGGTACAACTTTTAAGCACTCTGATCCTTTCCAAGTAACGTTCTGGTAGAACTTTTAAGCACCCTGATCGTTTCTAAGTAACGTTCTGGTATAATTTTTAAGCACTCTGATCGTTTCCAAATAACATTCAAGCACTTTGATAATTTCTAAGTAATATTCTGATATAACTGTCAAGCTCTATGACCATTTCTAAGTAGTGTTGATCTCCGCTTTAATAAAACAGAACAGCTGGATTTTTCTATCTGCAATACAACATTATTATTATTAATAATAATCTGAAAATATATACACACAAAATATCTACCCTCTTCTCATTGTAAACAAGACTGTCAAGAAGTATTTGGCACTCACCTGTACAGCTTCAATGACTGCATGTTCCAAAGGACTACACTGCCATCCGCTGCCCCTGACACCAGACAAGTGGAGTCAGGAGAGAATCGGCAGACTCTAACAGGACTGCTGCTGGGCTGCTCCAGCACTGCCAGCATCTGACCATCACCAGCGTCCCACACCACACTAGTACCATCTGTGGAACACGAAGCTAAAAAGTGTCCTGATGGAGAGAAGCAGCAGCAGTGGACAGCATATGTATGGCCTTTTAAAGGCGAGTAGGGGAGCTGGGAGAAGTCCTTTAAAGAATAAACACGAACTGTTTTGTCCAGGGAGCAAGTAGCCAAGCACGATGATGAGAAGGCACAGTAGTTGACATCATCACTGTGGTCTGCTAAAGTGTGAATTAACGTCACCATTTTGCCCACTTTGAACAAAAATATTTGGGAAAAAAAAAAAGTGCAACAGTTAGACTTATCTATGTCATAAACAAAACACACAGCCTTAACAAGACACATTCTCCAGGAAAAAAACAATAAATTAATTTTCAGAGACAGAATTTTCATCACAGTTTCAGCTTAAACTTAAACCAGAGATCAACCACAGCAATGATGTAAGAGGTTTATGACTTGGTGGTTAGTATTACCATACCTAAACTTTTAATATCAGCTGCAGTTCTGTAGTGGAACATGCAAGATTACATAGTAGCTACTTGGTCTTAGAGCAGTAGCAAAACAAGTTATTCTAGTTTAATTTATGCTAAGAAGTTCACTGTTCACGTTTGTTACAATTTGCAACCATACTAGAAACAATGGAGTAAATGGGCACTGTGGAATACAGTCATATCATTAATTAGGGCTGCCTCAGGAATACAGATGATAGAATGGGTTGAGTTCAAGGAACCTTTTAGAGCTAACCTGTTCCAAACCCTCTGCCATGAGCGGAAACAGCTTCCACTAGATCAGATTGCTTAAAGCCCCATCCAGCCTGGCCTTCAACACTTCCATAGATGGGGCATTCACAATGTCTCTGTTTCAGTCTCTCACTACTCTCATAATAAAGAAATTTTTTCACACACCCCATCTAAATCTACTCGCAGTTTAAAACTATCCTGTTCTATCACTGCAGGCCCTGATAAAATGTTTCTCTCCACCTTTTTTATTATTCCCTTCCAAGCACTGAAAAGCCACCAAAAGGTCTCCCCAGAGCCTCCTCCAGGCTGAACAACCTGTCCTCATAGCAGAGGGGTTCCAGCCCTCAGAGGACCTCTGTGGCTTCCCCAGGACCACCTCACAGGTCCATGTCTCTCCTGTGCTGGAAGCCCCAGAACTGGGCTTAACACTGCAGGCAGGGTCCAGCTTCACTCTCAATAACTTGAGGGATAACAGGAAACCATGAATAAATTTAGGGATATATATATAAAAAAATAAATATATATATATAATATATATCTTATATAAAATATATACTCTATTGTAATTTATTTTATATATATTATTTTATATATTTATTATCACATATTTAAATGTATTTATAGATAATAAATTATACATTTTATATGCACTATGAATATATTCTTTATTTTATATATATAAATTCATGCCAATTTAGTTAAGAGATTGGCTCTTTGAACACACTCTATTTTAGCTTCTCTGAATTTTATTACTATTCTCCTTATGAACATTGAACAGATTAAGTAGCATCAACAGTATCTCCTATCTGTAGAAAGAAAACCAACAAACTTCCTTAAAGTAATAGAAACTGAAGTCAGACCAAGCTTGGCATCTGGAAAGATGAAGGTGAAAACCACAGAATCATAGAATCAACAAGGCTGGAAAAGACCTCAGAGATCATCAAGTCCAACCTATCACCCAGCACCTCATGACTAACTAAACCATGGCTTCAGGTGCCACGTCCAATCCTTTTTTGAACACCTCCAGGGACGGTGACTCCACCACCTCCCTGGGCAGCACATTCCATGGCCAATTACTCTTCCTGGGGAAAACTTTCTCCTCACCTCCAGCCTAAACTTCCCCTGGCGCAGCTTGAGACTGTGTCCTCTTGCTCTGGTGCTGGTTGCCTGGGAGAAGAGACCAACCCCCTCCTGGCTACAACCTCCCTTCAGGTAGTTGTAGAGACCAATAAGGTCTCCCCTGAGCCTCCTCTTCTCCAGGCTAAAAACCCCCAGCTCCCTCAGCCTCTCCTCACAGGACTTGTGCTCAAGATCTCTCACCAGCCTTGCTGCCCTTCTCTGGACACGTCCAAGTGCCTCAGTATCTTTCTTAAATTGAGGAGCCAAGAACTGGACACAGCACTCAAGGTGTGGCCTAACCAGTGCTGAGCACAGGGCAGAATGACTTCCCTGCTCCTGCTGGCCACGCTATTTCTGATGCAGGCCAGGATGCCATTGGCCTTCTTGGCCACCTGGGCACACTGCTGGCTCATGTTCAGCTGCTGTCAACCAGCACCCCCAGGTCCCTTTCTGCCTGGCTGCTCTCCAGCCACTCTGACCCCAGCCTGTAGCTCTGCATGGGGTTGTTGTGGCCGAAGTGCAGCACCCGGCACTTGGATTTGTTGAATGCCATCATGTTGGACTCTGCCCATCTGTCCAGCCTGTCAAGGTCCCTCTGCAGAGCCCTTCTACCTTCTAACAGATCAACACCTGCTCCCAGCTTGGTGTCATCTGCAAACTTACTGATGATTGACTCAATCCCCTCATCCAGATCATCAGTAAAGATACTGAACAGGATTGGGCTCAACACTGATCCCTGGGGGACACCACTAGTGATTGGCTGCCAGCTGGATGTGGCACCATTCACCACCACTCTCTGGGCTCGGCCCTCCAGCCAGTTCCTAACCCAGCGCAGAGTGCTGCTGTCCAAGCCACAGGCTGACAGCTTGGCCAGGAGTTTGCTGTAGGGGACAGCATCAAAGGCCTTACTGAAGTCCAGACAGACTACATCCACAGCCGGCCCCACATCCACCAGGCTGTCACCTGAGCATAGAAGGAGATCAGGTTGGTCAGGCAGGACCTGCCCTTCCTAAATGCATGTTGGCTGGGCCTGATCCCTTGGCCAGCCCGCAGGTGCTGTGTGATTGCCCCCAAGATGATCTGCTCCACAATCTTGCCTGGCACTAAGTGACCTTAATGTCTTCGTTAGATTTTCAGGCGCTCACAACAGAAAAGCAGAACCAGGAATAAGAGGTTTCGGTATCAACAGTTTGCAGACTGGTTGGGGAGCACGGCACACACAGACCATTTATAAGCAGAGCGTTCTTCGTAACCAAATAATTTTCTCCAGCAGTTACAGTTTTTTCCTAACCTGCCAGAGGCTGCTCTCAGAAATTACAGCAGTTCCAGGCACTGCTGAGCACCCCTTTGCTATCGTCGCCCACAGTCTATCACCACTTAAGACTGCAGCAAAGGGCTCCAAGGATGACCGGTACCTCACCCCACTCTCCAATGGCGCCTTCAGGTAAACACTCGGCAGGGCCCCGCCTCGGCGGTTCGAAAGGCACCGCAGCGCTTCCGCAACGGCGGCGGCAGAGACCGGCGGCCCGCAGGGTCTCCAGCAAGCCGCCTCTCTCGGGCACGGCAGCGACACGTAGCCGCCTACAGACAGACCCAGCCGCCACCCACCCGCGACCCCCGCCTGAGCACACAGCCGCTACCCTCTCCCTCTGCGGAGCACTCCTCCGGCGCCACCCCGCCTCCAGGCCAATGCGCAGGCGCGAGTCTCCCAGCAGCCTCCCCTCGCTGCTCAGCGTGGTGCAGCCCGGGCGGCTGCCCCTGCTGTGGGCCGCGGCGCGCAAGGCGAAAGGAGAGGCAGCGTTGCTCCGTTAACCGACTCCTCGCTGCCTCGTGTCCGGCAGCAAGTCAACGCCGGAACGGATGCTGCTTTTACCCTGACTGTGCCGCAGCTCTTGCCCGAAACCCTTCAGATCCGGTGGTCTGGGTCCATTACACCCGCAAGCATGGTACCTACTCAGGTGCGATGGCGCCGTCGTTGGCAGGCGGGCTAAAGGCGGTTTCGGTGCCTGTCCGAGGGCAATGCGCTGCAGGAAGAGAGCTTGCGAAGAGCTTCCTCGGAGCTTCGGCATGGATGCTGATGTCTCTTCAGAACTGATGAACTCTGGATCGTGCAAGCTACAACAGGACCAGATGCTTCCAGACGAGGTATTTCTGAGAGTAACGGCTGCCTCTGCCAGAGCTGCAGGACTGCTGTCTCAGCTGATGAAACGGGAGGACCTTGACTGCCTTTCCCTGCCACTTCCCAGGCTGCCGCCAGCATGTCGCCCTGCAGAAGCTTAGGTCTGGCCTCCCACCCTCCAGCCAGTGAATAATGTGTGAATGAATGTGTGAGTTACCTACGAAGAGCAGCATCACTGAAGGCATTTCAAACAAAACTCCCCCGCCCCAGCATCGGTCAGGAAATTTACATCATTGCCATTTTCACACCCAGATATATACACAGAAATTTATGCAGAATAAATGGTTTATCATATCACTTACATTTTTTTGAGGCAAACAGTCACTTCCTTGCAATCAGTTATGGCCCAGGAAACATTGCCATTTATGTTGGAATCTGTACAATCCTCCCTTGCTTTATTTATAGCACGTGTTCCTTGACTGTGTGCCATTTCATTCAGTGCCTGTTAATTGTTCCTAATCCTAGGTGGTGGCTAGAATTCAGTTTCTTTCACAAGTGCTGCACTGATTTAGCAATCCATAAGATTACAGGTTACTAAACACCTTAACAGAACTTGATCAATTGTTAGAGACTTCCTAACTGGGCAGACACCTTATTTGTGAATACCACAACACCTGAACTGTGTGGATTGTGAAGACCACACCAGTATTAAAAGACCATTCCATAATATTTTTTGAATGGGAAACTTTAAATTACTTGCTAAGTAAGACCGTAATAAGACATTGCAAATCTGTAACATTCCCAGAAATACGGATACTACCAGTTCTAGCAATGATGGTAGTTTGGACAACACAATAGAAATCTCTGTAACAAACAAAAATAACACTCGTTCAGCACATATAAACTTGTAAGTCTGTGCCCATTCAGAGTTAACACAGTACCTTTACCCTTCTAACTGTCATTAGAAAACTACAGAAATCATATAAAAAGATGAAAAGAAGCTTTACACCTCTTTTTATGATGCTTATTTTGTTCAAAGCAATTACGACTTTTGATTTTCATCTGCTTGTATATCATCCAAATGTTTTCAGAGAGATGCCAAGAGACAAGAGAACCCACACTCACAGCCAGAACATTCTTCACTGTGTAGCATTAACAGTGCTTTAAAATAAAAGTTTGACAGCTTGTCAGTAAATTCTCTGTACTAAGGCAAACATACTTTGCTCAGAAAAGAAGACAGCACACTGGAAATCCTTTCCTCTTAAGAAAATAGCAACCATCAGCTGGAGAGAAAGTTAGCAAAGAATAAATGTTAAGCATGTTTTTCAAGTGGTTAAATCCCTGCTCTTTTCTATAGAGGTACACAATGGCATGCCTATGATTCAAGCTTGCCATTCAAATACAGTAATTCCTGGAAATTTCATTCTACTGAAATAGCAATGAAGACACTGACTGCTAGTGACCAGAGCAACAAGTGGGTAGTGTCAGGCTAAGATAGGTGATGCTCATCTCACTGTCTCAGATATAGCAGCTCTTGCAGTCTCAACTGTCCCAGCTGCTCAGCTGAGTTGAGATACATGCTGAAAAATTGCCGCTATGCAGGAAACGTGGCTGCAAGTGTCCTGGCTCTTCAGAAAACTAGCATTACACCTAATATGGCAGGAAAAGCATTAACTGGTTTGCATCCAAGAACTTCCCAATCATCTAAGCATACTTACAACTTACAAGCCTACTGTCTTCTGTTCATCACACTAATTCATCCTCCCATCTCTGGAACATGTCAGCAGACCCTTTTGAAGTCTTCAAAAAGGTGACAGAAAGGAAAGATGTGAAGCATTCAGTGGTAGAGCTCATGCCAGAATGCAAAACACACAAGCATGATTTCTTTCTGCTAGATGGCAAATTATTCTATCAGGACTTTAGAAAAGAAAACTATTATTGAACAAGATGTTCTGGAGTGGCCACAGAAACAAAAAGTTTACTAAAACCTAGGTACTGACTGTTCTTTCTCAGCAGAGACATTTATCATGGCAACGGAGTATATAAAATGAGGCTCTAAGTCACAAACATGGCAGGCCTAGCTTAGAAGCAAAACCCCACATGTTCCCCCACCACCCAAAAATGTTACTCTGTATGGGAGCTACAGGTATTGGGGTTCCACAATGTTAATTTGCAATGTCTGTTTTCTTCACTCAGAGCAGGGAAGTATGACTCAAGCTTTTCCACAGACCAAAAACCAGGGCAAAACCTTGCATGGCAGAAATACAGACACTCACACTGTAACAGCAGTAAACAGGACTGGCAGAAACAGGTCAGAGACTGGGCAGCCCAGTGTGGCACCTGAAGGCCTCAGCTAGTGTCACATACCCTCACGCTCAGACAGGCATTGAACTGACTGCCTCTCTTTGAGCACCCAATAAAAGTCAGGAGAATTAGATGCATCATGGGAAGAACTGAATGTTAAATGCAAGACTCTCATTATTAAAAAAAAAATCCTGCATGCACAGGATCTGAAGCATTAAAAATCGCCAAGAAAATCTGGTTTGCAAAACAGTCTTTTATTTGTATTCCGTGCCACACATACTAGTGAAAAATAACACTCCTAAAAAAAGGAAAAGAAAAAGAATGCTACCTTTCCACAACATTTCTTTTAAATAAAACTTCAAGTACTCTTACATTAGTACAAAAAAATTCTGATCTATCTGCCCCGACAGGCCACCACAACACACAGTAGATAAAACACAGTGGTTACAAATGTCTTTTTTTTTTCTTTCTTTTTTTTTCCTGTTATTTCTGTGGCAAGGCAAATGGAGAGAAATGTTTCTATGAAAAAATACTGTGTGCGTAAGAAATTGTCACAACTTTATTCCACATGGATACAAATGATTATACTTGGATTTGAGGCCATGGTGGCTTGAAATTATATAACAAAATAGAAAAATGGAAAACTAATATCCCCTACACCCTGTTTTAAAGGCAGGCACTACCAAGATTAAGGAGACTCCACAGTGTTGGTAGAGGATAATTACTGTACAAGCCATAGAGCTCTATTACCTTAAGACTAAAATAAAATGCTACCGCCCTCCTAAGGCATAAACAATAATGTCTGCAAACAATATGTACACATCATACATATTTAAAACAAGACTTAATATAAACAATAATGAACAGTATATACAGGTCTCAATTTTTCTTCACTGCCTTGAAATACAATTTAACTACACAAGTGATGCAGCAACATATATATAAATGTACTTGTAACTCTACAGTAAAGTTTAATTTTTAGTGCTTTCACAGCACATCAGTGTAAACAGTTTTACTTGGCTTTGTTTTATATTTTAAAACATTCCTTGTTGTATTTTTTCAAGATTTAAAGCAATTTTTCTAATTCTTCCTTTTCACAGAAAACGAAGATTCTGAATGCTGTATAATCATAAATAATTCATAAAATTAAATACATTCACTAAAAAATAAACTACAAAGTAAAAAAATGAAAAATAGATATTTATTGAAAGGGAAAAGAGAACCATTTCCCCGAGTAGAGCTCTGGTGGTTGAATATTCAGTGCGTTTTGATATATTTTAAATTGCTATTGCACTATAACACCCCTTTCTTTGAAATTCTTTGGGTGTGCTTCCCTGTTCTACCTAAATTAGTTTGTTAAAACACACAAACCAATAACCAAGGGGCCATGGTTGCTGTAGGAGTGAAGCCTTTAGAACTAGTATCACAACTCTGTGATATTTTAAAGGAAACAAAACAGTCATTAGTTACGCGTGTGCCTTGCACTTCCATGTAAATACAGTTCACATTGCTGGTCTTATCAGTCCTCATTTAATGGAAAAAACAAAACAAAAGAAGACGACAAAGAAAAAGAGTTCTGGTAACTTCAGCTCACTTTAAAAATCTCTGTCCATTTTTTTTCAAAATACTTCCTCATGTTGTGGCCAGCCCTGCCTATGTCAGAATCATCTTCATTAAAGGTTTCACAGTTGTCAAAAACAAGCCTGACATCTAGCGAAAACGCTTCAAGGTTAGGGTACCTGAAAGAAGAAAAAGGTGAATGATTTTTGGAACATGGAAAATTCAAAGGGGAAAAAAAAAAACAAAAACAACTTTTAACTACATCAGAAAGAACTGCATTACAGAATCACACAGAATCAACCAGGTTGGAAGAGATCTCCAAGATCATCAAGTCCAACTCATCACCCAACCCTATCTAATCAACCAGACCATGGCACTAAGTGCCTCATCCAGGCTTTTCTTAAACACTTCCAGGGACGTTGACCCCACCACCTCCCTGGGCAGCACATTCCAGTGGGCAATCTCTCTTTCTGGGAAGAACTTCTTTCTAAGATCAAGCCTAAACTTCCCCTGGTGCAGCTTGAGACTGTGTCCTCTTGTTTTGTTGCTGGTTGCCTGGGAGAAGAAACCAACCTTCACCTGGCTACAACCACCCTTCAGGTACATTAACCTCAAGCAATTTACAACCAGGCATAGAATATTCAGTAAATGCTTTACATGTCAATTATGCTTCTCATTTTTTAGTTCTAATTTAAATATTAGCAGGAAAATTAACATCAGTGGAAGGAAATACTCTCTCCTCATTGTACTTGTTATTTTCCTCAAAACACTCTGCAAGGCAAAATTTAAAGCCTGTACTGGAAAACAAACTGTTTTTGAATTAACTTCCCTGCTCCCTTGGATAGCTTTCTAGTTACAATGTATAGCTATTTTGTATTTATTCAGCTATTCTTGGGCTCGACTTCTTTCAAAACAGGTGTGGAGTACAGCTGCATTTACCTAAGAGCGGAACAATCAGATACAAAAAAAACCCTGCCCAGATCAATCCTGAAACATTCCCTTTGATAGTACTTTTCATAGTATCCTGAAAATTCACAGCCCAAATAATAATTCCTGAGAATACTGGAAAGCTAAGACAAGTTACAAGACTACTGATACCAGTGAGCATGCGTGGAGCATTTAAATCTCATGTTCATGGGAGAAAAAGCCTGAAGAGGTTAAACAGGCCCTTGAGCTATCCTAAGAAACTTGCTTTGTGTGGAGCTGACGGACACTGAAGAGGGTCAGTCTTTGTGGATGACAACATTCTCTTTGGCTGTGGGGAGTCATTAGAGCACAGGGATGTAACAAAGAGGGAATGGGAACAGAGGCACATAATGTCTTTCTCCTTTCTAAGAAGTTATGCAGTCTAATTCTAGGATTGTAAAATTAGTAACCACTACTACTGGAATGTTACCTGGCTTCCCACTAGAGTACCAATTCACTCTGCAGCTACATCATTTAGCTTGAAGCCCACACAGCTGGTTCTCGCTTACACTAAGACCTCAGTGAGAAAAGATGAGAAGGAAAAAAGATTTCCTATTGACTGATTTTACGCATCTGACCTGATGTTCTCCTACCTGACTACTTCACTTAAAAAGGGCAAAGACAAAAGGATACAGTTAAGAATTTTCATTTTGACTGTAAAAGTAATCAGAGGGGCCAGAGCAGGCAGGTCAAAAGAGCTTAACTGATTTTTTTTTTTAATATAATGTATTTCAATATTTAAGTGTTTTCAAAATGTAAAATAAAATTTATAATAGGTTTACTTACTGTCCACTACTTAGCTTGTCTCTAATGGTGGAAAAGTCCATAGGTTTTTTAATAACTTTCTTATAACCAGGAACAAGTTTCAAGTTTACAGGAAGTAAGAAAGGCCAGGCATCTTCATGAGTTTCCAATTCTGAGAGGATCATGCTGAATAAAAGAAGGTTTTCAATCAGTATTTTTAAGCTCTTCACATATTCACACAAGTTTTTCACTGCTCCATAAATCCAGCACATACTGCCAACCTATTCTCTTCGTAAAAGGAAAGCATTTTATTCTGTGCCCTCTGTAACTTGGAAGGGCCTGGAAGAGACTTCACAGACCATGTTCTAACACTGGGTACTTTCCTCTTGGGCTTCATCACCAAATACAGGAGTTACTCCCAGTATGCACACAGTAAATCCTTATACATGCACCCAAATTATCACAGCCTTTATGGGAAATGTGACAAAGGACACTGTTCCCCAGAACAGAGATAACAAATAATCTGATGCTACTTTTTTCAACAATGCTTACCCAACCTTAGAATTTGTCTTTACCTGCACATAGCCAAGTCCTTGGAGTCATCTCTTCTTGGTTTCTTAACAGCAGTGAAATTTTCTTGCTTTAACTGGCTTACAGAAACATTTTCATCCATTTTTCTTTTTTTAGGGTCTGGTTTTCCTCTTTTTAAGGCGGCGCTTGTAGTTGCAGAGTCTTCATCCTCTGTATCTCCTGCCAATTTCCTGCTTCTCTTCTGTTCATTATTTCTTTTCCCTTTGATTTGAAGTTTCTTTATTTTTAGAGTTTGACCACTTGCCTACAATAGAAGGAACTGAAATAAGCAATAACCAAGACACTCCAGAATCCTGTTATTGCTGTCAGACAGCAATGAAGATCAAACAAACAGAAGTATCAAAGAATTTAAGTATTTATTACCAGAGTTATTTACTTTTTCCTCTTCTCTAAGGGGACGTAAGGCTCTAGAAATTCCTGGTTTTAGTGATTTAGGTTCTCAACTTGTGACAATATAAAAGCACCCAACCTTCATATTGATAAAAAAGCACCTCCTGACAAAGCAGGCTTGCCTATTCCTAGAAGACTGATATTACCACAGCTGCAATAGTGTGTTCATTTTCAAACAACTGTGATATTTCCAAGACATGGAAAACCAGAAAAGAGCTTTTAAAAAGTCAACAGCCTGCCCAGGTGGCCAAGAAGGCAACCAGCATCCTGGCTCAGATCAGCAATGGTGTGGCCAGCAGGACCAGAGAAGGGATTGTCCCCCTGTACTTGGCACTGGTGAGGCTGCACTGTGAATACTAGGTTCAGTTCAGCCCCCTCACTACAAGCAACACGTGGAAGTGCTGGAGAAGGTGTGAACAAGACCAACAAAGGTGAAGGCTCCAGAGATTTGTGAGGAGCAGCTGAGGGAATTGGGGTCTTTCAGCCTGGAGAAAAGGAGGCTCAGGGGAAAGCACCAGGCTCTCTACAACTCCCTGAAAGGAGGCTGAGGCAAGGTGGGTGTTGATCTCTTCTCCTAAGGAACAAGCAACAGGACAAGAGGAAATGGCCTCAAGTCACACCAGGGGAGATTTAGGTTGGACATGAGTAACAATTTCTTCCCCAGAAGGGTTGTCCATGCCTGGCTCAGGCTTCCCAAGGCAGTGGTGGAGTCCCCCTCCCTGGAGGGGTTTCAAAGGTGTGTAGACATGGTGCTATGGGATACGGTTCAGTGGTGATCTGGCAGTGCTGGGTTGATGGTTGGACTTGATGATCTTAATGGTCTTCTGCAACTGAAGCAATTCTATGATTCCATGATTTGGTGGCAGCCAAAGAAAGAACATATAGAGACCACTGCTGTCACTGAAAGAAGCATGTAGTCACTCTAAGTCACTTCACCTCTGTGGTTATTGTTACCTTTGCTATACAAGCAGGGCAAAACCAGTCACCATCTGGTATGGTCGTGATCTTGGGTCTGTGGCAGTAGGTATGGCAGCCTTTATCGCAGCCATCACAAAGGAGCAGCAATTCCTCATTGTCTCCCTTTCGGCAAATCTGGCAGTACTGTAACATGAAAAATGGATTTAATTCCTTTTGTTACACTTGAAATGTGGGAGTGGTACCTAAGTTACCCTTCCCCTCCAAACACAAATTCACTCTCAAAATTATTCTGCTTCTGTTTTTCCACAACCAGTCTACCAACAATCACATTTTTAAAAGAATGTATAGGCACGATGTGAGGAACTAATCTAAAGGCTACCTTTGGGAAAACATTTGAACAGCAACTGACTGCAAGACATTTGTGTCCTACAGCACACAAAACTGGGGTTACTTTCTACATTACATTAATGTTGATAAGAAGTAAAGGTATCTTAGACTCATCAAAATCACTTGGCCCACACACACTGTCTCAGAAATCTTTTCTTCACCTATGCCAAATTCAGTAAAGCAAAACACACATCTGGACTTTTCTTCCAGAAGCTTAAAGGCCTCCACATTTTCACCAAACGCTTATACTTACTATGTAATTAAATACACAGAACATTCCAATCAAATTGAAAATGTACTTTTTTTTTAATAATAATAAAATTCTGACCCTTGAAACATTCAAAATGCTTTTTCAGGTGCTCCTACTGAAATCATAAGATTTGTTTTCTTTGAAGACACACTTTTAAACTTATAGCTATACAAACTCAAACATACAGCCTTACACTACAGTTTCACTTACATTATTTTTAATTGTCCAAATGTAATTAGAATCTATATAGGACTGGCAGAAATTTAAAAAAAAAAAAAAAAAAAAGGTCAGGGAAAAGACCACTAATAGAAGAATCACTTTTTGCCACCCATTACATAGCACTGGCTATACTTCAGCACTACTGCTGTAGCAGTAGTTTTGTTTTCATAACTTTGAGGTTCAAAAGTCCATGCGAATGTTGACACATGCATTCTGAAGGCCTTCTTTGTATTCACAGTTTACACAGATCTACTACTGCTTAAGCAAACAAGGAGACAGGGATTTCAGCCTATTTGCTCCCACATCTGCCCAGTTTGCACCTTCAGTTGTGAGAAGTGTGCTTGCAAAGCAGCCACACATTTAGAGCATCCCAGCTTTCTGACAAATGAAGTTCTTAACTGGGATATGGGATAAAGAACCTCTGTAAGGCTTATGCCACAGATGAGATCAGAACTATTCCATCAGATAAGAGCATCTTCCGTCAGATGGAGACAGAAATTACTCTTTTTTTTAACCTAAATGTTAACCACAATGAGTAATTACCATGTTTAAAAAAAAAACAAAAAAGTTATAGGGGCTTTTTATCTTAGAAAGTTCAGGAAGCTCACTTTGGCAAGCAAGGAACAATCTTCTCCATCAGACTTATATTTACATGTGCATAATATACAGGTTAACTGCATGAAGTTTTACATGCTGTAGAAATAAATCCATTATTGACCATGGTATCTTAAAAATGCATCAAGTGGGCAAACAGGAGACAGCAAAAATAGTTTAGTTATACGTTTAGTTATATATTTTAAAAAAATAATTAAAACCACTTACAACTTTCATAATAGATTTTTCCCATGCTATTGATTTCTGCAGCTGCTGAATGCACAGAGCAACCTGTGCAGCACTGCGTGCTTCTGACAATGCCCTTCTCCATACCCTTAGCCCTGGAGCAATATCCTCTTCAGTTCTGCATTGAAATACAAAGAAATTAAGTAGGTCACATCCACATTTGCTTATGTTTACACGTGGAACAATCATTGTCACATTGAAAGCCAAGCAATGACAAAACGTACACAGCCAATAAGTATAAGGCTTAAGCAACTAAATTTCATGTAGTGCACAGACTGTGGCTACGTGCCTCAAAGCTTAGTCACAACCAGTTAAATGTAAGATAACTTTGCAAGATTATCAACAAACGTAACAAAAAAAATATCTTGACAAAGCACCATGCAGAATAACATGATCCGTGTGGATCACAGACATACAAGAAAGTACAAAGATAACAGGCAATAAGAAAATAGGCTCCAATTAGCAAAGAAGCACAATAATTTTTCAAGTTAATCTCAATAACCTACCCGTCACCATCACCACTAATGGATGGTGCAGGAGCAGGGACAGTAACTGTGCCCACATTATCCAGTTTGATCTGAATGGTGGTACTTAAGGGGCTCTTCAGATACCTTCGCTCTATGTTCCGCTCCAAGTCAGCGAGCCTGGTGACAGCTATATCTAGAGGGTTGTCACTCCTCCGCTCTAGAGAGCTGGCACTGCCTTCTCCGCCTCCAGCACAATCGCCATCGTGCTTCTTGTGCAATCTAGTAAGTGACTTATGTTCACGATATACCAAGTCGTCTCTCTCTGAAGCAGGTTCAGGACACAGCCAACCCTATGTTAATAGAAAGGTTTGTGCATTTATTGCTTGCTGTTAACCGAGTGTGCACACAGAGGAACTGCTCTATGGAATCAATCTAAGCAACTGAAGCGCTGTTCCCAGTAGATCTTGGTTACTTGTAATCCATCTGTAGAGACAGTTTCCAAAACATCCAGAGAACTAAAATAATTAATCAAAAAACACAAGCATTACCAGACTTTCTGAAGGGACCTCTCTGCAACAGTCTGCATTCTGATCTCCTTTTGAAGTGTCCTGTTCTAATGGTCAAAACATCAGAAAAGGTTTGTCTGTCCAACAGGTTCAGGAGACAGTATTGATTTGTCACACAGAAAAGCATTGCCCCAGAACAGACTAGATGCCAAATCCTACATCTGTGCTATAACCAAGCACATGCAAGCTGATATCCTTACCCCCACCCTGGAAAAACTCCAAGCTGTAGTGGTGACCAGTAAATTCTTAACTCTTTCAGACTCACAATACTCAAGCAAAGGCTATTCTGAAAGCATGAACAGCAACCATTACCCAAACTCGACAGAACTCTGCCAAACCCCACTGTAACCAAGCAAGTTATAAGCAATAAAATCATTGTGTTCACAGAAGATTAAGAATTGTGCAGGGAGCTACACACTGTCCAAGACAGTCTCCAGAAACTGCCATTCCGAGAATCTTCAGCTGAAGATTTAACAGCAACAGAACGTTTCAAACACAAATAATATCCACGACACTGCTACAGCAGAGTTGTTTTATTTGCAGACAATTCGAGCTGGAATAAGAAAGCACTTACCAACAACAAAAGGACTGGCTACTATCTACTTCAAATTCTTACCAATTACTTCAAAGAGACATTTTACTAAAAGTTGGTTTTACCTTAACTTGTAAGCTAGCTGATGCAACTCTCCTCTCTAGATCTTCCACCTGCTGAAGAATAGCGAGATCCATCTCCATTGCTTGTTCTTCTACTGACCAGTTTTCCACAACATCTCGAGTTACCTGGTTATCTTCATTTTCATTGATATCAATAATTGCAACTGTATTTGAGAATCACATTTTTATTATTTTAATTAGTATTGCAACTTCCAGGTAAATTCAAACTGATTTACCTGTCACTCCAGTCCAAAGCTGAGGAACTGTTGTAAAAGCACACTACTCTTAGGATACCCAATATGGAGAACAAATTCTGCAGGTTGTAAAACTTGCAATTTCAAGGCAAGAAGGGCAAGGAGAAGCTGAGCTTAAGGGTTACAGAGCTGAAAGAGCTTGAAAAGGTTACCAACACTTAAACCACTACAGCAACTTGTATTAGACAGGATTCCTCCAATCCTGCAACCTTCCAGAACAAGGCTGGTGAAAGGTAACTACAGACAAGGAGATCTTTACCTTCTTTCTCCAGCCACTACTCTAACTGTGTATCTAAAGTCACCTCAAAGAGCTCTATGCCAGTCATCTCTTATGCCCCAACACCACATTTAACAATTATCAATTACATACCATCCTTGTTTTTGATGCAGGCCAGAGTGATGTAATCCATGTGTTTCTGTATTTGCTTTTGTAAGGCCTTTTCTCTTATTCCCCTGAGATGCAGCACTTTAAGCAAAGATTTTAGGTCCTCTGGATCAGTAATTCTCCACCACCCATACTGCATTTCTAAATCAAGACAAGCACATGAATACTTGGGAAGGCATTTTTTAGGCATCACATACAATCAGCTAGAAAAATCACCTAGTTAAATTACAAAGGAAAATTATTATCAAAAAGTTCACATTGCAGCAGCACTGTAGGAATTCTCCTTCACATAGTTCCCTCTTCCTGCTGTACCATACTTACCTTCTGGTATAGGTTTTGGGTTAGGATAATCTGCTGGCTTGGCTACTTCAACAGCTGTAGAAGGGGCAGAAGCAGTTTTGTCAGTCTGTAGTGCTGGTGATTCACTCTTACTTGCAGGAGCACTTGATGCCAAGAATGAGTTACCATTAACTTCTGATAATCCCAGCCCAGATCCAAGTGCAGGTAAAGGCGATGAAAATGGAACATTTGAAGTAAGAACTCCTGTAGGCCATCCACAAAACTGAAGTCCCATTATAGGTAGCCCAGTCTTCATCTGCTACATAGAACAGATTGTTAACACAATCACAATTACCACTATCCATTACTACAAAGAAAGCTGAATTATGATTAGGATGCTATTTGTGAAACAATAACCAGACATGAACAAAGCCTTTACTTAGGTCTTTCATTAGTTTAAGAAAAACAAGCCTAACATTGACATGTTGCACTCCTTATTAGGGCCCTGTTAAAGCCTCCCAAATAACAGCTTTTAAATGCTTCAAGCTTTTTTAATACCTTTAATTCCTTTTAAAGGAATTTGTTTGCTGTCTTTTCATTTAATACCAGTGGTCAACCTCTTAAAAACCAAATTAAATTCCTCAAATATACATACAAAATATTGTATGTTGGCTTACCTAATTTTACCTTAATTTTTTTTTTTTGGGGAGGGGTGTCAAAAAACTTCTAGCATTATAAAACATCTGTAATATGGAATTAGTTATTAACATTTATGAACAGAAAAAAATAATTAAAAATATGCAGACAGAATGACAGCATTTCTGAGAAATAATTTCTCTGAACAGAAATTCTGCCCAAATACACACAGCAAATTCAGACCGCTCAAAAGTTCCTGCATTTACCTGCAGTGGTGACAATGCAAAAGGACTTAATCCCATGGGACTCTGTGCAGAGGTGGAGCTCAGAAGAGGTGATGGAACAGGTGAAGGTGACTTTGATGGTGGATGGGACTGAGGAGTAAGTGAAGTTGTAGTAGCTGGTGTATCTATGTGGGTAACAGACATGTCATCACAGGGTGTTCTCGGTAGAAGGCTGAACCACTGTCTGCTCTTCTCAGTAAGAGTCTTCAACAACTGATCGTTTGGAATTAGCGGAGAATTGTAAAACTTTCCTGTTCCACTTGCATTAGGGCTGAAAAGATTATTGGAATCAGGCTTCTCAAGGGTGCTTTGTGATCCAGAGGGCTGAAGGCTACAGAGGGAGGTCTTTGAGTTACTTGGATAGGACAACGTGCAGCCATTTGCTGCGCTGCCATTAGGCTTTGGGGACATAACATCTGACTCAGGTGGCATTTTTGCTACCTCCAACAGTTTGCTCAGTTTTGAAAATGACCCAGGCTTTTGTAAAAACAAATTAGTGTTGTCCTTTTCTTTCAAATCTTCTTTTTGCTCACAGTGAGTTATATTTAAACAGTGTAATTTTTCTTCAGTCTCAAATTCTTCTTCTTTGATATGCATGCCTTCCATCTTTTTTGACTTCTCTTTTTCTTTTGCAATTTCTTCCAGGCCTAAAAATGCACAAGAGATGTATATGGAATGTAACAGATCAATTACTTCAAGACCACCTTCTATCATCATACTTCAATAAAAAAACTGCTTCATTTTTGTCTCAACACACGTTATCTTTTTTCTTTATTAATAAATGAAATCACTTCTCACTTTGCAGAAGAGAACAAGCTTCAAGACAGAGACTTAAACCCAGCTAAGTACCTGGAGGAGGAAATAACCTCAACATAGTTACAGTGTTCTCCCTTTAAGATGTATGTCTGAAGTGGTTTGACAGAACAAAGTCTTTGAAAAGGACAGGTTCCTAGCAGCTTTCTTTTTAACAAGGCTCTCCATACAAAAACTCCTGTTTTTATTAAGAGGGACCAGTTTATAGCCTTAAAATTATTTTTGTAAAAGAGCCTTTCATTCAACTCACAGCCAACTACAAAAAGGAAGATGAAAATTCCTGTTGTAAAATCAAATATTCACCAAATATTGAGACATTGCAATATTAAATATTTTTCCTCTTTGAATAAAAATCAGTAACAACTTTTGACTGTGAAACAACGTCAATATTCTGGAAAGCTTGAAACTCTTTCAAGAGCCACCCAGCCTGACAGCTGGGACTCTACACCCAGTTAAGTAGTCAGATGCAAATCAGACAGTGTAGCATCTAAGCAATTTTAAGTACAAGCAGATGTTGATTGCAAAAGCCATTTTCTTCAAATAGATTTTTTGCACCTAATGTATCTGTTATGAAAAGGGAAAACATTTTTCTGTCTTCTTTGCTCTCGTATGCTTACACTGATGTGTCAAGACCAAAAGTCTTGAAAAATGTTAAACACGATGGAAGAGTCTCAAGCGATAGAACACATTCCAACTTCTTACATTATTTTCATCTGATACTGTAATTGTAAATAAACTAAGGTCCTGCTTATGGCTTACAGCCAACAAGTCTACTTGCTGTTGTGGAAAATCATTCTTTCTACAGAAGCAGTTGATTAAAGAAAAGAATACCAAATCAGATTGAACTTCAAAACATGCCCACAGTTATGGTCTACATATACAATTTGAGTATGAGTGGAAGTAAACAGAACCACTACACTGAGAAGTATTTTTTTTAAATGGTCAGATACTGCATCAAAATAGGACTTCAAAACAGGAGTGGATAAACTGTAGAATTCACTGAAACAGCAAGCTAACAGCTGAGGGGAAGACAGAGTAGTTGAGAACTGGAGAATGTGTCCATTATGCTATTCAGGGAGATTGAGATTTCATTAAGAAACACAGGTTTGCCCTACAGGTCTTGGTTAAAATTTTTGTGGGTTTGCTTGTTTGTTTATTTTCCTTCATGCACAATTTCCAAAGCATTTGGGGATTTCATCTGGTTGAAGTACAATAAATACAGAGAACAAAAGGAATGCCAGCAGTACAGTTCCTAACACACAGCATAAAATAATGCAGAACAGGAGACACAGTCAAGTTAATTTTTATGCTACCCACTTTAGAAAAACAACCTGAAAACCAAGATTAGATTTAGGAGCCCTACTGTTTATTTTGAGGGCCAAAACAAGGCTCAGCTGTCATATCATGCTATAATGTTACACTTACTTTAAATAAATAACTCTAGAATGATGTAATTCTCATCAGATCATTAAATTCTGATGTGTTTCAGAGGGTTTTTTGGTTATTCAGGGTGGTGGGGGTGGAATTTTAAGAGTAGTAAGGTTTTGCTTCATCTGTATGAGAAGTGGAAAGGATTTTTTTTGTGAACAAAATGAAGGCTTATGTTTAAGAAATCTACTATCTACAAAAAAGTCTGATAAACACATTTTCTGCATCTATCTAATTTAAGTGCATGAAAAATTCAATCAAAATTTGTATCTGTCACAACTACAAATTCACATTTTAATTTTGGCAAAAACAGCTTCAGCATTTGCTCACTGGAAGAAAGATCAGTGGGTAACACGCAGAGTGAATCATACTACTGATCAGAAAACACAGTACTTTCCTGTGTGAAAATAGTTTTTGTATTTTTGCAAGCACATATCAAATCTTCAAGCACAGACTAGTCTATGTATTGGCACAAAATATAACAACTGAAGATGAAAAGCTTTTTTTGCATTCTATGGTCATCCTGGTTTTCATATGCAGAGTGTACTACTATACAGAAACATGAAATAGTCCAGAAGGATACAAAAAAAAAAATCCAATGCAGGTAAATATGAAATAGCTTTAATACCCAGAACTTTAACAACTGAAAACTTCCAAGATATGAATCCTCATTTTAGAAGATATTAACTGGTATTTCATAACCACAAAGAAAGTGTCAGAAAAAAAAACATTTCAACAGAGGTCAACTGACAGCAGCATGTTTAGCCTCTGGTTGAAGGTGAAGCCTAAAGACTTTGCTGCACAAAATCAAAGGCTACAAAGGTGGGAGATATGTCTTGGCACAACATTCCTTAAGCTTCTTACCTTCTCCACTTTCCATGCCTTCTACAAAAATACCACCACACTGGGGCAGAATCCAGTATCGGCGCCTGTAGCGATCTTGGCCAAACATCATTGAACGCAAACAGTGTGAGGCTTCAAACAACTTCTTTCTGTACTGGCTTTGTTGCTGGTTTAGAAAAGAGCAAGCATTACAATTCAATGGGTTAAAAAAAAAAAAAAAAACCCACACATAACTGAAAACATCTCCTGACTGCCAGACTGAACAGAAGTTCCAGGCTCACATGGGAAGAATCTCAGAGATTTTGTGTGTGTTATGTGATACTCTGCTCACAACTGCTGTCTTGATTTTACTTACAGAGCAAACTGTAAAAAAAAGGAATGCAATCACTTACTGGTTCAGTTTAAGTTTATCAGTCTTCCCTAAAAGCATGTTTTGTGATGGTAGGTCCTGTCTGTAACACTGACTCTCAGAGAACAATATGATCAAAGATTTCGTAGCAGAAGAACAGCTGAAATCCTATCAATTCTACAGTACCAGCAAATGGTAAACTGAGCCCTGAAGACAGCTGGATACTGCAGCTCCTGATGGCAAACTAATGAGATGTTTTAACTGGTTCATAAAAGAATGAGAACAGTAACGTCTGAAAACAAATTCTGTATTCGAACACAGTTCTCTGAGGAGAGCCAGCAAAGATCTGAGTTTATTCAATTCTTGCTAAATTGAGCCTGCTGGAAGTTAGATATAATGCAGGACTGGGAATTTACTGCAATCTGGACCATGACAGAAACCAAAGTCTTAAATTGCCAATTTTCTAATATGAGGAATAAAACCATGAACCATGAGTACCCCTATTGACAGGATTCTATCTTGTTCACAGTTCTCTTCCTATTCCCTTGTTTCTTCTCTCAAAGCCTGAAGCTAAGACAGCTCTCTCTCCAAGCCTGGAACCGGGCTGCAGAAACTAGCCAGCTGTAGGAGGGAGCGAGAATTGCAATCCTTTGTGTAATGGAAAAGTCACTGCTTCTCATTTCCCAAGATCAGTAAACGGAGGTGTGTCAGTCAGATCTGGATAAAAATGATCTTACTTTTTATTTGGAGATGTGCAAATATTATCAACAGCTTTCCAACTGTCTTTTGAGTCATATCCACTCAATGCTGCTAGACTAAACTCACAACTTGTGTGTCACAAACACCATCACCGTTTCTATTTTCATTAAACAAAACTATTTCAATTTATATTAATTTGGAGGACAGAAAATGATGGTTACTAATCTAACTCATTACATCTGGTGATCAAATCTGTAGTGTAACAAAGACAAATGACCTCTCACCTTTGTCAGTTTTTCAATCTGCTTCTCTAGCTCTTCAACACTTACTGTCTGGTCCCCATCATCCTAGAAATCACCAAACATACCGTCATGCCCAATTTATTTCAGGGTAAAAAAAAAAATCACCCTACCATGTCTCACAAACAGTACAAGTAACAGAAAATCAGAGGCAAATTTTAAGGGTAAAAATAATTCAAATTTTGCAGTTGTTCAATGTATTTGACTAAAAACCATGTAACTGGAAAAAGGTCTATCTTCAGTCTTTCCAAACCATCCCTGATACATACAAAGGGGAAGGCTCGTGACTAAATGTTCACTCAAAACATTCTTTACTGGAAGAAATAATTTGTTTTGTCCACAAACACTTAAGACAATAGATTTAATCTTTGTTTCTAAAAAGCTTTTTTGGATATTTGAACAAATTCTTCACCATGAGGGTGGTGAGGCATTAGAACAGTTTGGCCAGATAAGTTGCAGAAGGTCCACCACCGAACATTTTCAAATCCAGGTTGGGTGGGGCCTTGAACAACCTGAGGTGTTCCTGCCCATGGTAAGGAGTTGAAACTAGATGATCTTTCAGGTCCCTTCCAACCCAAACCATTCTGTGACCCTCAGGTTCAAATTAATTTCTAAGTGTTCTTCTCATGAAATTATGCAATCTGTCAAATCTTATCTATCAGTCTTTGGCCAGAGTGTATTTGTATTTTATTTCAATGTTTACAAGAAACTGTAGAGCCACTGTACATTAGAAGTTTGCTATAGAAGCTCCAGTACTAATCTTGCTGATTTTTGAAGAGGATGGTTATGGTTTCCTCCTTCTTGATACAGTTTTAAAATGAGAGTAATTTCCATAAAGAGAGTTACAATTTAGGTCAAGAAAGTCTTTGGGAGTAACAGTTTTCAAAAGAATACAACCACAATCCTAGAAGCAATCAATCACCTCCACTGTAAGATACTGAGTGGTCTTGTACTTCTTGGCTCTGTAAAAGCATACCAGAAGAGAGCCTTCCGAAACAACATTATCTAGCAAGAATGCAATGGAACTTTTGTTACATCACAAAGTTCATCTTTCTACAAGAGTTACAGGGCTTTTCTCTCTGAAATTTCTCATGCACCATAATAGGAGAGTCATACTAAAGGGGGAAAGATACATGGTTTGGATGTGAGATTAGATACCTAAACGTTGCTTGTTTTTAATACTGAAGTATGAATTTGTAAGGACTCTGCCCTGTGCCTCCAAATTCATACACATTAGAGCACTTGAAACAAATACAGAATAGTAATATAAAGAACTGCTCGTACCCTGGAAACCACTCAGGTTTTTAGAAGAGTGTTTGCAAAGATCTGAGATCAAGTATGTTGTTACCCAAGAGCTGTTCAATTGGCCACATCCATAGCACCCATAAAAACCTCTCTTTGAATTACAATAACCTTGCAAAAAATAGGTCCTTTTTCCTGTAATCAGGGCAACACTCAGTGCATTAAAACATGGCAATTCAGTATTGCTTGTCTCTTTAATCAGGTTTTATCCAGCAGGGAATTCTAGAGTTCTGCAATGAATCCTATGGGCTGGGGTTACTTCTATTTAAACAAACAAGCCTTTCGGCTGTTGTAGATACATTTCAGAGTTAAAAGGTTTCTATGTTCCTTTTGAATCTTATCTGATACTGGCTAGTAAAATTTGTCATCTTGTGATCAGATACAGTCAGGGAGTGACTACTGTGGTAGGAATGGGTTCATCTGCAGAGATAGTAATAACTTTGTTGCCCCAGTTCATATTACGAATTTTTGGTTGTTAATTGTCCAAGATGTTCTTAAAAAAATGAGGAAAGGGGAGATTTTGCAGCGATTGTTCTCAGGGCAGCTGCTGAATGCATGCAGAGTGCATGATTCCTTAGTTCACCAATTCCTTAGCACGCTGTGTAGAGCAAAACAGTAACATTCCATATGTGCCAAGAACAACAGCCTCACGTTGGCACCCTGTGATTGGAACATGCTGCAGAAGCCACCTCCTTGACATGCTGGCACCTCTTACTTGGAAAGGATTTTGGCTTATGTATGTGGTTGGGTTTTACTGGCTAAGGGACTGATAACAGCCAATTAGAATTATTTACAACAGGAGCACTTAAAATTGGGGATCTGAAGAAGCTATGTGGTTAACAGCTGATGTAGTCCTCCTATGATTAAAGAGTTAATCAGGATATCAGCAATAGTACCACATGGTGGTATTCGGAAATTGCTATTATTAAACCCAATGGCCCAAGGCAGTAAGGCTACCACCACCACCCTGACAGGCTAATGCTTGATGTTCGACTCTATTCACCATGGGTGTGAGGAGTTAGATGGGATGTGTTGCATGACCCTTAGCGTTCCTTCATTCTCGATATGTAAACAAGTAGACCCCTTGAAAGAGTTAACACCATCAGCTGAAGACAGACAATAGTTGGACCTCTTTTGGTTCTTTACAGTGGAGTTGGCCATGGCTTCAAAAACTTAAGTATTCATCTTATTGGCTTGATCTGTTTACGTTTTATCCGGTTTTGGGGGGTTTTTTGGTGTTTTTGTTTTGTTTTTATCTTGTATATTTGCCTGTGTACAAAAGATGACTACTAAAGCGATTCACTCTTTCAGCATTAGGGTTGTACACTATCAGACTTCTGGTCATTCAGTGGAATGTGGTAGGAATGGGTTCATCCATGTTTGACCAGATGTAGCTGAACTAACCAATAGATAAGTCGCTAGCCTACTAAATCTGAAACTATGAAAAACGGAGTGGGGTGTTAGGGAACACCTTGTGCAATAGGGAGGAGCTTTGTTCTCCTTGGCCCAGCCTCCTGGGACAACACCAGACAATGACTCTATGTAAACTGGAAATCTCTGGTGGCAGGGGGAGTGGCCGCACCAATCCTCCATCCTGCCATGGGGACGCCCACTAGGACAGGGTCCTGGTCACCCCCATCATTTTGAGATCTCCAGAGCAGTGAGTGACATGTGTCTTGCTACAGTTTTATATAACCTCATCTGCCTTCCAATAAAAGAACACTGTGCCTGAATGGCACCCGTGATACATGCGATTCCTGAACCAAGAAAAGTTAGGGAAAAAATACACAAGAAATCTTTATAATAGACAAAGTTAAATATAACTGAATGAAATAATAAATGTGTGTAAACTCATAAATCAACTTCATTCTCCTCCAAGAGAAAACTACAGTTATACTCTAACGAAACTGCAGTTCTCTGGATCAGGTATGATCCTTCAGAATTCCAGAAAATTTAACAATAAATCAACATAAGTAAGCAGCAAAATTAAAAAAAAAACAAACCAAAAACAACTTAACCATCTAAACCAAACAAACCCTCCACATCAAATTAACCCACCAAACCATAATATCATATGCATGCAAAGAGAAAAAATACTCCAGAAAACAAAACATTCTAAAAATTTAAGATTACTGGAGGTAAGTTATTGTTCCTTCCTTTTCATTGTGAGATTTTGAGGAAGCAGTGCCATGCTGCAGAGAAACAGAAGGGAAACAGCTTCTAATACATTAAATTTCTCTATACTTAGAATGTCCTACCTCATCATCACAAACTTCTGCCTTCTTTCCTTTTTTATCTTCTTTGTCATCTTCATCTTCATCATCCTCATCTGCCTGATCATCACTGTCATCATCATCATCATCATCGTAATCACTGTCCCCCGCCTTTCGTCTGCGTTTGCGGCCTGGTGTTGGCGTTTCCAAAGAGTGCTGCTCCTCTCCTCCATCACCACCTCCTGTGGCATCTCTTTTGCCAGTTTTCTTGGCATGAATGATTCGAAGCCTTGAAACACAGGACAAGGGGTGAAATTATGGAGTATGTCTGTACCATAAACACACCTTTCTTCTAGGTGACTGAAAGCAAATCATACATTTTAGATTCAAATTAGCAATTCTGGTCTAATACAACACTATTTTCTCAGTATTTATTGCTGTTAGTCAACAAGTCAAAAAAAAAAAAAATCAGGTTACAAAACCCCTTACACGCCTCTTAGTCAGCTCTGAATAGGATTTCTGTTTCTCCCAGGTGAATTTTAAGGTGTAACTGTTTAGAAGACATTAAATAAGAAAGACTTTGGAAAAAAAAAATATCAGGAAAGACAATTAGATGAAAGAACCATTTCTAGTTATCTTTTGGTTTATGCATTTAAAAATATGACCATAAAATACCTGTGACTGAGGGGAAAGGCAAAAATCCTCAGCTGGAAGTATGAAATTATTTACATTTGCATGGCAACAGCATGAGATGGTTAAAGTTTTGTTTTCTGTATATTTGGGGTTTTTTTTCCTTCTTTCCAGATTTTATGCATTATTTTAGTTCTTTGGGTGATCTTTTTATTCTAGGATGTACTTTCTTTTTTGAGAAATCTTAGGTACCTAAACTACCAGGAGATTACTCAAACTCTTATTTTTCCTTTTATGAAAGAAAAGGGAAACTTACATACCAGTAATTCTGGTTGTAGTAGACCTTCTTCTTCTATAAAAACCCTATAAGACAAGATTCCACACAGCAAAAATTATAGTTCCACCTATCAGGGAGCTAGCAGGCAAACATGCTGAATCACAGGAGGTATCAATAGCCAGCCCTATCCAGTCACTTACAATGCAGACCAAAAATACAACTGACTTAGAAGAGGTTCATAAACACGTGTAGAAAAGACAAAGATTTTTGTAAGAGATGGTTGGAAGAAGGTAGGATGGGAAAAGTAGAGTGGTAACGACAAACCAATTACCAGTAAGTAATTTTTCCTTGTCGTACTTATCTCTCTTCCCATCCTACAAAACAACATTCCATACAGCAAGTGGCTACGAGTATGGTGAGTGCTGTAGAAGTGCTGGCTTCAAGCACACTGACAGCCTTCTGAAATGCTGCTGAACGAAGCCAGTACTCAACAGCACAAACTCAAATGAAGCTGTTACTGCTCAACTGGTAGCAGCTCTGGTTTTTTGGGTTTTTTTTTGTGTTAAGAAGACCATTAGCAAGAAATCATCAAGGGGCCTTCTGTTTGCTTGGAAATAGTTGGGCTTTGGGTTTCTTTTGTGGGTGGTGCTTTTGGGTTGTTGCAGTTTGTTTTTTTTTAATGCAGTGGTTAATCCACTGGAGAATTTAGAAAGTTTTACACTTACTTTTTCAGCACAAATGTGTATTTTAGCAATTAAAAATATTTTTTAATTAAAAAAAATAATTTCTCATGCCTCCCAGTGAATTTGGAAGGAAGTAACAGTTTCAGGTCTGGTTCAACAGTCTTGCTGAGTGTTGACATTACTCAGGCTGTTTTAGGGGAAAAAAAAAAAATCTTTTTAAAAGGACAACTTCAAACCATCAAGTCATCTTCATTTTGACTAGAAATTCCTGCCTATACACAGGAATCAACTATCAAACAAGGCCACTAGTCAACATCTGGATTGACTGCTGCATGACTGGACAATTTTAGTGACCAATTAGACTAAGATAATCTTGAAGACGAGTCAAACAAAGCTGGCAGCTGGAAGGTTCAACGACCAGCAAATGCTTCTTTCACATACCTAGAAGAACTCAGAAGAACCAAAGAAGGCTACTTTTGCAGAAAGCACAACTAGAGATAAAACGCTTTCAAGCACTAAAGGAAACCTGCTGTGTGATGATGCAAGTTGTAAGGATGGAAATGAATCAAGGATGCTCTTTTAACAGCACCATAAGCGTAAGAAAGCAGCACTCTGGATCCATAGTAGAGGCAGACTCAAGTTATATACTCAAAAAGTATAACTTAGAAAATGTTCAGAGACTTCAAGAGGTCATATAATTTTCCTTGCTGCTACCTGGACATACGGCTCACAGAGAAGGAAACTTTCACTGAGGAATCAGTTTCATCTTTCTCACTTTCACATATATACCAAAACGACATCCACAACCATCAAGAGAATTACGATGTCTATTGGCCTATAGAGAGTGGATGGCTCACCAGATAATTAAATACGTGGCTTAAGCCCACTCTTATCTGTAACATTTGATAGATCACATAAGGAAAATTCACCTTTTGGCTTCATTTTCATGCCTTCACAATTTTTGCACTGAGAAGAGATCTTCTCAATGCTTATCAGCGTCTAAAAGACAGATGGCAAGACGATAGGGACAGATTGTTTTCAGTGGTGCCCAGTGAAAGGACAAGGGGAAAACTGAAACCCAGGAGGTTCCATCTGAAGATAAGAAGAAACTTTGTTGTGAGGGTGCTGGAGCCCTGGAGCAGGCTGCCCAGAGAGGTTGTGGAGCCTCCTCCTCTGAAAAGATTCCAAATCCACCTGGACACTGTGATCCTAGGCAGCCAGCTGTAGGTGGCCCTGCTTTAGCAAGGGGGATTGGACTGGGTGATCTCCAGAGGTCCCTTCCAACTCCCACCATGCTAAGATTCTGTGTAGAAGCAAGGCAAGGAAATTCTAAACACTATACTTTAAACGCAACTTTAAAACGCCTTTGGATGTCAAAAAACGAAAGCTCCCCAAATCAGCATTATCACCTTCTGCCCAAACTCAGGGTGCAATTTCTCCCCTCATGTAGCACACTGCTTTTGATATGCCACCATCAATTACAGTTTAGAGGGCCTCACTGGGAATAAATTAATTTACAAGAAGTATGCCTTACCAGCATGCAAAAAACAACATTGCTGCAGTGCAAAAACTTGTTCTGCAGTATTTATAGTGTTGTAAAGAAACAGTTATTACTTAATTCTTCAAGTAGCTATATTTCATTTTTATTCTCTTTTAGCTTTCCCTTCCTCTCCCCAGCCCCCAGTATCCAGCTGAGGAGCTAAAAAAAGTGAGAATGTATGCACATTAAAAAAAATTGCTTAGTGAAAACATCTGATACAGGTAGTCGATTCTCATCTCACCTGGATATACTTCAAGCCAGTCTGGACACAGGGGGTATGAAGATTTACCACAACAGACACTGGCAAATCAGGCTGAGATGAAACAATCCCACCATTCCTCAGTAGCCCTTATTCTTCAATTATACACTTCCCAGGCATGATGGGTTGGTGTTGAGGGTGTGTGCATATGAAAAGACTACACATCCACTGATCACATGATGAGTACTCAAGAAACCAGATGCTCTGCAAAACTGTTTGGGCCTAGGATGCTTAAAAACTAGACTGAGCTTTGAAATGTATGGGGAAAATAACATGCATAAGAGTGAAGTCTAGAAGCAGAAAAAAAGACCAAACAGAAGCCTGAAATGAACAGAAGCCCCAGAACAGCTGTAGAGTTTACGAAAAACACACCAACTGATTTAATGAAGAAGAAAACCTTGTTTTACATTGATCAAAGAAGGCTCTTACAACAGGCTTCTTGAATTGCACCAGAAAAACAGCGGAAAATCCAAAGATTTTGAACCAAAGATGAAATTAATCATATCCAGTAAATTCAAAGAAGTGTAAGAATGTTTCTGAGCACTCCCACAATACTTACACTCAGTAACAGGGACAGCACTACTAGAACTCAAAATTCACATGGGGGAGAAACAAGAAAGAGTAAAGACTTAACAAATAGAGAAAGGAAAGAAGAGCTTGGGACTTCAGGGTATTATGCCAACTACTCGAAATAGAAGAAAAGGGAGATCACGAGGAAAAGGGAGGATCCTACATCTACAAGTACTTACAGTTTGATGGAGGGAGAGGAAGACTAAGCAGTTGCTAAGGAGACATGGATAGATAAGGGTTCCATTCCACTAGAGGACAGCTAGCTACATCAGAACTTCAGAAACCCTTTTGAAACTATATCCTGGAGAGAGGATACAGATGAAGACAAGGAAAGGTATTTGGATTGTCCTAAAAGATAAAATAATAACCCTGTGCAGACTGAAATCTGCAGTATTAGTAAAGAAGTTATTTTTATTGGCCAGATTTTTTCCTCTACCTCCCCTCTTGTCCTTCTTCTTTTACTTGTTTCCTTCTTCCTTCTGAGGTACGTTAAAGGGAAAAAAGGGAGACATAAGATTACAAACACAAGTACCTAAAGCAAAGACCAAGAAAGGAGTCACCATTCCTAGAAAGAGATAAAGATGACTAAGTTAAAAAAAGAAAGTCAAGTTTGGCTATATATTTTTACCCCCTGTGATTCATATCTTTTATGCCTTCTAGCTTCCTGGTAGTTGGAGCCATTATGCTTGCTGTATGGAATTTTGTCTTGTAGGATGGGAGAACAGTGGATATGAAACTGACAACCCCTAAAAAGTCCTAGGTTTTCCTTAAATAAAAATGCAAAAAAAAAAAAAAGCTCAAAGTTTGCATTCTACAAATGATCCCCAGCTACAGGGAACAATGCAACACTGACAGATGGGAAACACTAAGATAACACAACACAAAATTTGATTGGCAATTGTCGCATGAAAACCACGTCTTCTTAGCATGCCTTTCAGAATGAACATTGGTAATTAAGGTAGATCCAAATCAACCTTGATAATAATGTCAGCAGCAATCTGACAGCTCCTCTAATATGCCAAATAATTTTTAAAAATTTTCTCCCAAAGAATACAAAATGAACTTGACTTTGCTTCAATCCTGAGGGACACTCCCTCTGAATCTCATGCATCTTTTATAGCTTGTAAAAAGACCAGTTCTGCATTATTCCAAATCCACATCCGTCCCAATTATGCAGTTCATTTAGAAGCTTCTTGGTAAACCTGTAACTGCATCAGCTAATCTTGTCCTTAGAACCAACTGCCTATATAGCAGCATATCTGAGCAAATGCAAGAAAGCAATACATTGGAATATTTAAGGAAACAAAACTTACTTCCGAAGTTTGCCTTCAACCATCCATTTATCTCTCCTTAAGTTTGACATATAATCAATGTTTTTATCAATTTCACTGTCAAAGACAAAATAATCCATTAACTGTGAACTTTCTTTTTCTGAGAATACATTTATGTACACTCTTAGAGAATTATATCATGGGAAAACGTTTAAAACAAGTAATTTAAAAGCTAGCAAAGTCCAATTCTGAACTGCTGTGCCTATGTCATGCAATCCTTATTTACAGTATCGTATCAGCCTTCTTTCTGTAAGAAGCGTATCATTCAAAGAATTTTACACTTCTTTCCACAGCTCTAATGCTGTGTCAAGCCTCCAGCTGCATGTGCCACAAAGCCCTGCACTGAAAACAAAGTTATCACTGATACATCTATGGTCTTCTAACTAGGACCCATGGGATCTGTAAACTATGGTCGCTTCTCACTACAACACTTGAAGAGCCAAAACAGTACAGTCACAGTCTGCAAGCCCATGCCTGAGACATCTCAGCCTCAACCTTTTAGCTGATTATAGTAGTTTTCAGTCTTGGAAGATACAGAGCATCTCTTTCATTCTTGCCTTACACAATCTTGATTCACTTTTGCATTATTGTACACCAAAAGCAGGAGAATTCAGCAGGAAACAAAACAGCTCTCATGTGAGCAAAGACTTTACCACAGTAATTAAGTACACATGGTGTAAGTTAAATTAATTGCACATTGTTGGGTTTTCAAGTGTTGTTTAATGCATTTCTTTTTAAATTATGGAATGCTATATATTTCTGACCACAAACGAAGCATACACCTGCTTGAATTACCACCATGCTAAATCAGGCTTGCCACCACAGCTTACAATACTAGGTCCAAGTATTTGGGCAAAAGATGCCTGAAAAGAGGAAAACAGGAGTACTGCAGAAGCCTTATACAACTCTTCTGTTTCCTCAAACATCTAGCAAATTTCTTTGTAATCAGCCTTTTCATTTACCACAAAACAGCTGTAGGAACTTTGGTGCAAGCTTTGAAAACAGACTTAAAATAGTAGAACTTTTCTATGTTTGCTCTCTTATCAGAATTACTAAGCTAAGAAGCAGTAAGACAGCAAATTTCAGCTTTCATTGCGAGAACACATCAAGAAGCCTTCTTTAACAGTGTACACAGTACTTTTGAACTAGAACATATTGGTACTTCTATTTTTACAGACCTGTTTGGGAAAAATCTTACCTTACTACACTTTTGCTGCAGGCTAACTCATTGACAAGAAAAGCAAGAACTGATGCTTTCTGAGCTGGAGTATGTGCCTGGAAAGCTTTTGTCTTCAAGCTCTCTGTCAGCTCAGTTTGCCCACAGTGAGCCTCCATGAATATCTGCAGAATCTCAGATACATTATCCCGATTGATACCAACATTCAGTAGATGTTCCCCAAGAATAGTTTTGGCCTAAAATGAATAAAGATGTTTCAAACAATCACATTTAAAGAAAAAAAAAATTTCTCTGCAGGCTGGATCATTGCCTGTAACACAGGGGGATGGGTTTGTTTGCATTTTTACATAAGGATTTTTAAAAGCATTTTTCTTTACTGAAATATAAATCTTAAAGAGTAACAGATTAGAATGTCTTCACCTCTAAATCTCCTTAGAGCAGAGATAATGAAACAGATTAAATGAAAAAAGGCTACATAGTTACAGAGCAGAAAAGAGCTATGTTGGCTTAAAAAACAAGGAAAATGAGAATCATGAATGAAACAGTTTTGATAAAGTGACATTGAGAGCAGAATTTGGAGGAAAAAATGGCAAGATTTACTGAGTATAGCATGAGGGTAAGAACGAAAAGGGGGCAGAAAAAAGGTGTAAAAATACATGGCCACAGGATGTGATAATGCCCTACAAAAAAAAAAAAATCAAACCAAAGCAAGGGAGCATAGAGAAAACCCCTGCACTCAGCACTGGTGAGGCTGCATCTCAAATACTGGGTTCAGTTTTGAACCCCTCACTCCAAGAAGGACATTGAGGGGTTGGAGTGTCTCCAGATCAGGGCAACAAAGCTGGGGAAGTGTCTGGGAAAGCAAGCCTTGTGAGAAGTGGCTGAGAGCTGGGGTTGTTCAGCCTGGAGAAAATGATAGGTTAAGAGAAAATGCCCTCAAGTTGCACCAAGGGAAGTTGAAGCTGGGCATTAGGAAGGCTTTTTTCACTGAAAGTATTATCAAGCACTGAAATGTCTTGCCCAGGAAGTGGTGGAGTCCCCACCCCTGGATGTATTTAAGAATTGCGCATACATAGGGCTTAGGGGTATGGTTTAGTCTGGGACTTTTCCATGATAGACTAATGATTGCAAGAGATGTTCATAAAGGTCTTTTCCAATCTAGGCAATTCTGTGATTCTCTGCAAATGGTCAGAAATATCACTTCTGGAAAATTAGAATGCTTACAGGCCACAGAAAATCTTGAGTAACATTAGATCGGTGACAGCAAAGAGAAGAATTGGGAAAGAGAACAGAAAGCCAAATCAAAGAGGTGTCAAAGACGCATCATTGACAAAAGTAGCATGTTTACTACAGATTTTTTCCCTTTTTTTACCTTGTATCCTGTAACAAGTCCTGGATCACAAACAGCTGCAGAGACAAGCTTTACAAGTAAGTCTTGTACTTCTCCCATGCTGTCCCCTACGTTTAGCAAGCCCTCTTGAAGAACGCTCAGGGAAGGGACATCCACATTCACGTCAAAGCCAAGAACTTTACCAAAGTTGCGCAGGAACTGCACTACCATGAGACAATCTGAAAACGTGCTTCCATCCAAAACGAGGCCTGGGATGCGAGGCAACTCTGGCAAAGGCTGAAAAGTAAAGAACAACAATGGCAGAATCAGTAGCATATCTCAAAAGAAAACACTAGCTAGGGAAATGGGCTAGTAGGTCCATACAACCTAGTGTGACAAATGCCAGAAGGTGAAGGCTACAGAGAAACTGCCCCTGCACATCCCACACAGGAAATTCAATTTCAAGCTGAAGCACATTTACCTTTTCACATATTTTAGGAGGGGAGATATTAACAATTACTTATTTTTTGGGCAGAAGATGCTCTCAGACTCTATTCTGAGCCAAACTTTAAATGGTGGTGAAAAATATTTGGAGGACATAGGGAGAGAAATTCTCTGGGAAGAAAGGGCTTGAACCTGAAGTATGTCAAGTCCTGATGGGCAAAACCTAACACTGAAGAGTGGGAGAGCATGGTTGTTTTAGTAACAGCTTAGAGTAGATGCACATCTGAGAAAAGCTTTATTTAGTGCCTGTGTACTGAGACATGATGCATATTCCTGCTGTAAAAATAAATCAGAGCAATTGATTTTTTTTTTTTTCTTTTAAGCAATCACAGAAGTGCTTTTTGGGAAGCAGGCCACTTTTACACAAAGTGCTTTTCATTAACTAAATGTATGCTACTTTAATGTCTGTAGTAACTTGGGGTTTTTTTATTAATATTTATTTATTTATTTATATATCTGTATATCTCTATATCTATCTATCTATATATATAGATATCTCAAATGCTTATCTAATTATTTAGGCTAATTATTTGGACTAAAATTCGAATGCTTTGCAAGTAGCTGCAAGAAGAAAAGTTACCATGCCACAACAACAAAATACTTTCCTGCCTCATGTTTCTGTAAGTTCATACTGCTAGGGTTACCTTCTGGTCTGCTAAGCACATATCTTCATTAGGCTTCTTTAGCTCCTTGGCCATTTCCAATTCCAATCTTCGCTGTTCCAGTTTCCGTTCTTTGTTTAATCTTTTCTCATCACGTTTCTCCTGCTTCAATCGCTCTTTTTCCTTATGTAAAATTCAAAAGGCCAGAAAATAAAACTCAGGTATTACAGTGGAACAACCTCAGAATTTGAAAAGCATTATTTATGTAATCTCACTAAGTACCACAGCAATTAAGGAACCTGCATTCAAGTAAAGGGAAAGGGGAAACTCCAGAAATAGAAAAAACCCATAGAACTGTGAGCAAATTAAGATTGACTTGTTTCTTTCCTGGCCACATGGAAATGAACAACAAGCGTGTTTGGACTAACATTTCGGAAAGGTAAGCTCCCGCTGTAACCCTCTAGCAAAACTGAGACCTCTCCACTGCTTGTAAGAACAAGTTCTACTACAAAACCACTTTTACATTATCTTCAGCTCAGGGCAACTTCAGTCTTTCATGCAATGCTACGGCTAAGAGTAAAATTCAACTAGTTAAAAGCCTGATAAGCTGACTCCATAAGAATATTTTGATGGATTTTGAGTTAGGATGTGCCAGACTACCAGTTTGAATTTCCTGCACAACCCCCCCTTGTGGCCCTCATCACAAGGAAAGAGCACAGCTCTTTTGGAAACAGTCTTGTTTTCAGTAACAAACCAGAAGAAAATAGCTACATGATCAGCATCCAAAGAAGCCTGAAATTTCAGAAAGTGAAATTAACTATTTTTTTGTTACCAGCTTAATGTCACTGTGTTAAAAAAAAAAAAAGTTAAACAACTAGATTCAGAGATGGACAAAGTACAGTGATTGTACACAAAATGACCTATATACATTCAGGCTTCTCTATCTCTTGGTTCAGAATTTCTGGTTCAGAATTTAGTAAAACAAGAAATGGAGCATCTATTTTTCTGTAGCACACCCAGTACTTTCTACTGAAGGAGAAAAAATAAAATTATTAAGGTATAATAAATCCTATTTTCTTTGCTTCACCATGGTCCAAATCTAGAATCAAAATCTGCAAGTTCTAGGAAGCCAGGACTGGAATAAGAGATGTATTTCTACCCCTGTGTGGGGTAAATATTGAGGAAAATCTCAAGTCAGGATGATCAAGTCTTCATTATTCTTATACACATGAGCAACATGAAGAAGAGAAAATAAAACATCCTTTCCAGGAAATACTAGGGACTCTCAAATGACTATGCAGTTAGTGACTTTTCACTTACATTCAGTAAGCATGGAAGGGCCCTCCTGAGATCATCTAAGTCCCCACCAGTGTTTGTCCTGTCCCTGACATTGTTCCCCCCCAGGCAGGCAGTATCAACTACAGCAGATTGCAGTTCCACAACCTATCATGTTAATGTATGCCCGCATTTAACCATAAGTCTCAAAGTTTAAAAAAAAAAATAGAAAAATCTCTTAAGTTTAAACAGAATTTCCTGTATTTCAATTTGTGACTGCTGCTTCTTGTCCTGCCATTCTATAAATGAAACTACACATACAAAGACACTGCTCTTCTACAGATCACTGCAGAATGAAACCAGGAGAACTTCACACTTTCAGAGATTAATACTCACTTCTGCTTTTTTACGTGCTTCCATGGCTTTCATAAGCATCATATGTTGTCTTCTCCTTTCTCGTTCCTATTGAAGCAGGTAAGATTAGAATAAAACTCACCCACATTTTCAAATAGGTAAAAAAGCTGAGTAACAAATTTATAGCATTAATAGACAAGTCACAGTAAATACTAAATATAGGACAAGGATGGCCAAGTCTGTGCATGTTTTAGTTCAGGTTTAGAAAGCAAATACAAGAACAATCAAAAGCAAAAAGGTAAAGCAATGAACATGGAGACAGTGTAAAAAAGAAGCATACAGGTTTACTTATGGTCAGTTGTGATGCTCCTTCATAAGCTGGCAGAACAAAAAGCATAATGGTTGGCTGGAACAGGTCAGTTACCTTACATCTGCTATTATGGAACTTGCAATTTACTTCTTCAATAGCCAATTCAGTAGAAATTTTAACAGGTCATTTTCAAACTCTGAAAGTATTAACGTTTTTGTAACCAAGTCACAAATTAGCATCATGAATTTTCTCAGCTCCAAGGCAGTTTCAGTTGAGCTAGTGGTGCTGCATATGCACATGCAACACCACCTATATTTACTGATGCCTCTCCCTCAGAGCAGATCATGTCAGCAACATCACATCATTAAGGAGCTGTATTCTAGAGCACTAAGGATGTGTTTTCTGTCTTAAAAACTGAAGAGCAAATCTTGGCCCCAGTAAAGGCTAAAGGAATTTTATCATCCAATTGAGCAAAGCTAGAGTAGCAGCTGAACGTTTCACTGTTTACCTCTTATGTATTCACCACTGACTGAAAGCTAACTTCCTCAGGACCTTACAAACTTAGGTAAGACATCATCTCTAGTTCTGAAACAGGCTGATTCAAATTGTCTTGAAAATATCTGGACTAATTTCCAGTAAATGGAAAAAGGCTTCTGAAAATTATCAAACTACTACCTGTCAATTTTGCATTCATCCATCCCTGATTTTAAACAGCAGTCCAATTTCTATCAGGACATCAGCAACACAGATTTCTAGTTTAAAAAATCTCATTTACTTATTGCCATGTTCAATTTATACACATGTTCAAGACATGGGTTTTTTTCCTTAACAGACAAGACAAGCAGATGTATGCAATGCACTGTGCTGTAAAGCCATGCAGCAGTATGTAATATGACAGCAGCCAGTGCTACATTTTATGCATTGCTATGACAACCATATCACAACCAAATCACAATGCGGTGTTAGATGTACAAAAATAAACATACCCATACCATATCTAGTCTATGCCTCTCCAACTCCTGGTAGAAAGAGTTGGCACAACATTATGAAACAGAAATCACAAAGTCATAAAACCACTTTATAATCCCCCAAAAGACCCCAACACCAGAGCAAAGCTATAAATCATTAAGTGAAAGAAAATTTGCACAGGAATCAAACCCAGATATTTTTAAAGGGTCTGTTTAGATGATTTTCCTCCCCACCACCCCACCATACAGCTTAAGTAGTTCACAACTTGCATTCTGCCTGTCTGGTCAACTGCACATCTACCAACCTGGTGTTTCAGAAGAACAGCCTGCTGCCTTCGCATCTCTTTTTCCTTAAACAAAAGAGCAAATATTTATTTAAAATATGCATCAAAATTTACTTACCCAGTTAAGATGTGTATTTTTAACACACTAACCCAGCACACGTGAATTAAACCCTTCTCTGCCCCTCAAAAAAGTAAGCAGGCAGCACACATGGTACAGAGTACACCTGACAGCCACTCTGCTGAGCTGGGACATGCATGTTAAAATATGCCCAGACTGCCAAAGCAGTGACAAAAGTACATCCATAACTGTCTTTCCCAACCCTCCTAAGAGTTCTGTACTCTTGCATGCACACAGGCTAGAAAAGGCTGTACCTGTTGAGGCTACTTTATTTTTGATGCAGTGTGCTACCAAGAATACAGTGAACAATGTTCCTTTCACAAGCATTTTGAGTTATGCAAACCAAGTGCAAGCAAAACTCATAGTAATGGCACAGAAAAAATTTACTGTCTCTATCTCAGGTGTGCATGTGTAAATGTGTGTATCATATTATACACAAAGTTCTGTGTGTGTTTCATGTCTTTACGTAAGCATGGGCTGTGTTGTTCATATGCTGTACCCACAGTTCCATCAGCAATGAATATTCTTCCAAATTCCCTGCTTTTTTACATCACCACACATTCCACGGCACAGGAACAGGCCATGAAAGCTGAGTTACTGCGGAAGAAGAGGCCGGGCTGAACCGAAAGAGTTGGTTGCTGCTTAGGGAGAAAAAGAGAGCCTTTGGGAACTGCAAGAAGGGACAAGACACTGGGGAGGACTGAAAGATTGTCATGAGACTATGCAAAGAGGAAAGTAGAAGAGCTAAAGACCAACTGGAAATCAATCCAGCATCAAGCTGTTAAAATCCTTCGATAAATATATTAGCACCAAAAGGAGGACTAAGGAGAATTTCCGTCCTCTGTTGGATGCAGAGAAGAAAACAGTGGTCAAGGATGAGGAGAAGGCTGAGGACTGAAGACTAACTACCCTTAGTCTTTAGTAGCAAGACCAGTCGTTTGCTGGATACCCAGCCCCCTGAGCTGGAAAATAGGAATGAGGAGCAGAATGAAGCCCCCACAATCCAAGAGAAGATGGTCAATGACCTTCTGTACCACTTAAGACAAACACGAGTCTCTGAGGCTGGATGGCAAATGCTCAAGGGTGCTGAGGAGCTAGTGGAAGTGCTGACCAAGCCACATTCCATCATTTACATCAGCAATCCTGGCTAACTAGGAAGGTCCTAGTGGACTGGAAACCAGCAAATATGACTACAACGAGGGCCAGAAGGAGGATATGGGGAACTATAGGCCTGCCAGTCCGACCTCAGTGGCAGGTAAGGTTGTGAAGCAAGTCATCTTAAGTGCGTATAGCACGTGCAGGGCAACATACAGCAGGTACAGGGCAACTATGTGTTCAGGTCCAGTCAGCATGGGTTCATGAAGGGCTTGACAAATCTGATCTCCTTCTGTGACAAGGTGAATTGCTTAGTGGATAAGGGGAAAGACTGTGGACATTGTTTATTTGGCCTTCACTAAGCATTTGACACCATCTTCCACAACATCCTCCTGGAGAAACTGCATAGCCTAGACAGGTGTACACTCTGCTGGATCAAACAGTGGCTGGATAGCTAGGCCCAGACAGTGGTGGGGAATGGAGCTAAATTCAGTTGGTGGCAGGTCACCAGTGGTATTCCCCAGGGTTCAGTATTGGGGCCAGTCTTGTTTAACATATTTATCAAAGATCTTGATGAGAGAATTGAGTGCACCCTCAGCATATTTGCAGACGACAGTAAATTGGGCTGGAGTGTTGATCTGCTGGAGGGTAGGAAGGCTCTGCAGAGGGACCTGGACAAGCTGGGTTGATGGGCCAAGGTCACTTTTATGAGGTTTAATGAGGCCAAGTTCTGGGTCCTGCTCTTGGGTCACAACCACATCAGGCAACACTACAAGCTTGGGGCAGTAGCTGAAACCAGCAGAAAAGAACCTGGAGGTGCTGGTTGACAGACAGCTGAACATGAGCCAGCAGTTAACCGCACTTGTTTGTACTCTGAAGAAGAGGAGGTTGAGGGAAGACCTCACTGTTCTCTACAACTTCCTGAAAAGGGGTTGCAGGGAGGTGGGGGTTGAGTCTTTTCTCCCTAGTATCAGGTGACAGAACAAGAAAAAATGATCTGAAATTCTGCCAGGAGAGGTTTAGGTTGGAGATTAGGAACAACTTCTTTCCTGCAGTAGTGGTCAGGCATTGGAACAGGCTGTCCAGCAAGGTGGTGGAGTCACCACCATCCCTGATGGTGTTAAAGAAACATGTGGACATGGCACTTTGGGACATGGTTTAATGGCCATGGTGGTGTTAGGTCAACTTGATCTTAGAGGTCTTTTCCAAACAGAAAAATTCTATTATTCTATGATTGTGCACAATAACACAGTTCTTGATTTGGAGCTTCTCTAAACCAACCTTTATTCGTTTTTCGGCCTCCAATAATTTGGCATTTGCTGCTTCTTCCTTCTTTTTCTTTTTTGCCTGTGCATGCAAAACAGGTCACACAACAACACCATCACAACTTGAAAACAATCTGACTAGAAATAAAGTTACATGCCTTTAAAAGTTCAAACATCATCACATAGTATTTACGTTGCAACAGATTTCTTCCCCAATGCAGCTTTCACAATCAGTCAAGTCTTAATTTATTTACTTGCTAAAAATCAAGCCAGAATTACAAATCCCACTCAAACTGGTTTCACCTGGCTACTATATCCAAGAGGGTAAGTATATACAGAAACAATACAACATAAAAGGCAGAAAGATTACCATTGATTTCCCCTGAATGGAGACTTTGCTAGCTCACTAGGAGTACAGGCACACCAGTGTGCTCTGGCAGATGTATAAACTTAAGGCCTTAATTCTATTGCACTTCACACAGAGCAGAGCTTTAACATCCTACTGCTGCAGACTTGTTTTCTAGCACAGAAATGGCAATGATGTTAACTTTAACAAATACAAGACTAACAACAGGAAGTCAGGAATTCAAGTGAACATTTGCAAGACTTAAGTCACGGTTAATATACAAGTTTTTTAAGAAAAATATTTTAAAACAAGTTTTTGAACCAGCCTTTGGTACTCCAGGTTGATTGGTATGTAACTGAAAACAGCTCTAGCTGCAGGTATAACTACTAAAACACAACATCCTTTAAGAAGGCAACACAGAAATTGTATCAGATTCATTATTTTTACCTCTAAAATTTGCTGAGCTCGAAGTTCTTTCTCCATTCTGATTTGCTGGATTCGCTTAATTTTTTCCTACAAGGCAAAGAAAGTTACTTCTTAAAAAAAAAAAACAAACAATAGTGAGAATGTAATTTTACTTTTCCATTTAAAATAATTATCAAGTCTGTACATATATCCCATGGTTCCTGAGTCTCAAAGCCCATTGTTCTTACTGTTCCCACATCACAATATATGTTTAGAATTCTTTGTTAGAAGATTAGATGATGTTTGGTATAGTCCTGAAGGAACCTCAGTTATGCACAGCTGCTTTAACTTTCAAGTTGTCATAGTTTCTGGGTTGGGTGGGAGCTTTTTTAACAAATATTTATAGAATTTCATGGAAACTTCAGAAAAGGTTTCTGTCACAAATAAAAGGTATTGGTTTAAACAGTAAAATACTCATCTTTCAATCTCTGTATCTCCCTTCAATTTAAGCCTCTATAAATGCTACTATAATATGAATAAGAACACTGAACATAAAAGAATGTCTAAATACCATTTAAGTGTTTTCATTCTTTTTTAGAAATAAAGAAATGTATCTGTACTATGCATACACACTAATTGCACAGGAGTACAGCTTCAATTGGACTATCCAAGTCAGCTTTTCCTACTTTTAGAAGGTTCTTTATATTTGTTTCTCTGATGCTCTAAGAGGGTAACAACCTAAAGCAATGATGACACTGAATCAAAAAAAAATTGCCTTTTCACTGAAAGCTAAAAAAATTGGCCTTTGACTACTACCAGACAAAGTATTCAGTTTCTGTACTTGGCAGTAAGTTTCATACTGAACAGATCGAATTTTCAGATTTTCACCATGCAGACATTTTTACTCATTTATTGAAATCCGTTGTTAAAACTTTTGTTATTCTTATTACTGATACTGGCCAGCCATTCTATATGTTTGGTGGCTTAAAAATAACACAGACAAAATTGTTACGTCTTGACAACATAAAAAAAAGTTTAGAATTTTAAGTAAAATACACTGTGCACTCCTTAAAACCAGATTTACATTCAGTTTGTAGGTTATTTACTGAATAATCAAAATACCCCTTCTTCAAAACATTATTTACAAGTTGACAATCCCATGGAGTTTACCTGCTGCTTCATTATCTTTATCTGCTCCTTCTGCTTTCGCTTTTCTTCAGCTGCCATAATAGCTAACAAACAGAAGGAAACAAAAAAATAACTATCAGCAGACCATGACAAGAGACAGCAAACTTTTCATCACTACTTTTCAAAACAGTCTGCTAGCATACAAAAGCTTCAACAAGTTACACTCACCTTGCTGTTTTTTTGCTTCTTTTGCAGCTCGAGCTTGTTCCTGCTTCTGGAGTTTTCTCAGTAGCTTTATTTGTGCTGCTTGCCTAGCTATTTCTGTTACAACAAGAAAATATTAAGCTCATAAAAACAATAAAGACACAGCTCATATTGCAGACCTTTGGGTGAGGTAAAAATAGAGAAAGCAGTGGGTTTGTTCTGCACACATTTGTCTTGACAACATTTAACAGTCAACTGCTTTTAATGATGTCTGATGTATTAGTAACTACATCAACAGCAGAAATCAACACAGAGATCATCTACGTATAAGAAAACACTATTTTTGCAGGGAAAAGTCATGTATTAGGTGATAGCATCAAGCCAATAATGCTGCCTAATTTCTTCTTTTCTTTTAAAGCAGAAAACATTTGGCTCAAATTACTCTTTTCCTTGTCAGTCACCTCAAGCCATTATCTATTCCTTTCTCAGCAATGCAGTAAGAGCATACTTTATGTGGGTCACACTTCTCTTTACTGTGGCTACCTACAGCCAGCCACTCTTCATGAGAATAGTTATGAAATGTGGATGAACTGTGCATGGACACACACTGATGTAAGACAACTGTAAGGAGGACTTTATGGAGGTTGAATTCAGCTTGCTTTGTGAAGTATTGAGGTCCAGGACCAATTTGACAGCATTCTCCAAAATACTGCCAGCTTCGAGGGCGATGACCAAAACACTGGCAGACGTATGGACAAATCCATGTATAAATAGGATAACACTGTAGATAGCAAGGGCACTGTAAATTGGTACATCACAAGAAGGGGAAACCATACAGAAAAAGAAGTTACACCTTAACTGAAACAGAACCAGCAGTTGGAAATTTTAATTTATGTTACAGAGAACTTATAGGACAGATGGGAAAGAAACACCAAAGCTGCAAACCACAGGGACAAGTCAAACTGCCCATATTTCCATTCAACTACTATGTGCTGTATTGAGCAACATTTAAGCGCTTCCAAATCAAGCCAAAAACAGCCAAAAGCTTCCCAGATGTGCTAACTTCAGTTTTCAGTTTCTAGCTCCACTGTTGTTTGAGCTGACACAGAAGAAAACAAAGACCTGATAATTTTTGCCAAATTGAAAAATACACCAGTGTAACCAAGATTACTGCATGCCTGCCTTTAAGATTCTATACATCTAAGTGAAGTAACTACCGAGTAAGATCTTACACACGCTTCACCCTTTGAATCACAGACATAATTACTGATCTTGAAGAAGCCAAAGCCTTCAAAAGCAGCATGTCCCAAATCTCCAAAATAAAATGTTGCACATTAGCATCCCAATGAAACACATCACTCCTCGTTAGAAAAAACAGCCCCTGTTCATGAAATGTGCTTCTTACCTTGAGCCTGGAGCTTTCTCAGCAGCTTTGCGTCAGTGCTGTCTAGAAATTCAGTGCTACCAACGTTGGGCGGCCGGCCTTTGCGTCGCCTCATTCTTGACTCCTCTCTAGAGTGCTGTCTGTCTGGATTTGGTGGTCGTCCTCTACGCCCTTCCATAGCTCTGATACGGGGAATGACTTCCTCTTCCTTCAGAAGACACCACTGCATACCCTTTTAATGGACACATTTCACAGGTATTACAAACATGATTTTTAAAAAAGGAAAAACAAATCTAAGACACTTGAGAACATGAACAGCCAGAGGGATTTTTCTAAATAAGTTGTACGTGTAAAATATACAAGAGCTGTGAGGTACTATGACACTCTGATGATGCCCAGAAGCTGCATGTTGAGAGTTTATCGCTCCAAACTTCTGTGAATTATACCACCATGCAAGATTTTGAACACTATTCAATGATGACATACAATCATCACACCTAACCAGGTATATAATATAATAATTTCTGACCAAATTACTTATTGCTCAACTGTTCTTAAAAGGCAAAATAAATTCTTCCTTATTACATAAACTTAAAAATAACTACTCTGCTTTCACATCATCCACCGTGCAACATGAATGAAAATGTGTCAAGCTACGAGTCACTGTCTTCCAACTCAATGTTTACAGACACTGACATACAGAAGCAGCAAATGCAGTAGCATATTTTCAAATGCTGCCTTCTGGGATGGTGCAGATTTCAACATCTGAGTTGAAAAACACAGACTCATTCTAATCCTGAAGTTTTATTTAGTACAATTTAGTTCTCCCTTCATCCACCACACGAAAATTAATTTCTGTGTCAGCTTGAAGAAATCACAAGTTTGTAACTTTAAACAATACACCTACCTGAACTAAAACGTTACCTATGGTCTCTAACTAAACCAAGTGTCCAGTAATACACTCAACCCCTTCACTACCACCACTATTTTTTGATAGAATCTCAAAAACAAACACTGAAATATTTTCCAATACAAACATCCAAGTTGGCCTTCACACAGAAATGACTTTACATTAACTGATGAAAAGCAGAGCAGCTTATTGCATCTCCTGAGCAGAATAGGAACATGGTCCATCTGATCCTATTTGACTGAATGTAAGCATTTCAAACTTCTTACGTCTTTTGCCATTTTCCCAAGTTTTTGAAAAATGCAGGGTGGAAAAAAAAATTCTAAGTGAAGTATCCTTCAGAACTACTCTGTAATTTGCTTTTTAAAAGGTTTGTAAAAGATTCTGAAAGTGTCTGCTAAAGCAAGGATGAAAGTTGGTAACTTAAAAAACACTTTCAGTATTTGTTCAGAAAAATTTACATTTGCATTACCGAAGTTTTCACATTTATATGTACATCAATACTGACATCAAATCTGCTGTACCATAAACTATCTTTTTATTTGCTTATTCTGACAATTTATATTTTAATTCTTTCTGGTCATTCTTCAGAACTAAACGTTTAATACAAGAATTGACAAAAGAAAAATGGCATTTTACTAACGAAACTAAAGTTCAGGTTCCAAGGAAGCTATCAGTATCCACAGATACCTTTTTAAGAACGAGTCACTCCCAGTCAAGACCATCCCAAGAATAGAACTCCACTTAGTTTACAGACATTCCAAAGAGCTTTGTTATTCACTGTGTTCTTAAAAGCAAGCTGTTCAGAATCATGACTGTATCACTGTGTAAACAATGCATCACTGAAGACTTTCATCCACAACAGACACCTCTACCACTTTAACAAGAAGTTAATTCGTTTTCTGGCTTTCAGAATACTACTTAGGCATAGACTTTCACTTCACTGTCTTATATCCAACTTAAAATCTATCCCAGGTTCAGTCCGTTGAGCGATGAAAGCTAGCTTTAACGTTGGACTTAGCACCTACACCAACCTTTGACCTAGGAAATTTTATTCCACAAACTGCAAGTGCCAGGAGGAAGGAAAAGAAAAATCAGGCAAAATAAAATTCAGACAAAAGGAGAAGCAGCCATAGTTCAAAAGGTACCTTAGACCCTGCCATGGAGATGGCTCTTGCTCTGTATTTTTATTCGTTATGGTTAATAACACAAACAAATATGCATTAAAAATAGAGATCCACAAGACCATCAGTGTCAGAGACCACGGATGTACATCACATTTTCCTAATGCCTCCAAAGAAAGAAACTAGAGGCCATCACATGGAGCCTTTAGAAGGTTCATTAAGTTTCAAGGACTGGGGAGAATACTGTTCAATGTCCTGCCAAAGGACAAGTGGATGCCACAGGTTTCCAGAAGTTTGAGAGGACAAGACAAAAATAGTCCAGAACAGATCCATTAAGGTTTAAGCAGATGTGAATTGACCCATCCATATTTTGTGCTCAGGTATCTTTTAAAAATCTGACCCAAAATACATTTCTGTTAAAAGAATGTACAATCTGATATTCTGTGGATTTTCACATTGCAAAGAAAACATTACAGGAAGATGACATAAATATATAACCACGAAAGAGAACCATGAAAGGCTAAACAAAATAATCAAAACTAAAAACCAAAAAAGCAGAAATACAATTCCCGGAATTACCTCCAGACACCCACGATGACATGATTACCACCTACTGTTTTGAAGTTGGATAAAAGGGTGCAAATTCTCTTCATGAAGGATCGGTATCAATCTGTTTTACTAAGTCCGTATCATCAGTCTGAGTGTAACTCTACTTTTTACATTATAATCTTTTCTTTCAATCTCATACATAAAATGCAAATACTTTTTAGCACACCTGGAAGAGCAGTCCTCAGTATTATTGGGCAAGAAAACATCTCCTTTGTCTAAACAAAACCCAAAGAAGCCTACCACAAATTATACAAGTGGAAACTGCATTGAGGTGTACATCAACTTAATAATATGCATATTGCCAGTGCTGTGAACAGAAACCTGCCCTTCCCAATGCCTTCAATTCTGAAGTTTACAGTACAAAAGGACAAAATCTGCAAACATCTCATGAACTAAAAGGAGAAGAAAGAGATAGACTAGAGAAGGAGTAAGACTAATGAGTATGAGCAACAGACACAAAACAGTTAAGAGGGTAAAATAAGAGCAGACCTCCTCATACTGAGCAATGTTCACCATGTACGGAATTATTTCAAATCCTTACAATTCCTTCAATTCAGTTACGTAAGGAAATTCACAACTACATGAACCTGTAATACTCTTATGAAGGCCAAACACGAAGAAGGTTTAGCAAGGTTTTACCCTGCAAGCCAGGAATCAGGATGCATATCCTACAAGTAGCTGCTTCCCATGAACTCTGTCTTTATTGCTTTCAGTTATAGTATGTTCAAGTTACACATTTCTACAAGGTATCCCAAGGACCTAAGGCTTAACCGGATCCCGAATTCCAGGCTGCTGAGAGCGCGATGTCTGTCCACGGCACCACAGTACCATGCTCAGAACACTTATCTTTTAAAAACATTAAACGCATTCACTGACCTAAGTCCAAAAACTTTTGTGCACATCCTGAAGCAATGAGAACGTGACCAAAATTCAGTAACACCACGTGGCACAAATGCAGCATTACTCTCCTTAAAATTCTAACTTCACTTATCCTTGTGTGGTTCATCTACACAAAGTCTAAGAGTTCTCACTGTAAAGCACAAATGCCATAAACTCAGCATTCCTTCCCATAAAAACCTCACACTGCAGGAAGTGCTGACAGTATTCTCGATACAGGAAACACTTCTATTTAAACATATATTTTTTTATGTCTTATGCACACAACTATATGAAAAGTGTGATTTAACACATACACATAAATCACTATTATGTTTATACAGTAAAGGAAAAATGAAGCTTTATTCAGAAATATCTGGCCAGAAAGTATGAGCTCAGAGTTCTTTGGTATGAGACAAATCCATTGCCAGTAAGGCTTGTTGAACTCCTGCAGCCTCCTGATAAAATCACTGAAGGGAGCAGTTTTCAACACAGCCCAGGATCAAGCTCTTAGCATCTCAGTATTGCTACTATTAAGAAATACACACCATGTTTAGAAAGAATTAGCTAAAAACCATCAATGCTTCAGACTGTAGCAAAAATTATTTCACCTAAATTTAAGTTAATGCTCCTTGGATCAAAGACTTTACTTTTTAAAAAGTGGATACCTGCGGTCCATCTCTGGCTTCATAGAAGTCACCCACTCCTATTTTTGCACTGAAGCTGAAATTGTCCCTTGAGATATCCATTATTCCATTTCTGCTGAGATACTGAAAAAATCACATATTTTTCCACTTCAGCTTGTAAATAATTACAACCTAGCTTTGATGTACAGCTAACTTGGTGAGTGTAATGCTTTGCATATTCTATCAAGGGATATGCATTTACAGTAACAGGCTGAGATACATTACACCTCATATCACAGGATATTTTGAACTAAGTATCTTTATTGAAGGGGGAAAAATGGTAATTTTAATTGCAAGCATGCTCAGTAGCATTAGAACACAGAAGTCAGAAACAGGAATGTACCTTTACTACTTCAGGATACTGTCTCAGCTTCTTTCCACAAGGTGCAAAATATGCTACTTCTCCTTGAAGGCGGCCACCAAAGTTTCTTATTCGGGTTTCCCTTTGCCAGCTAGAGTAATATGAAATAGTTGCATACAAAAATACACTTTTTAAAACACATCAATCAACATCAATTGAAGATTTTTACATGACAGTAAAAAGGCACATACCAAAAAAGTAATACAAGAGCATTCTAAATCAAATAGGCAAACACAGAGTTGAGTATTATGGAGACTGTCCAAACTCGGGCTATTCATGGATTTATTGCTATCAGGCTACTTACACAGCACCAGATTTTAAACAGCTTAGAACTGTATTTCAGGGAGTTATTTGGAGTCTGCACTGGCTCAGATCTAACCATCACAATTAATTTCCAGTGGCAAAACTGCTAAGAAACAGGTCATGATTGCAAAACAGCAAATTCAATGCACAAAAACTGTCACACAAAATATGCTGGCGTTTTAAAATAGATAGTTAGAAATCTGTATTGCTGAAGCCCTTCCCTTGTTATTCAGCCTCAAACAATTTCAAGCTGTTGTTTCCTTCCTAAGTGACTTTTGGAAGCATTACCTTCCTCTAAGGAGTATCAGGCATGCACATACACATCACCTACCCGTACTCAAGAGGAACACGCAGCTCCCGTTCGTCTGCTACTCTTCGTCTTTTTGAAATACCTAAGAGAGAATTTGATTAACACCTAAGAGAATTCACAAAATGAAAACAATGTATTCCTAAAATACACTTTTTAATCCTTAGATCCCCAAAAGACAAATCCTTTTTATATTCTAGCCGTTACATACCTCAAGTACTAAGAAAATTAATGTAACTATAGTCCTTTTGAAATATATTTTCCTTTACGTTTCCTTTAACCTCTTCTTCTAAAACAGTCTCTTCTCACAAGTGACTAGTAATAGGAAAACAGGAAATGGCCTCAATTTGTGCCAGGAGAGGTTTTAGGTTGGACATGAGAAAAAATTTCTTTCCTGAGAGAGTGGTCAGGCATTGGAAGAGGCTGCCCAGGGAGGCTACAGAAATCATGGTCCCTGGAGGCATTTAAGAAAAAAAAAAAAAAGTGCAGACTTGGCACTTGGGGACACAGTATAGTGGACATGGTGCTGTTGGGCTGATGGTTGGACTTGATGATCTTGTCCAACTCCAAAAAGGAGCTGTCCAGTGAAAAACAACCATAGAGGAGAGACACTCGTCAGTGTCAGACTAGCTGTAGGTAAAATGGACACAAAAGTATTTTAATTATATTATCTTGAATATTAGGAAAAAGTACCACACATAAAACAAGGACACAAAACTGAATGAGATTCTACCTCCCACCTCTGAGAACGGACAAAAATCTGCTATGAGGCTTTTCAAAGTGACAGAAATCCAAACAGATTGCTGCAGGAAAAAAATTCATATCAACAACCTGGATTACTCCTAAATCATGGGAAATCTTCTACAAATTGTGGAATGAATAGGCCTGTTTCTGGGAAAAATATGAAGCTGATCACATTACACTACTTCAAAGTTAACGCCCCTGATGACATGGAATGAAATTCCTATTCCACTGAATCCCAATATAAAAACCAATTTATGAGTGGATGTCCCCATTTAAAATCTTACTTGCTTCTTAATTATATATCAAGTCTCTAGTTCAAGGTTGGAAATATGCAATTTCATTTAATTGTCACCATGCAGATTGTGAGGTGTAATTTTCCAAAATGCATTCTTTTCTGCAGCAGTAGTAATTCCTAAATCTTAGTCAGCAAATGAAGGATTATAAATACTATATAGCACCAGGCACATGCTAAATGTACATTTCATGAACTTTTAAAAAATAATTCTGTGCACATAATCCATAAATCCTACTGAGAAGTTTAGCAGAATAATGAACAGTTATATTTTAACTAAATACAGTTATTAAATTCGTTGAGAGAGCGGTAGAAATAGGAAGATTCAGAATGCAAACTCTATTGCATAGAAATGAGAAATAACTAACTACTTTAGAATAAAATGGTAAATAAAAAGACTAAATAATTAAGATTTTCAACATAATAAATATCAACTCTACCTATTTCATCCTACCTTCTCTCAACTAATTATGTGAGCTAAAATATCCTGGATTAAGTGTAATAATCAGGTCTCCAGAACTTGTAATTCTGCTGCCTTAATTTTCATGTCTGCTGCAAACACCTGTGAATACATCACAGAATAGCCCACATTGGAAGAGACCTCAGAAGATCTCTTGGCTCCGACCTTTCACAGGAGAGGGTCCTAGAGAGTCTCCTCTAGGTTGTATGTCCAACCACATTCTGAAATCCTCTAGTGACAGGGACCCTACCACATCCCTGGGGAGGTGGTCCCACTGAATGATTGTTTTTACTGTAAAACATTTCTCTCTTTTTCCAGGTTATCTGATACCAGTGTCTAAACTACTTCTATAACAACATCTACAGCACATGCCAGGCAGATGTCACATTGTACTATAACAAAAGACATTTAAATACCACAGTGTGTACTTGGTGTAAGAGTAGATGGTGCTGATCCAAGAAAAACTGCAGGCTGGGACTCAGGACATAAGGCAGCTGGCGCAGAGCTTGGGGTCTTTGCTACTTGCAGATTTAGCGGGGTGGAATGAGCTGCAAGACCAATGGAAGAGCTCTTCACAGAAGATGAAGTTTTATTTAGTTTCAATGGAGTTTTTTCTCCTTCAGTGTCTGTATCAGATTCATCTTGATCTTTATCATCCTCATCATCTTCATCCTCGGACCCTTCTGTATCTGACTCAGAATTACTGTCAGACTCTGTTTAAAAAAAAAAAAAAGGCATGGCAAAAGGCATAATACGACTTTACAACTCGTAGCAAATATGTTTAAGTTGTAACACTCACAGTCTTTCGTCTTATTAAGTTTTCCTAACTTCAATTTTTTAAAATAGTATCTCTGAAGCATATATAGAAGGTTATAATTAGCTACCTGAACTTTAAAATTAACTACAAGCGTGACAGCAGAAAGTAATTCTGCATGATAATGCACTGTTCTTTCAGATGGAATTCTTTGGTTTTCCATGAGAAGAGACAGAAGCTGCAGTTTTAAGAGATTGTTTACCCTAGCTAGAATCAGACAAAGCTAGGAGAGACATCCCTCTTAAGCCAGGCAGCAGCTGAAGACTGCCACAGGAAGGACATTTCACAAATTATGAAATCTAGCATGAGGACAAGGCAGGCAATAGAACTGGGTACAGACTAAGAGGTGACACAGTTGGCAGTGTGGCAACCTGGGCAAAGGAGGAGCTAAAGGGTAGACAGGACAAAGAACAGGAAAAAAAAAAAGAAAGTTTGTATAGGCTGTGCAGATGAGAAGGTGAAGAGAATGATGAAATTGGAGCTGAACCTAAGGGCTATCAGCACACAGCAAGAAAGGGAGCTACTGTGAACACAACTGACTCTTTAAAACAGATCTTGCCTTTCTGAATTGCTTAAGAGCCTTTAAAATAGTAATCTGAACACTGCATCCCTTACAACTATCCTGGCATTTTCCTCTAATCTTGCTCACTGACTGCCATGCTAATGAACAAAGCCTAGCAATGCGCTTTTCTTGCCACTTTTGACAACTTGAAGGCCTTTGTTTATTCCCTCTCTAGTCATAGAAGCAAGTTTTGCAAGTGGGCTCTTTCTTCCAGAATAATTAACCATCAACCAACTTATTCCCTCCATCCCCTTCCTGAGCACCTCATAACATAGGCAATACATGAGCTGCAGCCTGTGTGACTGATCTGGCAAGGCAGGTCTCTGTCAGCCTCTCTAGAAGGCTGTAGAGCCATCCTACTAGGACAGCTGAAAGTATACCTGCCATATGGCCAAGTATTAGAATACTCAAAACGTGTTTCTGGATATGACACAGTGAAGGACTGAAAGGTACGTGCTACTTCCCAGGATATCTGTAGTACACTGTGGGCCACATGGGAAATACGCATTTCCAACACTAAACAGTTTCTGCTTTTCTATTAAAAAGATTAAACCACCTGATTGGCTATCATCAGAATCATCATCTTCATCATCCTCATCTTCGTCTTCATCGTCGTCATCATCATCATTTGAGTCATCAGAGTCTTTACTGCTGGGGGCATCCGAGTCTACCCCTCTGAACTGCTCCACCACCAGTTTTGCAGAGTGAAGGCGGTGTTGTGTTTTCGCTGCATTTACTGCATTATTGCTGGTTGGTTTCTCCTTTCCTGAACTGGGTAACACAGGAGAGGTAGAGGCCATAACAGGTGTCCGGTTACCAGCTGGCTTTTTCCCACAGGCGCTCAAGTTTACTGGCAAAGAGAAGGGGGTGCTACTAGAAATGGCTACGCTTTCATTGATCTTGGTCTGGGATTTCAGTTTCGTGGTAAGTGCAAGAGGTGCCTCCTGGATGACACTCTGAATAACTCCATTGGGTTGGTGATTACCTAAAAGTGCATTTGTCAGGAATGGATTAGAATGGTTGTTTTCCAAGGACATGAGTTTTTGATGAGCTGGTGAACTAGATGTTGGTTTGGGAGTTGGCAGAGCTGCAATAACCTTCTTCAGGTTCTTAGATGAGTCCTGCTTCTTCAGCTGTGCTGCTGGGAATGTCTGTTTATATTGTTCCTAAAGAAATAAGATGACAGAGGAATAAAACAGGGATTTTTTAAAAACTTTTAAAAGAAATATTCAAGGAGGTGAACTGTTTGAAATCCTAAACATCTGCCAAGCTGTTTTTATCAGATTAAAAGTAGCACTAGCTGTAACAGAAGAGATCAGCCACTACAAATCTCTCATTATTTTCACTGCAAATCAAGACAGAAAAGACAAATTGAACTCAAGATAAAAGTGATCTAAATTATATAGGCAAGATCTTTCACTTGCTGCATCACTCGAGAATGATTTTCATGAAGGTATTAAGCATCTTGAAAAAAAAGTTTTTAACAAGAAATTATTCTTATATACTAGCATAGGATAAAAACCTGCTTTTACTCATATAACACAGGTAAACAATCTCATTAGTGAATGTAAAACTAGCTTTAATAATTTGTGCACTTTAAAGCACAAGGGAAATACAAACCACTAACAGCTGCAACATTAGCAGAAAACCAAGAGAAGACTCTTGGCACAGAAAACTTTTATTAGAAAGAGAAAAAGGCATTTCTCAGAAGCACAGTGATATGCTAGGTTTTTAACACTGAAAAACCTGAAAAACTCTGAAAAAGATAAAACTTAACCAATAGTGGCTCAGAAAAGCATGTAAAGCTTACACCATCTTTAATCTTAAGACTCTTCCAGGGAAAAAGAAAATATATCATCTTTGATGGAAAAGAAAATATCAGAATGGATAAATCAATATTGAAATACTAAGTCAAATATAAAATACCCTTGAAGTTATTCTATTCAAAATAGAAATTATGAAAACTTTCTATGATTTCCAGTAAAAGTTTTGAGGAAACCTAACCCCTAAATGAGTGATGGAACATCAGCTAAAGACTCCAACCCTAAATTTGACAGCAGAAGCCTCTTCCAACAGCAAAGACGTATGTTTTCATAATTGTAATTAACTATTTCAGGTAAATATCTAGCTTACCTGAATTTTACAAGTTGAAAGGAAAAAATAGCATTTCTCCTCTGGTCTAAAAATAAAAACTATGTGATAAAAACTTTTTTCAGTCCTCAGCGAGGACTGCAAGTTACCTGTGAATCAGAGTTCAGTTTACTCTTCACCAAATACTACTTAGTTTAAAAGAAAGTTGCCTTGGTACCTTGGTAAATGCCCTTTTCAATACATTTTTATACATAAAGCATCAGCAATTCTAAAATGCTGGAATTTTATTTTCTTCTAATCCCCATTCAAATCAAATTGTTAAAATTCACCACTAGTCACCATAATCAATACTAACAAAGCAAATAAACTGAGAATCTACAAAGAATTTTTGTGAGCTGTTAAAACAAGCACATGAACACATATTGTAGACTCCTCATCAATGGAGAATCAGATTTATTACAATAGCCATAGTAAATTTTAATAGCTATCAAGTACATGAATATCTCCTCCTGTCTTTAAAGAGCAAATAAAACCCCAAGATCAAACGGAAGACATTTTTTAACAAGGCCTTCAGCTATGCTGTTTAAAATCGTGGTGAATATAGGAAACGTTAACTACTGTGGCTTAAAACAATTTACATGAGTATTTTTCGTATTTTGATACTGATTTTAGCTGCTCATTTTCCTTAGGAGATGCATGACAATCTTTAGCCATTGCTGCCCCCCATACACTGATTATTTCAACAGAGCAGTGAAATTCCACTATGTGATGAGCATGAAGCTCACACCTGGCATTATGTGGCAGTCAGTTGTATGTGTGGGCACATCATGCATGCATTAGGCTGTGTGTGCACATGTGCATGTGTACCACCACCTAGATCACAAAGTTACAGAATAGGGCACTTGTACAGCAAAAAGTTTCTAAAACTAAAGCATAATATTTGCCGCTCTTTAAAAAAAAAAAAACAAACAACAACATACAATAAACCTAAAGCCTAACCACCACAGTTCAAAGCATATACAACCCACAGATATTTAGTTAATTTACATCATTTGGGTATCTGTATCAACACAGCAAAAAACCCCACAGCATGAAAATAATTAATTATTAAAGCATTCTATTTAAAAAATCTGGGTAGCACAACGTTCCATCTTCTTAGGCAGACAACACAGGTTACAAATAATTCAAAACCAGTCTTTTTTTTACTCACCCGTTTCGATCTTACATCGCTGGTCAAAGAGATTGATTCTTCAGAGGTATTTTTATTCCCTGCTTTAAGAAGATCAGGGGAAGGAACTATGAGTTTTAAATAGGTTTCCTTTTTGGCTTGATGTACCAAAGACAAAGGTTTCACATTGGGAACCAATCCCGTAGACTGTATTACACTTGTGTGTTTGTTCACAGATTCCTCCTTTGCCTGAGAGCTTTGGAAAATAATTGGAAGCTGCTGTGACAAAACCTGAGGCTGCTTCTGCTGGGACTGGAATGATGAGTGAGTCTGGGAATCAGACACAAGAGGTATCTGCTGGTGTGTTCTTTTCTCTTGGGACTTTTCATGTGTTTTTTGTCCATCACTTTTCATATCTGTTACGCCACTATGCATTAGCACCTGTAAAATATGTATTTTTGACTGTTCTTATTTGGTCAGTGAAAGTTTCTTTAAAACAAAAAAAATAAAAAAACATGCATTATCAGTCCCCACAAAACATTTATACTATTCTTGGCAGCAGATGAGCAGTAATAATTTTTAAAATCAATTTTGTCATATATTTATTATTTAGGGCTTCCCCCCCCAGATAGTTTTAGCATGGGAAGACAACACTTAGTAGAGAAGCAGTACTAAACCATGGTAGTTTTCAAATGTGTTTTTGACTGTACCATAGAAGTATCGAGGGTGGAAGGGACCTTTGAGATCAAGTCCAACCACTCACCTAGAGCTTGCAACTTCACCCCTTCTGCTAAGCTACTACCACTAAACCACATCCCTCAGCACCACATCCACACATCTTTTAAATATCTCCAGGGATGGTGACTCCACCACCTCCCTGGGCAGCTTGTGACAGTGACCCTTTCTGTGAACACGTTTCATAACGTCCAACCTCAAAATCCCTTGGGACAACTGGAGGCCATTTCTTCTTGTCCTGTCACTTGTTGCATGTGAGAAGACACCAACTTCCCACCTGGCTCCAACCTCCTTTGAGGGAGTTGTAGAGGGTGATGAGGTCTCCCTCATCACCTCAGTTCCCTTAGCCATTCCTTGTAAGACTTGTGCCCAAGGCTCTTCACCAGCACATTGCTCTTCTCTGGACACACTCCAGCTACTCAACACAGTCTCTGGGTCACAGAGTACTTCAAACAGGCTGCCCAGGGAGGTTGTGGAGTCTCCTTCTCTGCAGGCTTTCAAGACCCATCTGGATGTGTTCCTGTGTGAACTGTGCTAGATTCTACAGTCTTTCTCTGGCAGCAAGGGTGGACTCAATGACCTTCAGAGGTCCCTTCCAACCCCTAACATTCTGTGATTCTGTGAACATTCTTCTTAAATTAACAGGCCAAAACTGAACCCAGTACTTAAGGTGTGGCCTCACCAGAGCCAAGTAGTAAACTTAATATACCCAAGATTCCAACCTTGTCCTTCTAATGGCTACAAGGAAAAGTAACCACTCAGCCAGGACAAAAGCAGCTACCAAAGCAATATCCATAGAAATATGTATTTCCAATACACAGGACTTAATTTCTTTGCATTTCCCTTTTTATTACAAAAATTAACAGTCCATCACTTGTTAAAACTTCTAGCTCATAAAAAACAGCAAAACACAGGAACGCAAGCACAAAAAAGAAGCAAAAAACCCTCAGAAATTCCTGAAGCAAAACTAGAAAGAGCATTCTTAGCATTCATTACTGTGTAGTTAAGTAAATGCTCACTGGTACTAGGGTGAGCAATTTCTCACAGGCCGCTTTCAGTGACAATGCTGGGAGCAGCACAGTGGGATGCCATACCTTGTTCTTGGTTTTCTGATGTGCTTCATTTTCAGAATCAGATTCATCATCCTCACTCTCTTCAGCACTCTGGTCCTCCTCCTCTTCATCCTCCTCTAGATCATCAGAGTCACTACTACTTATGCCTTCACTTGAGGTATCTGAAGAGGAGCCCGAATCACTGTCACTGTTACTAGAGCTTTCCACTGCTTTTTTCCTCGGCTTCTACCAGGAAGATGAACACTTTGTTAATGGTTTAGCTTTCATCTGTTACACCATGTTGTTATGCATAAAACAAAAAACATCATAGGCAAGCTCTGGAAGTGTGGGTTAGAAGAATAGAGAGTGAGGTGGGTTGAGAATTGGATGAATGACAGAGCACAGAAGGTTGTCATCAATGGTGCAGGGAACTACTGGAGAGAGTCCAATGGAAGGCCACAAGGATGACTAGAGGACTGCAGCATCTCTCTTAAGAGAAAGGGCTGAGAGACCTGGAGACCTTTAGCCTAGAAAAGATCAGATTGGGATAAGCTCTTCTCAGTGTGCCCGGTCATAGGACAAGGAGCAATGGGTACAAACTAGAACACAGGAGGTTTCACTCGAACTTAAGGAGGAACTTCTTTACTTTGAGGGAGTACAGAGCACTATAACAGGCTGCCAAAGAAGTTATGGAGTCTCCTTTGAAGACTTTCAGAACTGGATTTGTTCCTTGTGCAACCCGATCCAGGTGTGCCTGCACTGGCAGAGCACTTGGACTAGATGATCTCCAAAAGATTCCTTCCAAACCCTATCATTCTGTGAATGCTATGGATTAAAATGATAAATGCAATCTCTGAACATAACTGACTGTCTTTGCAGAGGGCTAAAGAAGTGCTTCACAAGATGATGGAAGACTGGTCAAAAGGTTCAGCTAAAGTATTTTTCTGATGACGTGCATGGGCAGAACAGTTGGCATCACTACATTTCAAACCAGTACATCAAATTTAGGCCTAGGTCTAGCAAACCTCCACAGCAAGTACTGCTTCCAGGAAAATTCAAACCAAAGGTTTATTGCAAACTAACATAGCACAATACATACTGGATTCATCATTTATGTTTCAGTAATATGCTAACTGCATTATTGCTTGTAATTTCACAGTATGTGAGGTTCAGCAATGTAAGATTTTGAAGACTGAAAAGAACACGCTCATCAAATTGCTTTTGGCATTTGCTTCTGAAAAATGGTCTGAAATATGCTGAACAACTCTAACAAATGTTATATTCAAACTCTTGGAAAGAACAAATTCGTAGACCAGAACAGGAAAGTAAAAGAAGCAGCACAAAAGAATGCAGAAAAAGGTGTAAAAACCACAGGAACTCAAAAATGTTGATAACTGCAAAACCAGATTTCGAAGTGCAATGGATGAGGGAAGTTAGTTTTTATGGATTCTGAAACAAGGTGCTTAAGAGTAATTTTAAGTCAAAGATCCTTGTGTTATGAATAAGAAATTCACACCAATTAATACAATTCCCACAGAAAACAAACTGGGCATACTGGTTATGGATGGGGACAGCTCCTATAGTGCTATGCGACCAAAAGAGCATTGGTGATACAGAAACACGTTTGGTTGTTCCTGAGCAGCACCTGCACGGTACCAATAGTTGTTCTGATCCTCACTCTACTCCACCAGTGAGCAAGCTGAGGCTGCACAGGGAGGTGGGAGAGCATACAGCTGGGACAGCTAATGCCAAATGACCCAAGGGATGTTCCAGACCATACGACATCACGCTCAGCAATAAAACTGGGGGAAGAAGAAGGAAGGGGAAGATGTTCAGAGTTAAGGTATGGGTTCTCTCAAGCCCTGCTTTCCTGGAGAAGGATGAACACCTGCCTACTGATGGGAAGCAGCAAACGAATCCCTTGGTTTGCCTGCACATGCAGCTTTTGCTATGAAATGGCTTTCAGGTCAACCCACAAAATTTTCTCAGTTTTGACCTCTGATTCTCTCCCCATCACACTGGGGAGGAGTGAGCGAGCGGCTGTGTGGGGCTGAGCTGCTCACTGCAGTTAAACCACAACAATGGGATTAAATTTATGTTGTGAAAAAGCTATGAAAAGCAGGCGCTGTAGGTGGATTAGGTCTCATCTACTTGTCAGCTGGTTGGTATCTGTATTTTTTTTAAACTAGGTTGTCTGTATCAATTCCTGTGATGAACACTAATTCTCTGCATCGTACTTTCTGCATACCACCACGTGCATTGCTTCACTGCTGGAAAATCTGAAGAATTTAAGTGCTCGATTCAGAAAGGTGTCAGTTGAAAGTATGAATAGGGGACAATGATTTGAATGTATGCTGACAAAAAATAAGAAATCTAAATAACTGGGCCAGTAAGTCCTTTGTTTCATTGCTGGTGCCCTTTACATCACATTTAAGTCTCTTCCTGCCTAGCATTTGGCACAGATGCTGAGTATTTCTCTGTGAAAGCTAAGATCAAAATGAAGGACAAGACCATGACCTGAAGCAGTAAAATTAACAATGCCTCCTGGAATCACATCTCTAGGATTCCATTCTATTTTTTTTCTTCTTTGTGGTTCTCTATATCTGTGTGTGGAGAGGGAAACACTCAGAACACTGCAATACTACTAAAATCAGAACTATTGAGTTTATCTGCAGTGTTGACGAAGTAAATCTTAGCAACATCAGCTTCTGAAGAGATGCATGCAACAGCCTGGAAAGACAGGAGCAGTGAACGGACTTACTCAGCTGACAGTGTTTACTTCAATCATCAACAGTAAAATTTTGCCACCCATCCTCCTATACAAAATGTGTTAGCTGCTGAATCTTACCACTTTACCTCTTCATAATGGAGATAAGAACATAAGAAAATTACCATACCAAGAAAGGAGTCAGGAACACTTCTGTGAAAAAGGAGCAGCAAGTGCCAAGCAACATCTTACACCTAAGGCTGACTCACAAACAACTACCTTCAGTAAGAAATGGGACAGCCAATTTTGACATAAAATTTAGTAGAACTTTTAAGCAAGCAAATGCTTCAAAACAGATCAGTCACCTAACTACCTTGTGAAACACAACTGCTTCCCAGGGAGTTTTTACTCCATAAGCAAATAGAATCTTTTGACATAGGTAAAACCAATACAAAGAAGTTGGATTAGTAGGAGTCCACAAGGAAGGATGGCAAATTAACAGCTTGAAGAAAATGTATTGATAGGGAAAATTTACACTTGTGCATTTAGTGGATGTCAAAGGATTAATCTTGATGAAGAAGTTTCTATCAAATCTAGCACTAAACATAAAGTAGCTGGGGGTTGGGGGGAAAGGTGCCCGTAAACTGGATAGAGACTAAACCAAATTGTGTGAGCCAGAAGGAGAAAGAGATAACTGGAAAGGAAAAATAACTCTACAGACATTTAGAACAACAAAACATACATGAAAGAAATTCTAAAAGCTTGCTGACACAACACATGAAGCAAAAACACAGACTGAAGAGTAAGTAGCACATTTATTTCATGTGATACACACTAGGAAAAAAAAGGGCATTTCGAAGATACAGGTAAGACAGGCAGATATTTATAGACTATAAAAAAAGTACTGTTTTTAAAAAATATTAAAGGCTTCAAGAAATATACTCAATAAAAATTTATTACTAAGTTATATTTTACACGCAGATTTAACTCTGACTAGGTCCTCTACTGGCAACAAAGTCATAAAAGTTGAAGCAAGAGTGGGTTCAATTAAAGTAAATTTCATATTTGATTTTGGTTCAGTGACTTTAGCAAATCTGCTGGATGGTTATGCTAATTGAAAGCATTCATTGCTCAGAAAGCTATAATCTAGATTCAATAAGAGTATCAAGAAAAGCAGTCTGACCTTAATGACCCAGTGAGACAGTCCCATAAAAAGGTGACTGAAGTGATGGCTTAAAAATATTTCAGTCATGATTTCAAAGCACTGAAGTTTATAAAGGAAATACAATATGGTAGTTGCCAAGAAGAGATGTTAAAAGTAAAGAGTGTCACTACCGTTACTAACTACGTGTCCTGAGCCTAATTCTGGAATCCAGGTAAGTAAAAGACCCAAGAGCAGTATCTCAGAGTGGATTCCTATGTCACCAGCTGCCTATGATGGTAGGGGACCTTCTTCAAGCCAGAAGAGACTCAAGTTCATCAGTTATGCTTTTTTCCTTGATGACTGTTGCTCTACCAATATCAAAATCCTGCTGACCTTCCTCATCCTAGGAATTCACTAATGCCATCGAGAGAGGGGCAGTTGGTTCTGTGGTTCTTTGGTGAGGCTAGAGCAGCACATTCAGATGAATGATTATTTACAAAGCAATCTGCTTAGTCAGTTCTATCTTGGCCACAAACACAGCATGCTTGAAAGAAGACAATTAAAAGCATGCTCAAGTCATCAACACAGTGACTAACACAGCAAGTAAAAAGGTAATGCAGTTACCAAATTTTATATGCAAGAGGTATTTTATGGATAGTATATCAGACCATCATGATGGCATCTATCTTCAATAAAACACTGTTATGCTCAACCAGCATAACATGATACAGCATAAATATACAATGACAATTGAGGATTTGGCACAATTTTAAACTCCTGTTTTGGCCAGATTGAGGTTTATCACTGATCACCCTCTGAAGGGCCACATATACACCTCAGACAAAAGAAACCAGATGAGGACTTTTAATAAAACTACATTCCTTAAAGATCAGATGTTTCTGTTAACTCAGAAGGGTTTTTTTAACAGACTATTGGGGGGGGAAGAAAAAAAAATCATGTAATACAACTTGCTATCAAGACTGCACTTGAGGATTCCCTAAGATCTAAGATGGTAGGAAAACAGAATTAGCATTCAACCAGGAAGACAGCAACACACAAAGTAAATTTAGGGTCTCACCAACTAAAAAAAGGAGTTTGGTATCACCTTTGCCTTTAAAAGAAAACCAAAATTGTATCATTTGTTTTTATTAATACCAAGCTCAAAAGAAAATTACTAAGAGGGTTACAATTGAAGAAATACCAGATGAATACTGAAAGAATAAAGCCCTAAAGAGAGAAATATTTGGAGAAATATCAATGAAATGTTTTAAAATAAACTATGCTCTTTAGAAAGAAAGGAAAATGGGTTTGAACTCTTAAAAGGTAGTATCACTTATACAAAGCTATCACAAAATACTCCATCTGCCTATTCACAGAATCACTGAGGCTGGAATAGACCTCAGATTATCAAGTCCAGACTATGACCTAACACCATCACATTGACTAAACCATGTCACTAAGTGCCACATCCCATCTTTCCTAACTTAAACACCTCCAGGGATGGCAACTCCACCATCTCCCTGGGCAGTACATTCCAGTTTTTATGTGGTACTCTGCATAAGTGCTGTGACAGTCAAATGCAGAGACATTATCTGGAAAAACTTTACCTCTGAACCATAAAAACAAAGCTTACATTTTGCACAAATATCCAGGATAGAAGCAGGATTTTAGAAACAGCCATTTCTAGTATTTAACCTTCATAAAAGTCAGAGTTTCCCAAATACTTGTAACTACCTCAACAGCTTCAAATGCTGTTGACTGTTGAACACATGAGGAACATTGATGGAAAATTTTCTTACGGTAATAATTTTCCTATTGTCGATAGATTAAACACCACATCACTACACAAATATAACAAACCATTTCAGTACTAGCAGCTATTTTTATGCAGATACAAACATCAACTGTCCTTTGAAAATGTCAGCCTCTCATTTTAGAATACTGAATGTAACACAGTAACAGAAAAGAGAACGCATTAGGCCCAATTTACTTGCAAAACAAAAATACTGATATTCTTAAATAAAAATATTTCAGCCTAGATGGCTGCCAGCAGGGAATAACTCCCTTAGCTTCTCTTCTGACAGTATCAGTTTTCCAGTACACTATTTCCTGTGTTTTGACTAAGTAGTTTTGGTTCCAAGAGTAGCAAGTTCTGAAGGAGTGTTTGGGTCAGTACATAAAAAGGTTTAGTAACTCCCTGAGCTCATGTTGTTCATATCAGATGGCTGCCCAAGTTCTTAACTGAATCACAGCCCTCATACATAGGTAATTACTCTCAGAAAAGCATTCTTTTGATGACTGAAAATTCATTTTGCCTCTGAAACTTTCTGTATTTTAAGTTACACTGAAACACCATGAAACAAAGAGATGCAGTTTATAATAGGTTGTACTTACAATTATAACATCATAGTATCAAAGATTGGTGTTTTAATTATGTAAATTATTGCATACTGCTATTAACTAGTGGAATTAGTTAACTAATGGTAGCTTGTGGTTCATAAACACGTCAAAGAAATAAACATAAACAAGCCCCAACCAAACCAAATGCCTGCACCAAAACACAAAAAGCCCCAACACAACAAAAAAAAAAAAAAAAAAAAGGCACCAGAGAGATGAGGGAACAGATCATGCTCTAATAAATAATAATAAGAAAAACCCAAGCCAGTTTGTAATGGGAGTTAACACTTTAAAATGCTGCTGTGTGCACAATCAAAACACTTACCCTGTCATTTTTTGGTCTGAATCTTAACATTCTTTTCTGTATATTTACCTTGTCTTTGATTTTATCAGCTCTGGTGTCCAAGAGCTGAACTTTGCACTGCTCCTGGTTGTATTTGCGGCCTCCTGCTCCTGAGGTTATAGCCTTTGCTTGTCCTGCAGATGTTGCAATGCTAGTGGATAACACAGATGTGCTGACACCAGACACTGCAGTGGTACTGTTCCCATTCAGTGATCCATTTATACCTTAAGATAACAGAGTTACAAAGTGGCACTTAAAAAAAAAAATCTAAAGTAGCAGACATATTCTTTTGAGATGTCCCAGCCACACTAACCCAGCTTCCATAAACACATAACAAAATACTACATTACTCACAGGTTACCCCCAACATATGCTGATAATTTTGCCAACCAAAAAGTCATTTTGATTTGCTCATGGAGTTACTTTAATTAGAACATGCAGAGCATCCATGATTTAAAGGATAAACACATTTAATGCTGTGTAAGAAGAAAAAAAAAACTGAAAACATCCCATTTCAAGCCCTATCCTTGATTTAGTCAGGAGCCAAGGAAAAAAAAAAAAAAAGGATTTTGAAGAAAACAGACAAAAAAATTTACATTTAAGTAAATAACTCTCAGAATAAATTGTTTACAGTTTTGAAGTATCAATCAGCTCCAATGGAAAAAAATCACACGAAATCCATGACACTTCATGAGTTTTGCTATGTGTATAATGAGGTAGAGGGGAAACTGTAGGAATGCTATTTGAAACATCCACATTTAAACTTGCTCACTTTAACTACACAAAATTGCTACTCTGCAATCTTGCAACTATTATCAGCTTGATTCTGAAACATCAGGTCTTAAAACCTATCAAACATTAATAAAATTTAAAAAAAGTTCCTTTGTACATCAAAGAATCATGGAATAGCACCTAGTGAATTGGAAGGGATGCACAAGAATCAAGTCCAAAATCCTGACTCCACAGATTAAAACTTAAGACATTAAATTACAGATCTAAGAGCATTGTCCAAACACTCCTTGAACACAGGACAGGCCTGAGGCCATGCCCACTTCCCTGATGAGTCTGCCCATTCCTCTCTCAGTGAACAACATTTTCCTAACATCCTACGTGAGCCTCCGCTGCTAGAGCTTCAAGCCATCCCCTTGCATCCTGCCATTGGACACCAGAGAGAAGACAGGTTCATCCCCTCAACCTCCTCTCCTCTAAGCTAAACAAACCCTGCATCAAACATGGAACACACATATCTCTTCAAAAAGTGTGCAGTGCCACTATATAAAATATTAAGTTGAAACACAAGAAAATCTTCTGATGTTATTGAGCTACTTCCCCTTGAGACACTGTAGCTGTTGCCATCCCTCTCCATGTCCCCCCTCAACAACTACCTGCAGTGGAACAGTACAAGGCCTCCTACATCAAATCACAAACTTCAAAAGCCCCCATCATTTCGTTACCCCTCAGCCCATACAAACTATCTAAGGAAAAAGAGGGTTTAAAACTATTAGCAGAAAGGGTATTTCTTTACTGTAAGCCCACATTTGTATGTCTGATGCTTAGCTAAGAGAATCAAGTTTCACAGAACGGTCTAGGGATGGAAGAATAGGGAGAGGTAAATTCTACGTCTTTCTACATGTGCAGAAGTTCAGTAAGATTATTCCCTCTACAAATTCAGCCGTTACCTTTTTCTGTACTGCTCCAACTATTTTTTCCTGTAGCTCTTGAGTGAAACGAAGCAGAATCGTGATTTTGTGCAGGAGGTGCAAACAGCGATGGAATTCCCAACAGCGGTGGGAAAAAAGCTGCCCCGGGACGAGAGTGTGTGTCTGCTGTCCGCCACCATTCTGCACCACAAAGGAAACAAAACCAAACTTCAGTCGTTCCAAGAATTAAATATTTCTGGAAGCATGTACATGATCTAGAGCAGCTTTACTTGCTTTCCTCAAAAAGAATGGATTTGCACTTCATTTCACTGACACTAATTATTCCAGGTGATGTATATAGCAAGTATTTCTTTACCCCTTCAGCTCATGTTTAAAGATGTTGTATTTCAGTTCTACTTTTGCTGAACTTCATTTAAATGTATTTAACTTCAGGTAGCAGATTATCACATTTAAAAAAAAAATAACCCAAAAAACCCACCAACAAAAGAATCTCATTTATGTACCTTCTTCCACAACCAATGTCCATGCCCAACTAGTAATACTAAATGTTAGCTACCATCTGCTGCACAGCTCGATCAGGAAACATCACAATACCCTTTGGGAGTTTTTCCACAAAAAAACCCAGTAACAACACTTGCTTCTCTCTCACACACCACAGTTGTGATTTCTTAATGATGCTGATGAACAACAATATATCGTGATGCTTCACAACATTTTGAAGAAAGATCAAGTTAAAACAACCTTTGAGCTTGTAAAGTTTATCAACTTCCTTCATCTCCCCCCCACAAAAAAGAGACTTTAGACTATATTACTGATGATTAGCTTTAAAGAAAAGTGTGCTACATAAGCAATTATTTAATGTGTATAGGAAAAAAGATGCCATCAGTTTTCAAACGCATGTAGAAACATGGAAGAAAAAAAGACAAGTGGAAGCAAAGCCTTACAACAAACCAAACATTATAATGACATTCTTCATCTTTCTTATTTAATGAAAACATCAACAGCCTGTCTAGCAATTAATTCTAATTTTTCCCTAATTTTCCTATTTTAGTGTTTGCTCTTTAAGTCACTAGCTTACTGCAGATGTGCTCTGCATAGCAAGATTGCATATTAAACTGCACTCGTTACATTCTTGACTTACTTCAAATAGGTTAAATATTTTTGAACACAGCTTTTGAAATTCTACTAACCACTACACAGATAAATGATTGCAAGTATTACTCCAAAGGGCACAAACATTGCACCAATGCTGGTCTCTTAGTAACAAGGAACGATAACTGAATGCCTTTGTTAATATTACTAAACTTCATGGTGCAATGTAAGGCTTTCAAAAGAGCTAAAATGGAATAAATACGTAAATAATGCCTTAAAATACAAAGCATCAATGCACCAACCAGCAGAAACAAAAATAACATGTTATTTCTAACAATGCCAAGGGCATTCCACTTACACAGCAAATCTAGACAACTGCTTAGGGTGACAGAAATTACTATGCATTTTCCTCCTTTCTGTGTTGTTCTTTAATTATTACAGTGCTAGCAAAGTCTGCCTTCTATACGTCTCCTCCTTGTATGCATGATTCCAAACTACCTGTAGGCATAATTTCATGGTGCTGGTGAACATCCCTCAGTGTAAAAAGCTGCTAAGCATGGAAAAGACAGGAAATGATGTTTATATATATGTAAGTAACACATCATTGGTTTAAACAAAAACAAACCCCCTCATTTAATTAGAGAAACATCAAAAATATCTGTTAATTTAAATGAAGAGCAAAGCACTGGCTACCTTAATAAAACACCCTTCAAACCAAACAAAATTAGCATTTTAATAAACTCTGAATATGCTCTTACAGAAGCAAGTACAGAGGTAACAAACATGAACACAACTGCATGGACTCCATCTTTAGCTTTCCTTCATAAATCATAGGTTAAGAGAAAGTAGCTGTGGACTAGTTTTCTTTCTTTTTTTTTTTTTAAGGCAATTTTTAAAAAGAGATTGACAAAATTACACACTACTGAGAAAGCTGATACATAATTCCAGCATAAATACCACAGATGATTAACTTTGAGGAGTTAGAATAGGTGGAATGCAGACAAAGCACTGACCTACTACATTGTATTTTGCAAAGTATCAATCCTATGACAGCTCTCAGTGACGCTTGCTTTAATCTAAGAACTATGAGGTGCTTGGTGCTTCTTTTCCAACATGCCTTCCTCTTTTTGGCAATGGGTGAACAAGGAAGCAAGTAATGTATCCGAGTACTTGACTGGAGTGCTTCAATTATTCAGGAACTAGGGCTGTATTAACCAATTAAATTAACTGTATATGATATATTCCATAATGGTTTTGATACAGGTGCTTTGTCTATTTGACCTGGGAACATGCCAACATAATTTATCTGTAGTGTAGTCTCTCTGGCAAAGCATAAAGACTCCCAGTCCTAACTCTCCAGGCAGCGTGGGGACCTGACAAGGTATGTAATCAAGTTTATTGTGACACTGCTTAATAGACTATTGATTGCTGCAAAGAAAATAAATAGATGAATTGGAATAAAAAGCACCTCTCTAATCTAATGCATAGATTTTAAATGCTGCCTTTACTTTCTCTTAAGTCCATTCTTAAACAATTTTATTAGATGATAGAGAAAAGCATTTTTTCAATGTGAAGATAATTACAAGATTGAGATAGGTGGACACATTCAGAATTTTTTTTTTTTTTAAATATCACAGAAGTGAGTAACATCTCCGTTTAGGAACAGGCTAGGATGCAAGGATACCAGTCTAGCCTGACTGCAGAATATCTTGAAAATTCAATAAAGTTTTAACTCTGGAACTGCTATTCCAGCCACAGGTCATTCATGGGAAAACAGTCTTTGGCTGGTTGACAGCATAAATACTTCTGTGAAGTCTCCCTAGGACAGCATATACCTTTTCAGAAGGGTGCAACAGAAACCATCGTGTACTGTGTCAGGTAGAGAAATAGACACTCATAAATAAAACTGATGCGATGCTACTGATAGTAAACCACATTCAAGCTTGTTTTTAGAAATACAAAGTGTCCTTGAGAAATATTTATGTTCTTAAAGACCAGATGCAGCCAGGCAAGGGATTTGCCCATGAAAAAAACTAAAAAGGAAACAACCCCTGAATACTGGGAATTACTATCAGTGGTTTGCACCTATCAGATTATTACTTTTTCTTAATTAAAGTTGAGAACAAAAAGTTGAGAAAAGGACTATTTGGATATTCTAAATTACAAAACTGACAGTTCAGTATCTTTAATACACTGTTCATCTGCTTTGGTCTTACTGTATTTTGTTAGACCAAATATATATCCTATATATAGACCAAATACATACCCTACATATACATAAAAAACAAAGGCAGCAAGGATAGGTAAATGAATCACATAAATCCTCAGTTTGGAACTGTGTGTTTATGGCCATATATAAGTGAACTCTTACCACATTCTTGGAACCACCACAGAGAACCATTTAAAATGGCATGAGCTAATGAATCTAAGATACAAAAGTCTTTTGGAGTTAATCTGTTCTGAAAAATAAAGCACGTGGTTGTTTGTTATGAACAGGTTTAGCTGAATTTTTTTCTGGCTGCTTTTGCAGCAATTAAGATAAACAGTCAAGACAATTCTAGTTATGTTGTGGTTTCTATTTTTCTTCCCAAGGAAGCTACAAACTAATACTGGCTGCAGTAGTGCACTCAGTATCCATAGTACCAGGGCAGAAGAGTTTTTCAGTTTGGAGAATACAATCTTGCTCACTCTACTGCAAGAGCCAAGCAGTGGATTACCATGAATCCAAGCTGAAAAACTTCCTACTTACTGTGTATCTTACAAGACTCAGCAGTATTCAGGCTAATAAAAAGAATGCATATTATTTGTTCTCTAAAGTGTACAAGGTATGTCCAAAGAAAAAGCAGTCAAGAGTTATTTACAATTTCTCGTTCTGTTGATGACATACGCATCATTCAGCTGAAGTACAAATTTAATTCACATAATTAGATTCTTGCACAAAGAAACCTTCCATATAAATTTCCAATTCCAACCAAGATGCTGTCCTTTAATCAAGACTAAGACTACAATGTTGTGAAACTTACCTTTTCAGTCTCAAGTTCCATTAGAAGAAACTAATGCTCCAGAGAGAAAAATACAGCAGGAATTGGGCTTGAATGCTGAGAACATGACGCATATTCAGTAAATTGAATATTAGACCTTAATCTGAAAGTGGCACAGAGTTTGCTTTAGTGCACTTAATTTTTAATTTAATCCCTGCCTCTGAGGCACCTTTGCAAAGTGAAAAATCTCTCCTTCAGTAAACAAGTACTATACAAAACATATCTACATGATATGAATGTCGCCTAGCAGAAGAACGTCAAACGCTTTTCTTCAATGTATCTCTGCCCCCTCATTATATTTGACCTGTAATAATAATTACCAGGGTTGCCAAACGCTAAATTCACACCGCAATATGCAACTGAACTCATTCTTACCGCATGTGTTGACCGCAGAACTCAGTGATGCAGCTCCAGTGGGAAGGCCACCTTTCGATACTGCTGAAGCTACAGAGGGAGTGGAAGATGCTGGAGTCGAAGCAGCTGCAGTAGAGGAGACTGACGATGAGGTTAACCGCTCTCCTGACTCCATATCTGTAAGAGAGAAGAGAAATGTCTGGCTTCTATGGCAGGAAATTAAATCACAAGGGGACTACAATACTCTGCACTGACCACATCTCAGGAGCTGCGCCCAACTCTTGAATAGTTCCACAAGTTCTTCACATGAGGTACACCACATGAACAGCACTCAGTCATTCAGGGAATTCAGCACAACTGCAGCAATTAGGGAGTTATCTAGTCCTGTTGAGAGCTACATCACATTTCATCTTGAATGCCAACAGCTGCACCTTGGAGCATTACCCACACCCTCAGAAGCTCCACTTAACTCAGTCTGGCAGACTGAGCCCTTGTCTGAGGCAGATTGTAGCTCTGCAGCCTGGCCTGTGCTCACACATCCTGGTTAGGTCCCATGTTATAGCTTCCCACCAGGCCTGCATCAGCTCCCACTACTAGATGGACCTTGGACACGACAGATTCCTTTATTTTGTTTGCACCTAGTGACCAGCACAGTGTTCAGATCCTGCAAGACTGTGTCAGGGTTGGCAAAAGCTTTACCTCCATCATCCTCAACTGCCAGCTTGTCCCACCTTGCACAGCAGCCCTGATGTTGCTGCTGCCTGACAGACCCCAGCTTTAGAGACAGGTAAAACAGGTAACACATGACAAAGAGGCTAGGGGCTTAATAACTAGGGGCTTAATTTAGGGAAAGACACAGGAAATACCGTAAGATAATATAAACATAACAACTCCTGTAACTTGCCTGGTAAGCTTTTCTTATAAAATAAGTTTGTTATATTTGTGGTATCAGAAGTTACCAGGATTATTTCACTTAACAAGCAGTGGCATTTTAAGAAAAACACAAATAAACTATTATTAAAAGTACTCATTGTTAAGTAGTTCCTTAAATACTTAAAAACTGCAGCCAATCTAAGCACAGTGGCAGCAGAGTCAAGAGACTATGTGACAGAATCTGCCAGAACTGCAGCTGATGGTGAGTCAGGATATGAGCGTAAATATTGTGCGAACAAATCTTTTCAGAGTCCCTTTATTATTAACATAAGCAACAAGACTAAGCACAGTAAACTCCAAACAGGCAAGGTCCTAAGAAACCAGTTCCTGTCCTGGAGTCTCCTTCAGCTACTCAGGAAGCAGCCTGCTGCAGTGGAACCATGGGAAAGTCAAGTACTAAGCTTAAGTCTAGCAATGACTGCAACACCTCACTCCCAGTCTTTGTAAAACCAACACCAAGTACAAGACAGCCACACATTTCCAAACTCTAATCAGTTCAGAGAACTCATCTGTTAAACAGCACTTCCCACCCAAAGTTATACTAAATAATGACTTCAAATACTCATTTGAAAAGTCAGCATAAAAGGTGTTATCTGTTTCTCCCAAAGACATGGCATCCTTGATTCCTCTGAAAACGAACCTTAAAAAGCTAAGGGCAGTACAGAAGCAAGTGTCACAGTGAAATGCACAAAATACCTGGGAAATACACCATGCCTGTTTTAACCAAATCATTAACTTCTTATCGCTAATATTTTTTCATACGCAGCAATTTCCATGTTCAGGTCTCCAGACTTGCTAACTAGCAGAACAAAAGATACTACCTTCCCTGAAGTGAAAATTGTGCAAAAAAGGGAAGTATAGTATATTGTGCGGAACTGCCTACCCTTTACACAAACTGCTAACAGCCACTCTGAAAAAGAGCACTGAAAGACTTAAATGCTTTTATTTTTTACAGCCTAATTTATGACATGCAAATTTTATGCACACAAAAGAGAATGAGGGTGGGGTTTTTTTCTGCAAACACTAGAAAAATCAACTAATTAAACTGGTATGGCACAAAAAGTAGCATTAACTGCTTTAATGAACTTGAGGGCTGCCAACTTTTTCTTGAACACAATAGTAGAAATCACGAAAAATATTTTCTTCAGAAGCCAAAACATTATTAAAGAGTTAAAATTTTTTATTTGGGGTCGCTAAATGCATACTTTTCTCCAACTAAACATTTTTTATCCACAGTTAAACAACATCTCTGTGATTCATAGAAACCTGTGAATATAATTCAGCTACTCACTGGAAGCATATATATATGCTGTACATAATGCAGGCTTTTTCTGTTGTATCACATCCATTAGATTTCAGAGTATTTCATAAAAGATTATGATTTAGGTTTGCAACTACAGATTTAAGTCTGTAGCATTTCAAACAGATGGATCATTTCCCACTACAAAATATTTACTATCTTTAGTGTGTATATATAGAAAGATAAAGACATAGACATAAATGACTATAACGATGTACATTTTTAGGACTATGAATGACTGAAGTTAGGCAAGGCCAACAGGCAGTCGTACAAACAACCCATGGTTTTGTTGTATTTTGGTATTCACTGTGGTAATTATGGCCATGGTACATTTACTGTATATATGGAAAGTGATAAACACAGCATAGTGGTATTATTAATCACTTGTAAAAGGGGAAATTATTTCTAAGTTTTAATACACTGCATTTGAAACTCAGGATGGAAACTCTGTATTTTACTTATGTTTCCTGACAAAAACATCACAAAATTCACAAGTTTCTTGGGGGGGGGGAAGCTCTACAGTAACACAACATTAAAGTAAGCCTTTACCATCTACTGTATTTTATAAAATAAGCACAGTTAAGAACCTCCTATAAGCAACCCATGTTTGTGTCATAAATGAGAAGATATTCTTGGTAAATCAATACTTGTTTTAATGCAAAATGTAAATTCAGTTATATTTGTAAGCTTTTAACCAGCATATGCCATCTGCTTGAACCGGTAATACAGCATCAAGTAAGAACTGGGAGAACAGTAATAAACTGCTCTTTTAAGGCTCCCCTCCTTCCTCCCCCTCCCCTTGTTGTTTTAGTTTGTGGGGAGCTAGGGGGTGGTTTTGGAGGGACTGCATCCTCAACCTTTAATTCAGCTGCTTGTTTGAAGTCATTAATAAAAACTCTAAATACTGGCATTTCTGTATGACTTTGAACTGAAGAAATTACATTCTTTTCTTAGAGACATACATACTCTTGCTTTCAACCCAAGTCAACCCTTAATTACGTTTAGTTAATTACTCCAACCACAGCAGATGGCTAACTCCAAAAGAGATAATCCCCGAAACAGTCATTAGTCAGGATCAGCAATAATTACACTGTAGACCTAATGTGTTCAGTGACTAAAAAAGTCCATGCAGTTGCAGCAGATCCATATTCTTTTTAACCTTAAGTATAAATTAGAAATTTGTTTCATTTTTGTGTATTTCGTCAGTCAAAACTTATGATGAAATCATGATTGCTTTTCAAACTCTTAATATTTGTAACAGAGAAAATTCCATAAGTAAACCTAGGGGAGACAAAAATCCATGTGTTTTGTATTTACCAGGTGTAGTGATTTATGTTAGCTGCTCTCCAAGCTTTGCCCAGAACTCCAGTTATTTTCACAGAATCTTCCATAGTGCTTAATAACCATGAATGCAACTGAACCCAATGAAAACAAAACAATCTTTCATTGAGGAGGAACAAAGAATGGAAGGATGTGCAGCTTTACACAAGGAAAACGTCTTTTCTGGGTAAGAAAAAAGGAAGGGGGGTATAAAGAGCAGAATTATACATGTTTAATAAAAATAAAACTACTAAAATTAGATAAAGTCTTATTAAAGGAAACAGCAAAACAAATTTTCACACTTGACAAGATGAACTTTCTTCCAACTACATTATCTATTAAGCCCATGCTCCAAACCTCCTTTCACAGGACATTACCATGGATATAATACTATCCCATGAGTGACAGCTGGGATGTGAGACACACTACAGAGTGGGTGTTCAAAAACTGCCAACAGTAGCATTGCTTCCAGTTTAACCTCTACACTCCCATGTACTGCTTCATTAGTTCAATGACAACTTTTAAGAGTGAAGAAGTTCAAAGTGCAAGGGTAAAAATATACTTTAGTCTTCTTCAATGACCAAGTGAAATTTGTGGTAACTATATGACAGCCAGCTGGAGAAGAATCCCACACCATTTGGTACTCTCTCGCCTTACAGCAAGGTAGTTAATCATATTTTATAACATTGCCAGTCCACGAATGCTTTTTGACTCAACACGAGCTCTCTAATCCAAAGATCTTAGAGCTGCTGAAGGGAAGCACATCAGAGTCTCTCAGAACAGACAGTCCAGCACAGCAGAGTTCATCACAAATCTGAAATCCAGCATCACTTTATGAAGTAAAACTTAACATCTAACTCTTCTCCTTCAAAACAAAGCAGAGCTCAAAAAGGTCAGCACATGGTAAACGTGGAATACAGACACTGGCCAGAGGGTGACCCAGCAGGCCAAGTGGCACCCATGGGCTCAGCTCCACCATGTCACAAGGAAGAACAGGTGCAAAAGCACTGGTGTGGCCCAAAATATACACTAAACAAACAGGACCGAAACCTTAGAGAGAAGTGTAGCACTCAAAGGAACAAATGCGATTCTTCACAGACAAGCTACAGACACAGGAGGCTGCCAGTGCTCCTCCCTGCTCTAGTGACAAGGTCTGGTCACAATCTGCAGCACAGTCTACTGCTGCTGCAGTGTTTCAGACATCTGCGAATTTTAAACTCACAAGTGTCAATAAAATTCATGAGATTCACTTTACATGCCTCAAATGCTGTATAAGCCTTAAATACCAGGTGAAGTGCTAAACATTCCAAGTTTCGCAGAACTTCACTGTAATTAAGTCACTTTCAATAATCTAAGCATTTTACATAAAACTCCCCAGGGAAAAAGACCACCAGGATAAAACTTTTTGGTAAATCAATGGCTAGCTTGGCTTGTATTTCACAGGTATAATGCCAACTACAAAGACACTTCTCTCTACAAGTAGCTTTCATATACTACTGTCAGTTAACCCTGTGCAAGGCACACTGTATGTCCCTGCATTATCCTCTAAACCCTTTATAGTCCTCCCCCTTCTATTACCAGGCCAGATTCAGGTGTAACAACTCACTGTTTAAGTGCATCAGAATCCACAGCAGTGAACATCAACAAAATCATAAATATATACCACATCACAATTCCACACGTTTTTTCTCTTAACAGTCTTTACCCACAAAAGGAGACTTACTGAAAGCAAGTACTTAAATGCAGATCAAAGTCTCTTAAGCTTAGCATAACTCAGTCAGGACTGGCAAAAATGGAAACAGAATAAATTGCCATTCCACCATTTGGTAACATGAAATGGCCACCTTAAATAGCCTCAGGATAAAATAGTTCTTTTTTTTTTTAATTCATCTGTTTTGACTCCACTTGACAAGATAAAATCATCCCTAAATGATACATGGAAATTAAGTTGCCACTCAAGAATTTATTTCCTCCTATTTTACAAGCAATTGTGTTATTTTCAGTTAGAAATAAATCTCACTTCAAACACTTCTGCATTCACACATTTCATGATCTTCATGATTATAGTAAAGAAAGAATACTCATGAATGACAAAGGGTATTATAATTCAATTGCTTATACATTCCATGGAGGGGCATACAGGTCAGGTTAAATTACAATCCTCCATGATCCTCATTTCTGGATAAACCTCAGAATATGTTCCTGAAAGCTCCATAATGCTGAGTAAGAAATAAAATCTATCCAATCTGTACCACAAGAAGTGAATAGCTATACTTGGTACATAACAGGCAACACAGCACTGCAGGAAGTCTCTTGATGTTGAGGTGACATAAGTCTACTTAAAAGAAACACTTCCAACCCAGAATATCAACAATAAAAGTCTGGTTTAAATAAGTAAAAATCACATCTACCTGTATTATTTGTCATTCTGTATGAGGTTATATTGGCTTTATACATGTATGTTTAGCTGGCAGTCACCACTTATTTCCAGCAAGCACCCCTTCACCTTCTCTTATTTTCCCTTCTATGTTGAGTTAGGACAGCAAAAGCTGACACCCTCAAAACACAAGAATAGATTAGCAGAGATAGCCATAAGCACTTAAAATAAGGAATGCTCATCCTACAAAAGCCACCAGCTAGTACAATTAATCTGCACAAGCCACTCCTTGCAGGGCAGTGAATTTCAATCAGGTGAGAAGAAAAGGATCCCACCATATAATTTACTTGCCAGTGGAAAAGCTGTGCCATTCATCCAGCTCAAGAAGATGAGCACTCACGCTTTAGATAGCAGGATGAAAATGGTTCGGAGCACTTCTGTGGACACAACATTAAGGCTCATGGAAAGTGCAATGACTCCTTAAAAATCTTTTTGAAGGATTATATTTTTGTGCACAACAGTTCATCCTACACAGATGAAAAACAAGTTTCCAGTTTCCACGTAAAAAGTCAAGGTTTTGTTCCCCAGAGAATTAACTTATTTCATATCCTGATTTTGAGACTTCGATACTTGGTTCACTTGCACTACATCCTAGTACTACCTCACGCTTTACAGAAGCAAGACTGATCGTGGTTTATACTGTTACTGAAGTTTATGATGGCACTGAATAAGTAATATAAGAAGTCCTAGTATTATAAGTAACTTCCATTTCAGCTGGAAGTTGCACATTAACACTGCATATGAGCACCAAACCAACATGATAAAAGCAGCAACCTATGCAGGCTGTTTTCAAAATCAACTCCAAGGTTATTCTTGGAAATCGACTGTTATGCACACAGCTCTCAACACAAACTTCCTTTAGTATTGTTTAATGGCATTTATTATTGAAGAGTCAACATGCAGCATGAAGCAATATTGCTTAGCAGCTAGGTCTTCTTGACCATTGTATGATTCATCTACAACTTTCTAATCCATTTCTGTATTATTAATGACCATTCTATTTTATTGTATGAGCAGGTTTCAATTAAACATTTTATTAATTTAACGGCTATTCAGGGTTTCTCTCTTAAAACTCACTTCATATTAAGGAAAATCCCTAAAATATACCACAATTCCTCTGTCAAAATATGTATTTACTTAATTAAATTCTGCTTAATAGCTCAAACTCTTTCTTTTCAACCTCCAAATCTGTTTCCTCAACTCATACCAATAAACACGGAGCAGTGCATTCACAGAAGATAGTAACTTCAATCTCTAACTCTACCAGAACTGTTTTGGAGCAGGTAAGAACTAAATAGAAAAAACTCAATACAAAATACATTCTGTGGCCCAGAACTTCAAAACCAGACAGCTGAAGCCAATGACTTTTTTCCTCTTTGCACTTTTCCAAAACCTGACTTTCAGTCTGTCAGAAGCACAGTTTTGGGGGGCTTTTTGCTGAATTTTGTCACCTAGAAACTTAGCAGCAGTTTGGCCATTGCACCCCTTTTCCCATGATTGGAAAGCCAGACTTCACCTCCTCAAACTTGCAATCTAGGTTTAACTTGAATGACAGACATGAACAGAACCTCAGAAAAAATTAAGAGGATGCATCCTACTGAACTTTTCGTGGCAAAAGCTGCCACAGTGTTGTCTGAGATTTGTTAAAATTCAACAGAGTTAAAATTTATGCTTATGCCAAACGTGCTGGTTAATATTTCCATAAATGCACTTTGCCTACCTTCACTGAAGAACAATAAAAAAACCACTAAAATGTTTGAAAGCTAATTGTGTGAAACCTAATGCATCTGCTCCAACATACATATACAAAAACTCACTACAAAGTCTATTTTGCTTCATGTTGGGAAAAAAGTGCAATAAAGAAAAGTGAGTGGGCAGATGAAATGTCAATCCAAACAGTTAAACTTTAAAAGCATAAGCTACCGGGAGGGTAATTCTGGGAAGAAGTAACAAACCAGAGTGCATTTGGTGCTACTTCCTTAGATTTTTCATCCTAACAATTCAAAATGCTATTTTATTCCTTTAAGAACTGCTAGAACAAAAAGAGACAGCATATTCTGATAAGAAATGAAGGTTTGGATATGGCATCTGAGTTCCAGAAAAGCATTCAGGAGAAACAAAAAACAAATCTTTGGAATGTGCACCTATACCCACTTCAGGCTTTGGACTGAGTTCTGGTCTGTTTCATGATAGCACCAAAACCTCAGTCTCATTATTCTAACAATTTGTCTTACATTTAAACAAAAAAAACCCCAAACGTTTAAATTGTACATTCAGTTCTCCAGTGCCAGAAAGACTAGTTTTAGCCCCTATGACTAAAGAAGTCTATCAGCCTCATTACATGAGTTCTGGCACCTTGACTAAAAACCTTCATTGAAGAAGGTTAGTTCCTCAGCTTTTAAACTCTTAGAGCATCTTGTGGTGTCACCTTGCAGAAATGCAACAGTTCCCACCAGTAGTCTGAGGCTGCAGGACCAAAACACATTAAGTGTTTTTCAAGTTGTTCCACTCCTAGTTCTTTGGAAACCCAGAACGAGTTCTAGATGGAAATATTCCATGCTCCATACTAACCATTGATTTAAGTTAACTTCACCACTGGCATCCACCCACTGTATCCACAATATCCTTAGATTCAGCATTTCTTCCAGTTCTAAGGCATTATGATCATTAAATGTATATATGTAAATATATATAATCTAACCAATATATCATTAAGCAAAACAAACCAAAACTGAACAAAATCAAAAAACCCATACAAGGAGTCCGCTGAAGTTTACCTCAGCAGAGTAAGTAGAAAGAATAGCAGGGTTCTTAAGATGCAAAGAAATAAAACCAAGCCTCAACACAAGTCTCTACAGCTATTACCATGTCAGAAGACAATCCTTGAGGACTCCATTCACAATATTATTCTTACAAACCAAGCAGATGCAAATCTGACACCTCAATGTTATTTACACACTTGAAGGAAGTGGTTAGACGTAAAAAACCTGACAGATTGCATTTTTATTTCCACATACTGGAGGGAAAGAAGGGTGCAAGCCATCCACACTCCCATCTACAAAATTACGTGTCAAAGTATGTATCTAGATTGCAGGCTTCTAACAAAGCCACATGCTAACCATTACAAAATACTAGTTAAAATACAGGAGTCCATTTTAGTTGCATCAGGCAGTGTTTTCTTGGCAAGCTTGGAAAGCATTTAAAGATTAACAATGATACACAGCATTCCCATAAGCCATTCTTTCAGAATGTACATGCACTCTGCAAAGACAAGCTGGTACATCATCGTCATATTAACAGGAAAAACCGTAGCTCTTTCATAGGGTGGGGGAAAAGGAAGCCTGAAAGCAGTCCCAACTGCATTCAGTCCAAGAGGATGGCAGCAAGACATCGCAGTGATGGCCTGTGACTCCACCCTCAACTAGGATCTGCTTTCCTCTGTGCAGCCAGAGTAGCTACCCCCTTTGCTTCCCAACCCCAGCTGACTGAACTGGCAGGCAGCTCCAGCAGTACCCATTAGGGCTGTCCCTCCTGTTTTACAGGAATAGGGATTTGCCAGGAAAGCTCCCTGAAGCTTTGAACCAGCAAGTTCAGCTGTGAGGCATCAAGCTTTAACAGCCTCTATAAAGACAGATCATTAAGAAAGATGAAAATTATTCAGAGAAATATTTTTAAAACACCAGGATTGTAGGACACCGGAAAAAAAAATGACCAAGGGTACAAGAATACAAGCCTGGCTGGAAGAGGATATGCATGCTTTGCTGGCACCCAAAACAAAACATTTTTCATTACACCATCAATATTAAGCATTATTATATCATTTTATGTTCTAAATAAGCTTAAAAAAACCAAAAACAACTCAGCATTTTGTCATAAAACTAATGGAATGTTGTTTTGTAAGAGGAATTAGTAGAGAGTAGTACTCCAGGTCAACAGTCTTTCAAATTACAGTGTTAAGGGGCTTGTAAAGGAGGCAGAGTGCATCAGAAACCTAGGGTTATCCCATAAAACATTCGTTTTATAAACAGACCTCTACTTACAACTTTCTAGATACTCTGTTGTCCACACCCTTTTTCTATCTCTATAACAATCCATGTGAACTAACAGGCCATGTATCTCCAAAAACATCTTTCTACCCCAAGTTGGAGGAACACTGTTTCTGGTCCTCACTGACTTATTTTTCTTACCATGTGAGTAGATTTACTGTATATGCTCTCTACCTTCCAAATTGTTTAATAACAGTTATTCAATCGGAAAACAGCTAGTCTTTCAAATATCTATTATGAAAAATCAATTTCTTTTAACTGCATAACATTTTTTCCTCCAGATTTCATTTACAGTTCCATTATCTGTGAACTCTCGAGCACACCTCCTGTTAACAAATGAAATGGCACAAAATTCTTTCCATAGATATGGCCATTCTGAAGTGCAACAGTAATTTTGGTTAGCAATTCAAATTATTAAATTAGGTTAACTTTTTTCCATACTCAAAAATATGTTTTACAAATTACCATTAAGTCTTTGGTACCAGGAACACAACATTATTTTAATATTAATTTATTTTGGAACTGCAAAATTTGACTTAGCAGCTTTCTAAGCTTTCATGAAATCACCAAGAACATGCATTGGTATTATCTGGTATAGAACTTTTATTATGGTACAAACAATGCTACTGCAAATTCTATGCCATTTATGCTTCTGTAAGGCAAGACCAACCTTAATTTAAAAAAAAAAAAAATCATTGTAGATTCATTTTACAGAAGAGAGTAAGACCAAAACCACACTGCCACTATCGTTTTACAACATGAAATCTGTTGGACTGATACACTGGAGCAAAAGAAAGTTGGACCTGTGCACTGAGTGATAGCTGTCACACCCACCTAGTCCTAGTCAGAAACAGCCAAGAAATTAGTTGAAGTAAAAATGATACATCAACTATAATAAATAGAGAAACAGAAGGCTTTCTATACATAAAAGATAACCAAAAGGCTGTTTTGTTTTATTTGAAAACTAAGTTTGTTAGACACTAAACAGTTCAAATGAAAAAAGCTATGAACACCAGTACTTCAGAATATGCACAAAACACATGCATTTTATGGCACTCTGTCCATTGAGTAGTTATCAGTATTTTTCATAAAGTTACTACTAGTTGTCTAAAACCTAAATAGTTTTATGGGGGTTTTAAAATCCCATTCAAATCAGATATATTTGCTCATCACTCCTATCAAATAAGCACCACCAAAAAAAAAAAAAAGGCAGCAGCAGCATTTGTCTGTGTTAGAGGATCACAAAATTTGAAGTTGCAACTGTACATATACTTTCTCAATCTATCACCTGGGGAAAAGGAGGGAGGAAAGCAGAGAAGAAAAGCACTGAGCACTTGGCATTACAGAAGAGCAGAGAGAGAACACGAAGAGCTTACTGTGGAGAGTGGTTTAATCAGGAAGTAGCCATTATCCTGTCGCTACAGAGCAGGGACAGCACTCCAAAACAACAAGCCGTGGGGTTGGTGTTGGTTGCCTTTTTTTTTTTTTTTCAGTCAAGAAGGAAGAAAGCACACACGCAATCCTGCCCGAGCCTTGCTGAGCCCAAAGGTCGCCAGATGTCTGTTATCAAAAGCGACCCTGAAAACGACTTTTAAGGCAGCGTTTACAAAGCTGTGTTTGAGGAAGCACCTCACATCCACCACAACCTCCCTCTGTGTTACACACAAAACATGGCTGTCTTATTCAGAGATTAGCAATTATTGTAATGAGATACTGTCGGGAGGGTCAAACAGTACTTCCTGCAGTTTACACATCTTGATTTCCTGGTAAACAAGCCGAGGCAGGCGGAGCACCAGGATCACCAGTCCGCACACGTCCTCCCGTGGCCGCCACCACGGGACAGAACAGCCTAGCTGCGTTTACATGGCAGGAGGCACAAAACAAAAATGCCTGAGCCACGAAGGACATGTTTTCCACGACATTACCTAGTCAGTGCACTTTTGCTGGATTCTTTTTTAAGCTGAGCCCAAGAAAAACTTTTTAAATAACGCTTTATGTACACCTGCCCGCAGAACAAACCACTCTCAAAGTCGTTCTGGTAGGAGAAAGTGCTGTGAAATCCCAGAGTACCAGGGGTTGTGAAAGGAACCCCCCATGCCAGAGCAGGATCGTGGTAACCTGACTCAACCCTGGGAAAAACTGAAATGGAGAAAAACGAATTATAATTAGCATGTTCAGAACTTCTGCATCAGTCTCCAAAAAAAAAAAAAACCAAACAAACCAACCACAAACCCACAAATTAAAGAAATCTACTAACAAACATTCAGGAAGGAAAATACTTTTTTTCCCCTTAAAACTGCTTAAAAAAACTTTTCTTCCTTAAAAAAAAAAAAAAAAAAAAAAAAAAGAATCAAACATGGATTAGACATATGGCAGTGATCCAGTGAGAAAAGCTAGTTGTTGCCTGACTTTAATCTCTCAAAATTAATTTCAAGAAACTCCAGTTAAAAAAACAAAACAAAAAAAAAATTTCACCATAGAACTGAAGAAAGCCCTAGGCTACTACGGAAAAAAGCAACCTCCAACAAACAACTCCCCCCCTAAACAAAATCCTTGACTAAAGGAAGAAAAAGCTTGCAACTAAAGTATTTGGTCCACTGAGGGAAAACAGAATTTTTTCAAGCGATACGTACATCAACTTATTACACATAAGGTTGATGGAGAAGGTTGATGGAGGTGAAACTTTTACAGTGCCTTAAAAGAACAGCACAAGGGCTTAAGCTTTAGTAGGCAATAAAATCAGAAATAATTTGGAAACCAGAAGAAATATGCAAAGGTGGGGGCAGGAAAAGGATCAATTGATTAATTTTCTCTCTATTGGAAACAGCAGCATGAAACGAGACAACCTAGGGAATATACCAAAGTTATATGTCTGAAGAAACAAATCAAGGAGCAGAACAACAAAGAAGTGTCTAATAACAATTTTATTAATACAACAGCCATTTTTCACCACAAACACAACAAAGGAAAGCTATGAGAGAAAAAACAAACCCAACCAAAAGAAACAACCAACCCAAACAAAACAAAAAACCCCAAGAAATATTATGGAAACATCATGAAATAAAAGGGTGCATCTGTATCAGCAAACCCTGCTACAGATGATGCAGCTTGTGCAAATGGAAGAGTTACTCTGCCAATGCCACCTCTCAAACAAGGTATACTAACAAGAGGGATCTCGGCAACCAAGACAATATCCAAAGTAGGACTTCTGCAAGTTGTGCTTGTTACAGATACTATTAGCACAGCCACAAGTTCCTAATCAAACATTTGGATATAACTCAGTCCCTTAAGTAAATCCACATCAAATCTTCAGCATTTCATTCAGCTGATTTTCTGTTGCTACTCATCTTACAAAAAAGCAGTCTTGTCAAACAATATATACAGTGCTTCTGAAGAAAACAGCCAAACTCCGACCCACCAAAGGAAAAAAGCCATCTGCCAAGACAAGGAATATCAGAACTCTTCACAGAAGTCTTAAAGTAGTATTAAATACAACATTTACTCCTTTTTAAGAGTAACAAGCTTTCATAGCAGATGTAGGAGAACAAGATCTAAAGTCTCAGTCTGGGAATCATCCTTAAGTCCAGAGACGGGCAGGCTAAAACAGCCGCAATGAATTTCAGTCTTGCATGACTCAGGGAGAATCACATGCAATAGTTCTACATGTTAAAAGTCCTAGCTCACAAATGACATGTTTTCCAGAACTCCTTCAATCCGTATTGCTTAATACATAAAAAAATAATTACTGTGGAACAGGCAGCTTGCATTGAGATAGCAATGAAGGAGAATGAAAGAAAATTAGGACATTGGAAGCATGCAAATGAGGTCCATGTTTACTTTCTGAACTTAAGCTGAATCAGACCCTAGCCCAGTAAGATTCCATGCAAGATGTTAAAAACAGGGATTTGGTTTTCAGCAGTGCAAGCATTAGAGAAGCTAAATAAACTAACCTGCAACGCACTACCTCCATGTTAGTCAGAAGGGAGTAAGAATAATGATTCAGCAACTGATGTTCTCAGACAGAAATTCTACAGGCTCTCAAAATATGGGTGTCCAACACCTCAGGTCCATTAAAAAATTATGTTTACGAAACAGGCCTAATAGGATACTGAAATATGAGACAATAAATCACTGCTCCAGCTGTCTTAAATCCACATCAATACTTGCCCTCATGAAATAGCACAGCATCAACCTGTGGAACCCAACTGAAACATAACTGTATGTCTGGGTTTTGTTTTGTTTTAAAGCATTTCAGTTTCTAAGCAGTAAATTCTAGCTATAATTGGTTACAGATATCGATCAATTCAATTGGTTATTGAATATGGATTTAGCTATAAATACAGGTACTGAAAATTATTTTTTTAATTTTTTAATTGTAAATATTTTTAGAACAATGCCTACAGTAACAGTGAATAAAGTACTGAACTGAGGGGTTTTATTGAGATTTCACATATTGCCCAGGGGAATTACATCTGTGGTTATAAAGAAAACTCAAAATCCTGAAATCTTTAAACTACTATTTTTTTTTTAAATGTGAACAGCTTCTCACAGAGCTTTGTGGGCTATGATTCTTGACGCACCAAAAAAAAAAATCCAACCCAGTAATATTAGAGAGCTTAAGAATCAGTTCAACATTGTATCCAAAACCAAGTATCAACCTCAAAAGAGATAGCCGAATCAGTTCAACATTGTATCCAAAACCAAGTATCAACCTCAAAAGAGATAGCCGAATCAGTTCAACATTGTATCCAAAACCAAGTATCAACCTCAAAAGAGATAGCCAAGCCTATCCAGAACCACCTGGCTCATTGCATTTAAAATTAAAAAAAAAAATTAAAAAGCAGATCTGAACATTTGACATTTACCATATGATAAAGAAATCTAAGAGCAGTGCCAACACTCACCTGAGAAGAACATCTCATCTCTACACAACCTCTAGTGAATGACAGAAAAGCCAGAGAGCTGTATTTTGCATCATACTTGGACGCAGATATCAAAACTGCTACAAGAAATACAGATCCCAGCAGAAACATTTGCTGAAAATAGTCAGCTTTTATGAATATAAACTCAATACGTAAATCCAGCATCTTCTGTGAGTGCAACCTGCAGCAGTCGTTTTGGACAGTATGAACTTCCCTGCGGCCATCTCTGTAGTTCATTAAATCAGTAACGTTTATTTTTCCCAGGTTTCACATGCAGTAATTGTCTATCATCTACTTCTAGTAATTTTAACTGGAATCCTTTGTCTTTGGCAAATAAGGAGAGAATGAAAGTGACAAATCATTACTTACAGAAATAATTTTCTGAGGTGGGACACCTGAGGTTCTAAACCATCTTTTTAGGCTAGAAAAATTGACAACTTCATAAAAGTGACCTTCATAGTCACTTAAAGTACAAAAGATGGGGAAGATGGGGATGAATACACACACTCCCCACAACCAAACAACTTTCCTTCTCATATTCAGCCTGTGCCAAAATGTCTTAATAGGCTTTTACTCCTGAGAGCCCTGCACATAATGGCATAACAAAAAGCAAGTCCTATTTGTATCCCTATAAACTAGATTCTGACACCGTACTGGCATGCCTCAGTATATTTTTTTCCCCCTAAATGCACTACTGCATACAGATAGATCAGTCTTGGGTTCTCCTGTTACACAGCGTAACAGCAGATGTTGAAATCAGTCTCCACTAATGAAAACATTAGTTAAGAGAAAGATAATCTCATTTCAATTAGTTTCTCACCACCAAAAACAACTAAACCAACCAATCTTTAAAACCCATCAGCTGATGCTAAGTAATCTGCATCTTTATAGCGGTTATAAGTGGTTATAGAGCCCTGCCAAAGCAAAGGGGAACGGGCTTCCTTTCCAAAGGTGGAAAGAGAGGCAGCACCCTCTTGTTCTACCTCTTTCATCTTAAAGGCCATGTAGTCTTCACTGCATTAGACAAATGCATGGACACTTTTCATCTATCAGTTTGATCCTTAAAATCGTATCTTGGAATTGGAATAAACATGGTAGCTACTACAGCACTGCCATTGAGAATGAGTCAGTCATATTCTACTCTTACTAAAACAAAACCTTAATAAGTACAGAACTGTTTCAAGACATGTAAACATCACTCAAATGAAAACCCAGGAAACGAGTTTGTTCTTTATATTATGTTCTTTTACTACAATGCCCAAAAACATTCTCTTTACCTAGAACTAATGACAAAACTATTTCAAGATCCCAAATTATCATTTATTTGGGAACATTTCATATATTTGCTGTTACCACACAAAGTTGAGACAGAGAATCAATTCTGAAAGAGCATGGAGAAATATCTGAATTAAGTAATTTCAGTGCATTTTAGTTTTCCTAGATCACAGCCTTCTCAGATATTTCTTCTCATTTTGTATCCAATGTTTCTCAAAATGTCTTAATATTACAGAAACAGTGGTTTTAACTAGCAACATAGAAATAAAAGAAACTAAAGCACACCAATGGTTTAGTTTCCTGAAGATTCCTGTCTTCAGGAATCCATTGTGCTATGTACATGTCATGTTATAATAAAGTTCATGTATCTTACAATAAACCATTTTCCAGTATTTTCATATTTTCTGTTACAAAAAGCGATCAGAGTCTGACAAGATTCGAGACAGATTATTTCAGTGTTCTACATACCTTACTATCAGCCATTTTAAAAAGCACTACAGAGATCAATATTCTTACAATTTTGGATTTGATATGATAAATTCAGTATTAGCTGCTATTTAGTCTGAGGGTTTTGGCAAAAAGACTAAATAGATAGAAAACACAGCAAAGAAATACACAGAGAAGGAGGGTTAAAATGTTTTCCATAAAAAATGATTAATTTACCGCCTTATTGGAACATATAAATAGAAAATTATTTTGAAAACATGATTTTTTCAGAAGTTTTAAAAGGTCAGAAGAACTGCAAATATGTATTCTTTCTCTATCTTCCAAATATATATGTACACACACTCACAGACCTTCTGAGAATACAATATTCATTTTGCTGCAGAAGAACAGACATTGCATAACAATGAGATTTGCTAATGAAATCAGCCATCAACCTGGAATACATATGTATTAAACCAAGACCTCAGTGTCATTTTCTTTTTGCATCGTTTGTTCTTTCTATCATTTTGCCTCGACCTTTCAGTATCCTGTCCTCCTCCTGGTTTCTCTGCTTCAAGTACAGCAATATTGCAAAATATTTTGTTAATGCTGTATGCAGTACACTTTTTACTTTACACAATTTATTTCTTCACTTACTGCTAAATGTAGATTCTATTTGCATGGGTTATGTCAGCATGTTAACACAGCCTTGAAAGGAAGGGGGGGAATAAAAAAGGAGCTAAGGAGACAAAGGAGTTTTGTTTCTGGGTAAAACAGCAGGAATATCTAATATAAAATGGGTGTCACTTGAAACAAACTATACCTTCACAGCTGAAGTTGCATACTGATTAATAGAAGAAATTAATCCAAGAACAACACTTCTTATATTTTCTCTCTAATTATTAAGAAGGAACAGAATTTAGACCCATTATGTGACTATAGGTGTAATTGCTTTGTATGAACATGCAAAATCACCAGGAAATCAAGAAAAACAATCCATCCAGATCAATAACAGTATGTGTAGGCATGCAGTATACACCTCGGTTACACAAAAGACTTTACTGAAAGAGAGATGAATACCAAACAGAATTATTTCTTCTACTAAAAACTGGCTTTAAAAATTAAAACATTACAACACTATTTTAAAAGAAATTTTTCTTTCATTATAGTAATACCGTATTTTGGTTTTGTGGGATATATGTTGCCTTACACTTCATAGATAAAATGCAATCTATTTACACCCCCAGCTCTAAGAGTATCAAAACTATGGTTTTAATTCATTCCAAAAGTATTAACACTAATAATACAGACCACTAACTTTTTCCACTGTTCTCATTTTTCAGAGCCATTTAATTAAAAAAAAAAAAAAAAAAAACATTGCTACCCTAATGCCACTGTGAAGGCAGAATTAAGCTTCACACTCATACAAAAAGCAAATATAAAACAGGAGAAAAATAAATGTTTGCTGGCTTGTTTGGTAGGGTCAGCTTTTTTTGGGGGGAAGCTTTGTTGGGGAAATGGGGTGTTGCTTCTTCTGCCTCCTTTCTTTTTGAACTAACACTTCAAACCCCAATTTCATGAAGACAAACTGCCAATTAACTAGTTGCTTTTCATAAGCCAAAACTGCATACAGAACTCCTTTGGAATAAATGAAAGTAATTTTTAATTTATTTTTTACATTTTATCTTGAGGACATAAGGAAGACATCCAGTCATTCTATAGTTTAAATGGCCATCAAAACATCAAAGAAACAGAAGGCACACAAGAGACCACTCAAAAAACAGAGAAGAATATTGAAATGTCTGAAAATAGACTTACGCATTCCTGGAGCCAGTCATATCGTATCATACAACCCAGGAAGATCAACATCAAGATACTGGATGTAATGAACTTGGTAATTCAAAGCGTAAAAATTTCCATGAGCTCTCTTAATATGTGCTCCAATTCTCCTTTTTAAGTTAACTAGCTCTTACATCACTGAGAGCTTTAAAAACTGAAAGCATCCAACACATGGCCTTATTTTTCCTTCTGTTTCTCTCAGTTTACAGGATACATGGTTACATGATATAAACATCCAAGCATATGTCACATGAAGCTGTCTTGCTCTCATTCACGCATTAAGATGTCCTAATAAAAAGACATATAAAGACTATTTTCAATCACATGCTATCAAAAAGGCTTCTGTTTCAATTACAAAGCATTTGTCCTTCTGCAAAAAAGCCATCCATGTTACATCTCAAAATGACTGAGAGTGGATAGACAGAGGCACAGTTAATTATAGTGGGTTCACCTTTAAAAGCAAAGATGATACAACCTCTAGGGTTTGAAAGAAAGAGCCTTCAATGCAACAACCTTGACCCTTGAAGTGCTGGGTCATTTTCTTCTGTGATAAACAGTGATTGCCTTCTATAATTCTAACAATTGGCAAGTAGGCTGAAGAGTATGGTTGGCAGGTGATAGTTGTGAAATACTCACACTTTTAACAGTGACTTATTACCCTGTGATATAGGTCAACTGTCCAATCCAGCAGCATCTTCAAGATGTGATAGGCTCCTGAAGCCATACACTACAGCTGACAGCAATGGTTTTATTAGCATCAAATGAGTGTGTATGGGACCTAAGATTATAGAGAACTGTTAAAGGATACAGTCTTAAGTTAAATGATGAAATGAGATTCTGAAACATCAAAATCTACTCAACATCTGAAATATGTGATTCCAATCCATAACCTGACATAAGGCAATCATGTATATATCTTTAGTACAGGTCATCAAACTTCACAACTTAGACAACTTGGTGGAAATTTCCTTAATAGGAATGAGAATATAGAAACAAGTTGCTCTATAGATAAAAGCGAGCCCTCATTCTATAAATAGATACTCAACCTCATGGAAGAACACAGATGAAACCACATCAATAGTACATAGAATTAGATGCTGCCAGGTGCTTTTAAGAGATATCTGCGTTTTTATCAATGAAGTGTAACAGTCTCAGAAATGAGACTGGATTTATCAACCATAATTATCCTCTCTGAACCAACTCAAAATAACTTCCTTCACTATAGTCTAAAATTGTGTTTTGCTGAAATGAATCACAGGCATAGATGTCCACAGTATCATCGTAATCTAAAAATTAATACTCTTCAGTCTACTGGGGATTTTGTTGTGGTTTATTCCAGAAAATTAACAGTTCGCAGACAGTTTTAATCTTCTGCTATACTAGGACTCGTATCTATGCGCACAAACACACACCCCCCTTTATTTTCAGTACCACATAATGCTTAGTTAAAGCCATTTCTGGCACTTCATGTAGAAACTGCATACATCCCTGAAGGCTTACTTTTTTTAAAAGTCTGGCAATGCTTCTGTTTTTTCCACAATGAAATACCCCAAATTGTAAGGAATTGTGATGACTACCATTTATCAACTTTTAGGGAATACAAGCGGAGGACAATTCATTAAAGCACAGGGGGAACTCCTGAACACTGGAAGGTCACAGCCTATGTGCTAAGCTGCTAAGCAAAGCCATCTATGATGTTCCAGAGCTGCCATTTTTCTTCCTTGACAAAGACTCCATCTGCCACAGAGCCATTTACAGCCTCGGAGTCAGAATATCAATGATTTCCAACCATTCTGCAAGTCTGCTTTCACCTTGGTATCACCTCTGCAATACACCTAAAACAGATGATACATAAAACCCCTCTAACAAGCTCCAAAGCTTATCCTTTATTCAACTGATACATTTAAGCTGTGATCTAACATACCATTTCCTTTACTTCCTCTGAATTAAAACTCCAAATTCTACATGCTTTTAATTGCTGTGCTTGATTTAAATAAATCACTTTTGAAAAATCTGGAAAGAAAACCTTTCAAATGTTGACAAAACATGTATAAACAGAAAACGTGATCATTTCGAAATCTGTATTTATATAACATACATGCACACAATTCTCTGTGTTTTTTCTTCTCCAAATAAACAAAACACATCTGGGAAGGTCCTTATTACAGATCACCATGGAGAATAAACAGTCAGAGCTTCACTGATATCAACAAAACTACATTCAGCTCTACATCTCTTGACATACATACAAACTGATTTAAAAAACAAATTCCAGGTTAGAGACAGGTCACAGCAGGAAAGAGAATCTTGCCTTACTGAATGAGTAAGTGAAGAAGTGGATTCTCAGCTAAAACATTATATGTGGATCATTAAAACAATTTGGTTGTTTGGAGTTTTTTTGTTTTGTTGAAATAAAAAAAATATATATATATATACACACACACACACGTATACACACACTCTATCATGAGAAGGACCTAGGGTTTCTGGTTGACAGTAAATTACATGTGAGTCAGCAGTGTGCCCAGGTGGCCAAGAAAGCCAGTGACATCCTGGCTCATATTAGAAACTCTGTGGCCAGCAGGAACAGCGAGGTGATCCACCCCCTGTACTCAGCATTGGTGAGCCCACACCTCTAGTACTGTGTTCAGCTCTGGGCCCCTCACTACAGGAAGGACATTGATGTTCTGGAGCATGTCCAGAGAAGGACAAGGAGATTGGTGAAGGGCCTGGAGCGTGTGGCCTACAAGGAGCATCTGAGGGAGCTGGGGTTGTTCAGTCTGGGGATGAGGAGGCTGAGGGGAGACCTTATCGCTCTCTACAACTACCTGAAGGACAGCTGGAACAAAGAGGGGCCCAGCCTCTGCTCCTTGGTGGTGAGCAACAGAACTAGAGGAAATGATTTCAAGGTGTGCCAAGGGAGGTTCCAGCTGGATGCTAGGAGATACTTCACAGAGAGTGTTCTCAAACATTGCAATGGTCTGCCCAGAGTTGTGGTGGAATCACTGTCCCTGGAGATGTTTAAGCAGTGTGTGGTCCTGGTGCTTAGGGACGTGGTTTAGTGTTGACCCTTCAGTGCCGAGTCAAAGGCTGGACTGGATGGTCTTTGGGGTCTCTTTCAATCAGATGTTTTCTGTGATTCTATGTTCAAGAATATACAGTCAATGATCAGACTTATTTAACTGTATTCCTTGATAGCAACTTTTGGAGCCTTGAAATTCAGGTAGATCTTGGTATTCTGGAGTCGTTTTAAAACGTGCAAACTCGCAGTTTGATTTTACAGAGGAACAGGACCAGAGGAAAAACAATTATATGACAAATGCTTATGTAACCACACACAACTGCATAGCTAGATGTCCAACTACTGCCCTACAAACCCTCAAGATGTTAAATATGTAGGAATAAAATATCTTAATGCTAGAAAAATTTTGCAATCAACTTTATGAAAATGTACTTCATAAGCACCTGTCAAGTACATATTTTCCAGTCTCAACTCTACCTCCCATTCTTTCTCCTCATTGACAATGTCTTTACAGGCATTATCTTTGTACTTGCCTCAGAAAGGGTAGGATCAGATACATATGCAGCATGTCTATTTTATGACTTACAGGTATTCACCTGACACTGCCACATCACATCACTCAACAAAACCAAACAAAAATTAAAAATAACCAAAGACAAATACTTCAAACTACTTGCTCAACTTCCCACCTGCTACCAATACACATTTCAGACATTTCTTATCTGACTTGCAACTCAACTGCCTTTACTCATCTTCTTATTACCACCAGCTAATTATTCTGGGTTTTTAGTAGTGTTCATGTGGGGGTTGGCAAACTAGAGTACAAAGGAGCATCTGTTTGAAACATTTTTCTCTCAAGTTAAATACAGACCAGAACCTCACTATTTTTGTGCACCTGACAGTTAAAACCTGAAAAAAATACCACCATGGTGCATTCAAATTCAAGAAAATTTTTCCAAATCTGGGCAAAACCAGGCCTAACAGAAAAGCAAAGGAACACGTATCAGAGAGGATGTACTACAATGCAGCAGAGCTAAGGAGACAACTGACCAGAAATATCTTAACCTAAACATCTAAATTAAAGCTACTGCCCATTAAGACTGCAATTTAAATACAAAAAATTGAAATATTTCCCATGTGCCATAAATGGACATAACTTTGTATTTAAAAGTCGAAGCAAATAAAGCAAAAACTCTTTCCTAATCCTATGTACTCAAAGATTCCTGAACTTCTAAACTTTTGAAGTAACTGTAAACAACAAAAACACTACTTTGTGCAAACAGATCACTGCTATTGCAAAGATAAAACCAGTTGGTCTTAACAATACAATACTACTGAAATTCAATTTACATCTGAGCTCCTCCAATTGCCATCTGTACAGTAAAGCTTAATAAACCACTTATTCCTCCTAATAGATGCTAATCATGGATTGACAATACACAATCAAAATCTGCTCTTTAACCCTTTCAGCAAATAATAACCATTATTAAATCTGGTTTGCCTCAGCAGAATTAAAACTATTGAACGCAACTCTTACGGAAGTTGTGTCAGTAGTGGACAGATCTTTGGCTTTCTTTTTATAAAACTGCCCTCCTATTATAAAATAGACCACAGCAAATGAGTCTGTTAGTTTAAAAGAAAAATGCAATAAAACTACAAAACCCACTCGGTATTCTACAGGGAAATATGCAGTTTATTAATTCTTTCCTTGACACTTTCAGTAATTTTGTCATTTTACTTCTGCAATTGCTTTATTTAGCATGTTAATTTCTTGGTAAATAAATCTAAACATACAAATACAATCATGTGTCTGTATACACATACAGACACGATGACCCCCATCTGCAGTCCAGTGAGCAACACACAGCAACAAACCGGTTTTTAACATCTTTTTCAAAAAATAGCCATGCAAAAATAAGTAGAAAAACAGCATAATTGCCTCCTGCCTGTTATTTACACTCTATAATTACTGTAAGCACATAAAACCGTTAACATTGCATTATTTTTACGTTCTTAGTTAATGATAATTGTTGCTGTGGTTCTGATGTAAAGATACCATTAAATCTGCAGGTGTCACACATGTATGAAGTAAATTCTCATGTTCTTTGGGAGGTGGATCATTTTGGGGACCTTTACGTTTTTTTCTAAGCTTGCCAAAGGGTACATCCACCTTTACTGCCAAGAAAAAAAACTGCACCTTTTCAAACACTATTACTACAAGCAACGTACAGCACGTTTTTATAGACTCACAGAACGGTTCCGTTTGGAATGGACCTTCAACAATCAGCCTCAAAAGTAAGCTTGTTAAGGGAAACATCATCTATTACTTTCCTTGCATTTTTAAAGGTCTACAGGACAACTGATCAAAAAGCACAATTCTTGCTATAAATTCCTCTTGTTCTTCTCCAATTGCATATTTAAAGGGAGGAAACTTATGCACGTGAACTCGGACATTCATTTATGGAGCATTCTTCTCATTCTACTGAATAAGGCACTTTTTTTGTTCAGATTTCATCCCGATTGTTTCACACTGTAACAGAAGTCAGCTGCAGCCAGCTGGCAGATCTCATTCATTGGTTGTGGGTCTACATCAAACTGCCCCTCAAAGTAGGATCTAGACTCGCTTGTCTGTAACACCTCCCAAAACACTATGGAAGAAGGACTCTTAACACTTGAGCGTTCAGAGACGTTTTCAACTCAAGCAATGAGTATTTCCTCATTTCTGTGTAACTGTATTCTCTCAATGGGATTCCATCTCTTTCCCAAGGAATAGGATTGTTTCTTTTAAACAAGATTTCACAAGTCAGAAAGTTAACAGGTTTGGCTTTTTAAAGCCCAAGAAACAGGTAATGTTTAAAATAAATCGGGTACTACAACCCCCCTAGCCACTGCAAAACTGGAAGCTTCATTATGAAGTTTCAACATCTCTCTTGAGACAAGCTGGGAAGGCAGCAGTCTTTCGGTTTCAGTACATTCCAGAAAAAAAAGTTACTTAACAAAAACATCAGGGTTCAGCTTTTAGGAAGAGAAAGGTTTTTAATTAAAACCTTACAGAAACTGGCAGTATACTACTGTATTACAGAAAGTTTAACAATGTCTGCTCCCTGCAATAAGTTCTAAAGCCTAGATGCAATCTTCCTATTTTTGTCTTTTACTGCAAATTCCTTAACCACTTGCCCAGTTCTGCTTTTTCCTAAAACACCCAAACAAAACCAAAACAGTTCAGATTGCTGCTCCTCACTTCAAAATAGCAGGCAATCCTACCTCCTGCCTTTACCTGCTCTCATATCACTGTGTTCACTAAAAAGCTGTTCTTTTTTGACTTTTAATTCACTTGATTCCTCCTTTTTAATAGATCTGCTCTCTCCATACAAAACTATTCGTTCACTGAATTCAGCAGGTATTGGTGCTCTTATTTCACTAAATACTGTATTAAGTCACATGAAGTGCTTTTAATTGCTTTTTCTTTCCACGCTGCACAGAAAGTGTGCAACTGTACACTTGGAAGTGCTTCCAAAATCCAGGCCTTTCAAATTTAAACTTAAAAATTGCTTTCATCAGCATGCAAAAAAAAAAAAAAAAAGATCTATTCTCCTATTGTCAGTACAAATTTTATCTTTACTCATTGTAAAGTTACCTCCGGGATGATGGCATAAAAATCACTACTAAAAGGTAAGGCTGCACTGCATTGCGCAGGGATATAAACAAGGCCATTGGTTAATCAATATATCCATTATTGGACATAAACTTAAAATACGTCTTTACAAAGTTAACTATGGTATTTGCATTTTCAGGGTATATTATCACAAGCGTAGGAAGAATTGATTGTTATGGGAGGAGCACCAAAGTAATAAACCTGAAAAGTAAATTTAAATTGTTTTCATATTTTTCTTCCTTCTTGTATCTGGCAGAAGTTGCGTCTGTCAGTTAAACAACTCCAGTCAGACTTTGTTTAAATCTCTTCATCTGTTTTAGTTTCCACTGTTAACTTTGTCTAAAGCAAAATCCTGGAGTAAGAGACTAACATGTTTTTTCTTTAGTCATCAAAAAAAAAAAACCCCACCAAACAAATTGATGTAAATGCAAAATTCTTCATTTCCTAATTGTCTTCATTCCATAGATAGACAGTTTGCTAGACTACTGTAAATAAACCAATTCATACTCATCACATAGCAAAGTATCTCACATTCTGACTAGTCAAAATACTTTTACAAGTACTTTAGAATCAAAACTCTAATCACAATCTCTTAATTAGTTCTAAATATTCCCTAAACTGTACAATATCAGACTCAGAAACTACAAAAGGTATACTGAAAATATGCAACACACTAAAATTACAATCTATCATATTTATTTTCAAGCCAACATGTAATGAAATCCAGAAAGAATTACAACAGTGTTAATTGTGGACATTAATTTTTGAAGACCTGTTCAAAAGTTAAGTCTAAAGTCACAAATGTAATCACCCACATGGACCAAGAATCTAAAAATCTTAGTTAAGCTATGCTTAGCATCTTGCTGAAATCAGGACCTGGATGCAGAATTTAGTACTCTCAATATTTGCCTTTTCCCAATATGATTCATGCTTCTTAGAAAATTATCAGAATGCTTACTGCCATGGCTTACTTACTGTGATGAATGCGGTCAGTTCTGTGACATTGCTGTTTTGTAACCTGCAAACAAAAAATAATTAACTATCAGCTGAGTCATCTTTTCATCACAACTTTTACAAGGTCAAAGGAAAGACATCAAACAGAACAGTAAAATTTCTCAAAAAATCCCATCTGCAAAGCATTTCCAGCATATAAAAAGCCTGTTTCCCACAGCCAGATACTGTAGTGATTAACACCAGAATAGTTTAAGACAAATCTTATGTAATCACACTTTTTGTTTGCAACCAGCTGTTTAAATACACCTTACCCTCACTGAATTGTGAACCATGCAGTACAATGTGTTCCTCTTTCATGTACACACTAAATCAAAGGAATCTTTAACCTCAAAACAAAAATAATTCTGTCCTCCCAGAAATCAATGGGAATTTAAAATTCAGTTTATACAGAGACAGTTTTATAGCCTTACTGATGCTCTAGCAGAAATATTTCAAATTCTCCTCACATTATTGGGAATTCAGAACCATCTCTGTCAGTACAAAGTCCATACAGACTTCACTGAAAATGTAAAACTCAATTTTTGAACACTGGTTTGGGTTGCTTTCCTCCATATTACTTTTTCCCTGGGCAGATGAAATTTTTCCTAAACACACTGTACAGGAAATAGGAAACAGCATAACACAAGCATTTCAGGATGTTACTTGCTGTAGCAGTAGAAATCTGGTATTGTTGGGATTTCATAGTAACTTTTTTGTCAGCTTGATCTTTTAAAAGTATCACCTGCCCAGACACAGAATACATCTGGTTGGAAGAGATCTTCAAAATCATTCAGTCCAACCTTCAACCCAGCAATGAAGGATTAACACTAAACCACATCCCCAAATGCCAAGTCCCACATGCAGCTTGAATACTCCCAGGGATGGTGGCTCCACGACAGCCCTGGGCAGGCCATTCCAATGTTTAAGAACCTTTTCCATGAAGAAATATTTCCTAATATCCAGCCTCAACCTCCCCTGGCACAGCCTGGAACCATTTCCTCTAGTCTTGTCACTTGTCATCAAGAAAAGGCTGATTACCTCCTTGTTCCAACCTCCCTTCAGGTAGTTGTAGCAATGAGGTCTCCCCTCAGCCTCCTCTTCTCTGGACTGAACAACCCCAGCTCCCTCAGATGCTCCTTGTAGACCATGTGCTCCAGGCCCCCACAAGCCCCTGCCCTTCTCTGGACGCAATCCAACACCTCGATGTCCTTCCTATAGAAGGGCCCAGAACTGCACACAATACTAGAGATATGGCCTCACCAGTCTCTAGTGACTCCATAGAGTACAGGGAGATGATCACCTTCCTGCTTCTTGTGGCCGCAGTGTTTCTAATAGAAGCCAGGATGCCACTGGCCTTGGCTACTTGATCTAGGTGACTGATTTAGCAGAAGGGTTGGTCTAGATCATAGAATCGTTAGGGGTTGGAAGGGACCTCAAGGATCAGCCAGTTCCAACCCCCCTGCCATGGGCAGGGACACCTCACACTACAGCAGGTTGCTCACAGCCACATCCAGCCTGGCCTTAAACACCTTCAGAGATGAGGCTTCCACCACCTCCCTGGGCAAACTGTTCCAGTGCCTCACCACCCTCACGGGGAAGAATTTCTTCCTAACATCGAATCTGAATCTACCCATTTCTAGTTTTGTTCCATTCCCCTAGTCCTGTCATTACCTGACACCCTAAAAGTCCCTCCCCAGCTTTCTTGTAGGCCCCCTTCAGATACTGGAAGACCACAATAAGGTCTCCTTGGAGCCTTTTCCAGACTGCATAGTCCCAACCCTCTCAGTCTGTCCTCACAGGAGAGGTGCTCCAGCCCTCTAATTATCCTCGTGATGATCTCCAGAGATCCCTTCCAAACGCCACCATTCTGTGATTGCGTGATCCGCTGCAGCATTGAACACGTACTCGCTATACAAAGTTGATGCTCTATTCAGCTACACTGATGGAAAACTTCAACTGAGGAAGTAAGCATAAATGCCCACATATCAATGGGGGTTAAATGGGGTATCAGGGGTATTTTTCTTATTGGTTTATTTGGAGCTTTTGTTTGAAACAGAACACTTTTCTTCTAGAACATAACATGGATAGGAGCATAAAGGTGGCCTATCTCACAGTTGCACAGTCAAGAAAACATACCAAAATTTACACAAAACTTCAGCTATCTATATGAGCTAAACCTTCTTTTACAGTTAGGTAAGCTAAGTTACAATTTAAATATAGGCAAGTAATTACATCAGCAGCAGCCACAGTTTCTTACGTTTAATTTTAAATTACAAGACGTAAAGGTATTGGCATTACACTACAACAATTGCCTCCTTTTTGTGGGGTGTTTTTTTGTTTGTTTTGGTTTCAGTTTTTTGTGGGAGGAGGTTGTGGAGTTTTTATTTTGTTGTGTTTTGGGTTTGTTTTTTTGTTATGGCCAATGCTGTCAAACTACACTCCTGGGCCTGCCAGGAAAACATCAGGTATTTTTTTCCCCCTTGTCAAAGGACAGCCAGCAGCAAATCATTCCTCCTAACAGCCTGTGGCAACATCATCAACCTAAACAGGAAAGGAATCACATTTGTTCTCCCAAGGAGAAATCAAACATTACTCTTTGCCTTCTATATCCTATTGGCATGCTTTGACAACATAAAAAAAAATTCCCCACCTATTAGACCAGAATCAAGAGAAGTGATGGAAGGAGATGTGACAGAGTATCTACTACCATTTAAAAATAGGAAACAAAGCATTTGATAGAGGAAAAGCTTACAGTATGCATTTTGCTGCTCCCGACCATCCTGCTGGCAGATTAGAAACCCTAAACTGTCCTTCAGAAAGCAGGAAACAAAAATCCCATTTCTTCCTCTAACTTGGAAACATGGTATTTCCTGTATTAAACATAGTGACCAAGGATGAGGAAAAGGCTGAGGTACTTAATGCCTTCTTTGCCTCAATCTTTAATAGTAAGACCATTTTTTTGAGCGGATCAGCCCCCTGAGCTGGAAGTCATGGAGCAGCATGAAGCCCCCATAATCCAGGTAGCTTATGTACTTGCTACCTGTTATAATTTTGCACATACATTCTACTACTGATTACATCTATTCTTGAGGCACTGCTACGTTTGGGGTTTGCTATCAGCCCTGAAAGCACTGAATAGCCCACCAAAACCTGAACCTTGGGACAAACGTAAAAGGACCAATAAAGTTGAGAATAATGAAAACAGATCTTCATTTTCCAGCTTGCCATTTGTAAGGGATGATAACCAGCCACCACACTGGTAGCCAGAGAACACTGCAGTCACAGTTTCCTCAGCCCTGAATACTGTCCAAGCAGAAGAAAACGCTTCTCCATAGAAAAGCTACCCAGATCCCTTGGGATCCAACTGCATTGGAAAATTGCCTATTTGTTTCCCCAACAACACTTCCAAAAGAGTAGACTGGGAGGAAACAGTGAGTAGTAGATTCAGCCTAATGCTCTCTGCTGATCTGTGGCTTCAACACTTCTTTACCAGCTGTTTACTTTTCCTCAAGACTTCATCAGCTCTAACTGGACTCAAGTATGTAAACCAAGGACTGAGAAGGGGGCTTTTTTGGTCTCTTCTCTATCCTTAATACATGAAAATAGTCACTACTTGGAAAATCCTCTACAACTTTACTAGAAATGCAAAACCAAATGTAAACAAGTAAGTTTCCACAAGAAATTGTAACACAAAAGACAGCACAAGTGCAAGTAGAAACAGATTAACAGCTTTAAAAACAGACTCCGATACCTTCAGCGTCGGCATATGCTAAGTATTATTCCCAAAGCAAAAATATTCAACATTAGCCATGTTCATAAGCAAAATCACTTCATACTGTCTGGAGCCATCTCAAAGCTTCATACCACACAAATCACATCACACAATAATGGTAAACACACTTCAACAAATTGCATTTGTGTTCTCTTACTCTCTTTGACTAAAGACCTGCTGAAGTTAATCTTCAATGTTAAATGGTGCAATAAACATTTCAGTGTCTCATTCTGCTCAGCTGAGCGAGCATGCAAGCCACTGCAAAACAAGGGTACTGCTGTGGGACTAGTTCTTACAGCAACACCTCAGCACAAGATCAGATAAAGCAGAACTGAAAATGGTACCAGTTCAATGGTATGAACTCTAAACTAAATCAAACTTCTATTAAGAAGAGCAAGAATTTTGTTCATCACAACCAAAATGGATTAAATAAAGTTAAGTATTCAGGTGGAAACAAGAGCACATAGTTTTGATAGCTGTGAGGTTTCGTTACCTCAGTACTGCATAGCTGCCTAGCGCACATTTCTACCATTCACTTTACAACTTATTAACAGGTCCGACTTGATGATCAGCATACGCCAACTAGTAACCAAAAGGCACATCTGTTGTGGCAAACGTGATTCTGATTGATCATTTACTATAGTATCCATCCTCATCTTTGCTTCACTCAAAACTGAATTTGCATTAGCTGTATAAGGGCTTGCTCTACAGGTCTAAAATTTACATACAAAACCCCCTTTTATTAGAAGTAAGTTCAAGGAATAATTTGTATTTTTATGTTTACATAGACATAAACCAAGGCAAACATGACTAAGACAAGTCACTGTGAGGTCTGAAAAATCATACTATTTGCTGCAGATATGTAAATACCAAGACTGACGCTTTAAAACTTTGAAACTAAAACCAAAGGAAGCATCTACTCTTTGAAATAACCATGTTCCTTACATACCTCAGTATTTTTCTCCCTAATTAAAGGCACACGGACTGGTTTGGGCTCTAGCATCCAAAGCACAGAGTAAACAGGCACCTTAAATACACAAATACTAAAACTAAGTGGAAAACAAAGCTAAAACTCAACAGCAAAGATATCATTTGGCATGAACTTAAGTTATACATACCAACTTCTCTGTCAAACTAAAAAAATATTTTGAATTATCAAAAATATTCAGACTAAATATTCTCTTCCTTGACACAACCATACATGCATATAAACATGGAAAGCTCAGGATCTACCTTTTAACTGCAATAACAGAAGTCCTTGCAACTCTTAGTACTCACTGCCACTTCACTAACAAAGCCCAACAGAAAAGCATTCTACTGTGGTTTAATTCCAGACTGGTTCTTAGAACTGGTGATTACAAAGCACAACACCAAAGTATTCTTAAATGCAAACAAAATGCTAACAATTTGAGAATAAAAGCCCAGCAACAGCTGCACTGCACTACACAGACACACAGGAGTAAAAATTGCTCCTCATTCCAAGAATAGGCTAGTTAAGATGCACAGGAAAGATTGTATTATTTTTTGTTTTCAGATGTCATCATTTATTATACAACATTAATATAACCTATCTTTTTTCTCCACATTATTTTCTTATTATGTACACGTAAAGGAAAAGGAAGTTTCCTGTGCTTAATATTAGCATATAAATGGAGCTAATTGAGGTTTGACTAAAGTGGGAAGACTGGATGTTGTGAATTCCCACCTTTGTTACTGTTATCACTTTGCAAGGTGGCTTTTTTAAGCAAAACTAGAACAACTGGTTTATATTCTGGCAGTGGCATTCTTCTCAATTAAATCAAAACTTGGAATCTGAAAGCACTGACTGCAGCAAAACCAGCACCATTTTCATAAAACCATGAGGCAAGATGTCTTCTTTCTCAACTGCAATTTGCTCTTTCCCCAGTGCAAACATACTACAAAACATATGCCTGTTTGTTTTTGGTTTTTTTTTTTTTTTTTTTACAATTACTTGGTGCCCTTTTTAATTATATTGCAAGCAAAGGTTGAAAGAACATGAGTTTTCAAGTTATGTTTTTCTGTTTTCATTAGTAATTCAGGACTTTGCTCTCAATGTTTACTGTGATGGGAGAGCTAACAAAGTTACAGCATTATAGAAGAATCAAAAAGTGAGATTAGGGAAGCCTTGTCAAACTGCATCATACTTCCATTAGCATTTATAGCAAGTGTTTCTTGAAATCTGATAGAAATACCACTGGTGAAATGGGGACACTTGTTCCCTAAAACCTATATAAACATTTGAAAACACTGAAGGAAGTTTCTCTACACAGGACAATGGCTGCCATTACTGATAATTTTAAAAGTCATCTTGGAAAAACCCTTTTACCGGAATAGTTGAAAGGAAAACAGACATCACAGCCCTAAAATACCGTTTTCTAGAAGCAGCAGGAAACAAAGGGCTTTACCCATATCTTAACTGCAAAAACAGAACGAAGGTTAAGAAATGCTAATTCGGTTTCATTGCACTGAGAAATCACTTTCTGAACAGCAGAAAATGGGAGTTGTCCCATTTTAATGACCATTGTCCTAAACTCAGGAAGCCACACAGTGAGTATGCTAGCACTGGTTTGAGAAAGCAGAAGTCACACATAGCCTTTGGATCAGCTGCAGTCCCTGCTTTCTTCAGTGGGAAGAATACATCACTCTGTCATAGAAGAAACACAGAAGATGGTTGTTTTTTTTTTCTGAAAAGTAATAAATTAGGTTACCTAACTGAAAAAACAAAACAACAAGTCAAATAAAAAAAAGGTAAAAAGTGTACAGGAATGAAGTGACAATTCTTTCCATTATTATTCTATAGTTACTAGAACTGTGAATATAAACAGTTGGAAGTTTTTCCTTGTTGAATTCTCACCACTGATCTAGGTACCTTTACTAGACATGTTCACTATTACAGCCAGCACAAAGTTGAGAAATCATACGTAGAAAAGGTTGAAAATTCACTTTTACTGGCTCCCAGCACCGAAGTCTCCTGCTAACACACATGGTTAGCTGGAGTGTGAAACGCATTTGATTTCTTAAAAAAAATTATTGTAGAATTCTAAGACCATACTATTTACTGTATAACAGTGCATATATTTTTATAGCCACATTGGAGAACAACCAGAATAGACTCACAAATTGGGGTTGTTCAGTCTGAAGAAGAGAAGGCTCTGGGAAGACCTTAGAGGTGCATTTCAATATCTGAAGAGGACCTACAGGAAGGCTGGGCTAGGAATGTTTACAAGGACTTGCAGTGATAGGATGAGGGGCAATGGTTTAAAACTGGAGCAGGGTAGATTTAGGTTGGACATTAAGAAGAAGCTTTTCACAATGAGGGTGGTGGAACCCTGGAACAGATTGCCCAGGGATGTCATGGAGGCCCCATCCCTGGAGACATTCAAGATCAGACTTGATATGGCCCTGGGCAGCCTGACTTAGTTGGAGATGTCCCTGTTTACTGCAGGGGGGGCTGGACAAGATCATCTTTTGAGGGTCCCTTTCAACCTGATGAAATCTGTGAATCTGTCAACTACACAAGTGGAGACAGTTTTCAGTTTTTATCTGCAAATACACATATATATACATGGAACAACAATCATCTATTGTAATTCTAACTCACTCTTGCCCAAGATAGTGTTATCTCCTTTAAGCACAAATGTGTAGCAATTTTAGACACTGGAATATCCTGCTTACAGGGACCAACAGTTTCCATCTATCCACAAACCAAGTCAGCATAATGCAGCGTTCAGGCACTCACACGTAACCCCTCAGCAGGCCAAATACCTACAGTTTGTAAGCTCTTTTTCTTCCAGGATAACAATCATAGGCTCCCCTGCACTGACATCTGCCACATAAAATGGATCATAGTAACATTTATTTTACATATCACAGTGCTTAGATAGTAATATCACATTCCCTCTTCTGTATTTCACAATGTGTACTCTTCAATTCTGTCCTTGAGAACTACAGCTTGCTTTTTATGCTACTACAGAAGAAGCACACATTCAAATCCGAGTTACAGAGCCACACACTGGGAGGTGTCATTAACAAGTACCTACTAATGGAAGATAAACAGCAGCAATATGTACTAAAAATATATCAGGAAATGAAGAAGCTGTGATAATAAAATATCCCTTTTGTGATTCAAATATTACATCTTCATTCTTGTTTAACAGCATTTAGTGAAATAGTTGATTTAAATTAAAACTCTTGTAGTAAACTTTAATTGGTTTAAATCACTATGTTTACATTGCATCACTGCTCTATTAATCACTGTCAAAATTACAAGACAATGGATCATACAACATTTTCCCTAGTCACACATACAGTGAAGGCAGCATCACTTTTGGAAGCAACCAACAAAAGATGTGAAAATGGATTTGCTTTATGGACAAGTGGGACTTCCTGGTTGGTTGGTGTTTTTTAAGTATCTGGTTAGTTTCTCAAGCCTACTGCCTTACCAAAAAATCGCACTGAAGCCAGCAAGCTAAATTTAGCATGGCAAAGAACAGAGAAATATTAGTCTTCCTAATTTTCAAAGTCATGGTATATTTACATATTGCCCTTTATTGTCTTCATATCTGCAGAAGTGAAGAATGATTATTACAAGGCAGAATTACAAACAGAAAAAAAATTTAACTAGTGAACATATTTTATCAGATGAAAACAGTGACTTTAAAATAGCCTGTTACACTTTAGGAGTAATAAAAGGCTTCAACTGATCAACGTGCAAATAATCCTGTCAAAGGCAATGTAAGAGCCTGCATCACTGAAAAACAATAGTACTAATGGACATCTTCAGTTGTTTATCCCTCAACTGTCAAAATACATGCCATGAGCCATATGACAGGCATACCTAGCTGATTTATCATAGCACACAGGTGTAAACACGTCACCTGAAACAAAGAACACACAACCACAACGGTGAGTGAAGGCTGTTCCACAATTTCCTAAATACAGAACCCTGCCACAGAAAGTTCTGTTTCCTTGAAGCTAAAAGGCAAAGCAGAATCTGCGGCTTGGACTACCAAACAAAAATCTGGAATAGAGAAGTTACGTTGCTCTCTGTTACCATGGAAAATACAGGTACTGATAAATCAAATAAGCACACACAAGATAGGATTCAGAAGAATGCATCCTCCACACTACAGGACCATTGACAGATATGCAGGAAAACACTTTACATTTCTCAAAGCAAAGATAAGAACTGCTTTAATTTACACTGATAGTGTCATTCATACCATGGCTCTGTAATGCCTGGTTAAGGAAAAAAAGCTGGTACAAGTGATTTACATTTAGTTAGACGCTGTAATTTCATTATAAGCTTAGCAGTAGGTTCTTCAGTTCTGTCTTTGATGGATTACTGCATATATTCACATTGCCAAGTTCTCCCTTACCCAAAACTTGAGGGAGAAAGGAGAGAGATGAGTTTTATTTTCTTAAAATTAGCTCCTTTGTTCTTCCCTAAAAATCAACAATTACTTTCATTTAACTTTATCCCTGCCTAAATAAAATACACAACATTCTTGTCTGTAGCTCCATTCTGTCAGCTTACAACACGTTTATTATTCTGAGGAAAAGCAACAAAAAGAATGGAAATTTAACCTATTACAGTCAGGTTTCCCTGTACTCAGCTTATCACAAAGTTAGAAACACCACCTGTATTGTCATTCTCTCATAACAGCAGGACAAGAAAAGCCATTTTGTACTTTGCACATTTGTCAGTTTCATTAAGGCTTTTATGAAGTCCTGCTCTCTCAGGACATCATGCATGTCCAAATCATATAAACTAGCAGAAGAACAATAAGTTATTTTGCTAAAGATCACGTTGGCTAAACTACTTTAATCCTCATGCATCTTCATCCAAAGAAACTTCAAAGACCTCCCAATTTTAGAGTAAGTTACTTCAAGACTGTAGAAATATTCTACTCTTCTGATCAAAACTTAGGACCCTGCATGCAATCCTAGTATCATTCTGACACAAAATTAGTTTACATAATAATTCACCAAAACATCCCAAAATAGAAAACAGTAACACAGAATCACAGCATAGTTGACATTGAAATGGAGGTCATCTTGTTAAACCCCTTTGCTCAAGCAGTTAACTGAAGCTTAAAGATGCTCAGGACTATGTCCAGATAACTTCAGTGTATCACCAAAGATTAAGACTTCACAACCTCCATGGGCAACCTAGATCTGTGCTCAGCTGCCCTCACAGTGGAAAAAAAAAATGTTTTCTAATATTCCAAGGGACCATCCTGTGTCCAGTCTGTGCCCACTGCATCTTGTCCTGTCACTGGGTCCTTCTGAAAAGACCCTGGCTCCATCATCTCTGCATGCTCCCTTTGGGTACTTATCACAGTGATTAAACCCCCTTGAGCCTTTTCTCCAGGTTGAGTAGGCTCTCCCAGCCTCTCCTCACAGGAGAGGTACTCCAGTCCCTTCAACATCTTGAAGGTCAATCACTGGGCTTTTCAGTAGCTCCATCTCTCTCTCAGTACCGAGTGGCTCAGAACTGCATGAAGAATTCCACTTCCAACAAATTTCATCTCAGTCCTTCAGCATGTATCTAGCTGTACATCACAGTAGAAACATTCTCTAAAAGATGCAATTTCTGATTATTTCATTGGTGGCAAAATATTCCATTTTTAAAAAAAGGAAGTGAACTTAACATACCTTGTTTAAACTACAAGCCCTGTAAAAACAGTAGCCCTACACTTCTGCTGTTCAAATTAGTTACATTTATACTTGTCTAATGGCACCTAACTTCTGCGAGATGAGCCAAAATATACTGAAACCTGCTTCTCTGCAATGATATGACGACAACTTCTCTAACATCAACAGAAGTTAATTATCACCACATGCATGAACCAATGTGATTTACATTACAATAAAGCAGCCATTTGTGCAAGCTTTTTAATATCTGACAAACTGGTCTGACTCTTGCTAGTCTGGTTTACAGTTTCCAGTACGGAAGTGAATCAGGTGTGACCTACTGCATCATTGCAATCCAGTTCATGATACTAAAAAAAAAAAAACCCACACAGAAAAAAACCCTGCACCTAAGTTCACATTAAAACAGCTATGGCCACACTTTTTAAACTCCTATGATATTTACTTTTGATCAAATAAAATGGCACATCCTGCTTTTATTAATGAAACCGCAATCAGCTGTCCATAAGCTAACCCTGCACACACTCTGTTTCACAGGAAACTGTTAAGCACACAGACTTTGGTTCTGAAAAATCCTCAACTAGCTGAAAGCTCTGGAAAACTGTTTATTATGTGCACACGTTTCATAAAGGCAAGTTTCCGTTTCACACATCAATGCAAATATTTGTTCTCTCCTGCACTACCGGAAAGGAAAGGTAACAACAAATTAGCATGACTTGTGTTAGCATATTTGCAGCCTCAGTAAGAAATACATGTGCACAGGGGAATGACTCTAAGGTATTTTTACCAATAGAAATAAATGGGTTGCTTATTGCTTGTAGTTACACATGTAAACATCATTCTACTCCAATTATTTAGAAGTGACTAACAACTTAAAATTGAAATCATACTGAACCTATTCTGAAAACACAACTTTGAACCAAAAAGTAAACTTCAGTATCCCATTCTATTATGTATAGAATATACATAAGAAAGCGTCATGCAGTAATGTCTTTACTACAGGTTTCCTTATGTGCATATTACTTTTGAGGTGTGGCAGAAAAGAATTCTCATGTAAGCAGTGCTCCTACGTCAGTCCTCTGAATATTCCTGCTACCATACACTAGGATCCTCTCCAGGAAATACAAGCCCACTGCAACAACTCACTTGGCAAGGGCAGTGACAGCAGTGGAGTTGCAAGTATATGGTGGACAGTGAGCACACACTGAGGAATCAGAACTGCTTGAGGCAGGGATGAAGTAACTCATGCCAATACTGCCCACTGTTTCCACAGCTGGCAGGTCTGATCTATGCATCTTCAACACAGTGACTGATTTCCAGCGAACTGTGGAACTTCACCTTTCAGTGTCTTGCCTACTTTCAATTATGGCCGTACCAAAGTTATTGCATGGGACGGACAGCCACAAGGGGAAGCAGATGAAGAGAGACAGCGTGGTTATAAAATCATGTGTGATGGCAACAGGTTCCTAAGAAGTGAAGAGCCACAAAAAGAACCTTCTACATAATTTGGACTAACCTGTAGCACTTTAGAAGTAGTTGAGTTTTACCCAAAAATCGTTTATTCCATTTCATAAATAGCATTTGAGTTCAATCTCTGTTCATAATAAAGTGTGTAAATACAAATTAATCTGCAGATCCAAGGCTCACGAGGCTCTGATTTCACAACAGTAACTATTTAAGGATTTGTCAAAAAATGTACATTAGGTAGAATCAGTATCCAAAACTACTTTTTTGTTTTTTAACTAATGCCATTCTATGCAGCCTTTTTAACTGGGATGGTACCTCACATCATTAAGAGCCACAATGTGAAGAGTGTACTTGCACCAAATCCAAACTTTTAAGTACAAAACACTACCACATTCAAACAGTATCACATTCCCTGGGTCAGCACCCACATATATTTTCTAACTTTCTCTGACAATTTTGTCTAGAAAAGATAGCTGTGTTTAAAAACAAAACAAAAAACCCAAAACAAACAAAAACCACTAAAAACACTGAAACCAGAACAAAAACAGCTGAATATCGGTTTACATACTACATTTTTCTGACTACCATGATTCAGGGCAAGTGGGGTAAAATATTTTTCATAAGTAAAGAAAATGTCACTCAACAGAACGAGATGCCTGTTGAAATCCAGTAAACAATTTCTGCTGAGAAAAAAGTGTACGTTATTATGAAGACCAAAAAAAATAATTAAAAAACCCTACTAAAAGAAAGATAGCAAAATAGCATTTATGTTACTACTGAAATAATGAAAAGAGCCCAATCACTGACCAATTTACATCTGAGATTTGGCAAAACTATTTTACGTGCTTAGCTGCTTTAAGTGTCTGTAGGTCAATGTCTGTTTATGAACACTGGTACATGCTTAAATCTAGCTGGGATTAGAATGTATTGACTAAAACTAACCACATCTGAGTTATGACACAGGCCCTACCTCCAATGGTAAACTTGTGTTTTAAACCCCTAGAGGGATGGGGACTCCACCACTGGCCTGCGCAGCCTGAGCCAGGCCTTCACAATCTTTTTTGGAAAAAAAAAAATAAAATGGTCCTTAAGTCCAACATAAACCTCCCATGGCAAACTTGAGGCCATTTTCTCTTGTTGAGTCAGTTTTCACTAGGTAGACGAGACTGACCTCTACCTGACCACATCTCCTTTCCAGCTACCTGTGCAGAGTGAGAAGGTCTCCCCCTTCAATCCCCATTTCTTTGAGCTAAACAATCCCCAGTTCCCTCAGCTGCCTGTCAGAAGACATGGTCTTCAGACCCTTCACGAGCTTGGATGCCTTTCTCTGGACTCACTCCAGCCCCTCAATGTCCTTCTTGCAAAAAGTAACCCCGTATTCAAGGTGCAGCCTCACCAGTGCTGAGAACAGGGGCACAATCACTGCCCTAATCCTGCTGGCCACACTATTGCTGATCCAGGCCAGGATGCTGTTGGCCTGGATCTTCTTGGCCACATGCTGGTTTACATTCATCTGGCTGGCAACCAACACCCCAAGGTCTTTCTCTACCGGGCATCTTTCCAGACACTCTGCCCCAAGCCTGCAGTGTTCACAGAGTTGTTGTGACCCCAGTGCAGGACCTGGCACTTGGCCTTGTTGAACCTCATACCATCGGCCTCAGCTCATCCATCCAGCCTGGCCAGATCGCTCTGCTGAGCTTCCCTACCCTCAAGCAGATCAACACCCCCTCTCAACTTGGTGTCACCTGCAGACTTACTGAGGGTGCCCTCTAGCCTCTTGTTCAGACTATTGATAAAGGTATTAAAGAGAACTGGCCCCAATACTGAGCCCTGTGGAAACACCACTCCCAGCTGGCCACCAATTGGCTTTAACTCCATTGACCACAACTCTTTGGGCCCAGCCATCTGGCCAGTTTTGCACCCATCCAACAAGTACACTCATGAGCAGCCACTTTTTCCAAGAGAATACTGTGTGAAATGGTGTCAAAGGCTTTACTAATGTCTAGGTAGCCAACATCCACAGCCTTTCCCTCATACACTAAGCAGGTCACCTTGTCATAAACGGAGATCAGGTTAGTCAGGCAGAACCTGCCTTTCATAAATCCATGTTGACTGGTTCTGATTACGTGGCTGTCTTGTCTATGCCACATGACGACACACTCCATAACCTTCCCCAGCACTAAAGCCAGACTGACATGCCTGTAGCTCCCCAGTTCCTCCTTTCAACCCTTCCTGTAGATGGGTGCCAACATTTGCCAACTTTCAGTCTGGTCCTTGAGTGGGACTTCCCCAGTTAGCCAGAACTGCTGATAAATGAAGGGGAGGAGCCTGGTGAGCACTTCTGCCCTCCATACCTTTGGATGAATTACACTTGGCACCGTAGCCTTGGAAGTGTCTACATGGTACAGCAAGTCACTAATCATTTTCTCTTGGATTATGGGGGCTTCATGCTGCTCCATGACTTCCAGCTCAGGGGGCTGATCAGCTCAAAAAAAATGGTCTTACTATTAAAGATTGAGGAAAAGAAGGCATTAAGTACCTCAGCCTTTTCCTCATCCTTGGTCGCTATGTTTCCTCACACACCTGAGGACAGAGATCCTCCTTAGCTCTCCTTTTGCTGTTAATGTATTTACAGAAACATTTTTGGCTATCAGGTCAAGGAAGGTGACCCTGGCCCTCGAGTCTCCTCTCAAGACCCCACCTGGAGGTAGTGTGTCCAGCTCTGGAGCCCCCAGTATAAGAACAACATCAAACTGCCAGAGAAGGTCCAGAGGAGGGCCACAAACATGATCAGTGGGCTGAAGCACCTCTCCCACAGGGACGTGCTAAGGGAATTGGGTCTGTTCAGCCTAGAGAAGGCTCCCGGATACTTTATTGCAGCCTTCCAGTACCTGAAGGCAGCTACAAGGACAGCTGGGGAAGGACATAAGGGCTTGTGGTGACAGAATGAGGGGCAATGGCTTGAAACTAGAGCAGCATAGATTCAGATCGGGCATTAGGAAGAAGTTCTTCACTATGGGGGTAGCGAGACACTGGAACAGGTTGCCCAGGGAGGTTTGTAGATGCCTCATCCCTGAAAGTGTTTAATACCAGGCTGGATGAGGCTTTGAGAAACCTCATAGGAGATGTCCCTGTCCATGGCACAGCGGTTGGAACTCTGTAATTTTATCTTTAAGATCCCTTCCTACTGAAGCCATTTTAGGATTTATAATTGTCTTTTAGCCCAGTAGTTAGATTAAGTTCTATTTGAGTTTTGGCCTTTCTAATTTTCTCCCTGCATAATCTCTCATCATCTTTGTAGTCCTCCTACACCATTTGCCCCTTCTTCCAAAGGTCACACACTCCTTTTTCACCCTGAGTTCCAGCCAAAACTCAGCCAGACTATTATTCTTCCCTAACAGCTTGTTTTTCAACACATGGGTATGGCCTGCTTCTGAGCCTTAAAGACTTCCTCCTTGAAGAACATCCAACCTTCCTGAACTCCTTGGCCCTTCAAGGCTTCCAAGGGACTATGTCAACCAGGCCCCTAAACAAGTCAAAGTCTGCCCTCCAAAAGTGAAAGGTAGCAATTCTGCTGAGTCCCTTCCCTTCTTCCTCAAACAACTGCTCTGGCCAAGACAGCCTTCACATGACAAGTCCTTCTCTCTTCACAAACAACAGGTCCAGCAGGGCACCTTCCCCAGTGTATCTCCTTCACTGAAACACAATTTGGGAATACACACATACCACCTTCCTGAATCCACATTTACACAATGTTATCCCAGTACATCAGTTCTAATAGGCATTAATAGGATCAGGTTACTTTCCCTTAACAATTCTCTCCATTATATCAGTTTTGCTGCAACTATATACATTCTACTCAGAAAATGCATGCATTTGACAAAATGAAAGCCTTGATTTTTTACAATATATGTGAATTAGAAACAATCTTAAGCTCACGAAGAGACTTAATTTAGCCTAATCAAAACAAGAGTTACTTTGTAAGTAACTAAGATCAAAAAAATGCCTTTAAAAATATCAAGGTGATATTGAAGCCACAAACATCTCTTAAGAGAGCGTTACACAACTTAGATCTAAAAGCTTTTGCACAATAGAACAAAATAGGTTTCATCTATCACATACAATTCTTCAAATTCCTAGCACTGCTGTTTCTCTTATTCTTGTAATCACGAGTTAAACCCAGTATATCCAGGTACATAATGGACAACCTAATAGTCAAGCCTGGTTGTGGTAATTAACAGACTCAGGTTTCTGTGTTTAAAAATAATGTTGTATGCTATTAGAAGCAATGTCGTTGCAGGTATAATTATTACACATATTCTTCTTTTAAAACCTGCATTTAGGAGCGGGATTATGTCCCAAAATGTCCTGCTTACCAACAAAACAGCTCCATCATTCACATGTACAGCATGGACAGATTACCCGCTGCATTGAAGAAAAGGACAAAAACAGAGTAACATGTTCACACTAGCTTCTGATGTGTTGTTAATCTTCTTTCACAGATGATCCAGAAGGAAAACAGGCTGAGAACTGTATGTAGCAGGTGGCTTCCTTCAGCCTTTTTTTTTAATGTACAAGCTACAACAGGCCTTCTCTAAACCAGATGCAAACTGTCTCAGCTACTGTAAGCCCCACAGGACACAGGTAGTTTTAAAAGTCAAGCACATTAGGGCAAATTAGGCTACAACTCTGTGTGAAGTCTTTAGCATAGGACATGAGGACATTTTCCATGTAAACTAATACCAACAACATACTCTGAGTTGACACCTACTATGTTTTGTCTTCTGGGTATTTTAGGTCACAGTTTACAAGCAATTGGTACTTTTCACAACAGTTTTGTTGTTTACTACACTGGTATCACAGTTTCTTTCCTAATGAAAAGAACAAACTCCTACCAGTCAAGTAATTGGCATCATTTATGCACCTTACATGTTTTACATTATTCCCATTCCTAAAATTGTGCTCAAAGTTGCAAGACCATTCAGAAAGTTCATTAAAAAGTTTAAAATATATCAAAACCATAAAACTACTTCAAACAAGCTTATTCTGCATAAAAAATAAAACTCCTTTTTAAAACTACATTCTAATAATGTGTTGCTCAAAATATTCTTCCTTGTAAAAATTTCACACAAGTAATTTTGACATCATTTCAGATGGCTTAGAACGTTAACACTTGAAAGGCAAACTCAGAATTCCAAATTTACAGAAGAACTAGTTTGTCTTGTTATTTTTCTAGTATATGCTTTAATTTCTACCTCTAAAATTTAAGTGGTTTCATGTTAGCTATAATATGCACTATGCACAGAGTATATTGCATTTTGTAATTCTGTGGTCCAAATATTTACATGTTTATGTATGCTAATACAGACAAACACCTACATACTCTCCAAAGCTTAAAAACAGCTTTTGAAACTGACAAAGGATCAGTTTTGGTTGCCAAATAGAAATAGTCAAACAACTATTCAGATGCATCAAAACAGTCTAATTTTTCAAAAGTTCAAGCTAAAAAAAAAATAGTTAAGTTTGTTATTTTACATTTACAAGAGAACAATGTAGTCAGTAGACCAGGAATTAGTCAAATTAGACTAAGATTAACAGTTGAGGCCTGTAAGAATCCAGTCCACAGCCCAAGTATTTGTTCACATAGTTTCAAAACCAAAGGAATTGTTTTAACAGCATGCCACTGTTTTTTAAAATGCTTTATTTGGCTAAAATATGTATTATTTTGCTTGTGAAACACCTGTGCACTTTGTTCAGAGTGAAATTTTACTGGCATATACCAAACATTTACTAAATCCTTGACTAAAAAGCGTTTATGAATCATAGAATCAACCAGGTTGGAAGAGACCTCCAAGATCATCCAGTCCAACCTATCACCCAGCCCTATCCAATCAACTAGACCATGGCACCAAATGCCTCATTCCAGTCTTCTCTTGAACATCTCCAGGGATGGTGAATCCACCACCTCCCTGGGCAGCCCATTCCAATGGGCAATCACTCTCTCTGTAAGAGCTTCCTCCTAATATTCAGCCTGTACCTCCCCTGGCACAACTTGAGACTGCGTCCCCTCATTCTGCTGCTGGTTGCCTGGGAGAAGAGACCAACCCCCACCTGGCTACAACCTCCTTTCAGGTAGTTGTAGACAGCAGTGAAGTCACCCCAGAGCCTTCTCTTCTCCAGGCTGAACACCCCCAGCTCCCTCAGCCTCTCCTCATAGGGTTTGTGGACACAAGCTATAGTACAAATTGTTCATTCTCAGAATTTAATGGAAACAAAGTTCAAGACAAACATAAAATTCTGAAATCACTTGTTAAAACCAAAAATTAGGCAGCTTCTCAACTCTGTTTTCTCCCTACACATTAATCTGACTACCCATGGCCTGTTCATCAAGCTCATAATAAAACCCTCATGCTCAAGTACTTTTTGTCCAAGTCAGAGGAAACACAAAAAGGTAAAGCAAAATTTACCAGCATAATTTAAGTATTTTTTATCCTCTGCTCTAAAACACATTCCCACGGAAAGAGAAGGATAAACTGAGTCAGATAATTCAGTTGGCAGCTGCTGGTTCTCCGTTCTTTTCTTCCCATGGCAACTGATGTAGCATTAGGGAAAACAAATAAAAAGAAAAACAATAGCAGAGGGTAGAAGTGCTATTTCACCACCTCCAAAAAAAAAAAGTTTACCTCTGTGCTTTGATATGCTAATAAATATAAATTACATTTGAGGCCCTGTGCTAGAAGTCAAAAACCAGTCTGCGAAAATAACTACAGAAACATAAAAGAATCTGCAGAGCATGAAAACTCTGACATCCAAGAAAATTTTTCTTCCTTATTCTCCCTTCCTGTATAAGAATACACATATATATTGTGATACACATAGTTGTCATTTATTTGCTCATGCATAGCTGACACCACAATAAATGAGCTTGTTCCAGTCTTATTTTAGAACAGAAATAGCTTCTGTTTTTTCTCTGGTTTGTTTTTGGATTTTTTGGCTTCTGAGCAATTCAGTCATGAACTGCTACAAGCAGTAGAGACTAAATCCAAGGTATTCTCAGCAAGTACTACCCAACCATAGCCACACTTGACCACTGTCACAAAGGAAAACAAAACTTTAATCATCTTTCTGCCACTAAAGCATGGTAAAACATTAGGGATTCCTCAGGTCCACACATTCTTCTTTAACCCTGCCATTTCCTGGGTAGTTTTTCCTTCTGAATGCTTTTCTCATTTGATTGTGGAACTTCTGGTTTGTTTTCCACTCTGCTGAAATTAACAACAGGTTATGGCCTACACCCCACAAGGATCTTGGGGTTTATCCCCATGTTTCCAGCTAGCTTAGTATTAGAGGCACTGCAACACACCGTTAGTTTAAGACTGGTTTTTAAACATGGAAAACATATACATTAGGAATAAGGACTAGGCATGGAATGTACTATTATCAACCCCCCTTACAATTTTGAAGGCTATTTTAGAAATTTATGAGGCTCATCAGCTATGGTGTTGGGAGAATTCACTGGAGGAGCAGAATGAAAATATCTTCTTCCTCAGAATTAAACTCCTAGAGTTGGAGAGAAGTTAAAGAAATACTTAAAATGGTAGTGATGGGGTGAAGACTGAGTTCACAAACATCCTATGTGATATACCTGAAGACTAAATAGACATACAGGGACAGGAAAATGAAGGGACATGGGAAAATCTGCAAGGTCAAAGTTACAGTACATAAAATTATTCTCTATTACATTATGTAAATGGAAGAACGCACATTAACAACTCAGCGCAAAAAGAGCACAGTAAAGCACCAAGAATGAAGGGCAGGAGAATCAGTGATGACTGAAAAAAAGCGTAGTGAGCAATCACAAACCGAGGATGATTACTTCTCAATCCCTCACATAAAAACATAAAGAAACTTCAATATTCATTTAAATCTTAGATGAAACTTCATGGTTTATGCTAACTAACTACTGGGCTATTATAGGTCCAATACTGTCTTACCTGAAATGCCAAAAAAAAAATTTTCTATTCATTTTATTATTCCAAGCATGACTTTATAGCACTTGGTCACAGCCCAAGCTAGATCTCATAACCTCTCATCACATATGGAAAGTGTTCTGAAACTGATGATTCCTTTCAGGTTTATTTGCTTTTTATTCTACTTGACAGGGTGACTTGAATTAATGTATCTTAACAGAGGTCTTCAGGCTATACCTTATAAGGTTTTTTTAACCACATCTTACTAAAAAAAAAAAAAAAAAAAAAAGAGAAAAGAAAGAAAGAAAGGTATCCTGCATTGTAACCAAACCATTAAAAAAAACCCTCAGGACAAGCTACACAGTAGCAGAAAACAAAATGGGTGTCATGAATTTGAAGTATTGTTTGAAAGGTCTTAACCAACACGAGGTCTTAACTTACTTTTAGTCTGCATGTAGCTGCTGCTTTTTCAGAATAAATATATCAGAATTTCAGTAAACCAAAATCTATAAAGAATTTGGTGAATTCACAATGAATGCAATTTCTCACAAAATTGTGTGTATGTGTGAAGTAATCTGATGCCTCTTAGCCTACATAATGCAACATTTTAGAGTCAGTTTTGCATTTGCATTTTTCTGTCTAGAAGCACTAATATGGATGTTCAATGAAAAAGTGGTATCTTGATTTTTGTTATGATACCACAGTGGAATAGGTTACAGCCCATGGGGCCCAGGGCTAGATGGACCAAATCACCACACCAACTGCAAAAGAAATAACATGAAATTGAAGAGACAAAATGAAAGGTCCATTATGCCTATTTTCACAGGAACAGTCCAGGTTTGTACAGTTTTAACCTCAAAAATAAGCATTAATCTATTTTGTGCATGTCTTTCTATGTCTACTAAGAGGCAAATGACTCTCACGTACCAGTAATTTACTTTTCATTATACTTTTTTCTCTAAGTAAAGGATCACAAAGTTTAGAACTACAAAATGTGAATGAAAAAAGTGACAATCATTATACCAGCAACTATTCCTTCTTATCAAGACAGAAATCTTTAAACGCGGTAACAGGTCACTGCGCATCCAAAACACCACACTCAAATTGTCCCTATCATCGCCTGTGCTGCTAGAAGCAACAGGAAAAACAAAAACCACAGAATGAACCCTTCCCTGAATCTTTTATAAAATTAATAGAACACAACCCAGCTCTGCTGAGGTCAGTACAAAGCAAAAAAGGTAGCTCAGTCTTACCACGTTATGTTAGGTGATCCCACTGAGCTCCTCTGTATTTATCACATATAACACCACCACAATATTTGCAATGTGATGTGTATTTGTAAGATCATAATTGTTAACACTGAAAATTTGTTGACATCTACAAGATTCTAAAGATTGTAAATTTAGCTCAACAACAATCAGAGAGCACTTGACACATAGAAAACATCTCTCTGAAAAAAAAAAAAAAAAGAGGGTAAGTTTTCCAAGATACTCTGTATTTTATCACATGCGCATAAAAAGTAAATTAGCCAAGATAGCCCAATCTTTGGGGTTCCTAATGCCAGGAGAAAGAGGACATTTTACAACTGACTACACTTAGTGCACTTAACATTAGTTTCACCCCAAAATATGAAATTGTGTTCCTTCCCCCTATGCCCTTTGACTATTCCTTTGCACGATGAACACACTTCATGTAGTTGTAAAGAAAACTAACCCTCCAGACAAGGCTCACCCATGGAATCAACATTTCCCACTCTCTTTCAAAAATACATCTGGTTCACTGAAGACAACTTGCTACACATAAAAGCCAAGGGGGGAATAACGCTTGAAAAGCACTTCTAGAAAAGAAATAGATGACAACTGCAAGAAATGTAGCTACTATCACTGTAAAATAAAAAACAAGAAAGGACCTTAGTTTGTCAGCATGTTAAGAAACTATTAATTCCTTAGGCCTTTTTTCCTTTTCCAGAATTTACTTCTCCCAACACTCTTACATGTATTAAATAGCAAGTAAACTATACAGACTCTTTAATATTATTTTTATTTGGTAGCTCTTGGGAAGTAAAAAACACAAACTGAAAACAAACAAGCTTGCCAAATTGAAGGCTTCCAAGTATGCCATTCTAAGAGTTCAAAGCATCCACTCACTTTGCTTAAACCCCGTCCTCCAAACATTTCTCCAGTGCATTCTAAGTACAACTACACCAAAGTGCTTTCTGCAAGTTGCCAGGAAGATAAAGAATTGCTGGAATACGTTACTGTGGGTTTGGATTTTTTTTCACTGATCTGCATACTCTCATTGTCTTCAATCAAGACTCTGGATCTCAGCTTTCCCCCCTACTTCTCAGACCTTCACTGGGACAGCAACTTTTTAACATGGTTTTTAACATGGTCTAAGTTGACAATATGGGGGCGGGGGGGGGGAAATCAGTCACTGCTGGTCGTTGTCTGATTGTGAATGATTACTAAGTAGACTACTCCCAGGAGGAGGGGCAGAAAAAAACATCTCTTCTTTAGAGTCCCCACAGAATTTGTTTCTGGCATTACAGCTGTTATAGGGGTTGGGTCCCCAAATGATCTATTGAGCACTCCTGACTCACTTTTCTCCTAACCACGCAGTTGTAATCTCAGCTATTATCTCTGATCTAGCTCTTTCATCAACAATGAAAAGAAACAGTGAGGTGCTTAAGGGTAACTCCAAGGATGAAAAATGATCAGAGCTGCAGTGGAAAAATACTGGTTTGCATTTCTTACAGTTTAGCCTTTTTTAAATTGCTCTAACTACTTAGAAAAGACCACAGCTGTAACGGACTGATAATATCTTGTATTAAATCAACTGATACAGCTTGAAAAACTAGACTCTTTCAGGCATGTATGCCTGATATTTTTAGCTCACTAACACAGTAAGGATCCTTCCTCAGTGGCTTCCCCATCTTCCTTGATCCATACACATAAAGTAAGAATTTATTTACACCTTTCCTCAGCAATACTTTCTACCTACATGCCCAGGTTATGTGGTAGTTAACTTGCAACATACTGGACCAAAAGTGCGAGTGGGCACTTTGGGCTCCTGTTTAGTCCCACGAGAAGTAAGGATGTTCCAAAACCTGATTTTTATAGTCAAAAGTATAGATCTCCTTTTAGAAGTTCCAGTTACTAGTGCAAGCCAAGACACAGAAAAGTAATCAAACTACATATGTAAACTAGTGGAAATGCCTCACTTCATTTTAACCTGGAAAAGTAAAACTGAAGGAAGATAAAAAGAAATCAACTTTACTTACACAGCTTGTATATATTACTAACTGATATTTCTAAATATGTATTTTGCACATTACAATGGCAGATAAGCTTACCCATGTAAGAGTACAGTCATTTCTAATACATTCATTATTTTTTCCATGTGATACTTGGCAAGACTGTGCTTGCTGTTATTGTGATTATATTTCACAAAATGATGGGGTAATACATTTTATACTTCTGGGGTTTCCTCCAAAAACACTGGGCATACAATGCCTGAAAACCACAAATTTCAACAACTACAGTTTTCGCAAGGTAACCTTGGGTAAATCTAACAAAGATTTATTATTCAGAACAACAAAAGCTACCACAGGACTACAAAGGTTGGCTGATGTGACTTTTTTTAGGCTGCTTTACATAACAAGATTCTGTATTTAAGATGTGTCACTTCTCACCCTTACACTTTGTTTCTTCAAAGCTCAGTTTATCATTTTATTCATCATTTAGTTAAAATTAAATATTTAATACAGAGGCTGTTCTGTGATGCAAGCACAGCTAAAATGAAAGGCCTCTAAGGCTGCAGCGACCAGATTTCAAATGCAGGTAGATCAATAAAAAAAAGCTCAAGCACAGCCTCCATGTGTGAGTAGAACGGTTTATAATAGCGTACAAATGACTATGTGCTTGCTGTAACCAGCTGTTCTTAAATTATGAATATGCAACCAATTCATGTTAAAGCCAAATCCCAGTGCTATTTCTACAGGGAAATCCCAGTAGTTTTCATTTGTTCTACATGCTAGTTCTGTTAAGGATACAAATAGCAGTAAGCTTCAGAACAAATAGGGCCAAACCATCAGCATTTCATGCACTGAGTCCATTATCCCAGCAGGGCTTGTCAATCTAGAACCTTCTCACAACAGCTCAAGCAATACAACAACCATCTCCCAGTTTAAAATAAAAAAATAAAAAAATATAAAAAAACAACCACAACCCTCCACAGAACAGGAGAAAGCCCCTCTGCCAAGTTAATGCTTTTTTTGCCTCAGCCAGTCAGACGATTGGCCCTGACCTGCTTGAAGGCTTGCGTCAAGCTTCAAACACTTAAAGACATCAATCATAAAAACAAAGACAGGACATCGAATTATACAGTATTAACCTCCAGGGTTTGCATACAAAGACCTTAGATTTATTTATGTCCCAGCGCGTTAAGAGCTTCAGCACACTGTTCCTTACACCAAACTGGCTGCCAATTTGATGAACCTCTCTGCCCTCAGCAGGAGTACAGCGTCTTTGATTAATGAGTGCATGCTTGTGGAAAAGTGTAAGAAAAGAAAATGGGGCAAAATCCACACAATTATGTCCCTATGCATCTGCAATAATATTCTTTTGCACAAGAAAGGACCCGAGAAGGGCTGTGGGCTTATTTTGCTGGTTGTATTTGAACACCACACACACCACTGTTCTAAACAAGTATCAGATGAAGTGCAATGCATTGTTTTATAAAGACTCTTTCAGTGTTAATTCATTAATACAGATATGAATTCATTAATATCACAATCCCAGAAAAGTTAGCTATGTATCCAAAGTGAAGAAAAAATACTCCTTAGAAGATTTAAAAATTTTAGCTTCTCATCCAGAAGTCTCATAATTAAGATTCAAGCTCAAAAACAGCTAGGCAGAGTGTTTTGTGCCTTTAAATCACCATATTCAATAAATACTCGAAACAAAATCTAGTTTATACTTCCTGGAATTTACAAGAACACACTGGTAGGGTTCTTCTGTTACACAAAAGTTAAAATTCTTCATTTTCTCTCCCAACAGTTCCAGAGCAGAAGTTCTGTGTGAGGCTCCAAAAAGACAGAACTTCAGCTGAAGTCACTGAATTATTTCTAAACCTACTCACTAGACAACTCTTTAAAACTCATCAGTCCCTGTTCAAAGGGACAGTTACTAATGTAAACAGTCCATCAGGTAGACCAATTCTTCAGATGATGCCTTTCCATTTTCAGTAGTTTGAATTTGAAGCCCCTCAGGGGCAAGAAAAATCTCTGCAATCTCTTTTTGCAAACTACCAAGGCTTAACCCATTCAGCTCTTTACAATGCCTGACCTACATCAAGTGAAAAGAGAGTCTTATGTCCTTTACACACAGAAAACAAGACATTCAGGAGGCCCAGATGGGTCTGGGTAGGCAGGCAACGGGAGAGATTTCACGTTAAAGGCAACAGGCATCATCCTCCTGAAAGAATTAAACTAAGACACTGACAAGCTCAGAAAATCTTTTTATAAATCCATACTTCCAGAGACTACCTCCAAGAGATCATCTGTCTCTAGCTAAGGTATATTTTTTATATTGGTCTTTTCCCCATCGATCTGAAAAACATTCACATAAAAAAAGAAGAAATTGGTATTAGCAATTTTGTCAACTGCATAAATTAGTTCTGTTGAACTAAGGAGGGATTTTAACATCCTGTATCTTCTTTTTCCTTGTTGCTACATAACATAAAAAAAAAGGCAGCAAGCACAAGAACTCCCGAGTGTTTCTTTCAACTAGAGGTCTCATTAAATGCCAATACTGCAACAAAATAAATTACAATTTCTCTCTCTCTCCTCACCCTGCCAACAACAACAAAAAATTACACTGTAAAATAAGGTTTTTACTTTATTTTCATTTAAATCTCCAAGGAAATTCTGTATCAATCTTTTAAAAGTTGGGGTTTGCTTTTCAAGGAGTAGCTCAAGACCGCAGCACTATATAACTGCCAATTTAGGGCAGTAAACAGAACAAAAGCAAGAGCTCAACACAGTTAAGATGTTAAAACGTGTGCTACTAGTTACAGGGTTTTGGTTGTTTTTGTTTGGTTGGTTGTTGCTTGCTTGTTTGTTGCGGGGGGGGCTTTTGTTTGCTTACTTAAAATTGTATTATTAAGAAGCAGAAAAATACTGCATTCTGCTTGGTCCTTCTGCAGAGATTAGATGAAAACATGGTCTCAATTCCTTTTAACTACGATACGCACTCAACTTCCCTCAAGTAGTATAGCAGTATTAGTCCCTGCAGAAAAACAAAACATGCATTTCAAGGTTGCAAGGAAATACCTAGCACACCACAGACTGAAGTCAGTGAAGTGAGTTTTCCTTTCTACCTCGAACATTGTTGTGATGTTGGTAAAAGACTAAATCCTTCTGTTCAGAGGTCTTATCCGTGTAACAGTGAAGCTAATACACTCTCACCTTCATATGGAAAATAATGTGAACCTACTAGTTTCCTTCTGCAAATCTGGCAATTCTTTTGCTGCTTGTGATGGTGTTTCTTCTGATAACTTATGATCATTAACTAGTTTAAAATATGTATAATATAATTTACTGCATATACTGTAGTAAAACAAAATTAACTCAAAAGCTGAACCACATTTGGGACAATATTGGTAGACTCCAGGAAATCTTCAATAAGCAATCCAAGTGATGAACATGAAAAATTACCACTCTTTTGTGATATTATCTTAGATTAAAGTTTGCTAACTGACAAAAACCAACACCAGACCACCACCCACCTCTGGTTTGATTTAAAGATACCTATAGTAAGGATGCCACAGGTGGAATCACACTGAAGCAATTTGAACTGTGGGATGTTCTTATTGTTTCAGGGGTGTGCATGTAAACAAACTGCATTTTGGTAGTGCTAAGTTTACCTCCCAACATCTAAGATCTCTTAAGTCAATATACTCCATTAGAAGAATATTGTAAAGCTAAAAGTAGTCAATTACTAATGCCTCCCTTCCCTAATTCAGGAAGATGAGACAGAGAGCACAAACTTGCTTTTCTTTGCAACCGTGAGATTCCACATCTTGTGTAACAACTGCAGTTCAAGCTGGGAGTGACTTCTGTTTCAATTCAATGACACCACTAATGGCTTCTTAGCAGTTCCATGAAATCAACCAGCTGTCAAGCTGATGCATCAGAAGAAACAGCAATGCACTCCCTTAAGAAAAAGCAACACATCAGGATGTTTTGCAAAACATCTGCTCCTTTACACTGCAGATCTGTAATAAAAATGCAAACAAAGAAAACAAGAAAATAGGCAACAGAACCTAAAAAGAAAGCCTTCCATTACTGTCTTATTTGCATTTGCAACATCTCCCAAGAAGACAAGAACTCATAGCATTTTTCTCCTTATAGTAAGGTCATTATAAAGATTAAACAAATATAGTGCAGTGGTCAAACAATGTTTATTTCCTCCATAACATTAAATTACTGACGATTTCTCTTTTGAAAATGCAAAGCGTCTTATTACATATTAATGAGAATAAACTATTTCCTATCAAAAGGTTCAAAGCATATATTTACTTATATTTCCTCTAATACCATTTAAATAATTTTCCAACGTTATTGGCAACCTACAATATTCCATGGGAATTAGAAACAGTTACTTTTTGTGGGAACACCGATTTGGTAGGGAACCCCACACAGTGCTACTTAGTTTAAAAAAAAAAATGGTATGAGAAATACCAGTACTACAATTCTAGTTTCTTTTCAACATAGAGTAGTCACACAGAATGTTGTGCAATTCAGAACAGACTGGGTCAGAACAAAAAGAGAACACTGCCTGACCCTCTAAAGAAACACTGTTTTCTCTCCAGAGTTCTATTTAACAATTGCATCACAACCTGATATTAATATTGCATTGCTGGCAAGGAATTTTTATTACCTATGATTAAACAAGTATCTCGTGTTTGAAATCAACATAGCATTTCTTGAGCATCAAAGAGATCCCTTTACAACTCCTAATCCTTTCTCTATACAAAAATTACCTGGGCTACCATTTTCTTAACTCTATGCAGTTTATTGATTTTGCAGCAATGTGACAAAAATGTATGCATAGTTTACTAGAGGTATGAGATAGCAAGTGTACTATCATCTTCTGGAACTACTTATCCTCTGTTGATCACCATTTATAATCTGTCAAATTTTCTAGACCTTTGTTGCATGTATAATTCTAGACCCATCTGTTGTACAAGCTTTCAACTATTTAAACATTTTCATCTACCTAATTTCCACATAGCAGGAAAATATTCGAGTCAATCACACTTTCTGATGCATTACAAAAAAAAAAAAAACACAACAATAAAGCCTGCATGCACCCCTCGAGGTAAGCATCTGACATTTGCTCCAATACAACCTTAAGGACACCACAGGTACAACCTTCAATACGGACTCGGAGGGAGAAAGAGTCTTGATGTACTAGCAGCTATTCCCCTTACTTCCTATGTTAGCAGTTGTCAGTGTTTTTCCCAACCCTGAAGACAAAATGCAAATTAAATGCAGGCAGTTTCATGTTCTCCTAGGCGTGACTGTTAATATGCAGCAAGTAAGACGAGTATAGGAAAAAACAGGGAAAGACAGAACTTAACCTACAACAGTTATTCTTCATCAGGCACTCTGTGTTTCACTACCATGTGACCAGAAAAACTTCTATGAGATTTTTTTAGAGGTGCAATTGATAAGTAAATTAACAGAACACTGCCCGATACTGCTTCCCTTTTCACAACAGCTGACACAGAGCTCATAGCCACAGGTAAAGACACCTTCTTCTTTTTAAATTAGTTTAGTATAGTAACTACGTTTGGCCACCCACATTACACAGTCTCTGGAACACCACCCTACACAGATATAGGTACTTCCCAAGCAGAAACTTATAACAATGTGGTTTAAGTTGCCTCCAAATACGTCCCCCAAATATTTCAGCTGGAAACTGAACAACTGCATATCCCATGTTTCTCATCCCCCAAATAAAACAAACAAACAAAAAAACCGCAATCCTGCTTAATCCGCAGGGAAGATTCTGTACCGAGTACTTCACGTCAGATTACTACTTTACGTAAACAAAAATAACGCAAATCTCCAGTGATTATTTATCATAAGAACTTCGAAATGTGTTTTTAAACAAGCGAACAGTTAAGCAAGCATTATGTATTAAACACTAAAGGCCGGGGGGAGGGAAGGGGGGAAGAAACAAAAGGAAAAAAAAAAAAGGCAACCACACACCAAACAAAAAACAAGATGGGGTGGTGGGGAGGACAACCCCAAAACGCAGTTCTTTCTCTACCTGTTACAAAACCAGACGCCACATAAAGAAACACATTCTTAATATTCCCTGAACGTGCAGTCGCAACTAGGAGCCTTTCTCTTTAAAGTGGGGCTTACAGCACGTTAGACCAGGAATTCCGGGGAAAAGTACAGACTGTGGAAAAATCCCCCTTAAACTTTACATGACGTCACTGTATGTCCCTGTAACATTTCCTAAACTTTGAGTCTTTTCCAAAAGGAGTTTCAGAATTTCCACGCATCCCCTCCTGAAAGAGGCAGGCAGACTCGGGAATAAAAATTTGCCCAAGATGGCGAAAGGCTCGTTGTTTAGAGGGCAGAAAAATGGAGGATATTGAAATACACACAAAGGGATAAATTTCAACAACTCGGCGCGGGACTGCAGCTGCATGTTTCTCTTCGTAAGGACGCAACACGCACAAAAGATGAAGGCTGAGGAACCCGCAGCTAGCCGGCGGAGAGGCGCCCGCTCCCGGCCCGCCCCACCAGCGCACACCGCGGAAGGAGTTTCCCCTGCGCGCCCGCGCTGGACAGCACGGACCTCCGCGGAGCCGGCGGCTGCTCGTGAAAGGCCGAGCCCTACCGGCTCTGCACAGCCCGTTCCGAGCGGGCACTCCGCGCGGCCCCGTCGAACGGCTCACGCCGCTCCGCGCCCTGCCGGCCGGCACGCCTGGGCCCGGCACGCCTGATTCGGCCTGACAGCCCCGGCCGGCGGGCCAGCTCCACTGCGGCGGGAGGAGAGCGGGAGCCCCAGCGGGGGGAAAAAAAGAGAGCCGGCGCGGAGCGCGCCGTGCCACACAAAAGAGCCGCCCCGGCGGCCGCCGCCAGCTGCTGCGCCGCCCAGGAGGCTGCGGGCGACCGCCGGCAGAGACGTGACCGGCGCCGCCCGGCCAAGGGACGGGCTGGTGGCCGTAAGTAAAGTTTAAAATCGCTCGGGACCCCGGCCGTCCCGTCTGCAGACACCCCGGCCCAGCCGCCTCCCCGGGACGCGTCTCCCCGCGGCCCCTCCGCCTCCCGGCCGCAGGCCTGCCCAGGCAGGGCCCCATGGCGGGACGCGGCCAGCCCACCACAACAAAGAGGCGATACGCACCGGCAGGGAAGCGGTCGGCGCGGCAGACGCTGCCTACACCAAGAAAGCCAGGCACGGCGAAGCGCTGCGGCGTTCTAGGTGCTCATCGCGGAGGGGGAAAAAAAAAAAAGGAAAAAGAAAAAAAAAAACCCAACAACTCTGCCTGCTCCCCACGCAGAGCGGGAGGAGCGGCTCTCACTCACCTCCGCAGTCGAGGAGAGCGCCGCCGGTGTGCCGGGTGGCCGCGGGCCGGGCTGCCTGTGCCGGGAAGGCGGCTGTCCCTCCCCGCGCTTAACAGAGCCCGGGGGCGCGCGGGGCGGGGGCGCGCGCCGGGCGGGCGGGGGCGCGCGCGGGGGCGGACGGCCCGTGCCCCGCGCCAGGCTGAGACGGTCGCTCCGCGGGACTCCTCCAGCCTCGCCAGGCGGGGGTGACGTCAGGGGGCCCAGCTCCCCACAAGGCGATTTGCGGTGAGCAGGACGGCAGGCAGAATTGTTTATCTCCTTCCAGTCTCGGGAACCAACGAGCTGCCGCCTCCCGGGAGCAGCGGGGCGCCAAGCGGCCTGCGGCTCCCCAGGCGCAGGCGTTGCACGCCCTCGGCACGGTCGTTTTGGGTGCAGGAAAAGTTAGGGACAGTTCGTGTTCTTCAGAGAACGACGAAAGGATGCGAGTCTGTGTTTGTTCGTTTTTAATGATGACTGGATCGATCGGAGGAGAAACACGGCTGCGCACCTTAAGTACCTAAAGTAATGCCTACACTGCAGATTAAGGTCAGGCTTAAAAAAATTAGTTTTAACATGGCAACAAAGAATCTGCGATACAAACAATAGCTGGGGAGGGCGGGTCGGGGGGGAAAGGAGAACCATTTCGAAGGAGGAGGCATTCCGAAGACGCCAAGCAAAGCCGAAATTCGCAGTGGATGCGACGTTCAACTTTTACGCTCCAGAGGAACTAGATACATTAAAAGGCAACAAAAGTGAGGGAATTAAGGTTAAGGGAAAGTATTAAAAATCACCAGCTGCTGACACACAAAAGATTTTTTACAAATACAGTACATCTTTTGAATACCGGTGGTTTTGCCTTGCCTGAGACGACCTATATAGGTTATTTGTAAAAAAGTAAAAGTAACGCTTCCATACAGCAACCCTTCAAAGTATACAAATGGTCTCTCCCTGCTTTTTCTTTCTTTGGCAGAGTCTCAAACTCGGGCAGGGTTAAAGTACACGGACTGCTCCCTATAAACCTTAACGCTATAAAGTTACACCACAGTGCAATGAAGAAAGTCTTAAGTGATTGCACTTCGAGCAGGTAAAAATCATTGCAGCATTCAGGAATATGTACAACTTACTAACCTTGTTAAATGCTACATGCCAGCATTTTTTTAAATCAACGTTATTTCTAAATAAAGCTGATCTCAGCATAAAGAAATATGCATATGTAGAAAGATGCCATTGTTTTCTGTTTCCTCTTCAGCCACTGGCGGTGATTTTAATTGTGCTGGAGGATCTTCATTAGTATTAACACATGGGGAGATTTCACAAAGCTGCTTCATTAGGAGGGATAAAAAAAAAAAGGCTTGGCAGACTAGCTCTTTTTGCATGCAATGAGAATGTCAGCCTTACCTCGGTCATTTGTAACATAATAAGTGCAAGCACAATGATTGCAATGCAGGAACATTGGGGGAAGGGCAGAAAATGCTGCCTAATACGGATATGAGAAAAGAAAGCTGCTCATTACACAGTAAAATGTATGCTAAAAATTAGTGAAGATGATGTCTTGTGAGACTCATGCTAAATACATTAATGTGCTAGTATTAATTTTTTTTTTTGGTACTAGTTTATTTCATTCCTATGATTCACATCCAGCAGCAAAGGTGGCGTTTATTGATTTTTTTTTTTGTCTACCACATTCCCGGAATACAGATTTTAATCATTTCACTACACCACACTCAGTAATTTCATTAAAAACTGGAACCTTCCATCCTCAGAAAGGCATTTAATTTCAATGACACACAATTTCTTTTAGCAGCAAACTGTCTCAACAGTAAAAGCTGGCCTAAGGTTCAAATGCATAATTTAGTCCCGAGTTCTCCATGCTCTGCATTCCTTTGAAGCTATAATTTGACTAACTACCTAATAACTGTAATAAGGACAATGATTTCCTTATAATATGTTATTAACCCGCATTTAATTAACTCGGAGGCCAAGCTCTGTACATGTTTGATTGGGTCAGTACCTCTCTAACCTCAAAATTTACTAATAATGGTCTTGAAAAAAAAGAGTGTGGGATAAGAGTGAGTACGAGTACAATAAATAGCTATTTTGCTCAGAATGTTATGCATCAAAAACTCATGCATTTTCCAAGACAACAGCATTGTCACTCAGGAGATAACAGGATTTTATAAGGGGAAGCAAACAATGGAGTGTGATAATCCACTATCAAATTTACCAGCTGCTCGTAACATTTAAAATAAATTCTAGTATATGTTATTATTATGACTACTACAAATAACCATTCTAATTTTTTTTCTGTTAATAAGCCAAACCATAGTAACTGGTGAAAAAATAAAGAACCGTGTATGTTTGGGCAATGTTACGTAATCTTTGTTTTCTGCAATGCTCAGCAGGACAGAATTTAATCAACTTGAACACAGAACCACAGGGCCCAACACATGCATCTTCTCTTCATAAAGTTCAGTCAGCTATCCAAATTTAAACCACTGCAATATATTTAACATAAAAATACGAGCAATGCCTTTCTCGTTGCACTGAATATTAATTTGGCCTTTGGTCAACTATTTAAAGTAGTTTTAGGTAACTGCATAGTCTTTTATAATCCACAGCTAAATATGTTTTAAAAGTTACTAGTTCTTCAGTGGTCACAAATCTGTTTTGCTACTTCAAAACTTACTGCAGTTTTTAAAATGTATTAACAATACCTTTGTTTTAATATGCTTATTTGACAGAAGCTGCAGTTAGTGGATGCTACTGGTGCATTTGAAGTGATTAACTATTACATCAGAAGGGTTCCTAGCTTTCAAATTTGTGTTCTTTCCCCTAGGCAGTGTTAAAGCTGTAATTCTCAATTTTAAAAAACGCTAATTCAGACTTCAGCATGTATACTACAAAAATAGGATTCTTGTTTCTTTTGCTTTCTCTGTATGATGAATTACTTACAAGTACAGTTAGGTCTTGCATTCTTTGCAAGCTTCCAGCGTAACTGCCACCAAAAAAGCCCAGTATGCCCTGCCAGAGTATTGTTTCATAGGTCCTTTTCTCTTTTCTGCTGTGCTTATTGACCCTGTCATTAATATTTCTTTAACTAATTGCCATCACTAATGCATTCCTAAACTTAATTTCTGAACTGGGAGAAAACAGAAATACAATCCATATTTACAGATATGGAACCTTACGCATTTGAATGATGATACTGATGTCACTAGGACCATTCACATACCATACATAAATGTCTGGGAGGTCAAGCCCAAAATTCCTACAGAACTATGTAGGTGATGATCTCCTTGAAGTTAAAGCCAGTTTAAGAAACTACTCTCTTATCCACCCCTGTTCACCAGTTAGCAGCACGGGTTTACAACCTTTCATTTGCAGCAGTTCAGCTGTTTGTAGGGCTACACTCTAAGGTCATGAGTAAAGTTAAAACCCACATGAACATTTCCAGACTCTGATCTTGTAACATGTCCTATTCTGGCAGACCTCCTTAGTCACTTAAAGAAACAAATATTCTTTGAAAGTGTTTAAAAGTCTGTGCAGTATTCGCTAGAGGCTGGAAACCATAGTAAATACTTCCTTTAGCAGATGTCCTGGAGTAGTGTTTGCAAAGCATATATTTTTTCACAATAAAATATATTAGGACAGATTTGACAAAGTAAGGACCAGCAGAAAGTTACCGTTAAGTAAAAAATAAACTTTTTACAAGATAGTAGGAATACTTCATCATTCTTCTGATGAAGGGTAGGAACAGTTAGCATTTCATGCATGCAATTAATGAAAAAATCAGGGTCTATTTTCATAAGAAACTCATACAATTCAATTTTGATGTGCAGTTTGTGTTTTAAAACATTACATTCAAAAGTAATGGTGCAAACCAGTAAAAAGCACAGCCTCTTTGTTGAATTTACTTTGTGTTGAGGAGGTTTATTCTCATCACATACTTGTTGGCATCACAGAGGTTATGCTACCACTCTGATGGCTGTTTATGCAAGTTAACCCATCTAAGTACTCCTGGCTTTATGCTCTTAACACCACTGGTTTTGTCATTCTAAAGTGGTCAAAGAAGGATCAACTTACACTATAATGAAAGAGGTTAGAAGTACAAAATGCCAAGGAATCTTTAAAAGCAGGTTTATATACAATATAAAGCAAACGTGATAGCTTTGCAACTGGATTGATGTGTTCACCACTAGGTTGCTTCCATTAAGAAATGCTATTTAATTGCTGAAAATCATTATGTAGGTAGCTTTGCAAAGGTGCTGAGGCAAATGAATTCCCAGAAGAACAGCCATAACTGTTTGCAGAAAACACAGATTTTAAGTCTGATGATCTCAACAAGAGCCAAAATAAGGACTTCCAAAGGATAGGGAAGAATCTAGACTGCAACTTCACACTTACTATCAAAGCCTAAAACTCTTCCCTAAGGAGCTTCTGCAGCAGCCTGTGTTACAGACAACTTACCAAATACACTTATTAGAAAGTGCACTCTGCTTATGACACATCTCACTGTGAAAAAAGACAAAATTAGCTATGAGTTATTTCCCTTCAGTTCTTAGTTGTTAAAGGGTACTTCTGCTCTCCTTAAGACAGCAAAATCTATTATTCTGTCTCATACTCCACCCTTGCCTCCCATAGCTCCCCCAGCATCCCTTCCACATCTTTTCCTGTCAGAAAGCCCCAAGCAAGAACAAAACCAGTATTTTTATTAAGCAAATTAATCACTAACAACAAGAAATGTCAGTTCATTTTGCACAATTAAACTATCCACCTTTTAAAAGCAGATAGATTAAAAAAAAAGTTCTTCAATAAGTCCCCTCTGTACTTGTATTCTAATTACATTTTGCAGTTAAAATACATGGATCTGTCTTGCACTCAGGATCAGTGTTTAATTCTAAATACTAGAGTGCTTTCAGCTGCAAGTTATTAGGACCAGATAGCCAGAATGTAATTTTGAACCTTGGAATTAATGAAAATTAAGATAATTCTAATTTTTTTCAGCTAGGTAATAAAATTGTAGAATACTAGAAAAGACTTTGGTTACTTGTTTCTATTTGATTGGACAAACATATAGTAAAGTTAGCAATTAAAGAACTGAAAAACTTCTATTACTATGAGAGCACATATTGTCCTATCAAAATCAAGTGACCGAAAGAGACACCAAAACCCAAAAGAATCAGGAGGGGGATTTTATATCTTGTAAATCCAGTTAATTTTAATCTTTTTCCAAAATATCAGATGCTTTTTGCTATTTAGGTGTATTTGGCATTTCCCCTTCCGTGTTTATGAAATACCTTATAAAATAGCTTGGGGTTTTTTGTTTGGTTGGTTGGTTTTGGGTTTGTTTTTTTATGCCTATCAAACTTTTTTCAGGACCAAAGTTAAAGCTGAGTTTTCTCTGATCAAAGGATGTAGTATATTTTTTTCTTCTTCCTGCTATTTCTTTACCCACCTCAAAAGCCCACCTCAAAATATAGTGTGGATCTGTAGTAAATTACACCCACAAGTGAAAAGAAGCTCTTTTGGGGTGGAGTACAGCAGCTGTTACACAGCAGACAAGACTAGACAATAGTTTAGGACAGGAAGTGAGGGCATCTCTTATAAAACTATAGCTAAGCAGGAAATAACCTTATGTAATTAAGCCAACTTGGAATCCAGCCAGGTCACAAGGATTAAGAACTCTTGCAAAAAATTCAGCAAACTCTTCACTAGTTGCCCACAAACTTAATTTAAAAACACAGCATATTACTACTGCATATAGGTACAGTATGCACCAGAAAGAACTATGACAAATTATTTTGTCAGTATATGCTTATTTGAGTTTAATTTGGACTATTAAAGAAAAGTTATCTTTAAGGCACTTTCAATAGTTTTATCTATAAAGTGTTATACAATTGGCTACCTTTAAAGCTACACCAAATATTGTCTACCTGATTTTTAGTATATTAAATCAGAATAATGCAGCATTTCTTTTCAACACTCAGCAATACTGCCACACAACAGAGATGTTTTTTTGGTAGTTGGTTGGGTTTGGTTGTCTTGTTTTTCTGATTTAGAGATGCGTTCTGCCCAGATTTTATTTCATCAAGATCTCTGATGCCTGCAAAACGTTCAGTTTTGAGGTACAAACTGTCTTTGCTTATGCAGTTCAGATTCTTAAGTTTCTACCTCTTCTCTTAGTCTATCCTTACTGCATTTACAAATACTATTGCTAAAGACATTGAAAACACCCTTTTATCCTTTAAGAACTTGGTAAGACATCTGTAAAATAAAACATACATAAAACAGAGTAAGTGTATGAAAGCTAATCTGAAGGATAAAATTACAGCAGCATGTTCATAAAGGGTAAAAATAACATCCTAAAATACCATTCACCCCACATACACGTGTATGTTTGCTAGAATTAACCCTGGTTCCTTTCAGTTACAAAAGCCCCCATTAATTACTTCTTCCCAGAAAACTATTTAACTTAATCAGATACTGTATCATTGCTGATAACTTCATTGATTTGGTTATATATAGTGGATACAATAACTGGTGAAGTAATGTAAGACAAAGTATGCAATACCTCAAAGTGCTCTGACTTGTCTCTTCAGCCATTGGGGTAATGTTTTTTCCAACAATCATAGAATCAGTCAGGGTTGGAAGGGACCACAAAGATCATCTAGTTCCAACCCTCCTGCCATGGGCAGGGACACCTCACACTAGATCAAGCTGGCCAGAGCCTCATCCAGCCTGGCCTTAAACACCTCCAGGGATGGGGCCTCAACCACCTCCCTGGACAACCCATTCCAGGCTCTCACCACTCTTATGGGGAAGAACTTCTTCCTCATGTCCAGCCTGAATCTCCCCACTTCCAGCTATGAATCTCCCCCTTCCAGCTACAATACTATGAAGTGAAAGAAATACAGAGAACAGTGGGTCTAATATCAAAAGAATGCCTTTAGTACAACAGAATCAAACTATATTTCATAAGCTAGAAGAGGGCAAATTTAGACTGGGTATTAGAAAGAAATTCTTTCCAGTCAAGGTGATGAGACACTAGAACAGGCTGCCCAGGGAGATCGAGGATGCCCACTCCCTGGAGGTGTTCAAAGCCAGGTTGGATGAGGCCTTGAACAACCTGGTCTAGTGGGAGGTGTCCCTGCCCATGGCAGGTCCCTTCCAACCCAAACCATTCCATGATTCTGTGATTGTCTCCCTATATCATAAATGCTATTCTAGACGAGAGCTGGATTCAAAAGTAAATTATACAATGATCCTTAAAGGTTACATATCCTTCTTGTTTCTTCATTGTGTCACAAGCAGTAACCCTTAAATTTGAAAACTGCTGATTATGTCCTTTTTATAGGAAAAGACTGAGGTAGATAGAGCTAAGACCTGAAATCATAAGCTTGAGATTCTAATTCCTACCAAGTTCCACCTTCCACACACTAGACAAAAACTTTTTAGGAAGAGTTTTGTACTAAGGTTAGTTGTACATGTTGGTAAAGAAATACACATTCCAGAAATGGACTGCTTTCTACAAATTTGGTTTATAATAATATAGCTTGTAGAAGAGTTCAGAAATACTCCTCCTGAATGCAATACTGACTATTGCCATTTTTAGAAAGTCTTTATCCTATCCCCATGTCTTCAGAACCTCTTGCTAATCCACTATTTCTTAATCTGAGCACATTTTCTGCATCATCAGTTTGATTTCTCAGCTCTTCTCACACACTCACTTAGACCTCTCAGAACATCATCACCATGCATGGCACAACGTAACCCAAATACAAATGAGGCATCTTTTAGCACTACAGAGGGCTGAACTACAGATCTAGAAATTATAGCTGCAACTATTGGAACTTTAATATTTTTCAAAAGTGATTCTTAAAGGATGTAAACATGTATTAAGGAAATCTTAAACTGTTTTGTACACCAAACAATGAGCATTGCATGATGTGAAAGCAAACATGAAAAGGACCTTTTCCTTATTAGTGAAAATTTAAAATACACTAGATTTATTGCTATATATTTGACAATATCTTAGGCAAACAATTGTAACAAAGAGCTACTTACTGTAACTAGAAAAGTAGAAAGCTCACATACACACATTGATAAATCAAAACTTTCACAATCTTGGCCTTTGGGCTACCTTTGTTGAAAGTTAAAAAGACATAAATTTGTTACTATCCCCTACACAGAGCTTTTGGCAAAGCTCTATGACAAAACATCGCCTAAAGCACTCGCTGGCATGGTAAAACAACTCATTTTGTGGTTCTGTGAAAGCACATAAGAATTCTCACAAGTGGTAAAAAGTGTATCATGTTTGAACTTTTTATGAGTGTCATAGGTACTGTTCTCAAGTTAAACATGTCAATCCAAATTTTAGCTTCTAGTTTTCTGATCACATTTTGATCAAGGAAATCAGTAAAGATTTCTTTGATGCTTGTCATGTCATTTTTTAACATAAACAGAGAAATACTGAGAAAAAAATTGCAAGTTTCTATATTTCAACATTAAATTTCAACATTAAATCATACTCAGGAAATATAAATACAGCTGCATGACTGATAATATGAAAGATTGCACACATTCATAAAATTTAAGGATTAAAATCAACCTTGATGCTTTTCCCAGTATTTTTAATAGGCTATATATATACTAAATTCAATTTCCTTTTCTGTGGTATTTCATCAGTTTAGCAAAACATTTAAAGAGCTATTTAAAAAAAAAAAAAGATTGAGAGCAAATAGTGGAAGACCTATAAAGTTAATTGCTAGACTCTGCTGCTTTTCTTTGATTTTATTAATGGCTCTTGGCCCACATTCAGCCATACTTTTGATTTCTAACTGTTGAAGGCAGCATGCAAACTAGAGCCAGCCAGAGTTTTCATAGTCCTACACTAGCACATGTGAAGCATCAAGCCAAGGAGCATCTCAATACCGTCATTACTCCTCAAGTCCCAAGGCTGTCTTCCAGTTGGCCACCTCTTCCCTCACACTCATGAACATCCAAAGAAGGCCTCCTGTAGGTGCACATAAAATGACCTGAGTTTCATCCAGTTAGCAAGATAAGGAAACATGGCCCTTGCTGCACCTGCTGCACGTGGGGTGATTCTTGCACACCCGTGGTCTGATGTGGCCCTCAGATAGCAGCTTCTCAGATGGCAGCCCTCATCAGCCTACTCATCCTCACACCATGGCCTCAGCCAGACTTAGCCATCGGGCAGCCATGCCAGCCTGCCTGGCTGTGAGAGGGCAGATGCAGCCCTGCCTCCTGTCTGTGTGGCTGCACAGCACAGTGGCAAAACTGGCTTTGCTCCAGACTGAGCTGACTTGCTTCTCCAGAGCTTGTGTTCCCCCAGGCAGACCCACCTCCAAATGCCAGGAACCACTTGAACTGAGGCCCCACCTTGGGTTTTGAACCATATCTCTGCTTGAAGTTGGGTTTTGCTAGTATAAGATCAACTGGAGGTGACCTCATGCTCAACTGGAGTGGTTTATTGCACAATATTCTCACCTACCTCACTCACTGGCAAGAATTCTTCTAAATACACTGAAATCCAGTTATGTTCCTTTGTTTAAAATGTGTGCAGGTGACAAAATAGGGCAGCGCTTCTGAAAGTCAATTTACATACCTAAAAAGTTTGAGGCAACAACAAGTGAAATGTTTAATGTAAAATAGGTGAATGTTTAGATAGGTAAGAGCATATTTGCACACAGAGGAGTCCAGGCAGACAGTGGGGGAAGGAATATCCATCAACGCAGATTAGATGGAAAACAAAAGGCTCAGTTATTTTGTTTTTCAAAGCAGTTACACATACAGGCGAGCAGATGTACTTGCTCCTTAAAATGCTATGAAAAAGCTACATTAGGCATATTCATTAACCTTTTTTTTTTACTGCTGGACATAGCTCTAGCATGGAACTCTACAGTAAAAGCTAGTGGCTGAATCACTTTTCAATTTCCTGTTAATGGTATCTGAACAAGAGGCTAGGAAGGCAGATGTGTATTTGTGTGTAGATGCTGTCTGAAGTAGGAACCCAAGAACCCTCAGCTTTAACACAGTCAATATAAACACAGTCTAAAGGTAATAATAATGTCTTTAGACAAATCGTGAGTGCAAGTCTTAAATTTTACAGGAATTAAAACTAGTCAGCTTTGAATCTTTTTCTCTCAATATATACAAAAAGAGAGGAATAATTGTTCCCATGAGATACCAATGTGGAAATCTAATGAAGAATTCCAATGACAAAGAGTTATTAAAAAAGCTTGATCTCTGTTAGACATATTACCTGCTGTCAAAAAATGGTGCTGGTAGAAGAGGCAGTTCAGCAAGTTTTTCCAGTGTTGAAAGTTAATTTGAGCGTAAGGACAAAGTGCCAACAAAAGGCAATTTTTCCATTGCAGGCTAACCTCAAATGATTTCATTTCATGTACTTAAGTGCACATAGAAGACAGCCAAGAAATCTGTAGATACTGATGATTGCAAGATCAAGGTAAGTCTCAGACAACCTTAATAGCTAACCTTAATAGTATCATTATAGTGCTACTGTGGAGAGATCTAGATGCTGGCATGGAAACTGCTAGCTAAGAATTCCTGTAGTTATAGTTGAAAGCTGTCACTAAGCAAGTCCTCAACAGTCTGTCTTTTCCTCCATGGGGCATTTATTAAGAAAGCCTGTTTACTAAAGAAACACTACATTTCTGATCCCTTTCTTACCAGGCATTAGTTTTCCATCTTGCATGCAACAAAAGGATATGCTTCTGCTCCAAAACCTTGAGCTATGTGTTGGTTTTTACTATTTTTCCATTCACTTTATCCGAAGAATCCAGATAAAAATAGGAGGAAGGAGTATTTTGCCTATTGTCAAATATAGTAGTTCAGTTCCCTGAACCATCTTAACTTCCACCAATTTTTCTTGTCAAATGCATTGACGAAAGTAATGTGAGTTTTGATTTCTTTGCCCTACTTTTGCTGTATAATAGTAATTGTATTGATTGATATGATCATGAAAGTCTGAATTCTATAAGCACACAGCAGGTATTTACTATTAGCTATTAAGTTATCTCTTAAGGTTGTCTGAGACTTACCTTGATCTTCTCTCTTGCAGTCATCAGCATTTATAGATTTCCTGTCTGTGTCTTCTATCTGCCTTGAAGTATATGGAATCAAAATGAATTGGGGGACAGGTTCCATGATCTAACAAGCCTCAGCTTCATGCACATTTTGAGGAAGCTGAGAAATGAGGCTTTTTGCTCTCAAGTCTAGACACTAGTTGGATTCTGACTAGGGCTAGCTTTAGAGCACAGCACAACTATCCCATTAATAAACAACTTAGGTTTTGATGGGTTGGCTTGATGCAGTCAGCCTTGGAAATTAGTCCTTCCATGCCTGCCTATATGTTCTTAAATAATATGAGTGGACTACAAATGGCTTTAATAATATCCCTTTCAATCTGACATTCATTTCAATGTGCAGCTATGCTGGCTTCACATTCTGTAGCTTCATTTATGTATTAAGATGCATGCAAGTATAAGTGCAACTGTTCATCATCTTTGGAGTTGTTTGGTTGGTTTTTGTTACCTAAAAAAGCAAACATTTAAAAGTCCTCTCCTTCATGGATGCTTGAAAATACCCCAGTAGTGGGGTTGATCATGCATACATGAGCTACTTCACAAAAGATAACTATATGCTTGATGTGTGTGGCTGTAATAACATGCCAGCACAATGGAGATTTGGATGGCCAAGGAAGTAGTATCTGGATTCCTAAATCCTGGGTTGCAGCTATAAAAGAAGAAAGAAAGAACAGACTTTTGGAGGAGATCACTGAGAACTGTTACCTTTGATTCCTACTCCATTGGTTTAGATTTTTAAGTAAGCAGAATAAACAAAGATCTCAGATTTAGCTTCCTTTCAAGGACTACAAAGTTGACATCTATTAAATGTCAGTCATCTAAGAGCTGAGCTGGCCTAAGGATCAAAAATTTACATCTATTATAAAAATAATCCTGTACCTCTTCATTGTATTTTGCTGTTATTAAAAAAAATATTGTCAAGACTGCAAAGAGAAGCTCTTTAAATCAAGAACAAACAGAACTAATGCTGCTTGTGTGATATCACTTTGGCCTCCTTGTGCTTGTGAGCTTATTATTCTAGTATGGTTTGGTGGGCTATCAGAGCTGTACACAAAGGAGGGAGTTGTCTATTGAATTCTTGACTCATTTGCTGCAGAAGTTGCAGCACAGCATGAAGTGAAATATTGAGTTGTTGGTCTTTAAGGAAAATGAACACCACACAGGAGAGCAAGCTTTCTATCTCTACCGCTGACATGAAATGTTTTTCTTAAACTGAATTCATAGCACTGTTCATTACCTAAATATGCATCTTGACCACCTCTTTTCTGAAAGTATGGGGTATTCACAGCTGCAACTGACATAAATTTAGAGCTGTTGTTAGAGCAAAGGTCTTCACAAAACACAGGTGCTTGATCTGAGTCTTGAAACTAGTCAAGTAAAGTTAGCAGATATGTTTTCCAATATGCCACATATGAAAAATGAGAAGAAATAATTTGTAATACATATAAACTGGTATGCTAGATCAGGATTGCTTATTCCAGAATTAAATGTCACATAAACAAGGTCTAATTCATGGCCTAATCATTATATTATAAAGAACCTACTTTAAATTCATGTCTGCTCCTGTTCCAGATTAATTTTCACCTGTAAAGAAATCATTACTTATGGTCTACTTCTTGCCTCTAGATTTGTATATTTCTCATGTGCCTTTCCAGTGTGTATATTACTGCAGTAGAAGAAGCAGAAGCTTCTTGTCCTTCCTCATTTTGTACACAGAAGCAATTGCCAGTATAATCTGCTTTTTTAAATTTGACTTCAGCTGCTTTCAGACAGGACAACTGATTTTTGTTCAATGTAGTAACAGACATTTGGAGACTTGTTTCAAATATCTCCTTGTAGTCTGATGTGTATTGCCGTTGCTAAAATTACACATCAGCAATTCGAGACCTAAGACTGGAGAAGTAATTTTGTTAAAGATTCCTACTCTCAGAACACTGGCTTTTCTGGCAGAGAAATTTTACTCATACATCTCAACCCAAAGATGATTTTTTATTACTGTTGCTTTTTAAGTATGGCAAATTAAATGAAATACATTTTCTCAAAGTCCTCACTTTGTGAAAGAGCCAGTGAATCTCTTCCCCTCCCTCCCCCGCCCCCCCTAATTTCAGGAGTACGTTTGTCTCCATAAATAAAACATTTGGTTTTCCGTAAGCTTAGTTCTCATTTAACAATCTAAATTGTTCAAGGAAACTGAATTGAAAAAAATAGAGATTTTAGCCTACAAGCTATGTAATAACCCATGCATCGATTCCGTGTCCTGTCTTCTATTAACTCCAGAAAAAGGTGTTCCACAGAAGCTGGGTGGAACAAGTTGGCTATTACTAATTACCGTATTAGTTCTTAATTTTTCCCTTAAGTTTTCCTCCATCATTCAGAAGTGATCCTGACAGACTAGTAAACATCATAAGCATTAGCCTTCTAGAGGCTGTGAACTTACCTCACACTGCAGGACTTCTTTCCAAACGCCCTCTTAGCCAAAATTGCCATGTCTTAGCATGCTATGGCAGGTAAAAGGTGAGCACAGAAAGCCTCACTGGTGGTTTTAGTGATTGTTGTCACCTAAATTGTTTAGAGGGTGTTGTCACCGATACCTCAAGCCAGGATAATAAGTGCAAAAAGCACCAAGCCTATTAGTAAACAAATCTTCAGAGAGCCACAATCTGACTTTTATTTTTGTCTTCTAAAACAGCAATTCAGATTCTTGTAAAGCACTTAATATAATGCCAAGACATTGAACACAAGTTTTATCCTGACTGTTACAAATCCTGGTTGACTCTTTAGATGGCTCTAAAGTCTTAAAAGGCTAAAAGTGCTGCCTAAATGATTTGTGACAAAATTCCTGGGCAATTGTGATATGCAAACTCAGTTCCCATGTTTGGGTCATTGAAGGTTTTGGGTTGGTTCAGAATTTCTTTTGTGTGTTGGTTTTGTTGTTGATTTTTGGTTTGTTTTTGTTGTTTGGGTGTTTTTTTTAAGGTCAGTAACTATCTGGATTCAGGACTATAATCAATGTTAATTGCATATATTGGTTTGGGTAATTCTTTGGATGACTGTTTATCCTAGAGCAGACATTACCCATAACTAATTATTTTAGAGCTGACAATGATAAATGCCAACTGGTTGTTTCAAAGGAGTACTGTATTTATTTTCACCTCTCCCTTGCAGCTCATAGACCCTGGTGATGGGACTAAAATCATGCCTTCTCTTTTCCCCTGTATTATCTCTGTATATGAATCTGCCACTCATGCTTATTTATTAATGCAAACAAAAGAATCTATGGCTTTGATATCAAAGAAAATACATTAAATGAGTTAACTAATTGCATGAACGTTCCTGAATTGTGAGAAATTGCAAGTATTTCTTATAGTATGTTTTTTATCTTATTAAGTGACAATAATGCTGAGGCTAAATGACACTTTCCAAATAAAACACATTCTAAATTGAAGTATGTGAAGTGTAAGCACAGGAATCTAAATAGATTAGCATAAGAATATTATATTTCTGCACAGTAAATAGATGTAGACAGAGTCATGCTATTAAAAAATTAATATACATATTTTGTCAGACACTTCTTTTGCTCTCCGGAGCTAGATTCCAATCCAGGCTTTTAACTTCACAGATAAGCAATAATCCATAATTCAATCCACTCTTTCACTAATGCAAGTATTTTTCTTACTGAATCTACAATATTTAAATTACAGACAATATGACTTGTTCAGCAATATGCTAAGCTCTTATCATAGCCTAAGCTAAAAAGACTGATGATCTTGGAGATGAAGCAGGAGACAGTTAAAAAAATCCATGACTGATTTCAAAGCTGACCAGTGCTTAACTGATTGAGACTCAGAAGGCAAAAAAGAAAATAACACCAACCTTTATGGCTGAAACTGAATAGAATGTTTCTAATATATTACAGAATATTTGCCCCGATAATGACACATAAACACAAAAGACTTGTGCTTTTGCATGTAGTTATGTGGATGCAAACCTTATCTGCAAGTGAGACAAAGAAAATAAGTAAATTCATTAGAAGATGCAATGGATATGCTCAAAAATTAAAGAGGATAACTTATCCTCAGAATATACACTCAGCCATTTCAGTGATGTAATAAGTGACCTTGTCCTTCTCCTGTTACATTCAAAAATATGCATAAATTACACAACAAAGCAGCACAATGTCTTGCAACAAAGCAATTTCTCGAAGGGTATTTAAAAGCAGTTTGAGAGCATTAGGATGGGGGTGGCACAGTTTTTCTTCCTGTGTGGTCTTTGCCATCTTTGTACATCACTGGGATACTGTTAATCAAGAAGAATTCAGTTAAATAATTGCTTCAATATGTAGCTTCACAGAGCAAGGTCTGCTTATCTGAATGGTTTTCCTCACAAGAGGAAGAAGAAATAGGAAAACTACATAGAAATAATTTTTTACCGTAGTACAAGATTCCTGTGTCAACTAGTGCTACTAAACTATTACACAAAGGGAAAAAAACAAAACCAAAAATAAACACGTGCTACATCAGTGAGGAAAATGGACAGTGAGATACGAAAAGGAAAAAGAAAAAATGCAGACAATACTGTGTGATTACACAATACAGTCATTGAGGCTAGAGTGTGTCTTGGAAACCTTTTTCTACCTACATAGGAGATTTGGTATTTTAAGGTAAATAAATTATTGTGAAAGCCTTACTTCTGTTTTGGTAGTGTAGTATTGCTTGCTTTAGTTCACGGAGATTGCATTTTTGGCATAGTTTCAGTGAAATCTGACAAATTTTAGGCATACCAATAAAATATTGTTTACAACCCCACCTAGTGGTCTTAAACATTTCCAACAGATTTATACAGTAAACAACCTGTACGTTTAGAACTCTCCCCTTATTTTGTTCTGGATATATTCTCCTTATTTTTATACTTGACTATGCAGCTAAAAACGAAATGCATTTGAGTGACCCAGGTTTTACAGTATCTGTATCACAGCAGTAATTATTTTACAGATTACAATTTTCATCGCAAAGTGTCAAAATATTTTATAACTGCAACATAAGAAGCCAAGACAGTACATAGGGATAAGAGCCAAACCATATCTAGGGATCCTGTAACTCGGTGGTAACTGAATCCATTGTTGAAGTGGAGCTCAATACCTACTTGACAATATATGGCAACACTGCAGACCATTTCAAACAGGGAGTAATAGTGTTGAATCTGAAACTGCAAAAAAACCCAGACTAACAGTCCCAATTGAGGATATAAACACTACATAAGTATGAATATATAGCTTTTGTAAATAATGACCTAGAGTATGTCATTACAAAGGCTGACTTTTACATCCAAATTGATAAACAAATACCCCAGCACCTGTAAAGGAACACTGTCCCCCCCTTAAGAGTACAGGATCTTTGTACTTAAGTTACTCAGAGGAAAGGGTGCCATCTGCTGAACTGCCAAAGCACATGAGCAATTTATTTCTCAGGACAACCTGACAAAGAGAAAGAGACATTTAGAAATCTTTAAGCACTTGCATCTTAATCATTTTCACATTGGGCTCCTGTATATATAGATGAGGATTCAGTCTTTAAATATATGATGACCTTTTGCTGGGATCACTGTTTATCTATCCCAGGCAACAATACAAGCTGGGCAGTGACTGGCTTGAGAGCAGCCCTGAAGGAAAAGACTTGAGGGTACGGGTGGATGAGAAGCTCAATATGAGCTGCCAGCATACCCTTGCAGCCCAGAAAGCAAATCATATCCTGTGCTGCATCAAGAGAAGTGCGACCAGCAGGTTGAGGGAGGCGATTCTTCCCCTCTACATTGCTCTGGTGAGGCCCCACCTGGAGTATTGTGTCCTGTTCTGGAGCCCCTATTACAAGAAAGATCTAGATGTGCTGGAACATCTCCAGGGAAGGGCCACAAGGATGATCAGAGGGCTGGAGCTCCTCTCCTATGAGGACAACCTGAGAGAATTAAGGTTGTTCAGTTTGGAGAAGAGAAGGCTCTGAGGAGATCTTACTGTGTCCTTCCAGTATCTGAAGGGGGCCTATGAGAAAGCTGGGGAGGGACTTTTTAAGGTGTTAGATAGTGACAGGACAAGGGGGAATGGATCGAAGCTAAAGCAGGGTAGATTTAGATTAGGCATTAAGAAGTTCTTCAACATGAGGGTGGTGAGACACCAGAACAGGTTGCCCAGGGAGGTGGTGGAAGCTGCTTCAGAACAGCAGCTATTTCAAAAGATCCAGCATGTCATTACAGCTTATCTATACTTCATGCTACAGAAGATATATAAGAAAGTATCACTAAGGCATTGACTAAAGCCTCATGGATCACATAGCGGGTGTCAACAGGGTGTGAGAAATACATGGAATGCAAACTTATAGTTCTCATAGGGGGAGGAAAATATAATAAATCAGCAAAGAAAACTATGTTTTTGTAAGAAATATTTGTTTCTATGGGATTTTGGATGAGGCCTTCATAAATGCATTTGCCCTCATTCACATTTGAAACAGACCCATCAATTTTTTAATAATGCCTTGGATGTGAAAATATATATCTAAAAATATTTTTTCAATCAGAAGAAGAATTTGTTTCAGTGAAAACAAACCATTTATGCATATGTCTGCTTATTAGTGGTAAAGGCGATAATGTTTTGAAAGCAATAATCTCATTTCCAGCTTTTGTGGATATTGAATTATTGTTAACCTTTTTCTGCGTAACAGCTCCAACAACAGGACCCACTCTGGTCATTTTCTCATATACGTAGTCTAGTCAATAGTGTAATGTAAGGACATTCCACACAAGATTGTGAGTTTTCCCAGAAAAATTATTAAAGAATGACATTATTAAAGAATGATCTGGCATTCCTCTCTTCAGCCTAAATGGCCTATTTCTCAAGTTTTCCAACACATCCATACCACAAGATGGTGTCAGTTTAATCACATCAGGATTTTGACACTGCATTAAGCAAATACTAGCTTGTATAAATTTGTTTCTAAAAGGGTTTTGAGATTCTGTATTTAATCAAGGTGGAGAACAGAAGAAAAATCACATGCATGGAAGATGACGTTTAGCAGTACTCATAAGCAAGCAGGTCAATCAAACCATCACAATTAAATGCACTTCAAGTAAGATTTTGAATGTGCTATGATTGTGGGGAAGAAGTGAGATGCTGGTAAAGTAAGTGGGGAAGCAAGATGCTAGATAGCAAGTAAATTTTTATGGTTTCTCTGGTTTGAAATTGAGCCTTCGTGGAGAAAACCAGAAATTAATCAATATTGTACAGTAACATTTTTATTGGCTATTAGATTTATTCTCAGAATACAGAGAATGATGTAAAACACTGAGTTATGTTGCATTTGTATATTTTTTATGGTTTGAGAATTCTGTAACTTCATTTAGAAATAAGAGTACAAACTAGCAAAGAAAAAGGCATTGTAATGAGTGTTGCAAGTGAGAGGAATGTGGATTCTGGCCTGATTACAATAATACCTCATTCTGAATGTTATACTTAAATCTTGTTAGTTCCCATTCAATACAAAATACCTACTAAGGTTAGATAGCTCTTGAAATTACCTCATTGCAAATTCACATCTAGCTGAAAATTTCAGTAGTAAACAATCTTCACTCTAGACAAGATTCAAAGCAGTGGGCTGAATTCTTTCACTAATGAAACAAACTACAATTTGCTGGATGGAGTTATACAGATAGAAAGACAAAGCTGGGGGTAGCAATACTAAAACCATGCAAGCAAACGATCGTAGAATGGTGATGTGATCAAAGGAAAGACACTAAGAGGTTTCATGCAGCAAGTGCACACTTTTTAGTGTGTATTAGCAATGAAATTCAAGTTTGGGCTGCCAAAAGACTTGCCAAAGTTAAAACCAGGACAGAAGCCTTATCTACCTGATTATCAGTTCTGTACACATTGAATCTCAAGATATCAAAATATATCTCAGTCAAAGAAGTTGCAAGGATCTTAATGTGGGCAAATATTTGAAAGGTTCCAGAAACTATATAACCCAGTGTTGAGATTTAATAGCTAGGAGAAAGCTTCTGTGAATTGAAGGAGTGTTATGTCAGGTAAAAACGGAAGTTAACAGATCCACAAAACCACATCAGTTGCCATGAATTGACTTTTCTATTTGTTCTAGGGCACAAGCCTGTTAGCATCATCTATTGCTTTCCTACCCAGTCTTGAAAATTACCCCAAAGGAGAGCTCATCAGACAGGTTTGAATTTCTACTTTGCTAAAACAAATTTACATTCTGTAATTCTGTTATTGTATAGCTGCCTTAAAACCAGAAAAGCTTCATTGGCATAGAACTGATCTTTTGGGGAATAAAAATTATCTTTCCTTCTGCCTACTTTGATTCATGTCAAAGCCCATTATGTTGCAGGTGGAGGCAGCTTCATCTGAAGGGAAACATGAAATGGAATTCTAACTTGCTATAACATAGATGATAAATGGGTATAATAGCTAGGTACTAAGCTATATCTATTCTGAAACAGCTTACATGAACAATTCTGCCTTCCCTGAAACCCAAAATAAGCTATGCTAAATTTGTCACCAGTAGATGTAACTGTTCTTATATACTTACTGTGTGCTCTACAGGCAAGCAATATAAGCAGAAGTGTTTACAAGAGTTTCTGTGCATGCCCACACATAAGTTTCTTCTTATGTACATTTTCTATTTTTAAAAAATTATTTAAATTACCGTCACAATCATAAGTTAATCCTACACAGTTTGACTTTCTTTGGATAAATTGGAATTGCTTATTTGTAAATATTGAGGATGGCTTGGAATCATCAGTTACTTCTATGTTGATTATAAATATATTAGATGGAAATTAGAACTAAGCTTTGGTGCATTTATATAAAAACATTAAGACTATGTAAAATAAAGGAAATTAAACAGCTTTCTAGTTTTGCATAGGTCTCACTGGGAAAAACAAAACATGGTATACATGATACAAGCAACCTGACTGTAGACTTCTCAGTCTTTACAAAATAAAAAAAATCATTGCAGTTGCTACAGTAGAGGGGCAAGGTTTCAAGGTTATCAGGAAGTAAATACAAGGCTACATTTCCAAGCCAGTTAAAACAGCTATCACAACATTTTTACAAGGGAAAACCAGGATGTTTTCACTAAATTATTAAAGATACTTCTTAATATGTGGCTATGGTGTCCAAGCTCAGGTTCCTATTGCAAGCTTATGAACACACAGCTGTTGCAGCCAGTATCTCCGTATCAACACAGTTTTATGTTTTGCTACTCTTAACATCTAGTATTACAAAGATTTATGAGTATCCTAACCTTTAGGGTTTGTGAGAAGTTCCATAACACCCACATAGCATATAAGGACAGCTGCTTGATAATCAGGCTAGAGAGCATGAAAGTCGAGAGTATGAAAGTCACAGCCTATCTTACAGAGGATGTCAGTAATATCTGTAAACATAAGCTTAGGATGTAATTTTTAGCTGCATACACAAGGCTTATTTATTTGAGTGAAGTCTGCAGGACCTGTTCCAATATCAGCATTCGCTCCACTAACTAGCGGGCACTAGGTACAGCATTAGATTTTACTAGAATGTGAAGAGCATGTTAAGATGCCACTATCTGCACAGGTTCAAAACCAAAACACATACCTGTGATTCATTGGAAGCTATAGGAAAAATAAACTTAAAAAAATAATGTAAAGCATAATACATATGTTAATTTTTAAATAGATGATAAAAATACTATGGTAAGTGCTATTCTGTTTCTACAGCAATGTAGGTAGGAAGGTTTGCATACATGTTTATAATCACAGTAAATGGGACAGATCTTTTAATATGCAGGAACTACAGTTTCTGTAACAGTATTTGCATCTGTAAATGGTTATAACTAAAAAATGAAGTTTACAGATTCCAAGTATAAACTCTTAAGAAAGAGCTCCATCAGCAAAGGGGAAACTTCCTAGGAAAAATGACAGATTATATTTTTTTCCCTAGCAGCCAGCTGAAGCAAGACAAATACTGTTCTGCAGTTCTTTTACAACACTTGCCTGTGTCTGAATTTCAAACCCATTTGTATGCTGGTCTTTGTCAGGAGCAGTAAATTTCTCCTGCTTGCCAAGAAAACCTTTCTTTGCAGTAATTTGTGTAGTCTTTGGATTGCACATCCCTCTTGTGCATAAAGTTAGAAAAAATTGTAAATTATTGTTTCTGGAGATCACAATCCCTGACCTTTTTCTCCAGTTAACAACAGCTTAAATTCCACATTTTTTCAGCATAGTATTCACACAAAAGTCTTCTAAATAGGCCTCTACTAGCTGCTATTCAGTGTGCAAGAGCTGCTCCTATTGTAAAAGTCTTTTCTCCCACATTTCATTGTCTCAGGAGTGAAATGGTAGTAGTTGTATTTTTAGATTTTTTTTTTTAATTCTTTGCATCTTTAGTGAGAACTGAAAATGCTAATAGTCTGCATTGCATTTTCTTTCTATGACTTTCAGGCAAGTGCAGATAAATCAGCAGTCATAACACTAACAGGCTTTACATTAACAAGAAGAATAATTTGAATAGTGGTTTGAAAAATGTGATTGTTTCAGTAACATTTCAGTTCCCAACACACATTTACAAAGAAAACAGGTACACATTTTGCTTTGTAAATATGAAGTGTTTTTAAACAACTCTGTAGCCTCAATAACATATAACAACACATTCATAAGATAGAATCAGAAAAAAAAAGATCAATTTTGCAGATCCTTAACCTTTTGATTATTAGAGCTTAAGACTACTAACAGATCTCTTGCTTTCTAATCATAGTGATTTGGTCCTATCTATAAAAATGATGTACATAGCATAAATAAAGGAACACAAACAATCAAATGAGGACAAGTTGTTCTTTTGAGAGGGAGAGACAGCTCTACTGCCTGTGTTTCAGTAACAGGAAAAGCACAATGATCCCCTTGTTGTGTGCAACTAATAATTCCTGATGCTTTGCTCCTCCTACTTCCTTCTTTGCTTTAACACAAAATTAGTCACAATAGCACAACAATAATTATGCTTTTCCTGTATTCTGGTCCATTCTCATCAAACACAGTAGTAAAATACTGTACTCCCCACCCTACTTATCCTCAGCAAGTAACAGAGCTCAACTAGATTTCAACAAAAGTTTACATTGCTATTATTCTGTTAAAAAAACTTGTTAAACTCCATATGTTTGTGTATATATGTGTTGTTTTTGTGCAATTACTTGATTCTTGTAACTCAGGAACATAGAGAGATATCTTAAGGCTATCCAGCTTTTGAGGGAAGATGTAAGAATGAACTGAGTCATAGTAACTGTTAATAATTACCTGACTGAATCTGCTTGTTTCCATGTTCTTGTTATAGTTAAAGGACATGATGAAGCAGATATGCTTTAAATCTGCTGCTTTGCCATTTACAAGCACATCATTACGCAGACTTTTGTGACTTCAGCCATTATCACCTAATGTTTTGACGCTTTCCTTAAAACAAATTTCTAACTGTATTCCAGGCTCATTAGATGGTGCCATTGCAGCAATGATTCACAATGGAAGGAAGTCTTTGTGCAATGTTGTGATATTGATGATTATACCCTAATCTTTCCCAGTGTTGTATATTTGCAATTAAACTAATTTCCTTGAGCCCTGTTGCAATATTACAGGGCAGATTTTTGATCCATTATGCAGATAGAAAAAATAAATGCAAGCCTATGAGCTCAAATGATAGTTTTGTTTTTGTTTTTTGTTTTTCTTTTTTAATTCTAAGAAGAGGATCAAAGTTGTGAGAAGTGTGTGGTCAACAAATGTCTCATAGATTGCTAATGTAAGGGTATTGCATCATCCCTCAAGTAATACTAATTGTGCATTGCATTGGACAGCACTAATGCAGTGAATGACAACTCACCTCGAGTACTATGTGCAGTTCTGGACCCCTCACTTCAGGAAGGATATTGAGGTGCTGGTCCAGAGGAGAGCGACAAGACTGGTGAGGGGGCTGGAGAGAAAGTCATATTAGGAAAAAGCTGAGGCAGTTGGGGTTATTCAGCCTGAAGGAGACTTAGAGGGGACCTTATCACTCTCTACAACTACCTAAAGGGAAATTGTTGTCAGATGGGGGTCAGGCTCTTCTCCCACACAACTGGTGACAAGAGGGCATGGTATGAAGCTGCACCAGGGGAGGTTTAGGTTGGATATCAGAAAGCACTTCCTCACAGAAAGGCTGATTAGGCACTGGAATGGACTGTCCAGAGAGATGGTAGAGTCACCATCACTGAAGGTCTTTAAGAAAAGATGGGATGTGGGACTCGGTGCCATAGTTTAGCTGATGTTGTAGTGTTAGGTTATAGGCTGGACTTGATGATCTCAGAGGTCTTTTCCAGCCTCAATAATTCTGCGATTCTGTCATCTTTCCTAGCCCCTCCCTGTAAATCCTCTGATGATGATACTGAGACTGAGTTAAAGAGCTCTGAAATTTTGTGTTGGATGGACCTTACCCTGCTTACCTTTTAAATTGCTTTAAAAAAGAAAATCATAATGAATTTGCTTAGTGGTGGCCATGATCTGTTCTGGCCCCAGGAGGCCTATATGCTCTGTCCTCTGCCTTCACAGTCATTTTACTTGATCGGTGAATCACAGTTGATTCATGCATGACTAAAAGACAGAATGCCTCCTTTAAGGAATGAATTTAATGTAGATCTAACTCTTTCTATAAATGCTCTTGTTTGCTAACCAGAGAAAAGGACAGCCTCTACAACTGTGTTGATTCACAAGGTCCACTCCCAGCTGTCCTCTGTCCCTGGAGACAGATATACCAAATAATTGGCATTGGCAGGGGCAGCAGCCTGCTTCTGGCTGCTATAGACAAGATTTTTCCAGGTCCAATAAACATTGCTTTGGGCATGCTGGTGAAAAGCAACATGTCTATCAGAAAATAATATCTCTCCTATCATTACGCAGATCCCCCCCGCCCCCCCAATTTATTCTCTATTTACAGCTCTTGCCAGCCCTTTGTCCGCGTCTCCCCATCAGTAGTACTTTGCCTGCCATTTTCTATGGAAGGCAAACCACAAACAAAACCCATCACAATCCAACATAAGGAAAAACACATTTAAAAGCATGAACGGGAAACGGAATCAAGGATATTGCTAAACACAGGACAGTCCTATAATTCAGAGATGCCACCTGACTAGTTTCTAACCAGCCTGGCTGGTCATACATGTGTCCCTGATCTGTCAGAGCTATTAGGCACACACACATTGAATTTGTATGTGTTGTAGCCCTGTGCCAGGATGGTTGGTCATGTTTTCTGGTTTTGTTGTTGTTGGTGGTGGTGGTTGGTTGGGTTGGTGGGTTGGTTGGTTGTTTTGGGTTGGGATTTGTGGTGCTTGTTTTGTTTTCTTTTTCTTCCTTTTTTCCTCACTTAAAGAATGGTCAGCCTACTACTATTGCATATGACTTTATATGACTTTCAACATTGTGACATTGGGAGTCAGGATAAGTCCTGCTATAGACTGATGATAGATGGATATTGGATCCATGAAATACTGAGACTTGTGACTGCAGTGACAGAAGCCTAGACTCTGTAGTAATAACACGTCTTCCTCAAAGCCTGGTTTAGAAGACACCATAGTGTCGATCTCTGCCATATTCTGTAGTAGGCATAGACACTGGAAACCATCGTTTCTTTAGGATTGACAGAGATGTGGGAAGTTCAACCAGGGTAAGTGTGGAGTCCTGCATCTGGGGAGAAATAACACTATGTACCAGTATAGGTTAGGGGTTGACCTGCTAGAATACAGCTCTGGGAAAAAGAACCAGCGAGTGCTGGTTGATAGTAAGTTATCCACGGACAGCAGTGTGCCCTGGTGGCACTTGGTTGTGTTAAGAACAGTGTGGCCACCAAGTCGAGGGAGGTTCTCCTCCCCCTCTATTCAGTCCTAGTCAGACCACATCTGGAATACTGTGTACAGTTCTGGGCTCCCCAGTTCAAGAGCGACAGGGAACTGCTGGAGAGAGTTCAACAGATGCTACGAGATGTAAGAGCACCTCTTTTATGAAAAAAGACTGAGAGGCCTGGGGCCGTTTAGTCTAAAGAGAAGGCTGAGAAGGGGACCTTATCAATGTCTACAAATACCTGAAGGGTGGCTGTAAGGGGCCTTGAGCCAGTGGCTTCTCAGTGATACCCAGTGATAGGATGAGGGGCAATGGGCATAAACTCAATCACTGGAAATCCCATCTCAACATGAGAAAAAACTTTTTTACTGTGAGGGTGACGGATACTGGAACAGGCTGCCCAGAGAGGCTGTGAACTCTCCTTCTTTAGAGATCTTCAAAACCTGCCTGACACGTTCCTGTGTGACCTGTCCTAGGTGGACCTGCTGTGCAGGAGGTTCGATTCTATGATCTCCAGAAGTCCCTTTCAACCCCTGCCATTCTATGATTCTATGATTCCTCGTGGCATTATTCGCTGTATGCGAACACCGCCGCATTGCTGCCGGCCCCACCTTCCACCGCACCACTCGGCCTCCGGGGCCGGGCAGGGGCAGACCGGACCAAGTCTGCGGACCAGCCCTAGCCTAGTCCCGCCCGCCGCACTTCTCGCGACAGCTGGGTATGGGCGGGGCGCGGGTGGTGATTGACAACAGTACAGTCTCCGCGCTGTCGCCATTGTGCTGCAGGGAGAGGCGGCTGACTTGGCGTGGCGGCCTGCGGGCCCGGTTCGACTTAGCCCTTCTGGAGGATCCTCAGTTTCTGAATGTATGCGGCGTGAGCATTGTGCCGTGAGAGTGAGTACAGACAGCTTGCGGTGTAGAGGACGAGACGATGTCCCTGTATGGTCGGGCTTGCGCTTGTGTGCGGGGCCGGGGCCGGAGCCGGAGCCGGCCGCTCCTTTGCCAGGGCTGGGGGGAACCATTTTGTCTCGGGGCTGGCGCTTGCCTCCTCCGCCTTTCTCTCTGCGAAGCTCCTCTGCCGGCCGTACGCCTCTGCGTCTTCTCTGGCGGCGGAGTTATGTGACGCCCGCTGCCCCTCCGTGCCTTTACGCTTTCTGACTGGCCTCTGGCCTGCGGGGTCGGGGCAGAGTGGTCGGTGCTGCCCTTCAGCCTGGCGCAAGACCCGGTTTGGCGTTGGAGCCTTGGCGATAACGGCCTTGGAGCGGCGGGCGCGGCCGTGATCTCCTGGCTGGGGACTGAGCCTGAGCCTTGCTGTCCGGGCCTCTCCCTTCAGGCCTTGGGAGGAGGGTATAGTGCCCTCCTCAGAGGCTTTGCGGAGAACCTGCTGTCTAGAGCTTGCTCGTTCTAGTCTGGGGGAGCAGCCCAGCGTCATGGCATCAGCTGCTGCAGCGTAGGCTGGCGATCGGCATTTGTAAATATTTTCTTGTTCATGGGACTCCTGAGAGGCTGCTGAGATTTTTGTCAGTCTTCCTTGAGTGAAGGCTAACAAAGTAGCCCGAACAAAGAACTGCGCAGACTAGATTTATCCCTGAACTCCATCTTGTTTGTCATAAAATCATGACTATGAGTAAACACGGAGGAAGAGATGTGATCCCAAGTTGCTCGAGAGAAAGGAACTTATCAAATCATACAAAATTCTGTGGAGGCAAACTCTCAAGTCTTAGAAGTGTTACCATATAGTTCTAAGGTAGAAAACTTGAATTTAGAAGCTGAGAGTGAAGTGTGTTCTCCTCTGCTTGATTGTACAGGAATTATTTGACAGTAGAAAGCCATGGAAGCTAGTAAAGGCTTTCCTTACTGGTAGACAGAATACCTCAAATTGCCTCTTATTTCTCATGGTGGGGCAGTTCAGGGCAGAAGAAGGGAATGAGAGATTTTTATTTGAAATATTTGCTGTTTGTGTTACTTTTTTATTCTGAAATTACACTCTTTTCCCACAAAGACCTCTTGGATCTTTTATCTGTTGTCACTATCCATGACTATGTTAGGTCTAGTTGGTATTTCATAATGTAGTTGGAGGGATGACAGATCAAGAAGGGCAGGACATTTGAGCTGTGTACTCAAAATAGGCTGTTCAACTCCACCTCCCATTACAACTTGGTCATCTGTTTCCTAGGTGCAACTTTGAAGTTTGATTTCAGAACTTGGTTTCTTACCAAGTCTTGAGAAGCATCCCATGTATCTATTATTCCAGGAGATACAAGAGTTGTTTGTGGATTTTCCTGTGAAGTTTTGATTGCTAAATTGTGTAACGTGGCATGAGCTGATAAAAATATGTGGCTTTGATGAGAGGAGTGCTCCTTGCCCTACTTGTTTCTCTGTTGGATACCAGCATGAGTAGTGTCAAAATGGGAGAGAAGCTAGAAGTGTATGTTGCCAAGGTGGTGTATTGATGTTGCTCACTGAAGGACACAGCAGGTGTCATATTTGACTAAGGTGTTCCTTTGTGGCAAGAACAACCTTTTAAATCAGTTCATAATGCAACACAATTTATTTTATTATTATCTTCTTTTCCTTAGAGAACTTATTTAAGTATTTTTTGGCCTCACTACCTTCTGTGTAAATTGAGGCGACTACTTTGTCATTATAGAACTTATTACAAGACATTAATTACCACTTGGGATTTGTTGAATTCCTGTGTGGGTTAACAAAATGTTCAAGATTTTAATTCGAGTTTCTTTGTGCTCATTAAACAAAAAACCCTTAAGATGCTGATACTGTGAAAAGGGACCGTTCTTATTCTGAACTACCCTGTAAAACCCACAAGATTCTCCTTGCAGACAGATATTAATGTAGCTTTTTTTTTTCCTTTGAGACCATTGTCTTGTTCTGTCCTGTGATAGCTTAACCTGAGCATGATCACCGTAACCACCTCACTGTGTTATCATGATCAGCATAATTCTTCTATATGTATTATGTGTAGTCAAGCCAAAGATGAGGATGGTTGCTTCTCAGGCCTCCAAGACGTGGTGCTTAAAATGGTTTTCAGAGAACCCAAGGGAAAAAAACCAAACCACCAAACAATCCCATAAACCCCAGAAGACTTCTTACTAGTTTATTGCCTAAGGTGACTTGCTTAGTATTACCTATCTATCTTTTGTTACCTATCTGATATATTCAAGTTCTGGCTTCATTGACCTCAGTTTCAGATAAAAGGTTTCATGGCTTCTGCTAGTTGGATTCCAAGTCAATTTTGTGATGGATGCCTAGAAATTGAAGAGCTCTTGTGTAGTGTTTTTTAAAAAATGAATAATGTGAACAATATGCTCCATGTCACTGAATATTTCTTGAAAGGCAGAGATAAAATCTAATTTCTTTGAACAGAAGTTCTTTGCCTAGACCACAGTGCCTTTTTTCAGTATCTTTCCACCTCTGCATCGAACAAGGCAAGGCTTCTTTTGTCAAATGCCTATTCTTACACAACTCTGATTCATTTTCATAGCAGATCTTTCTGTTTTGCTGGCTGAGCCAGGAGTGCAGAAAAAAAAGTACAGTTGCATGAAAGAAATTAATCATTATGCATATGCATAAACTGTCATTAAGTTTTGCATTTTTTGATTCTTTGTCTTGGTTTACCCCTTTTTTATGTCTATAGTTTCTGCAAGATTTCTTTACTTAGAGAAATAGAATACTATATAGGATGTCATCCTGACATAGGTTAAAATCTCAAACTGTGCCAGTTCACAAGATGAAGTTCAGTGGTGACATTGTCCTTTTAGGGTTACCACTGGAGAAAATTGATCTGGTGCCTTTTCATATGTTTGTAGAAGCAGTTGGGCTCCGTTTCAGCTTCTCAAGATAGTTTGCTTTGGTGTCCACAGTCTTTGAAACCTTGTCCTTTCCTGTCCTATCTGGATACTCTTCCTTTGTTCTGTGGATGGTCCACAAACTATTCTCTTATTAAGTAATCTCTGATTCAGTCTTGAAGCTCTTATAGCTTCTTACAGTTCTGTCTCTTCCCATTTTCATCTGGATATTAAATTCTACTGGGAGGAGCTTCCAGCCCTTCTAGAACCTTTGTGTATTGTACATATGCCTGTATCTGATTTCTGTGTTATTTCATCCATTCCACACGTACCTGACACAGCACTGTCCAGAAACAGCTCAATCATAATGAATGTGATAATCCTGTCGCTCGTTGTACAGTACTTAATAGTACAGAGTTGAATCTATTATTCTGTGTATCTGTCCCTTACATTTTGTGTCAGGGTAAAACACAGATAAATAGTACTTTGAATGTCAGATCTCATCAAGAGATGTCACCTGTCCTGTTCAGCATACACCTGCTGTGTATAACTGTGACATTAATTTGGCTTCACAGTTTGCAACTTGAATAACTTTTTCATTCTCGGTGCAATTTCATACTAGAAGTACTGAACTTGGAGTGCACTTTATGGCAGGTTACTCTGAAGCTTAAATTAACCATCATATAGTGTCTTATCTAAGGTTACGAATATGAAGAAATATGGTTGTTAAATTTTATTGCACAAATGATTCACCGAAGTGGTGTAGTTTAGTTTACTACATTTGTCTGAATTTCACTTAGATTTCCACAGTTGACAGTGTTCTTCTGTACTTCAGAATGATGATTAGAGGATTCCTATCAATACAGCTGTATTTACAATTTTGAGAATTGTATACAATTTCTCAGTATTTACTTAGGGGTTGTCATGACCTGATATCCCAAGCCAGCATTGGGCAGTGGGATAGATTATGCTAAGATTCAAAAATTCCCTTGGAGTAAATGAAAGCGAACGAACACCAAACAGATGATGACTTAGATTTATTAGAGCCGATGAAAACTCTTGGTCTCTTGCACCTTAGAGATGCTTAGTTGGACTGGAGCAGAGGGAAAATGGAAGAGAGGAAAAAGCAGAGAAGTAAGAGGAAAAGAAAGATACCACCATCTTAGATCCAGTAACGGTTTCACAGGCATACTCCAAGTCCTTCAGTGGTGGGTGTTCATCCTAGCAGGGTCTTCTGTGGTAAAGGCAACATGTGAACCCCAAACGTTGTGGTCCTTTTATACCCTTTTGGCTGGGGATGGGAGGAAAGGGGGTGGGGATGGTCTCTCCAAATCACAAAGGGAGGTGTGCAAAATGAGCTGAGCACAGAGGTGAGTGCTCCAGTGCAGTGTCTGCCATTGGCCTTTCTGTAGTGCTGTTGCAGTGGCTCTAAAATAAGGAAAGAGGAAATTCCCAATTCTCTCTTTTCGTTGCTAAGCCGTTCCTCCAGGCCAGCAGCTCTCCTGGAGAGCTATTAAGGGATACCAAAGCTATCACCCTGTCTGTTCAGACCAGGTATGTCATGCATTTTTTTGAGACAATAGAGTCTTTAGGCTCTCACAATAGGTGAGTGAAAGTTTCAAATTCCTGAACTGATTTTGTTTAAATGGTGATGTCTCTGGCCAAAGTGATGGGGTTGCCAGTGTCTGAAACATGGTCTAAAAGCTGGTGTGCTTCTCCATGATTCAACTCAATAGCACTTTTGTATGCAAATGCAGAGTCACGTAAACTTGGTATGCTTTAGGTTGTATTTTTCCGCCCCCCCCCCCCCCCCCCCAATTAAAAAAAAAAGTAAAAAAGTCAGACTTGCAAGATTAGGGATTTAGGTTACTTCATGTTGTGACCCATGTTATAAAGCTAGCCACTGAATGTGTACCAGGCCAGTGGTTAAAATAACTTTCCATTAATTAACCTCAGCTTGGTCAGACTAACTTTTATCAGGTAGAACGGCTAATGCAGCAGGACTTCCAGCTAAGATCAGAAGTACCAAGCATGAACTCTACTTGAAACTGCAGCCAGACATGAGAGCTACATCAGGATCAGTGTTGCAGCTTTTCACAGACTGTTACTGAAGAGCATGGCTGATGTGTAGAAAAAATGTGCTTAACTGACTGATATATATTTATTTATTTGTCTGATGTAGCTATTTTCCTTCTTGGAAGGTTAATTAAAAGTGGTTGAATAAACCAGATTGTAGCTTTTCTGCAAATCCCCTTGTACCAATGGAGCTTTTGTCCATCTGGTTTAGAGTTTTTAGTTATGTTGCTCTTCCCACACCATGTCACTGAGGCTACTGCAGTTCTCATTTTATTTAATTTTGCAAACTGTTTTGTGGTCTGATTCTGTCTGTTCCATCCTGAGGAGGAAGAATCTGGGAATGTTAGCAAACCATTTAGCTAGCTATCTGTAGTTCTTGAGCAAAATATTCTTAGTCAAGATGTCCCTTCAAGGACAGGAGTAACTACAGGATCATTTTTTATGTGGAAAAGGCACCAGCATTACTTTTTAAATGCTTAGAAGTACCAAAAGTGCAAACAAACACTCAGTGACTTGAAGGTAACTTTAGATGTACCTGTGGGACAACATGTGCTGTTTTGTATACATTACTTGTCATGGGAGTTGTCTTTGGAGAAGTGAAATATTTCTTTGAGGCAGGTAGACTGCAAATGTGTTTTTTTCACAGGAGGATAAAGTTTCATAGTTTTGACTCTGAAGAAAAGGTCTGAGTGTAGTTTCTGTGAGTGTTGAGGTGAGTTCTTTTACAAAAAAGTACTACATGAATTCTGGAACTCTGAGGACTTTTTTCCTGGCTCATTGTGAGCTAATACTAGTGCTGCACAGCTCTTAAGAGAGTCATACTTGTAATACAACAGTAATATATTTTTTGTAATAATAGGAATAGCAAAAGGGGCTACATTTCTTGTTTTCTAACACAGAATGGGAGGAAATGAAGAGGTTACAAAAACCTGGATAAGAGCTCATTTCCCCATCTTGCTGGTGCACAGTCAGACCAAAGCACTGTGTAAATATTTGTATGTGAGTCATATCTATGATGCACTCAGAATGACTTGTGCATGTTTTGCATATAGGTCCCTGCTTCTAAAAGAAACTATAATCAGTGTGTCCTTATACAGGATACAGAGAATGGAGTCAAAGCCCTCAAGAATTCCTCGAAGAATATCTGTTCAGGCTTCCAGTTCTTCACTAGGATCTAGAACATTAACTGGAAACAGTTTAGCTGGTGCATATAATGCAAGAGACTCTTCACGAAGATTAGAATCTGGATACCAGGTAATGTGTTTCGTCTCTTTCTGTAAAGTGTAAGTTAATATCTATTTTTCACCAAGAAAAACCTTAAAACCCAAACAACAAAAGAAATACAAAGAAAGGTCCCACCCAGGGCCTCGCATTTGTTAACAAATGCTCAGATTACTTGTAAAATGCACAGATTTAATAAGCAGGCCAAAGAATGCTTTCTGCAGTTTGAACTGCTGAACTGATTGTTCTGGGTTTGCCATCTTTACCTGCTTTTGTTTGTAACTATATCTTTAAAAAAGGGCAATACTGTGGATCTGCTTTGGCACTAGATGCTGCAGCATCAAATCTGGGTAGAAGGAGTTTTTTTATGAGGGGAGGTGAGGATATTGACATGTATGGAGCATTATATTTCATGGATAGTGCAGAAAGCAGAGGCACCTCTTGCAGTTTTAGATGTTGTCAGGAAGTTCTGCTGCTCTGCCGCACATCCTTTCTTTGCTGATGTCAGCATATTAATATAGCTGGGCTTCGCCGTGCAATAGACTGGACTGGGGGTAAAGGCCATTGCTGTTTCACGTCCAGCATTTTACACTACCAAATTGCTTTGGTGGGGGAGAGGGGTCGTGCTCAAGAATAAGAAGTCACATGCTGTAGGTACTTTCACTGCAAAAGTATTACGGGAAGTAGAGATTACACTGTTTCACAAATTATTTTGGCCACTTGGAAACAGATGGCTGTTTGGCTCAGTTCTGTTACTGTTTTGTTTTCTGCTTCTGTCAGCCCTTCTCACCTCAGTTTTGGACCTAGAAATGTAAGCCCATCTTAGTCTTTCAAATTGCAGAGGCTTAACTCCGATTAAATGTTGTGGGTTGATTTTTTTTTCTTTTTATATATATGTATAAAATGGTTATGAGCTTGGTCCCTGCTGACAAGCGATCTGGGACATTGTATTATATAATGACTTTTCCAGAAACAGCTTTACAAGTAATAGGGCATTAATTATTTTTAGCACAATTGCACATCTACATCTTATATTTTACCTTATTTAGCAGTCATAGTAGGTGTCCTATAGAGAGCGTCTCAGGGTAATTTTCAGGCATTATTTCTTCATGGATTTCTATACATTTTTCACTGGCTGGCTGCTCAGCAAAACCAAATCAGATAGATGAGTCTTGGCCATTGTGAGGATGGTGAGACCCTAGCCCAGGTTGTCCAGAGAGGTGGTAGATGCCCCATTCCTGGCACCATTCCAGGTCAGGTTGTTCTGGGCTCTGAGCACCCTGCTCTAGTTGCAGATGTCCCTGCGAGGGGGCGGGCTAGATGACTTTTAAAGGTGCTTTCCAACCTGAAGCATTTTGGGATTGTATGATTCTAAATAAGATTAAGTCCAGTCAAATAGGAATGGAATGGGTGGGCCTTTTCACTTTGATAATCCTTTCAAAAGCAGGTGTTAAAATAGTAAGAGCTGATTCGGTTCTAAATAATTTAAAATATTTGTTGTTTCGTGGAAAAAAAGTACAAATTTCAGTAGTGCTTTGGGTATACAGAGGAAAGAGAACTTCAAGACCTGCCTTCTTAAATACAAAGACACTTGTATAGCTAGAGATGCTCACTTGTAGTTTAACTCAAAAACTTTTAAGAGACAGAGCAGTCAGACTTTGAGTGTTTGGTTTTGATGAAAGCTTAAAAAAAAAAGGAAGGTTTCTGTCTAATGGATGTGTTCTTTTCTTTCTCCTTAATTTTTTTCTTTTCATGTAGGTATAAATTACTATGTCATACATTTTTAAGATTAGTCTGAGTAGTAGCCTCTGCTCATCTGAGGAGGCATAACAAGCAGGTTAACTGTAAACTAATCTGATGCATGTGACATAACATAGTTTCTAGGTGACTTGTAATGCAAAAAAAAAATTTATCCTGTGCTATATGATGCAACATTATTAGCCGTTTCATGAGAAATGACGTGTAAGTTTGAGTTTGGTGTTTTTTTTCATAATGGAGTGATAGGGTCAAGATGAAGGTGTAAAATCATAAATATTTCCCAGTCACATTTTTCTACTACTGAAAATAGACATCAAAACTAGGAGACATTCTGTAATGCTTTAACAATTAAATTCTGGCAAGAGATGTTAAATAAGCTGAACTGAAAGAAGAAAGCAAACTGTTTTTTTTTTTTTTTTTTTGTTTGTTTGTTTTGTTAGTTTCAAACACAGCAATTAGGTTGAGCTTTCCTGATCATCTGCTTTGTTTTACAGCCACTTTTGGGATACCCAGTATATTTTTTTTTCTTTGTATTTTGGCTTTGGGACGTGTCTCAAAGAAATGAGCACAGTTACAAAGGCTATCAAAGGTTATCTTACATCAGAATGATAGAGGATGTAGGTGCATGAACTGGCTTTCAGTGCTGTGCCAGTGTGAGTGTATTTTCTTGGATTAAGGTCTTTACTGTAGTGATCTAGACACTTAAAGTAAGATGAAATTCTCAGATCTTCAGAATTTTAACAGCTGGAGAAAATGAAAGGCAAGTATTTCAACATCATTTAAGCCTGCTACATGTGGCTTCTATTAAGAATGTTTTAAGAGAGCTTCACTTAAAGATAAAATGTTATATGGTCTTGTGCCCATGGACAGAGAATTCATATATATGAAATGAATCCTAATGAGAATTTGAATATGAGAACTTACTGGCTGCTACTGTATTTTTGATAATTTTGCTTGTGAGATGAGCATGACAATTTATTCAGCTTTTAAAATCTTAATGCTACAACTTTTAAGAAATAGTGACAGAAGTTACTGCAGTTGTAGTATTAGTAGCTCATAGAGGATGAACAAATAATCAGACTCCACTTAGCTGTAATAAAGTGACTGGATTTATGTTATTCCTATTAATTTTACTAAATTCAGCACACAACAGAATCATCTGTTAGTAGGCCCAAACCACAATTTTTTTCTTTTTTTTTTTTTTTTGGTTCTCTTTGTACCCATTCTTTTCTACGTTGAAACTGATGACCATGACAAGACATGTGACTTGCTTTAGTGGTCATAAAGCCACTATTGCTCTGGCATTTTTTGCTGTCATGGAGATTATTATTCTATGTGTGTGGGTTTTACATAAGACTTGAAAGTTAGGTCCTTTATTCTGCCCTGTTTATGAAGTATCTAAGTTGTAAGTATCTAAGTGCCTCAGAAGCCTTTCATTGCTTCAGTTTTTTATTGTCCACAGTCAAATGAGGGGACAGATAAATTATTTTTCAGAAATATCAGCTCATTTAAAAAAAAAACAGACTTTCCTTTTGCTTCTGGTTCTCTCTTAAGCCTGTTTAATTTCTTCTTGGGTATCCCTTGATGTTTCTCATGAGAGGTTTCCAGATTTCATAGTACCTCCTGTTCCTTGTATTTTCAATATTTGGATGAGATACTGAGTTCATTTTGAGTTGCAGGTTGCAAATGATAAGCATGTTGTTCTTCAGGAATCCAGTGTATTGAATAGTTCCAGTAGAGACTGGGGAATTGGAGAAAGAGACACCCATGACACTCCTTGGAAGCTCACAACATCCTCTCCAACTCGCTACTCAGGGACACTTGATCATCCACATTCTGGAAGATTTTTGGGAAGTGGAAGCAGATTGGTGAGAGTTGTTAATGTGTAATACTTCTAAAAAAAAAATATTGCTAACAAAACCCCCTGAAACTTAGGGTTTTACCTCAGCCTTCCCAACCAGAAAAGCTGCTTTGGCGGAGGCTTATTGTAACATTTCTAGATAAGTAGATCTTATGAAGGCAAAGATGGAAGGAAAGCAAGAATATAGTGGTGTTAATAAATTATTCAGAGAATGGAAATAATAATAATGTTTATTAGTTTTACTGATAGTTAAGAAATTAGTTTGAAGTGAGACTGGCTCTGCAAGTTTCCATTTAAAAAGAAAAAAGGAGGTGATTAGAATCTCATAGACCGATATTGTTCATGCTTCACTTGTTCCATCAGGTGGCTCCTCAGGGTGTGTTTTTTGGATGGTGCCAGTTTTATGTTAACACAAAACTCTTGATTTTTGGAGACCTGCTTTAGAAAACTTAATTGTGGAGGAGTAGTTCATAGTCTGACTGTGCTTGCAGCACATGCTTACAGTATACTGTGAAGGAAAATGGAGATTAAACTGTCACCAGATGGGGATCCAAGGTTCAGGCCTTAACAACTTGTCTTAACTAAGCTCCAGAATGTGCCTATGTAACTCCAAAAGTAAAGTAATTAGCTTCTTTGACATGTGTATGCTCTGTGTAGTGACAGTAAAACACTTCTAATTGCAGTAGAAATAATAAGATGGGAAAATCAGAAAATTCTGAGGATGTTTGGGTGAAGGTAGTAACAAGTGAAAATTCTGGTCACTTTGAAACTGAGAAATGTGTGGGTACTTAAGAGTGCTAACCTTAAATAGATGTTTGTTTTCTTACTATGACTTAAAGGTGGAGACACTTTGATATAAGTAAGGGGGAGGGAGAAACTTGTGGGGATGCTGGCTTTCGGGGTAAGTCATGGTACCACTGCATACACTTTAAATGCAAGCAGTCTGTGGTTTTAAGTGGCCTACATATCTAAATAAGTTGGTGTAGAGTTTTCAAAATCATACTTTTATTTTTCCCATTAGGGTTGATTATTCTCTTAAATTCTAATGCAAGTGAACATTGCAGCAGACGCTAAAAATTCTACTTAGCAGATAGCAAATGATTAAAACACTAGTTAAATGTTAAACAGCTGACCCATCTGAGAAATCAACCTACCTTTGTACTTGGTTTATGATGTTAGTTTGTCTCCCCATCTGTCTCTTATGATGGGATAAGAGAAGTAATTCCTAAGAGTAAAAAGTAGTAGCATAAACTTAGTGAAAAAGGGAACTAAAGATTAATCACAGCTTTACCTTCTGCTCCAGTTAGGTTGATCCTTAAAGGACCGTGTTTTTAGATACTTTCTGGGAGTACAAACAGCTCAGTTAAGGTATTTTGAGCTCAAGTTTTTGTATCAGGAAAAAAAAAATCAAAAAGAAAATGAATGCCCAGTCTGCAAATAATCAGACTAAGTGCTTTATAGTTGTTTTTTTATTTTTGTAGTACTAGTTTCTGAAAACTTTTGGTTTCTTTACTCTGCATTGCACTTGAACTTAATGTAACTAAAATGTATCTGGTCTAAGCAGCTTACTAGGGGTTAGAGCTGACTCCTTAGCTAAGTATATTTTGTCAGTAAAATACGCTGTATTAGTTAAACTGTTAAATAAAACAATGTTTTGGTCATTTCTAGGCAGCAAAATTGTATTTGTTTGGAGATCTATACAGCTGCATATGATCATATTTCTATAGTATTTTACAAGCCAGGAATATCTTTTTCCCCTCTAAGCCACATGTATGTGTAAAGGAAAAATAATGCTGATTGTCATAGAAGCTGGCTTCTGTTTGTAGGATTGTCTTCAGTAAATCTAGGAATACTGATCAGGGGCACAAGTCCTGTATTATTTTAAAAAACAAGGCTTTGCATCTTAAGGTTACTCTTTACTATTTTTGTGAGTCTTGTATTATGTATACTTTTGTTCAGTGTAAGTATATCTGAAATACTGTCTGTAATTTTTTTTTCCTATTTTGTTTTCAATGTTATTTCAGTCTACATCATCTTCCTCTCATTTTACATCTGGGTGTTACGGTGAGTCTGAGAGAACTCAGGGAGCATATTCAAGACTGCATAGCCAGCAGCGAGATAGTGATTCAAAGAGACCTAAGCTGTCTTGCACATCTACCTCTTCTGTGAGAAGTAATGGCTTGACTGCCTTTACAGGTGAGAGGCTGATTACTTGAGCTGAGTTACACGAGAATTGTCTGAATAGGAAGACTGGGTTTTATAAAGTTTTAAAGGACTTGCTTTGAAATGTTGTGCTTTTATTACACTTAAATAGTACAAACCTATGCAAAACAGAAGACGTGCTGACACTAACAGCAGTATCCAAAGTGCTGAGAATGCTGTTAACAGGGTCTTTTGAAAAAATTAATTCTACTCATGTAATTTCAAAAATTATTCCCTATATTTATTCCATCTGTAGTAAAGCTGAACTTCATGGCTCAAATGTCTTAAGTAGTTAACATTTCAAGGAAAGAATGAGTGCAGCTGCTGTTATTTCATGAGTCAAATTATGCTGGTGAAGCTGTGTGTGCCAGGGATAGCTGAAAGGAAATCTTTACCTTACTTAGCTCTGTGTTCCAGGAAGCACAGTGTCACGGGTGTTGTTAGAGGATGGAAAAGAAAGAATTCTTCATTAGCAGGGGCCTGAACTCATTCTATAGGCCAAACAAATAGAAATGTTGTATAGTGGGAGCTCTTTTAATGAGAAACTGAGATTTTCATTAAAGCTGAGTAAGTATGAGATACTTGGATAAATGTAAGTGAAGCAATATGCTAATAAAAGTCTAAAGGCCATAAAATAATGGTCAAAAACTTAGGCTGAAAGTAGAACATTTTGAAACAGACCAGTAGATCATATTACCGTTGTGAGAATGGATCAGTGTTTTTGTCTGTGTCCTTATGGAACCATACAGTCATCCGAATAAAAGTTGATAAATTCTTGCTCAGAACCCAACATTGTCAATGCTTTCTTACTTTTTATTAATAAAATGGCCACCATTTACATTTTTCATTTGATGTGGGACTGTCTTTGCATTTCTAGATTGATTGGGCATCATGCTGTGACATGATTTAACCCCGGCTGGCAGCTAAGCACTACCCATGTCCTTGCTCACTCCCCCTGCCGGGACAGGGGAGAGAATCAAGAAGAGTAAAAGAAAACTTGTGGGTAGAAATAAAGGCAGCCTAATAGAGAAGCAGTAGTAAAACAAGGACTTCATTAATTGCTTCCCATCAGCAGGCAGGCATGTGGCTGTCTCCAGGAAAGCAGAGATTCAGCACTTAATCGGGACTTGGGAAGACAAATGTCGTCACATTGAATGTCCCACTCTTCCTCCTTCTTTCCCCAGCTTTATATGCTGAGCATGATGTCATATGGTCTGGAATGTTGCTTTGGTTGCTTGGGGTCAGCTGTCCTAGCTGTGCCCTCTGTGTCTTGTGGACCACTAGCCTGCTTGTTGGTGGGGTGGTGTGAGAGGCAGAAAGGCCTGGACTCTATATAAGCACTGCTAAGCAGTAACTAAAACATCCCTGTTATCAACACGCATTCCAGCATAAATATAAAACACAGCCACATAGCAGCTACTATGAAGAAAATTAACTCCATCCCAGCCAAAACCAGCACAATGCTTGAATTTGGATTTATAAGTTACTGGTAAAACAAAATTGAGGTGAATTTTTCAGAGCCATTGAAGGACACTTTTTTTTGGAACAAGAATTCTGTTTACAGCTGCAGTATGTGCATTTTACTATGTAGTTGTTGGAGCTGTTTGAAAAAAAAACCCAGGATCCCTTTTTAAACTGAAGTATTTACTCTGCAATATGAGCAAGAACAGTATTAGTCATTGTTCTTGAAGTTATGTCTAAGCTGCATTTAAGGTTTCCTGTCTTTTGGGAACATTTATTTTAGAAGCATTTAAGAAGCTTCATTAGAACGGCAGCATTTACTAAGTCTCGCACTGCTCTTTTGCTGTGGTTGTGAAGCCTATTTAATAACTAGCTGCCATTAGAAAACAAGAGGCTATTTCTCTTCCTGCTCTGGTCCTGTATCAGTGTTAATGGGTCTGACTCTTCCCAAAAATATTATTACTTTTTTCCAGTTTAGTTTTCAGAACTAACGCAGTACAAGATTAAATAAGTGCCAGCATCAGCAGAGTGCTGCTTTATTCTTGACTTTGTTGGCAACTGGTCATTTGATCAGCGTAGTGGTATTGTTAAACTTGTCCTTAATATGGTGTAACCAGAATGAGTGCCTAAGTACTAGCTTTCATAGATTTTTTTTTTTTTAATTATTACAAAAACAGGGCATTTATTTACTTTTTTCTTTCTAGATTCTTCTTGGAGGTACAGTAGGATTCCTAGGTCTTCATCAGTGATGCTAGGCTCCCTTGGAACTGAGCTGGTGAGAGAGCGAAGAGAGTTAGAAAGAAGAGCAGATCTGTCTGTTAATAACCTGGTGGATCACAGCTACAGAAACAGTGACTTTTCATCTTCAACATGTATGTATTGTACAACTGAAAGCTTGTAAACCCATAGGTTGCATGCCTGTTAGTTTCTTCACATGTTCTTTTAATATCTTCTTCAAAACACAGAGCCTTAAGATCGATTCAGTGTTAAGGTATCCCTTTAAATAAAGTTGGTTGGCCATTTTCTATGTGCTGGCTAAACTATCAAAGCCTATATGAATGATCTAGCTGGTAGATGCAGTCAGCGATAAGAAAAAGGTATTGGTGTTTACTGTTGGAACAGCACCGTAAGAGCTTTGTATTTAGATGTGGGAAAAGAAATAATGCTAATTTGTATGAGGAAAGGCTTTTCATGAAGGTGCCTGTACTCTCTCTTTCCTTTTGGGTTCTTGAGTGGTTATTAGGGAAACATTGAAAAGAAAAATGAAAAAGCACATACTTTACATGAGGCAAGATTTGTTCCATGGTAACTGCTAGGACTAGAACGGACTTCTGTGCTGTCATTTTTACTTTCTGTTCAGAGTGTTGTGGCCTTTTGGAGCTGTCAAGAGAGAAGCTTGTCATCAGTCCTCCTGTGTCACTTTTTTGCAGATGCATTAATGGTATTTAATAGTGCAGAAGTTCAAGAAAGAATAAAAAAATACCATATTTACAAGCATAGAAAATGAGCAGAAAAGATAAAACGTAGTTCCAGATTTCAGCTTGCTGTCTTGCCTTACCAGAAGGGTATGGTTTAATGTTACTGTATACTACATTTATTTGGTAAGTGGACAGTTGGAGTTTACCTGGTAGTAGAGCCTAATGGGAGAAACGGATGGGTGGGCAGCATTACTTTGTACTGGCCTTGCTGCATTTTGAGCAGTAGTGCCACTGTTCAGGGCTATTAAAAACAGCTCCCAACTGTGTTCCCTGCTGTGCACTTGAAACCATATGGCAGATGTTTGGCATCTGTGCAGATGGTTTTTCAGTTAAAATCAGATGCATAAACCTCAGCTTCAACAATAAATGGTGATTGCAATGCAGAACCTGTTAAAAAAAACCCCAAAGAACAAAAGAAAAAGCCCGCCAAAACTTAACATAAAAGATTTCAATTTCAGGCTAGATAGAGAAAGCTTCTGCCTCCTATCTTAGTCTGCCTATGCTTGTTAAGTAGATAAAATACTCAAGTAGCTTCCTCTATGAAGTTAGCTGTCTTCAGCTGCTTCTTTCTTCACCCTTTTCCCCTCCCCATCTCCCCCAGATCTAGGCACTTGAGAATGGAGCTGATACTAGCGTTTTCAGCTGTTTCATGTGATGTTAACTACAGTTCTGCTACAGCAGAAGTCTCAAGGTATTGAAGTACTTGCACAGTATTTACAGAAAATATGCTTTGAAGAATCACGGGCTGGTTCGGATTGGAAGAGACCTTTAAAGATCTAGTCCATACCCACTTGCAGTGAGCAGGGACATCAACTTGAGCAGGTTGTTCAGAGCCCAAAACAACCTCACCTGGAGTGGTTCCAGGGATGGGGCCACTACCACCTTTCTTGAACTGGGGAGCCCAGAACTGGACACAATACACCAGGTGTGGCCTCAGAAGGGCAGAGTAGAGGCAGAGGAGGAGCTCCCTTGACTTGCTGGCCATGCTGTTCTTAAAGCATCCCAGAATATGATTTGCCTTCTTGGCCACAAGGGCACATTGCAGGCTCACACTGAACTTGTTCACCAGTACTCTTAGGTCCTTCTTTGTAGAGCTGCTTTCCAGCAGGTCAGCCTCTAACCTGTACTGGTGCAAGACCCTACACTTGCTCTTGTTGCATTTTATGAGGTTGTCCTCTGCCCAACTCTCCAGCCTGTCCAGGTCTACTGAATTACAGCACAACCTGATAGGGTGTCAGTCACTCCTTCCAGATTTGTCATCAGCAAGCTTGCTGAGGGTACACTCTGTTCCTGAATCCAAGTCCTTGATGAATATGTTGAACATCACTGGGCTCTGTCATTCACCTAGTTCTCAACCCACCTCACTGTCTGCTTATTTAACCCATACTTGCTAAGCTTACCTGACTGGTCACAGCATCATAGAACGCTGTCAGATTTTTCCCTTCCTGAATCCAAGCTGACAATTCCTGCTGATCTTTTTCTCCACATGCTTAAAGATGACCTGCAGAATGAGTTGTTCCATCATCTTTTCAGGGGTGGAGGTGAGGCTGACTGGCCTCTAGTTTTCTGGGGCCCAAATAGGTGTCCCCAGAGCCTTCTCTTCTCCAGGCTGAACAGCCCTGACTTTCTCAGCCTGGCCTCACAGCAGAGGGCTTCCAGCCCACCCATCACTGCTGTGGCCTCCTCTGGCCCTGCTTCAACAGGTCCATATGTCTCCTGTGCTGAGGACTGTAGAGCTGGCCCTAGCACTGCAGATGAGGTCTCAGCAGAGTGGACCAGAGGGGCATAATCCCCTCCCTTGACCATCTGGCCCCTGGGAAGCACTGGGTGATACACACTTAAAAAGCAGGGTAAAAGTACAGGTAGTCAAGGTAATTGGGAGGGCAGATGACATTACTGATCAGAATGGCTAACGTGCTTAAGCCAGTTGCATAGCTGAATGTGTGAACTAACATGGTTGCATTTCTTTGATAAAAGCAATTGCTAGATAACCCTTTTGGGCTGGAGCTGTTGTGGTGGTTTGGCCCTGGTTGGGGTGTTTCTAGGATATTCTTTTTATTTTTGAATTGCTGTATTAAAGCATTGTAGTAAGATTGCATCTAATTTAGATACCTTTAAGGAGTGTTTGTAACTGCAGATCTGGATGTTCTTACGAGAAGAAATAAAAGGCAGCTTGTTGGACATGGGGAATATACATGGCTGTATCCATGTATTTGTTTTGGGTGCTTTGGTGTCCCTGTGTTGCTGAAGTTTTGGTTAAGCTGCCTTTCCAAGTCTACAGACAGAATTGGACCTTCAAGTTATAAATAGTACTGTATATGGTTTGGTTTTAATCCAGATGCTGTTCTTGCATAACTTCTGATAGTATTCACATAAAAGCAAGCAAGTCATATCTTGAAAATCTGAAGATTTTGGGGGTGCTAGGTTCCAAAAGGATTTACCAGACTGGAACCACACTAGGTTTCAGTTTAGAATTAAAATTCTAGTAAGTAAATTTAAGCTTAATGTTATTCTGGAATCTACCTGCCAAATTGGAAGCAGTTGAGTGTAAGGGTCATAAAATCCTGAACTTCTGTGTTTATACTATAGTGTCATGCATCTGGAATGTAACAATCGGAGCATATTTTGTCATAATATTTTCTTCTCTTTTTCTGCAATAGATCTTCAAGACAGGCCTGCCTCTTCATATGCAGAAGGAGCAAGACCAAAAGAGAATTCATTAAGCACTTTGAGGCTGAATGCATCCATGAACCATCAGTTGCCTTCTGATCAGCAGCCATCTTATTTCAACAGAGACTCTAACATGAGCTCTTCAAGATTCAGCTATTCTTCAAGACAAAGGAGAAATGAATTGGAATCTCCTCAGAGGAGCATGCAGACAGCATTTTCTCTAACTGCCGTTAGAGATGCAACTTCTTCCTCAAGTGGTTCTGAAAGGGTTTTATCTTCTCAGAGGTCATTGAATGAGCCTGCAGCTGACAGCGAAGGGAGGCGCACAACCAGACAGCTGCTGTCTCGTTTAGCATCTAGTATGTCATCTACATTTTTCTCACGAAGATCTAGCCAAGACTCATTGCATACAAGATCATTGGGCTCTGAAGACTCAACAGTGGTCCCAAGAAGTCAAGCTTCTACTCTGTCAAATAGTGGATCTGCAATTCCGGAAGTTCCAGGACTTCAGACATCTGAAGCTTCTCAGGGATTTAGTTTTCTGAGACGGAGATGGGGCTTATCAGGAGTTTCACAAAGTCATAACTCTGATTCAGATGGGGAAAGTTATAGACCAGACTCTGAAAGTAGGAGCACAGGATCCTGGTTATCATCATCTCTGCGAAACCGATGTACTCCTCTGTTTTCCAGAAGAAGAAGAGAAGGAAGAGATGAATCCGCAAGGATCTCTACCTCTGATACAACTGCTAGATCACAACATATATTCAGAAGAAGAGAGTCAGGTGAGGAGACCTCTCCTGAAGCATCAGATAGCACTCCTCGGGCTTCTATTAGCAGACCACCAACACCTGCAGTATCTGGTATTCCTGCAGCTACTGCCTCCACACCAGATTCAGCCCACAGTAGGAGAAGTTCTGGAATTCTGCCTGGTTCTCTCTTTCGCTTTGCAGTGCCTCCAACATTAGGAAGCAATCTTTCTGACAATCTTATGATAACTGTAGATATTATTCCTTCTGGCTGGAATCAGTCTGATGGACAGGAAAGTGGCAAGTCTAAAATACCACCTTCAAGAGATCCAGAAAGGCTCCAGAAAATTAAAGAGAGGTAAAGTGGCATGTTCTTTTGAGATAAAAATGTACCTGACTTAACATGGGAGGCTTTTTCTGTCACCATGTTGTTAGAAGGGAGCTTTCCCTTAGAGAAGGTAGCAATGTAGTCTGCTGTCACCTGTGTTCTCACTGTTGCCTTCTGAGAAATTTGTTTTAATCCTCATAGGTGAACAATTTGATGAATGGAATTGTCATTATCAGAAGTCTTACATGAAATGTGTCACAGCTATTGTTACTATTCCTTCCCATTCAGCCTGCTTTTAGAAGATTCTGAAGATGAAGAGGGTGACTTATGCAGAATCTGTCAGATGTCCTCTGTAACTTCTGACAACCTTTTAATAGAGCCATGCAAATGCACTGGAAGTCTGCAGTATGTCCACCAGGAGTGCATGAAAAAATGGCTGCAATCCAAGATTAATTCAGGTAAAGCAGACTCTAGGCTAAGGTAGACTTTAGGTACTTTGGAAAGGCTTATCAGGAGGGTTACTCTTACTAATACCAAGGTATTTATTTGTAAAACAAGCAGTTTTTCGAGCTTATTGAGTCTCTGTGCAGCTTCTCTTGAGAGTATTTCCAAGAACTGTGTTGTCATTCACAGAATTAGATTTCTGGGATTGCCTACCCAGGTATTAGTCAAAAATCTTAACACAGCAGAAGTGTAGCTTTAGAGCTACTCCCTTGTTTTGAATGAGTTTGTTCCCTACACTTCCTTGTGCATATGGTTCCAGTTTTTAAGGCTTTTGTAGCCAGGCTCATTGTAGTGGATGGTAGGAATTTGAAAATCTGAAAATGTTTTTTCTGTTTTAACTAAAAGATGCCCACTCCTGTTGAAAGCAGTTTAAACTACTTCAAAAACAGTACTTCAGAGTGCAGTTTTAAGACTTAAAAAATAGGTGGCTTGGTAGAAGACATGAAGATCACAGAATGACAGAATGATAGGGGTTGGAAGGGACTTGTGGAGATCATCTAGTCGAGACCCCCTGCCAGAGCAGGTTCACATAGAGCAGGTTGCACAGGATGACATCTGGATGGGTTTGAAATGACTCCAGAGATGAAGGCTCCACCAACTCTCTGGGCAGCCTGTACCAGTGCTCTACCAGCCTTTAAAGGCATTCCTTCTCATGTTTAGGTGGAACTTCCTGTATTTACATTTGTGCCTGTTACCTCTTCTCCTGTCCCTGGGCACCGCTGAAACAGGGCTGGCCCCATGCTTGTGACATGCACCCATTAAGTATTTATAAGCTTTGATAAGATCCTCCCTCAGTCTTCTCTAGGCTAAAAAGACCCAAGTCTCTCAGCCTTTCTTCATAAATGAGATGTTCTAGTCTCCTAATCATCTTCGTAGCCTTTTGCTGCACCTTCTCAAGCAGTTCCCTCTCCTTAAACGAGGGAGGCCCAGAACTGGACGGTGCTGCAGGTGTGGCCTCACCAGGGCAGTGTACTCCATATCGACCCCTGGGGAACACACCTTGTTACGGACCTCCAGCTAGACTTGTGCCACTGATCACAGCCGATTTTCAGTCCACCCCAGTGGACTACAGAATGCTTTTTACAAATAGAAAGTGCTAGCATCTGCTTAGGTTTTTACTTGGAGAACCTGTGGCACAGTAGGGATGTATTAGAAACCTCAGTCTGTAGGAGAAATTAATTTCAAGTGTTTATGTAAGTCATAAATCCACTATAAACTTGCTTTGTTCATGTTGGGGCTTATGGAGCAGCTTGTTTTCAAGACGAAGTGTTATTCTGGCAGTCACTGTAAGCTATTTCAGTGTATTTATTACTGTTTCTGTGTATGTTTGGATTACAGTGTAGAATTCAAATTGTACAAGCAGCAATTTTATGTCAGACTTTCAGTAAGAGGCGTATGGTACCTAGAATGAACGCGAGGCAAAATATGTGTAGCTGGATAGAAAATAAACATTCTGTAGCATTTACATTCTGACAGCAGCAGGTAGTGCGTTTGTAATAGAGGCTTTCTTGCTTTGCCATGTAAAGCCAAGGGCTAGTTACAGTTTGTACTGCTTGTATAATTGTGCCCTATTTTATAGATCGTTGCAACTTGACACTGACTTTTCTCATGCCCCTCCCCACCAGGTTCTTCTCTGGAAGCAGTAACAACTTGTGAACTGTGCAAGGAGAAGTTGCATCTGAATCTGGAAGACTTTGACATTCATGAACTCTATAGGGCACATGCAAATGAACAAGTTAGTATATTTTGCCTAATTTGGTAAGTGTTTTAGTGCTGAGAAGGTGCTCTTCTTTAGAGAAGGAAAAATGCGTCTCCTTTTCAGAAGGACTGTTATGCACATAATGTCAGCATGGAACAGATTTTTCTTCTCAGTATTCAGACAAATTCTATCTTCCTGCTGTGCTTCCTATAGCTGAGCTTTCAGTAAGTGTAATATATCTCTTTATCCTTTTCTTAGTCATTTTGCTTTGCAGTTCAGTGCACTGACATAGGTGCAGTGGGAATATGTGGTCGGTTGAAACATAAAACTACCGTAGAATACTACTGCAATTAGATTGAATTTCACATTAAGTTAGGAGCTGTCTTGGCTTTTAGCTGGTTTTTAACACACTTAAGCAGTTGTTGTAAGCATAAACCATTAAAAACTTCGGTTTCATACCTAGTGATAGAAACTAACCTCTTTTCTAACAGGTTCCTGCTACTCCTTCAAGTCATTTCCTAAATGAAAAATAAGTAAAGGCCCATTAGTATTATAAAAAAGTTATTATCTTGGAGCTACTGGACTGTGTAGTATTTAAAAACTAGTAAATTTACAACAAAAAGTTGGCATTATTTTAATAAACATTTTTCAGAGGGTTTTCCTTATTATCTGGGTTGTAGTCTGTAGAACAGAGAAAGTATTTCCTTTCAATTTCAGAGGTAGACAAATTTCATTAGTCTAAGTGACACCATTTTGGTTTACCTCTAATTTTATTTAGAGTGAATTCTTATCCTAATACTTCAGTTGCTGTCATTTGGGCCAGACTCTGAAAAGTCTTCCTTGAGGGTGTTGTCATCTTGTGTTTTAGTACTGCCGATAGGAAAAAATTTCAAAGCTCTTATTTCTAAAGAATTGACTCTAAATGATTAGTTCAGCAGTAGCATTTTGAAAGTTTTCCTTTGTCTTAGCAAAAATAATTTCTCAAAGTATTTAAAATATCATAAAGTTTTTAGACTGTTTCCCTTTATGTTGAATTTCCACGAAGGGTTGGGACCATCTGAGAAAGAACCAGCAAAGTTTGTTGGTTTTGTTTCCCCCACTCTGATTCTCAGATACCTTCCTGTGAACCAATCATGCTGACTGGGATTTTATTTGTAGAACTCCTATTTATATTCAAGGATAAAGTGTTAGATCTGGAGTGGGTTGGAAGAACCAGAACTATAAATAGTTTTTCAGTAATTAAAGTTTTCTGGCATATTATTTCTCCAATTCTCTTAAAACAACTGAAAATCAAATATGTATAATTTCTCAGTAAAATTTAATTCTTGTTCTACTTCTTGAATAATATACACAGACATATTGCCAAATATTGTTCTGAATGTTTCTTTTTATCTCTTTTAAAGGCAGACTATGAATTTATCAGCTCCGGTCTCTACCTTGTAGTGTTGTTACACTTGTGTGAGCAGCGCTTTTCTGATATGCTAGGAACTGCAAGTGAGGCCAGCACACGTGTTAGGGTAAGTATGCACTGATTTTTGTGGCAGGTACAGGAGCTAGATACCTAAGAAGCTTGCTTATTTAACAAATCTAGGTTTAGATGATCTGAGTTTGTCAATGCAGTTTGCTTTGAAACTGAAGGTTCTAGGTTATTGCAGTCACTGTGGTGCAAAACCACTTTTGTCAAGGTTATTAGTATTTCATTGCTTTGCATGTGTTGTCATGATTATTGTGAATTCATGCAAAACTGAAAGGTTCACCTCCCACTGTACAAAACACACAGTTGAGAATGTTGTATTATCTTACTTGATTCATTTTTTGCGTTATGCCAGTCAACATTGCAAAGGTCTAGACCTTGCAATGCTTATCTGTGGACTTGTGCCTAAGTACATACTCGAATATAACCTTCTGAAACTGACAAGCTATAGTATGATTTTTCTGGCATTAGTCAAAACTCCTACTAGTTGTATTTGACTGGATACTTGTCACTTAAATGACTTGGCTTAGAAATGCAATAAGAGATCATCATACAGTTATTTCTGCAATGACTCATTCACAAATCCTGTGTTCTACACATTTATTGCATCCTAAATAATGAGTCAGTGCTCTTCATCAACTGAATTCCTGAAAAGCTGTTTTTTTTTGTATGTTTTCCTTTTTAATTGCATATGAAGAATTAAAATATTAACCTTGTCCAATGCACATTGTAATGGTTGCTAGCAGGTACCAGGCCTTTCAAGTAGAGGCAGGACTGTGCTCTAATGTCTTACTATACTAGAACAGAGCTCCTCTTCTCTGTACACATTAACGTTCAACTTGTATTCCATGAACAACAAATGAAATGCCTAGTTTTCTCTGTTACAAGTGTAGGGGCATAGAAGATGTAATCTAATAGTACCCAGCATCCAGTACAGGCTCTTAGCAGAAATAAGATGTTCTTACTGTTCTCTCATCAGAGGCAGCATGACACTCTTGTGTGACACTCAACTGCATTTTAGACCTGTGGGAGCACCCATGGATGTTCAGCTCCCAGCATACCACTGAGCTAAGGCAACCCTAGCCTTGTATTCTTGTGTGATTTTGCTGTGTCTCAGCTTCTCGACTATCAGTGAAATTGTCACTGACAAAAACACCTACTTGACTGACACTTTCAGAGTTGTTTAAGAAACTTGTATTCTAGGGATTTTGGCTTTGGGTTTTGATACCATGTGCTTTCAATAGTAAATAGCCTACTAGTAGACCTGCTCTTAAACTTTTTATTTGCAGTTAAGTGTATTTATGCATTTTCTATTAACCTCATTTAGTCAGAAGGCTCTGTTTTGCCATATTAATAGTGAGGTAAATGAAATGCATCCAACTAATGCAGTCCTTACAGATTGTGTTTCTCTGCATTAGAACTTCTGGGAACAGTTTTGTAAAACTGGCAGGTTTTTATGTGTGCTGCTTTCAAAGTTAATGTGTCTTACAGACTGTAGAACATGAAGATGATGCCACTAACTGCTGCCAGAAACGTTTGACAGAGTGGAAGCTGAAATAACTGCAATAGCAATTTGAAGTCTATTATGTGGGGATTTATATTAAATTTTGCATTGACTTTTTGTAAGTTGGGCAAATGGGTTAGGATAACAGACACCAGTGATGAAGCTTTGGGATTTATAAAGTAAAGAAAAAGTGAAGAAAACTTTGCTAACTTGTTGCAAATTTCTGCAGATAACTTTGCAACTTTTAAACTACTTTCTCTTTGCCTTGTTTCTAGTTTATTAACCTTGCAAGAACTCTTCAGGCACATATGGAAGATATTGAAAGTAGGTGCTTCCCCTCTTCCCCTCCCCTCCCATTAGATTACTTCAAAGTTAACTGAGTACAATCCTCCTTGCCAAGATTCATAATACTGAACTTAATTACTGAAAATCTGACTTTACCCAGCAGTGCTTTTTCCATTTATCAGTAGAATTATTCGGAGGGGGATCTAGTTTTAATTGTCCATGATGAATTTTTCAACAGCAGAGTTGTTCAGACCACAGAAGTATTTTGTGCAAGTGAGAAAAAGAGTTCTCACTAGTTACAGTTTGGTTATTGTAATTGTAGTAGCATGTAATGATGGAATTGGTAATGACCTTCCGTTTGTAGCCTTTCACATGAGCTCTAGCAGAAAAGAAACGTAAAGTTGAATTTCACTGGGCTTAAGTAGCTGCACTTCTCCTGCCACTTTGCCTTCTTCCCTTTCTTTTTATGTCCTCTCCTCCCCTTTCTTTTTTTCTATCCATACCTGCACTATTTTTGGTTGTGTGTATTCCTCGATCAGACATAATCCACTTCAGGAATGAAATTTAACAGCTGCCAATTCTGGCAAAGGACTAGCCTGCTTTTTACCTAATAGCTTCTGCGGTTGTGGTTAAGTTTGAAATTATGTGCTGACTTCTGGTAAATATATTCTAAACCTGAATTTATTTCTAGGCATGATCAACAGGTAGTAGAAGTGTAGTTATCTACCTTTTCTTTGCGTTCTGGTGTACATGCGAATGTCAGCATTCAGGGTTTGAATTTTCAGTGCATAGGGTGTATTTGAAGTGTATGATAAGGAATGTGGGGTGGGGTGGGGTATGAATTTTAGTTCAAGAAGGAGATTTCCACACTTAAAGCAGACAAAGGTGGACTTGAGTTCAGATTTTATTCATACTCTATTACTTCTTGGAGTAAAAATCTTAATGAGTGTCATTTTACACAGTAATCTATACTTGATTCAGGTGTTACCAAACTTGTGGGTGAGGAATTCTGAGTTGTAAATGTGTTATTGATGCTACTTCAGTTAGGTTTTTCTTCTAAGAACTGGAGAAATGAGGAGACAGACCTCACTGTGTTAGAGGTGTATAAACTTTGACTGCAGAATCTGATTAAGAGGACAGATGAAATTCCTGTTGTGGAGAAGCCAACACTTTCTAAGCCTGGTGTACATGTGTGTACTGACTTTTAATCACAGTTGACAAGTGTGTGTTTGTCTTTTAATTCACCTTGCAACAACAAAATCCTGCACACGTGGGCTTTATGTTCATTTTGAATATGCTGAAAAAATGGAAGTGGAGAGGAGCTGCTTTCAATTGGGCTTCACTTAATTGCATTAAGCAACATATATAACAAATTCTTATTAGGAGTCTGTTTGGATTGTTTAGACTGCTGAATCTTTCTAGATATCGTAGTGTGCAGGTTGATAACTTCGAGTAATTTCTTTCCTTTGGGTGCTGCTGTCATGGATTGAATATGTTCTCCTCTGACTACTGTTGGAATTAGCCACTGTAAACACTAAAAGTTTTAACAAAAGTTGAATCTCTGGCATAATTAAATTTTTCTTCCTTTCATTTTGAGAAAGGACAGCAGGAGGTCATCATGTCTTGTAGAGTTGAATTTTGATTTGAAGATGCTGTATTTTTCAGACATGAGCTGTATTCAGAAATTAAGTCATGTAGTCACACAAGGTTTGGGTGGGTATTGCAGTCTGCTATTTAATATTAGAAAATTACTGTTATTTCCACTACTCATCTGAAAGTGTTCTAATTTCACAGGCACTTGTCAAAGTTTCTGATTATGTTGTGTTGTTCCAACAGCCTCTGAGGATGATTCTGAAGACTGATGCTGGTATAACTTCTCATACTGCAAGAGACAAATGGAGTTGCTACAGAAATGCTGGACTGGCAAGAACAACATCAACATGCATTTGGTTTTTTTCCTCTCCTTAGTAAAAAGTGCATTGAATATTACTGTAGTTTTTGAAGCATTGTTGAATTCAAAGTCACAACTGCTGCACAGTGGAACTCAGTGGACTTGAGAGCTACTCAGCATGTGCAAGGATTAGACAAATGTAAAGCAACATCCCTTTTTAAATGGTGAGGATGATGTGCTTTATTTTGGAAGACATGAGATTTTGAATATTTAAGGAAGTTATATCTCCCTTTGTTTCCTTCTTACTGTAGTCAGATTTCTGGTTTTGTCGATGGAGTTTTGCTCCTCTACACGGGCACTCAGTGGTTATAGTGGGTTTCAGGGGGAGGGAGGGCAGGGAGGGAGGGGGATGTCCATGTACTTAAATAGGTTTTGTTTGGGTTTTTTTAAATGCCTCTGTTGTCACATCATATTACTGATTGCTTCCAGTGTTAGCAAATGAGCAGGAGGATGAGCAAAATACTGTAGGGATGGTTTGGGTTTTGGTTTATTTGAAGATGATTATTTAACTCAAAAAGCAATAAGAACTTGCAGTGGTCTTCTAATACTTAGTGATGGCTTTTTTATGTCCTGGTTTTGAAATTGGAGATTATATTTGATATTATGTGGCTGTTCCATTATGGGATATCGCAGGTGTAAACTCTTGCATTTCAGCATTCCTAGCAGATATGCAACTTGATTAAGACCTAAGTTGTTTAGTTTAATCAGACTTTTTTAGATCCCTCCTTCATTGTTCAAAGCACTGGTTATCAATGTGTTTTCTAGTGTTGTCACTTCTTTATAAATAAAGACAATAGAGGTATACATCTTTACTGGTATTGTCCATTTTGTTTAAAAAAAAGTTACCTACCAGAACTTAGATTTGGAAACTATAGAAAGCTGTAGTCTGTGGTATATCTTTACTAATGTTTGTAAATTCTTATGCAGATATTTAAGGTTGTTTCTGACCATTTTGGATTGAAAAGCTTTATATGAATGGTGGTACAATAAATTGTCATACATGTATTGGAATTGTATTTGCTGTAAATATTTGTTAGCTTTTTGAATTGCTACAGTGGCAATGTGTCTGCAAAGTGCAGTGTGTTGAAATACCTAGAGTTTAGTAATTTTACAGTATGTAAAACTAACTTGTGCAAAAGAAAGGATGTGCCTTAATAGCTGAGATGAACTTGTGATTTTTAGCATTACATGAAACAGCCTGTCATCTGTAAAACTAGGAGAAAAAAAAAAAGGAACACCAAGGAAATAGCACAATTTCTGTGCTCATTCTGGTAACTTGGGTATTCCAGTGCCAACAGTCAGAACTATTGTTCCAGCAATTAGTTGAAATACAGCTGTCTTTCAGGCATTCATTTGAGAAGTGAAGGTCCAGGCATACATGAAAATGTTTCTAACTCATTTCCAAAGAAAGTGAATTCAGGTTTATAATAAACGTTAAATGTTTAATCGTCTTTGAGTTAGTTGGTATAGCTTCATAAAGTGAAGTGAAGTCCAGGGAAGCAGGCAGTGTTTTATATGTGCTCAGTTAGAAGCATGATCTGTGGTAGCCTAATAAATTGATGGAGGAGATAGAAACTTCCCCCCCCATCCTTGTAACATACAGGATTCTGTGGAGGTATGTAGTTCTAAGTAGCTGCAGTTCAGGGTATTAATTCAGTTCAGGTGAATTGGCACTTTGTTGTTTTGCAGTCATGTTGAGCTCAGTGTGAATGAAGGAGTAGCATGGGGGAATGTTGTGGTGGCACTGGTGAAGAGCAGGGGGTCTGAATACAACAGCTGGGAAAAATGCTGCTGCTTCCCCTGAGGAGAGCTCTGACTTGCAACCCAGACCCCATCCTGGCTATAGGATGGTGAAAGTTGAGCGCAGCCAGGATTTGCTGTCTTCCATATACCTGTCCATGTGAGTATGTGTGCAAGCCCTTGGGAGTCTGTGTAAGTGTCTTTGTGTGAGCACAGAGCACACGTGTTCACTCAAGCGTCTGATGCAAGCATGGATTTCTCTTGTCTGACGATGCTATTTCATGCCTGCATCATGTTCCCTGATCATTCTTTCAGCACTCAGTGGGGGCACTGCGCTCCTCTGGTGTCCTGCAGTCTCATTATTACCTCCCTGTTTGCTTTTTTGTGTGTCATGTACTATTGTTGCTCCTCTGTGCACACCAGAATCTTCTGGTTGCTGTGAGGATTCCCCGTCTACCCTTCAAACTGTTCAGGGCCCTCCAGCATGACAAGCCACCATAGGTGGCACAGGGACAGCAACGAGGCAAGCTGGTGTATTTTGGGGCCCCAGCAGATGACTGCACAGCCCTGGAGCATCCTCACCCTGCACAGCACCACCTCTACTCCTTGCCACCAAGCACCTTGCTGCCAGCAGTACGTAACGGATGGGCTCTCCTACCCCTGGGCGGTGTGAGCAGCTCATCGCCTTTGGCAGCCTAATTTGCCTCCTTAAAACCAGGCCAACCTGTCACCTAGTTTTAATACTGACCTTGAGGTCACAGAGCCTGGAACATCCCTCTGGCAAGTTGAGGGCGGCTGTCCCAGCTCTGTCCCCTCCACGTGTGGCTTGATGCAGAGCCTGGTCCAGCGTGAGCAGCCCTGCACAGGCCTGCGCCGCGCCTTGGGCTGGAGCGGCGTCGCGTCCGGTACTGCAGTCCCTCGCTTGCTCAGTGCTGCCACCCGGTGTTTAAGGTTCGGCACTGCAGGTCACCGAAGTGTGCCGCCTCGTCCCTACTCAGTGCTGCTACCCGCTGCTTAATTAGCGGTCCTGCAGTTCGGTAGCAGCGTGTAACCCCGTTAGAGTTAGGGGGTTAAGGGAGTTAGGGAGGTGTAATTATTAGAGCTAAGGATAGGCCCGTTAGATTTAAGGGTTGGGGCTCTGCCATGAGGGTTAGAGTTTCTTGCTGTGTCCATGCACTGTGGACATTTCAGCTGAAGTGAAGCAATTTCTTTCCAAAGTACAAAAAAAAAACATATACAGTAAGAGAAAAACTTTTGGTTTGTTCTCCATTCAATCCCAGTCCACATCCACTGCAAATGCTTGAATTGCAATTAATCATGTCAGGCACTTTTAAACTTTCAGAGGAGTTATTTATTATTACTATTGTATCAGCATGACAATTAGCACTTTGCTAATAAAGCCTCTCAGTAACAGTAATCGATCTAGCCTCATGACCTACCTTCAAGGAAAGGAAGATTTTTAAAGATGGAAAATTGGGCCCCAGCAAGATGAAGTGATGATGGCCAGACTGGGGAAGCCTGTGGCAGGGCCCCATGCAAAACACAACTCTCCTGGGAAGGGAGACAGCCCTTAACTACAAAAACCTGAACTTCCCTTTGCATGCTCAGATTTGTTTCTCTGTTGAAAAACCAAATGAATTTTTAACAGCAAATACACTCTGATATGATTTCTAGCCTGATTTTGGAAGCAGCTGACAGATCATTTTGCAGTAAAAGAATCATAGAACTGTTGAGGTTGTAAAGACCTTTGAGATCACCAAGTCTCAGTGCTCACCAAAGCTCACACTTCCACCACTACTACTAAGCTGCTACTGCTAGTATATTGCGAGATGCTGAGATGCTTGGGTAACTGTCTACGTTGATAAAAACACGTGAAATATTCTAGCATAGAGCAACTTACAGCTCAGGGTTGGGTCCAGTGAGGCACATTACTGGGGTGCAAAGCAGCAGGGACACCTTGTTGGTTTGTCCTGGAAGCAACGGGGTCTGTATGCAGCCAGCACAGGGGCTGCAGCCTCCTCCTGGCTGCAAAGCAGTGCCTGGTCATACAGACACATCTTTAGGTATGTATAGAAAAGTGGAAATCCCTGTGTCAAATCAGAGACAGGATGCATACTGTTAAAAAAACCAAGTCCATTTAGGCTTTTAGTGAGATGGAGCTCTTTACTTTCTAGAAAATGTTCTACAAGGGCCAGACTAAGTAGCCAGATTTCAGAATCTTGGCCCTGACATCAGTAGTACAAAGGGCTCATCCCCTGTGTCTCTGCTGATGTTGGCTGGGCATGGGAGGTTGCAGCTGAACTCCACTTTGTTGCCTGCCAGTTTCCTTCTTTCAAAGCTACACGCCTCTATGACTGCATCAGCTCCATACCTACCCCAGCTTTTCTGGTGCAGTTGGTCCGAACTCTAGGATTCAACCACAATCATACTCAAGTTGTTGCTGAAGATGATCCTCCCATCCTTTTTGCTGCTGCACTCAGGCTGGCAGAGAGCCTCCTGCAGCTGCTGCCGCAGTCCTGGTGGGGCTGTGCTGAGGAAGTTTTTTGTCCCTGTCAGGAAATCCATCATGAGGCTTCCAACTGGGTCCCCCTCAATAAAGCACTCGGTGATATCCCATCCCGATGGGAACTCGTAAGCACGATATTCAATACCCAGTCTCTTTAAAATCTCTGTGATGCCGTTGGAGGTGATGTAGTGGCCATTGTCAGTGGAAGGCAAGCAGTGTCTGTACTTCTTCCATAAGCTGGCCCATCCGCTACTGTCTGCCAGAGCAGGAGAGAAGGTTACTTTTGCAAAAATCAAGGCAGTCAGACACCAACTAATGCAACTACTAAATGAGTCTGAAATACTCCTTCACTGCTGGTCCAGACATTTCCAGAAGCAGGAGAAGAGTTTTCCCTTTACTTGAGTCCACTTACATATGTTTGTGCCTGAAGTTTAAAACTCTGATGGCCCTCAGCCTTCCTTCCAAAACTCTCCTGCTTAAAGGAAACTCCAAAGAGAGGGTCTCTAACATAGGATTTGTCCAGTTGGAAGAGAGCACTCAGAGTACACCAACTCACTAAGGCTGCACATGACTCTTGCTTGTTTCATGTCCCTTTGCTAGAGAAGTGCAGGCGTTTTTATACACTGGACCCAATTTTAAGTGCACACCAAAGGATACATACCTGAAAAAGCCAATCCCAGCTAGCAAGGGAAACATCCTACTGGCAATGTGAGAGGGAGTTTTAATGGCAAACATGGAGAAGTGTGCTTCATCCACTGCACCATGAGCCAGGGATTCATGAAAGGCACATTGAGAAAAACATTCCTTTTAAAAAATAAGTTTTAATAGTGTAAGTGACTCTTTTTCCTGTCCTGCCATAAAGCCCACAGCCCTTGTCAGCACCCATTGTCCTGCTGAGGTCTGCAGAGAGAAGAGCTCAAAGACAGGTCCTCCCAAAGCTTAGTTTGTGTTTTTGCACTGCTCATTTCACCAGGAAGAAGGACTAACCCTATTCATGAACAGCCACACTTCCCTCTATCCAGTAATTTCACAGCAGATCTCTTTGAAGTATGGAGCAATTAATCCATACTTCAAATATGTCCATCATAACCAAGGAAGCTGGAGCACAAAGGCTAGAACTAAGTGGTCCTATCAGACATTATGCTCCAAGAAGCTAAGACTGCATGCTCCCTATGAAATACAGCATTTGTTTTATTTAATTATTATAGCATAAGTGCTACTGAAATCCCAAGACAAATATTTGCATCTCTCAAACTTCAGAGCTCTTCAAAACACTAGCAATTAAGTGAAAAATATAAGGTGCCTCTTACCTGACAAAATTATGATCAGGAGTTTACCATGATGGTCGAGGCAGCTGTGGAAAAACTTGATAGTATTTGGTATATCCTCCACACGGTACAGCATCTGGAAGTGACAGAGTTGCACACAGCTCTAAGTCCTCTTCCACAGCACAATGGCCCTTCAAAGGCTTAAACCCTTTCTCCACAGACTTGTTTTAAATCACTTCCCACTTCTTTCCCAGCCTCTCCTGACTCAGCACACATCTTTAGGGATGCCCCACAGGAGTGAGCATCACCAGCTCTTCTCTGGCACCAACAGCCTGGGATCAAATCCACAGACCTTCTGCTCAGCCTTGGCCACCAGTCAGATGCTGACCTGCTCTTCAAGCCCAGTGCAGTTTTGTGGTTGGAAAATGTGGGCAGAGGTGAGCCCCTGGTTTCTGTGGATGGTCCTTACCTCTAGGAGCATTTCTTGGACATGTCTGGCCTGTGGGCAGGCTGGACCTCTTCTAGACACTTGGGAATTTGCACTAGGACAAAGCAGGGCTCATTTCAAATACTACCCCTGGGACTTGTGCTTAGTCCTTGATCCAGCCTCCAAACCCTAAAATGCTTTCTGGTTGTGAACTCAGCTCTTGTTAAATGAAAACAAAATTAAATACAAGAAAATTAAATAAAAGCCAGTAAAGTAAGAAAAGAACAGATTTCTTTACTTTTTTTCCCCACAAAATGTAATTGACACAGCTGTGTAATTTCTGACCCCTGACATAGGTGTTCGTTCACTGACTTTTTCCTTGAGTACCATGCAAATGACTATGATAAGGCAAGAAATTCAAGCTTTTTTTTTCCAGCAGCAAAGCATAATTGTGACCTCTGATGGCCTGAGATTCGTCCTATTTTATTACTCACTAGTATTAAATACCCACAGTTAAACCAGTACAAATCAGAGACCAGAACTTGGGTGGCTAGGAAATGAGGTTTGGTGTTTGTAGAGCTGCTGCAGAAATTATTGCTGATCTCTGGTGCCCACAACTTCATGCATACAGCAGAAATGAAGAGAGTAGCTAAAGCTAACTTTCCTGTATTAAAGCAGTGCTCCATTACCTGGATCATATGGATGAAGTCAAACTTCTTATGTGTGCCTTTCTCTTTCACCTGCTGTTCATACTTGGAGGAAGTCATCTGGTGCCAAATAAAAGAGACATTCTGGAGGTCTGGAGCTTGATTCACCAACTCTGTTTTAAAAAGTAGAATGAAAACATGAATTTCACAGACCAGCAGAAAACCTCATGGTTCAACTTGATGGTTCTTGCTATACCCCAGGCAGGCAGGTACAGCCTTACCTTTGTAAGCTGCCACGTGCTGTGGGTTGGGCTCTACAATTTCATTGTCAATAGGGACCCCTGGGTGTGCAGCCTGCAGTATCCTGATCATTTTCAAATCCTGCTCACCTATTCAATAAACACAAATGCATTACAAAGGATGTCTGTGCATCTACTACTCTGCTGCCAGGAAATCTTCCAGGTAGAAATGAGGCACTCTCTACCTTGTGACATTTAACCAATCTTACCACGACATCTCACTGCCGGAGGTTATAGATATTTGTAGGTAAGACTGAAAACAAGGAAAAGATAAGCAACAGCACAGAAACCTGTTAATGGTAATGCTCTGGGTCATGGGACAGACAGGGCAAAACTATTAGATATCAATATTCTAAAAAACCCCAAACCATGAAGCACTAGTTCTCAACAAAATCACAACGTTTGCCTGGGGGCATGGAGAGAATCAGCACAGTTGTGCAACTTCAGCATGCCACAGGGTGGCCTATTCCTTTGGCACAGCCCTAGGGAGGGGATGGCTGCTCTGCTGCTGGTGTGACGTGGTTTAGAGACCTAGGGACCTGCATGACATGAGGAAAACCCACTGACATACAGTTCTCTGGGTCTTCTCTCTTTGGGAACCAGACACATGGTCTCAGCTCTGGGCATCTGCTAACTAGTTAATATCTTGGAGCTGCAAAGAGAAACTTCTATGTTTGTGTGTAGGTACCCCACAAATTTAGCTCTTGATGCTCCTCTGTTGCTGTCAAAGATCTAGAGGGGCAAGTGGCAACCTATCCTTCTGTCCTTGGAAGTTCCCAGCCTCTTCCCAAATGACGGAAGTCATCCTTGTTTCTTTCAGAAAGGCCACAGTCCACCAAGTGTACAAAATCCATCTGGTGCCTCTGGGACTATGCAAATAAACAGCAGACGTGACCACCTTGGGTGGACCTTTCTGAGACTTCTGTCATATCTGATGGTTGGGCCTAAAAATAGTCCTGTTCTTGCAAATGTCAGACCCAGAGGGATTGATACAAGATACTGCATCTCCCCCAGCCTTTCAGCTGATGTACCAGCTATCAGAAAAGTCACCATCATTGGCAGGTGTTGCAGTAAACAGAATTTAAGAAGGGAAATACCAGCCACGCCAGCACTACACAGACATACAAGGAAGGATGAGTCTTTTGAAATTGGAGAAAAAAAATATCCCAGATCCTTGAGTGGCAGAGGTGCAGGGCTGGCCAAAGGTGCAAGGAAAGAGGCTGCTGCTGCATCCATTGAAGGTAGATGTATGGACCAATATTGCTGACAGGAAGGAAGCAAGCAGCTGAATCACTTCAGAGAGTCCCAGGTGGCAGTTAGGATGTGCCTGGCATGGGGATCACCAGCAATCAGAAGTGCTGATGTGGGCTCCCTGCAGCCTCAGGGAAGGGTTTTGCTTCCTTGTGTCCTGGAGCCACTTATGGTGGCAAATTGGTGTACCAACAGCAACTGTGTATCTTAAAAGATGTTCAGGTTTTTCTTTTCACTCCATTCCTGTAAAATGCCCTAATCCAGTCTGGGGTGACTGTAAAAACAAGTAGTAAAATACAATGCTTCAGAGCAGAAATTTCTCTGCTCCAGCTTGCCCTGCCAGCAACAACCCTTCAGCACTAACCACAGCAAGGTACTCCAGAAACCATAGTGGAACCCCTCTACAAAGAGCAACCCACCCTGGCTCTAACTGGGAGGTTACAGCCAGGATATTTCAACCAGCTACAGGAAACTGTGGTGAATCAGAAAATGCCAACAGTCTCTTAAGATGTGGAGTTAGTCACTAATCCCCATTAATATTTTTGTCAACTAACTAATTCAGGGAGCTCTCTGAAATCAGAGTCCAAGTCTGGAAAGGTCAGGGATCAGATATAACCTTTTGCTCAATGCCATCCTAACTGACTCCTCTGCCTGGCAGCAGCCATGGGTAAGCTGAGGGGTACATGTCTGTACCCCTGCATCCCTGTTTTGTCTTCTGGAGGCACAGTTATGCAGCAAATATTGGAAATTTTAGAGTTTTTACTTTTCCATTAAAACACCTTCTAAAGAGGGAACAAGGAAAAATGAGGAAGATGCAAAAAGGTAATTTTCTTTTTTTTTTTTAAGTCAGAATTTGGGTTTTATACTACTTAATGAAAATAGAGTGTAATTGAGAACGGGGTGATTTCTTCCTGCTTGCTTTCTCATATGCTCCAACATAGTCCCCATTGGGGAAAACAGTTCAGTGCTATTTTACTCAAGAGCAAAAAAATAGTGATAAAATTATGTTCACTTAAAACTATTAACACTTAAAATTCAGCTGTAAATATGCTTTAAAACAAAACCAATCTCTGACAAATCAAACTGTCCCTTCTTCTCTCCACTTTTTATTTTCTCCCGGTTTCCCTAGTAGCAAATGTGGATGGTTCACCTGTTTTATTTTAACCACAAATGCATTTAGCATAGCATTAAAACTATTATTTCAAAAGATGGATTTCCCTCTGGGAGCAAATATCATTTGTAATCAAACCCTATCTATCACTGGATAAAAGCACAGCACTTAGAAAGACACACGTCTTGAAAAAGCTGCTGCAGCCCTCTGTTTATCGTTGTGGCCAGCTGGTTTTGCAGCAACTGGAGCAGAGCATTGCCCAGCTTGGCCTCTGAGATCCCTAAAAGTGAAGTAAAAAGAGAGATCTCTTCAGGTGGGATACTCTCAGACAGAACTTTGGGTGGAATGAACTCTTGGATATCCCTTATTCTCTTCATTGAGGTTTGAAGATGCTCTTGTACCTAACCCAGAGTAGGACTCCTTGCTTTGGAACACATAAAATCAGACAGGAGTCAACAAGAGGCAGAGACTAAGCTAAAATCATCACACTTATCTCACTTCTTGTAAAGATTTGGGCAGGAGTATTCCAGAAGTGAGATGGGGGAGGAAGTGAGGGAGCATCACCTTCATCCTGGCTCCTCACCCTGTTTTGCTGTTCACTATTTCAGGCCAAGAAGACAGGTCAAGGGGTGATGGTTTTAAACTAAAAGTGGGGGAGATTTAGACTAGACAGAAGGAAGAAATCTTTTACAGTGAGAGTAGTGAGGTGCTGGCACAGCTTTCCCTGAGAGGTGGTGGATGCCCCTTCCCTGGAAACATTCAAAGCCAGGTTGGATGGAGCTCTGAGCAACCTGAAGTAGTTGAAGATGTTCCTGTACACTACAGGAGCATTGGAGCAGGTGGCCTTTAAAGATGCCTTCTAAGCCAAAGAAGTCTATGATTCTATTATTCTATTTCAACAAGAAACACTGCTAGGTACATCTGAGTAGCCATCCCTATTGCTCAAAATGTCAGTGTCACTTTCTTCCACCCATAAGGATCTCCATCCCCTACCATCAGCTCCTTACCTGTGCCGCTTCCAACTCCCAGAACATTGATGGTCGATTTTCCATTTCCAAGACTGAAATTAGAAGTACACATCACTTAACCACACTATGTCACATGGCTTCAAGCTTTAATTTTAGTATCCTGGATGCCATGCTAGCCCAGGAATTTTCATGTTTGTCCACATGAATCCCTTGGGAGCCCAGCTACATGGTGGGAGCCAGCCTTGTATTAGCAAGCTCATATTTCAAAGTATAGTAAGCATCAGGGTAGAATGTTTCTCATCCTTTGCCAGAGAGTTTCCTTCAAGCTGTGGCTGGTACCATGCAAAAAGTCCTTGGGAAACCCCAAGGAAAAGGGTTCCCTTTGAGGGTAGTAGGGCTGTGCCTGACTGGGATGGACACTGTTGGGGGACAGGTGCAAGGTGAGCCAGAGAGAAACCTCTGCACCTTCAGCAGACCTATTTAAATTTCCATTGTTGGATATAAATGCCCAGAAAAAGTAAAAAATCAGGCTCTCCAGGTGACTGGAAATCCTCTCTTTTCAACATTAATCTTGGTTTGAAATTGGGAGGAAAGGTCAGAGTCTTCAATAATTTTTATCCTAGAAAAATATATTTTGAAGAGACCAAAAAATGCTCCAATCATGTGGCTCCTAGCAGAATATCTAAACCCAGCCTGGCTTGAGAATGAGAAGCCCAGGCTCAAGGTGCCTTGCTGCTCTGACCCACTTTATGGTCTTATTCTGCTGTCAGGCAGGGACTGTGTTTCCCCCACACCATCTCAGGAAAACACCACGGCAATGATTCAAACAGAGGGGAAGGAGTAGTAAATCCTGGAGGGTATGAGCTAGTCAAGAAGCCTTAATCCTAAAGAGGGTCAAGACCCTCTGACAGACCCACAGGAAGCCATAATATTTTGCATCATTTAAAATTCACTTAAGTGTTTAAATTAAAATTTCCCCATACTAATTATTTTAAAAAATTATTATTTTATTGCTTATTATAGATGTAAATGTCCTGTAGAATAAAAATTTGTCTGCCTATTTTTTTTTCTCAATGGAGAATACAGTTTCTATAACAATCCAAAAATTACCCAGACTTGAAAGAACTTCCTTGTGGTTTGGATCTAGGCTGTTCTAAAACTATCTGCAGTCATCCAGGATTAATGTATTACATCAATACTTCACAAAACTGATTATCAATTAGTACTTAAATAATGCAAATCGACTTAGGATAGAAATAAGGAGATTTCAGGGGATTGGGAAAACCAGGAATTAGTCACCAGAAGAGAATCAGAGATGTGTTTCTATTTGGAGCAATGTGTGATGAAGTCCCAAAAGCATGCATAGGGCACGAGGGAGCTTTCTCTTGAAAAACAACAAATGAACAACAAAACCCCCAATCTTTAATCCTTGAAAAATCAGCTAATGAAAAGAGACAGACATGAAAATGAGGTCTTGATTCTTTCCTTCGCATAAGCTGAGCAGCAGCAGAGCTTATTGATTGAGGTAGGACATGTTGCGGAGTCATTAAACAGAGTAGTCTAAAGACTGCTATTAAGAGACTTAAAAGTGAAAAGCATCAGCAGTTTGTTCCTGCCCCAGCAAATCTTTAAGCATGTTTGCTGACCCTTGTATGTAGGTTGCCCTCTCAGCATAACAAATGCCTTTCCCACCCCGGAGGAAGAGCTCCTTACCTAGCCATGATGTTGTGCATTTCTTCCTTGTTGAACTCATCCATGCACTGGTGCTCTGTTGAATGATCCAAAAACGACTTAAAGGCTTCTACATACTCCTCAGCTGTGAGACTTCTCATGGAAGGGATCACATACAGCTCTTGGGGAACAAATAAAAATTGTATCTTAGTGGTTTCAAGGCAAGTGAAAGACTAAAGCACTTACCTCATGGAAGAAACCCAGCTCAACAGAAGCCAGAGGTTGGTGAAGATGGTACAAATGAGGCATGGCCCAGGAGCCATCCATACAGGTGGGCTGAGATGAACACAACTTGTTCACACTAAGGGTTTGAAAACCATTCTTAGATGCCCTTTTACATGAGCATATTTGTTAAGTGATTCATTACTACAGGTCAGCCTGAAGAAAATGTCTCCAAAATACTTAACCAGATATATAGTACTCAGTTTGCAGAAGGGAGATGACTGGAGTGCTTTTCTGGAAGACTCAGGCAAGAAGTTAATAGGGAATCACACAGCAGGTGCTGGACATGCTGGGTAGTGTAGCTGAAATTGCCAACTGTTGGCACATTTTCTGTGAGTGGTGATGCAATACAAAACCTGCAGCTCAAGCAAAAATAGTCAGCTCCGTGCTCCTCATTTCTGATTCATGCCAGCATGGGATGGCAACATACTGCTGGAGAGGTGAATTCCCTACTGGGAACTGCAGCTCGTGGTCAGAAGGGCAACTGATAGCAAAAGCTTTTCATTCAAATGTTCTCATGCTCAAACACAGCTGGCCAAGACCAAGATTTCTATCTCTGAACCAACACCCAGGGCTGCTCAAGGGGTTGCAAGTAATTATTGCAGAAACTCACCTTCCTGCTGTCTCATCCTAATGACAGTGCTGCTGCCAGGGCACAAGCTCTGGACAACTGCTCTGGCTGCTGGTCTGAAAAGTAACTATAACACTAAGACTTAGGCTTCGGAGAAGATGTCATGCAGCTGAGTACTGGCTCTGGTGTCAATCTCAGGCAGAGGGCTATGGTAGTAAGGCAGTCACAGTGCCAGACTTCAGTATGTGAGATCAGCATTGGAAAGGTAGCATTCAGCCTTTCCTCCAAAGCAAAATGAAGATGAAGGATAGGACTCAGCAAAACATCTTTTCGCCTTTGGAGGAGCTGCTGATTTGCCACTTGCTTTTAGGTGACCTTAGTAAGAGCACTCTGTGTGTCTCATACAGGGCTGTGCAATCTTATATTGAATGCCCTTGTTGCTTCCAAAAGCACATATCTTTGGCAGCTGTGTTTCTGGTAGGTATGCATGGAGACTCTATGTTCAGCCCTATTGGAGGTGAAGATACCAATATCCATCCTCCACACTTTGGATGTATACACTAACCTAAACCTGAACTGTAGTCAGTTTAGCATACTTCGTCTTCCCCCCCCCCAAACAATCCCTAACTGAATAATAATTAAAACATGCCTGTAGTGATAGCAAGCTGAGGACATTTTCCATTTATTTATTTATTCTCCCAAATACCTGAATTATCATGTGCAGCTGTCAGAATCTCTGCTTCAAAATTCATGCTGGGGAATCTATTCCTGTAAGGAAAACATAGTGCTTCAGTTGTCTGAAGAACCTGCATGCTTTTTTGAAGCTGCATTGAAAATGCAGAACAAAAGGAAGATACTCCAGGACAGATTTTCCTTGCCTGGTAGTCAATGCTATTTGTTCTCTTTAAGTAAAGAAAGTCAAAACTTCTTGCTTAGCTGATCACCCATGAGCATCAGCAGTGAACTGGCCACCTGCACCAGTGCTTGCCTGAGGTGTGTTGGGAAGCTTTTCCTGCCTCTGAAGAACTGATAACCAGTCAATACACTGGAAGGCATTGACCAAATATGACACACCCTGTGAAACCTTTAACCATGAAGGGAGCAGAAGAAACGGTGAGATTAGGAAAATGCTATAGTGAGCTTCAGCATTTGAAGTGCTAAAAGATCCTGGGACATGAACTCCATTTCTGACCGGTCAAACGTTTCCAGCCATCCCATGCCAGAAGACATGCCAGGTGACCTGGATAGACTGCAGGACAAATATTCACCAGGATGGATGATGCCAAGATAACTCTTCCACCGAGGTTTTTGTCATTTCTCCCCAGGCAGGATTTCTAAGATTGATGAACACTTGTTGCTGGGAAGGTGAAATAAGGCTTAACTATTGCCAGGAACCAAATGGACTTCCTATAAAATCTGCAATACCCTGGGCTGGTGCTACCCATTCCAGGACCCTGACAGCCCATAGTAGGACTGTCAGGGAGCAGGGTGCTCATGGGCAGGAGGTCCTGCTACAGGTCCTGGCTAAGTGGAAGCTCATTGTTAGCAAGATTAAACCTTGTCCCCTCCATGAACTGAGCAGATTGCATTATGGACTGCAGGTGCAGGGCATAGAGGGAGGTCACATTGTCACTTTTAAGTTGAAGAAATCCTTAAACTCCCAATGTTTCCAGCAACACCGACTGCAAGAACATCTCATAATTTCATTACACCTAAACTAAGGCTGCTAGCAGACTAAAAGGTCTCCTCACAAAGGCTAGCTTAGCCCTCATCCTTCCCAGGACGTGGGCACAGATGCTGTTACTCCCACCTTGCACACATCCTTCTGTGACACAGGAACAGTGAGGACTGGCTGTTCCAGCTGCAGGAAAACACCTGCCCTCACTCCCCTCCAAGATCCACATACCTCTTCATCTCTGGGGTCGAGTCCGTGGTCGGGGTGGGTGTCGCGCCGGGACACGGCGGCTGGGCACGGGCCTGGGGATTAGCAAGGTGCCTGCCCCCTACGTTAGCATGTCCACCTGCCGCCCCTCGCTGCTCACCCCATCGCAACACGGGCGGTGACCCCGGCGTGCGGCCATGGCTCTGCCGGCACCTGTCAGGACAGGCAGCGTCACTGGAGCGAGAAGGCGAAACCTGAGCCCCGCGGGGAAGTAACGAGCGGCCGGGGCGGGCGATGCCCAAGGCTTGACGTCTGCGGGGCCGTCCTCATCGCAGGGGAGCTGAACTGTTCCCAAAGGGAGAAAAACAAAGAAAAAGGGACAGAATGAGACTCCGAACGTTCCAAAGCTGGGTCAAAGTGGTGGAGGGGTGTCCGCTGGCGTCACGCAGGATCGGGGGGCTATTTCCATCGGGTTTTTAATGTCTTGAACCTTGCCTCTCCCTTGTGCTCGTTGCCCTGGGTGGGACTGCATCCTTCTTGTGCTGCTGCCTGATGGGCAGACTGGTGAGATCCTCACTTTCTCCAGAGATGAGAGGGTCTTGCTGGACACCCAGAGACCTGAGTAAATGGTTTATAACATCTCCAATTCAGGGGAAAGCAGACCATAACTGCAGTACCTACCAGGGGATGCTGCAGCCCCGTGGGCAGCCTGGCACTCTCTTGACCCTGCCCAGCAAGAGGGATGGGAGCCAGGGTGATGGGCATCAAGCCCAGCCTGATCCCACTCTGCTTGATAAGCTTCAGGGGTTAGAAAGCAAGAAAACATTTCTGGGGGAGAGCTGGCCAAGTTGGAGGTGGATGAAGGTCTCCAGGGTGGGATGGCACAATGGAAGGTGCAGTGATCAGTATGACAAATACAGAAAATCATGAATGCTCCCTCAACTTGGCCTTTTCTCTTACCAAGAACTACAGCATCCATGAATTCCTCCTTTTGACCAAAATCTAATAACATGAAGCTAAAAAGGAAAGGATGTAGAGACTTTATATGACCACACAAGTTCAGTGGTGGAAAGCATGGCATTAGGATCCTCTCCACTCACTTTCCCTGAAGGCAGAACAGATTTAGTAGACAACAAATAAAACCTCCTCCCTCACTGATATCCCTCCTCCAAAACACTGCCTGCCCCACACAGCTCACTGAGACCAAGGTTCCTGTTGTCAGGTCAGGATGCTTCACCATCAGGCCATCTGTTTTGGTTTATACTAGATTTGGTTTCCAAATGGACAAAAGAATCATATAAAAAATGAGAAAAGACCAGAGTCTCTTTTCTAGCTCTAAAACTCAGATTTGACTCCTGATGACCACCCAGGCAGTGATTTTACATCAACCATTTCCATCCCTAAATATTTCCACTAGAGATGCCAGCCCCCAGACACTAACCATGAGGCTGGAGATAGCACCTGGTGTTTGTCAAGCTGAGCCCCACGTGTTGCAGCTGCAGCTAACTCATGTCCCTGGGCCACGTCTGCCTCATCCCAGCATCAGGCCCAGGCACCACTCCACCCCACCAAGCCATCGCCAGGGATGGACACCCCGTGGGTCCCATCAGAAAGCCATACCTCCCCAGAGCAACAGGAGCTGCAGAGAAACCTCCAGCATCCAGGAAGTGCACAGCCCTTGGAAACCTCCTTGTACACCCAGAGGGGGCTGATACCCCTCCCTGCTCCCTCCTCCCATATCCCCCCCAGCCCAAACAACCCACGTAGGCGCATGCCACAACTGAGCCCGCATTAGCCTACAACAACAGCCTTTGTTCCTCTGGCCTTGGAAACAACAGCACATTGTGGCCAGCTGCCTACAGGGTGGCTTTGGAGGATGTACCCCCCACATGTTGTGCTTTGGGTTGTTCTGGCAAGCTTGTGACTAAATCCGCTCCAAACTGTGTTTTCGTGCGCATTGAAAAAGCTGGGGGTTTGATCAGAGAGATGATGGTTTAAGCTAGAGCCCAGCTGCAGTGCAAGAAAAACAAAGCAGCAGTGTTTTTCCCCACACACTGTGGCTGTGGAGGTCAGTTTTGGGCTAATCCTGGAGAAACAGGTCATTGACTTGTCCCAGGGGCAAGCCTGCCCAAGGCTGGTATCATCAACGGCCCCCTCACTGCTCTACCTCCACCAGCCCACCACGACAAAACTCCAACATGCATCTCAAGGCAGGAATGTCTTAGTATTTGGAAATCAAATGTCAACGAATTTATCTTCTAAATAGTGATCAGATTTTAGGCTGACAAATGTCAGGCATCTCTAGCTCCATCTGTAATTACTGATTAAGGTCCATGTAATGTAACTTTGATTTTCTCATGAGCAGAGCTCTTCTGCAGCAATTTTTTTTTTTAAGAGGAAGTGTTTTCAACAGTTAGATATTTTCAGCTTCCTAGACAAATTTTCCAAGGTATAGCCAGCAGTTTCTGTACTCTCCTAAGTGAAATACTTGGTGCAAACATGTTCTACTGCATTAGGCAAATTCTGATAGAGAGGAAGATAACCATCAATTTTGTGTTTTGCATTCATCCTATTAAACCTTTAACAGCTCCTGGGCAGCAGTAGATTTTGGAGTTCAAGCAGCAATATTTGTTTTCACATGTGTACAGAGGGTTCTTTTCCCTATAGGAAAAAGACCATGGCTTCTGGCAAACACTGAAAAACATTACTTTGGAGAAGTAGAACCCATTCCTTCCCCAGGGGCAACAGCATCCACTGCTGCTGAGCCTAACTGCTTCAGCCATGGTTTGATTCAACCTCTCAAAACCCCCAAAATATCTAGGTCTGCATATCAATTGTTTTCCTTAACACAGCCCTTCCTGCCTTTTTATTAAAGCCTGCCTGCTGTTGCAGTTTTTCCAGACCTTTTAAGACCAGTCTTTTCAAACTATTTCACTAGAGGTTATATCTCATGTAGCTGTAATTATAGAGCTAAGGCAAGGGCTGAGAGAGAGAGTGCAACTTGACCACGTTCAGAAAAGGCTCTTTGATTTAGGGTGAAGACCAGCTTTTGGTCTACAGTCTCTCTGAAAGCAAAGGCAGGTATGGTAAAATGTGCCTTTTACTCCTGAGGAGCTCATGGGGCTTCAGCTGGAAAAAAATATGCTCAGAATTTAATTCTCCCTGTCTGTACCCATACTGCTGCTGAGAGTGTGTGCTGAGAGCACAGCATCAGCAGGATCAAACACTTCTGACAGGTACAGTGCTCCAAAATCAGGGTGTTTGCAATATGGAAATGTGGAGAACTGCCAGTGAAAGAGGTTTTGTTCTTGGCTCAGAGTCAGCTGTGCCAATAGTAAGACCATGGAAACTTGTCACTGAGAAGTTTTTCACAGTATCACTGTACATTAGAGGGTGGCAGGGACCTCCAGAGATCATCAGGTCCAACCGTCCTGCCAAAGCAGGATCACCCAGGGTAGTCCGCACAGGAATGCATCCATGTGGGTTTTGAAAGCCTCCAGAGAAGGAGCCTCCACAACCCCCCTGGGCAGCCTGTTCCAGTGCTCCGTCACCCTCGCTGTAAAGAAGTTTCTCCTCATGTTGAGGTGAAGCCTTCTATGTTCAAGCTTGCACCTGCTGTTCCTTGTCTTATTACTGTGCACCACTGCAAAGAGATCGGCCACCTCCACTTGACACCCACCCCTCAGATATTTATAGACATTGATGAGATTTTCTGGTTCAAAAGCCTGTTTAGAGGGACATGAGGGACTAAAAGGAAAAGGAGTTTCTGGTGAAAAAAGAAGTACCCTACCTGAAGTTCTCTGTCCAGCTCCAGAGTCCTCAGCACAAGAAGGACATGGAGTGAGTCCAGAGGAGGTCACAAACATCATCCAAGGGCTGAAACATCTCTGCTGTGAGGCCAGGCTGAGAGAGTTGGGGGTTGTTCAGCCTGAAGAAGAGGAGGCTCCAGGGGATACCTAATTGTGGCCTTTTAGTATTTTAAGGGGGCTTATAAGAAATATGGGGATAATCTTTTTAGCAGAGTCTGTTGTGATAGGAAAAGGGGTGATGGCTTTAAACTGAAAATGGGTAGATTTAGACAGGGTAGAAGGAAGAAATTTTTATAAAGGTGGTGAAACACTGGAACAGGTTTTTCCAGAGAGGTAGTAGATGCCCCATCCCTGGAAACAGTCAAGGTGAAATATTCAAGGTCAGGTTATACAGGATTCTGAGCAACCTGATCTAGTTAAAGATTTCCCTGCTCACTGCAAGAGGGTTGGATTTGACCTTTAGAGGTTCCAGAGCATTCTGTGGTTCTGTGATTAAGGGTGGGGTAAGGGACTCTCACAGGGCTAAGGCAGATAAGTGGGCACATCCAGGGAAGCTTGGTGCTGCTAGAGCTTTGCCTTATGTTAAGATTTCTCAGTGGTGCTAGTGTGATACACTGATGCTCCTGTGCTGCAGTAGGGGTCACCAGCCAGCCTGTAACTGGGACCAAGTAAGTGTGCAGGTGCAGGAGTTACAGCTGGGCAGGTTGGATAAACCATAGCATGTTGTAAGGTGATGCAGCCTGCTGGCAGAACCAGAGAACCATGGATGCTGAACTCCCACAAGGGCTGTGAAGAGCTCAGAGAGTAAAAAACACAACAGTAGCACTGAATTATTAATGCTACTGATTACATTTAAGTTACATCTGAAATGAAGGATCAGAATTGAAATTCTGTTTACTCATCTCCTCTTAAAACAAGGCTGAGCCCAGCCATTATGTCGTGCATGACATTGCATCACCTCCAAAGAAACGAGGCCTGAGCAGTAACAGCAGCCAAGGTACCTCAGGAGAAGCCACTCTGCCTGGCAAAAGTCTGTTATAAAACAAGAATGTTTCTTCTTATGCCATCAACAGAAATGAGAAGGCAAGTTTGCCATTTCATAGAATTATAGAATAGTTTGGCTTGGAAGGGACCTTAAAGATCATCTAGTTCCACCTCCCCCACCCCCTTCCCCCACAGGCAGGAACATCTTCCACTAGCCCAGGTTGGTCAAGGCTCTGTCCAGCCTGGCCTTGAACATTTCCAGGGAGGTGGAATCCACAACTTCCCTGGGGAACCTCAGTGTCTCACCACTCTACCCGTAAAGAATTTCTTCTTAATATCCAGTCTAAATCTCCCCTCTTCCAGCGTAAAGCCATTGCCTCTCATCTTATCACTACAAGCCCTTGTAAAAAGTCCCTCCCCAGTTTTCTTGTAGGCCCCTTTCAGGTACTGGAAGGCTGCTGTAAGGTGCCCTGGAGCCTTCTCTTCCCCAGGCTGAGCAGCCCCAGCTCTCACCATGTGTCCCCGTAGGGGAGATGCTCCAGTCCTGTGATCAACTTTGTGGCCTCCCCTGGACCTGCTCCAGCAGTTCAATGTCCTTCTTGTCTTGTGGGCCACAGAACTGGAAGCAATACTCCAGGCAGGGCTCTCACGAGAGCAGCGTAGAGGGGGAGAATCACCTCCCTCTACTTGCTGGTCACACTTCTTTGGATGCAGCCCAGCAGATGGATTTTCAGTGTTTCTGGATGAACAGAGCAAGCAAAGAGTGGAAGAGTAGGTACAAGTCCAGTGGAGGTGTATATACCTTTCACAGAAGCTTTGAATGATCTGTGAATCTTTTTGGTTTGTCCTGTTCTTAAAAAGAATATCTTTAGCAAAATTATCCTTTTTCTTTTCTTTTTTTCTTTTTTTTTTAAGTTGGATTAATAGTTCCTTTCTGGTCATGCAAGTTCTCAAGCTATTCTCAAGCTCTGGTATTTATACCAGGCAGCAAACATCCTGGTTGTTCCTTTTGGAGCCTGGCAGCTGGTTCATTTTGGAGCCCAGCAGCCGTCCGCTGCTGCAAGGGCTTTGGCCATTAGGCGAGCAGAGATGAAGGAAATAACTGAAAAGACTGAAAACTGACTGAAGAATATTTACAAAGAACTGAATCCAAAGAAATACGTCAAATCAAGCAACTGTGACTGAGCCCAGCACTTCCGACGCCAGTTTAGCCACGTGCTTATCTGTCATTTAGCAGATTGCACCAAGAGGGAGAGGACAGAACGTCCCAAGGAAAGGGAGTACACATTTATGTTACCGAAAGCCACTAGATGGGGATGCAAGGACACCTTTCTGATCTTTTCTCTGTGCTTGGGATGGCCTTCCCTGCTAACGGGAGTTGTTGTCTTTGCTCTTTCTTTTCAGGAGCTGACAGAGGTCAGTTTGAAATTTATCACTCGCTGACTTTTCATCCTGTACGAATCAGGCCTAAGGCAACAGTTCCAATGTAATTACTCCTTGCAGAATATTATTCTCTGCATCAGGACTTGGCAGAAGGGAGAATGGAGGACTTGGCTTTCAGTTTGCGGATTAGTCTCCTTTTATAGGCTGTGGAAAGGAAAAGTACTTTGGATTGAACACAGTGGGCGAAAAAAGGGTATTCAGCAACCTGGTAATCTCTGAAAATGGCCATACTTTGGAGCAGTTACTGCGGGAAAAGAAGCCAGGAGATTTTCCTCAGGCTCGATAGTCAAATCTCTGGGCAAGTTTTTTTTTTCCTCCTCCTTTGAAATCTGTAGTTCTCCTATGAATAAGAGAGACAAAATCAGACTGACTGGCTTGGCAGTGGTGTAGGCAGGATCTCTAGGGCAGGGGAGGGGGGTAAGGAGTGAGGAGGGCTCCAGCTGTGCATCGATTTTTTGGCTCAGACCTCTCTCCACCTTGGGCTTGTGGAGTGAGCACCCAATCATACTGTTTTACCTTAAATATTGAGCTATTTGGTGTTACTAGTTCCCAGCTCCTGGCGTCAGGTGAATGTGAAAAAAAAAAACCCTCTCCTAGCAAATTTTTAACAGTAAAATTGAAGCTTCTGGGCTATGGTGGGGTACTCAAAATGAACTCCATAGGTCAAAACAGAGAATACACTTTGAAAGAAGTCCCAGAATTGGTTCATTTAAAAGCGATTTCATAAAAACTTTCAGTGACTGGCAAGAAGGGAGAGAGGGGGAGTCAGAAAGTCTTGGGCAGAGTAAGCAGCTCAGATGTGGAGCCTGAGAAAAATGGTTAGGCCCTGAAGGAAAAAATAATCTCACATTATAATGATGAATTCAGAAAGCTATGAGACCCATTCAAGTATTTAAGTGGTTACATGTCTGTCTTGCTCTATATGCTTAAAGCACAGAGAGCTAATGCCATCAGTTCCTACCAATCCACGTTTTTTAAGGAGTGGGTGCCAGGGGCGAGGGGATTGCTTTGTTTTAAATTGCATCGCCATGAATTGCTACAACCTGATGGTTACATTTTGTTAGAAACAAACAGAGATGCAATGGCTTTTCCCGGGTGAGAGGTTGGAAGGGCTGCCGGGGCAAAGTCTGCAGGACATAGTGTTCACAGCAGTGGCCATTCCCCTGAACTCCCTGGCTGTCAGACACCGCAGGCAGCTGCTGTGAGACAGTGCCTCAGATACTGCCTGCAGCTCCTGCTGTTTCCAACAGCTCAGGCAGGTACTGCAGCCTCTGTCTATTTTTCTGTTATTTCTTTCCCCCCACCCCCACCCCAACCTGCTTAGTAGTCTCCTCATGGTGGCAACAAAATATCTGTTTTCCAGGAAACCATTTTAGCTTTATGGATTAGCCATGGTAGGCACTTGCAGACCCCCATAAAGCACGTTAACACGCTCTCTGGTGTGTTACTAACTCGACTGAAAAATTGATCGAAACTGATAGAGTTACAGGGCCCTCAGCCCCTTTACAATCTGCTCTCATGCTGCTTGGCTCTTACAGAGGCAGCAGAGTCAAACCTGGTGAGAACTCTTGCCTGGAGAATACACCTTCATCCTGTCCCTGGCTTCACATCGTGACATGAGCCGAGCACCAAAAGCAGATAATGTGCAGGATGTACAGCCCCAGACTGCTGCTGCAATTTGGATCCCCCTGCCCTGTGCAAGTATCCCTGAAATGTGGTGGGGTGCTCTTGTAGGTTCCTGTCCTGCTGTGACATGCTCAGGGCTGGGGCACATCTTCACCCTGATGCAGGCACCACCTCACACAGCACCTGCACCCTTGCAGCAGCTGTGCATTCCCCATCCCATCAGCTCCAGCAGCAGCTCCTAGGAGAGACTGCTTAAATTAGAATCATAGAATCAACAAGGTGGGAAAAGACCTCAGAGATCAAGTCCAACCTATCACCCAGCATCTCATGACTAAGTAAACCATGGCTCCAAGAGCCACGTCCAATCCTTTTTTGAATACCTCCAGGGACGGTGACTCCACCACCTCCCTGGGCAGCACATTCCATGGCCAATTACTCTTTCTGTGAAGAACTTTCTCCTCACCTCCAGCCTAAACGTTCCTTGGCGCAGCTTGAGACTGTGTCCTCTTGTTCTGGTGCTGGTTGCCTGGGGGCAGAGACCAATCCCCACCTGGCTACAACCTCCCTTCAGGTAGTTGTAGAGACCAATAAGGTCTCCCCTGAGCCTCCTCTTCTCCAGGCTAAACAGCCCCAGCTCCCTCAGCCTCTCCTCACAGGGCTGTGCTCCAGACCTCTCCCCAGCCTCCTTGCCCTTATCTGGACATGTTCAAGTGCCTCAATATCCTTCTTAAACTGAGGAGCCAAGAACTGGACACAGCACTCAAGGTGTGGTCTAACCAGAGCAGAGCACAGGGCAGAATGACTTCCCTGCTCCTGCTGGCCACACTATTCCTGATCCAGGCCAGGATGCCATTGGCCTTCTTGGCCACCTGGGCACACTGCTGGTTCATGTTCAGCCTACAGTCAACCAGTACCCCCAGGTCCCTTTCTGCCTGGCTCCAGCCACTCCAACCCCAACCTGTAGAATTTCATGGGGTTGTTATAGCCAAAGTGCAGCACTTGGACTGGTTGAATGCCATCCTGTTGGACTCTGCCCATCTGTCCATTCTGTCAAGGTCCCTCTGGAGAGCCCTTCTACCCTCTAAATGATCAACACCTGCTCCCAACTTTTGCAGGAATGTGTAACAAATTCATTAAATGTGGGCACAGGTTTGCTGGAGAAGATGGGAGAGGAGCTATTGGTCTACTGCAAGATCTCAGCAAAGTCTTTTTTCTTTTCCCCCTTGCCTCCCAGCAGCTCTTCCTTTTGCTCACTGAGATTATCATTTCCTCGGAACAGAATCTCTGCTTTTTGAGGTATCTGTGCCTTATTACAGCCCATGATCTCCTAGTCTTTGGAAAAGCATCTGAGTGTCAGGTTAAAGGTTAAATGTAGTCTCTCCCCAAGCATCCTCTAGTGTATCAGTACTACAGAAAAGCCTCCTGTTTCTGTTTGTTATTTACAGCTTGATTTTCACTGGAGTCCCAAATGAAAATTGACCAGCACAGCCAATACCTGATTCAAAGGCTTTCCAAACAAGGAGTCAGGGGGGATACAAAGCATATTAAGATAATCAACAAGAGATCAGAAGTGAACGAGATAATGGAGGAGATAAGTCCTAAACATGCAACCAAAGCCAAAATGTTCTTCACTGCATGTTAAGCTGTGCCCTGTCTTGTATGAGACAGCCACACTGTGCTCATTGTCAAATCCAGCTCAATAAAGCTGATCAATAAGCACACAGATGAATGCAATGGCATGATATGCATGCAGGGGAAGAAGAGCTGTTGTGGAAAGGCATTGCTCATACAAGTCTCTGTGCTGCCTTCAAACCACACACTGCCAATGGGAAAAGGACAGTTAGGTTGCTCCTCAGCTCTTCACCTCCTTGGAGTCATGATACAGGTTATTGCCCTCAATGCCATTTAATTATGGCTTTGCAATTATGTCAAAATGCTATTGTGTTGGTTTATTAGACAAAGAATATGCAGCAATGACTACTGCCAGCATAGGGAGCAAATAGAGTAATTTTAGAATTGTGTATGTGTGTGTGGAGAGATATACAGGGCAGTCAAGTAAAAATAAGATTATTTCACTACAAAGATTGAGCTCAGGCAGCCTTCTGTCACCTTGCAAAATGCTGGAAGTTTACTGTTTGTAAGCTGTGTGCCACAGGAACACCTCAATGATTTTGTGTACTTCTACCTGAATATATGCAAAATTAAAAAGATCTTCTAGTAGCTCTTTGCACCCCTGCCATTCCCTCCAGCTATCAACAAGTTCTGCTGAGCTCCTCACCAAGTCCTGCACCTCAGCCAGAGGCAGCTGGGGTCATGCCCCATAATGCAGCACAGAGCAGAGCCAACCCTCTGCCACAATACTGGGGTGACTCTTGTCAATAGAGGGTTCAGGATCAGCCCCAACGTGCCTTGGAGGCAGCCCCAGTGACTTACATAGGTAAAAGTATGCAGCGTGAACTCTGAGCAACTTTAGGTACTTGATATCTTTTCAGGTGCTGATGCTATTGAAGTTATCCTTACAGCGACTGTAATTCTTATGGTATGTAAGTCCTTCATGGACAACGAGGTGATAACAGGCCCTGATGACCCTGGCTTCCTCTTTCTGTCCTTGCTCTCCCACGTGGCCATAAAATTTCATTTGCTCTTCCCCTAACCAGATTTTTAACTACTTACCCCAGAAATAGTCCAATGGCTGAGCCAGGTGACCCACAGCACCAGGCATGTGTGAGGAGTTACCGACAGACCAGCACTGAACATCTCAGCAAACTCCACGTGTCAAAAAAATTTCAAAAAAATCCCAAGAAAAGAGAAGAAAATGAAGCAGCTCCAGCATAATCTGGCTACCTCTTCTCTCTGAACTTAGCCTCACTCCACGGCTCATGCCATCAGGCTCGTCTTTGCACAGCCCCTGTCCACACTGCAGATCTCATGCTTGCCCCTGTGCAGTGGCCCTCTGCTTTAAAATTAGTGTCCCTGATCACTTCCACTCACGTACTGCCTCAGGAGTGTATCCTAAATGCATTGCTGGGGCTGCTGAAGGTAACTCCTGCAGCTTAATGTTCTTCAGAGAGTGCTGGAGGGAAGCAGAGCAGCAGGCTCTGGCACAGTCCTGTCTGCAGGATTTAGTGTGATTCCCGAGCTCTTAGCAGACCTCACCCAGAGCTATGGTTTTCATATTTTTTCCCTTCCCCTTCTTAAATAACACACAGGTGAGTGAGCTTTCCTAAAACAGTGAAGATGCTTTTGATCTTGATTACTAATATCAGCCATAGTGAGAAAATTAAAATTCAGTATTCGTTACCAACGCTATAATTATTCAGTGTTATCAAGTTGTCACCAGGCTTTTAATTATTTTTCAGTGTATGCCTAGTTTCCCACACTATGATTGCTTTAGCAACGTTAAGGTAGATCTGAGACTGTAATAGAAAACGTCCAAGTCCTTTATGATGCTGGGGATTGGAAATGACAACGTTGATAAAATTCACACCCCTCCTGTGCCACAAGCCATCATCAATATAGAGCTCCCCTGCAGCTGGCATGCTATTTAATTATGCTCTTTTGGTCCCAATAAACACTTAATAATATATTCAAAATGAGTAAACAGGACGTAACACTGACTGTGATTCTGCATCTAGTCAAAGACTGGACACAAGACTGTAAAATCTCACCACCAAGGCTTCTCAGAGGTGGACTCTGCAGTTCAAACAATGGTGTGGCACTCGAAGAGTTATGTTCATATCTGTGCACCCAAGGGTGCAGATATTCTGCAGATGTGCAGAGGTTTCACAGGTGATCAACAGCACTTATGCTAGCAGTTGTTTCCAGAGATGGTTTGTTTTAACACACCAGGCAATTTTGACTCAGCAAAAACGTTATACAGAGAAGGAAACTGTGGTTACAATGCTAGGGATGGTGCAGAAACCCTCACAAACCTAGCTAGATCCAACAAAAAGGCAATTTGCTACAATGCAGGGCAGGAAAATGGTGGGATTATTATACCTGATGAGGACCCTTGTCACTGGAGGGACCCCTGAGGAGCTCTTTCCACTGCTGTTTACTCAATAACCCTAAATCCCTGGGGGAAGATACAAAGCAGCTATTCCTCCTCTTCTCCCCTAAAACGCTGTTACTAGTCAGGGCACTCTGTCTCTGATGTGCAGGTGATGTCTGATGGACACTTGAGGCAGATCACCTCAGACTGATGGTCAAACATCACTTAGGGTCTGTCCCTGACTGCCCTTCATAGAATCACATAATCATTTGGGTTGGAAAAGACACTCTTAAGTTCATCAAGTCCCATTAACCCAGCACAGCCACGGAAAGAAAGACCTGACCAAACTACCTGCATGTGTCACCAGCTGGTGAGAGAGCAGAGAGAGTTAGCACTGGATGGAGGCATAAAGGGTGAGAGATGGTGGGAACAAAGCCAGGCTGGAAAGGCAGAGAAGTTTTGCGGGCAGCTGCTGGTGCTGTATGTAGGGAGGAGGAGCTGCCCCTGCTCACAAAGGGGGAAAATGGCCAGATTCAGCTAATCAACATGATGAGGTGGAAGAGCAAACAGGGACAGGAGAGGCACACAACGCATGCCCTGCTGTTATTTCAGGTATTGCTCAGTAGATGAAGCAACCAGCAGCAGAAAGCAGCAGGACAGTGGGATAGGGTTACCTACCTCTTTACATGTAACCTCAAAGTCCTTTGGCATATCCTTCCAACTTTCAGTCTTGGATGATTGCTTGGAATTCAGCTGGAATGCCCTCCAAGCATAAAAGCCCTTTCCAGCTGCCCTGCAGGCCCCCAGCGCTCTCCCCTGTCACTCTGGCCTTGTTGCTTCCAGCTACCAAGACCTGGAAATTCCATCCCACCTATTTCTTTGCAAGAGGCAAATGGGCAAAGCCTACTCACTAATGTACGCAAACCTGGACCATAAACCTGATGAATAGCAAAATAAGGAACTTGTGTCTGACCCTGACCTTCTTTAGACAGTGTTTGAACACCCTGAAGGAAAAGATCCCTTGAGCAAGTCTGCATCTCCTGACTGGGGTCTCCCAGTCACCACCATAATTTTCCCTTTCAGCAGGTGGAGAGGTGTGTGTGAGGTGCAAGCCATTTGCCAGGCAAATACACCACTTGGTATGATTTTCTTTCCTTCTCTCACAGGATTGTAGAATGGCTTAGGTTGGAAGGGACCTTAGACATCATTACTCCAGTCTCCCTACCATTGGCAGGGATGTCCCTCAGCAAGACTTGGCTGCTCAAGGCCTCATCCAATCCACCCTTGAACACCTCTGGGGAGGACGCATTCACAACATCCCCAGGCAGCCAATTCCAGAGTCTCACCACCCTCAGACTGAAGAACTTCTTCCTAAGATCCAGTCTAAACCTACCCTCCCTCAGCTTCAAACCATTCCCTCTTATCACTAGACAATTGCCTTCCAGTACCTGAAGGGTTCCTACAGGAAGGATGGAGAGCAATTATGGTTATGGTCAGAGTTAGGTTTAAGTTTAAGTCTTCCTGAGTACATGAATGAGAAAGGAACTGATTCCACTGCCTGAGTTAAGGTGGTGCTTGCTGGAATCCAACTCTCATGATGCTCAGCCCTTGCCCCACTCACATGGAGAAGCTGAGTGATTTCTGGGGGCTGCAGCCACAGCGAGGGCCTGATCCCTTTTCCCTCAGGATCTCAAAACAGCATAACTGTCAGTTTTACTAAGAGTGACACAGCACCTTTATAGATTAACCCAGACTCTTCACCTTACTTCTGCTGGAGGAACCACCCTAGTCGAGCACTGCTCCACTCTGGCAGTGGCAGAGGAATCATAGAATCAACCCAGTTGGAAGAGACCTCCAAGATCATCCAGTCCAACCTATCACCCAGCCCTGTCCAAGCAACTAAGTGCCTCATCCAGGCTTTTCCTGAACATCTCCAGGGACGGTGACTCCACCACCTCCCTGGGCAGCCCATTGCAATGGGCAATCACTCTCTCTGTGAAGAACTTCCTCCTAACACCCAGCCTAGACCTCCCCTGGCACAGCTTGAGACTGTGTCCCCTTGTTCTGCTGCTGGTTGCCTGGGAGAAGAGACCAACCCCCACCTGGCTACAACCTCCCTTCAGGTAGTTGTAGACAGCAATGAGGTCACCCCTGAGCCTCCTCTTCTCCAGGCTAAACCACCCCAGCTCACAGAAACCAGTTGTATATTTTTGCAGCCTAGGTCTGCTTTCAGCTGGGCAGCAAATGAACTGCTTCGGAAAGCAGGACATACTCTGCAGAAGAGATTTCACAGCAGCATCTAGGTCCATTGGTGAAAATGGTCACTTGATGAAGTAATTTGGGAGCACAGCCCTGCATCCACAGCCAGACCACGCTGACATTTTAGTTCTCTCTCAGCCATGCTGCAATAAATGGAGCTGTCAGGTCACAGTGCATCATTTTATTTTCATTCAAACACCTACTTAATATTCATCAAGCTATAGGAGGACATTTTTATGTCAGGAAAAACACGAGCGCTCTCCCAAAATGACTCAAGGGCAACAAAAATAAATTGTTTTTAAACCTGTATAAGGGATGCTGAAGTCACAAACAAGGCATAAAATAATATGGAGCTGGAAAGTCCTTTTTCCTTATTAGATTCATCAAAGTAAAACGAGGCTGGCAAGCTTGTTCTATCAAGCAAAAGGATGTGGTAAAAAAGGAAATGAAAATTCTGATCCATATTCATTGTTACAGTGTCAGCAAGGGTGAAAAAATCTCCACTTCAATTTTTTTTTAATTTGTTTGGTTTTTTTTTTTTTTTTTTTGTTTAGAAAGCTGATCTGAAGTTTTACAAGGGGGGGGGGGGGGAAATAAATCAAAGCCGATAAGGAAGCAAAAGGAAATCAAAGATAATTAATAGAAACAAAGCAAAGAGCCAAAGAGACCAGACAAAGTGTCTAATATTAAATACAATAAGAAACACAGAACATACTTGACTGCACCAAGCAGCAGCTCCAGGCACCATCAGCATTTTAACAGGGAGATTTCCAGAGCTCCCAGTGCTGGCCCAGCCAGCACTGCTGCTGTCCATAGCCCACATCTGGCAGCCACCATCCTCTGCATCTGCAGGAGGGTTTATCTCCAAACACAGAACAGATTTTTTTCTTTTCTGTTTAAACTAGGTATTAACACTGTCCTGGCAGCAGCACCTGAACAGTCACATCCACAGACCTGCTGCACATCTGGAATAAAGCCAGGCTGCTCCCCAGGGCAGAGGAGGCTCATACCTTGACAAGCAGAAGTTTAAGGTTGAAGAGGATCAGTGACTAAACAGGGGGGGTCTTAATGCTGGTCTAGGTGAGTGTGTGTATTTTCCATTTCTACAGCCTTGATAAACGAGCACATTTTCCTCTCTAGGACAATGACAGGACAAAGAAGTTTCAAGCAAGTCTTGTCTGTTGCAGCCCAGCCCTGGGATGGTACTAGTCCTGTGGCCAGCACCAAATGCCCTGGGCTCTGGAATGCAACACTGATCAATTAATTTCAAACTTCAAGGCATGTGGCTTTCCCCCCCCCACCTTTTTCCCCTAACATCCACTTCCCAGGTTTCTGTGATGAGGTGAGACAGGCAGCTTTCTGGTTTTTAGAGCTGTACTCTCCTGCCTGTCATGGAGATGGAAATAAGATGATGAAGAGTAAAAGCACTAGCATTCTATGGAAAAATGCTCCAGTTTTCATTATCTGGGAGAGCCATCCCTCATGATTTGTGAGCAGGGTTGCCAGTTCAGCCACTTGTATGATCTTTGTAAAAGGGAAATCATAGCTGCGTGCAGTGGGGATTGCAGCGGGGATCCAGCAGACTCATCTTAGACAGCAGCTCATCATTTCTACATCATGTTCTGTCAGAACATCAAAAATACTGCACAACTTTGCAAACTTGAAGAGGGAGGGGTTTTGGTGATTTTAGAGGTTTGGGGTTTTTTTGGTAACAGATGATCCATGCTGCCTGTGCAGGAGTGACAAAGGGATGGGGTTATGTGTGTGATCCCTTTGGCCTTTCTGCAGCCCTGTGAGTGCACTGAACAGATTTGTACACCTTTCCCTTACATCTGCCTTCGGTCCCGTGGGCTCATCAGCACAGATTTTTTTGTGGACAAAGCTTGATGAGACAGGGAAATGATTCCAGCCCCTACTCCTGTAGAAAATACAGAATTACTAGAGAGCATTTTTATGTAAATATAGTCTCTTCCCTCAGAAGAGGACAGTGGTTTTAACGACAAATTGAGTGAAATCTCACTTGGCATGAAGCAACTAAAAGAGCAAATATTTCCAGTTACCTCTTTGCAGTAACAGAGACTGCATTTAAAAGTAATTGCTGTGGATCTGCCTTATCATGGGAAGGAAGAGTGACAACGCGAGCACGATGTGACACATCTGCATTACAGCTTTTCATCTCAATCCAGTCTTTAACAGGCTCCATCAGCTGATTACATTCAGTACGTCAAGTGATATTTTCCGCCAGCCTCTGCTGAAGAAGCAGCAATCTCCTGGTGCTTCCCAGCAATGAGAAACCTGTCTGAATGTCATCACTGCCACCACAGAGTGCAGCCAGCAGTCTTGGGGTAGAGCTTATATAGATATACATCTCTGATGCTCTTTGCCTGAGCCCATCAGGCACAGCCCATGGCAATAGAAACCAGACCTAGAACTGGGACTGAGATAGAAAACCTCGTTTTCTCTGCTCCAGGACTGTCAGACACTGGAAGATGAAGTGTTTTGCCTAGTTAAAGAAGTGGCAGAGGGCCCTAAGAGAAAACAACAGATCGCTATGAGTTCTCTGGTGCGACCTGTCACTGCTGTGACTTTTCCTTGCAGTCCCTCAGTGCGTCTGTCGCTGGGAGAGACAGCTCAGGCAGACTGCCTGGGTTTCAGCAAATACATTTCTTACACCTCTTGAAACAAACAGTTTACCTATACAGGCTGAAACACCGTCAGTCACTGGTGCTCAAGCTGGGCTACAACCTCCACCAGTTCTACATAGTGTATATTGGAAGAAAAAACCTTGTGCAGAGAAATTTCTTCCCCAAAGTTCTTCTTTGGATTGCTTATCTGAGGACAAAGCTTTTGTTCCATCAGAGGAAAGACTTAAAACATCCACTGCAAACAGGAGAAACACTGATGTCAACTGGCACTGTGGACTTTCTGCACTGTTTGTTTTTGCAAAGCAGGGAAGATGATAGGTTAAATTTCTGTTACATCCCAGCACTGAAACCATTCTGCATTTCTCAAAGCAGGGAAGGTGCTAGATTAAATCTCTGTTGCATCCCAGCACTGAAACTATTCTGTATTTCCATCCTCATGTAGGTCCCAGCTACTCCATTTAAATAAATTTGGATACACTTGGTCTACCCAATGCACACAAGGCAAGAACCTCAACCACTGTGCTGCAGAGAGCAGCAACAGATCACATTTTTCATGGTACCCTTGGATCTTTCACTGCTGTGACCCATCAGTTGATGGCATGTTCTGCTCTAATCCAATCACTGAACTAAATTGAGTAGTAATGTAGAAGGCAAAACCAAATTATGTAATTAAATCACTTAATTTGCCACATGAAGTGTTCCACAATCAATGAATTCATATTCACAAAGGGCACTAAAGGTGGAAACCTCCAAGGAAGTAACAGCTAATAACCTACAAATGATCTGATCATCTCTTAGTGAAGTCAATAGGCATCATTTACTGACTGGATTAGCTACATCCCTTCAAATACCTGATGCTGCAGCAGTGCCAGAGGAGTGGCATTGCACACAACAATTTCTGCTTAAACATGAGTTTCAGAACACAGCTAACAAAGCATAGTTGCAATGGAGAGAGAAAACATTGCATCATTCCTTGGCCTGATCCTGCTGCTGTGCAGTTTTGTGGTTACTGTGCAAAGGCAGCAAAATGGAAGCACCATTTCTGGGCTGCATCCATCCACTCAGACACTTTTGCAGAAAAAGCTACCTGATGCCTGCTTAAACGAGGTAGGGGCCAGATTACACCCACACACAAAATTACAACTGCCATCCTCCTCATCTGTAAAATCAATGCCTGGTGCTCCATTTCATCCACATAGTGTTGAAAGATTCTTCACTGCTATTATATTTGAAGAGGTTTCCCCACCCCCACCCCAATGCCATATTGGCAGGCAACAACCACAACATTTGTAACGTGCAGGTGAACTTTCATAAAGCAGAGGAGAAAATTAACATTCTTCCTTATCAGGGAAAATTGAATCTGATTTTTTTTCATTCCATCAAAACATCTCTTCACAGACAGGGTAAATCCTATAAATTGCTTTAACCCATCTATCCAGCCACAGTCTGCTCTACAGGCTATTGTAACAAAGCATGTAATCAAAGTAAATGAGCATAATTACCAACAAGTGCAAATATGGGGTTTCTGGATTTGTCTCTCAGACATTTTGTATGTGACCATTTTACCATACGTTTACATTTTAAAATAAGAATAAACTGTGTCAGATTGGGAGACAAAAGGGTGTACATTAAAAATTCATGCAGAAAGCATCCTGTAGCCATGATTGTCATTATAACTAATCAGTCAAATCTAAGCTTTTCTCCCCAGATGTAAAGGTAACCAAATCACAAAGTGTGGCCAAATAATAGCCTGTTGAAGGGCCAGTGGGGTCCCATGCTATCAGACTTCACAGCAAGACCCTCATTTCCAGGTAGGACAAGGAATGACTGTGCGCAATTCCATTTGTTCAGGTGAATTCCTCTGTTTTTTGTACTCATGTTTCTAGTCCTAGATCACATAATACATCTTATTGCAAGAGACCTCAAATATCATCCAGTTCAACCCCTCGACCCAGCACTGAAGGGTCAACACTAAACATGTCTTTAAGCACCAGGTCCACACACCACTTAAATACATCCAGGGATGGTGATTCCACCACTGTCCTGGGCACACCACTCCAATGTTTGATAACCTTTTCAGTGAGGAAATATTTCCTAGCATCCAGCCTGAACCTCCCTGGTGCAGCTTGCAACCATTTCCTCTAGTCCTGTCGCTTGACACCAAGGAGAAGAGGCTGGCCCTCTCCTTGCTCCAACCTCCCTTCAGGTAGTTGCAGAGAGTGATAATGCCTCTCTCAGCCTTCTTTTCTCCAGGTTGTACAACCCCAAGGTGTCAGAACAACCTCACATGAGCATGTACAACTTTCTTGACTCGTAACATCCCCATGTGCACAGCTGCACTGAGCAGGGGTGATTGCAACCCAGGGAGATGCCCTTCCCCACAAATGCAGCAAGACCAGGAGGAATTACCTGTGACTCTTTCTCTCCCAAGATTAACAGAAGCAGGAGACCTGTGGTGTTATGAGCCAAGTCATGTCACATCACAACAGCTTAATGGCAGGGCCAGCAGCACAAGTCATGTCAGCAGTTAAGTGACAGTAACAGAGTCACCTGTCAGGTCGTGGCTCTGGGAGCCATGCATATTGATGGCACGTAATAGTATGCACACAGATACATCTTCATAAAGATAATATAAATCAAGCCCCTGCCTCAGACAGGTGCATGTCACAGCTGTAAGATCTGGAAGTTAATTCATTTAAATTACATTTTAAACCAGACAGAACTGTAATCTGTCCTGAGGCAGGTTAATATATCAGGTATCCTGATCCATCTTTCAAAAGGTCCTGAGTTAGAACTTTTTTTTTTGCCATGTTACTGCCTCCCAATTGAAAACAAGACCTGAAATTATATTTAAATTGCATTTCTCCTTCCATTTGTAAGTGCAAATTAAGTTATATATTTAGAGGAAAAAAAAAAAAAGAAAAGTCTTTCAGGAAACCAGCTATGCCACGTTAGCAGCAAGTGCTCTGATCTCTAATAATAACTTCGTACTTATCAGGACTAATCCAAAATAGAAGTGCTCAAGCAGTTTTCCTTCTTCCCCCCAAGATAATATTTTCTTCATTTCCTGATGAAACTGGCCATGAATGTAAGTGCACTTAAGCAAAGAAAACTACGCAATAAGGTTCTTCTCTGCCACAGAAGAATACAAGCACAAGCTAATTTACAAGTCTTTAGCTGCTTTATCTTGTAGGAACTTTAACACCGCTCTGCTTCCAAAGCGAAGAAAATTACAGCCTTTGTTCTTGACTCTAGCACCTGGAGTTCAAGTGTTCAGTCACACTTCTGGTGTGGTTGCCGGAGGGGAGAGGAGTACAGCTGGGATCCAGCCCTCCCACAGTGAAAGCTCCCCACAACTTTAGGGTACTTCTGCAGGAAGAAAACGTAGTTTGATTTTACATCCCTCATCCAAAAGTGTTTAGGCACACTGAAATGCATAAACATGGTACCTGTGCATGCAAATATCCCATATCTGAGCTCAGCTGAAAAGGCTGCAGGAATGCTGTAGGTATGCAATGCTTCAATACCTCTTGGTAATTTGTTTTCTTTGGTGTCTTACTTCAGCTCCTGCTATTCTGTTTTGCTGCTGTGTGTTAAAAGAGTGTTTGAATGGAGAGAAAATGCCACAGAAAGCAGATTTCAAGAAACCCCCAAGCTGCACGTTTTACAGCTGTGGCATGGAAGTAAGAGATACCTGGAAGTGGACAAGGAAATCAAGTGTTGAAACAAAGATGACAAAATGCAGGCTTTTTCATTACCTGATTATAAACTATCCAGGCACTGCCATTTGGCAAAGTCTTCACCCTCAGATGCTTTTACTCACAATCACATGCGAGTCTTAATGGGATGCCCTAGCTGAGGAATCACTTCCTGAACAGGACCAAGGTCTCTCTCCTGTCTTTGGCAACGGCCAGCATCAGCTGAAAACCCACACAGACAAGAACTGGGAGTAATCCCTCTTCCACAGCATGACTGATTTTGGATGCTGAAAGGCAAGAATTGATTTTCAGTGCTCCCACAGGGGGCTGGCCATCCCTCCCAGCAGGATATCCAGGGCTCTTACAAACAGCAATAAATCTTGGTATCTGTCTAAACAACCAATTCCCTCTTTTGCCCTATACTGCATTCTCAGCCTCCTTGGACCCTGCAGGGTAACCAGTTCCTTGGTTTAATTTAACAGCTTAATTCAAGCCCAAATTATCAAATAAATGCAATTACATCGTGACATTTGTATCACCACGCTGTCCAAGCTGGACCAGGAGCATACACAGGGTGCATGTGTATGCCAGGAGGCACAGCACACAGCTTGCAATAGCTGCCTCCAAAGGCAGCCTTGGGAGCCTTTCCTTCTGTTGTATTTTATTGTATTAAACAAAGCCATAGAATTACAACACTTTGAGATGGAAAGGACCTGTAAAGGTCATCTAGTCCAGCCAACCCCCTTGCACTGAGCATGGACAGCCTCAACTAGACCAGGTTGCTCAGAGCCCCATACAGCCTGGCCTTAAGTATCTCCACATATGGGGCGTCTACTGCCTCTCTGAGCAACGTGTTCCAGTGTTTTACCACTCTCAGCACTGAAAATGTCTTCGTTGTGTCTAGTCTAAGTCAAACAGGTGCCCTCATTCCCTAAAGGGCTTTACTGAACTGAAGCAGCTCTGCAGCAGATCTTGTCTCTTGGCTACATGCACCCTGCACAGCCCACAGCTACACAGCCAGTTGACCAGCCCCAGTATGAACCATGGCCAGTCCCCTGGAGACCCTGCAAGGCTTTGGCCAGAAGGTGCTATAGCACAAGTGGACAAAGGCTGCATGAAGGCCACCAAACTGAAGCACAACACTAGCTCCATCTGCTCAGTACAAACACTTTCAGCGTTGTATCTGGAACTCCTTCTCTCCCCTGGACAGCTCACCATACAGCCCACACCTGGACATCACCGTTGGGACTGTTAATTTCCCCTGTTGTTGAGGGCAATGACCATGTGTTCAGCTGTACTTTTGCCATCATTACACCAACTCTTCTACCCTGATGCCTTTGTAAACAGCTTGCTTGATGGAGTTCATTGCTTCATTATTCAGTGAGTACCATTCTACTCACGTCATAGACTGCAGGCAAAATATACTAAGACTTGACAGTGTTCTTCCTAATGGCATTAGATCAGTACTTCCCTTGTAACTCTTACTTTATACATATTCATAGAATCATAGAATGGCTCAGGTTGGAAGAGACCTCAGAGACCATCTACTACAACGCCCCCTGCCATGGACAGGGACACCTCTAAACTAGACTTGGCTGCCCAAAGCCTCATCCAATCTGACCTTAAACACCTCCAGGGAGGGCGCATCCACAACCACTCTAGGCAACCTATTTCAGGGCCTCACCACCCTCATACTGAAGAACTTATTCCTAAGATTTAGTCTAAGTTACCTAGACTGTGTTACCAGAACAAGAGGACACAGTCTCAAGCTGCGCCAGGGGAGGTTTAGGCTGGAGGTGAGGAGAAAGTTCTTCACAGAGAGAGTGGTTGGCCATTGGAATGGGCTGCCCAGGGAGGTGGTGGAGTCACCATCCCTGGAGGTGTTCAAGAGGGGATTGGACGTGGCACTTGGTGCCATGGTTTAGATAGTCATGAGGTTTAGGGTGACAGGTTGGACTCGATGATCTTTGAGGTCTCTTCCAGCCTTCTTGATTCTATGATTCAAAGGTTCAGTACAGAGCAACATTAATTTAGGTCCCCATGCTGTCAGGGAACATCAAATCCTGTGTTACACGTGATTATAGCTCAAAGATAGCAAGTAGGAGACCATCTTCAGGGCCAGAAAAAAAGTGATGGAATTTCCCCTCACAATTTCATCAGCCTTTTTTTTTTTTTTTTCCCTTTTAAATGCAGAAAGAGGAAAGCACACCCCTGATCTTGCTTTGATAACACAGTATCATCTCGATTCAGTGCTGCAGGAGAAACGCTGGACAGGTGGGATCTTGACCTGGGGAAGAAAACCTGTCTGCATCACCATCATTTTTCCAATAAAACCACAATATTGAAATCCCTCTACAAAGCTTGAATATCAACAGAACAAGATGAGCACTGCCTACAGCCCTGCCTATATCCTTCTCTTGTGTCATAGAATCAAAGAATGATAGGGGCTGGAAGGGACTTCTGGAGATCAACTGTGAGCTAACCGCAGATCAGGAAGGACCACGTAGGTGCTAGGCTGGTACTAATTTTTTTTCCTTCTTTTCTTTCTAATCATTGGAATAAGCAGCTGCATTGAGCTAAAAAGGGGACCAAGCATTCTCCAGATCAGTAATTATTCTCTCAACTTGTACTTGTCTGCAATTTTTCTTCCACTAATCACTACAACACAAAAAGCACCAGAATTGTTTGAAATTCAAGCCCAATCTCAGACACAGTAAAAGACTAATAACAAATGTTGTTTACACACATTTAATTCCACATACCAGAAGCAATTTTCTCACTCCCTTTAGCATTTTATTTGCTTATAAATACAAGTCAATACCACAAGATGGCACTTTCTTACTTGCAACACACACTATTATAAACACTTACCCTCTTCAAATGTTCCCAGATGTTTACAACACCTAACTTCTCAGTGGTTTTCAAACATTTAAAAAAAGCAAGACCCTCTACAAACTGCATTTGTGTTTGATGTCTATTAAATGAGGTCAGGTAATTAAATTAAAAAAAAGAATTTATAAAGATTTCAGATAAGAAAATTGAAATATAAAAGCAGAGTTTGTATTAATTAAAATGAATTAACAATTTAAACTGGCCTTAATGTATCTACATGGTTTTAATTTAATTTAAAATACTTTCTAAACAATCAGCTCCTCTAGCCATTCATCAAAACACCTGTCTACTTGACTTTTTAAAAAATAGTCTTGGTTAAGAAACCACCTATGCTTTTTTTCCATAACAATCCTTATTCTGTCCTGTAGGTGGAAATGAAGCAAAATCATATTCCAGACTAGAAAACAGGATAAGAAGGAAGAAACTTTAAAAATCCTGATAACTTCAGACACTTCAACTCATTCTTCCTTGTGTTTCTCAAAATACATGATCTGGTTTTAAAGTCTTTGAACGAAATGTAAACACTAGAAAACTCATTGTTGAAATATGTGAAGAATAAAGAACCTGCACTAATATAGTGCATAATGATGCTGTGTCAAACTTGTCATTTACAGTAAATGTCACATTTTCCTCAGGATTGTCATGCCTTTTTTTTTTTCTTCTTCTTTTTCACTAATTCCTTTTGATGTCTGTAGATTCTCTTGTATTTTTTTTTTTTTCATTCCCATTGCTCAACAGGAAGAGATGTATTTTCTGGCCTCCTCAGAAAAGTTTCACAAGATCCAAGTCTTTGACTCAATTATTTTTTTTTTTTTTTAATAAAGAGGTGGCAAAATTTTAAGCTTGCAATACTTCTGCCCAGTATATTACACATCAAGAGATTCCTCAAAAAACTGAGAAGTCGGAGAGTTCCAAAAAAGAAAGCAGTTAAGGCAGTCGATGTCTACATTTGGATTTGTTTTTTATGTTACATGTCAATGTCTCCATCGTAGGCTAAGGTTAGAGGCTTCTGCTGTGGAGGAGTGCTTTGATGTGGCTTTGTTTTTTTGCTGCAAGAAAAAGACAAATATTTCAGGAGACAAAATTATAAGTTGTCATAAACTCAGAAACATCATCAAAACCCAAGCTTCAAGAAAAAAAAGAAATCAACTTCCCACGCTGGCAATTTCATTTTCCCAACTAGGTGACACTGCGGTACAGCGACTGCTTCCAGGAAAAACCACCTGGACCTGCTTGAGTGCTATTACCTGTGTGATACAGACACACACAGCCTGCTGAAAATGGGCAGCCAGCTGTGCCCTTCATCTGGAGAGGAAATAAAGTATATTTGTCTCCCATGTCTTCTCACAGCTGACAAAACAAGGAATACCTTGCAGAAAAACGGAAACAAGAACTGTCTAGGAGTGGGATATTCTCATTTTTTTTTTCCTTTGGCATGGTATTGAAGCAACAATAATTATACTGAGGAATACACTTCCTCCCCAGCTTTTGAGTGATGGAGAACTATGTAATTTTTAAAGTCCACTGTGCAACCATAGAGAAATGTCAGTGACATGACTTGGAAAATAAGGAAGCTGCATCTTCTAAGTGGCATCCAAACCCTGTTATTTAAGATTCTAACTGAAAACAGAGACTGAGAGAAAGACTAAGAGAGTGAGAGAGAATGAAGTGATTTTGGGTGAAAGCAGGCAAAGATGCTGTCAGGTCACCATTGTGACTCTCTGACTGCCTGCCTTGTTCTGGCAGGGGGTGGGACAGCAGCACTGTTAACATTTATAAAGCCTAGACCAGCTCTGTGGTCCTCAGAGATAGATGTGGGCACGGCAGGACACAGGAACGATGGCCACTGCTCCCTCTGTATTCTCCAAAGGGCATCAATGGCAGCACCTTTGCACATATTCAAACCAGAGAACACAACACTAGCTCTGTCAGGCCAGGACTACCATGCCTTCCTGGGGTCATTGCTGCTTTGCAATCCCCTACCAGTAAAGCCAAGCACCAGTGATGCCCTGGTGTAGACCAGGGCTTCGATATACTCAGTACCCTATATCTAACAGTGGCTGGGAACAGCACTGACATAGACACAGGACATATTTTCACCTGACGTGTTCACTGCAAAAACCTATTTAGGGATTTCCTGAGCAGGAGCAAACCACAATTAACACCAAGAGACCCAATCTCCTGTGAACTGTTATGCCATCTTTGAATCCATTTATCTTCCTGGCATGCACAGTCCCTGGCAGCAGTGAGCTCACAAGGTTAGTAATGCACTATGTGAAAAAGAGAATCCTTTGTTTATTTTAAACGATCATTTCATCAGGTGCCTCCTACTTCTTATATTGTGGGAAATAAAAATTCCCTAGTGCCCTTTTCTGCTCCATTCATGATTTCATAGATCTCTATTGTATTCCCACATCAAACATCATTTTCCAACTGAATGCCCCTATTCTATTTAGCCTTTCCTTGAGCAGAAGCCAGCTCCTGGATCCAATCAGCCTCGTTGCCTTTTTTCAGTTTTACTTCATCTTTTTTTTTTTTTTAAAGAATACAGTTAAAAAACCCTTTCTAATCCCAGCATAAGTCTGAATAAATATAAGGGCCTATTGATAACAAAAAAGAACTATTTCCCTGCATGACCGCCGTACTTCTTCACAACTTCTTCTGTTAACAGTTACAATTTGGAGAGCTTTAAATTACTCTGAGGGAGAGGCCAAATGGAGGCAGTTAAGTAATCCAAGCTCTATCCCTTCCTAAGGCCTTGAGGATGAAATCCCTGCAACACAGTGTTGTGTTACATTATCAGTTGTTTACATAAAAACTTTTATTTAAGGACAAAACACACCCATACTCACCACATCAGGTAGGATGTAAAAATGAGGAAAACTATGATGAGGAACCCACCAGCCGATACTCCATACACCCACATCTTTAGTTTACCATCTGTTGGAAGACGAGGAAAAAGGACAGAGGGAGAAAAGAGGAGAATAAAAAACTTTATTCTAAAATACACAAATTCTTAAGAGATTAAGTAAAGAAAAAGCAGACAAGCAAAATAAGTAGCATTATTGATGGGAAACACTGCAAGGACTGGCTGAGAATAATCCATAACCCCCACTTTTTTGACAGAAAAAAAAACCCTGCAAAAATAATTCTAAAACAAAAATCTTGACTTCATAAGTAGTGTAGATTTCTCTCAATAAAAACTAATGAACTCTTTGTTTCAGTTTTCCAAAACAATATTATTCCATCACCTCTTCTCTGGCTGCACCTTGGTTGGGGCAATTCTAAGTACAAACACAGGTTGAGCAGAAAACGGATTGAGAGCAACCATGAGAAGAAGGACCTGGGGGTTGTTGGTTCACAAGAACCTCAGCATGACTCAGCAATGTGTGTTTGCAGCCCAGAAAACCAACCATATCCTGGGCTGCATCAAAAGAAGCATGGGCAGCAGCTTGAGGGAGGTGATTCTCCTTTATTCTGCTCTTGTGAGACCCCACCTGGAGCAGTGTGTCCAGATTTGGGGGTCCTCAACACAGAAAGGCCATGGCCCTGTTGGAGTGAGTCCAGAGTTGGATCTTGAAGATGATCAGAGGGATGGAACACCTCTACTATGAAAGCAATCAGAGAAAGTTAGGGCTGTTCAGCCTACTAATAGGCTTCAATATTGCAGCCTTCCTTCAGTAAGGGCGTCTGCAAGAGAGCTGGAGAGGAACTTTCTACAAGGACATGTAGTGACAAGACAAGGGGTAATGGCTTCAACTTAAAGAGGGCAGATTTAAAATAGATCTAAGGAAAAAAAATCACTGTGAGGGTAGTGATGCACTTGGAACAGGTTGCTCAGAGATGTTGCAGATGTTGCCTCCCTGGGAGTGTTCATGGACAGGCTGGATGTGGCTTTGAGCAACCTAGTCTATTGCAAGAGGCCCTGGAACTAGATGATCTTTAGGATCCATTCCAAACCAAACCATTCTATGATTCTATGATGAGTGCAGTACATGCACTCAGAAGTCTCAGGCAAAGGCAGTTCAATGCTGAGCTGACCCAGATAGAAATGCAGGTAACACCTAACACGCTTAGCCAAAAGGAAAGAGGACTAAGAAGGGATGGGATTGTTCTCTGTAATTGGGAGTCAGCTGGGGTGAAGACCAGCAAGTACAAGTGAACAAGCTACTTAAGAGCTGAAGAATATTTGAGCCACAAATGGGCATAAATTCGGCTTAGAATAAAAACAAGAATACACTTTGTAACAGTAAGAGGGATAAAGTTGTGCAAGAGATTTTGAGTCAGGCCACAGGAGGAGGAGGGGGCATAACTGCCTTTAAGAGAAGGTAAAGCGCTTGATAGGGCTGTTTGGGTTGCAATGACTCTGCAACTCCTGCTGGAACCCCTCCAGGTACATGTGACCTTAAGCGTGTTGAAACATTTCCTTCTGATAGTAAGTCTCGAAATGCATTGCTTGGACATGTCCTCGGTTACAAGCTTTGCATTAATAATAATAATAATAATTTTAAAAGATCAGTATTCCTGTTTCTTGCTCAGTCCTGGCTGTACAGTTTTCCTGGTGGGAAGAAGCGATGGTGTTTTTTCTGTGCAGCAGTAGTCTGAGCTGATTCACATCCGCAGAGCTGTTAATACATACTGGAGGCAGGAAAACGAACCAACGCTGTGCCCACAGACATGGTTGACAGAGGCCATTTCAAACTCAGTCATGCGAGCAGAGTGTGACTTCTCAGACAATCACTGAGCCTGTTTTACATTTTGTGTTGAAATGATTAACTTTTTCAATGGGAAACATTTAATCAGATTCCCTTTATTTTCCTTTTTTTTTTTTTGTTTTTTAAATTCCTTCCAGGCTTTGTGGAAAAGCTGAGTACCTCTCACAGATTTTCTTTCCTCCTCTGAATGCTTACAGCCTATCTCCCACGTGAGAAGAGCTCCATCAGGTCTGGGTTTGGTTTGGTTTTTTTTTTTTCTCAAGTCCGGGCATGAAATTTGTTGATTTCTCAAGTGAAGAAGACCAAGAAACATTTAGTAGTCCTGAAAAGGGACTGTCATAGACACAAAAAAGCATCCCATCATGTGTGCTATGAAGGCAGCTATGCTCTCCATCCCCAACACAAAGGCACCGGATCATCTCATCCTACAATTTAAATAAAGTTATTTAAATTGCCTCTCAACTTGAAAAAAAAGTTTCTGTACCTCAACTCTAGCCTCTCAGTGTTTTAATGAAAGGAAACATACAGCCTGATTTGAAACCAGTTCCGTGTGCTCCTATAGAGCATTTAAAGAACAGCCTCATTAAATAGTAATAAAATTTGTGTTCCAAACTGTAAACGGGAAGGGAAACTACAAATTAACTGGAGAAAGGCACATATACTTGCACTGACAAATATAAGCCCTTAGACATACACAAATGTCAAGGACCATGGCACTAAAGGGTGGTAAATGCCATCCATATAGGGAGCACTCACCACAGCCCCACTATCAAGAGTGTAACCAGTAGGTAACACGGGTTTCATGCTCAGCTAGCAGTAATTGTAAACCCCCAGACTTGTAAGCCTGAGAGCCTGTTTAAGGAGAGTAATTACATATGTTGTCAGGAAGTTAGACAAAGGGGAGTGATTTGAAGAGCACTAGCCTTGAGCTGGGGTCTCAAGGGCACATACAGGCTGGAGAGTAGCTGCAGGATGCCATGGGGTTGATGATACACTTAGCACACATGGAGGACATTTATTCCTTTCCCGAGTATTGTTTCTATAACATTTCTACCCTAAAATTAAATAACACCGTGTTCTGTAAAAGCTCCTTAGTCCCTCTTTCTTGTAGTCTTGTAATCCCTGGGGAAGAACTGGCTCACAAATGCTGCACTGAGGTCAAGCCCACCAGAAGCTGTCAAGGTTGCAGCCTCGAACGTCGATTTAGAAAGAGGATCTAACCCTGTAAAGGTACCAGCTGAAGACATGACACCTGAGTGAGACAGCCTACAGAGGGCCACAGATGCTGACAAAAAGGCAATTAACCCCAAACCTGTGACTCAAACTGCTGGTGAACTGCGTGGGCTTCTGGATGATGGGTCTGATCGAAAACCAGCCTACTTTAAAAGGCTTTGGACCGAGCTCTAAGAGCTCAGAGACTGTCAACGCAAAGGTTAACTGCTGCATGCAAATCAAATATGTAAATGTAACATTCAAAGTGTGATCACATATATCAGACAGAATTATGACTCCCTGAATCCTGCAACAGAACCTTTCGTGGCATGTTTTCTGAAGTCTCCTGTTCATTAGAAACTAATAGGAAACAAATGCAGTGTCAGGTAACAGAAAAGGGGGAAGAGTGCACCGCCAGTATTTTAGAATAAAGGGAGAACTAATGCATTGCAGTAAAACTTGATGCACCTGACACCTCTGATTCCCATTTTAAAGTCCTATTTGCATTTTAGAAATTAATTTTTAAGAAACTAATCTTGCAGAAAAGCAATCAAAATGGTAATCAGCTATTACAGGTACAGCACTGGTCCTGTGGACCAATCTGGGCACATCCAGTATGCAGTTCCAACTGGGAAGCATTTTGTAGTGTGGAAGTCCCACGTGGGAGGCACAGCTTGTGCACAGCAGCCTTCCTGCTTTTTGTAGAGTTTTTTAAAATGTCTTAAGGTCAACAACTAAAACTCTAAACTCGATACTTTCTACGCTGTTTCTTTTTATCATATACTTCTGAAACATGGCAAGAAACAATCAATGTTTTCTTTAATGAAATCTTAAGGACTTTCTGCTCTGAATCTTCTGAAGTGCTAGTGATCAGTATCTTTCCTGATGCAAAAGTATTACTTCTAGAAACATTATCAGATAATGGTTCTAAGCATCCCCCCAAATCACACGAGCATACTTTTGCAAAATATTATTGCTTCATTCTGTCTTTGCTATCTTTCAACATAAGAGATTGTGATTACTCTATACAGTCACAAAGGAATGAAAGATGGCATGCAAGTTAGAAACTGGGAGGCGGCTCTGCAGCTCCCAGACACAATCTCTGATGTTATGATCTACAAAGCCTGTATCTTTCTTCCTTAGAAACTTGTAAGGACAATTTATTCCATTCATATTTAAGTTTTTCACCTGGATTAAATGGTTGAATAGACCATCCTTTGAAAATGTCATGCATTTTTGAGTTGACAGGTTTATTTTTTCCAGCAATGGTCTTAACATCAGCTTTCTTATCTTCTAAACCTGGTACCTTCATGCAGTAATCCAGGACACCATTTGATCTCATTATTTCCGTATATCCTCGCTCACATCCGCAGACTCCTCTCTAGGTGATAAAAGGGAACTCAGTATTAAACCAAACAGTATCCTCTCATAGAACAGTGCAAATCGTAGGCAAACTATGAAGAAACTGCAAGGTAAATCCCACATGTGCAACTTAATCACCACCAAGCCAAACAAGCCAGCAACCAGTGCCAGCAAACCTGTTTCAGTTCAAAAGCCTAAAAGGTATTTGGGGAATTGGCTGAAGAGTCAGCAATTACAGAAAAGCCCAACACACAAACATTTGCATCTTAACAGGTTTGGTAACAGGCATGTGGCTTGATCCAAACTCTTCCTGTCAGTAACAGGTTTTCCACTGCCCCTGCTGGGCATTAGAAGAGATGAACAAGAAACAGGTCCACTTCAGACTCAAACCCACCCCATGTGTTTCCACTCCAGTATTTCACAAGGCTATCTGAAACAAAGCTTGCTTTCTCATAGCCAAATATTCATTGATCTGAATCAGTCTAAGCAGTTTCAAGAAGCTTTTTAGAAGGCTGTGGTTTGCTAAACAGTTACTCCATTTCTACCTTAAACAAGCATTTTTAGATTGTTCTTCTTTGCTAATTATCCTCTAACTAAAATGCCTGTCTGAAGGTCTGATACCTTCAGTTATGATCCAAACAGGCAATTTACAATGTCTGTGATAAGAATTTAACTCTTGACATCAGTTTTATGGCCACAACATTTCCCACTTGTTGACAGATATGATCCTTAGCTTTTTTTTTTTTTTTGACAAAAAGTGGAGTTTTAAGAGTTTTTGTAGCTAATAACTTCATGCTTACCCATCACGTTTATGTTCCTGTAGGCTCTGAGCAGATTGTAAGAATCCTCTCAGCCACATTCAACTGCCCAAGAGCTACTTTTCATGATAATAGAAATTAGGAACCATTAGAGAGTCCTCAGCTGAAGCTGAGTGCTGTAGAGGCTATTTATATTTTTGAAGGATCTAAACCCTAACTGCCTGTGGCTACTTTAAGGGTTCTGGGTTTTGTATTCCAGTACAGTATTGTATTATATTCAGTACAGTACTGACATGGATATGGCATTTTGGGAAGCTCTTGCTCTGGAGTTTGGCACTGCATAAAGGACATTTATTTGTAACCTCTGGGCTTGTGTTTGTAGCAGTGGCTCCACAATTCAGCAAACGTTGCACATGCTCAACATTTCAGTAAAAAAAGATCACTTGCAGATTTCGCTTTAGAAGCTAGTATGGAGATGGTGTGATCCTGCTGCCACAGCTCCCCTATGCTTGCTGGGGCTGTCCATGGAGGAGCAGGAGAAGGCATACTCTCATTTCCTCTTTTACAGAACTTTGAAACAGTCCATTTTCTATAGGACAGTACAATAGTATTCAATGAAAATTAAACAACAAGGTTCCTAAAGCTCTTCACAGAACAACCCCAAACTTGTAACACAACGTTAAGTGCACCATCACTCGCTTGTGCAGATTTCCATTTCCCTTTCAGACTGCACTTCCCACAGGTTCCTCGAGGTGGTACCATGGACACACTAAACTATTTTCTATGTCCTGGAATGTATGTAAGGCAGAAAGGCTAATTGAATAGATTTTGTGGTGGTAATGTCTCAAGGATCTTCTGCAGTGAGCAGTTACCTGTGTGCAGTAAGAGAAAGGTTTTCTGCATGCGGGGCTGCAGTGCCGAACTTCTGCAGGTTTTGTCCGAAGAGCACATCCTCCTGGAAAAGAAATACACAGTGCCTTCAAGGGCATCTTTCAAAATGCTTTTGACTTGGATCACCACAGTATAAAAAGTGCTTGCTTGCTTATTTTATATAGTTAAATACCAGTCTATTGAGCATATTAGCATAATATCTGTAGGCATTTCATTAATTAATTTGCTTTAACAAGGCAGGGAATTATTATCATACCCATCTTGTTAATAGAGAACAGAGATATACAGATTTAAGGACTTTGCCACAGGCCACACAGGAAGCTGGGGACAGAATAAGGAATTAGATGCAGATCTCCTATGTCCTCATTAATGTCTTATCTACAAAAGAAGACATAATCCACATAACGCCTTTGCCCATCCTCACTTGGGAAAGTCTGTGCTTCTATAGGAATAAAAACATGTTAATGAGTTCTTAAACTACTCAGCAACCTTTGCATGTAAAACTTTTGTTATTATCTTAACTAGTCATTATAAGTAGAACCAGGTAAGAACATCTACATTTTAATTTCTCTTTTCTCCTCATTCCTCCCCAAGCATATTAAGATAGATGCTGTGGATGTGCAAGCCCTACTGCCTTTGTCAATCTCTCCTGGAGCTTCAAAGTGCTGACCATGAATTTCCTTTTCCATCCTGCACTGGCAGAATTTGTAGGTCACAGCAACAGCAGGAATCTCCCAGTTTGAGTGATGTGTGTTGAATAGAAGAGGTACAGAAGTCGGGCTCTCTAACATGCATGTGATGTTCTCCTGTTCTCCACAGTTACAGGAAGATTGCACTAAGAGCTGTGCAAGCCAGCCCAGGCAGCCCCTTCAGTACATGTTCACTCATTTCTTCCTGTGGCCAACCCAACAGTAGGAATAACTCATCCAAATAGTCTCATGAAATACATGTGTGATGTTAACCTGACAGCAAGGGTGGTGAGCTCCCATCTGACTTTCCTACACACAAATCTGAACTGAAATTCTGGAGGAGTTAGGAAGTCTGTCCAACTTCCTGCTGAGGAACCAGTGCAGAAGAAGAAAAACCTGGATGGAGACTTTTCATTCATAGCTGTGCAGGGCAATTTTTAGATATACCTGTGACATTCATTCCATCTGAGCGCTGACACCACACTGTGCGTACGTTGTCTCGCCAAAGGCTGGTTTTCCACAGGTAGTCGTAACACTTCCCTCCTGCAATACCAATACCAGTTAGCCTTCACCTTGCAACAAAACCAAGAGAATAAACTCTTGAATGAGAGGAAGCAGCACTGTGGCCACACTACCTGAGCAAGGCTGTGTTTCCATCACTTGCCCAGAGCAGCTTTCCTGGTTCTCAGGATGCTGAACAATAAATGCCCTGGATCGGGACTGGCGACCTGTTGTCTCAAAGCTTCTGCCATGGATGCAGGTGAGCTCACAGGAGCTCCACTCTGACCACTCTGTCAGGTGGCAGTCACCTGCATGTTGAAAGAATAAACCACAGGTTTTCAAAAGGAATCAGCCTTAAAGGATAAGGACAACCTCAGCATACAACAGCCATAATAGTGAAACATTCTCAGTTTCATCACCCAGCGGACTACAATATTCAGATTTTCTGCTTCATGGGGAATCTCATTTCCTCATAAGCCAAATGAAGTATTTTTCAGGTGATGTAGAAAGAGCAGACTGAGCATTTACCTGATCTGCTGAGGTACAAATTCTCACTATGATGGCTGACAGTACTCAGAACTATGGAAGCATCTCCATTTCAGACAGCTGTCAGAGGCAGAACTGCACCATGACTTCCTGAAGACATTACCTGGACAAGGCACAGAGCACGGTAACTGCAGCACACTCTCTTTCAATGGCAGCTCACCACATAATGCATTTTCTACTGGTTTGGATGTAGCAGACACAGATGCATCATGCACCACACATGTGAGGTTGCGGACTTGCAATCCATCTCCACACTGTCCTCCCTACAAAATGACAGGAGGGAACAGAGGCACATATCACTGATGTTAGCAGATGACAGAAGAAACAACATTGATTCCACCTTAGAAGACTTCAAAGACATAAATTTAGTCTTTGGACTGCAATAGCATCCCAGTTAGGGAAAGACTGATGAAGTTCACACCTGTACACATCTCTACAGAAGCTCAGAGGTAGGGCAGAACTACACAGAAAGATGTATCATAACCAGAGCTGAAAGAAGAGGTGGATACCATAAAATATGAATACTGTCTCTGGGGTTAGCCCTACATGCCTTTTACTAGAGCTAGTGAATTTACTGATTCTTAATTAGTGCCCAGTTACATGAACATAGAAATTTTTGGCTTCTCTAAAGAGGCCCATAAGGAACAGACATTTCCACTCACCTGCTTTGATGGTACAGCCCAGTATAAGCACTTACAAGTTTTAAACCCTGCAGCAGCAAAACCCTTCCAGCACATTTAATTAGACTGTAAGGGTAATTGCACACTTGGCAGCCTCTGTAATTTATTAAAAGGAGATATTGGTTCTGGAGTAGACAGAGATCACTGATCGTGTCACATACTCTGCCAGAACACCACCCAAAGTCAGCCATCACCTGTTAGCACTGAATCCCTTAAGAACGAGCAGTAGAAGGCTCCATCTGAGCCACTCCACACTCATCAGCTTAATTCTCAAACACTTAGCCATGCACCAAACTACTGGCCAAAGAAGAATTCCTTTACCAGAAAAATCAATATTGTTTGGCTAAAGCAGTGATTGAGGGCTGAGGCTGCTGTAAGTGCTGTAGTACTGAAGCTATTCCTAAAGGCTGGAATTGTTTCATTCTTGTCTGAGAAAGAGAGCTGCAATGTTGTTTTGAGGTGCACACCATAAACCCAAGTGATGCTTTATGAACGCATGCCTGAAGCCTTGTGGGAATGGCACTTTACAAAACTCAGTAAATAAAACTCAAGAAGAAGGATGAAACATTGCTTTTGTAGAACTAAGGGATTCTTTTAAAATAATGGACTTCAACTGCAGAACAGAATGGCTCCCACCGAGTGCATTCATTCAGCAGTGGGTTTGCTAGCAGGAATCTCAAGAACTGCTCTCCTGCACACACCTGGCAGCTCTTTCATTCTCTCCTCCTCTTCTGTTGCAGACCCACAATGAAAGGGAAATAAGAGCATAACTAGCTGGATTCAGAGCCATTGCTAATCAAAAGCATTTTAGAGAAGTATTTGTGTAGATTTGCTATATGCAGCCAGATTTCTAGCACTGTGTTTCACTGTAGTCGGTATGTAACTTACTGCTCTAAATTACTGTTTCACCACTGAAACCTCTGTCGTGGTCTGAGATTAATGGTGTGTGAATAACTCATGTAGTTGTCAGTTGGGTTAGAGCTCTTGGAAATGGCTGGTGGGAACAGAAGATGGTGTGGAGAAAAGTCACAGGGGAAATGAGCACTAATCAAACTGCAGCTCAAAGGGGCTCCAGGAATAACTAAATGATTGGAGATAACATAATAAAAGTTTTTCAGAAGGTTCTTATTCTTCCATATTCAATATTCTTCCATATATAATATTGAAGTATTTATATATACATCAATATAAAAATAGCTATCTGAATACTGAGATAAAAAAATATATTATATATAATACATATTGTATGTATAATAAATACAAATAGGTGAAAAAAGTACTTTTTTTGGAGGGGTATAAAGTATCCACTATAGAAGTCCATATGCAACACTCTTCATTCTTTTATGCAACATTGGAAATACACTCCTGTTTTCCAATGCTTAAAATAAAAATAAATATAAACCATAGACTCTGGAACAATTTTAAAGATAAAAGTCCTCTCTTTAACAGTGGCTCCCACTTGCTTGGCTTGCTTTCAAGACCAGTGATGTGTTTTCACAATCAGTTGAACATCCTTAAAAGATAAACTATTATTCTGATATTTACAGGAGGAGATGTTTGGTGGGGTTTTTTTGAATAGTTGGCAAGGTCATAAGCAGTGCAGGAACACTGTTTTATCATCTTCAAAATTATTCATGTCCCAAAAGTTATACATTTGAAGATCTAATTATTAAGTGTGGAATCAGGGGAAGTTCACTGCAGTAATGGCACACCAAGGATGCAGCGGAGAGCTGCCAGGGAAACAACAACATATTCAGAACTCGAGGGATCAAATCTGTATTGCAAATGCTCTTCCTTGGAAGATGTGATCATCTGAGGTTTGCCTAGAACCAGGATTTGCCTCATGTCACAAGCTCCTCACAGGAAATCTGTGGGGATTTGACTTCCAGAGGGGATTCCTTCCATTTGGCTGCAAAAATTCCTATGGTAACCCTATGGAGGACGCAGACCCCACCCTGGGTTCCCTAACTACTGCCCGGGGTTACCGAGCCTTTCCAGAGCATCCACACAGAATCTCCACCTCTCACTGCAACCAACCACCAGTAAAATAAGGAAAAGGTTCACACCAGGATGGTGTTTGACAGCCAGGTAATCTTCTGAGTTGACCAATGCATTAATATAAGGCACCATCTACACAAAACTTCTCTTTAATGCTTTCCACATAGAACACACTACTAATACAGGAGTTAACAGTCTTAATGAGATACTTTGCCCAGATGTGCCTTCAAGAAAAGTTTTCCCTTTTCAGCTTTTCCTGGGGTTCATATATGTTCACAGTTCTTTTAGGTGAGGAGATGATTGGGCAATGCTTTCACAGGCTGATGAACATTTAATCATGTAAAAGTTTTCTCTAATGAGGAAGCATTGCGTGACCACATTCAGAGGAGTGCTTTTAAAACACGTTAGAAAGGAGGGGTTCTCAGTCTTCTTTGTGAATGCTAGGCAGCCAGGGCTTGATAATGCCTTAGCTATTTCATTTTCTTTCCTTTAATGGAAAAATTATGAACACTGTCAGCTACTGCTAATTTTTAATTTTTTTTCTAAGCTAATCAGGGTCAACTATTTCAACTCTAGCAAGAAAATGATAAATGAAATGTAATCCTTCAAGATTAGCTGTTGACCATTTCCCAAGTTCTGCATCACTCTGACTGCAGCAGAAGAGCCCCACGCTGGCCAGAGGTGTGCCTGTGACATATGTAATTACCAGGACAGCAATGCACTGATGTCCACACTGTGAAAATCAGCAATTCACAACATTTAGCAGGCCCCAATCCTGCAGACACCTCACATCATTCATATGAAGTCAACTTAGCATAACACTGTCCTTCTACAATTAAGAAATGCAGTCTCAGTTATCTCAGAATACAAGGAAGAAATATTTTAGCCTTATAATTTATTGCCCTGTTTATATTCTTACAGAAAGACACTTTCACAATATGCATTTTGGTCTTACCATAGAATGCATTTACCTTATTTCAAAAAGCTTCCTTGAGAATAGGATTTCTGAAAGCATTCTTTAGAAAGTAAGCTTAAGCTTCTTTGCCAGGAAAGCACAGGAATAAATCACCCTGTATTTATGAACTACATTTAATTCCTAAGTACCTCATTAAAAAGAAGTGAACATGAATAAAATGGCTCCTCTCCAAAGCAAAGGGGAGAGAAACTACATCAGAGTAATTTAAGGAGAGAAGCAGGCTCTACCTCACTGAAAGTGTGGGATGGTATCTAGGTGAGGGCAGGCTGGGATTGCTTGCTTTGAGATGAAATTTAGCTGGGTTCTGGATATGTGCATGTTTAACCTGCATGATGTGTTATTTATCTGGGGTATGCCAGTGCATTAATTCAGCTTTCCTACTAATTCTTTTACCAGTTATGTTAGTTCCTGCAGTTGAAGGTCTCTTCCCTAGTATTTAACAGAATTTGCTTATGTTAGCTGGGCAAGATATCAGCTGATGTTATAATTTTCTAATATTTATATTTTACATAAATAAATACTGAGTGCAGAATATACAAGCACCATATTTACACCTCTAATTGCAATAAGCTGTTCATTATATTAAATATATTTCTGTTTCTCTGATCTTGGACTGTGCAAAGAATGTCACAGATTTAATTTGTGAAAACCTAGGAAAATTCTGGGTATCTGTTCTGCCACCCACAGTATTCACTACACATCTCTCTACTACATCTAGAAACCACACAGGTATTCAAGGCATTCACAGCATGGTAGAGGGCAGAGCAGAGAATTCCAGGGATGTGTCTTTCTGAGCATTAGTGGCTTCAGTCTCCTACACCGTATAATATGGAAAAGCAGCCATAGATCTGAGCACAGGTCATGTCCCCTGGGACTAGACAGAGCTCTCGTCCACTCCATCCACACTTCTGCCACTGCCATTTCAGCAAAGCCAGCTTTAAGCAGCCTGACTGGACTTCACTTTGCCCAAGAAATTTCATTGCAACTCTACTTAAACTGGGTTATTGACTAATATCTTTTAATACTGGAAATGTGATCTAACAGATAAGCAGAGAAGAAACAGCAAAGAGAGGAAAAAAAAATGAAATAAATTTCAGTCTAATGCAAGTGAAAAATGATGGTTCCAGAGTTGAGCAAAGGTGCTGGGTGTAGGTTTGGCACATCACAAGGTGAATCCAGCCGGTTTTAGATCATTAAAAAGATAGCCAAGATAAGGAGAAAGTAGAAACCAGCACTTCATGCAATAATTCACACTACTGTACCAAAGACCTTGTGGAGAAAGGCCTGCTATACAGTAGTTTGAAAAAAATGGAGGAGAAAAAAAAGATAAAAAAGGCTAAGCTCTCTTGAGATCTAGCTTATCTATTTTCTTATTAGCGTTATTTTATACAATTAAACTGTAGGTCACCACAACTATGCCCACTCAAGCACATTTACTCTGTAAATCTGCTTTAATACCTCTATAAGCTCACAGTACTTGAACCCATATTGCTATAAATCACTGCTGATGGCTGGAAGATGAGGTGCAGGGGTCTACCACTCCTGAACTTGCCCTGCTTTCCTACGGATCTTACTAGTGCCTTCAATAGCTACAGAGACACTTCTGACCCACCAACGGTGGCCTCTATCAATTCTGCCATATAATGATGATTTTTGTCACTGGCTCCAGCTGTGGGGAACCCCAGGAGCCCTTAGAGAATGCTGGAGAAAGTCATACCTGGACTCTGCAGGGAGACCATGGGCCCAGCTGCCAACTGTAGCAGGGCTTCACTGGACAGCTCCTGTGCTGGGTGAGCTGCTCTGGGCAGGGTCTGCCCTCACCTGCTGCCTGCAGGACCACCGAGCGCCCACGCACCATCTGGCCTAGGCGAGGGGAGAAGACAGGACACAGGGAAGGAGACTCAGAGGAAGAAAGAAAGAAAGGCAGATTTTGTGATTTGTCAGTACTCCTCGTTCGTTTTCCACCAGTCAAATCTCTTAATAGAGCAATTAATTGGGAAGACTACTTGGGTGCCACGGACATAATAATTGCTCAGTGATGCGGTCAGTGATATTTTCAAACACAGCTTTTAACCACAGTTTTGTATGTTTCCCAAATATATTATTTGCTTATGCAAAAAAATGCATTTAAATACTTGACTAAATCTTGATTATTAAATATGACAAGAAAATAATTCCTATGGCAGCATCGTTCCCAACATTACACATTCAATATGTTTCCAGAGATTTTTAACAAATGAAATTTTCTTTTTATGACCAATTATGTGCATCTAATTTGAAAAGTGCAAACACTCTAGTGGCTATTACCGCCCATAACTATTTCTACCATTTCCATTAAAATCCTATTTATTATTGGTGAAAACTTCTCCAGCCACTGAATAGAAAAAGCAATTATATTACTACTTTTGAAATAATAAAACTGAATGTATTTATTAAAGTTACAGCAATTCCATTTCTGCCTCCTTTGCTGTCCGTTTACTTCCAGGACTGTTTTCACTCAAAATGTTTCAATTAAAATAGTGGCTCCAATTAAAAAGAAAACTGGGCGGGGGGGAATAAAAAGCCCCTATGCAATGGGATGCAGAAGAATGTGCTGTGCATAAAATTTCTGCCTTGACTTTCAATAGGTGTGGATTTGAGAGGCAGCTGAAAGGTCTGGATAATAAGAGCACTCACATGCGACTAGACAGCAGTAATTGCTGGCTCACTGAAAAGGAAAGAGAGAAAATGTTGCAGTGGAGCCCTCCTGTTTGAATTGCAGTCATTCAGCTGCAGCCTTAAATGCAGGGGAGTCCAGGGGGGAGCTAACACCCCTGAGCAGTGGGAGATTGCAATATCCAGCCAGATCCTTCTCCCAGCTCCTTTAGGCACGCACTTTTTAATTAACTGCACTGCAGCTGGGTTTAAGGCACACTGTCATCCTCACTGTCTGTGGAGCAAGGTTTCCCAAAACATTTTAGCAAACAGAAATTAAAAGCAGACACACCTGAAAAAGCTACTGATGGATACCTTAGCAGGCTGTCTTACCTTTGCAAGGCTATTCCCTTGCTCTGACCTATTGAATTCCATTTTAAAATCCATTTAAACCAATTTTAAGACTTTCTCCTTTTCCAAATCTAATCCCCTGGACCTGGGGAGTTTGTAACAGAAAAGCTCTTATCCACATGACTGTGCATTCAGCCATCACAGAATCAGATGCATTAGGAGCTGGAAAAATATCCTACCAGCTGAGAGGAAAGGCAAGGTAAGAAATGCCTGTGGTTCACCGGGGGTCAGAGCAAGGCAAGAGAAACATGCACCCCCCCACCCCAGCACACTGCCAGCAAACCCCACAGCAGCCCTCCCCTGCCCAGCTGGACACAATTAGCTGTCTCCTCCTCTCCAGCAATGGACTGTGTTTGATGGGTTCTTCTAAACTCTGAATGCTGAGGACTGGTAAGCGGTGGAAAAGACTCTTTGGGAGACTGTGGGAAGCCAATGGCTTCGGGGTTTCTGGGGTGCCTCAGGGCAAGCATCTCACCCCAGCCAGGGGGCCCTGTGGCCATCAGGCTCCTGAAATGGGAGCTACAGAAAAGGATATCTCCTAAGCTCTAAAGATCTATTTCACTAGGAGGGGCTGAAGCATTCATCAGGCTATTTTGATCAAAGATATAATTTCCTTTTGTACACTCTGTTTAATGTCTTTCTAGCAAAACAGAAACAGGAAGATCACTGAACAGAAAACATGATTTTGCCTTTAAGAGGAACTAACAACAGTTCTGCATTTACTTACATTTTACTTGCCTACAATTGCTTATTCAAACCATTTAAACTCACTACATGCACAATGGTCAGTTGGTGCTTGACTCATTTTGTCTATCACTTTCTTTTCATACTGTGAACAAATCATCAAAGAAAGAAATTTTACTGAAATCTTCCTTTGCACAATCACTGCAGTGAGTTTCTTACAGCTCTGCTTTTTTTTTTTTCCCTCACTCCACAAACATTATCCAGCTGCTTGGTTACCACTCAAGCAGCAGAAAAACTCCGTGTCTTCACTTTTTAAACACCTCAACTTTTGCTGCCTATGGAGAACAGAATCTCACTGCATCTGATATTAATTTGCTTCCAGTCCAAACTCTGGGAGAGTCAAAGCAACCCTACTTATTTCTTTAATTTCCCAGTGACTTTTTCTTTAATTTCCTAATGAATTTGCCACATCTCTGATTCTACTCTGCAGTTTTAAAATCTTTAAAAAATTAAGCCAGAAAGTGTGCTGGAAATTGAAAATAAGTATTTCTTCATATCCTCAAATTTATCATTAGTTTTGAAATGAAGAAAAAAGAGGTTGGTGGTGTTAATACTGCTCACTTAAAATCCTGTCTTTCATCAGTGGCTAAAATTTAATCTCAGGAACATAAGGTCATATTTTCAAAAGAGAAGAATAAGATTTTATTACCACCAAAAGATTCTTGCCATTCCTTGTGTTTTATACCTGCAAAGTGATGCATCATGGCTGAAACCAAGATGATTAACACTGTTCATCCCAGTCAAATTTACTGACATGCTGGTCTCTGGTGAGTGTGAGCAAAGCACATCAAACACAGTCCTATCAGGCGACCACAAGCCTAGATCTAGCAGGGATCAAGTCACTTAAATACAGACCTAGAGGTCAGGTTAGGTCAAGTCACAGAAGATGGGACTGGTGATAAATGGGGTTTTTATTATACCTCCAGCTTTCAGCCCCTCCAGCACTCACTGGGAGATCCAGCACTATAAGACAGGAACTGGCTGAGTTTGAGTAGCAAGTGAGAAAAAAAAAAATCAGAAAAATTTCTTCTCTGGGAGGTGAAACAAAAATTGGTGGTGAAACAGCCAAATTTTCACATCTGTGTTCTGCTCGTTTCTGTTCCATGGGTCAGTCTGGCATTGAGGTGCACATCTCCACAACCTGCTACATTCTCTTCTGGGCTTTGATCATTGAGCAGGGCATGGCAGTGTGTTCAACCCTGTGTAACTCAGGTAAATCCCATTTAATTTATCTGATTAAGACAGCTTAGCAAGTGGTGAAGCATGGGCTTAGGTGGATTTATCCTATTCAGTGCTCCTGTTAGACAACTTGGGAGAAGTCATATGGGAATGGAAAACATCTATGTAGAAAAATTCAGCATCCTCATGTATTCATTTGCCTTAACAAAGGAAATACAATTTCCTGGGGATTATCCTTATCAAACAGTGACTTTGATTCAGGCCATGGGAGCATGATTCATTAACACAGTACCATACATCTTTTCATAGCAGCACCGCAAGTGATATGAGGACCCTAATATATAACCCAATGTCAGCCTAAAGCCCTAGCCAGCATCCTGAACAGATGCTGCCCAGAACTACAGCTGCAACAGGCAGCTATCAGTTACACATCTCCATAGGCTGAGCGCAGGCAGGAAAGAGAGATCTACTTTGCTCATCATCATTTATAAAAATCAATATATTCGCCTGTGGCTGCTGTGTACCAGAACCATATTAGCTGTCAGTGCCACATGGACCACTTCATGTTTAAATGCATTGTTCCATCAAATAAAACCTGAGCAAGGGAAAGGTACCATCCATTAAAATATATCACAGCAAAGAGGTACTGGAAGAGACGGATAGAATATAAATGTTAGCAACAATGCCTGAGTTCAGAAACACATGAAAGCATAAATCTGGCAACACTAAATTTTGATCTGAATTATATTTAAATTATGTTTCTCTTTGAAGTCATTCATGGTACTTCAGCAGGCCCCTCACACACTCTCCAAGAAAAGCCAGAAAAGCAGACTATTATTGTGAGCAGAGCCAGTGATGGTGCTTAGAAGTCACTTGTTATGAATTATTTCTGAGAACTGTGTGCCCAAATCCTGCGTTTTAGCATTATCAAATAGTGGGCAATTACTTCTTTGGCAAAAGGAAGCTGTATCAGTGTTTACCACAGCCAATTCCTACAGATTGTTTATTGTCCTCTTTTGGTTTTTCCCTGTCTAATTCGAGGCTTCATCCCATTCTCACAAATGCCTCTGGGAAACTCATGATGATTTCAAAGGCTGGTGAACCCCCAGGTAGGAATCCCTCACTGTATTTGTCTGTGAAGCACCACCTGTAGATGAATACATAATGAATGTCTTCTCTGATAATACCATCATGAATCAGCATTTATAACCAACTGGAAATCAGTGAAGAAGTTGAAGTGACAGCGTTTCTGCTGTTAGAACCACACTAGGGCCATGGCCACAGGGCTGATGCCAAGGCCACTCCATCACGGATGTTTGGAATCAGTGTAGCTCCATGCTTGATGGTTGCTGCAGCAAAACTTGGATCAGGACTAAGGCTGCAGTAAAATAAACCATGCTCTTGGGTGCAAAGTACTTCTGTTTTATTGACTCTCCTGCTTTGGGATGATATTTATATGACTCTAGGGTCTCCAAAAAGCTATTCAAATGACAGAGAAGGACTGAATAAAACCTGGCTTCTTTATGATGTGATTTTTAAGACAGCTTTCCCAGCTGCTTAGCTGCCATAGCTTGAGAAAACAGTATCTCCAGTTTGTCAGTCAGACATGTCTCTAGCCTGAAATGTACTAGCCAGCTCTCTAGCTAGTAGTATCAAGGAGTTATGATTGATGAGCACCAGAAGATAACCCATAGGCTGAGCTGAGCTTGGGCTTGACTGTGTGGTTCAAGCAGACTTAATGAGCTTGGGCATATACAAAGGGAAAACTCACTGAGAGGTCTGCTTTGTCAGGGGATGGAAGTTTCTTTCCAGCTTCCATTTGCAGAAGCCCAGCTCTGGTGGAGGACATGAAGCATCTGTTTTCTTCCTGCATGCACTGGCAACCATCAACTCTTTAAGCAGTCTTTAGGACTTGCATAAATATCTCAGGATCATGGGGAGAATACAAGATGTACCTTGACTCAAGTACATCTCTTTGCAAACTATACAGTGTAAGAACTCAGGACAAAAAAAATTGTCAGGCATTATGTAGGGAGAGCTGCTCCTTTAGCATGCTAAGAGCCACAATGAAGTTACAACCTGCATTTGCACATGTAGCTCTGTTTATTTTATTAAGTGACTGAACACTCAAAAAATAATTTCAGTCTGTTCAACAACACAAGCTTTAACAATCCAAAATGGATTCTGAAGAGAAAATAAAATCTGGAATTAACAGTATTCCTAGTGTGTTGTTGTTAAAACACTGTCCATGAATTATTCATTTCTGCTAAGAAAGCACTACTTTACAAAAGGGCTAAAAACTCAGGAAAGGAAGAACACCACTAATGCAAATATTAAGCTTTTTCTGTAACATGCTTTGATCTCTGAAATCCATCTGAAGGAGTCACTTTATGGAAGTTAAGAGCTTTTTCCTTTTTGACCTTAAGTGAATTTGATTCAAATATACATTATGGCTCTTGAATCTTAAAGACCATTAGCTGTATATCTAATGCACATTAGAAGCCTGAGAAATAATGTCACAAGCTTATTTTGAATAAAACTTTCAATGCTTTTCCTCTTCTCAATACTCAAAGGGTTTTTAAAATCATATAAAGTTTGAAAAGGTCCTAATCCTTTCACTTTTTTTTTATGCTGGTGAGCATAACTAGCCATAGAAAACCTTGCTGAAGTTACTGGAGTCATACAAGTATTAAGGGACTTTGGAGACAGAGGAATATACTAAAGGATGAAAAGTAGTCTGGGTGTTTTTTCTTCAATGGGATGTAATTATGCTACTAAAAGTAGCTTCACCAGAGGATTTGTATTTAGTTAATTATCTATTTCTTAAGAACCCTCTAGCTTTCCCTAGCCCTTCGCTAGCTCTATGTCTTACCCCTGCCTCTGAGGTCAATGTTTCCTATGACTGAATTCTGAGACTTTGAGTTAATTAAGAAAATAATCCCCCAGGCATCTGTCCACTTGGTTTCCTGAACTACATTTTTCTTTCTAGTGTGCTTTGAAAGCAGTCTGCCTTTCTTTCAAAAACCCAGAAGCTCAGGACATTATGAGCATCCAAAATCACTTCTGAAGGGTTTGGTATGGCTCAGGGTGAACCTTGTGCTCTGGCCACCTGCTCAGTGTTATGGTCCTGTCTGCACTGCATTGCTGAGGCTTGAAGAGGGTAAAAGGGGCAGAAGGGCAGGAGGGGACTCACCGCCAGCACCACAAGTGTGGGAACACTGTGACCAGGCTGACCACGCTGAGAGCCGGCAGTCCACCGTGCAGCCCACCACACACCGACTGCTCAACTGCACAGGCTTCTCCAGGCGAAGCTGCGGGATGACAAGAAGACATAGGTGTCAGCCTCCTTGGGTCCCTTGGCCAACTCCTGCCATGGCTGGACACCAAATCAGGAACCTGAAAATCAGCAGTGACTCTGGTGGGACACCACCATTGCAGCTTACAGGGAGTTTCCAAATGGTGCAATCAGCGAAAGTGTTTTCAGTGTTGAGGCATTTCACATCCAAGAATCCTTCAGTGTTTTGGTCTTATTCTGAAAGGACAATCCTTAACTTCCAGTAGGGCACTGCCTCCCTGGTAACCAGCTTTTTGGATCCACTGTGATAGTGCATGGTTGGTAGGCATGCCCCATGCATTTAAGTTGAGGAGTGATTCCACCCACTAACACCCTGGGTATGCTTTTGCTCCCCTAAAACACCCAAGAGCAGCACTTTCAGCACTGAACACAACTCTGCTTTCTGTGGATGATGTCTTGATGTGGGTCAAAAGAAAATGAACCCCCATGCACACGTATATGCCATCCTCACCCGCTGGCAGAGCTGTGTGCTGACGATGGCTCCATCACTGCGCTGGCAGCTCAGGAGGCGCCGCCGCTCCCCGTGCCCACACGTGGCATTGGCACCCAGCTGGCACCCACTCCAGCCTGCAAAAGGATGCACACAAAGCAAAGGATATGGTGTTGCAGGTTGTCTGTCATGCTGTTTTCACGTCTTTTTACTCAACACATGGGTTACCCTCTCCTAGCCTCCCCACACCAGGGCATCCCAAACAAAAGCAAGCAGCTGTTGAAACAGAGTGAGTCTCGGAGGAGAAACCACTCACTTTGCACTCAGATACCCCTTTAAGGAAAAGTGGTACATTGGAGTGCACAGAAAACTGTTCAACACACTGAAAGTCTATCAGTTCAACTCAGTTGGCATCTGTACAAGACTGCACTGTCTAAAGAAAAATTTTGATAAAGTAGCTGGAGAAGTTTCTGAGGGGTAACTGGTTTAATCTAATTCTTGTCTCAAGGCAAGTTTTCCATTATTTAGAACTAAGCTCTAATACTGGTGAAATAAACCCAGTATTTCTATGAGAAGAAAATTCCTGTCTTATTACTTGCCTGAAATTATAACGATCAGAATACAACTGAAATGAAATAAGCCTTAAAACACCATTTAAAATAAACAAAGCCCAAACAACTAAAATTTCCGCAGAGAACCAACAAGTAAGAAGCATAAGAGAAGAAAACCTATTACTTTGTGTCTTCCATCTCTGATAAACATGAACGCATAAATGTTCTGCATTTCTGAAACGTGATGATAAAAAAGGCATCGTCCTGCCGTCTGCGTGCTTCCTAGGGCTTGTATTTCAAACAGGCTGAGTTTATATGCAGATATTTTATCCTGCTTTGTTCTCCCTTCCTACCACCCCCAAACTCTGCTTGGATGTCTCCTCTTTCCCTATGCCTTTCTCATTTATCTGATCTGGTCAAAATAAAAGGATTATTTTTGTTTTGGTTTTGTTTTGTTAGTTTGTTTGCAACAGATCTGATGCTTTTTAAGGCCCTAAATAATGCATTTTGCTCTGAATAGCTTATGCCTACCTGTATAACCCATATTTGCCTTCAAACTAGACTTTTGTTAGTATTACTTGCTTCAGCAGAACACACAGATGGCATTTTTTTAACTGGAATTTTGGAATTAATTCTATTGCTAACCCACCAAAAAGAAGAGATCCCATTTAACCTGTTCTAGTTCCCAGGTATCAGCAAAGAGAAATTACTTTAAAATTGTGCATGTTTCCTCTAACCTATGGACCTAAAAAGGGGGCATGTATCTAACTTCAGTGAAATCAGTTATGTATACACATCACTCTCTTAATGTCAAGACTTTAACCAACACCATAAGCAAACATAACAAAAAACACAACCAGAGAAAGCCTTTCAGCATCTTTTATGCAGAGATATTTGGAAAAGCAGAACATCGATTTAACACACACCGTAACTGGTGTCACTCCCTGCTAAGAGTATCCTGCAAAGTTACACCTACCTGTTAGATTGTACTGGTATTGGAAGCAATTTTGGTTAAGAATACATGGCTTCATTTGTGACACTTCAGGGCAGGGCTTTGTACTGACAGAAGATCTTAGCACTTGTCGAGTTCGGGTTTGCATAACAGTTGGATCACACGCCTATATACAAAAAGTGAGGGACAGACAAGAGACCCCAGTAAATCACACCACCTGCTGTTGTTACTTGCACATCCACAGCCACACCATGCTATGATATAATCACAGAATCACAAAATGTTAGAGGCTGGAAGAGACATGAAAAGATCATCCAGTCCAACCCCCCTGCCAGAGCAGGATCACCTATACCTGATCGCAGAGGAACACATCTAGGCAGCTCTTGAATATCTTCAGAGAGGGAGACTCCACAACCCCCCTGGGCATCCTGTTCCAGTATTGTGTCACCCTCACAGTGAAAATTTTTTTTCCTCATGTTTCCATGGAACTTCCTATGCCTCAACTTCCACCCACTGCCCCTTGGCCTGTCATTGGGCACCACGGAGCAGAGGCTGGCTTCATCCTCTTGGCACTCACCCTATACACATTTATAAACACTGATGAGGTCACCCCTTAGCCTCCTCCTCTCCCAAACTAAAAAGACTCAGCTCCCTCAGTCTCTCCTCGTTCACAACTCTCTTTTAGAAGCATATAAAGTAAATGAAATGTGTTTTAAAGGTAAGAATCCAATATTACCAAAAGTTTCTGCCCACCTCAATTTGGCTATTTGAAGCACTCCTACATTACTTATTTCCGTATTTTTTTCTAAGGATCCTTGGGGACAATGAGATAAAGACGGTGTCATTCTGCTGTGCTCTACTTTTCACCTCTTTCCAAGCAAAATGCTGTAGTGCTGAATAATGGGAAAGGATTTCTGCACAATTAATGCTTTTTTAAGTAAAAAAATGGTATTACAGCAAAACTTTAATTTCTAGGAAGGACATTGGTAATTGCCTATCAGTTATGATGTTGACAAGAAGATGGGGTGACTTTTCAAAGTATGTGATACAAATCCTGGTGTCCAACTGCCTATAAAGCAGGATTTGCTTGCTTACATTTCCGCATGAATACAAACCAAGGTCAGTTTTCATTTGTTTGTACATTGCAGGCAGGAAAACTGGTTTTAGCAGCCTGCCATCCTCAGTCTCTTAGCACTGTGGCATGGGGCTTTTTTTCCTTTCCTTCTCACTGCAGGCTTAGCAATACTGACCAAATGCTTTCAGCCTTGCAAGAAACATCCCCTTTATGTAAAGCATCTGCTCATCCTCACAAATCCCCTTCTGCAGCAAGATGCCAGACAGGGGTTTCACCCAGCACGGCCTCCACACATTTAAGTTTTTCACACGGTTTATTTAATTCAGGGCTATAGCATAAGCTATATGCTGGCTGGGACATGAGAAAGGCAGTGCCACTGCTGTTGCCCCAACCCCAGCTGTCATCTCCATGTCTCATGCCACGGGGAACTATTTCAGGAAGGAGTAGTTTCAGTGGCAAGGATTAAACACCTCTGACACTGGGCAAGGCTATGGTGAAGAGCACTAAGGATCACTGCTTTAAATGAAATCACAAAGAAGTCTAAGTAAGCTTACTCTAAACTCAGAATGATTACAGGAACATGAAACAGCCACTTTGGCTGCTGGGCTGGGACAGAGAAGCAGTGCCAAAGGCAGGGGCTCTGACCTGCTGAAACTCAGCAGAGTCTTCCTGCAGTCCAGTACAGCAGGAATGGGTGTGTGGAAGCGGCTGCCCCAAACTTATTAAAGGTATTCACAGACAATTACTGAACAAGATGACCTATTTAATTCCTAACACTCTCTCATTAATACTAAAGATTGCTCAGGAACAAATAGAAAACATAAAAAACCCTCCAAAGTATGTAGAAATACATTTTCATAAATGCTTGGGAATTTAAACCACGATTTTCTTATAGAGTATTTTAATTAGAAAAAATAACAAACAGTTCAAACCCACAAGCTTATTACCATGCAAACACTGAAGCCTGCATGGGTGAAAGTATGGATAATTCCTGTATTGTGAATATTAAAGAGAAAAGTAATGGCATTACAGCATAAATCTAGACCTCAGACTGCTGTAAACTGGATTAGTTGCACAGATGATAGTATAACACTAAACAGAATAAGTATCAGGACAAATTGGAAAATAGTCCAGTCTAGTCTTAAAATACATTGTCAGGACCTATTTTCTTTATGCTTACATTATATGAAGGAAATTCTATTATGTTCTTATTGCTTATATGCCTTGTCAAATAATTTTAAAAGCTAATCTTATTTGAATATCCAAGGTCAGCTAAAATACCCAATTGTTCTTAATTATCTGAAAATTAAACCTATGCTAAGTGTTTACCAATAGTTTACTGCCTTTTCTACAACTAAATCTGATTGCTCATCCTCACACCTAACGCTAATAACTTAAATGGTTTGCCAATAAACCAAAGCAAGTTAAAAAAAAAAATCAAAGAAGATATCTCAGTAGCTACTCCTAGTTAATGTTTCTCTGCATTATGTTACTAAAGGGAAAAAAAAAATCAATGAATGCTGTGAAAGAAGCTAAGTCTCTGTCACTTTGGCAATACCTGCTTTTACTCACTTCAAAGTAAGAACTTGCAGACTGAAAATATGTATTGTTTGCAGATGGGTACCTTTAAACAAAATGTGGTGCTTTGGCCCTGGCTAGGTGCCAGATGCCCACCAAAGCTGCTCTATCACTCCCCTTGTTAGATGGACAGGGGAGAAGGGAAAACATAACAAAAGCCAGTTATAAGGTAGAAGCAATTTAATAATAATAATAACAATGAGCAAAGCAATAGACTGTGTGGAAGTGAAAGCAGAGAGAGAGAGAGATGTTAGTCTCTACTTCCCATCAGCATGAGGATGGTTGGTCTCAGGAAGCAGGGCTCTCTAGGCTTGGTGGTTCCTCTGTAGGACAGACACTGTGGACAAATCCCCACATTTCCTTCTTTCACTTTGTTCTTATATCTGAGCTGATGTCATATGGTATGGAATATCCCTTTGGCCAGTTTGGATCAGCTGGCTCAGCTGCATCCCATTAGCATGCTCTTGGGGTGAAGAAATGTTGGAAAAGGACAGCCTGGGTGCTCTGCTCAACAGTAGCCAAAACACTGGTGTGTTATCAACACTCAGCTACAGCACTGCAAAGCACAGCACTAGAAAGATAACTTTGAGCAGAATTAACTCCATCTCAACCTAAACCTAATACACAAAATAATATTATTTCCCCATCTAGCATGGTCCCAATTGTGCTTGATTCCACGTCACTGACACAGCTCAGCACTGCACACACTGTCATATGGCCACACAGATTTCCTGACTACTGGGACCATTTTCCCTCTCAGATGTCCTCCTGGTGGGTAGTAGCAGAGCATTCTAACAGGTCAAAATCTATCTGGTGTTTTCCAGGATCCAAATAAAGGACTGGTCTGCTGCAGCTCTGAAGGTGCTGTTGTCACTGCACTGATGAGCCATGTTGTTTAGAAGCCAGAGCGGATGCGATAAGCTCCCCACTCTTACCAGTTTTGAATAATAAAGAATCTTTGTAGGAAAAGTGCTCATTTAATCAAGCTGAGTACATGGGAAACATGCAAAAATTCAAAGTCGGCAAACTGTAACTAATATCCTGTAATATTATTTGTTGAATTTCTCTTTATGTCAATTGAGAAGTCAATTTAGTTTTATAATTGATTTTCTGGCCTTACTCTTTCAAGTTAACTATGTAAAAAATTGAGCCAAATATATATGGAACTGAATAAGCAGCAGGAGGGAATGACTTGCAAAGAAAAAGATGAAAGCTGGGATTTTCAAAGCAGCAAGAGGGAGCTGTGTATCCAGCTACCCTGACTTGGGTACACAACTCTTGCAGGACTCCTCCAAAATCCCAAGCTGGAAAAAAAAAATATTTGTGATGTGGCAAAAGTTGAGGAATGGCTTTGGAGACCCAAAGTCACTAGGAGACATGACTGGTAGAAGTTAAAGAAGAGGAACTGATTCCAACACAGAGATGCTGAGAGTGTTAACAAGCAATAATGAACAGACATATGTAAATTGCATAGCAGGAGGAACATATGATGTCACCATTGTCACCACTGCCATCACTACCAACGCCATGTATCTAGTCTTAAAAACTACTGAGAGAAAAATCGATCACCATCAATTACATTTTTAGGAGGAAGGACAGGAACAGCAGTCAGTAATATTAGGGAAACACAAGAAAGAAATATTACTGGAGTAATTGAAGGAAGAAATTACCACAGAATTAATTAAGATTTGAGCGAGATTACAGAAGGAGTTGATTCTGAATATTCTCCCAAATGAAGAAAATGACAAAACCAATTTGACTGTTCAAACACTCTTCCATACGAAATAGTGAAGGTGTCATTCAGGTACTTGGATCAAGACTGGATCTGCTCTGCCCCAATAGGAACCCAACTTGCTTACTACAAGCCTGTATGAATCGACATTTTGGGGGTTTTAAAATAAATAAACCCCACTGTGATTCAGCAATCTTTTACTGAGTATCTTCATTTACAGCTTCTCTCTTCCTACAGAGCGGATGCTATACTTTCAAAGACATTATTTTACTTCCTACTGTTCTATTAATAACTACTACCTTCACTGATCATAGATAAAGCTTTTTAAAAATTATTTTTACATTAAGACAGCCATTACCTCCTGTAAGGTAATCACAGCTGGTTTGTGCTCAGCATTTGTCTACATTAGACAACAACTTTGTCAAGTTATGAGGAAAAGGTGCAGATAACAACACTTTTAAAGGAAAGCCAAGCACATAGCAACAGAAGCATTTCAGTGGCTGGAGCTTTGACTTCTGTTTTTGAGATCATCTCTTTATGGTCATGCTACTTGTTCATGCCTGTGGTTACAAACCCTGTAATCCTGTAACTAGTTTCCACACTTGGAGACTTTGGTATGTTACCATGGGGTAAAATTGGCTGTAATGGCAAATCTGGTTATGCAGAAATTGAAAGCCAAGGGGATAGACTTAGACTACAATGATTTATTAAGACAGGTTTAGGCAGTGTCAAAGCCAGGTCATTGTTGAACTGAGCACAGTGCAGAACCCTGTGAAGGTGATGAACTTCTCCACATGCACAGAGGTCACCAGTCTATTCTTGGGTCCAGATAGAGCAGTTCTTGCACAGGCCTCATGTAGAAGAACATCTCCAGTGAACTGCAATAAGAACAACTCTGAAGACCAACTGAAACAATTCTATGATTCTATAATTCTATGACTTCTGTCTAATCTTTCTAGGAAACTGAGACTGCTCTGCCATAGCCCTGGTTGTACCAGGAATGTCATCTGAGAACCATCAAAGTTTAGTGCCTGCTAAGCAATATAGTTGGACTCGATCTTAGAGGTCTTTTCCAACTGAAACAATTCTATGATTCTATGTGGAAAACCTTTGTGCAATTTCTGCCTCTGCCCTGGACAAACAAAACCCACTTTATGGATCAAAGAAGGACAATGAATATGGGTGCTGACTGGCCATAAATGTAAGAGAGGAAACAAGTCTTAAGAAATGTGATGCACAAAGGTAGAGGCTCAAATGCCTGAAGAACTTTATGTACCTTCAGAGTTAGATGCCAACTCAGTGTGGCAGTTAAGTTTTACAGACAATCTTCCTTGAATTTAGTCCAAATGCTTTCTGTAAGCAATGAAGTGTGTAATGCAGGCATGTGCTTCCTTTGGAAGTGGTGATAGGATTGGAATTATTTTCTGGATGAAAATAATTATGGGGACCTAACTCAAGTGGCACATTAATAGCTTACAGCAGTAAGAAGTAAATTTCTTTTCATGGACAACTGTACTGTCCCAGCCTACTTTATTGTATTAAATCCCACCCTTTCCATTATCCTTTTCCATGAAATGAAAAAGTTGAGCTAGAGCCATGGATCTATAAACTACTACAGAAACAAAATACTTCAAAGCAGTAAGTGGTACATACAAAATGTTAAGATAGGAACGAATCAGTTTTCCCCCAAAGGAGCATTTAAAAATAATAAAAGCCATAATCTTGATTCTGTGGAGGAATTCTTGGCACCCTTAACTATTGCATTTTTAGTATTTCCTTTAGGCAACCACACCTTTCTACCATGACCACTTGTCACTGTTTTAAGCTAACAAAAAGTGAGGGACACAAACATACACAAAAGATGTACCCAGCCTTTGCTCCAGACAGTAACAGAACAAAGCAAGCATACAAAATTTTGTTCTGAAAGAGAAGGATATTAAATAAAACTGTGAGATTATGAATGCGAAGTTTCAGAGCAAGAGCCGTCAGCATATCACACAATAATATACACAATTAGACCTTCTTTGTCATGGATTTTACAAGCTGACCACTGATCTAGGCTTTTGTATGCATCATAATTGCACAGCACAAAGGCTGTAACCTATTAGAGTGCCCTTTAAGCTGTTTAACTTATCATACAGCTTGTATAATGCATACTGCACTATAAATAGCTGGCCACATTATATTTAACTGGTTATTCATAAGGAAACATACAACCTCAAACTAAGGTAAATGCACTGGCAGCAACAAGACTTGACTATTTTTAACAGTGCAATGAAGCGTTATATTGTTCATGCTGATGTGGATGTTTTGTAACAATTTAACAAGCCATTTACAATAACCTGAGCAGTCTTTTGAAATGAAAATGCACCTGCATAAATTTTCTTTTTGAGATGCATCTAGGTGCTGAAACCTTATCTAGCTCCATTTATAACCATTAACTTTAAAAATTTATTGTTAATAAAGATGAATACAATTAAAATAACCAATCTAAAAAATACAGCAGTAGCCAACTTTTTGATTTAGATAGATAGATAGATAGATAGATAGATAGATAGATAGATAGATAGATAGATAAACAACAAAACCCCCCCAAAACCCCAGCAAACCACAAACAAACCCCACAAACTCAAGTCAGAGTTATGCATAAGGAGCAGGGCATATTCTTCCAAAAAGTCTTGGACCAGCAGAAATCTCATGCCTAACCTCTGATCTCTTGGCCTAGAAATACAACGCTCTTCAAGATGCACTCTTCAATCCAGCCTCCATACTGCAGGTCCTCTGCCAAACCTAGGCATGGAGGTGATAGTTGTGATGAAGCTTTCAGTAATGCACTGTGTCAAGAGTTAGGGCTGCACCAGCTATTAGATGAGTGACAGACACTTTCTATTAGCCCTCTCCCTTCCCAAAGGGGAAAAGAAAGGGAATGAGACTTACAGGTTGGAGAAGAAAACTAAACCTACTGTAATGAAAACAAAAGCAATGAAATGAAGTATTTACAAATATATACAAACCCAGCATTCAATCCAGCCCCTCTGATGGCAATTCCATCACTGTCACCACTGATGCTGTGGGCAGGTACTGGAAAAGTCCCACACTGGACTCAAGTGGCAGATGGGAACTAGATTCAGGAGCTGGATTCTGGAACTGGATTCAGGAACACAGGCATTGGGATCAAAGGCAGAACAGAGGCCTCCTTAGATGCTGACCATTGAAGAATGGGCTTGACCCTCATGATCCCTCAGCTTGATAATGAATGTGATGTACATAGAATGAAATCCCTTGTTGGTCACCTGTCCTGTCTGCTTTTCTCTGCAGATTTCTGCACTTGCAATGCAGTACCGAGGATCTTCAGTGACCTTGGTCTCCATAGAAGCAAGTATAAGCAAGAGCCTTTCTGCACACCGAAACTTGATAGCAACATCAAGTGTTACCGTTCCTAGAAGCAGACACTGTCTGTGAAAAGAAGTTATTAACTTCAGAAATAGCCACCAGTTAGAGGAGCCTGAGCTGAACGTAAAACCACTGAACAGCATTAGTTCTAGGACACACACAGAGTGAATCCCAGTGACTACAAGAGTGCACAATTTCTCTTGGCATTTCCCAGCTGTAATGAGTCTGCCTGGCACCTACGATGCAAGTCGCTGCAAGACCTGAGAGTTGGCTGTATTGCCTGGTGCCACTTTCAATACAATCAGTTGTTGCAGTATTATGCCCCAACAAACTGATTCAAGAGAATAACAACTCAATTGTCGCAAGTCCTGAGCGTTGTACATTGCTATTGATCCATGAGGAAAATGCTCACTGAAACAGGGACAGCTGTTCTGACTCACTAGACATGTAACCTCCTATAATTAACTAATTTCAGACCTCTCAGAATCAGCTGCTACAAATGCCAACAGCTGAGGCAAACAAGGAGGCCACTCTGGTCGGCTATGAGGGAGTGCCGCAGCTATCCACATGACAAAATAAATTTGAGGTAATTATTTCAGGGGCTTGTAGCACAACTCGCATATTAACTCTTTTAAAGAATGCTTTGATGAATTCAATTGAAGTCAATTAATTACATTTCCAAGTCAGATGCATACAAAGTGGAGACACCACAGGTAGTACGTGTTACTCGATCACTGAATATGTAACAGAGATGATGGGATTTCAGTTTCCAGATTGTTTAGCCGAGGCTTTGAGCAATCAAGTGATGATGTCTGACTAAAAATGCTATTGTAGCTGGAACGAATATGAAATCTCTGAAGCAAAATGCAAGTCAATCTAATTTGCTCATGATTTTTCCCCCTTTTCCTGACTAGCAAGCTTCAAACTGTTATTTTAAATGGCTTTAAAGCCTTGCTATTTAAGTTACGTGGATGTTACTTAGCGACAAAGAAAACTTTATGAGCCAAAAAATAAGTCTTCAATCAGAAAGAAAACCATTTTGAATTTACTTCTCACAGTAGCAAATGTGAGCATAATAGGGAAGCTTCAAATCAGTACTTATGAGTTGAATCCAGTAAGCAGACAAAATCTCAGAAGTAACCTCAAAGTATTACATTTCAGACAGCTGCATTTCTGGGTCATGGCAAAGTATCATTAAAGCAAATACTAAGATTTAGCTTTGCGTAGCAGTGTTAAATAGCACTATAATCAAGATGCAAAAATTGCAGTTCAGTTGGAAAACACACATAAAACAATTATGGGAGCATCTGAAATTACAGAAGTCCACCCCCAGAAACACAAATATGTAAAAGCAAAAGGGAATCGTAGCCAAAAAAGTTGAACAAACACTGGTTTAACACAAGTATTGAAGAAAAAACTTCCTATTGACAAAGCAGTCACCACCTTTATGACTCATTGATTTCAACATGATTCAAGATCATTTACCATCCTAAAAGTGGAAAATGCACATGGGAAGAGTATTGCTACAAGATAAAACCGAGCAATACCCTAGAAAGTATCCAGAATACAATGACATATTGACAAAAGGTACACTGGGTAATCTAAAAGGCCTTTTTTTATTCAGCTGATAAGAGCCAGTTATTCTGCTATCAGGATGAATTTATTATCAACACTATAAATTAGGAGCAGATCACCAAAGTGACTGGGAAAGAATCCTCACCTGACCAAAATGTTAAGTAAATATCTCAAATCAAAAAGCTGCTAGGCAAAGAGGAGTCTGAAACTGTAATTGCTCATTTCTTGCAAACTAGAATTTGTCAAGTTTCATAAATTCTCTGTATCTCCAGCAAGCCAAACACGACCAGAGATACAGGAAGATTTCCCGGAATGCTCTTTGGCAGCTGATTCGCAAGAGTACTACGACTAAAAGAGTGCCAATTATTTTGATACAAAATCTAAATGTGCTTGAAAAAGAGCAGTCAGGATGTAAGGTTTTGCCTTTTCATTGCAATGTGATGTGATAGTTTCTTTTCAGATTACTCAAGGAAGTGAAAGGAGCCAGGTGAATATTCAAAAACTGTTATATATCCTCAGAAGACTGGCATTTACTTTCAGTTTGGCATGAACCAGAAAGCATGTACACCAGCTACTGAGCAGTATTTCCCCAAACACAGTTAAACAGACAGCCCTAATGAGCAAGAGCTTCTATGTATGCAAACTTACTGATGTGTTTTTGTGCTCTGAGGAAAGACATTTGACACGTGGCTGGGGAGACAACAAATCTAACCAAAAGACTTAACATGAGATTCAGCTCCAGATGCAGACCCCTGTATTTGGCTGTCCAACCACTGGAGATATTTAATTGACCACACTAACCTCCATTGTCTCTGTAACTCCATTGACCATGTTCACTAGCTTATGGCCATTCTCAGTGGCCATCTTTCCTAGTATCAGCTCAGGAGATGGAGGGTTGTACAAATTACCCTGGTGCTGGCAAAACCTCACTTCTAGCCACATGCTTCCTTTAATCCCTGCTGCATCCTACTGGTACCCCCACACATACACAAGACACACCACCTTCACCATACAGCCATTATGCACTTAGAGCAATCCCATTTTAGCCAGGGAGGGACTGTGCTGTGTGGTCCTCTCTCAAAACCAAACACAAATAGCCAGAGTGGCTATAAAAGGGAGACAGCACTGTTGTAAACTTGTCAAAGGAAGGGTTTTATCTGTCCATAAAACTTCAGGCTGTTTATTGCCTTGTATCTGGACAGAACTATTTAAACACATGCTCCATCAGCACACAGTCATCTCAGTTTCACAACAAAGCATTGCAGAACAGCTTGTGAAACATATTGCTGAGTTAATTGCATTGGCATACAGATGCCCTCACATTTATGAATTAACATCTACCATGGCAAAAGGATGTACAAGGAGACACAGGGACTGTGGCACTCAGCCCTGTGACTGCCAAGTGCTACGATGCCTGATGGAATGCAGCCCACAAGATCTGGGCATCCCTCCTTTCCTGCTTCTGTGTGCTACAGAGGCTTTTAGGCAAAACCTCAGTGTCTTAAGCATACTAGCACACTTAAAGCTTCATGACCATCTGACTGCCACCAAGATGCCTCAAAAAGGGCATTGAGGATCTCTGCATTAGTTGTCTGCATGCTAATAGGAAGAAAATCTATCTCTGAAAAGTCAATGGCAAAGACACATCCAACCACAGTGGGACTCTGAAAGGTATCCAAGCATCTGTATCGGTCGCAAGAGCGTTATACTTCATCAAAGCTGTGCTGCTCAGGGGGAGGCAAATGCAGGAAATGAAACACAAGATTTCATTTGACACGTTCTTACCGAGTATATTGATATGCTACACAAAATATTATGGAAGGAAATTACCTGTGTCAGCAGCAGTATAAATATCTGTCCAATAACCACACATAGCTTTGATAATGGCCCTGTTAACACAGGGGCAATGAATATATGTTTGTCACTTAAATGCATCCAGCAAGTCTATTAAAAAAACCCTTGAGATTAAACTTGGCACCTATTTCAACACCCATCAGAGAGAAACAGTAGGTTTGACATTACATGCTTGGAGGCCAGAGAGTTTTCTCAAGACACAAGTTTCAGCTTTTTTCCATCTTGCACACTTAGGGAAACACAGAGCTTTTGGCAGTGCCTTGAATCCCTGCATAATTCAGAAAGTTTTGAGTATTTCATGACATAACAAATTGTTCAGGCATCTTGCTGCCATACCCTTCTGTTGCTGTTGCCTTAAATCTTCCCTCAAGGTTTTGAGAAGGAGGAGATGCTGGACAGAAATAGTGTCTGTTGGGAAGGGAGAGCTGTCATTCTCTCAGGCCTAAAGCCTGTCTAGGGAAGTACCAACATGAGTTACCAGCAGGATGTTACAGCAGTCGTGCATCACTCACAGAGCTCTCCCCTGCAAATAATTCCTAACACAGATAGACCTAACTGCAGCTAGACTACTGACCCCTTCACCTGCTGTACTAGTAGGGGTCCTCTGCCATAGACCAAGTGGAAGGATGAGTGGAATCAACTGTCACAGTAAAAACTATGTGTTTTACTAACTTTCTCCAGCTTGGTCTCTGTAGAAATATAACTATCTGCAGATACAACCATGCTGGTAGGATCCATTAAGCCTGACTTCCTTGGGAAAATCATGAGTTTTTAAAGAAAACAACTCTCTCATGAAATGTCTGAAGGAAAGAGAAGACTGAAGGATGAAGAACATTGCCACAGAGACACAAGCAGGAGAGCCTACCTGTGGACACTTGCTCCACTGTCCCCAGTCAGACACTGCACACTCACTGGGACAGTACAAGCTACACTTCTGCATCGTATCTGGGATTTCAGTCTGATTGCACAGTACGTTGGGTACAGTCTCCCCTCCATGGTCCTCAGCAGTACTCACACACCTGCACAGAAAACAGACATTTTTGTTAGAGGAGAAGGATTCGGGGATGTTGGTTGATAACAAATTCAACATGAGCCAGCAATGTGCATTTGCAGTCCAGAAGGCAAACTGCATCCTGGGCTGCGTCAAAAGAAGTGTGACCAGCAGGATGAGGGAGGTGATTTCCCCCTCTACTCTGCTTTTGTGAGACCCCACCTAGAGTACTGCATCCAGTTCTGGTGCCCCCAGCGCAAGAAGGACATCAAGCTGTTGGAGTGGGTCTAAAGGAGGGCCACAAAGATGATCAGGTGGCTGGAGCACCTTCCCTATGGGGACTGCCTGCAATAATTGGGGTTGCTCAGCCTGGAAAAGAGAAGGCTCTGGGGAGACCTTAAAGCAGCCTTCCAGTACCTGAAGATGGCTTACAGGAAAAATGAGGAGGGAATTTTTACAAGGGCTTAGAGTGATAGGACAAGGGGGAACGGCTTTAGCTGGAGTAAGGTAGATTTAGACCCTAGAGGTGTTCAAGGCCAGATTAAACAATGCCTTAAGCCACCTGGTCTAGTACAAGGTGTTCCTGCCCATGGCAGGGTGGTCAGAAGTAGATGATCTTTAAGTTCCCTTCCAACCCAAACCACTCTATGATTCTGTGATTATATCCACGCTACAGAGATGATGGATACCAAAAGATCTGCTTGACCCCATCTAGGACACTATATGTAACACAATAGCTACATTCAGCACAAGTGGTCAAAAAGTGGAATTAATCATGTTAGTGCAAATCAAACTCAGCTACATACACCATACACTTCTGTTACTCACAGATTTCAATAACCACCTTAAATAAACATTTCAAACTTCATACAGAAGGATTTTAACTTTGATCATCTGACAGATGAGTGAACAGAAAATGACAACCAGCAAGAACAAACCTCTGTGCTCCTGCTGGTAACATCCAAACATGTGGAAACAACTCAGCATTTCCCCATGCCTGGGGAATGTATATTCACTAATATCGAATGCCACTCCAGTGCGTGCAGTGCCATTACTTGGGGAAAATGTTAGCAAATCAGAATATGGAGGCTCTGTACCTCAGGGGGCTTTATGTATATATGACATTTAGGCTGAAGAATTCTAATTTAAACATCATGCCTTCTTCCTGAAAGATGTCTTGATCGTAACACAGGGCTGCATCACTGAGATGCTTTACTGTAAATCACTGCACAGAAACTTGTGCTTCTTTTCTTTTGAAATACATCCAACTCAGCAACAGACTCACTGTCAGATGGCCAGATATTGCAGCTTTATGCAAGTTATGAACCAACTCTTTTTAATCTGGGGTACCTGTGCTTTTGTCTTCACTCACCTGACTTTCCTCGTTTGTATTCCTTCTCCACAGTGGAGGGAGTTTTGTTCGCTGTTGATTTTGCATGGAGACCATGGTTCTACTACCCAAGAATACTGATTGCACTCAGTGTAGCATGGGACTGCCTCATACACCTGCCAGCAGAAAGAATCAAAACTGTTCATCTGAACTATTCAGGTTAGCACCTCTGCAGCCAAACCCAGGAAAGAGTACATTGAAAAATATCCTGGCTTCCACTCCTTATGCTAAGGGTGCCGCAATAGCTGTAAGTTCGTTTATTCATCATGGACTTGCCGAGGGAATTTTAAGTATATAGTAGCAGTATGCATGCAGCATCTTAGGAAACAGGATAAATAACAACTATTTCCTGCAGCCAGAAGAGGAACTTCATTACAATTTCATTTGCTCTTATTGTTCTTGTTATAATCTATCACACGTCACTCATCAACGCTGTATGCCCCTCATCCTTTTGTGCTTTACAAAGTGCAAACTTAAAATCAGCACTCATTTATTTTTGCTTCTTACATACCCTTATAAGTCATTTGCCATAAAAGACTGAAACATCATGCATCCCGCAAATGTCATTTTTATACACAAAAACTGTAAATGCTTTCTTTCCCCCCTGCAAGTGACTTATCTCTAACATATCTCCTAATCAAACACAACCAGGTATTCACCTGAACTATGGTAGCTCCACTGAGAGAAAAATACAGCCAATAAGCTTGACAGATGCATTTAAAAGATGCTGGATAATCAGGTCGTTAGAAGCAGTGCACTGAGATATGGTACTTTAGCAGATTTTGGGGTTTAAACAGATGAATGCATCAAGAGTTCTATTACAGTAATGAATAGAAGTTATTTATTTTGAATCCAGTTTGTCTGCAGAAGCCGATTTGAAGATACAGAGTTCTCTGTTGCTTTGTATGAAGCATAATGAGCTGTCCTAGAAAAATACAGCACACCTAAAATTCCTTCCACACACCAAAATCTTCTTGACCTTGCTGCTGTGGAGCCATTCAGTTCTCACCATTAAAATAACTGTAAATCAATAGCCTTCCACTCAGCTACCTCCCTCCACCAAAAAAAGAACAAACCAAAAAAAACCCCACAAAAAAAACCCCAAACCCACCACCAAAACCAGCCACATTTAAAATAATTTATAGCTTGATTTTAAAACAGCAGATTATGACTATGGATCTTGTGGCCACAATAATAAAGAAACTCTATTTGCAAAATCCTGGAGGTGGGGGAAAGAGATATCAATGTGAAAAGAAAACTGGTGCCCCATCTGAAAGTGAACTTCTTATCAGTTGATAGGAAGGTAACTTGCTGAAGAAAATCCCTCAGAAACAGGAAACGTCAGAAACTAATTTTAACTGTGGGTCTGTCTATATTTTGAGAATAAGTTTAGCAAAGACAACAGAGTAAGAGAAGCTGAAAAGTGCAAAATATATGAAGGAGAAAAAAAAGGGTTTACACAAGTAATACCAGAAAATGTGCAAAATTTATGAGGACTACTACATCATGGTGAAATGCACAGAGTGACAACACTTGGGACAATGACCTCCTTTTGCACAAGTAAGTGGGGTCACCCTGCAGCCTTTTGGAGGAGTGCTGAAGGTGTGGCAACATTTCCAGCTACCACTAGGCCTGCATGGAGGTCTTTGAAAGATCACAGTGCACCTTGATCACTCAAAATAGGCTAATGATTTCAGTACAACAAGGTGGCCTATATATATGATACATAGATGTCATGGTTTAACCCTAGCCAGCAACTGCACCACACAGCTGCTTGCTCACTCCTCCCCTGACACGGTGGGATGGGGATGAGAATCAGAAGAATAAAGTAAGACTTGTGGGTTGAGATAAGAACAGTTCAGTAATTGAAATAAAACAAAATAATAATATGAGCAATAATTGCAATGAAAAGGAAGACAACAAAGAGAGAGAAAAAGAAAACAAACAAACAACCCTCTCCAAAATGATGCATGATGCAATTGCTCACCACTTACTGACCAATCTTGCCACCATCTTGCCCTGGCCACACAGTCACCTTGTGAGAGTTACAGGCTCCTGCAGCTGTTCCCCTGTGTGCACTGGGGAGAACAGCAATCCCTCTTTGGGCAAGATGAAGTCTTCACATTCCCCAAAGACAGCCAGCAGATGAATGCTGACACAGGGAGTATTTATTAGTTACCCTGCTCCACAGGGGGGAAGGAAAAACTACATTCTGCTTAAGCTGTCTGACAAACCATACGGTTGTTGGCAGGAGACCATTAGTTGAAGAGGTAAATGTGTGCTTAAGGAGTGATCAGACCTTCCCTCATCACAGAGAGGAAGCAAAGCCAAGGAGTAAATGGACAAACTTGGCAAGAACTGACTGCTGGTGGGCAGGGAACCTGCAGTGTGGGGAGAAGGTGTCCCACCTGGCAGCATTAAGGGAGATAAAATTTACACATTAAAAAGTTAAAAAATACTTCTGCTCTTTAGACTATTGGTGAGAAAGACAAAGGTGGAAGAGGCTGTGAGGAGATGGCATAGAGGATGCCTCACAAGCCTGTCAGGGCAGCTTGGGCTGGTGCAGCACAGTGGCTTTAGGGATTTAAGATTCTTTTCCTTGCTTTAATTAATAACCTTCCTCAGGTTTAGAGGATATTGCTGTGGATTCTCTAGGTCATGACACGAGCACTGCAGCAAATAGCCTCTGTTCCTTGCTTGGACAACTCCAAGAGCTTGGAAATCCTGGCTTATTGTCTCCGCGACCTTTCATGTCACTGCATTACAACCTGGTAAACATCAGACCTCTCCAAACCAGGAAGGCTGACCTGCAGACAGCAGAAACCTAACACCAGGAATTTACTGCAACTGCATTTTGGTGGTCAAAAGCTCCTGTGACAGAGATCCCGTATGCAGCGACACAAATACACGCGATGTGAAGTGACACTTCAGATGTGCTCTTTCAAGAGCAGGCAGGATCAGAACAATAAAGCCATTAATAGAGCATTTGTATTCCGCTGTCTAACCATGTCAAGCTGGTACAATTATACAAAGCTCCACCAGCTCTTCTCCTCCAACAGACATCCTCCTCTGTTCTGGAAGAAGGAGGGCACACAACAGCAGCCCCATGATCACCGTGGTACCTCAATACCTAGGTGGTCTGCTGCTGACCCCTTCAGCACTTCCAGTTTGGATAGGATTCCCAGGATACACTCATCATCAAAAACCTCAAATACAATTGTTACAAACAACCCATTTTTCAGTGATATGGTGCTGACACCACTGCATGTTTCTGACTGTGAACAAGCTCTCTCCTCCACCCTGAGTCAGTGTCAAGCAGTGCCATGTCCTGCAGTACACCTTTGAGATGCCAGGAAAGTGTAAATAGCCACCACGTGTCATTGGGATGGACAGATTTCTTCAGAGCAAATTACAACATGCATTGGTAGACTCTGTTAGGCTTTTAAATGGGAGTCTCAAAGATGCAAGATTTCCATGGGTAAAACTCTGTGGGTTTCCGTTTCGGAAGCTGTGAATATAATTTGTGGTTCTGCCTTTGCATTTAAAAACCACAGTGATGTGGCATGTGTTCATCTCCTCCACAGGACACTGTTTTCCTCCCATTTCTCTCTCCTAGCTTGACATAATTTCTTTTCAATCACTTCCAATCTCCCCCTTTTTTTACTAGAAAAAAAAACCAGGCCAGACAACAAACCTTAAAGCCTTTCATTCCTATCTTTTGCCAACAGCTGCAGTGCTTAAGGAGGTCAAAGAGAAGATGTTCTTGACGTTGTGTTTGCAAAGGATTTTGGACAATCCTTCCTGTTCTTTGAGACCCACCAACCAGGGGAGCCTGGGATCACTTCTCACCTCTGGGGTCCATAGAACCCTGTGACGATTTTAAACAGAGGCTGGGATGGGATATGGTCCCCTCACTCAATCCAGGGACCCAAAGTGGATTGGGATGTGGGGGGGTTGGGATGTGCTCCCACAGACCTCTAGTTGCACTACAGTTTCAAATCAGACACAGTTTCAGTATCCTGGCCCACATCACATTTGCCATCTGCTACCTCTGTTGCAGATACAGAAGTCTCTTGTCCAGCTACATCACTTGTCTGTAATGTAATAATAATAATCTGCTTAATGTTCACCCCTTCCCAAACTCACTGTGACAGTGCATTTACAAAAACCTTCAGACTGAGCCCTCCAACACATGCATGGAGCTGTACTACCACAATTCATCTCCTGAAGGACAGAAAATAAATGAAGTCCATGTGATGGGCACAGGGGGCCATTGTTCTGCACCATTCAGTGTGGAGAAAGAAGCTAGAAGCTACAGACACATGACTTGGGCAGAGCTCAGCACCTATGGGCCCAGCCTGGCTCCATCGCTAAGTGCCTCACCTTTAACTCTTTCAAGAAATAAAAACAATCAAAATACTTCTAGCATTTTAGGAAATTAAGTGCTTTCCTCAATTTTTATTCATATTGGTATGGTGGATTTGGGAATCAATGAACCAAGGGGTGAAGTGATGCTTGGCTGAAGTCAGTGAGGGTTTTGCCACTGACTTCCACAGGACCACTGTATCACTCTTTGTAGCCACAATTAACCTGAAATACAGTAACATCTGAATCCTAAAATCAAATTGATGGGCGCAGTTCTAAATAAATGAATGGGAAGAAAGATGAAAGCTACTATTAAAGAGACAAACCACTATAGGCTTGCCCTAAGAAAAGAATGGAGCTCCCACTCAGTATAATGCAAACACTGAGTCCTTGATGAAATGTCTTGGTGTCAAGTTACTTCAACAAAATATACAAACGTTAATCTATTTATTTTCTTTCTTAATACCTGGTACTTGCATTTTAATGAAAACTCCAAATATCTGACCAGCAGAGAATTTTTATGTGATTTCTAATGTTTTAGAACTTACTTATTTAAATATAAGTCAGGAATAGTACTGACCTTGCAAAGGACATAAGAGAAACAAGTGCACTTGCTCAACTCATGTGGTTCATTAAGAGAAATGCATACCTATATTTCAGGTAGCTTTATGATGACCACCTGCAGTGTAAACTAGAAAGAATGAGGTTCAACACTTCTGAAAATCATAGTGACTTCATATTTCAGTGAACATCAAGATTTATTGTCCCCCAAGGTAAACATTGACTCTGGTTTTCCCTCAGTCGATATTTTAGCTTTCAAGACAGTAAATCTTGGTGTTCACCTCAACTAAAGTCAATATCTGCTTATTATATTAGAACAACCAAACTGATCACTGTAGCAGTTGCCTGAGACCCTAAGGACAGCCTCTGTACTATTCATTTCTAATAAAAATGGGCTAAATTCTTTGCTAACATAAGTTCATTTCACATCAGTGCCCTTATCCCAAAGTAAGATTACACCTAATACATAGAAACAACCAGAACCAAAGAAATAAAACCTAGTTTAAACTAAGGCTAGAAAAGATATATAGGAAAGATTGTTTGCTTGATGATGAGGAAATTCAAGCACAGATATTAAATCCACTCCTGCAGAAGCTGGTCAGAAATTTGGTAATTTTTAACATTATTTGCACATCCGCTTTTATGTTTCTTGCAAGGGCTGCAAGAAGAGGCAGCAGTGAGATGTCAGCATGCAAAAGTGGCCCTTACCTCCTCTTACAGATTGTCAGCACTGCTTTGTGATATCTGGGCCACAGCCAGCACTTCTCTTGCAGTCAGCCTGATACAAATGGATCTAGAGCATGATGGGACATACACCTTCAAAGATGTCCATCCAGTGCAATTACCTGAAAATCTGACTTCTATGATGACTCCATCTAGTTCATCCAAATGTCTTTTTTGGTTGTAAGGTGCCCATACACTAACTGAATAATTTTTATAATGCTCTCCTACTGCCTTTGCATTCCATTTAATCCCCAACCAGATAATTTCTAATAATGAGGTTCTTTTATTTAATTCTTTAAAACTGAATTCAAAACGGAGTACTTACTTTGTTAATTACTTAAGTGCATGTTTGATTTGGCAGATCTAAGCACACATTTAAAAGCTCCACTGAATTAACCGAATATCTGAACGACACGCATTAGCAAACACTACATCACAGAAACGGCCTCATTAAAATTTCAGCATTAAGTAGTTCTCTTTAAAAAGACATAGATTTTATTTCATTCTGGTTTATATATTGATCACAATCACCAGAAATATGCTAACTGCTCACCACTATTAAAAACAGATTGAAAAATTAATTTTCGAGCAATTTGGACTTTGCAAAGCAGCTGTTTCACTGATGAACGCTTGCCTTTAGGTATTTGGATGCTGCAAACAGACACCAAAATGAAAACAATCAGTTGCTCAAGAATGACTTAGAGCACAAAAGCCTGAATAAACCAGCATGTGGTAAGAGTTCTGAAATGATCAGAATTCCTGAGTTTTTTTATGCCTCTACTAGATGCCTGCACAAATACTCGTGAAGCAAACTCAGCGCTTTCATTTTTCATTTATGCCCAAATCAAAGGAGTTAGTGTTTTTTTACCTCCTTTGTGGTACAGAAAAAGGCAAATCAATTAGAGCTTTTCTAAGGTTATGAAAAGCCTTCTCTGGCATGGAACTGAGTTTACAGAAAACCTAGACCTGCCTAAAACTTTGTAGCTAGCAAAAGGATGGAATCAATCTTATTTCATGTACAAAATATGAACGAAGAGTCCAGACAATAATTACTATGGCATAGACACAAGGATGTATCAATTCCCAGTCTCTGCCCTGTGGGCAGAATGGAAGCCCCTACAGAAACAGATCCTTCACCATTACTCTGTGGGACTAGCTGTGGTGATGGCCTTCAAAAACACTGCTGAAAAATGATTTTCATTGAGTAGGAAGGATAAAACCAATTATCAGTCCTCTGAAGTTTCCCCACTTTTTGATTATCTATTTTTAGTCTGATCCTCTAAACCACTCAGCTTTAATCCTAATTTACACATGAGAAAATTGAGGATGAAGAATCGAGTGATTTATTAGAGGCTGGTGAGGGAGCCCTCAGAGAGTGGGGGACTGAATCTGGAAATGCCCTATTTCTTGCACTAACTGGATGACACCTCAGCTTAAAATCAGATACTGAAAAGTTCAGATGAAGACATTTAAGGATGAAGTCATCAAAAAGAAGCAGCACCATAAAATTCTGGCTGTAAAATGAGGAAAAGAGGAGAGATTAGGAAATCAGCAGGGTACTCTCGCCATAAAGACATCTTGGAGCTGCATTTTCCCTCACCACGGCCTCCAGGTGCTTTTACTGTATCTAGCTTTCTGCTGGACTTTATGAAATGCTCCTAGGAAATCCCTTATTTTCTTCTAATGGACAATTAAATATGCGAAGACAGACACTGCTGTATTTCAAATTCTTAAGTGCAATGACTGGAAAATGTCTTGTTTAAAAAATTAATTGAAGTGAGCTCTGTTGAACCCCAGTCATTACTGCTCACACTTAGAAAACTAACATGCTGCTCAGCAAGGTTTATTAATTCGTATTTACTAGTGGCAAATGGTTTTATTTTCTGTAAGACTGGCACAGGCGTTAAAAACATTGAGTTGTAATACAGTAAAGCATGAGTGCTCCTTCCTGGAGATTAAAATAACCAGTTGGCATCATTCAGCATGTGAAAATATGAGAGAACACACAGCTTCCAGCCCCAAACCTGCCTTCCTGGTTTTACTGTCTCTACAGAATTTGAGGAGTAGAACACAGCATGGAGTATAATGCTGCAGATACTGAGAATTTATTTCTACCTGAAATAGTCAGGCCACACAATTTTAGTCTCAAGGTTATGTAATAAAATGGAGATGTTAAAGTGTGAATGGGGGATATGCAAATACTATCAGAAACTGACAGTTGCTCTGCATTTTATTTTATTATTTTATTATATTTTAAAATGATGTTTCTTCACTATTGAGAAAATATTGAATCTAGGTGAGATAAACAAATGCCATTTTACTACCTTGTCAAATATGGGAGTCCAAAGCAAGGCAGAAGCTTGTTAGGCAGAGTTTTGGTGTATTTTTGCTGATTCCAGAAGCTGTAGGTGCTGTAGCTTCTGCTGTCTCCCTGTCACAGAGCTAGGCAAGCATAGCAAATTTAAGTAGATATAAATAAATCAATGTCCTGTGTTTTTGAGACAGCACACTTTGCTGCAGCTGAAGGATAGTTTCAGGGTTAACAAACAAATGTGGCACCTCTCTGGACGAATCTTTTATGCAGTAACAATGCTGGATCCAGTTTTAAAGAGAGGAAGGAGAAAAAAGCTGATTGATGAAGAACAACATTGAAGCCTCTTTTTACTAAATGAGAACAATAAGATGAAGACACATTGCAACACCAACCTGAGCCTTTGTAGATGTCCATGTTAGCAGGGCATGACAAGCAGAAAGGAAAGAAAATTATATATTCATTAGTTTAGCTGCTGTATGATAATATTGCGAAGACAAAAAAAAAAAAACAACAAAGCAGAGATCTGCTTAAAATAAAATTGCCACAATGTCAGGTTGCATTCAATTCTGTGATTTCCCCACATTAAAAAAAGGAAAAAAAAAACAAAAACAAGAAAAAAAAATCCCTCAAGCAGAAATCAGGCATTTATTTGTGAGTGAATGAAAAGCATGAGTATGCTGAAGAATAAAGCAGAGTTCATTCAGCTTCATCCAGTAATCTTCTGGCTTTCATCAGTGTGTCTCACAATCAAAGCCTCAGGAAAACATAAAAGAAAAAAATATTTAAAAAGATCTGTGAAGCTGAACCTGAAATCTGGTAAGAACCCCCACAACTCTGGAATATCAATCACAGCAGATAGGAAAGGCTTTCAGACATTTAAATCACAATTGGGTGGCACTGTCTCTAGTGAAGCCTGCAGATGACGTGCAGAAGACACGCCAGGCGGCACACAGCCAGTCGGCCTTTATCAGGTGGGCGCTGATCTCCAAGAACACCATCAATAACTCCAAGTAGATTTCATTATGGAAAATACAATTAAATGATAAAAATTCAATAACGTGGGCATACAGCATATGCACATCCTACAGACAAGGAGGGCTGTGTGGGGGCAGCTGACACCAAGATCTCCAGGGGCTGACTGGCAGGGGTCGACAGGAGCTGCATTGCCGAAGCCTGTGTCAAATCATCCTGCAGCCCACAGGCAGCCTCACTGAAACAGCACGTACAACACCAGCTTTTGCTAACAAAGCCTGGTGCTCTCACCCCTCTCTCATCTGATTGAAATGCCAAACAAAGCCCACACAGACATGTGCCACAAGCCATCCAGGCTTGGGGGGACCCGCAACCACTGTGTTCCTCTGCTCAGCCAGCCTGCGTTCCCAAACCAAACCACAGCACTTCAGCAGGTCAAAAACCTGCCCTGGTGGGATATGAGTGAGTGATTACTAGATCCAGAAGGCAAGTCATCTGTCACATGAAACGAAATAAATGCCAGTAGTAAATACAAACAGTCCCAAAGAAGCACTTTCTTTGTAGGCATCTGTACAATAGGCAATTTAAAGAAAAGACCATCAGAGCTTACTGCTAAGTTAAAAACGATGCCTCGGAGACAAAGTTTCAGCTCTAGTCTTTCTTTTAAGATATTTTAAATCATTTCAGGGTCTAAACATTTCAAGTTGATACTCTGTAAGATTATTTTCATGAATGAATTAAAGTGGTAGAGCAGTCACATGTTTGTCCTTACACAGCATGCTCTTGGACTGACAATTTTTCCACGCAGGATTTAAATCCGGTTAGCCAACAAGAACAATTTGATTGATGGCACTACAGACAAGCAATAGAAGAAACTAGGAAGTGTCAGGCAGTTGAAAGTTATGTTTTCTGAAACACAGTTCCATGAGACTGCGCCAAAGGCTCTAGCCTCTATCAGAGAGAACTTGCTAACTGCTCCCGGGGCTTCCTGCAGACACAGCAAGGCACAGTCCACTTTTAGGTTCCTGCAAAAGCAGGAATAGAAATGCAAACCAGCTTGTACCCTGATTGTTTCATTAGGATGAGACTGTCACTCTCCCTACAGTTTACTCAGCAGCAGCTCTGATTTCTCCTCAGCAGCATCCACACAGAAATGGATGCTCATAGGGAGAGCAGGACGGATGCTGATGAATGAGTGATAGATCCCATAGCTTCAGAGCTCAGAAAGATCACCCACAACCTGATTAGTAACTGGAGATGGAAAATTTTTTTTAGAAGAGCAAGTTACTGCAGGAACCAGGATATTTGACAGCCTGTTGCATCACACGTTTGTGGTAGCTGTCTTACTGCCAAGACCGGCAGATGTTAGTACTGCGTTTAGATGCAGCATTAACTTGAGCAATTTTCTCTGTATAATTACAGGTAGCACAGACCTCCTAGCAGTGCTGCTGAGAGGCCAGCCTTGTGACAAAGCAGCTGAATTCACAGATTGGAAGGCAGCTACAGTCACACTGCTTCACACTTAGACGTCCTGCAGTTGTTACTATCTGACAGTTTTTATTGGTATTTCTTATGGGTGGATCTAGACAGAAAAGATGTAAGCATCGAAGAGACAAATTTTGTTGCCCAAATGTAGATGTTCAATAACAGTGCTGTGCAGCAGGGAAAAGCCATGCTTCTACCTGTGACTGCTGCCCAGCAAAAACATCCATATTTAATAAACTAAAGGCTCCTTTGAGTCAAAAGTTAAACTCTACCCAAACTACTTCAAACATCAGAATCCATGCATTCTATTTCCTGTGCCAAAAGATAAGAGGGAAGTTATTGCAAGGTGTCTCTATGGGTCTGGGAATCTTTCATCTGCACTTTCATTCCTTTCTTTCAGAGCAGGGAATATATATTTTCAGATTCCTATATTTCTATCCATATTATGAAGTTAAACACTTTACATGACCCTGTACAAATCCACATGAATCAACAGAAAGTCTTCTACTGACTTCCACTGTTTGGGTCTACTGCACTGCAGCAAGTGAGGAGTGGCTGAATATTTGTAGGTATATGACTAAAATTTAGGAAAAAAAGAAGTACTGATCACAGGAAATTTTTGCTACAGTATCTATTTATTCAAAACATACATTGATAGTGCCTATGCATGTTGCTGGCTAATGAGAGGCTGTCTGTCTAGGAATGAATGTATAATGCTCTATACACACATGACCGTGGGCTTTGCAAATGCAATCAAAAGGAGGTTGCAGTGAGTTGGAGGTTGGTGTCTTCTCCCAGGTAAGTAGCAATAAGATAAAAGGAAATGGCTTCAAACTGTGCCAGGGCAGGTTTAGATTGGATATTAGGAAAAATTTCTTCACTGAAAGAGTGGTCAAGATTGGAACAGGCTGCCCAAGGAGGTGGTGTAGTCACCATCCCTGGAGATGTTCAGTGCACTAAGTCCTGCTCTGTATCACTGCAGCATTTAGGAAGGGTATGTCAGGGCATAAGTGATTCAGCAGTTCTCACACCTCTGCCATTGCCTGGAGCACCACCTTCACGCATCCATGATTCTGGAAATAATGGAGTGAAAAAGGTTGTTTTGTAAAACGAGAAAGTAGAAAGTAAATGTGTACAGAGACTACTCAACACAGCTGTGCTTTGCAGTGTGTTGTACACCCAAACCACTCTACCTGAAACCTTTTAGAGAATTAAATAATGCAACAGAGCAAATAGCACGTGGTATAAATCAGAGGACACAGTAATTCAAAGATGGTCCAAAAGACAGGGCTCACTCAACCCATAGCAGATTAGAAAGAGAGGAAGATTAAAAGGCAGAGACAAGAAGCTGAAGTTGAGTGGCAGATCTGAAGGCAACTGAAGAGTCAAAGAAATAAAGGAAAGGGAAACAAGTGCAACACTAAAACCAGTCAGTAAAACCACTGTAAGTGGGAGGAATAGTGATGGAACCCGGCTCAGAACGTTTGGCCAACAAGGAGGGCAAACTTCAAGAGACACTTGAAACAACTTTTGGGTCAAATGGATTATGTAGGACTGATGGAGATAAGATTGCCCAGCATCCTTCAGAAGATGCAATGTGAGAAAACTAAAAAAAGGAAATGAGAAAAAGACAGTGAACTCCATGGCAATCAGATAAACTTTTTCTCTTGGAAATGTTTTCCTTTAGACTTTATAAGCAGCAGAAAACAACAAGAAGATGTGTGCCACACAGTGTGGGTTTGCCAAGACCAAACTGTGTGAAATCATTCTGATGTTCCTCAGTAACAGGATAAGAGATACTGTGGATAGGCATGAAATGGCAGATATTATGCTGACTTTAGTAAGCTTTTCACACTACCTCTGAGGCTAAGGAAATAAGGTCTAGGTGAATCTAATATTCAGGGAGTACAATGTTGGAAAATCACACTCTGAATAGTTAATAGTGTAAAATGGGCAAGAAACCTCACACATGGCTCTGCAGAGCTTTATGGGCTGTATCCAGTCATATTCCTTGTTTTTATTAATATGGTGGGGCTGATGGGTTGAAAATGATTCTTACTAACTGCAGATGCTGCCAAGGTGAGAAGGGACAGTGAGGCAACCAGAGGCTAAGAAAAGAATTAAAAATAAGCTTTATGAATTGGAGAAATCGACTGAAAAAAAGAGGTTGAAAGAGAAGTACAGAATTACAGTGATAGTCCCTTAGTGGTACCACTGCCCTGGATCCAGAAATTGTAGAGAACCATAAAGAGAATGTGATTCAATAATATTGTAAAGAGACAAGACAAGGGTAGGGTTTGTAAAACACTGAATCAGCACTTCAGCTATGGCACAGGTTCAGCTCAGGAGGCATGTCCAGACATGTGCACCCAATTTTATGAGAAGTTGGAAGGATTTGAACTGAGGGACAACAGATGACAATAAGATTAGCAAGACTAGAATCAAATTGCCAAGGCAAATGGTGGCATTTCCACTGCTGCTTTACAGGTAAACATTTAAATCACAATATAGTTAGTGACAACCTGTAGAACGGCAGGTATCATTGTCAGATAAAACAGCAAAACTGAGTCATGAGAAGAAATAACTCTGCTGTATCATACCAGATGCAGAGTAGCAAAAAGACACCTGAGAGAGCTCTAAAGAGATCTTCCAGCAGCCTCAAATCATCTATCTGCAGCATCACTGAGCTCTGTGCTGGCTAATTCATTGCTGCCTTGAATAAATCACAGACTACCAGTCTGTATTTTGGAAACCAGAGACTCTCTTATACCTCATACAGTAACATACTGTTATAACACTGCCTACAGTCCTTGCTCCTCATTATAAAAGTAACACTGATAATGACAGAGTGGTTAAAGAAAATTCAAGGTCTGAAAAACTTGCCTGTAAGTAACAAAATAAAGAAACCTACCTTTGGTTCAGGTGAGAGGTGGGGAACAGGAGACAAGCTCATATTTGGGAATATACAGAGAACATTTCTCTTAGAGGAGCTCTTTTTAAGCTAGCAGGTAAAGATGTGTTCCCAAGGTTGAGAGCTGTAGTTAGACAAATTCATATTTAAGTTATGGAAAAGAGGGAACTTTTTAAGCATGAAGGAAATTAACTACTTTGATCAGCTTATGCAGGGTAAATCCACCTTCAGCCAAAGTGTGTGCCAAGGCGGGGTTCCTTTCTGCAAATCTGCACAGCTCCAGAGGTAGGCAGAGAAGTAGCTTATGCTATACAAGAGGGCAAAAGAGCCCATCATCATGATGGTACACATCTGGTTTTCCAATCTCTGAATGAGGAACTCCACAGAAGACTTCAAAATCATGTATTAATCATTATGTGAGCACCACATTTATTAACCCATGCTACATACTTAAACTTGAAATTGTACACTGAAGTTGAAGAGATGCCTGCATGGATTTTATGTGTGTTTTGAGAGGCTGTTCAAAAAAGTGGTTCTACATCATAAATCAGAAGCATACTGGACTTCAGTCAGTCCATGTGTCATCATGTAAATGTTGATACCACAAAGATGACACTTTTATTTTCTGCATCAGCTCTAGCTCCTAAGTTGCATCCAAGAGAGGAGCTGGAACTGAGCACAGAGAATACATTTTTTAGCTTGGTCACAACATTGCCAGTAGCATGCAGGATGGAAGAGGAAAACAAAAAAAGGCAATTATTTAAATTAAGCAAACACTTTCTTGGCTGCATCTGTTCATCGATGACTTCTGCCATTTCTCAGCTGTAACTGTGGTCTAGGTAAAATAGATGGCACACTTGGGAGTGTGAGTTGGACTCTCTTGCCTCTGAAGAGAGGCATCCAGGTCTTTGCTTTGCTTCTCAGCCAAGTGCTCATGCTGGTTGTTATTACTAACACCCCTTGCTGAGCATTGCATCTCTGTCCCTCCTGCAGGTCACTATGTGGCACCTGGCAGATGGACAAGTATATGCATGTATGCATGGACATCACTAAAAGTAACTATAAGTTGATTGACAGGAAAGAGAAAAGAAAAAAACTCGAGAGAACAACTGTAACTGCATGTGAGCAAGGAAGGGCAAATACTTACTGTGTAGAAATCCATTTCAGTGAAAACAAAAGAGAAGCGGTAACAAGGAATACTGGCAGTTACCCAGAAAGGGATAAAGGCAAGGAAAAGACAAAGGGAAGTACTACAGGAGGAGGCTACTGTGTTTTACAAACACTTGACAAAGTACAACACAAAGCAAAATATTGCTGAGGCAGGACAGAGACGCACAGAAAGGCAATGCCTGGGCTTTACTTCAGATGTTTCTTTGTGGTTTGGTGAGTCCTGAAACAGTTTCTGAGTATGTGAGACACAAGCAGTAGATCAGAATAATTGGAAAAGAGGCAATGTTTAAAAGGCTAAAGCCTTTATCCCTACCAGCTGACAGTTTAATATTGACATTAGTACTATTGTTTGCTCTACGTATGAACAATAGACAATGCTCCTACAGTTATTTTCAGCTTATTTTCCAAAGTCACTTTTGGAAACCTTTGCTTTCTATGTGTCCTGCAGGCATTAGTCGAGCTCCATCCTCTTTGTAGCAAAGCCTCTCCCACAGTGCAGTGTGTAGGGTCTAGACATACATTTCTACAGTTGCTTTTGCCTTGCTGAGCCACCAGACTGCACACAAATCCTCCCTGCTCATGTGTGCCGAATCGGGAAACAATCCACATCTCATTGCCTTTTCATTTAGACTGATAAATAACTTAGAGATGAACACCAGACAGCAAGGAAAGTAATTGCTCACTCAAAGTTGCATTTAAAAATACTTAAGCACGGCATTAAATTCCTCCTCTGTTTATCATATAGACATCAGACAGTTTGCAAATAACATTTCTAATCACTGAATGTCGACAGGGATAGACCGTGAATGACTGACACACAGCATATTGTTTCAGATGGGTATAGAGAAACACCCTGAGCAGAGATAACTGAAAAATCCACTGCATTTGGTATAAATAATAGTCTGGGTTGGGTTATTCCTTTTGTTGTTTGGGTTTTTTTTCAGATGGTATAATGGAATAATCTAGCTGCCTTCTGTTACCTGCTATTACATCAATAAGAACTATCAGAGAGGAAAAAGTACCAAACAAATTCCTCCTTATGCACCAGAGATGAAAAACAAAACCAAACAAAACCAAACAAAAAAACCCAATCAACTGAATAACACTGGTATTTCTGCTTATGTATATTTAAATATGGAAACATTTTTCTTAATAAAACCAAAAGATATCACAAATTAGAGGAAAATAGAAGCCGGGGGTAATGTGTTTCCCTTTTACATACTGTGAATGATGATTCCCAAGGACAATGTCTGACTTTCTAACTCAGGCAAATATTGAACACCAATGAAACCAAACCATGTTTCTTGCCATGATGGTCAGCAGAACTCAGGATATTCAAAATAAACAACCCAAGGCACAAAATTGATGCCTCTTTGTTCCTGCCTGGCTTCCTTGTGTGTTGGACAGAGGGTGGCTGGTGTGGTTTGCTGCCAGCTGGCCAGCCCTACATGAACATCTCTGAGTTGAGGTTTCCCAAACAAAAGGAATGGGGATTTCTCTTTCTCACTCATCCAGAGAAAATGATTATGGCTGCATTTGAACACTGCAGAGTGAAAACAAAGCCACTAAGGAAGAAGTCTTATCACACAGTGGGCAGGAGCTGCATGGTTTTACACAGCATGCAGAAGATATCAGAGATGTCTCCACTGCTGGCATGTGGTATTTCCACCCAACATGGGGAACATGTATTCCGAAAGGCCATCTTTCCAGGTGCAAAAAGCCATCAGAGCCACCCAGCACTGCCACTGTAGCCCTCTAGATTGGGCACAAAAGCAGCAGCAACTCAAAGCTGTTGGCATGTACCAAAGCATGAGGAACCACAGTGTTCAAATAGTCAATGTGAGAGAACTGGGACTCAATTCTCCTACCTGCCTACTGAAAAAGATGCTTTGATGCTTTCCAAAAATAACAGTCTTCCAAGTTTTTTTGCACTCCAGTGCCAACAAGAGACTCCTTACTCCACCACCAGTAAGGAGGAGTAGGGCAGAGAAAATGCTGGTAACTGACACTGGGGTAGAGAAAACACCAATAACTGACACTATTTTAAAGGCTGTGATTTTAAGACCTCCTGAGGATGAGGTTATATACCACAGTGGGCAAAATACCCCTTTCCTTGGGGAAGAATTACGGAAGGCTTAAAGAAAATTAGGTTAGGTACTGAAGGAAGACCCTCATGGGTTCCTCCACAGATGTGTGTAATGGGAGCTCTAAACTACAGAGAACAAACCTGTATATAGTCAGATAAGATTATCTTTGTTGGGCACAGTAATACATGCAGCTGGACTTCTTTGTAGCATATCAGCTTATAACAAACAGCATTTTTAACAGTTCTAATGATAAGAATGCATGCTTTTGTTAGGAATTAGCCCCTCTGAATGCTTAGAGAAGTCTATCTTTCTTGGTTTTCCCTAAGCAATGTGACACTAAGAATTCAGACTTTTCTCTGCTTTGTTAGTTTCTTTTGTTCTCTTTGTGAAATTCCATTTAAACCTGCTCTAGGAGCAGTAGGAACAAACATACTCATTACACAAACATACCTGCTATATACAAAAAGATATGGACAGGCTGGAAAGAGTCCAGAGAAGGGCCACAAAGATGATAAAAGAACTGGAAAGTTCTTTATGAGGAAAGTCTGAGGGAACTGGGACTGCTGAGCCTTGAGAACAGAAAGCTTAGAGGAGACTTTATTTCCATGTTCCAGTGTTTAAAGTGTGGCTACAAAGCAGATGCAGACTCCCATTTTGTAAGGACTTACATGGAAAAGACAAGGGGTGGTGGATACAAGTTACTCCTGGGGAGATTTTGATTGGACATAAGTGGAAAAATTTTCACAGTAACAACAATCAGCCATTGGAATAATCTCCATGGGGAAGTAACACTTCCAAGATTCAGCTGGATAGGGTGCTGGGCCATCTTGTCCAGACCATGCTTTTGTGAAGAAAGGTTGGACCAGCCTGCTATTCTATCATTCTATGGTAAGTTACAGAGTTAAGACTGTACTGAGCACAGCTCAACAAGTGACCACAGTGCAGCTTTACCTGTGTGGCATGGCATGGCACCCAACCACCACTGCCAAGACGCAGAGGACTTCACCATTTCATCTCTACAGACATTGTATTGCACTGCAAATATGCCAACACGTGCAGACATCTCTGCAGGATGCCATGCTGTGAAGTGTAGACACAGCAACAGCAGATGGAGGGAGTAAGCATGTCTCTAGTGAGGCCTCGTTCTCCATCAGGCTGACACTGCAGCAGAGAGGTAAGTGCTCATCTGACACAACAGAAACAAGAGTGCCATTCCCACACACTTTACAGCATGCATGCAGTTATTATTCTTCTGGAGCTCCAATCCATCAGTGGAATTACACACAGCAGTATTCTATGCTCGGGCCTCTGGTAGCACCGAACGAACTTCAGAAACTCTTGAAGGAAGAATTAGTTTGCTCTCAACAGCTCTTTCCATCTGCAAAGGGCATTGTTGTAGAGGTTGATTAACTAGGAAGATTCTTCCTTATAGTTAGCCTCTATCTCCACTCTTTTAATTCCACCCCATTACCCTTGCTACACCCTTGGGCACCACACTGTATAACCACCATCTTTCTTTGACATTTATACCCTTTCTGTGCTCAAGAATTGTTATGAACCCCTGCGGACACTGCTCAGGCCCAGATGCCTTTTCATGCCAGTATTTGGCCATTCCCACTCCCTCAGAAGCTGGATGATGCAGTTGGCATTAAGTACAGCACAAACTCCCATGTGGAAACAGCCCGTTTCCACACAGGCAGCACAGAGGGGTTGTATGACCCCACCCCTGCTCCCACCTGCAAGCTCTTGAGGTCTCTAGCATAAGCACACATGGATTGATCCAGACTTTGATGGAAAACATACCATTCAAATATCACAATGCTTGCTCTCCTCAGCTTCTTGGTCCATTCACTATGCTCTTCCTGTGCACTGAAGGGGAAGGCAAGTTCTCTATCTATCTTTATTACACAATTCAAGTTCTTATCAGCATATTTAACTTGTTTACACTGAACTCTGCTGCCTTAGCAAAGAACTATGGAGCTGAGTCTTGCAGGATTAAATTCAGTATTTTCTCTTAATTGGGCCACAGTGGCTCCTGAGATGCTCCGTGATGCTTTTATCTGCATCCTCCAACAAACTGGAATTTTGTATCTCAATATTGCGTAACTGGTTTTACTCTTCTCTGAGATAAACCTAAGAAGATTAGACCAGTTGGCTTCTCTCGGGTTCCTGCAGATTATTACCCACAATGTAACTGCCCTCCTCTACGTGTCCCTTATCTCCCTCCAACACTTCCCAGTTTTGAATGTTTCTGATTATATGATAGAGCCTCTGTGTTTTGCTCTTTCTTAAAAAGCACTCATTTTCTCATTCTTTCCTTCACCTGTTCTCCTTCAATAAACTCCTTGGGATAATAATCTGACAGCATTTATTGCAACCCATGTTTTATATATATATATATATATATATATGGGCTGTTTTTATATATTATATATGGGCTGGTTTTCCAGAATCATCTGGTCTGCCAATCATTGATATTCAACACAGCACTGGATTTCAGAAATCTGGAGGCAAGGCTACTTACAATCACAGAAAGGTAGTGGTTGGAAGGGAACTCTGGAGATCGTCCAGTCTAGCTGCCCCTCCAGAGCAGGTTCATCCAGAGCAGGTTGCACAGGACAGCATCCAGGCAGGCCTTGAATGACTCCAGAGACAGAGACTCCACCTCTCTGGGCAGCCTGGTGTGGTGCTCTACTACCCTCAACATCAAGAATTTCCACCTAATGTTTAGATGGAACTTCCTATGCTCAACTTTGTTCCCATCATCACACCACCTACCTTTTAAGTATTTATAAGCATTAATCTTCCCTCATCCTTCTCTTCTCCAGGATAGAAAGCCCCAGGTCTCTCAGCCTTTCCTTGTAAGACAGATGTTCTAGTGCCCTAATCATCTTTATAGTCCCTTGCTGTACCCTCTCAAGCAGTTTCCTCTCCTTCTTGAATTGGGGAGCCCAGAACTGGATACAGTACTACAGATGAGGCCTCACCAGGGCACAGTAGAGGGGGAGAAGAACCTCCCTCAACCTGCTTGCCACATTCTTCTTGGTGCATTCTAAGATAACCATTAGCCTTCTTGGCCACAAGGCCACCTTGCTGACTCATGGTCACACTTTTGTCCACCAGGACTCCCAGGATTTTTTCCACAGAGCTTCTTTCCAGCAGGTCAGCCCCCAACTGTTCCTCCCTAGGTGCAGAACCCTACACTTGCCCTTACTGAATTTCATAAGGTTCCTCTCTGCCCAGCTCTCCAGCCTGTCCAGGTCTTGCTGAATGGCAGGGTAGCCTGTTGGGATGTCAGCCACCCCTTGCAGTTTTGTGTCATCAGCAAACTTGATGAGGGTACACCCTATCACTTCATCCCAGTCATTGATGAATATATTGAACAGGGCTGAATCCTGGGGGACACCACTTGTTATGGACCACCAAGTAGACTGCCACTGATCACAACACTCTGAACTCTATCTTTCAGCCAGTTTTCAATCCACCCCACTGTCCATTCATCTAACTCACACTTCCTAAGCCTGTCTATGAGGATACTGTGACGTGAAGGTCTTGAACACCTTGCTGAAGTCAAGGTAGGCAACATCCACTGCCTTCCCCTCATCTATCCATCCAGTCATGCACTCATAGAAGGCTAATTCATATGAACTGAATCCATACTAACTACTTCTTTTCCTCAATATGCTTTGAGGTGATACCCAGAACAAGCTGCTCCATCATCTTTCCAGGGATGAAGATGAGACTGACTGGCCTGTACTTTCCTGTATCCTCCTTCTTGCCCTTTTAGAAGACTGGAGTGACACTGTCTTTCCTCCAGTCCTCAGGCATTTTGCCTGTTCTCCAGGACCTTTCAAAGATGATGGAGGGCAGCCCAGCAATGACTTCTGCCAGCTTCCTCAGCTGTCCTATCAGGACTTGTGGACTTGTGGACATAGAGTATATTTCATATTTTCTGGAAGTTAGATAAAATCCAAGGATTAGCATCCACTGTCTGACCTAGCTCTCCTTAGGCTGTAGCACATTTCCCTGCAGAGATTATGATTATTTAATATCTACCTTAAGAACAAGGTGAGGCTAAAACGAAAGTGCCTCAAGGCACCTCAGGAACTTTAATAATGCTTTCAGACGCAACCAATCATCGGGAATATAAGTGTCCATGTGATTTCACTCTGCAGACACCTTTGTGCCCAGAACACCATCACCTTGACTGGGCTGCCACGTTCCTGCCCACATCAGGAAGCTCAGCTTGCTGATGAGTATTTTATTCATGTTCAATCTTCATTCAAAACATACAGCCTTGTATATGTAGGGCATGGAAGTTCCTGCAGGAGAAGTAGGTCAACGAGTTGGCCTTCAGTTCAGCGGGAGGTAATTGCCGAGGGCAGAACCATAATGCGAGGCAGGAAAGTGATGTCTGTCTCAGGACAATGCAAACCTGTGATGGAGATTGCCAGGATCAGCCAGGGGAGATCACAGCCTCTGGCACAGCAGCTCTGTGGAGCTGTCACAGATTGATTCACATTAGCAGGCAAGGACTGGGGGAGCTCAGTCACCAGTTCAGCCCAGGATCCCTGGGGATCAAAGGTCTTCCTGAATTATTTATTTAGTTCAGCAGGTGATCTTTGGTCTTTAGATTATCTGATTCCACTCAGCTACCTCCCTAATATCTAGTTTGGTTTTTTTTTTTTTCCCTTTTCATCTTTTGCCCCCCTTTCGCAGTGAAACTTAATTTTCTCTCATTTTATTGTTCAGCCATGTGCTGAATCCCAGATGACTTATCCCTTCTTAGAGGAATATATAATGGGTGCCCATTTTCCCAACAGCCACATCTAATAAATGCACAGCTTAGCATCACAAATACTAGAGATAAAACATTCTCAAATAATGTCAATATCACTTTCCAACTAGTTCAATACGGTATTAGTTTCAGTATGATAAAGTCTTACTTTCCAACAGTTATTTATAAGGGCTTTCATCAGGTTACCCTGGATATTATTTTGTCATGTGTAGCTCTCTTCTCCTTAATATTCAGCCTAAAACACCTCTGGAATCAGAACTGAAAAACCTCTTGGTTAATTTGATGTTTTAAGTGTCAGTACAATTTTCAAATAGCACAAGAATTACAGAGGCTGAAAGAATCACTCCACCTTACACCTCAGTGTTTATTTATAATGAGTTTTAAGACAGCCTCTGAGGACAATATGCTTTAGCCCCAAGTTTCAATAAATGTAGCTTTGAATTATGATTACTCACAATTACTTGAGCTCCTATCTGAACATCTGAAGTGAACGTTACTGTGCTACTGGATGATGCTCTCTCAGTGGCAATAGTCTGCTCCTAGTCATGGTGCTGCAGGTAGTTTACAAAAGCCTTTCTTACTCTGCACTGTGAACAGCAGTGTGCATGCCATCAACAAGGCATCCCCCAGGAGCAGAAAGCTAATCATTAAAGGATGGTGGGCCCGTAAACCCTCTCTATGTAATCACATACAGCACTTCATCAATATGCTCTGAGTGCTGCAACTTCAGGGGCAGAAGAGAGGGGAACAATCCCAAAACTGGTGAGGAGTCTCAAGAACGCTTTCATCTTGATTTTCACTGTGGGAACACCAAGTTATGGAGGAGCCAGTCATTATCAACTTGTGAGAGACATTATTTCTTTTGTAACTGCTAACTTATCATCTTGAGTGGACTTCTGTCTGTGCAGCCCTCCAAGAGACACCTACTGTAAGCTCTGCTAATTAGTCAGGTGCAAGAACTGCTGTCAAAAATGTGCTCAGCAGGCATTCTCTTATAAAATCTATCAGAATGTCAGCCAGAAGTTTAGCCCTCAGAGATAAAGAAGAATGGGAAAAGTATTTATGAGTTTGACAGGTTTTTACTGAAAATGTTAAGGGAAGTGATGATGCTTTGGGAGAGACTCACAGGAGGACAGCTGATTGCTGCAGATCCAGTACAATTATACTGGGGTCAGCCACGGGCAAGGCACCTGTCTGAGGTTGAACACTGAACTAATGGAAGATGCTGATTTCCCAGACATCACTTTAAGATGAAAAAAAAAAAGGTTACACTATATTTGGATGCAACTGTGATGATTTCCTGTAGACTTTCTATGAAAAATTAATTCAGACATTCAAACACTTACTACATTTGCCAAGTTTTTCAAGTTGCCAATAACTGAGAGATGTGTTTGGGTCTCTAAATCTTTCTGCTGTATCTCTCTGTCAAAAATTCAACAGGTTCAGTAATAAAAAAAAAAACCACAAAACAAACAGCTGCTGTTATTAAAGTTAAGACATTTGACCAATAAAGGCATCAAAAAACACAGCTAAACAGCTAAAAATCCATTTTTGGTCACAAGCATAGCCAAAATCCACAGTAATCCACAACTGAGGACATATCTTTACAGAAAATCTCACTGCACTGCAAAAAGTAGTAAACATACATAAAAAGGTTCATGCATTAATGTAAGAAATTGCATTGCAGAGATCAAACCACCTCTGTGAGAGATGGTGCATGCAGTCAAATTTATTTCCAAAATCAGTTCAAGACTAAGATATCTCGCTTACCTAAAAATAATTAAATTGGAAAAAAAAAACCCCACTCAAAATTATGATTAAAATGAACAGATAAGAACATTTCCAGAAGTCCAGGCTCTCCACCTACCCTTTATCCTTCTTGACATCTGACACTTTTGTTTTAAAAATGCTTTAATAAGACCATGAATCATAGCAGTAAAACAGGTGGTACTAAACCCTTCTACTTTAGGCTTCTAGTTAAGCCATATGATAGGCATTCACCTCCTTCCATTGACTTCAGAAGGATGTCAGCTTCTCAACTTTAAAGATTAATGGGAATAACTCCAAAGTGAACTTTTCCCCCAATTTTCCTTTAACCTCCAACTTATTCTACCCTAGAAGCTAAGACATTCCCATTTCTTCTTCCTTTGTTATGCTCAGTTCATTAGCTTGTCCTACACATTACTGCTGTTCAGTGAGGTTACTTCTTATCAGCATTGGAAGATGCACATAGAAAATCACATGGGAAGCAAGATATTCAGCTATCTCCCTTTTCTCTACCTCATTCTTACCTGAGCAACACATCAGGGAAAGTCAGGAGATGCTAAACAGCCTCACTACAGATAATTACCCACTTGTATAAACAATATTGTTTATATGAGTTGCCTGCCCTTTCTGTCCCCTCCCTAGTGTCTTCCTGCAGGAAAAAGCAGCCAGCTCTATGCCAGTGGTAAATTAGGCACTTAGTTTTTGTTTAACTCTTGTTTAACTAGATGTGACATCCTTGAAATGTGGGAAAGACCATGCCAGGAAGCTGATGGGGATTACAGAATCACAGAATTGTTTCAGTTGGAAAAGACCTCCAAGATCACTGAGTCCAACCGTCAGCCTAAGATGACCATAGCCGGTAAACCATGTCCTGAAGTGCCATGTCCACACGTTTTTTGAACATCAACCACCCATATTTACTTTAAAGTAAATGAAGGAGCAAGGGGAACAGAAAGAGGAACTAATAGCTGAAGAAGAACTGGGTGAAAGGACTCACATTACTCATGGTACATCCACACATGGACAAGATCAGCTAAACCATCAGCTGATCTAAACAACACCAAAATAAGCAATTATTAACACCTTTGCAGAACTGGAAGAATGGCAAGATCACAACATCCTTTGCCAAGCAGAACAGAGGCAGAGGCAAGGAGGGAATCATAGAACTGTTCTGGTTGGATTGGACCTTTCAGATCATCAAGCCCAACTTCCAACTACAGAGGAAAGTTCTGTTCACGCATGGAAGCAGTGTGGGACATTGACCAAGCTGCACAGGGAAGAGAGGAGCAAGCGGGTGGCTAAGGTTGTTGTGGGAGATAGCACAAGTCCATCCAGAGCAAGAAGAGGAAGAAGGCAGAGGCAAGGGCAAGTTCAAAGGCCTGATGCAGGTGAGGAGAGGCAGAGCTTGTGGGGCTGCATGGGAGAGTTGTAATTCTTGTGAGAGGCAAGAGGTACATAAAAAATTCTCTTAGACAAATTGTCAAACCCCTAGCAAACACAGAGATGCTTTTCTTCACCCTATAGCAGTCCTGCATGAGGCACTGGGGAGATCCTTCTCTTCAAGGGAAGGTTTGAGTTCACACTCCTTTGACTCTTAACAGAGTTTATAAAACCACAATGGAATATTTTTTCCCTGCTAGAACAGAAAGCAACAGAATTACAAGCTGGGTGAGATGAAAACTAACCACTGCATGCAAGATACCACCTCCAAGGCAGCAGAGGGGAAATACATGCAGACATCTCTTGCTTCTGCCAAGGATCAATCACTTTCACAGACCTGGATCCTGCTTTTATTTGATTTTTTTTTTATTTTTTGGCAATTCTATTAGAAAATAACTCCTAGCTTCCAATAGTGCAGGATATTGCAGAATCAGATCTAAAATATGTTAATGTCATGAGAATAATGATTACAAATCTTAGAGGTGCTTTGTATGCTGCACAGGTATGTCTTGGATTACAAGCTCCCTGAATCTGAATTTGTTTTCCCCATTTTGGTGCTTGTACTTGTGATTTCTGGTACACATTCCACTACATTTTTTACTGTACTTATTGCAGTGACTCCTTTAACAGTTTTCAGTCTTTCAGCTTTCATTTACTTATTGAAGCCTTCTTTTTTAATTAAACTTCTTAAAACTTACTGCCAAGGACGTTGAAATGTAAGGATTTTATTTAAGCTAACAGAAAGAGGCATTCATGATCACATTGGGATCCTGGTTTCTTCTTTCGAGCACCAAAGCACAATTATATCTCTGTAATAGTTATGCTGAATATTAAAGGCAGCAATTATTACAGGCCATTTTAACTATCTGAACATTAAAAACCTAAAAGCACTAATCATAATTCCTTTGCCATATTAAAACATCAGATGAGTAGAGCAGAAGCTGCACTAAAGCAGGAGTCATTAATCAGTATTTAAAATAAGCCTGTTGCCAAATTATCTCTTAGGCTTAATTTCCTTGAGCAGTATCATCCCACAGAGAGAAATCTGGAGTATAACCTGACATATTACTGTTCTTCAAGAGATTAGTCCACTATTGGCAATTGCTCACCTGCATTAGCTGGCCCCTGCAACACTGCTAGAACCTCTCCTCCAGCTTACAGAGGCACAAACGTCAAATTAAATACCCATCTGCCTTCTGAGCCAGCCCAAGGCTGCTCAGTAATGTAGGAAAAATTGAATGAGTTATTTTGCCCTGACTCTACAGGCTGCAAAATTGAATTTATTGGCAGCAGCAGAGATGGATCCAAGAGAAGTGCAGAAGACTGACAGCAGCCAGCAAGAGTTTCAGCAGGCAAGGGTGAAAGGAGGGGAAAAAATACATTAGAGGGGCCACTGACTTTGGACAGCTGGAGGAAGGGAGCATCCATACGTCTATGCACTAGGTAATGTCAGCTCTGGCTTCCTGTGGAGTCTCTCCTATCTGACTCCCATGCAACACCACCTTGGCTCCCCATGCCCATGTGGCTGGTTCCCACTCCCTTGGGCACAGGGGAATCCTTTGCAGACTGCCACAATCAGGAATGGTCTCTGCCCTATGTCTGCAGCTTGCCCATCAGTCCCATGTTTTCACTTCTCTTCACACTGCATACCAATGAACAACCTGGCAAGAAAACGCTGAACAAAAAAATTAGCAGTCTAACTGTTCTAATAAGAAAAGTTTCATTGAGATTAGGAGGGTGCAACAGTGTAAGGAAGAACATATGGTTGTGACATGGGTCTGTGCCAGGATGGGCCAAACTTTCTGAAGTTATGAGCTAAGTGCCAGTAGCAAATTTTCCCACCTGCTGGTGATGATGAACATCTTCCCTCCCTCCTCCTTCCAACTGGAAGTGTTCCCTCTAGAGGTACTTCCATCTGCAAAGGCAGAAGGTGTATGTCCCTGCTTGTCAGAGCACACTCCAGCGTGGGAATGTTAGCAGCAGACACAAGCTGCCATCCTAAATTGCTGTCCTGAGCTGGCCAGACAGGCAAGATCATGTGCACTATGTACCATCCAGAAGCAGTGCTCCTGCCAGACTGCGTCGCTGGTGATTTTTGTTTAGACAGTGTTAAAGGCCTGAGGTTTAAACAAGGAACAGAAAACCTGGTCTCTCATCCAAAGATGTTCCATACTACTTTATATCTACTGCATGGAGGAAATAAGTATATAGAGAATAAGAGTTAGCTGACTCTTTGCTATGCCTTTTATAAGTTTGCTCCCTCCACTTATCCTCCTCTTTATGGGGCACAAGAGAGCTATCCCTCAGCTTGCCTGCTTTTCTTTCTTCCTCTCTTGTCCACAGCTAATTTTATCTCCCCCATGGCTTCAACTTCCATTTTCAACTAGCACTTACACTGTCATATCTGAAGTGTTCCTCTCCAGCCAACACATTATTTTAGCCCATCTCACTCTCACTTCAGTTGTCCCTACTGTGCTCTGTCAATGACACCAGGAAAAAGCACTCATGTCTGAACTTCTGTTATACCCTTCTTTATGCCACCCCTCTGGAATACTTAACTGGAATTAATATGAAATATCATTCCCTTTCCCAGCTTTCAGTACTTTCTCAAGATCCACTCCTGCTGCAAGCCTTGCCTCTCCCTCCTGAAACCAGCCAGACATGAGATCTAGGTTGCATGAATTGCTGTGATACCAGCTGCTATTTATTGTACTTGTTCTTTCAAAAAACAACATTGCAAAAATAGCATCACCACTCCATTATGTCTACTGTTAACCTGCATGACCAAACAATCTCAGCACTACCACTGTTTTCATTGCTCTTTGATCCATTCCCATTGTTTTGTGATTAATTTTTTTTTTTGGTTTACATTTGGTTCAGTACTGATAGACAACCACTTCTGGGAAAGAAATCTGTCTTATGTGTATATACAGCAACTACATCAGTGATGGCATTACCATAAAGCTGATAGGAAATACCACTAAGAGCTGTTTTTCCTACTTTAATCTATTTATCCTGCTGTGCTTTCCAGTAGTCAAAATGAAGATATGTCCATAGGACCCAGGAAAAAAAATCAAATTTACATACCACAATAAGACATGAAATAGTTACAACTGCAATTGCTTAAGGATAATCTAGCCTGTTATCCCCTTCTGAAGTGTCTGGGCTATTGGTAAGAGTTGATGCACATAAAAAAAGGTCTTCCTTTATGTGACAAAGAGAAAAATGCTTCACTAATTGAGATGAGCCACGAAGAATAAAAGGAATAGCAAATTAAAAAGAGAATGCAGTTTTTCAGGGGATTTGAATACTTGTGATATTTGTAGTGGGACTAAAACAATGCTTCTTTCAATAAAGCTGTCATTGTCACCCATCAAAAAAAAGAAAAAAAAAAGCACCATACAAGCAATGAACCAAATCTGGCAGCTGTTACTTAGTCTTCACGCTCATTAGTTTTTTACCTAAACCAGCCTGATCTGACCAGATTTTCTCATCTGTTGACTAGGTAAGGATCTGAACACATTTTATCAGGGTCTATCTGTTAGCTTTGCAAAATACTTTAATGTCTCTAATACTCAATATAAGCAGCATTACAATAGATAGGTTCTCTCTTGTAAAAGATGCACATAGCCCTCCAAAATCAGCTTTTAACCTGCTGCCTAAAGGAGAAGTAAGTCCTATGAAACACCACTAAGTTGAGGCACAAAAGAAGTGTAACTCTTAGGCAGCATATCTATAGTTTAGGAGGCACCTTTGTAATTGTGGACCCTTCAAATTTGCCCTCCAGTCTGAAGCACTCACTTCAGGAATGTCACTGCTACGTAGCAGTGAAGCCCTGTCTGGGTGTAGCTACATTTCAGTGTGTGAGTGTCCTTGTTGAAACCCATCACCACACCAAATGACTGGGCTGTCTAATGAGAACCTGAGGCAGAAGACCAGAGGTGAAATGAATGTGCAGACAGGACGCTTGCTTCAGCTGCAGATAATTTGCCATTTCAGTGTAGTTGGGACAAACAGGTGAGACAGAACAGAGACACTTCCAGTGACATTGTCCATTTTGTATTATGCTGTGGGCATATATTCCCAAATGAGTCCATCAAGCCTGACCTTTCACCATTCAGCAGCTTGGGGGCTAAGAGGGAAAAACCTGACTGGTTTCACAAGAGGGAAAAAAGAGAGTTTTTCCTAGTTTTGCACTATTGATAAATTAAGATCTCTCTGAAAACTGCTTATGCATGTCTTTGTCTTTATTACTGGTGAAGGTGCAGCTAGTATCCCCAAAGGTGGTTTTCAGAGAACAAACAGGACAAACCACTGGCTCAAAGTTCTTCTGAAACTTTTCTATGCTATCAAGTGTATTACAAGTGTGACCAGCAGGTCAAAGGAGGTTATTCTCCTCCTCTACTCTGCCCTACCGAGGCCACATCTTGAACCCAGTTCTGGGCTCTCCAGTTCAAGAGAGAAAGGGAACTGCTGGAGAGAGTCCAATGGAGGTCTAGAAAGATGATGAGGGCACTAGAGCATCTATCCTAGGAGACCTGAAGCTCATCCAGAGAAGACTGAGAGGGAATCCTATCAATGCTTATCACGATCTAAAGGGCAAGTATCAAGAGGATGGGGACAGACCCTTTTCAGTGGTGCCCAGTGACAGGACAAGGGGCAATGGGCACAAAGTAGAACACAAGAAGGTCCACCTAAATATAAGAAAAAACTTCTTTACTTGGAGAGTGACAGAGCACTGGAACAGGCTGCCCAGAGCGGTTGCAGAGTCTCCTTCTCTGGGGATGATCAAAACCTACCTGGACAAGTTTCTGTGCAACCCACTCTAGGTGAACCTGCTTTAGCAGGGAGGTTGGACCAGATGATCTCTAGAGGTCCATTCCAACCCCTACCATTCTGTGACTTGGTGTTCTGTTATAAATATTAACTTGTAATGTTAATTTCTCCACAGATCTAAGAAAATTCTTCTCTTAATTAATTTTCTCAATGACCTCTTGGCTACCATCATGCATTCTTTCTTGTTTTTCATGTGAAGAAGTATTCATAGATTTAATTACAAGGTGAAAACCACCATTCATTAAACACCAGTTGCCAACATCTCTGCATTTCCCATGATGATATTTGCAGCTGAATTTTTAAACAAGTTGAATTTAAGGCTAAAATGTGGCAAGGTTGAACACTGACTGTAAGTGAATGCATGACTGAATCCTTGGCCAAAGGGCAATATCAAACAGGTAGAGAGGAGGGGTTTTTCAGCTTCTATAAAGCTGGTCATTCAGTGAAAACAAACTGAACTGGTCTATTGGTTTCTGCATATTTTAATGGGATTTAAGCCATTTCTGTATCTTATATGTGTACTTCCAACAGCCACTGCAAGATCTTACTGAATTTATGAAATTTAAAAATAAGCATTAATAGGACAACAAAAATAAGCACACAGTGTACTTTGGACTTATCTCATCCTTTACATTAAAATACTTCTTTAGCAGTTTGACTGAAAAATCTAAATTCTTACTAGCAAAGTACAATTCATGCATCAGGAAATAAACCCAAATATTAGCATTACCTGCTGAAAAGCAGCATAGCACAGCCCTAGAAGGATTTATATAAAGATGATAGCTAGCTTAAGTTTCTTCTTACAGACATATAAAATCAGGAGGGACTTACCTCAAGTTGTGGAGATTCATCAGACTGAGGGTTAAATAAGACTCAGTAAATTAAATTATTGAAGAAGCTTATCAAACCCAGGATGAAATTATCTGGGGACTAGACAGTAACATTGTGATGGTTCCATTGTGTTGATGCTAGCGGGCAACACCACAAATCTCCAGGGCTGGATTTTAATATAAAAAAAGGAGTTATTTGAGAGCTTTTTAAAAACAAGATTTCATTTATTGGAGAACAAATGCTGCTAATAATAATATTGGAAAGAGCTATTCCCAAAAGCAGTCACTGACAGGTTAATTCAACCTTTGAAACAATACAGTGATGCTATTCTAGATTTCTTTTAGATATGTAAGAGGAACAGAGAGCTGGTTATAAAAGTAAATTTGAAGTATGTGATTATATGTTGATGTTAAACGAAAGTATTCACTGATGTTCACAGAACCCTTAGAAAAGGCAGGCTGGCATTTTCAGTCACAGCTCTTGGCTTCAGAAGGGCAACTTCTACACAGTGAGGAAACCAGCCAGGAAGTCACTAATCAGGAGGCTGAAAGATCTGCCTAAGGAAGGAGACCAGTGTTTCAGAGCCACCAGTACTTACAGGGCCCCATGTTTCAGTCAGACACCAATACTTACAGGGACCCATATTTCAAGCAAGACGAAAAAAACTTGAAGGCAGTGCGCCTGGTCTTCACTTGTCGTGGAGGCCAATAGACAGAAGAAGTCCTGTGTGGATAACGGAGTTCATGCGGAGATGAAAGAGGCACCAAAGAGAAACTCCGCCTTAAAAGCTGCTTCAGAAGATACTAAAACAAGTGATGAAAGATTTGTTGGCTACATGAAGAAACGATCTGCAAAGAAGCAGAGCTACTACTCAGTGAGGGTGGAGTACAGACTAAGGACAGAATCACAAAATATATCTGTTTGGAAGAGACCTCAAAGATCATCCAGTCCAACCCTCAACCCAGACAGCAGGTAACTTAACAATACATGAATGCAGGCTTCAATTCTCCATGAAGTCAATGATGAACACCGCTCAAAAAATATCACGGTGAAGATGTTCACGTACCTCATGAAGCAAAATGTCTGAAAATGAGGACTAAGTCATTTCCATCCAGACTAATGCAAGAACTGGCATATAAGATTTTACATGGGGTAGTAAGTTGTGATGAGTTTTGGCAATATCTGGGGCATAATTCTGGGCATGGGCACCCTTCACGACACAAGTTTAAACAAATCAAGCAAGACACAAACAGTATCATCCTATCAGAAGCAATAAATGTCATATCTGTATTTAAAGATTAAAAAAAAAAAGTATTATCAGAGCAGCTTAGAAGTCCTTTCTTCTAAGTTCAGCAGCAGCAAACCTTTAGAACAATTTTTAAGGAATGAACAGTCAAAGCCAGTGAAGCTAAAAGAATTTGGGGGAGATACCACATGGGTTTAATACAGGTAAGGCACACTAATCTGACATCTTCCTTACAGAAGAAAACTCACTTTCCCAGAGAAAAGAAATGAAATTGATCTCAGCTGTCTGGTTCTGGTAAAGCTTTAACGTCGTGTCACCTGGGAAGTTATTAGTTAAATTGAAGAAGATAGGGGATTAGTACAAAAATCTGAAATTGGCCTGAAACTGCTAGAGGTAGGACAGTAACAGTGACATTAAATGGGGAATGTCAGGCTGCAGGGAAGTTATTAGCATCACTGCTGAGGCACCGGTCTTAGAGGCAGTCCTGCTTAATGTTTCACCAATTATACCAGCACACAAATGGCTATGGTCCTGTTAAAATTCTACTGAAGACAAGAAGCTAAATGACATCTTTATATAGGGAGAAGTGGGACAGTGTGGAATGAGAGCCACATGATACCTGGACCAGGGTACCAGAGAGAGACTGCAGTTCAGTAGCAGAGTGTGGATCACTTATTTGGAGACTGAAAAAAAAACATCCACAGATCAGCCTTGGGAAACTAGAAGGGGGCATCACAAGACAAAACACTATGTGATGTGGCTGCGAAATAAAACAGCAGAAAATGCAATCCAAGTAGGTCAGAATTTCCCTACAAGAGAGGATGTAATTACCAGCATTTTACAAAGCCCTGCTAAGACCCTCTCTGGTGTAGTGTGTACAAATCCAGACACTTAGTTTCCCAAGCTCAAACAGCAGACAGAACAAACATAGATGAGAAACATCAGGGTGATTCTGAGAACGAAGCTCTCGACTTGCAAGGAGAGGCTAAATGTGTTTGATATGTCTGGAAACAAAAGCTTGCGAGGGATGGCTCTCTTATCACTAGAGAATAAAGCTGTTTTTCCCCCCTAAAGTCTGCAGAGCAAGAAAATACCAGAGAGCAGAGCTTTTAGTAGTAATGGAATCCTCAGCAAAGATGAGACAGAAAAAATCACCCATCCAGTCAGGCTGGGAATGACAAGGTTTTTAAAACAAGAGAGGACAGGCCAGCCTTTTCACTGGAGTAATGGAGATCACCTGCCTGATGCCAAGGCAGAGTTTAATCATGTTTCCAACTGGCCAATACAGTTGCCTTCAATTCCTGTGACTGTAACAGAGAAATAAGTCCTGTGTCCTGTGAAAATACCATGAGTGTTTCATGTGTAAGCCTGGAATGAGGTGGTGTGATACCTGTTGTACCTCCCCTATCCCATGGGTGATCATACACTCCATTTCTTGCAAGCCTTCAATTAGAGAAGTGAACCAAACAGGCAATTATTTTAATGGAACCTCAAATTAAATGCAAATTAAATGCAAGACCACTGAAAAAGTGATCTTTGACTAAAGTAGGTAATGAATTGGTTTCTGTGCTTAGCAGTTGTTAACTGGATTTAAGTAGTTCTGGAACATCAGATAAAAGATAAATTGAGTTAAGCAATGACTAATATAAAGCTATTAAGATCAACTCTTGTTTTTTACAGCTTCTTACAAAACATAATTAATGAAACAAACCAAAAACCAACCCTCCCCAAGAAACCCAACCTCAAACTCAAACCAACAAATGTTTTTAGTAACTGCCTCTAGATGAAAAATGCTCCTTTTTTTTCAGTTAGTGCTGTTTGTACCACTGAGTGCCAACAGCTTCAGCTTAGGAGCCAAACAAGGTTGGCTTGGGAAGATAGGTGAAAGCATCATGAAAGTGCCCTATTTTCGTCTACATGCCAGCAGAAATAGGAAAAAACCTATTTATTTAAAGGAAGAATTTACTTCCTATTAAATCAGGAAAGACAGGCTACTTTTTATGCTTTAGTTACCCTTATGCACATCAGGTATAACAATGAAAGACAGCACCAGTTTTACATGGTACAAGTGAACAGTGGAGATCTTCCCTAAGCAAATGTTTAAAGAGGACATTGAGATACTTGAACGTGTCCAGAGACAGGCAGTGACACTGGGGAGAGGTCTCGAGCACAAGCCCTATGAAGAGAGGTTGAGGGAGCTGGGGTGGTTTAGCCTGGAGAAGAGGAGGCTCAGGGAAGACCTTATTGCTCTCTACAACTACCTGAAAGGAGGTTGTAGACAGGTGGGGGTTGGTCTCTTCTCCCAAGCAACCAGTGACAGAATGAGAGGACACAGTCTCAAGCTGCGCCAGAGGAAGTTTAGGCTGGAGGTGAGAAGAAAGTTCTTCAAAGAAAGAGTAATTGGCCATTGGAATGTGCTGCCCAGGGAGGTGGTGGAGTCACCATCTCTGGAGGTGTTCATGAAAAAGATTGGATGTGGCGCTTGGAACCATGGTTGAGTTGTCAGGTGGTGTTAGGTGACAGATTGGACTTGATCTCTGAGGTCTTTTCCTACCTGGATGATTCTGGATGATTCTGTGTGTGTGAAAGTCTAATTACATTTTATAACTTGCAGTGTGCAAATAATTAAAATGAAGTAAAAATAACTGTATTTTTTCCCCCCCCCAACAAAACTTAATGAAGGGACAGTAATGTAATTGAAACTACAATTTGAACAGAGGAAACAAAGTGCAGACCTCCAACAATACTTTTACTTTGCTTTAAATAGAATTATGTTATCTAAGGTCATTCTGGCCTCGCCCAGTTCTGCTATAACTCATTCCTGGAAGTGTACTCTTTTCCCCTAGATGCTTGTAGTTCAACCCAGAGAGCATTTTATATTTGTGTGACTTTGAGGCATGCTCCAAACTTTTTTACTTTCCCACTTGTAACACACAAACCTTTTTCTAGGAAACAAATATTCCTTATTTCATCATTGAAAAGATATTCCAATAGTATTGCAAATGCCATTGGACACATTTCAGGGAAGCATGTTGAGACTGATTGTTCATTTTAGTATTAACTCTGTCAATAAACATCAGTTCAAGCCAAAAAAAAAAAACTTTTTATTTTCAGATTGAACTTCATCTGTTACCCATTCTACAAATTAGATAACAATCCAGCTCAAATATGCAAACTTCTGGTATATGAAACAATTTACTATTCTATAGGGAGACCACTTCTTAGGGTTTTACATATGACTTGGATCAAAGGTCTCACCTTCTTCAAATAGACAGCAAAAAGGAAATACTGTGTAAGTTAGTACTGGTTTCTAAGAAAGCAGAGTCAGTTCTGAGTGTCTTAAAAGTTAATTGGAATTTGCCTTTATTTCATTCCGGGAGTTAGGACAGAGACATTTGGTTAGAATAACACAGTAGTTAGAAAAACACTAGCTGGAAGACAAACCATAAAACTGGTGTTTGCATCTGCTATCACACAATATGCCATGGATTTATGAGCAGACTCCAGAAGCTACAAGCTGCCACAAAGCCCACCCGGCCGGGCAGCACAGCCAGCAGGTAGTGTGGAGCAGCTGGAGCACATGTTCAGAGTACTCATCACTGGTTAAGGACAGGTGATTTAGTGTGAATTACATGGGGGGAAGAAGAAATAAGCTTTGTATAACCTGGATCTATACCCGAATTTCTCACTGTTGAGTTTCAAGCAGAGCCTTTTGATATCGGGTGCTTCAAGAAGAATCGCTGCCCGATGCTGTTCTGCACAGTGAAGATGGTGTAACTCCCATAACATCGCTAGGAGCTGAAAGACAAGGGTCATGCCCTCGGTTTTAAACATAGCACCTTCACCAAAATCGATACTGCCAGGCACCGATTGCTCTTTTGATTTGATTACAAATGAGTTTTCACTCCAATGTATAGAAATCAGGAGTGCAGCATCACAGTTGCGAGGACCCTGCATAGTCTAACAGGCAGTGGGACCTGTTAGAAAGGATTACTAATCTTGTGCTTAAAAAGCTATAGTACACAGAATAAAAGAAACCTATATAAAATGAACAGTGTATTCCAAAACAAGTAAACATTTTAGTACTGTCCGAAGGACTTAAGCAATCATCTGTGTTGCCTTCCCTGGCCAAGCTCTCAGGTACTCTGGTATGCCACATTACTATTACAGAGTCGGGGGTGGGAAACGAAATAAATAAATAATTAATTCTTCCTCTACCTGGGATTAATTTCCTAAGTTAGCATGCAGATATGACCAAATGCAACTTGTACTTAGAATTTCCTATGTGATAAGTAACTACACTGAAAATGCTGCTCTTTGCACACACCTCCTGAGAGGATACCTGTTATGCAAAAATGAAGACATGAGAATACTGATGAAAATCTGCAAGTCATTTATCAAACACTTACCTGAAATTAATATTAAGAAAAAACTCTTTTATATGCAAATGTTTAATCCAATCGAGTTTAATCATCACTTTCCTTTCTCAGGACTGATGAGTTGTGTACGTACTGTGAACCACAAGATACAATCTTCCATATCTCATTCTCAAAAAACCCAGTTGTTTTGTCAATGGTTGTTCTGGGAACACACAGGATGAAGAATCTTTTCTTATTATTTTCCTCACCTGTGAGACTATCCATAAAGCCTATTTGGGCTGCCCACCTGCTGATCACTCGAGTAATATCTGGTTTACACAGACTGAGTACCTCCATTCCCTCAACGAGGCAAACTCAAAGTGTAATTGATTACTCTGATGGATTTTCTAATGAATACCTATTGCTACTCTAGTTCCTAAAGTACTCACTGATGTTTGTGTTCCAACAAATATAAATCTGTTTATTTACTAGCCAACTTTGTAACCAGGTACTAGCTGGGGAAAAGCACCATGAAAAAACCAAAGCCCATCCATTGGAAGCATTGTCTTGCAGCCCCTCCCTGTAACTAGCAAGGGGAGTGAAATACTCTGTCCTGGAACAAGCATTAACAAGATCTGAGCCTTATTAAAAATCAACACAATTATATTCTGCAAATCAGACTTTAACTAAACTACATGCTGAACCAAAACAGAATTTAGCACTGCTTTGCTGTACTATAAATATATGCACTGCTTAAACAAAAAATTAATATCCCCAGGCCTGACATAGGATATAGATTTACATCAAAACATGGACTGAAAACTTTGAATTTACAGATAAGTTTTCACATTTCAAAGAGGACATCATGTACAAGATGGATAAAAACGTGGCATGCATGTTTTGATGCAGGTCTGGATCCCTAGTTACAAAAGAGTAATTCCTTACTAACTGGATCAATAGCGGCTAAGATTGTACCACTTGACCATCAGAAGAATGACTGACATATATGAATATATGTTCCAGATGGCTACTTGACAGTACACTGAATTCAAATTAAAGCAACAGACTGGATTTATTTTAAGAATTTTTGAAAGTTTGCACACTCATAAAGGGCCATATGTTGGACTTTGTGACCACTAAACATTCCCACCAAACCCAAAACCAACTAAGGTGCTCTAGGGAAATCTGGCCACTGCAGCTGCAATACCAGAAAGCACTGGCAAGGATCGCAAGTCTTATTATACTCTGAAGACTGGATGGAAAACAAACACCATGTATTAAACAGAACACTATATAACAGCATTAAGAAATGTATATTAATTATTTTCACCAGTTAAACACATATATAATATTATAAAACTAGTATAAGATTAAGTCTTCGTTACTTTTCAGAGTCTTACTGAGACTGCTAAACTTCACAAATTTTTCAGTCTTACTCTTTATACTCAGACTCTTCAGAACAAGAACAAAAATACCTTTATGCCTAGTAGTTAATTAGAATGTTCATGAGCTTCATAATGTCACTCAATAAAGGAACAATTCTCATCTTTATTTAGTAAAGTTATGACTTGAAACTCAAAGTCATTATTTAAAAGTAACTTATGAAAGTATAAAGGACACCTAGATTTAATAGGTGCTGGTATAAATTATTGAGTGTAGACTGACCAGCAGATCTGACAGATATTATTAATTTTAGCTCTTCTAACTGCCAAAGTTCATACTAATTAGTAGTAATAGTACAATTCTCAAACTCCTGGATAAAATCTTCCTGAATATTTGAAAGACATCTACAGTTTTCATCTAATGTAGCATAGGTCATCGCCTACACAATTTTATAGCAAACCATTTGCATCAAGTAAAAAAGAATTCCTCTATTTTTATTATTGATTCCAAAAATCATTTTAAAGAAAAGGGTTTAAAAAAATGCAGGAACATGTTGGAGTTTTGTTTTTTTCCCTAGTACAAATTGAGACTATTCAGTGACAACACTGTACTTATATAGGAGGTTATTTAGGAAATCCAAAACTTTAAGGTTAAGAAAAGCTGAGCATTTCACAGTGGCTACACCTCACGTGGAGCAGAGGTGGATTACTGAAAGGACCCCACTGATTTCAAACACAGGCAGTTGGGACTCAGGGAAAGATTTTCCCATGCATCCCACCCGAAGTTCCAAGAAACACAAATGAAATTCCCACAAAGCTGAACTAACCAACAGAGGGCAGGTGACTCACAAGGATATGAAATTCTAATTCCTGTCGAAACCAGAGCAAACCCACCTTGCCATCAATGAAATCCAAACTTACATCAAATCTTTCTACCTGAAATCTGTAATGGCAGGATTGCACAAAGCTTTGCTTATGGAACTATCACATGCTTTCAAATAACAAAGATTATACTTGAGAAAGGAGAGAAACCTCTCAAAGCTCAAATCAGACAAGTGCTCTAAAACATGCAGCTCAAAACCGTTGAGGTTCTCAAACTGCCCATCTCTGCCATCCATGCAAAAATTAATGACTGCATACTATATTTATTCTTCAACAGTAATTCACATGGAGAAAAACTGTTTTTATAATGCATCTTGTTTATAACCTTAAGTAAAGTAAAAAACCAGCAGCAACCTACCAACTAAAACAAACAAAAATCACCCAATGACCACACTAAACCAAAACATTAAAACTGATTGTTCTAATGCACTGGCAGCAGCATGTGGTTCAATACTCCAATTAATTCTCCATTAAAATGTAAATAACCATTTTTAAACTGCTTTTTAAATTATTAAAGGTTGCTAACATCTGTGTATTGTGAAACCACAAATGAATCTCATCCCTTTTAAAACTAATCTGTAACACTAACAAACACATAGACATTTGCCAACAGCCTATAATTGATGCTGGGTGAACTTTACTATGTTTATATTTAATTATCTTTAGTTCTGAGTTTGAACTCCAAAGTCAATCCAGAACATCTGGGACACCATCATGTGCCACATCTGCCAGTGAATACCAGGGCTCACAAAATGCTCATATCATAAAACAATGCAAGTTTATCACAGAATGGTTAAATTACAATACGGGAAACAGCTGACTCAAAAATAATAGAAATTACAGACAGATTAAAAGCCCTCATAACTTTTAATTAAGCAATAAATCACAACAGACTACACAGGACTGCTGATTTATGCACTTCTCAAGTGAGAAGCAGTAAATAAAATCAGGCAGGACAGAATATACATCTTACTGGAGAAGAAGAAACTATCCTTTGGCATTTCATGCACATTTAAAAATCTGCTTGTCTTTAGTTTTTCCTTCTGATGGCTATAGCCTGCAACACAGTTATTCATAACACAAAGACAGGCCATGATCTCTGGGTTACAAGAAAAGATTAACTGAATTTGTGCAAACTCATATTTGCAACTCTTTTGTGTCCTTGCTAGAAGAGGAACTTCAGGAGGAAGGGAAAGCCCCAGAAAGCTGTACAGTGGAGAGCGCTTTAATTTCTTCTTTCTTTCCCCAAACCCACCTGCATATGACTAGAATGAATTTCAACTTTTGGAAAACAGCCCTTGCAAACAACAGACCAGCCTGACAGGGGGGTTATAGCTGACAGCTGCTCAGAAAGCTGTAATTGGGCCTTCAAATCCAAATCTCAAAGTGGCTTATATTCCAGCTAGCAATCTAGTAATGCTGACGATCCTGATGCTGTCACCTAAAAAAGATGCAAAATTCATGTATTCCACTTACAGTTCAAATGCACAATTTTATCTGATGGCAAGCCCAGCACAATCTTTCCAGTCATGTGAGGAAAGATCAAGAGGAATATAGTAGGTCATTTGTACTTTTATTCTGCTGTCTTAGAGGAGGAAACTAATTAAACAATATAAAAAGAAAATAAAATCTATTCTTGAATCTATCAATCAGCTACAGTACATAAAACAAAGCAAACTGAACATATGATATGGGCATAATTCCTGGGAAATGGCCACAAGAAATGTCTGCACCAGAAAAAATATTAATACTTGTTAAGTATTAATCAATGATAACTGCTGTAGATGGAACAACACAGCAATATTAAATACTTTTAAAACGCAAGACCAGGGTTATTTTAAGGACCATAATGCAAGAGGTGCCTGAGCATTCCTGGGTTTTTCAGCAGCTCTGACAGATGAATTCACATAACATACATCTTCATGTCTATTTTCCCTGTCTGAGTGGCAACTTTATTTCCAATTATTCTCTTTTATTCATAAAGGAGAGTCAGAAAGTAGGAATTTTCTGCTCTGAATGCTCAAGATCTGTTCAGAGCATGCAGGTGAGTCAGACCACCTCAAACAATTTCTATTCCTCTAAGAGCAAAGTTAGCCAATTGAATCTGGTCAACTTTAAACTGAGAACACACAGAATTTGCTATATGTTTATGAGAAAACGTAGTCCTAAAAGATACTTCTGTCCAGTGGAAATATGAAAAAGTGACCACAATCCTAATTAACAGCCCTGTCCCTGGAGACATTCAAGATCAGATCCAATGTGACCATAGGCAGCCTGATCTAGTTGGAAGTGTCCCAGCTCACTGCACGGGGTTTGGACAAGATGCCCTTTGAGGGTCCCTTGCAATCCCATGCAATCTGTGAATCTGTATACCTTCCAGAGCAAACACCTATGGTCACATAGAGATGCCTGTATGAGACACATCCAGACTGACCAAGGAATAGATGAGACACTCTGTCCTGCAGAGAGGAAGCTCATTTCTTTACTGCAGTCGTCTTGGAGCCGGGGCCAATCTACCTCGACGTCCTCCCTTACAGCACCTCCTAGAATAGCCTCACACTGGTTTCTCATGGTAGTAAATGCTAAATCAGGCCAATGACAGTACCTAATTTACCAAGCCAAGCCAACCCAGCCTTCGTTCAGGCTGGATGCTCTGCACAGTGATTCAGATTGCCCACACAAGCTCCCTAGATGGGAGAGAGCTGGTCTGTCTTCTGCCAAATGCACTCCCAATTAATATCTTGTCCATGTGTTGTTGCATTTACACCTGAAAAGTTTTGAACTCACGTGGCAGTTTCTACAGACCTATAAGTTACTGCAATTAATTTCCTTACTTGACTATCTTAAAAGAAATTTTCACATTCATGCCTTCTATTATAGCAAGACCAGTTTTCTAGTCAGCAAGATAATATTTTGGAAGATAATTTTGTACACAAAGAAATTATAAAACAGAGCAGAGAGAAGGAAAGTGTGTCTAAACCTTCATTTAACTTGCCAAAAGCAAGAAAAGGGCTACTCCTTTTTTGTGCAGTTTGCTCTTTCTGTAGCCACGTGATAAAATGCATGATGATGCCAAACAGCTTTTCACATCTGCTACAACATGAAAAGGTGAAGACATACCAATATTTTTTCTTCTAAATGTTTTTGGATTTGTTCCAGTTAGAACAGAAGTTAGTTCCTTATTTCAACTGCTATGCAGCATTTCCCCCTCCTTAATGACTGTGAACCCAAAAATGAGAACAAATTACACTGCAAAACTTTGCAGAAAAGAAATAGAAAACTTTCTAAAAGGAGGAAGGAGGGGAAAAATACCCCCAAGATTAAATCTGCTGCCAAGGAACAACCAAGGCATCAATCCTTTGTGTTCTCCTGCTCCTAAGACAAAGACAAGCAAGAGTAAGTTCAGTCTCAGTGTTAGATGCTGTCACACTGATTTATGACACACAGTGTATGCTGGTCCAACATGACATACTGTCCACCAGAGATTCAGTACAAACCAAACTTCTTTCCTTAAAAAATATTGCCCAAACCAATTTAACTTCAGTTCCTTAGGTGAAATGCTAATACTTTCTCCAGTGAGCCACCCAACCTTCTGCATCTGATTTTCTATTTAATTTCATCATCTCTGCAGAGCAATAAACAGGACAAAGCATTTTTGGCATACCCCTTGTCTTTCACTATATTTTGCAGCATGCTATTATATTAAACAATTTTTTTTTCAGCAACAAATGTAGGAGCCATATTTGAATCAGAAATAATTACGGGTAAATTTAAAGTTCCAGAGATGAAAATATATCACTTTCTGTTACAGCAAAAAGTCCAGTTTTGATACATATTTCATTAAGTACTTGATAGGGGCTAAAGAAGGCCAAAAAAAAAAGCAGTTTAATTTGTTAGTATGATGCTGCTAATTTTTGGGGATTCAGAGTAATTCTAGGAAGGAGACTGGCACTGTAAGATATTTCATTTCACAGAGTGCAAAGGTACTCTCACAATTACAGAAAAGAGCATTACACCATATATCAGGATGCACTATTATTAAAGAGAAGTTTAAAGGAGCTCTATAGAAAACAAGCCAAGTGAAAACCACTTTTGAGGAAGCTAAAGCTTTTCATAAGTGGCAATTGTGAAAACATGTTTATATGACCCTCTATTCAACAGAAAACCTGCAGGAAAAATGAAAATCAAATGTAGATAGCTATTGAAGATGAATAAAATTTTAATATGTGCTGGGAACGAGAGTAGATGCTACAGGGTTATTAGCCTGAAGGACAACAGGGGAAAGAGCTGCATTCTCCTTAGGAAGCCAAGAGGTACCCACTCACATAGTGGGCTCTCCAGACTCTTGCTCTGGGAAGATGAGAGAGTGCTCAGGCTGCACAGACTCAGCTTGCTACTTTTACTCATTTAATGAACTAAATTACAGTTTAGTATCAAAACTTCCAGTCACAGCAAGAAAAGTGTAAGGAAACCAGGAGGTTCTCGCTATTTTTTTGACACCTAAAATTCTCCCACATTAGTGTAGCAGGCAAAAAAACTTGTCATTTTTATGATACTGTAAAATCACACTAGAATCAGAGGACAAACGTTTTCTATGCTGTAATTCCCTGCTTTAAGGCTGAGTGGGAGGAAATCAAACCTTCTGAAGGTAAAACCAAGATTAAGGAGAGGATTTGTGTTTCCAGAAGTTAAGCTGAACACAAGGCAAATGAGTGTTGATAGACAGAGCCGAAGGATACATAGATTGGCCGTGTCCTTGTGTTCCACAGAAAGCGATCTTACACAGCCAGCGCTGTTGACACAGCGGCACAGGACTGGGCTTAGAAACGAGCTCCTATCAGTTGAAATCTGAAAGAAGAGATTTTATGAGTGTCTTGAGAAAGTTCAGCTTACTGCAGAGGGGGTTGGACTGGATGACTTTTGGAGGTCCCTTTCAATCCAAACCATTCTATGATTCTATGACTTTTCTGACAATTAGAAATCTGTGTTATAAAAGAAGTTATTTAAGCAAGAGCTATATATAGCTAATACATTATTAATGATATTCCTAAAGACCAATTTCTGATACTGAGAGGTAAGGGTTATAGGTGCAACTTGCCACTCAGGCACAGGATATGAGCTACATCAGGGACAGCACTGAAAGATGCTGGGTTCGAATTTAACTTCTGACTCAGGAGTCTAACAGTTTTGAAAATGCTTGGTGTCCCCATCATCAGAAGGACACAGAGCTGTTGGAGCAAGTCCAGAGGAGGCCACAAAGATGATCCAAGGGCTGGAACACCTGTGCTATGAGGATAGGCTGAGGGAGCTGGGATTGTTCAGCCTATATAGAAGACTCTGGGGGGACCTAATAGCTACCTTCCAATACCTGAAGGGATTCTACAGGAAGGCTGCAGAGGGACTTTTCACAAGGGTGTCCAGCAACAAGACAAGGGGGAACGGTTTTAAGCTGAGATAGTGTGGTGGGTTTAGACAGGATCTGAGGAAGAAGTTCTTCAGTACAAGGGTGGTGGGATTCTGGAACAGGTTGCCCAGGAAGATTGTGAATGCCTCCTCCCTGTGGATGTTCTTGAGCAGCCAAGTCAATTGAGGGGCATCCTGGCCCATGGTGGGGAGGTTGGAGTACCTGATCTCTAAGGTTCCTTCCCACCTAAGCCATTCTATGACATGCACACATACATACATGCATATATATGCATAAAAGATGTATTTATGCAAAGGAAGACTACAACCAAGCATTACACCAAAACAAAGGACAAACCAAAAAACCTTTTACACACAAAAGTAACATATATATATGTGCGTGTGTCTATAAATTATTATGTATTTATTAATTTACGGATAGGGGACAAAGATACATGGAAGAGGTTGCAAACATTTTATGTCAGCAAGTCAGGGCAAGACCATAAAGGTAGGAAACCAGGGAAAATATAATAGTGTTATATGTTGGTTATTCACAAACTTGACTGAATACAAAATTGTTGCTCTGAGAACAGTTATCTACCTAAAAGAAGTGGATCTCGTTTCATTACAGCACCCTGTGATAAGCCATGCTACATAGCATGCTTAGGCAGAGCTCCTCTGACACAGCCTAAAGGTATTTTTGGATCATGTAAACTTAGCTTGCCAAACGTAAGCCCAAAGTTGCCTAAAGAACAGGCTACTGAATGTGAGCAAGTCAAACTTTATTCTGCATACTACTATGCTGGATTTAACTCTTTTGATTTTTTTTCCCCCCCAGGAATTGTAAGTGTGAAAAGCCCTGGAAACCTCTTAACAAATGGCCTTTCCTGAACAGACCTTTCCTAATATTACAGATTAGAAAAGGTGAAAGATCAAACATCCCCCTCCTCCCCCTGTAGCCCAAGCCCAAGCTCTGCCTTGCAAGTGATAGTGATTTCTACAGCTAACAGCAATCTCCAAGCCCATCCAATCTTGTATGTGCTAATGGCAAGTTTTTAAAGCCTATAATTTTGTAAAATTTTCACTTTCAAAAGGAAATTTGATACATTTTTCTTTTCCGGTTAAAAATAATGTTTACTCTGAAGTGCAGGTAGGATTAAATCAGTTATTTTCTGTGAAAAGGCTACCAGAAATTCACACGTCTCCAACCCTGCTTTGAGAGATCTGATCTGTAAATGCACCACTGCCCTCCTGTTCCCTTTTGTTAAACTTCTGTATCCAATTCTAGGAAAAGTACTTGTAGTTATAGTGTGTAAGGTGTCTGCAGTTCTCATACTCCAGAGTGAACACCAGAAAATATCACAAAGGATAAAATATTAATTTTGAAGAAAGCAGTTAATTTTCAAACACGTTACATTTTTTTTCCTGCTGCCTTCACAAATGCTCCCAATCCTGTACAAACGTTTGCTTATATATATACTGTGTATATAAATGGAATAAACTACTTGCTATGATATTTGTTCTTTGGCAGGACTGGGAAAGAGAGGGGGAGGAAGGAGAAGGAGGGAAAGTCCTGACAAGAATATATATTAGAGCAATCAATAAAAAGATAATCCTTGGAATTCATGAGTCTTTAAAATAAGATGCATTTTCTTGTAGTAATCCTAAAAACCTATAAAAGAATATTCAAGCAATAAACCCCCCATAACTCATATTTAACCTTTCATCATGTATAACTACATATTAAATAGCTTAGCAACTGCATGCTGTGTAAGTTCATTCAAATAAGAGCAGAAATAGAAAAATGTAAATGCTACACCTCTTTTAACATGCATTGCACAGCCAGGAACATCTGCCAGCTGACCCCATAATCCAATCGGCTGTTCAGAAGCAATCATATCCTTAGATAAGAGCTGCACAGCTTCTACATGCAATACCCATTTTCTTTAAGAGATGGAGCAAAATGTAGTTAGCCAGCTCTTCAACAATTTTTGAACACTTAGAGGTACAAGACGAAAGTAATTCAACACATTACATGGATCCGCATCAAAATACTGTCATCTCTTCCCCCAAATATTGTATTTCATCTTTTAAATTCACAGGGAAACAACATAGAGGAAGTTTAAGGCTGAAGTGACTACATCAAATCATTATATCTGAATACCAAGCACATACAGCCCACACAAACTGTTTGTTGCTTCTACTAGAAAATAACAAAACCCAGAATGAAAATCTGGAGGGGCTCAACCTATTCCATCTACTATAATGACAAGAAGAAATATATACAGGCTGAATTAATTCTCCTGAGTTGAATTTTTGCATCTACTGCAAAAGGAGCAGACTGCTCGAAAGGCTCTATGGGCAAGGGATAGGTGAAGACATTTAAGATACTCCAGATGAGCCAAAGTCTCTGTAGAATTAAGAGCATATATCCCACAGAATACCATGCAGTAACCAAATTTGTCATTAATCTCTGAAAAAAAAATTAAACTTTCGCTAAAAAAATTCTGTCCCAAAGCAATCTGCACTACACCAACTGAACTTATTCTAGGAGGGCAGACATTTAGGAAACAGCCTATGTGACTCAAATAGTTACTTATATTCATCAAACAAATTGTCTTGGTAATACAAATTGCCCCTCTCTAAAAGCAGTAGCTTTGCTAAAGTATCTGTATGGGTGGCACTATGGACAAGGTGTGAAATGGTAAGAGAGAATTGTGTTTCAGGCAACACACTCTATAGTTAAATTTATGTGAAATATCTGAAAGGCACTGAAAAAACAGATACAGGGGTCTGCCAACAAGCCTAGAAAGCATCCTTCACGAGAAGAGGGTAAGAAAGATTATTTGCCTTAATGAGAATGACACAAACCGACTGAGGGCTTTAACTACAAGACACTGGAAAATGAAGGGTGCTTCAAAGTAATTGATTAAGCAATAACAAGATCCCAGCTTTGAAGTAATAATTAAAAGAAACCCAAACAAACAACTCTAAGAATGTAGGAGGAAATAATAAAGTAATAGTAAGGGAAATTTACTGGCACCTGGAGGAGCTTATTATTGGTTCCAAGTTATCTAATATCTTTATCAACTGCAAAAAACACAACATAATACAGTTGCCACTGAGAGAGAAAATCTCAGCATCCAGATGATGCAGCTTTCCCACATCTGATATCAAAGGTAGGTATTTTATAGCAGGTATTTAACCCAGATTTTATATAAATAATTAGGATATCATATATTTATATATATAGAATCTATAAAACTTTGCTCTAGGATTTAAATACCATCCAGACCAGAGGAAAGAGAAGACAATCTGCCTTGCAGTGGATTAATGGTATGTGTCCAGCTTAGCTAAACAGCAGCACGATCAGCTAATTTAGTTTACCATCTGGGTAGTCAACTTGTGCATGCTGTGATGTGGCTAAGGACCTTGGTGCTTCTAAATCAGTGCTGGAAGTCAAAGTCCAGTGGGTGCAGAGCAAAGCTTCTTCTGAACTGCACGAAGGATGGAGAAGAATTTGGGGAGGCAATAGCATCATGCACATGGTATGCATATGTGTGTGTATCTAAAAGTACACATATATATACACACACTTCCCTTATTAACACTGTTTCTTCTTATCTTAAAAGCTCCAAACTATATAGAATCTGATCCAATCCCATAAAACTTAATTGGAAAAAGAGAATCCATCTGTGCAGTAAACTAGCTAGAAATAGCTTGTTTCTATGCTAAAAAAGCCCACAACAATCCCAAAGTCACAGGCAAAGAAAAAAACCCAACAGAACAAAGCAACCAAAACCCAGCCAAAAAGTCCTTGAAAGAAAAAATCACAAACCTATAGAAACAGACCCAGTGCATTTCTAAGGTTTCACTACTAGAATCTGCAGTTGAAAACCCTCTAATGAAGTCAATGACTTTTAGATCAAAATGTGCCTTCCCAGTAAAGGAGCAAAAAGCACCAACCTTGCTTATATTAATGCCAGCCATGGTACTCTGCGAGTACTGTGCACTGCTAAACCTTACAAAGACATAACTTCCAAGTTTAAACAATTTCTTTCCTTTAATATCTTCTGAAAGGCTTTTGAAATTAGCAAATCTAATGTGTGTGGGAATAGGCAACGCTTTATAGAAGTAAGTTTACTTTTAATGGAAGTAGTCTGCTGTGTCTACGGGTAACAAACCCCAGTACCTTTTCATTACAAAGGAGCTTATTGTTACCATATGACTTACCGTGGGATTTCATTTTACCTCTTTGGTGATCTGTCTGATCTATTAGGAAAAAGCACTGAGGTATGGACAACATACACTTTATTGCAGTTTTATCTTTTCATAGTCTCTGCTGCTTCATAGGCTACTGCCTATGAATTTCAAATAGTAGTGAGGAAAAAGAATTAAAAAAGTATTTACCAAGTTTCTCCCAAGAAAAATAATAAACTGTGAAGAAAATGAGGCAAGGTCAGAATCAGGTGTTAGAAGCGGTGGTGCATCCCAGGATGTGACTGGTGCAGCAATGCCTGTACAGAGGGACAACTGGATCCACCAATTCTAGCACCTATAAGTCACTACACAAATAAGTCTTTGTATGAATGCTACTGAAGTCCTTCTACACCTACAATGCAACATACTTTACATATATATACTTTTTATGTACATATATATTCACAACATATATATGAAGACCCTTCAGCATGACTGTTTCTGTCCTATTAATAAATTTTCCTGGTTGATTCTGGAATAAGGGATATGCAGAACTAAATAGTACTTCATCAGTGTTAAATAGTGCTGAGAATTAATCAGCCAATGTAGGAAATCACTATTAGTTTAGCAGAAATGCATACCACAGTAAGTAGCATTTAAACAGATGCTGATCTTTTTTTAAGACTAGCAATTTAGAGATTATTTTCCTCTGATGGGATACTTCAATATTGAACATATAGAGATTAATGTTCAAGGGAATTTGTATTGTGTTGAAGGGAAATGTTGATAAAAATAGCAATATATATTGAACAAACGTTTCTGCAGCAACCACATTCTCAGAGAGAATTAAAACTTTTTTAAATACCCATGACATCTGGGTTCTCTGATGCCTACAGACTGTCCAGCTGGGATTATTCATCCAGGGCTTCTTGTGCTCTGGAAGATAAAAATTTCTTCGTACATGAAGTATGTTTTTTCAGGTCCAATTATGCTGTTACCTTCCTCTCAATCCTCAGGAAGTTCAAGGATTACCTACAGTATCTGACACAAGCTGCGGTCCCAGAGATAACTCCTATTTTTAATTTCTTCACCAGTACAGTACCTTTTGACCACAATTTAAAATACAGTAAGCACAGAAAGATTTCTGTTGGCTATTTAATGCTGCTCACCTGATTCTTGAGATCCAGCTTTGGGCAGGGACGTCCCCCGTTGTACGGCTTCTCCTTAAGCCACTTGGATCGGACTTTCACCCCTGGTCCACAAGAAGAGCTGCAAGGGGACCAACTGGACCAGTCGCTTAATTTGCAATCAAATGGGCAAGGGACTGTGCAAGATTCTTCGATGTAACCTAAACCAGAAATTTAAGACAGGTTTTAATCACTGTAATTAATGAACTCTGACCCTCTAACCTCTCACTGCAACCTGTGTGACCAACACAAAATGAGAACTTCCTAAAGACAAGTCATTTAGCAGACCTACACCACCTTCCCAACATGAGATTATGATATTTGGTTTAGTCCAACAAAAGGCCAGGATAAAACTGGCTGATGTGAATGACACATGCTGGTAAAAGTATCTGTCATGAACCTGATAAGCACCAGTAAGTGGTGTGCACTCCTTCAGTATTATGCTAGCCATCTCGGGAGCTGGCACAGGCAGGGTTTCAGAGGTTTCCTTCCCAGCAAACAGAACCAGAGGAAAGAGGAGGCACCAGAGCTGTTCTCTTGACAAGATGCATGAGAGACCTGCCTGCAGCCTGCCTTCCGGAGCAGTGTAGGATTTGTTCTTGGGGGAAGCGGATGAAACCAGCTTCTTGCTTCTCTCTGGTAGGTCTCTTTATACATCTTTACAACTGTTTTGCTTATTCTGGGTTTCATCAATAACATTTTAAATTTTGTTTCCATCTTAACCCGGCTTGACATAAAAGTCCCCCAAAGATCACCATCTCTTAAAATCAGAACACCAGACATTTGCAGGACTAACACCTTGTTGTATTAAAATCCAGCATGGATTTTCAGGTCAAAACCAAGGTTCTTCTATACAGGAGCAACCCCACAGCTGGTTTAGGAGCTGGCATATGGGAAGGGAGATTTCCCAAAGCCCAACACTGGCCATGGAGCTTCTGGTTTGCAGAAAGGCAGTGGAGAGTGGCCAAACCCTCAGGGTTATTGGAGAATTACTAGCATCAGCCTTGGATCAGTGGAATAGCTCCTGCACCTCCCTGCTTACCCTGCTGCATTTGTTCTACTAAAGTTTCTATTATCTGCTTGTCATGTCTCTATGTACTATTTTAATTTAAACAAAAAAGAGATTTCATGTTAGACCATGAAAGTCAGTGGCTGCTAAGATCAAGCTTTATTACAGGCAGCTTTGACCCTCTGACAGCTCTGGAACTGATGGTCATGGAAATAACTGAATTTCATCCCTAACATATTTCTGACGTTTCTGATTTTTATGTCCTTTCTTTCTTTTCGTTTTTCATCACACTAATGCTCCCCCTCTATTCCTTACCTATAGAACACCAAATTAGTTCATTCAATTATTCTTTTCTGAAGGGTTTCCCCACTCTAAGAAGATGACAGTCACTGCAGCAGGGAGGAAAACAAACAAACAAACAAACAAACAAACAAAAACAAAAACAAAAACAAAAAAAAAACCAAACCCAAAGCCCAGAAAAAAAACAACCCAAAATCAGCTGCCTTCCAAAACTTCAAAAGAACAGCTCCAAACAACTGGGAAATGCCAAGGCTGAGGCATGGAGTCAGATTTACCAGCTCTACCATTCCTGAACCTGCTGCTGACTCCAAACCAGGACTATGTTGTGTCCTAAGAATCAACCCACAGCAGCAATACATTGCTTCCTCTCCTGGTCTCCATGATGAAGTCAGTATCAAGAAAGGTTTGACTTATTTAGGCATCTCTCACCAGAAAATACCCTTCTTCTAGAAGTATATGAAATATTGATGTTGTTTTTGTAAACAGTGACTTAAAAAATGCTAGAAACAACAGCCGCTCCCTCCTTCAGTTCAATGCTGCTCTATTTCTTCTCTCTTTTTCCTCCCTGATGGTACTGTTGCCTCTTCCTTTATGGCGGCCACCCGGCAGCCTGACAGCTGCAATCATTTCCCCAGTAACTCGTGCCGTAACTCTTCCCTAATGCTGCAGACCTGTCCCCATATGGTGTGCTCTGGGTTTCTTTGCTACCTTTTATCTCTGTGTGTTGCATTGCCTTTTCATTTGCAGCTCCAAAGCCACTGGAATTGGGCATCTTAATTATTCCTGACCCAATCCATTACAGTGGCATTCACACATCTGAGATATTTCAGGTTTGCCTTCTCATCTAGATGAGCCTACACCTATGCACACAAACATACAAATATTTTCAATATAGACACACTTTTTTTCCCCCTCCAAATGAAACTCCCAAAGATCCCACTAATATTCTATTCCACCTGTTTAGGTTGCCACTCAAAGCAATTCATAATACATTATGATAAGTAAATGAAATTTTCTCAGGATAGATTTATGAGAAGCAGTTCTTAGGCAGTTTTCCAAAGAGTTCTGTTCCACCAGCATATGAAACATCACTTTCCCTTGGGCTGTGTGACAGCCCAGGTAATTAACTCTTAACAGAAACAAAGAAAGTTTGTTTGAAGCCTTGTTTGAAAGTAGGATTAGACAGAGGGGTTATCAGCTTATCAGTAAAGGCAAAATGGGCTTAGCCTGTTGGCAGTTCAATACTTACCTCTGTAAGAAAAAGAAGTATAAGACAAAAAAGAAAAAAAAAGATTAAAAAAAAATAAGGAAGAGGATGGGAAAGTCATCATAAACAAAACTAAAGAAACTTATTGTATTCCATCCCCAGGAAGTGCTGTGGGATCCCTCAGTGAACCATAGAACTTGTAAAGATGACCCATTGCTAAGAGACCCACTCATTACTTTTTGAGCTTCCTCACCCATATTTCTAAACTACATTAAGTATAAAGAAATAATAGCCAGCATTAAATTACCATACTGCCCAGAGGAAACCAGTTCCCAGTACTGAACAATACTACAGAATCAAAATGGTAACATAACCTTCTTCTCAGAGGCTGCCATTATTTCTTCTATCAGTCACTTGAGGTCAGTCCTATGCTGAGATACCCAGAGATCAAAGATTTCATTCAGCAAAAATTTTCTTCCCAAAATCTATGTGATGTATCCTCGCTGCTCAGACAGAGAATGCCTTTATGGCTCTCTTTTTGTGAGAAACTAGTAAATGATGTTGTACTCAGCTCATCTGTTGCCCATGAGAACGGGATATTTGTTTTGCTCTGTAGGAGCCAAGCTTGCCATTGTCAGGGGGCTGAAAAGACTTCAGTTTGGATACCCACAATAATCTTGTATTGGCAGTTCTAGAAAACTTGTAGCATTGGCATGGTGCATAAAACAAAACAAACCAAACATAACAAAGGAGAGATACTATTAAAACAACTTATTAATACAGAAGTCTACATTAAGGCTGCTACCCAAATACTTCCTACCATAGCAGAATATGAATAAAGGAGACAGCATAAACACTTTTCTGAGTTATTGTTGCTCAGCTGGGAGAGATTAACTCAAGGTTGAGTTTATGCATCTAGTTTTGTTAGTGTCATCCTTAAACATCTCATTCATCCATCACATTCCCTGTTTTTCTCTCCTCTGCAGAACTTCTACCAAAACTGCATTGAGTTTCCAAGACCTATGTAAAAAGATGTCCTCTTCTGCCCAGCCTTGCTCAGCTTGCTTCCTGTATGTTCTTCTATTTCTTGAAGCTATCTTTAACCTCTTTTTTTTTCATTATTCCTCAAAATCTCAAATATCATTAAAATAAAGCTCATTTAGAAACAACAGATGAGAGCTTCTGTCCTAGCTGAACCAAGAGCAGGCTCCTGAACTCCACAGAGTTGGAGCTGCACACACAGATGTGGCAGGAGGTAGCGACACAATTGCCAGTGCATGGGATATTTAAGTAGGCGCTCTGAAACATCCTATTGGGAACAGTCCTGAACTGGCTGGAAAAATGGAGCTGGATGATCAAATAAACCTTTTCTACATTTAAGTGCTATTGTTCTACTACTGAGACACTGCCAACATAATGGGATGAACAAATGCATCTACCTAGGCTGCACAGCTCGTTTTACTATTATTTATTCATTAAGAGCAATGTGCTCGTTGCTCTACAAGCCACAGATGGAGTCTTTTCTCTAAAGTGTCTAAAATAAACAAAGCACCCACAGATTTCTCAGGATGTACTGTGAAGGTTCAAGCACATGATGTAGCAACCATTACTTGCCTTATTTCTTTTGTGCAGCCCAAGAGACAAACCAATATCAGGTAGATGAATAAAGTGAGGATGATAGTCTGGTGGGTTTTGGAGGTTAAGGCTCAAATACATGGTATAAAAACTGTTACTGTCTCATTTTTTGCTGTGCACCCCAAAAGAGCAAAGGTGACAGGAGGCAGCTGGATGATGGGCTGGTGGATTTCAACGGCACAGAAGCAGAAAGAAGCTACAGATTGCAATGCAGCACTGGAGCAGGGAGCTCTGCAGTAGCACAAATTCCCCACCGACACAAAACGCTGTACATATCACAACAGGCACAGCCAGAGAGGGGCTGCAGTGTCCTTCCATGTCCCCCTCTATATTTGCAAATGGATTGTGGTGGGAGAAGCAGGTGATTAGCAGGTTTACAAGCTAAGGGAAGACACAGGCATCTGCCTGATTGTTGCACTCTGAAATGATAAATTTGCTGCGGGTGCAAGGTCTGCACACAGCACTGAACAACAATGCCAACAGGATTCCAAGAGGCTGACTTAAAAGTGATTCAAAAATAAACAACAGTTCTCCAGCAGCTTTGGAAACAGATGCACTTCTAATTGAATTGGCTTTAAACTCATCTGTATCCTCTCTACCATATTTCATCATTTCAATTAACAAACTTCTTGCAATTCTACCCTTGTTAGTAAACCTTGAGGTGCTTCATAAAACTCAAGGTCGTTACTATAAGAGTGACAACTCTGTGCATCACCACAACTGCCACTAATACAAGTAATTTCCCTTGGAGTCTACAGGATACAAGAGACCATCCTTTAACAAACAAGGCAGCAGTAGAGTGGACAGTGGCACAGAAAAAAATGTTTCCAATTACACAGACCAAAGGTAGAGAAAAAAAAAAGATTAATTTTGCAATTAATATTTACATTCATTTGCCTGCTAACGGTGAAATATGTAGAATAACATAAGTAGATCCATGTGGTGCTAAAAGCTAAGGAGTTTATAAGGGAGACCTAGTGGACCATGGCATGCTTTGGGCAAGATTCTGCTCAGCTGAAGCTTTGGGATGCAAAAAGCAAACCCTCATGTTTTAACTCAGGTTAAAATTCAACACTGAGCATAGACAGCAGTGAAGAGACTAACTTCACCAGCTAATCATAGCTTTATGGTCAGAGCTTTCCCAATGTGCTGTAGGTAAGGCAGCTACCAGTCATGGGCCACATAGCATGACCAAAGGCTCCAGAAGCTCGTGAACTACAAGGGGAGCACCTCACCCTAAACAACCCAGGTCCCAACATTTAAATCCTGGCTCAGGTGAAAACATTACTAGTTGAAGTAAAGTAAGCAAAATAAGTTTTGGAGTCTTAAAGTTGCTAATAACTTCAGTTGCATCAGAAAAGGATGTAATATTGCCAGGGACAAATGTTTATTTATTTATTTTTTTTTTAATATACAAGGATTTGAGAGATTTTATGCATTATTAGTTTTCTAGCTGGGAAATGTAAGAGATAATCTAATGAATACATTCAGTAAATGCACAACCAAAAATACTGAGCAAAAAATAACTTTTACATCAAATATTTTGCAAAGCTCAAATAATGAAGCTGTGGATAATTTATTCCCACTTGCTCTTCTCAACAAAGAGGCACAGGGTCTCGTTATCTCATAGCAGACTGATTATAGAATCTAAATAGACCAGAGAGGACTTGTAAAAAGCGCTGGTAAGTTTAACTCAACATTATTGTTATTGAAATTCATCCAAAGGTTGGTTTTATTGCTCAATTTCACAGTCTCTATAAATCCTGATGAGGCAGTTGGGCTGATGCTGACTTTGCATTACGATTCCTAATTTCTTTTGATTTTGCATTACAGTTTTTGTCCTTAAACAACTTGCAAGCTTACATTTTGAGCTACATACAAACCATAATAGCTGATATATTTAATCTTTTAACTAAATAAGGAAAGCTCCATTAATTAGAACATTCCTTGTAACAGATTGCAGAACAAGCTGAGAACTCTGCCAGAGAAGGGAGACTTGTCTGCTGCCTTCTGAGTGCAAATAAACAGGACTTCACAGCATACATTCAACTCACAGGGAGCTTTCAATGCAGACAGACAGGAATCCGCTGCACAAATCTGGCCTCCAGAACCAGCTGTAGAAATAATCCCCCCCTTCCTGCTAGGGCTGCATCCCCACTGTGAAGGGCTGGGCTGGCTGCTTGGGAGCCCTGACATGTTGAAAAAGTCCTTACACAAATGAAAAATCATTCACTTGGATCAATAGCAGTTAGGGTAGTAGCTCAGCTGAGTTTTTCTATATACTTTGCTCACCGCTCTGCCACTGGGAAAATCATCCGATTTGTCCAGAAAAAGCTGAATAGCTTCGATTTTTTTCTTTATCAGTGTCTTCATCCTGTGTATATCATGAAAGAAACTCATCCCACTGCACTTTATTATGAATTGTTTAGCATATACGTTCTTCAGGATGTCCAATTCATAGTGCAAGTAGATTTTGGAAACAAACCTGAGATTGTGCTTGTATTATTATTATTAGATTTATATAATAAAATATGGCTTTTGTAAAAAGGGGGAACACACTTCCACAATATATCACAAAGGCAAAATTAAATTGTCCACAATCTGTCAAACTCCCCTCTTTTCTCCTACATCTGACTTCTCTCAGAGGCCCAATTGCACAGTCGCTCTGAAAATAGATGTGCATTGCGGGTGCTCTGAAGATCAATATAGACTTGGGCAATTTGGACCAGGCAGGAAGTGTCTTCCAGTGCCAAGGGTCCATCACTGGGAGAAAGCTGCCACGAAATGTCACCAGAAATATCTGCCCCCATCAGTAAATCATATACGGCCTGAAGGTCAATGGCTTCAGGCTCTGCTGGAGCACACTAAGAAACTCAATTTCAGAGTCTGGGGTGCTCCACGGAGAGCATCTTTCTGCCAGTTTCTAAAGATACAATGTTAGGCACTGTCAACACAATATGCCACCTCATTTCAGCTGCCAAGCTATGAGCCCAAGACACAGACAAGCCTCATTTAGACAACTTCCTTCAGACAGCAACGTGACTGTTTCCATTTTACAGACTGGGAAACACTGATTTATTTCCTTGTATCCTCAAAATTAGCAAGTACTGTACATTATTCTACTGCTCTTCCTGCAGACAAAATAAACCAGATAACTCTGAAGAAGAAAGCAACACAAAGCAATCAGGTCCCCGTGCAATTATTATTATCATCAAGAAGGTTCATAACAATAGGGCAAAAAAATTAATCTTTTTCTTTAGATATACTTCAATTTACAAACTTGAGAGGTACTACTGAGTGTAAGGGCTTCTGTTCAAGAGCAGGTGACACAGGCACTGAAAAAGCAGGGAGAAGCTTCTAAGCCTTCAGTGACCTCAGCAGCCTGCCTCCTCACCCTCATGGGAGGCAAGTGACACAGTGACCTCTCTTATCCATACATGAAAATCAATACACTGCCTCAATTCCTTTGTGCCTCATCGGCATTGAACGAGAAACCTAACAACACACTTTAATTATACTGCTGCTGTTTTAAAGATGCCACTAAACATTACCAGCATTTGAAAGGTCTGCAAGCACTTCTCTGAATGCCAGGTATCTGCCACAAGGTCCAGCCTGCTTGGATAAGGAGTTTCACTTCAGCTGTCAGAGGTCACCTTGCTACAGGGGCAGGGACACAAAAGCATCTGACCTTCTTCAATGAAACTGTAATTCACAAAACATCTGATGGAAACAGGAATTTAAAAAGAGAACAGTCCTGGTTTTTCACAGCTTAGGCACAAGGAGACCTATACAACTCATTTAGATGATGGAAAACCCTGAGATGGAAATAGGACATTTTTTGTGACGTTAGCAGGCACCAGCACAGAGTACTGATGTACTAAATTCCTGATAGACTTTTGTTTCAATTTTGCAGTGTGACTTTGAGCACTCTGGTTGTGTAGTTCAATCTTCCCTGCTGGAGGACTTCAATGAATTCAGACAGAAGCAGAAAGCGATGCAATCTTGTTAAATAATACGATTTTTAATGGTCACTCCTACATGTCACCAAATACAAATGAGAACCAAGATTTCACATCAGGAGCCTCTGTCTGTAGTGAGGCATATCAGAATTTTTACAAACCAGGCTGTCAGTAATTTAATTTACACCATTCTCATTTGAAAATCTTGGAGGACAGAGATATTTCAAAGTATATCACACACCCAGGAATAGTCTAGGTAGGACAAATTCTCAGTTACTCATCAGTATCATTATAATAATCCTTAGAGGAGACAGAGCTGAAGTTTAACTGTATCCACATTTCCTAATTCAGGTTCATTTCCTCAAGTCTTCTAAACTCAGTTGTTGCTCTGTTTCTGAGTTGGTTGCTGAAACTATTTGATGAAGCAGACCACGTTAGGCACCTTGAAAGACATCCAGTATGTGCCCATCTCCCCCTGTCATGCTAACTTTATCACTGTATGTAGTGCTCCAGCAAATGTACTGCTGCGCAGGCAGTCAGCTCATTTTATTCAAACACTGGTTTATGTGCAAAAACTGGAATTCTTACTTTGTAGGACTGTTCCATACAAGCAGAAACACAGGCTGTTGCTTCTGAAGACCTTCAGAACATGTCAGATACGAGAACCTTTAACCTTCTAAACACCTACTGTGTTCTGCTGTCACAGGACTCTCCACCAGCACCAAAGATATGAAACTGTGACTTTCCACTTTAAAATGATTTGTCATCCACTTATCTACCTGAGAATCCTGCTCATCAGAACTATATAAAAGGCAATGAAAAACATTGGAAAAAAACCCATGTAAGACACAAGAGGAAAACTCTGAAGTACCACCAGTACATGTAACTTCCCAGTACAGCTATACATCTCAAAGGGCTCATGAAGTTCTCCATGAATAAGAAAAGTGTAGAGGTCTTAACACTAGAGTACATATTTCATGCAAAGGCTTAGTCTAAAACGTTGTTTCTTCATACTTCCAACATAACATGTTAAATGGAATGACACATAAGGAGAGAAAAATGCTAATTATAAATCTGTCTTTTTATGGTAACATTTTATTAGAGCCTTGCTTTGTAAGACGCTGTATTTGTGACAAATGTGTTATTAAGACCAAAGAGATTGGGCCACTTCTCACAGAGATATTACCACAGCTTACTGCAGAAATCAGGGCAGTAGATCGCCCAGTGCATTACTTGCTATCAAAGCTCTCCTAAACCTCCAATAGACTATTTCTACACTAAAAATGTTCCAAACTCCCATGAAAGAGCTTTAATCAACCTGTCAAAGACAGAGAAAAACTGACTGAGCCTAATAATAGAAACAAAAGGCATGGACAAGAGCAAGGGTAAGCAGAGGTGGTCTGGTAAGTGGAGGCGAGTGGTGATTGTCAAACACAAGAAAGCCTGTTTGAGGTCAGTGAAAAATCATTCCTTCATGTAGTCTGGTTCTGCTGCCTCTTCAAATGGGTCGTTTTATGGAATGCAACAAAAAGCATAAAAGAAATTTGAGCAAAAAGCATAAAAGAAATTTGAGCAAAAAGACACAGTCTAAAGATTTATATTTAGAGCCAAGCAGTACAGAGGATGCTGCTCAAACAGCAAATCCTCTAAATATTTCCTCATAAGATACATCCTTGCTTTCTGTAAGAAGATAAAGATCTAGAAGAACGTGCAATTCTATGTACTAATGCCTCAGGGGAAGTCCTACCTTGCTTTAAATAAACTTCTTTGATAGCCAGTTTGACCCATTCAGAAATAACTTTTTTGATGGCTGTTTACCTTTGATTCTGTTTCCAGAAAAACATGGAGAAAAGGAATGTCTGAACAGTTGTCTTGTGATCCAATTTCATTTGATAAGCCTTCTAACATTCAGAAAGGAAGAACTGAGGACAAACTTTCTGATGGTAAAGAGATTTTGGAAAAGAGGAATGCTAAAGAGAGGGAATAAATCAATGTATTTTAAGCACTGTTAGGAGAGCAATATGTAAAAATCCTCCAGTCAAAGAAGAAATGGAGGGCAGGTACTTCACAGGCTCTGTCTCTGTGCTTACAGCTCCCCTGGCAGTCACAGCTGTAATTGAGAGTGTCACTGTACTGCCAAGGAGATGTGTAGAAGTGTCGGAGAGGGGTCCAGAGGAGAACCTAGCCAGGATTTCAGAGATAAATTTAGAAGTCATTTAGCTTTGAGATAGCAGATAACCAGTCAAAGGTGACAGCGGCTTTGAAGTGCCCGGAAGTAAGTGGGGACTCAAGAGTAGGACAGCCCTGTCTGCAGCTGGCAACACCTTTTGGCCGCCCACGATCCAAAGTCAGACTTAATTCCCCTGCCAGGGGATGGGATGGGCAGAAACCAAGGTGAATTTTTAGCTGGAAATTTTTCCTCAAGCAGTCTTTGAAAAGTTTTGTCCTGGTAAGTAAGAGAGGCATTTTTCTGTAATAAAATGGCCACAGAGATATACCACAGAGATATATAGGGGGGAGCACAGAGAGAAACTGAAGTGTTGTACTATTTAATTAAACCCCAATGCCAAAAGAAGGGTAGAGTAGTCTTGACACAAGGTCTACACATTATTATTAATCGACAGTGCCAAGACCACCTACTACTCCCACACTTTCAGGGAGGAAGAGGCATCCCAAGGCTGTCATGTGTGGGGTCTGCAGCTGAGAAAAGGACAGTGTAGGCAGGGTTGCCCACTTTCCTTGTAAAAGAAATGAGGCTGTCCAGAATCATAAGGTGTTTGCAGGATGCTGTTTATGGCAGTACAGAAACCACTTAAAACCAAAACTAGCTGGAATCTGGAATTAATGGTTCATGCTAAAAAACCCTGCAATGTCAATATAAAATCTAATTGTGGTAGTTTTAGGCTGTGCCTAAAAAAATTTTCCACAGATCTTGAACAGAAAATGATAGAATGTAAATAAATCACCATTGGATTATAAAAGAGAAAACAATGATAAGGTCTAAATAATCCCATTGGTCAGATAACTAACAAAGTTGCTTTGTAAATGAATTCCTTCCTCTCTTTTTGGCTTCCTTCGCTCTGGCAGATACTAGCTACTATTTTTGCTGGCTTGCTGACCTTGGCTGCATTGCTTTGTTATAGCTAAGTACTAACAAGAGTCTCTCCACTTTTATCCTTTCTTCTCTTGTCCTGTGTACAGGGGGAGGGAAGGGAGCAGGGAGGGGGAAGCTGTTGGTAACCCCATGGTTTTGTCCAGGGGGGTTCTTGTGTTGTTTATAATTATAAATACATGTAAACATTGTATATTTTGTACATATTCATTGCATTCCACATTTTAGATTGTAGTTTTGCTTGTAAAGACAGTTTCATTTGCTTTCAACTGAGCTGGTCTGGCAATTTTATGTTGGGGGGGAATTTAAACTCACTACACTAATTTAGACTAAGAATGACATTAAATAGTTATTTTTGAACACAGAGGTGAAACTTCTCTTCAGAAATGTTTTGGTTTCTGAAGATTTTTTAAAACAAAATCAGGGATTTTTGTAACAATTTCATTCTCCAAATAAAATTTACCAAATATATACCACATATACCACAGTAATGGCCAGATTAGCTATGCTTTCAAAAATAAACAATGTAGCTTTCCAAACAATTTTTGGGGGACAATATTGTTACCTTGTAAGAAGTTAAGTTTGCTACCAGTCCAGGATAGACTTGGCTTCATTTGTTTAACATAACAAGCTTTGCCTGTAAGTTTTTTGAGCTACACAAACCATCTTGCAGAACAATTACTAAAATCTAGTGATCAAAAATGACCTGGAAATATCTCATTTACTGCTAAAATGGCAGTGCAGTGATTCACACACTGCAGGGTTTCAGAGCAGGAGCTTGCATTAACTCACAGGGAGGTCAAGCAATGTCTATCAAGCTGGTGCCCAGGATTATCGCGTAAGAGGAGTAAACCCCAGAGGAACACCCCTGGTAGAAATACAGCACTACTCTGGGCTGACCTTTCAGAAAATCAAACTTCCTGGGTTTCAGCAGTAGGATTTGAAATTCCTGATCTATGACCTTTGCATACTGTCCTAAATCTCAGCACTGGGGACACGGCTGATCAGGACTGAAGCAGCATTGTCACTGCTGGCACACAGTGCCCTGATGTGTCTCGGAGCCAGGAACATCCCTACAGCAACCACAAAAACCTCTGAGTTGTCACATTATCAAAATTTTTAACTCCTCGTGGTGCTCTTCTGTGCTAATCCCACCCATTCAGGACTAAAGCTGGTATTTTCAAGGAATGACTTTGCCAGCAGCATTCCCAGTAGCAGTGTAACGTCAATTTGGCTGGGAGGAACCAAGTAACGCCCCTGCATGAGCAGGTGCTGTGGGGACCCTCTGAGCAACCCCAGGCCTTTTTGATTTGTCTGCCCACAACCAAATCACGTACAACAGAACACTGCACTGTTGACAATAAGGAGGTATATGAGCATCCCTGCTGTGCCCTTCATAAATTTAGAGATAATTAAAGGTTTTTAAGGTAACTGTAGGTTGAAGACAACCACTCTGTGATTTAAAGCCAGGATGTATTTGTCTGTTACGTCTTTCTTGCAGGTTCCTGTTGTTGCAAGCGCAGCAGAACTTGAATAGTAGAAGTGCTCTTGATAAATTCCTGCTTTCCACAAATTGCCTGGTGGATCAAAAGCAGAACCTCTGTGCAAGAGCACAGAATTCTCCAGCTTTTGATTTCGAACTGATGAGTCAACCTATGTTCCTCTAAGATCAGAAAAAAAACCTGTTGGCACATTCACACACACACACACACAAAAGACAAAGGAACTGTATGAAATAATTCAAAACAGAGGACGTGGAAATTCAGATATAATATAAGGAACTCAGATAACAGATTGAGAAGCAGATGAACTGCAATTAAGAGGGCAGTTTTGCATCCAAAGAAGATGCTCCAAACACAAGCTAGAGAACAGAGACCCTCTCGACTAGCAGTGAGCTAAATGCAAAAGGCAGTCATCTGATGGGAAGACAAATTAAGGCAAATTATCAATTATGTTCTTGTAATGTAGTTAGGGATAGTTGCCTCTATCCGCAATTTCATAAAAGCACTTCCAAATTAAAGGAAGGAGAAGAATAATGAACCATATCCAGAAAAAAAGAATTACTTTGAGAACTGCAGGTGTCACTCATTTCTTCAGCTTTATGGAATGGGTGATCAGGGAAATAATGACCCCACTGAAATAAAGCAGTAGATTAATCATAAAAAGCTACTCATGGGAAAAAAAAAAAAAGCTATAGTGTGTTTTTTTCTGGACATCAGCATCAGAGAAAAATTCAGAAAGGTCTGGGATTTGTTATTTTTAAACTTTAATGGTCATGAGCTAATCCAGGCTTAAATTACAGTGAGGATAGGTAAATTAGTCAAGGTGTGACCTATGTACCCAACTATAGTTAAAGCCATTCACATGAGGTGTGCTGGGGCAGCCCAGGTCTTGGGTCCTGACAGAAGAAACTGTAGATGGAAGAAACCAGGCAAGCTAGGGTGCATTTCCATTAAGACACAGCTTTTGTCTTCACTGGTTTTGGAACTTGGGGTACTTTGTATGTGGTAACTACACCAGCAGGGAGAAAATACATTTGCTGTTGAGAGGGCATGGTTAAAGGACTCATATATTTGCAGATAATACACTTAGGGGAGTTGGAGTCTAGACTGCTGACAAACACAGATGAACAGATTTTAATAATTTTTTTGTTTGGTTCATTTTCCCCTCAAGTGGCAAATGCAGAATTTGAACTGTATGGTACAGAACTGGTTAAGTTCAAGAGCAAGGTTTCAGCCAGGGAGAGTGAAAAAAGGCAAAAGCCCAGAGTTTGTTTTCAAGAAAAGCCAGAAACAGACCTATTCTATTCTATTCTACTCTACTCTATCCTACTCTATTCTATTCTACTCTACGCAATTTATATTACCTTATACCTTGTATTCATGGCATTATCAACTCTGGGACAAACTTAGTTCTCCTTCTAAGGCAAAGTGTACATCCTTACATCTGTCCTTCCACATTTTGTAAAGGTTCTTTCAAATGAACCTGGTAAAGTACTGAATTCTGTCTTACAACTTCTGGCTTCTATCTTGGTTCAAGGGAAAGGAAATAAATCCATTGTCCTGCAAAAGGAAAAGCAGGAAACTGACAGAAGACCTGAAAGAAATAAATGACAAACACACTTAGACACACATCTCATAAAGCAAGAGCAATGCCTAGATACCACAGTGAGTGGCATTCAATATATAAGGCAATGACTTAATTAGCCATAAATATGGTCAGCTAGCAAACTGATTCTAACTGTGAATAAGACAAACTGAGCTGCTTAAAAAAAGCCCTGTCATGAGTAATTTCCCAGGGCTTAACAATTCTGCGTGCTTCCCTAATTTGCCCTTCTCTATTATGGTTGAATAACATTCTGGTAATTATTAATTGGATAATGATTTGTTTCTATCACTAATTCAATAATGTGTTCAGAAGTGCATTTTGAAAGCTCCCAGCTCTAGAGACCATAAATATTTGGCTTATTGTGGTGGGTTGACCCTGGCTGCATGCCAAGTGCCCACTGAAGCTGCTCTATTATTCGTTTTCTCAACTGGACAGGGGAGAGAAAATGTAATGACAGGCTTGTGGGTCAAGATAAGGACAGGGATAGGTCAGCTGCCAATTACTGTCAGGGGACAAAAACAGATTTGACTTCGGGAAATTAAATTAATTTATTATCAATCAAAAGTCAGAGTAGGATAATGAGAAATAAAAACTAAATCTTAAAACACCTTCCCACCCATCCTTTCCTTCTTCCCAAGCTTGACTTTACTCCTGATTTTCTATTCCCCCTCTCCCACAGCACTGCAGTGTGACAGGGAACAGGGACTGTTGTCAGTTCCTTACACATTGTCTCTGCTACTCCTTTCTCCTCAGGAGGAAAACTCCTCACACTTGTTTGGATGTAGTCCTTCAGGAACAGATTGCTACAGTGTGGGTGCCCCACAGTGCCACAAGCAGCGAACTTGCTCCAGCATGTGCTCATCTCTTGGCACATGTCCATAGGTCTTGCCACAAGTCTGCTCCAGCACAGGCTTCCTACAGGGTCACAACCTTCTTTGGGCCTCCACTTGCTCTGACATGGGGTTCTCCAAGGGCTGCAGGTGGGTATCCACTCCGCCATGGACCTCCATGTGCTGCAGGGGAACAGCCTGCCTCACTTTGGCCATCACCAGAAGCTTATGTGGAATCTGCTCCAGTGCATGGAACACCTCCTCCCCCTCCTTCTTCAGTGACCTTTGGGCCCATAGTGTTGTTTCTTTCATGTATTCTTGCTCCTGTCCAGCTGCATTTGCACAGGTTTTTGTTGGGTGTTTTTCTTCCCCTGTATAAATATGTTCCAGAAGTGCTACAACCATCACTGATAGGCTTGGCCTTGTCCAGCAACAGCTCCATCTTGGAGCTAGCTGACACTGGCCCTGAAGGACATGGCAGGGGGGCTTCTAGAAGCTTCTTACAGAAGCCAGCCCTGTACTTCCTGTGCTACCAAAACCAACACACATCTTCATTTAAGTGCTCTGGTTGGAAGGCAGGTCCTAAGTGATAAATGTGGAGCTTAGAGAGCTTTCTGCCTACTTTTGGGCACTCAGTGCCCAAAGTCATAGAGCTATCCATGTCCACCTGAGACCAAGACAATGCTGCTTTCCAGCTCACCCTGCAGTGAGCAGAAGGTGTTCCACACTGGGTAGTAATTAAGGAGCTTACACATCCTGGGTATTAAACAGAGGTCTGGCTGGAGAATAATCCATCCTTACGGGAAGTCTTGTGGGGCATCCAGAAGGCAGAAACATCTTACCCCTCCTTTACATCCCGTTTTCAAAACTAAAGGTCTTCAGAGCACTCTGTACATAGAGTGGGGGAGGAAGGGCATACAATAGGGCTCTGCTGTAAGGTACTGACTGACCCCTGGCCTCTGAGATGGGTCCTGTGCCAGTGCCTTGTTGTAATTATTTCTGCTCAGGTAAAAACTGAAGACAAGAAAGCCAAGAATAATCCCCTTGAGTTACCACCCCCTACTACCTCCCTAAGAGAAGCCGGACCATTAAAAATGCCACATAAATATCACTGACTTCAAGGTTATTCAGAAAAGTCCCACGCGCAGACAACCTCCTCTATTTAGCAGTGATAAAAACCCTGAGCTTTGCAAAAGAGCAAGTCATGGCACAAGTAAACCCACCTTTCAAAATCCAACAGCTCCCTTTTTACAGAAGAAAAGGTAATGCTGTCAGGGAAAGGTACAGCATTCCTCCTTCATGGCCCACAGAGGCATAATCAGTTGGTACAACAGCACATTGTTGAAACACAAACCACAGAAAGTTGCTTTATGAATCCATGCAGCCAGCTGGAACAAACATCAACAGCTGCAAGATGAATTCAGTCCAGGACTGAATCACTTTGCTAGGGTGGGCTTTTTTCCTTTTCTTACATGCAGGCTTAGGCTGCTGATCCTCATCCTGAAGACCCTCCATAGAGCAACCCCACTTCTTTCTCTACACCCTAACATCAGTGGTTCTCACTATGTAACTTAATCTCCTCCTGAGACATCATTTCTCCCTCTTCCATCATATAGCTCACCAGCAGTCTTCCAACCTACTACATCACAATGTGTGGTATCTTAAGTTTTTGACTCTAAGTTAGAGCGCATCAGTGGTTTGGGAGCACCATGGGTACCGAATTTGCCCCTAAGACAAGGGCTTTTGTCTACAAATTTATTTAACATAATGCTTGTGATGATCTGCAAAACATGGATACTCGGAGAAAAAGTCCAGAAGGAGCAACATGTACTGCTTGCTCTACTCCTAATTCTGCCCTCTTTCTGATATAGGCTTCTTGAGGATATGGGAAATAAAAGTGGGCAAAACCACAGTTCAGAGCCACAGCAAGCAGTGACATTGGAGTATACCCAGTGTACCAACTGGAGCTTGAGACTGGCACAAAACTGCAAGAAGGAGACCACTGGCTGCTTAGGTTGTGTATTTGGCATGAGCAACAGCAGGTGATATCACAGGGGGTTTGTAATTAAATGTGATTATCTTGAGAAAATTCCTGATTCCTTCATTGGAAACAACCATACAAATTCCCAAATTTAGTGGAAAGGAATAAAAATGTATAAACAAGTAAAAGCTGAAGCAGGAAATACCTTCAAACAAAATGCTGATAGAAATACAGATTCTCCTTTTCCTAAGCTTATAGATTTGTGAGATTTTAACACAAATAAAAGAAATCCACCTGGTCCTCTGACAGCGTTAGCCCTCTTCTACTTAATTTCTGTTGTAGAAATGTCAGCAGAACTTTATACTCAGGAAAACCTCAGCATTAAGAACAATGTGAAGATTATTAGAAGAATGGTGTTCAACACTCAAGGCAACACGAAAGTTGTTCAATCCATTGAATGCACCTACGATATGCTCCAAAAGGAACTGCTGAGCGGATAACTGTGCTCAGCAGCAGGGCTATTAACTCATGTTGCCTGCTTTTTACATCTCCTTACCTGAACTGCTACAGTGAGATGGTTCCACCAGTCTGCCGGTCTTATCATAACAGGCAATAGCTCGCAGTCGCACACCTTCACCACACTCCTTGGCATCTCTGTGGGATCGTGCTCCCAACTGTGGCTCGGATGTACCTCCTCCAATAATGCAGTCGGACCAATTTCCGTGGGGCTGGGAGGTGAACACCTCACAGGGGCACAGCTCTGTTTCAACTTGAGGATAAAGTTCTGTATTCTGGCATTTGTCTCGCTTTCTGCTTCTCCCTGTTCCAACCACAGAAATCTGTTCGTTAGCTTAACATCTGTTACTTTTGATAACAACACGTCATATTATTTATACTTGCATGAATTCAACACATTAGAACCAAGACAATCTGAATGTTAATATCCAGGAATGTTTCTGAAGCATTTATTAGCTGCTGCCAGTGCTCAGGAATGCAAGCACAAAGTATTTATCTCCAGGGGCAACCGGAGAACTTGAAAATACTGTTGTGATGGGTCGGGCAAGGAGCAAAATGTAAAGTCTTACTCCAATATTGGTCTGGTCAGGAAATGCTTTGTAATTTTAAATAATATCATCTTTCTCTAATTATCTGATGAAAATAAATTGATTGTTTTGTCTCTATCTGCTCAAAATCAATGGTTGCCAAGACAACTTCCAGAGGACTCTGCATTAGCCACAACTTCTTTTGAGTCTACTATACAAATTAAAGATGCACTCTGCACACAAACCACACTTTGAAGAAAACAGAAAAGATAATCTTCAGTAAAATATTAGGGCTAGAAAGCATTTCAATGGTTATAGGTGGTTTTATGTTTTCTTGTGTTCTGTTCCTTCGACAGTAGCTTCAGGAAACATTCAAGTAACATTCAAATGAAGCTGTGGTACAGCTCCCTGAAACTGTACTCTTCATGCCTTTTTCCTGGAGGACTTCTAGAGATGAGAGGAGGTCCCTGGTACAAGAAGAGATATTGTAAGGAAGAGAACTCATGCTCCCTGCATCCCTACAGCTGCTCCAGGGAACAAAGGTCTGCATGCAGCCTTCAAAGATAAAATAAATGCCTTTCTTGGCATGGCTTAGCCAATGTGACGTGGAGTAATTCTTATGCTGCCTATGCTCAGGAACAACTTTACATTTGGCATATGCACAGAAGGGGAGAATTCATCTTCGCTAACAAACCGCATCTGTATCCCATCCTCAAAATGTTCCTTAGGGATCTTGGATGCACTAAAAAGACTTCTGCAAAAAAGTTTTTTAAAGCTTTGATCCAAAATGCAATGTTTTCTCCTTGGTATTGCACACAAACAAGATATTAGAAACAAACAAACAAACAAAAAGTTATATAACCCAAAAATCCTCTTTCTAGTCTGGATCTGAGTCGTTTCACCACACATCAGCAGGAGCACAAGCTGGTTGCCATCAATACCTGTTTAAATACAAGCGTACCTCCAAGGAGAAAGGCACCAATTGTAGACCCTTGATATCACTGTCCTTCAAGCCCCAGCTCTTTCTATACTGTATTGCCAGAGTACTGGGGAATGTAAATTTTGTCAGCACAAAGGAGTAATAAACCCAAAGAAATCAAATAGTGCCAACATTTTCATTATTTTTTAAAATATATATTTATTTCTGTATTTATATCTATACATACCTGTGAGCAAATGGATGTGAGGTATAAGAGGTACAACTCTGTGTACTTCAAGGAAAGTCTTTTAAGAGGCTTTAAAGAGATTGGGAGCTCTCTCGTGGCATTTCTAACATTTCATGTTTGACAAGCTGACAGAAGCCCCAAACTCAGAGAATATATACAGCTGTATGTTCTGCTTTTTATCAGTAAATATGGGAGTTTGGGATTTGCCTGTGTTTTTGCCATTATTACATGAAGCACATCAGACATAGGTGAGGATGCTAATTATCTCACACTTATCTGACACTCTTTTCCACCTTGCCCTGCCATCTGTTTTGTAGGAATCTTCCTTCTAATCAAGTTGCTATGAAAGCCCTATTCTAAGGGCAGAAGTGACATTCATCCCATACTCCTCACACAAAGAAGTAGTATTAGAATTAGCAGTGGTGATATTTTTATCATCTCCACAGATTGCTTTAGAAATTACTTTCAAAAATAGCACTGCCAAAATTTTCAAGGGCAAAAATGCTTCAATTAAATAGTATTTCCTTCTTCTAATTAAATTTCTGAACACTAACAAATATTATATACTTCAAATAATATCAGGTAGCACATACTGTACATAAAAATTACATGAAACATTAAATACACTGCAGAATATACACTGAATCCATAGTACTGTGAACTGACTATGTTAATTAACTGAAGACTTACCTAAAAATGGTGTTTTCATTATAATGATTTTGATATGTTCTGTAATAAGTCTTTTGCTTCTAAGTAATGACTAATTTTATATGTAGAGTCTATGATTACTTACAAAGTAAAATGAATAATACTATTAAAAATGAGTGGGAGGCAAGCAAATACTTAGCAAACAATTAGCAGAATCCCAGTAAATGACATTGCTAATGAACTCCTACAATGAAGCCAAAGCATTCACTTGAGCAGACACACAGTGTTGAACAAGGAGGTACAATTCGTGCTTGCTGAGAAAGGTAAAATACAGATGGACAAAAGAGTCTTACCAGCATGAAGGATTTCCTTCATGAAGGATGAGATTTTTTTCAAGACGTTTGGCCAGCTCAAATTTTCATGAAGTTTTATGCAAAGACAGGCTGAACACTAATCTCATCGACCTCCCCTTTCAAACTGTGTTAAAACCAAATCCTTTTGAGCTGCTCTATACAGTTTCGTGATTTCCCCACACCAGCACCACCTGGGACACCCACTGCTTGTTTTTCAGGACACATTTACTGGCAGCGGGCTGAGACCACAAGTTCCTTCCCAGTGGGAGGAAGGGAGCCCAGCAAGGTCTCATGGGAGAGGCTGGTGGTGTTCGGTCACAAGCACAATGTGAGACAACCCATTGAAACCTGAATATCAGAAACCATTTTTAATCCACTGACTTAAATGGATCTATGTCTGATATAAAACACAGTAAGAAAGCCATACTGTTTTGTAACTATTACAGATGTTTATAAAGAAAATTCAGATTTAAAATTACCTGGACAGGTAGAGAATTTCTAGTTCTATAAAGATACAGGCATTGATACAGAGACCACTTTAGAAAATGCTCTTTGGCAGAAACAATCGAGTATTGTAAAATAATGATTTTTATTTAAAAGAGAAATCTTTATCCTTTAATGAGCCATACTGGCAAACAGCAGCTTGAAGCCACTATGTCTGTGTACTGTAGTGGTTAGTCGCTGCAATCATGGATCATTCCTACAGTAAGAAACCGAATAACAAGACAGCCGTGCAACCAGATACAAATATAGAAGGAAGAAGCAGTGGTAGACATCAAACTTTGCTGCCATTCAATTACCAGGCATTATTGCAGCAGGTATTTTTACAACAATGTTAGTATTCTACTCCAAAGTAGAATTTTTTGAAGTTCTACTATTGGAGCAAACTCAAGCCAGCTACACCGTAGCACTCAAACACAACACAGAAATATAAAAAGATGTGGGTGTTCAGGATAACAATAACAGTAAATGTCTTGCAAACCTTCTGAAAACAGAATAATTAATTTGGATTTGATTCAGCTATGTGTGTATGGGGAGAACGACAACTAACAAAATGAGCAGCTCCAAACTATTGATGTTACATAGTTTTAAAGCTTTTCAGTTTGATCAGCATTCAAATAACACAATAACAAAACACAAGAGCAAGTATAGGAGACTGCTCTGTGAAATGGTTTCAACTAGGGTGTTTAAAGACTACATATAAAAGATCAAACAAAACTGTTTCAACTATATTGTTTTTTCTTTATTCACAGTATTAATTTGCACTGTTGAACCACAGGATAATGCTGAGCAAAAAGCTCCCAGTTTTAAACTTTATCCACATTTCAACAGACTTAAACAGAAAAACAGACATTTTTTATTCTTGTATATGTATTTGCTCCACATTTCCCAGATTAATAAGTCAGATAAACTTGCACAATACATAGTGACTGCTTAATTTGTCAAAAAATGGCTTTCCACCACCAAGCTTCTCTGCACTATGCTCATACAAAAATACGAATGCATAACGCAGGCAATGACGAATATCAGATTTAAAATATTGAGGATGATTTCTATCCTGTCCAGATTTTCCCCAAACCCCAGTGACTGCAAAACCCCTGAAAAACTTTATTGACAAGTGTCACCATCAGATAAATGCTATAAAAGATTATACCTGTGAGTGACCGTCTCCTAGTTCTTGTTGATTCACAGTCAGAGGAGCACGCTGTAAATTTAGACCAGGGAGTAAACGTGCAGTCATCTTTGCAGGGAACGAGACACTCCTGTACAAGAGACGGCATTGCTCCTGCCCACTGCATGCAGTCACCGACATTGGCAGAGGAGTTGTGCTCCGACAGGCATGTCACAGCTGAAAAGTAAAGGTACAGAAATCCTGATAATATTCTTATATACATTGTGTCATATTCTACACAGTCAGAACTTGTGTTCTATTTGAGATAGACTCTCCTGGATTAATAGGATAAAGCTGATTTATTTTGAGGTCGTTATTTGTGCGTCACTCGAAGCCATGCTAGAATCTTCACAAAACCATAAAGACATACACTTATCTAAATGATGATAAAAATTGAGCATTCCCAAGAAGGAAGTACTTTTAAGAGTTGGGGCAACAGTCTAAGCCATGATACATTGTACAACCAAACAAGAAAAGACATATCACTGGAGTTATATGCCGTAAAGTATATTTGGTCAAGGCCAGGATTCCCAAGCTGTGATGCACATGCTACCCACAGAACTGGAACTGCTTCAAAGTGAAATATAAAATTATATATATATAGATAGACAGATACACACACATATATATATATAAAAGAGAGCTTCCTTCTCTAAAATTACCATCTTTTCCATATTGCAGATGCAGGGAACAACTGCCTGAGCAGCTTTTCCATGCACCGTAGAGACCTCTTCTCTGTCTGAGAAGTAGATGCCAGGAGTTAAATGCTTCTTGTAGCAAGGTGTAAACACTAAGCTTTCCCCTTCCAGAGTCAGTTCCCTAAGTGTCCTGCTACTCCTCATGTTTTCTCACACTCTGGCCACCTGAACCTTTCAATATCTTTCAGAAATGGAGAGGTTTAGGAGGAAGGGCACAAGTGTTCAGCCTGCAGCCATCACACAAAGGGGCTGCAGCTCTTGTACTTTACTAGAAGACGACAGTTTTATGGTGCATGAGGGCTTGCTATAGGAGCACTAATGAATGGATCCATTAGCAGAAAAAACACAAAACTACTCTCAGTTCTCAGCTGAGGGCAGTGTCACTCTACCAAGCTCCATCTGACCTGAAGTGCCAGCTCACATAGGCAGAGCCTCTGTGTAGGTTCCAAAGCTTTACCTTTGCACACAGCACTATCCAGGCTGCAGGCCACACTCAAATGGGATGTGTTTCTCTGTTCCCCTGGCCAAAGCCTTACCAGATCTGTAAGACTGAGCCATAGCAATAGGAAAGAACAGACACAGGGGTAGGCTGGGCCTGAGGTCCCGAATTTTGCCACAAATGCCTTTAGGGCCAGGCAAGAGTCAAACCCAGGCAAGGGTCACAAGAGTACAGCTCAGGACTCAGATACACTGATTTCTCCCCAGTTTTATTTTAGGATAACGCTCTTTTCCTTCACAGCCCTGTCCATTTATTAACTTTTCAGACTGGATAATGGTGCTGTATATCCATGATGAGAGAACAAAAGTATGAAAGTCTAAATCAGAGTCACAGGAAGCCTATAATAAAACTTGCAAGAAGTTTCAGTGAATTAATAGTAAGTAATTATAATAAATAAAAATAGCCTGCACATCATGAAGACTTTCCTTTCATTAACAATAATACATTCTCATAAAATCTTCAAGATTATAGGCTATTTATATACTGTGTTGTAGGTTAACCAAAGCAAAGACAGATTGTGACTTGATTAAAGTAATAAAGTTAGGGACAGAATTAGGAATTGAATTTGTCCCGAGGAGTGTAGTCATGTCAGGCTCTCCGATTTCAGGAAAGTACACACATCGTACCTTAAAACCACAGAAGATGAAGTTATTTAATCCAGATTTTATTATTTAACTTCAAAGACCTGTGATATTATCTTGGGGAGATTCCTAAATAATTCAGCGTTTGAGGTTGCGTATGTTTTTCCTTGTGGCCAGCACTTAATGTAACTAAAAGTGCATGAAGAAAAATGAAAAAATAACTTTCTGTTTTCTCTCAGATTTATGGGGGTGTAACTTTGCAATGAATACACATGACTTTTGTTTTTTAACTACAATATTTTATGGGAGCAAGAGATGGGTTGGCAACCACCTGGAAGGAAGAAAATATCTTATTAAAATATAATTAGATATCTAATGAAAATCGACATTTTGAAGAGCGTGCAAAAGGCAAGCAATTGTTAAAAGTCTCTTTAGACTCATGTGACAGTAAATCAGCATATTAATAACTCCTTCTACATTGCTGATCCTTGCCTTTCACTTTCAATCCTTATGACCCTTCCCATCTCTGAACTCTGGCAGTCAGAAACTCGGAGACATTCCCCGCCTCAATTACAAGAGTGTCAGGACAGAGGTCACTGCTGTGTATGGGGATGCAGGGTAATTGCCCTCTTCAGGAAGGTTAAACAAGTAATAGAGTCTGATGCCCAAGGTCTGTGTAACCTCATTACCTTCAACAAGGACACCAAAGATTTGGCAACACAAATGCGTCCACATGAAGTATGACGAAGTGTATGCAAGCCACCTTCTCAGCATTGCTACAACCCCTGGCGTCTGCAGGGAAGTGAACAATATCCTGTGCTGCCAGCCCCATGAAGCAGCATTTGTAACTACATTATAAACCATCACGTTGCAATGTTTACTACTATCTGACAGAAGATCACAATTCATTCTTGACATTTATTAATGGCAGCACAAGTGACAGAACCTCTAAACATCAATGTTAAGCCAGGTGCCCCATGCTGTGTTATTATCTAATGGTCTGATCTTCTGCACAAATATCCTTAATTTTAAGCACATAAATCACTGAGTTCACTGAGCCTGTTTACATGCTAACAGAGATGGATACGTAAGGACATACGAGATTGGGGCAAATATTTGACACAGACCATGGAACTTAAGGAAATTAATGGCAATAGTAAACATGGGTAGAGGAAAATTAACCTGGAACAACAAATAATATAGTGGAATATACATGTGTAAACATGGAGAAAGGAAGGAGTTGAAAAGAAGAAAATATAATAGATAGTCTAATAAGATATATAAGACCTAAAGGAGGAGAGGAGGATCTCCTGCGAGGTGCGTATGGACAAGCAGGTGGCTGAAAATACAAGACTGCTTCTCTTCTCTACTTCAGGAATTTCTCTAAGTGCAGATCCTGGTAACTCAATCCCATCATTCCTGACAATTCAAAAAGAACTTTTTTTTTTTTTTTTTTAATGCCTAAAACACTGCCTCAAGAGCAAACATTCCACTTCCTTCCCACTTTCACTGACTTTCTGTGCTTATCAGTGCCAACAGTGCTACTCCTGAGCTGGTGGGCCCAGATGAGCATCAATTTGTTACCCAACCAACAGCTGCATCACTTTGCTGGGATGACTGGTGCTTCTTGTTTTGCAAGCACAACATGAAATACCAATAATGAACATCTAGTACCCTTACACACCAAAACCCCCATACCTCTTTGGACTATCCTAAGCAGTACACTGTATTTCAGTCGTATTAGTAGGCAATTAGTTTCCACTGAAGAATCAGCAAACATCTTCAAAAAACAATGCCAATGCATGCTGCCTTCAGTTTGAATTGAATTATCCTCAAAAGCCTGAGGCTTGTGGGCCTGATTTTTACTGCATATCATAAGATATGATAGAATTTCTGCTATATGCTTACAACTATGCTTGAGGTGAGCTCCGTGAACTATTGAAATAAATTAAATACTAAAACCAAAGCCCATTAGGACATTTTAATGGATTGAGATAGGCTGGGCAGGAAGTAGCAGAGTTGATGGATCCACTCCAGTGGTTTGTTGCCTGCCATAAACTTATTTCCTACTTAAGTTAACTTTAACTTTTAGAAGAAAAATATTTTCAAATACAGGCATTTCTGGAAATGGAATGAGACAAATTTGTTTTCAGTAGACCTTCAGGAAAGTTAGTAAAATTATTTATCCTCAGTGGTTTCAGACTACTGATCGGTTTGGCTCATGTGTAGTTTATGCTGCATAAAAAAATATTTCCCTGTAATCCTCTGTTCTGTCACAATGGTTTTAAACAAACTTATACTGCAAAGCCATTTCTGCAATGTCAAACATCTCACTGGCTTTTTTGAAGTGGGATACCACTGGAGGCTAAACACAGCCCATTTGCAGCCTTATGCACTGAAGGGGGGGGGGGGGGGGGGGAATCACATAGTAATGATAAATCCCTCCCAGACCTAATGTGTGGTTTCTACCATCTCTGCACTGTTTCGAATGGATACAAACATATGAATAGAAAGAGCTAATAACAGGATACTGCCAGATAAAGGGTTTCAAATTATAATATTGATTTACCACAGAGAGGGAAAATGCAGGATTTCCTTTTGAACTCCTGCTATTCTTCCTTATAACCACCGGTCAATGCCATCACACTGGAATTAAACACTTTGGGGCAAGCTGTGGAACTACAATTTAATGCAGCTCTCTTGATATAAAACAATAGACAGCAACAAAATAAAAAAGTACACCATTCTCTTAGCAATAAAAACAAGATCCTGAATCAAAATGAAAGATAACCAGGTGTTAGAAGAAAATATGTATTTTGAAGGGCAGGGGAGAAATTGTTTAACAGACAGTGTGGATACACCTGTTAGGGAGCCAAAAAAATGCAACGATTAATATGAGCAATGAAAATAGCTGCAGATGCAACTGCTTTGCTTCAAGGCTTAAGTGTTCAAGGTACAGCTTGGGGAGGAAATGTCCCTTCCTGCTGTTACAGGGTTCCGTCAAGATACTGAACAAGGACTGCTAACAGGATAGTCAGTATGGCAGTCTCTGCCTTCTGGTTTTATATTTACATTCACAGCAGTATGTTTGCTATGCCATCATCTTAGCATATGGCATGCCGAAGCATATGAAAGCTATATTCTTTAACTATATTTATCTTAAATGAAAAGTAAATAGCAGACACTTCTATAAAGTTTTATGCTGTGAAATCAAATGTTTGTACACTGTCAAATTGCAGAAGCACTGAATACATCCTTAGGTGATGGTACATCCCCACCAAAAAAGCACGTTAGTATCAAACCAGGGAACTCAAGTGCTCTCAGTAAGCACACACCTGACTTAAGGGCACTACAGATGGTCCTAACAAAAGAATTGTATTAAGAAACAAATATTATAGGCACCTTATTGCATCCAGTAAGGAAAGATGACATAAATGCATTTGTTCTCAAGTACAAATCCAATTATAGACGTGGCAATTATATTCATTTACCAAAGCAATAATCAATTCTCCTTTAAAAATGCATTTCAACAATTTCCAAAGGGTAAAAAGATGAAGAGTGAGAATACCAACTACCAACTGGTAAAACGATATTGTACCATGGCACTTCAATTTGAGAAGCCTAAACTAGTGGTTTCAAATCTCTGGAATGAAATGTCACTAGAATATCTGAAAACAATGACTGATAATTCCAGGAAGGTACACTCAGGCCAAACCCTAAAACTAAAGCAATGTGGTAGTGTAAATCAAGTGACTGGACTTTGTATAGGAGAACAGGATGACCTATGAGGCTAGACAAGAAGTCTGACACAAAAGAGGTGCAGACGTGACAATGCAATAACATTCTCTAGCTTCAAACTCTAAGAATGTGTGAAAAAATCAATGCCAGCAGGTAAAGGGAATTGTTTTACTGTAGCTCATTGTTCAGAAAAATTCAGACTTTTTGTTGCATAATTATTCTCAGTACCCTTTGATGTAACAAGATAACATAACACTTCTTACATGTTATAACTAATGATAAGTAAAAAAAGAGAGGTAATACAAAAAAGAAGAGGAAAATAACTTTAGGGATCTTGCAAAGCATAAATACAGTCTTGTAACTCAGGATAACTTCACTTTTTTTGCTATTTTTTGGTATTAATACTCCTTCATAACTACAATGAATTTCTCCAAAATCCCAGGCGGAATATTCATGTTATTCTTGGCATGTTACTACAATCCCTAATTATAGAAAGCGACCAGAAGCAGACTTAATAGAAAGCATAAGATAAGGCTTTGCTGAGACTCAGATTTAAGTCCAAGGCCCTGATTCTGCAAGGACAAAAAGTATATGCTTAATTTCAACACTGTGACCTCTCTCCCTTGGATGCAGCAGTTCTCCCTGCAATGAAGTGTGAAGTGTGTCCAAAGTTTGGACTGACAGAAGCAAACCATAAGATAACCATTAAAATGAGCGTGAAGGAAAGAACAAATGATGCCAGGAAGGACATCACAGACACAAATCTAGTGAAAATAACTTAGGAAGAGCTGGAACAAGTAGTTACAGAGCGAGAAACTGGCTCTGAGATCACTGGTTTCCCATTTTGTAATTATTAATGATATTGACAGTAGTGCTAAAGGGCTAACAAATGCCACCGAGCAAACAGAGTGCTGAATAAACACAGAGCCCAAGCAACATGCACCATAAACAAACAAGAGAAGCCTGAGATGAGGTCAGGAAGCAATAAAGATGGTAAATATCAACTGAAAAGATAAAGGAAAGCAACTGAAATGATTTGCAAGAGAAGGGGTCAGTGAAGAATTGGGTTAAAAAGTTTGTGACAGAGCATTAGCATGGAGAAGAGACAAAGAGGGAAAGGAGAGAATTTTGGGGTAGAATTAGAAAGGGGGGTCCAGGGGAGCACGCTGAACTGTAAAGATTCTTCTTAAATTAAAGCTCTGAGGTTTAGCTGCTCTTTAGGTTGGTTTTTCTCTGCAGCTTTCCCACAATAACACACATACGTGGGAAAAAGAGATGTTAATCTATGTACAGGAGCCTCAAAAAAGAGGAGTCCCAACTGCAGTTTTTCAGGGGCCAGCCTGGTGGGAGTCACCTTAAGCACAGCCACAGCTGTGCCCCTGCCAGGGCCGCCGTCCCCACGTGCATGTGTCTGACATGTAGGGTTCCCCCACGGCTACATGCCATTGGCATTCACCAGACAGAAAGGGGTGAAGAGATCTGGACACAAGGTCTGCATACCAGAGGCACATGTCCCTCCAACACCCTGAACTCCTCATAGCTCAGAACCTCTCAGCCAGCATGAGCACGAATTTGTCTGAGAACGACTAAATATGTCCAAGGCTGCATGTTATAACCAGCAAAATCAGTGCAGGCTCACTTCTGCCATTTAATGTCTTATACTGGACTCACCTTTGATCCATTTTAAAATAACTTCTTAGAGTGCAAGTTTACTTTGAAACTTATAGATGAGGTTATTGATTATTTGACTGGAAATATATCATTTAAATCACTGAAGGAAGAGAGCTGCATGTGTCAATTTTGCCAAGCTGTGTGACTTGCTGTTTTAATTCTTCCTCAGATGTGAACTGAGACTGCCCACTGTTTATGGAGAAATAGGAGAGAAACACATTGCTATAAAGCCCATTCCTTCTCCCACCCACACACTGAAAGCAGAATGTGGGACTGACACATTGATGTCCAGCACCATTTTCATTATAATACAAGTGTTTTCTTATTGCAAGTGGGTCATACACTGCCTGGCTAGAAAGACAAAGCAATATGGGGTTTTTTTAATGTTTCAAATTTACTTTGGCCAAAGAATGAGTGTGATGTGAATGCTTCTACATCATGCAATCAGTCAAAGGAACCTTTAACACTTTTTCCCCCCTTTGTTTTTTTTCCCCTAACATTATTATAGGTTTTGGATTGCTTTTACTTTCATTTTCTATTAAAAAGAAAATCAATGAAAGTGCATTAGATGATTAATGATAGAAACTATGCTTCTGCTCCATTCAGAGAACATAACAAAATACAGAAACATGCTTCCTTTTTTCCACCTCTTTCTGTGGCCCCCAATTTCTAAGATTACTCAAGTTCAATTTATTTGTAGCTCCTATCATCAAGTTATATTTAAGATGAATTATTTATCACACAACTTGACAATAAAACTAAGACATCCTGTTATATACACACACACTGAGACCACAGTAAATAAAGGGAATCAAACATGCTGAATAACACAAATGGAAAGCAAACACAGCATTTGCAGTATTTCCAGTAAATCTAGTTGGAAAACCACTTTGGTGATTAAGAAAGCATGGATTTTCGTTTGAAAGTTCTGCTTCAGTTACACATTCACTGGCCAGTATTTTTAGTGATAGCTGGATAAACTTAAAATCTTATGCTGCCTGTTTTATTCCACCTAGATTCAGTTTTTGGTAGCACCCCATGGTCATCTTTCACAACAGCAGTAGAGAGCTTAACACTGCAGCCAGCTCACATGGCAAACTCAGCCTTAGGAAGATCTCAGAAGACAGCCCTGGGAAGTTGTCCATCAAAACATCCCTATTTACAACTTCCCCAACATTATATTTAAAACATTATGGTCCAAGGTAACACTTAAAGATTCTAATCTACCCTTCCTCCTCAGCTCCTCACTCCTCAGATCTAGCTCTTTTCATTTCTCTTTCTCATCTTCCAGTAAGGCCACATCTCAAATACTGTGTTACGTTTAGGATCCCTCACTACAACAAAAACATTGAGGGGCTGAAGCAGGTCCAAAGATGGACAACAGTGTTGTTGAACAGTCTAGAGGTGCAAGTCTTGTGAGGAGTGGCTGAGGGAACTGCGATTGTTCAGTGTGGAGAAAAGGAGTCTGAGGGGAGACCATATTGCTCCCAACAACTACTGAAAGGAGGCTGCAGCAAGATGGGGATTGGTCTGTTCTCCCTAGTAACAAATCATGGGAAAAGAAGAAATGGTCTCAGGTTGTGCCAGGCAATTTCTAGGTTGGATATTAGGAAAAATTGCTTCATTGAAAGCGTTGTCAAGCACTGGAATAAGCTGCCCTGGGAAGCAGTGGAATAGCCACCCTCAGAAGTATTTAAAAAACATGGAGATGTGGTACCTAGGGACATGGTTTAGTGGTGGACTTGGCAGTGCTGGGTTAACAGATCTTAAAGGTCCTTTCCAACTTAAACAAGTCTACAATTCTATGATTTTGGCATTAAAAATTCCTTGCTGCCCTTGCCAGGGCAGTCAGGGACCAATAACTAAGCCACTGACACGTATACGGGTCCTTCAACAACTTTTTAACTCATCCTGATGTCTCCTGCTCTCCTGCCCATTCTCCTCCTCTCAAGTTAATTCTGTTGTTAGTGCCCAAATCCTGTCATACCAGGCATGCTCCAAAGCCCCAGCTAAGACAGTACAAATTAACTTGGTGTTGCACAGATCTCCTCATTACCCAAAGGGGTTGTGTGGCAATTCCTTGCATTTTCTGCAGTGAATTCCTTGCATTTTCTGCAGACTTTGTGTTTGCCCACAGAATTAACCAGGATGGAAAAGACCTTTGAGATCCAACCTATCACCCAACACCATCTAATCAACTAAACCATGGCACTAAGTGCCTTATCCAGTCTTGTTTTTTAAACTTCCAGGGATGGTGACTCCACCACCTCCCCGGGCAGCCCATTCCAATGGCCAGTCATTCTCTGTGAAGAATTTCTTCCTAACATCCAGCCTAAACCTCCAGCTTCAGACTGTGTCCTCTTGTTCTGTCGCTGGTTGCCTGGGAGAGGAGACTGACTCCCACCTAGCTACAACCTCATTGTAGATAGTTGTAGAGAGCAATAAGGTCTCCCCTGAGCCCCCTCTTCTCCAGGCTAAACAACCCCAGCTTCTTCAACCTCTCCTCATAGGGAGGTGTATGTGTGCCTGGCCACACCCCTAACATTTAAGGCAGAATAAGTTTGTTTGAAATAGCCAATTCATCCCTGACAGTAATGCTTGCATTACGCTGTTTATATCACTGCACCAAAGTGAAGACATGCAAAATTGGACCAGCGTAAAACAGGAGCAGAATGTGGCTTCCTCTGTTTATCTGTATTTCCGATTAACTATGCTTCCCCAGAATTCAGATACCTTGGCATTTTGCAGTACCACAGACTTGTCATCTTTATCAGAGTCCACAATTGCAATTCATTTGCAGTTTCGACCCCCCTCACAACTTTCTGTATTCCACTCATAGAAACTGCTGCTAATTTTTTTTTTTAAGTATCCATGGATTTTGTAGCTATGGTCCTGCATAAAACTTTCTACTTCATTTTTCTACTGTAATGAACAGACAAGAATATTAAATGCTTTGAGGTCTGAAGTCTGGCTACTCATTTCCAGCCTAAAGCTGCTAATACAACTAAACCTACTTTGACCAAAGCTAATAAAAATGCATACTCAAATAATTCATGTTATGTAAATTAGGTTATCTATCTTTTGGCCACTGTATGACATTGTCTACTTTGTGAGACAAAATACAGATACTGTACTAGAGACAGAAGGGTCAGCACAGTCTAAGCACAATAAAGAACCTTTACTTAAATTCAAGGTGAGAGAGGCAGAAAGAGATTGAGAAAAATTTCCATGTACAACCTTGAGAAATCGAATGTTTGGGGCCTTTCAGGAGATTTGCCCAGTCAGAAACCTAAGTACTCAGATTTGAATCCCACTAAGAGCAAAGGCACAACCTGATGCGGGAGTTCCATAGATGTATATATAATGTATAAATTATACATACAGAAAGGCTTTTTATGCTTCTTCCTCAACATTCCTACTGTGCGGGGAAAAGTGTTTTACAGAAATGCTACCTCAGGGCACCCTTTCTTTAGTAGGAAAGAAAAAAGACAAACTAAACCAAAAAACCCACTCAAATTCCCCAGAAGAGGCTAACAGTCAAAGATACTGAAGGATCTATTTTGATACAGTGTGTATAAAACACCGTGATTCCCCTAAGTATAACAATTGGTATTTCCACTGTATCATGTTAAATGAACTTTCTTTTGTGTGAGAAAAAGAATTCCAATAGGCTTGCCTCTTAAGAATAATAAAAATAATTACACTCATCTTTCCTTATGTTTGCTGTTCAGACCACTCTCACTGCTTGCACATTCCTTTTTATTCCTCTTTTGAAGCTAGCAGATCCAAAGGGACTATTTGCTTTCCCCTTCTAGTCTCTTAAAAACAAGGTAGAAGATCAGAGAGGATGCAAAGGAAGATATCTTATAGTGCATTTTGTTTTTCTTATGACGATCTTCTCTTCCTTTGTTACAGGAGGAAAAAAAAACAAACAAGCAAATCTACATTTCTTATTTAGCTACTGCTACTCTTCTTAAATTTGCACCAAACGGCTGTAATTGATTGTGGATTATAAAGCAGATTGCATTCCTCCTGAAACTCTGGGAAAAGTCACATTTATCTCAATAGGAAAAAACCCAGAACCTATTACATTTCCTGTTTAATATCTATGAACGAAGCATTTGTTTGCAAGCATTTGTTTCTAAAGCAATTACACAATCCAAACACTGATTGATCACTATGGGGTTGTTCAGGTGTAACAGATACAATACTTGGACAGAAAAAAATCTCTATTGTGATTTTTTAACTTTTGGTTCAGATCATAAAATTTAGGGTTTGTTTACCTGAAATAAAACCCCAAACCCCAACAAAACAAACCAACCAACCAAAACCTCCAACAATCAAATGCAATAAAAATAAATTAATACAGTGGAAAGCAAATTGCATCAGACCTAGGAATACCTTTCCACCCACAGTATTTTTAGCTGTTCTTCATAGGCTTCATTCAAACTTACTTGGACACTACCTTTTGTGTGAGAGAGAGTTCCAAAATTTTTGCATCTTAAGAATAATAAAAATAATCACACCTATCTTTCCTTATGCTTGCTGTTCAGACCATTCTCATTCATTCTGCCTCATTCAGGCACTGGAATAGGTTGCCAGGTGGAGTCACTATCCCTGGAGGTGTTCAAGAAATGTGTGGATGGGCCCATGGTTTAATGACCATGATGGTCCTAGGTTGATCGCTGGACTTGATCATTTTAGAGGTTTTTTGACTTTTCCAACCAAAACAATTTTATGATTGATTCTACGATTCTATTTTCTTACATTACAGTCTTGCCAGTACAAGCCATTTTAATCTTGGTTATAACAAACAAGATTTTCATCTTATACCCTCTTTTCACCTGTGAAGTTTTGTTTATCTTTGCTGCAGCTCAGCAGCAAAGGGTGAGAACCCTTCGTGATGCAGGTTTTTGCCAACTGTCATTACAAGATCAGACAACAGCACACTTGGGGGAGCACTTAAAGCAGGGGAAGGTCATCTTTGGAAAGTAATTTGGAATAAATTTGACAGAAGTGATTTATGTTTATGTTTCTGACTTCTTTAAAAAAGTTCAGGGTAACAAGAGCCCATGAAAACAGAGACAGTAAGTTGATGGCACTTCTGGGGCAGGTTGTTCATATCCTGCCAATGCCATGACAATGGACCCACCACTCACTTTTATGTAGGCTTAGCGTACCTCCCCTGTCTTATTTGAAAGTGAATAAACCATAAGCATGTATTGTCAGCTTTCTTCTGCTGCAAGAGTAGAAATAGCCTCCACACCTCTGAGAAGTTCTCAGTGTTAGCACACAGCATCAGGAAGGTCCGGAGAGGCAGGTCCATGTCAGCCATGGAGGGCATCAAGGAGCACATCAGTGACTAAGATATAAGGCTGCCTCCATGCAGCGATGACCAGAAGAACATCTGACCTTTCTTCCCTGAAGAGGGAACAAACACTATGGCAAATTAGGGCCAGCACTATCATTTCCCTTAAAACTAAGTAAATGTAATCAGAGGGACTTCCAAAAATTCCCAAAGTAGTTACTACTTCTTCCATTTTAGAACAAATTATTTAGGAAATAAAATTCAACGCAAACCCAACTCAATACTTTGAAAACCCATCAAGATTCACATCACATTTCCTTTTCAGAAGAGAGAACCGATAATTGGAATTCTAAGTGTGTATTTCAAAGAACCAGTAAATGGCAGCTTTTTAATGCATCAGAAGCCCAAAGGAAAGGGAAGTTTCCACACAAACGTGCTGCACTTGTGAAACTAACTCTTGCTGTTGCTATAATGAAAGTTTAAATACAGCACACCATGAATTCATAGCAATTTGTTTCTACGAGCAAGTTTGACACGGCACAGCCAAATAAATTGAGACTGTAAAGCTACACAGAACTGAAAGATTCTCTAAAATGCCACACTGGTATTTTGCCTTTTCTAGATCATTCATCTCGTCAGACCTTTGTCTCAATTTGTCTTATAAACCTTTGTCTTGACCCATTTGAAGACCCATGCTCCAGGGTTATATCTTATCAGTTAATTAACTTTTAGAACGGAAGCATAGCAAAAATGACTATATAAACTTTTGCTCATATATATCAAAGACAATGTCAACCAACGTGGTTCCTGTGTACCTAATCCAGGAGAGTTATAACAAAATCTCATCTTCCCCTCACAGCCCAAGGCAAAAAGTAGGTCTTGCAGACAGATGTGTGAAGTGACGAAGGCTAGCAGAGCTAGTCTAAATACTCAACAGTCTAAATACTGGTCTAGCTACTAAATATTATGACACAAAGTTCTGGCATTACATTATTAAATACCAAGATTTCATCCATGGTTTTCACTTGCTGAGAATAATGCAAAATTAATGTCAGTTGAAAAAAAAATTAAAAAAAAAAAGGCAATTTAAGTTCTTGTTTGGTTGGCTGTTTTTTTTTTTTTTTTTCCCAAAAGCCCACTTGAAGGTAACACCAACCCTCAAGGCAACACTAACAGGGAAGTATGGGGGGGAGAGGGGGTGTCCCCTTCACTGTAAATTAATGAACAATTTAACAACAAAATACTAGAAGCAATGAAAACCATTGCTCTCATTCAGGCTCAATAAGGTCACTGCCAACAAGGAATAAAGGAGAAACCAATTAAGCTAGAAGGTTTAAATCAACAAATAAGGAAGGATCCTCGGGGGCAACTTTAATTTTTATTTTACTGACTTTTCACCCATCATCATCAGATCTCATTGATGTGCATTTATTAAAAAAACAAACAAACAGGTAAGATTGAAATGAACAAGAGCTGGTATTTGAAAATAATTTTGCCCATGCTTCAGAATGAAAAGGGAAGACCCAGCAGTGAAAAACACGAAACATAGGAAAAGAATATAGAATTTGAATGGAAATTGGAGGCTGAGAGGATGCTGAGGGGGTTGGGAGAGTACGGCAGCCCCTTGCTCGACTCCAAGAACACTCCTTACCTCAGCTGAGGACTAGACCCTCAGGTTTTTGACAGGGGGTGGAGTGAGGATTGAATCTGAACTGTTTGGGGTCAGTTAGGTGGCATCACCATGAAAAGGTTAGCCACTGCATACTCTGCATGTCATAGTACTGCTCATTGAAGTGTTAGAAAGCAATGCTCATGTTCTATAAAATCCAAAACGCACACACATATACCCTTAACCATCCAGGTGCAAATTTTCTTAGAACTGAATTTCCTCCAGAAGCAAATGGTCTGCAATTCATTTGGTGAAACAGAAGTACTAAGATAGTCTTAATAATATGCATTAGAAAGAAACTCCAAAGTTTGGGATATAAACTTTAGGAAAAAGCACTGAATAATTGTTCTCAACAGGTCAAAAATCAAATCAAGACTTTTCTTCAAGAGTATGGAAAAAAAAATCCATATATTCTTTATCTGCTTAATGTCAAATTACAAGCAGAAATTGAAATTACTGGAAATAATTAAGAGGTTAGAGAGACTGTAACTTTTGGCAACACTTAATAAAACAATTAAAACCTCATATATCCCAAAGATTTTTTGATATATTAGTAATACGACATAGAAGAACATCGAACTCAAATCAGTTCATAAACTGAAATAGATTTCTGGGAAATTTCTCTCATTACATTATTCATTAGCTATACTTTGGATAATCAAAAGCTAAGACATTTCTCCCCCCTCCTCTAAGTGAATGAAACCAAATGGCATCATTCTTCCACATTAAGATAATCCCTCTCTTGACATTTGTTCTATGAGAAAATTATAAATCTGGGGGAAGAAAAAGTTGGATTTCTGACTAAAATACTTACTGATTCCCCAGCCCTCTCCAAGGAACAGACCCCACAGAACATACAAGTTATTTGTGTTATCTTTCAGGAAGCTTAAAGCTAATTGACTTGGTTATTTTATGTAGACATTACACTTCTAGCTAAAGACATACACAAAATCCATTCCTTGTAGAGTTTACATATCTATTTATATATCTATAGATATATGTATGTTGCAATTTACTGACATTCTTGATTTTTGTAAATGAATTTTTAAGTGCAGGCTTACATCTATACAGGTTTATTAAGAAACTCTTGGAAGTTTCACTAGGAACAGTTTTTAAAAGTCAATAAAACTTCTTATCCTTTAGTTTCAATAAATGCAAGAGAACATACCATAGATTTAGATTTAGATATCAGTACTTTGGATTTACTCATATTTCAACACAAAGACAGGCAATTCCCATATACAACTTTATTTCAAAGCTGTGACCTTGACTTTTACCAAAAGTTCAATAGCAGGGATATTGTTTTTGAGGCAAGATGAAGGAAGAAAGGAGTTCTCACAGATAAGATAATGAACTGTCAAATGCAGCTTATGAAATACTACTGTTTCAAACAGATGCTCAGATTTAATATATGTTGACAGTCAATTCAAAAATTATGACTAGGTCATTACATCAACTACAAAGCTTGAATTGTTTGTCTCATAAAGCATTATGTGTGTAAACTAAAGACATCCTCACAGCCTTCCATGTAGGGGTCAAAAGTAATTGTGAGAACAACACTAAATTAAATACCACGTATTACAGGTGCACAACTAACAATGTACACAAAACTGGAATTTGTTAAGCAGTCAAGAAAAAAAGGATTGAAAAGCCCTAGTGGTAAAGTTACTAATTACACCAAGATTCAAAAAGTGAGTTGATTGCTGGTGGTTGAAAAGAATAAAAGGAACACACAAAACAGCTATTTTAACATTAACCTAAGTAGTCAGATGACTGCAAGAACACAGGAAAGCTTAAAAAAAAAAACCCAACCAAACAAAAAGATTATCTCCTAGGTGTGATGAGAATTCTGTACCCATATAAACTAGAAATACAGAAAATAACCTTTTTTCCCCTCCTCTACTCAATAAATGCAGCAGGTTTTGTGGTTTTTTTCCTAATAAAAATACAAAAAGATGAGCTGCCAATATTGATGTCTGCTGTCAATAAATGAGAAGTCTTGATGAGACTACAAGGTTTTCCAGTACTGCAAAGACACAAAATATAGTTGCGATCCATATGATACTTTGCACTGATTCTTGTATTCTGAGTTGTCCAATCTAACAGAAGCTCATTCCACAATGCTATATAAAATTATCATAGAATAAATAAAGGTAGGCTGGAGGTAGGGACACAGGCTACTCTGAAAAGTCTCAAGACTGACTCTTCCAGCTAATGAAGGAGTGAAGACTGTGAAGAAATGAGGAAATACTTAATCCTTTAATGTTTCAAATGCTTGTCAACCTTTCCATCACATATGTGTAAAATGAAGTTTAATATACTTTCCATTACAGTTACAGTGAGACTTGCCTGTAACCTCCCCAAGAAAACATGTTGCAAATAATCATCTTCCAAAATCAAATTATCCTTTATCAGCCTGAAACCCGCTACACCTACAAAAATACTGAACAGCAAAAACCAGTCACCTGCTACCAATATTGAATTACTCTTGTCAGTGTAACTCATAAAAGGAAATACAGAAATGGGACCTGTTTTTCCAGCCCCTACACAAAGGCTGCCTGATGTACCTTGTCCCAGCAGCGCCAGAGGTGGTACTTGATGACGCACCTAGATCCTTCCCTCAGGCAATTATGGCTGCTTCATCATCTTTACATAAGAGTTCAGCCTTCCCAATAAGGCTCTATCTACTCAATAAAGCCTCAAAAACCAGACTGACAATATTTATACAGGTACCACATTAGAATGTATTTTTGAGTGAAATTTCATTGTAGCTAATATTTAACTAGTGAATTCACGTGACTGGAATAGTAACATAAAAGGCTACAGCGCTTCTGGAAGGGCATGAAAATGAGGGTGATCTGTTTTATTTTATCTATAGGTTATAGATCTTTTCAGTCTCTGGGCTAGGAAACAACTCATGTACTGAATGCCAGGCTGATGATTGAAAGGAAAAAGACCACATGTGCTATGCTAGGAAAAAGACCTGGAACAGGGTGGGCTCATGAGCAAGTAGGAGGACATCATCTGCTCCATCTGATGCTACAGGAAACACAGAAAAGCTTAGGGAGTACAGACAATTCATAGACTACTTTGGTGAATTTGGTAAAGTTTGCTCTGTTAGGGTAGGGACAGAGTAAATGCTCCTCAGCTAGACCATATGCTATGACATGCAGGAATCAGTGGAGGAGATCAGGGTGGAGAGCTGACTGAAAGAGAATTGCCATTGCACAGGTAACAACAGCTGGGACAGGCAGGTAGACTAATGCATTCATAACACATGTATTTGCATTAAAGCTAAGTAAGGTGTCCTGGCAGGGAAAAGAGAAATGCACAAAGGTGTAGTTCAGAAAAAAGACAAATGCTAAAGTGAAAACTCTCCTATTAGGGAACAGGTAAAACTATGGTAGGGATAAATTGGAGTACAAGAGACTAGCTAAGCTCAGTCAAAAGCTATTCACTGCCTACAAACAAAAGAAAACGTGGAAAACTAGGTCAAGTTCCTGAGGATTAGCAGAAAATTGCAGCACAAGCATGCAAAACTCAGAATTAGCAATGGGCATTAAAGGTAACAAAGGATCCTTCCGCAAATATGTCAAAACCCAGACTCTCCACTTTCCCATCCTACCTCCCCAAAATTTGTCCTGAGCTTACATCATCCTTCACTGAGCAGATCTGCTGCAATCCCAGGAGTGTTACAATTAGTGGTTAAAAAACTGCAAGATCTCAGGCCTCTTGGTCCTCATTCAGGGAAAGTGCTGTCAAGGATAAGCTGGCTGTTTTGAAATTGTCTGCTCTAATGAATCCTGGCTCTAGCAAACTTACAGAAACTGATCTTGATGTGTCAGAAATGAGCATCTTTGAGTCCTCATGGAGAAAGCAAATGCTCTGCCTACCCATATAAAACCTTTTTCTTTGTTTGTTTGGGTTTTGTTTGTTTGGTTGTTTTTTTCCTTTTTTTCTTTTTTGTTTAAGGTAAAGAGTATGGAAATACAGGCTCATCAGCTTATTGTTGATTTGCACAAAAATATTGGAACAAACAATTATCCAGCAGATAACAAGAACTACCACAGATAACAAAGCAAAGAAAAAAGTTAAATGAATCAATGTTCTTCCTGAAATAGACTGATGGACTCTGGGAAAGAAAACAAAGAACAGTCATCTCATTTTAGAATAGTTCGCTTCCTTGAGAACAAAAATCCTAAAAATGCTCAGCACCGTGAACCCTAAAAGACATCCAAATTATTTTCTTAATAATTAAATTATGTTGCATCAAAAAGCAGCTTCATTTGTATGTGTACCCTCTAATCACCAGGAAAGCAAAGACTGGGTGGAGTTGCCGCAAAAACATATAGCATGCTTAGCACTAAAGAAAACCTCTGAAATGGAATGGAGCTTTTTGCTTTATGATTATCTCTGGACCTGATTTCACCACTGTTTTATTACTGAGTTTTGTTATTGTATCTGAATACAATTTGATTTTATGAGAGCTTAAATATTACCTTTATAAACATTTCATGGGATGTTGACTCTCTATCTGCAAATTGCTTATTTGCTTATTTTATCTGCTCATTGATGCCATTGGAATAGCTTATTTTTGCATTAACTTCTTTGTTGAATCTAGTTTATCTTCTGAGAAAATCCTGGGATGGAAATTTTAATAAGAAAACCTTCAAAAAAAAAAAAAAAGGATGTAACTGTAACTGGTAAAGACATTTCCCCTTATAGCATTCTGTTTGCAGTATAATTCAATCAGGGAATTTATGCCAGTCACCGGGAGATTTCAAGAAAGCACTTTGTTTATCATTTAATCAATATGACTTGAGTAACCCTGAAAGATTTTTAAATAGTAGGCTAAATTTTGTACACATCTCCTGCAACTTTACCCAAGTTTTGGACTTTTACTCAATAAACGCTCTCCACACATTTCTTTTGTTTCCACCATTCTTAGTGTACAAACTCAGGACCAGTAAAAACTTCTGGCTGACCTCCATCCATACAACACGTTAACTTGTTTTTAAGTAATGGAGAAAGACAACTACAATGGAAGAAAATACAACAGGATCCTTGGGCTCTCCTGATCAACCTACCTTATAGGTTGGTGTTAATTGATAGCTGTACTTGCACACCCACCACTTCTACTGTAAACCTGAAAGTTTACATACCACAAAGCACATACTCAAATTTTACTGAACTAAACCCCAAGATTTAAATGTATTTAACTTCTGGAAACACATAAATTAATCATTTCATTCCTAGTAAATATTTAATACTTACAAAAGCACAAGACCAACTGCAAATTACTAATATGTTTCATTATTATTAAGCCTGCCCCTTGGAACCACCAGCTATCAGGGTCAAATGAAATTCCATAATCCTTCTACATTTCTTTCATGGTTACTTTCAATATTTACATTTACCTGTGAAATTAATCTTACTAGAAAAGACAGGCATCTTTCGAAGTCTTCAGATAAGACAGTTTAAGCAGAGACAGATTTTGCCCTGTTTCTCATCAAAGCACTTAAAATTGGAAAGTTTAATGCTTTCATATCGGATTTGCAAAGTATTTACATTTAAATAACCTTAAAAAAAAAGGCAAGGTACAGGATCTAAACCCAAAAATTAATAAAAAGCAGCCATCTTCTTATAAATGCTACAATTAATCATTATGATGAACAGATAGGAAGCAATCCGTCTCATCATACCACCGAGCTGGTGTAGCTTTTCCTTCATACACCACAGAAGTTAATTATTATGAGCAGATGTGCTTAGATTACATGAAAATTTATACTCCATGAAAACAGGCACTCAAGATATCTATTTATTTTAAAGCACAAATGTATCCCCTGTCTGTTTGGAGGTTTGCTTACATGCAGCTTCACCTGCACAAACCCCGTTCATCTTGCAGGCAGTGATTTTAATGCGCTCCACTAACCAACCCTTTCAGAGCAGTACTGAAAAAGCACCTGCGGGCCAAAGCAACTTCTCGCAAGCACAGTGCAAATGATTTGCCCCACAGATTTCCCAGTGTGCCCCAAACAATGTCTGCCATGGCCACATCATGTAATCTGATGGCTAAAATGTGACAGAAGAGTTAAATCCCTCAAACTCCAGAAAGAGTTCCTGTCAGCACGTAGCTGCTCATCTCTGCAGACCAATTTTCACCTAATTTTCTCAAATATTGTTAATAAGTACGTATTATTAAAATGCCCTCCCAGATCATAAGGAATAAAATAAGCTAGCAGCAAAGGCCTGTGGTCAGCAAGAGCAGAGGCTGTGGAAGCACATCTATTCCTATCACACAGCAGCGGTTGGGAGTGCTGCCCTCTCACGTCATACGTCCCCTGGGGATGTGCTGATCTACTTCACCCTGAATTAAACAAATGCTGAAGTAGATGGCCTTCGACAAGCCTATTACATTTTAATAGGTCAGTTAGATTCTCTCATACTGAGCACCTCAGTATGAGGTTCAGGCATTTCCTTTCTACACAAAGACTAGAATAAAAACAATGATACAGAAAGTTAATATCCAAAATACAGTAAAAATAGATAACTTGAAGAAATTTCAGTCACCTTGGGGCACATAACAAAGGGGAAAAAATGACTACAGGACTGAGACTTAAGTGAAGTGTCAGGGAGGCACATTAGTACCGACCACAATTGACCAGAAAAACAGTGAAAAATAACATCTGCTAGAAGGCTTCACATCCAAGATCCAAATTTGACACTACAATACACACTACTTTGGGAAAATTCCATCAAACATCAGAATATATTATTCCAAACTTTCCTTGTTTCACAAAGCCAATATCCGCAATCCTTTAATAAATGATGCACACACCAGGTAAAACCACCAGCTGCCTGGAAAAAAATTGACTTCAGAGAAATCTTTATTAGAAGGTGACATTTTTTTCATTACTATCTATTGCCATCGAAGTATAGAGACGGCTTTTTCTTGTGTAGTAATTTTATTCCAGTGGAATTCCAATTTTTTGGATGAAGTTTCTCTTGATTTATTGTAATATAAAGAAGACCGAATCTTCTCCCGAGTCTTTCAAGAAGCAAATCAATGACAATACTGCTAACAAAAGGGGAGAAAGGGTGTTTCCAACAGGGAAGGATTACTTCTGTCATCACCAGATGGGTTTAGAAAGTGCTAAACCCACTGGTCAATATTTTTTAATATTTCTGAACATATTTAGAAACAGTGCCAACAACAACAAAGCACCACTGGGCATGTAAAGCAAATGTAATATTGACCATTTCACAGTTACCTGATGTCGTCTCTCAAGTGCAAGCACTTCAGAAGTATTCCCATCACCTCCAGTTACTCTATCGTCACTTTAGTGCACTGGTTTGAAAGAAAGATGCTGGGAATTTTGAAAGATAGTTTCAGCCAAGGTTATTCTTTTATTCTGAAATTAAAACTCATGTCTAAAACCTCTACAGCAGGCTTAAAGCTATTGGTGTAATAAACATACAAATTTGGATTCAAGGAACATGACATCAGGATTTCTTTTGCACCCTTGTGGCATGTCACATTTAACAAATATTGTGCCTGAAGTTTTATAGTAAGCTACACTGATGAGCTCTGCCGTGTAGGATGCTAATATTCATGTAGAGTATCAGTGCTTAATTATTCAAAGAAACATGGCTCAATCACTTCCAATATGAAGTGCTTTCTAACTAATGCAGAATAAGGGAAAATGCAAACTACAACTTTTACCAAGCTCCTTTGAAAGAAACTCCCCAGGCACTTCGAAATTTAGGAGTCTGATGATAAGCAATATCTGCTAGAAATCAAATCAAACAATCAAACTCTGCATTCCTTTCAACATTTTTTTTCCTCTTTCCTTTCACCAACAGCTAGGGGATTTTTGTTTGTTGGATGTTTTTGGGTTTGGGTTGGGGTTTTTTGAGAGGTCCAAACAGCTGACAGAGTCCTTTAGTTTTTCCTTCATTTAAGCAGGATCATCATTTCACAGAATAGCTTAGCTTGGAAGGGACCTTAGAGATCATCTACTCCAACCTCCTCACCATTTCAACACAGAACCATCTTTTTTTTAGCTAGGTAAAATAAATATCAAGCTAAGCCCCTTTGGTACTGCTGTACTATAAGAATAAATAACTGGTCTTCATCCTTCCTGTTAATGATTCCAGAATTTCTCAGAATTTAGTACATCACTTGGCTGAGATCACCATGGACAAAGAAGAGGTTGCTCTGGTAAAGAGAAAAACATCTCTAGCGTTTTCCCAACAAGTAACAGTATAAAAGCTTTTTAATAAACTTGCTTATTTTCAGTCATGCTTCAAGGTTTCCCATTTAAAGTGTCTATTTGAAGAAAAGTTCTCCTTAAGGCCATTTTCCAGAGAGCCAGGATCTTATCCTGCTCAGCTCGGATGAATTTTTAACGATTTTCCTATGAACCACAGTAGCTTTGGCATGAATTGTCTTTGGATTTGTAAACAGTACAACCCTGACAAGGAGGAAATTAAAATTTTATAAAAGCAAAAATAGATCTAAATCAGTACTGAATGGCACTGCCTGCAACATGGAGAGGTGCACTAGAGGGACATGGAAGAGTCATGGAAAATAGCAAACAAAAAAGGAGGCCAAACGGTACTCAACTATCTCAAGAACAAAGAATGATTCAATTAAATGGAAAATCATCAGGAAACTAAAATAATTTACTCACTGCAGGGTTACACCCATCAAACTGAGGTATGCCAGATACAAACAGAGGCCAAAAGATGAGGAAGAACATTAAAAAAAAAGAAAGATAGATTTTTTTTACAGCTAGTTACAGTGACAGTTACATGAACTCATATGAAATATTCAGGACTATAAACCCTCATGTTCAGTTTCCAAGTCAATGAAACACAGAGATTTAGGATGAAATGGTGCCTGTATTTCTGATAAGCAGCACACCACGTTGTGTGATCAGGTCTCCTTACAACACTCCCACAGCCACAGAAAAGATTTCTCTTTTAGTTTACAACACTCTGCACAAACCATGAAGCATGATCAACCAGGCCTCCTGCCCACATAATAAAAATTTCTCAAGATTTGTAGAAAAAGTCTAAATCAATTGTTCATAACTGGGATTTTAAATCACTGGAAGCTGGTACTAAAAAACAAGCCATAATTGGAAGGGCCCGACTCTAGTTGGAGGGAAAGATGCTTTTCATTATGTCTTTCATCCTCCCCAGTAAGTCTCAGCACAGTTTGGTTCTCGTTGGACCTCTTTCATCTACTATACTCTGTTTAATGACAAGCCATCATTTAAAAAAGGACCCCAAAAATGACTTCCACCAACGACAGTTGCTTAGATCATACAGAATACACAGTAGATGAAAGAAATCTCAGGAGGACCAAAGAGAGCTGAACTTAATCAGAGGGATGAAAGACAAAATGAAAATCTATCTACCCTTATGTTTAAAAAGGAGTTTCCTTCAGATAAGATGATCTTGACTGTCTCTCTCTGTACCTGTTAAATATGGTGTGAGTACTTTTATGACTGAGATGCTCTGGCAATTCCTGCAAATTGTACACAGTTAGATGGTGCTGTCTTTGAGGTGATTTGGCCTCTTCCTATTGATCTAAAACCTTCTTTCCCTGCTTCTTCTGTCCTTCCTCCTAATCAAGGCAGAAATACATATCCTGGAAAGCTTTGATGTTCCTCTGCTTTACTTCTCATTATTCTGATCTTTTAAGAGTCCCTCTATTGGTACATGCTTGTAGTGTACATTTTCAGTGTTCATGCCCTCTGGCTTCAGAAGACTTTTCCACCTGATCAAGACATTCTTCCCCCTCCGCTCCGCTAGAGAAAATAAATGCTGTGTGTGGTACTCAGATACTGATATTTGTTTTGTTGATCATATAGGAACAGTATATAGCTAAGCTAGAAAGTCTGCTTATTTTCTTCTACAGAGTGGAATATACTGCCCTGCTTTTGAAGGAAATCAAATACATATAATTTATCTGATGCAGTTTTCATCATCTTTATTTTACAGAAAGACTACAGATTACTGAGTTGCCTTTGGATGAAGTGTTGCACTGTAGATTGCTGTCAGGACAAATTCTCTAAGAGTCTCCTCAATTTTTATGTTGCTGGCAAAAGGCTACAGTGACAGAAATGAGTTGGAGCCTCTCTTGCTATTAGTTAGCATCAATAAAGTAATATCACGGCAATTCTCCTACCACCTGTGAAATACTTGTACAGCAGCTATAGCTGAGGTGGAAGTCGGACCAGACCCAGACTGAAATATATTAGCACTCTTCTAAGCGTCTTGTGATGCCTGCTGACATCTCCCATGAAAAAAGGAGGGTAGCCCACCATCACTCTTTTGTGAACAACCTGTCACTGGAAAATCAGTATCAATCTTTCTTCCCCTTGTCCTATCAACTAAGACCCAAGGAAAGAAAAATTGGTCTGCGGAAACACATTACCTGGAGATCAGTGGGATGTAATACAACAAGAGGATGAATTTCCATTCCCCAAACCAGTATCTAGCTGCAGGCTCCAGCACAGCCATACATATATTTACATACATAAGTCTGCTATGTCACCAGGTTTTAAGAAATTGGTCCAGGATGATTTCTATACAAGCAATGATTTTATTTCTTATAAATGAAACTGCTCTGAGAAACTGACTGATCACACCTCATACAGCCTTGTCTGTCCCTTGCCCTCTTCTGCTCCCGTCAATTCTAATGTTCCAAAACTGAAATAAATCCCATTGAAAATCTGCCTGATGTAGCATATCTTCCTCATTCCACTGGTGCAAAAAAACCTAAGGATGTATACATGCATCCATACATTAATATTGCATTTTTGTCTCCCCCTCCTCAATTTCTCCTTGTTTTCACAGAATCATAAAATGGTTTGGGTTGGAAAGGACCTTAAAGATCATCTAGTTCCAACCCCCCCTCCCCCATGGGCAGGGACACCTTGCAGTAGATCAGGTTGCTCAATACCTCGTCCAACTTGGCCTTGAACTCTTTCAGGGAGGGGGCATCCACAACTTCCTCTTTGTGAAACACTGTCACATATTTTTGCATGAAGCTAATTTGCTATCAAATCCTAAGTTAAATCTGGGGTTTGGGAAATAATTTAAAGAACAAAGGCTATGGGTAAACTAATAGTAATCAGATACAAACCATCCAGATTCAGGTAATAAAACATACATCCACACTGCAGTAGTAAATCTCTCCAACTCCTGCATACAGTTACACATGGCTGATTAAGAATTAAGTTTAAAATGGAAAATCAAGGACAAAATTTCCCTGTTTTCAAGACATTTTCATTAATTTAGTGATATTTGCCAGAGCTCTGACTTCTGAATATCTAATTTCTGTCTGTTAATGAAATTTGGATATTTGGGGGCAGGAGGAAGGAAGGTTCCTAAGGTATTCTGACTCTACAAACCAGGAATTGGAATTATTCAAGAGAAAATGTTGTTGGTTTGATTTGACCTTGTTTGTCATTATTTACAGTGGAAGAAAGTGATATGGAACAAAAATAAAAGGGAGGATTACCTCTTTAAAAGATTCTAATTTAGGAATCAGAAGAATAAATTTCAGGAACTTTGAGATCAGAAGGAAAATGTAAGAAATACACTATTTTATCATGTTTTATTACATCAGTATAACACTGCTCATGCTTAGTCCATACTGACCTCAACAGTACCGCTGCCCATCTTTCTATGTAGTCCAAGTGCTGCACTTCTTTTTCTTTAAAAGAATTTCACTTTGCTGATTTCAGAGCATGCCTGAATTTATAACAACATGTATTTTGGCATGGCCTCCAAAGTACTTACAATTTGGAGTTACCCAGATGTTTTACTGATGTACTCTCTACTTCCTATTACCCACTCTTACTGAAAATATTGAAGACAGTCAAGAGTACAGATGCCCTGCAGGAAGCCATCTGAGAAGGGCCTTTCTGGTCGACAGCAAATAACTGATAACAGAGCTCTGACTGTGGTTTTCAGCAAGTTGCACATCCACATCACTCTGCATTTCTCTAGCTTATAATACTTATCACTCGGACTTGGTAATTCTGAGGGTCTTTTCCCACCTGAATGTTTCTGTGAGACTGTGATTTATTGCACATGGGAGACTGTCATGTGGGTCTGGACACAACGTCCTCCAAAAGTCAAGAGAATATTATCCGTGCTGCTTGCCGCTTATTTTATTGCCTAACCTCCAGCCCACTGCCTCGTGAAGGAAAGAAATCAGATTATCAAGAACAAATAATAGTAAATCAATTCTGGTTTGGTTGTTCCTTATCACCTTATTACTCTCCATGTGATCAGTGACAAGAAAATAGTAATATAGATAACAGGTACTTTACGAATTTGCAATGTGATGGAAATCAGCTACACTGGTAAACTGCTGGCAAAGCCCTTGAGCATGCAAGGCTGGTAACAGACTGAGGCTCTTCATCCTGGGACAGCAAGCTCCCAAACCTCGATCCCCATCCTAGACAGACTTTGCTTCACAGACTTCTCTTTCAAAAGTGTCACAAACAAGATCAGCTCCTGACCTACTCTGGTAAATATTTTCCCCTCAACTACTTGCTACCAATGCCACCAGCTGCCAGGCAGGTGTCTTCATGATTGTGATGATATCTGGGACCACTCAAGTTCAGCTCACTGTGCTCCCATTTGTGTCCCTGCAACCACCCATAACCCTAGACTAGTGCCATTAGACCAAATGCTGACAAACCCAATGAACCCCCAGCATCACTCAGAATAAGGCTCAAGGTGCCATTGTCCTACCAGGCAAAATTAATACTGGAGAGAGCTACTGATGACAGGTAAGCTGTTATCAGCTGGACAGATTTATACACAGGACTGCACCACAAAGCATTGCTCATAAAATATCACCATCTCACTGAAGCAATCCATGTCTTTGCCACGTTTACTATCATAAATGTATTCATTACAAACTTTAGGTTATCACATTGCCTCTAGCCTGTAAATTCTAACACGATTCTAATATGTACCTCTTGAAATTGGTAATTCTGTGCAAAAGTATTCTGCAACTCAAATTACAATGAATGCATCTGTTAATTTAGCTAATCAGCAGTAATATTAACTACCTACAAAACAGGGAATAAGAACTGTGGTGTGACTATCTTATGTGTGAGAAAAGTAGCAACACTGATGCTTTTTTGATAGCACATCTCATTATAAATAGGTTAACATAAAGTAATTTCGGCAGTATGTGTGTGGCCATTGCTGTGGTACAGACTGACAATACACAAGATAATACAGCTAAAGGATGCCTGTTTGAAATATTTCTGTAGATGCAACATTAACAGGCAATACCAAAATTCACCCTTTCATCTTGCTTAGTATGGAGTATGTGTTCACTTAGGCACTAATTTATCACAAATGATATTTGTAATCACAGTTCTGCCTGTATTTTATATACGATTGTACTGAAACCATCACTGCATTTAGACAGAGTCATAAAATGTAACAGATTGATACAATTTTTGTTCTCATAGTAATAACGTCTTAATGAATCTAAAACTGGTCTATGTCTGCAATATTCTTATAGCTATCAGGAAGCTCCAAAGCAAGAACCAGAAACCTGCAATGGAGGAGACAGGAATCTTAAACTGCTTGAGTCTGGTGCTGCCTGCATTCTACTTTTTCACTGTCAGTTCATACATCAACTTTTCAACTGAAACCGATTGTATTTAACACCAACCATCTTAGCAAAGTCCACGTGGTGTGAATTTACAACTTGGTTAGAGAAGGAAAGAAATACATCATACATGGTCTGATAGTAGAGCATGCCAAAAGAAATATTTTACTGAGATGCCCAGTGAGGCTCTCCAGCATTGAACCACCCCGTGACCTCAGGAAAGCCAAAGAGACTACACTTCTCTAGAGCAGAGAAGTAGTTTCTCATTACTGCATTGGTAGGTATGTTGTTGTTCTCCTGTTCATAAACCAACACATTATTCTATAAGAATATTTGCTACTCTGTGTCACAGCATTTCTGTATTTTTGTGATGGGGAGCTACAGCTCTAAGATAGACTTAATCTCATTAATGGGGGGGGGGGGTGGGGAGGGAGGGGGAGAGAGGGAAGGGGAGACATACCACTAAAGCCCCTAAATGAATCACAGTTATGAAGTGGCAGGAGCAGAAGTAAGATGTGACATGTTCTGTTACTGCAGGTTCTCCTTGCTTTTGGAAAGTATCTACTGTTTTCATAACCATGTTATTGGGTGTTTTCAAGACTAGTTTTTAAAGCAGTCTTGTCTTTAATGTGCATCTATATACTTTATCAATGGCTTTTGAAGCAGCCTTTAAAGACACTTGCTTAAAACAGGCTTTCCATCCACTAATTAAGCTGTAATGATCCCTTGTAACGAGCAACATATTTTTTCCCCCAAAATGTAAATGTCTAAGTTGGCTGCTCATGTCAGCTCTGATGGGAGAGGTCATTTCTGAAGGATCCTCCATCACAAACATCAGAGAACAGTAAAGTCAATGAAGAGCATCTGAAAGCAGAAGCAATTTTCTCACAGTCTTGACACCTTCTAATAAATTAGTCACTTGTCGAGGAAAATGACAGCTATATAGCAGTAGAAAAGCCTGTAAAGCTCTTCATTTACTTTCAGAAATGTTGTCTATGTCACTGTCAAGCTACAGTAACATGCCCACCCTGTTTTACTCTGGTGTGCCCTATCTCAAGGGCTTTTTGCAACTCATGTCTTAATAAAGTTTAAATAACAACTGTATTTCTTAGCTCTAAACCCCACTTTTCTCTTACCTGCCTGATTGTTTCCTGAATGAATTAGATGGTATACAAAATGAAAGGCTATTGTAATTAGTGCAATATCATTCTAAGATAAAGTCATGAAACCTGCAGCTCAGGCAGCTGTCATCTCTTTGCCTATTCTGCCTATTACTCACAGGCAAATTCTAACACCTTCTGCATGTTACATAGTATGTTTATGTGCAATTTCAGTGAAAACACCCCTGGAACAAGATCTGTAAGTATCTATCTCAGAATCTAGCCTAGAGAAAGAATGGAGTTTGAAAGTAATTTCAGATTTAATTTTTCTCAGTCATCGTTCTGAATAGGTACCCATAAACATACACTTCATTTATTTAGAAATAATTTATAAGAATTCAATGTCCTCATATAATTGGCTACACAAGACAGTTACTGAAAACTGAAATCCTCTTATTTACATGACAGCCAGTATATGGACAGCAAAAGAAAAAAAGTATTCAAAAAAGGGATGCTCTAAGGAACAGCAAGACTTATTATCTTCAGTGGTAAAAGGGTAATTGCTGTTACATGGCAAAAAAGAAATTGGGCAAATTCATATAAATACTCTTTGGAGAATAAGCACTTACTGGCTAAACATGCTGACACATTGTGCAAGCCAATTACCGTGTGAAGTGGTGGTGATACCTCGAATGCAAACTCATTTGTAGGATGCCTGAATATTGCAGGAATGTACCTACCTGTAACACCTGGTGTTCTTCCAGTGATGGCACAGATGCCACTGAGGAGACTCACAGAATCAGAAAATATAATTTAGAACAGAAGGGGCCTCTGAAGATGCAATGCCTGCACTGAGCAGGAGTGACCTCAAAGTTAGAAAAGGCTGCTCAAGACCTTATTCAATTGAGTTTTCAGTATCTCCAAGGGAATTACACTCTCTCCAAGAAAGCTGGGAATTTCCCTCCCTGTGACAGTTGCCTTCTGTTATTTCGCTATTCACCTCTGGGAAGAGTGTGGCTCCCTTGTCTCCATGAATCTCACTGTTATTTAGACACTTCTCCAAGCTGAACAAGCCCAAATCCCCAGCCACAGCTCACACATTGTTTCAAAGAGATCTCCAAAGACCCCCTTCATAATGAAGAATTAAAGGACCAGAATTCCTCCAGTGTCACAGTCTAAAAGCAAACATCATCCTTTGCTAAACAGCTACTCCCTAACAATACGTTGACAGAGTACCTCTTCTCCTATGCTAACTGCTCTTGATGAGTTCAAGCAGCAGCAATGTTGAGGTATTAACACCAGCTTTACGGATGTCTCCCTTACTAAACACTTCTACAGATAAGATACAGAATCACTGAAAATCCAGCAGCTCATTTTTCAGAAGCAGTATGGCCAGTCAGCAGCTTGGTTTCAGCTGCCTCCTCCATAGAGATCACTTCTGTGGTTGGTAGGAAATATCTCAAAAATCATCCTCCATGGGTTTCATCTGAGAAGTCATTTTCCTGAAACCACACCCATCCTCTGTAGTATCTAGCAGACTAATTCTGTCACTACATGTAATTATGAAAACCAAAGCTGCTACAAAACCCACAGTTAATTACAAAAAGTGACTGTGGCATTGAAGCAAATTTTGCCTTAAACCCACGAGACTCTGAGATTCTTGATTCATGGTTATCCTTGAACAGCACATAGCCTAATTAATTGTTGGAAGACTCACCAAAGAGTAAAAATAAGAATGATATACTCTTCTACTATACTTCAAATTCTGTCGGGGTAAGATTAATACAAATTCCAGCACATACTGGAGTATAAAGATTATCATACCTTTGCACCAAGACTGAGGAATACATTTTAGGACACCTCAATTTACAGAGCTCTCTGAAAATCCTGTGGAAAGGCTTGTGGTCAAAACCCAGTTAAAGATATTTACTCCTTTGAGATTTAGTTTAAACCACATTTCTTCCAGATACAGCCCACATACTGTCAGGGCTTTTCTTTCTTTTCCTTTGTTTCCAGATTATGTAAGAAATTCACTTCATCTCTAAAGAATAGTTTCTGTCCTTGTGAAGAAATAAATTATTACATCAAATTTCTTCAGTTAGCATACCTGTATAGTAGTTGGGTTTTGTTGTTCTGGTTTTGTTTGTTTGTTTTTTTCAATAAAAATAACATTTAGTTAAAGATTTAATCAGGTTTTCCCTGAGACTGATAACAGCCACATCTCCAGAATCTCTGCAGGAACCACTACAGATTGATCACATACTCTGAACAGTGAAATTCTTCTCAACACTTCCATTCAGACAATGGCATCGCTGTATTTTCCAAGTCCTTAATCACAGGAAGGCCAGGAGCCCAAAGCCTTTACCCACGCTGAACTTCTCCAACAGTCTTAATGAAAATCAGACCTCAGGCAAACTATTAGTAAAATTTAAAATCACGAGGAGATTATCCTTTCCATTTTTAGTACCAAGAATTGATTACTTCATAGAGGCCTACACAATCATAGAATGAACAGATAATTCTTTTAAAGCCCATGTGCTTTATCTTTAGGTAGAAGTGCAGGTTACTGTGAGGACAGTTGAATACTAAGCAGAAAGCCTCTCCTATACTCCAAGTACATTATCACATTACTGGTACTTTAAAGTTCAGCACAGCAGCAAAACTAGACAATGGGGCCGCTTCCCAAAACACTCTAAGTGCTTCATTTGCTTTGTTTCCAAAGTAGCTGCTGTAAAACAGTAAAGATCCTACTTAAAAGCCACACACTGACACCTTGAATATTTGGAGGCTGAATGGAGAAAGCTCACCCCTTGACTGCAAACCGTGTCCACATGCCTCATTGTGTCCCGGCACAGCCTGTCTCACCGAAGCTGGCACCAGCACACAGTGACTCCAGCGGTGGGTCTTCCACCTGCAGGGGAAGAGTAAAGCATTAAGTGGTCAAAACTGGAAAAGAGTTAACACGCCCAAGCAAAAAACTTCAGTTGCAGGACAAACTGAGTCCAAAAAGTTCTGAAATAAGCATTGTAAACTGAAATTCAGATGCAAGGTTGCCCTTCTACAAAGTTACATTTTCCTTTCTCATTTTTGTAGGGCATGGTTCAAAGTTACACAAAACACATGGGAAAAATCTTCAGCGGGCATGAATTCAGGCTCTTCTGCAATCCTGTTCTCATACAGCTGGTGGTGTTCCCAAGTCTGCTTTCTATGCTAGGAAGCGTGCCAGCCAAGAACACAGGAAAGCAGCTCTCTACAGCACTCTGTGGTACGGTGCCAGGCACAGCTGGGTGGTGTGACTTCTGCTTTGGTACCACCTTCAGCTCCCCACTCTGATCTGAGACCATGTCCTACAGGATGTGCAGGCTGGAGATTTCTATGCAAAAATATAATACTTTTCTGTTTACTAATATTGTATAACAGATGGGTCACGGAATTTTAATGAAGAGTGGTGAGTAATTGCCCTATTGTACTATTTGTCTAATCAGAATTTCTTTAAGTGCCTATTTTTCACTGGAGCGAAAGCATTAAGGGAAAAGACAAAAGTTTCTGCAACAAGCACACAATTATTAAGGCAGCTGAGTGCTTATGGTTCCCAAAATAGCGTACATTGATTTTTAGATACATTGGGGGGGGGGGATGTGAGGGGGGAGTTCCCAGTAGCAGCCTCCTCAAGGAACGAAGTTACCACTTCTAGGAGCTGTGTCTATTGCTGCTTGTTCTCCTGATGCCAAATTTACTGAAATCTCCAATTTTAACTCTATCTTTGCATATTTTGCAAGGTACAGTGGTTGTTTATAACTCTGCATCTTCCAGTGTTATGTTGTTTTCTGGTGAAAATTCTGCAGGGGAATGACACAAGAGTCATTTCGGGAGAACTGGACACCCACTATCAAGAGACTTATTCCAAACTAACACCTTTTACCTATACACTGGACAGATGGGAATATCTTCACATTCTCTTTCCTCATACAAGGTGTCTGGGCAGGCCTGTCCCCCATTGGCAGCATCCTGAACGATAATCCTGTACCGGGACTGCTTGACTGCAGTGGCATTGCCTGTGAAATAAAGAAAAAAATGCTTTCCAGACACAGTTGGCACCTGGAGTTAGTGATCTAGCTGTTTAGGGTTAAAACATGCTTTGTGTTTCATTTATATTTGGAAGCTATGAGCACTCTGGCACTAACCAAAAGGAAGGAGTGGTACGCTGGAACAAAAGCTACTGTTGCTTGCTTTAAATTTGCTAGTAGCTCAGCAGAACAGCATCTGGAAGGCTGACAAATGAACAGCCTAAGAGATGCACCAAAAAATGTCTATTTAACAGAAGATCAAATCAGACATGAAAGCAAGTATGAGCAAATACTTAAACAACTAAACACGAGAAAAGCATAAAAAAAAGAAAAATGAACTGTCATAATGGAAGATTTTGTTTCTGAAAACACATTCTGGTGGTCTCAGGTTGCTACCAGTAACCCATCTTTATGAGTTTAGAAATTACAGATGATAACTTCCTGATAGGAAAACCACTGCAAACAACAAAGGCTAACTCTCCACTTAACCTGAGTCAATGTGAGATCAATCCATCTAGAAACACAGCTCACAAAATCTACAGTACAGAATGCAGCACAAAAAAAAATCCAGAAATAAAATTTATTTCTATATCCCTAAAGCTAAAACAAATGCAATCCTTGGCTGCATAAGTGGTAAGTACAAACCTATAGCTGATTTAAGTACTCTGCATGGCATCTACAGGGCTGGAGCAGCTCTCCTACGAGGACAGGCTGAGAGAGTTGGGGTTGTTCAGTTTGGAGAAGAGAATGTTCCAAGGAGACCTTATTGTGGCCTTCCAGTATCTGAAGAGGGCCTACAAGAAAGCTGGGGAGGGACTTTTTAGGGTGTCAGGTAGTGATAGGACTAGGGGCAATGGATCCAAGCTAGGGGAGGGGAGATTTAGATTAGATGTTAGGAAGAAGTTCTTCACCATAAGGGTGGTGAGACACTGGAACAGGTTGCCCAGGGAGGTGGTAGAAGCCCCATCCCTGGATGTTTTTAAGGCCAGGCTGTATGTGGCTCTGGGCAACCTGATCTAGTGGAGTGTGTCCCTACCCATGGCAGGGGGGGTTGGGACTAAATGATTCTTGGGGTCTCTTCCAACCCTGACAATCATGTGATTAGTACATCTGTGAATACAGTTATTCACAGATGCTAGAAAACTGAAAAGAGACCTCAGCAGAACTCCATTCCAGACCAGGAAAACATTTTTTAACAGTGGATTTCATCAAATGTGTCCAAGAGAGGAGAGAGGTATGCAAATTAGAAATATCATTTTTCCAGCTCAAGATAAGGCCAAAGCTGCAGTAACAAGATTACAGTGAATTAGAGTAGAAGGAAAACACAAAACATCACATTATGAACATGAAGTGCAAGTACAGATCCAGTAGGAAAGGTTGGCTCTAAAAATATGAAGTTATGAAGTTATAAAAGTCTTCACTCACACATGTGCTAACACTGTGGGATCACTGCAAAGAGACTTTGGACCTGGTAGGAGGTTGCTCACCCCAGCTGTTACCCTCAGGCAGAAGCGCATTTAGGGTGATCCTCCTGCTTTTTTAACAGCTGCTACCTGAGGCAGCTCTATAGCTTCCTACAGTCTCCATTCAGATACCTGATTTAGTGCTTGCAAAGCCTCAGAGAGAGCCTTACTTAAAATCTACCCCAAGTCATCACTCCTGTAAATTAAGATATTGTGTCTACCATATGTCAAAACAAGAGTTTATCTCTACAATCTGATGTATAATCTTCATGGAATTTCAAGAGCTTGTATCCACTTTAAGTCTTCCCTTTTTTAAACACACACAGTTCTTCATAGCCCCTTACCAAATACCTCTTGTTTACTTCCTTATGATACTTATGCCCAAGGAATGCCACCTGTAGCCTCACCAGCACACAGCACAGTAACACCTTTGGTGTTTCACATACAACTCACCCATGGGCTTGACAAGCCTGGTATGAGTTTTAGCATTTCAAGTTGTTGACTTTCATTCATTTTGTAGTCTTTCGTGTCTCCAGAAATGCCTGAGAGAGGACTGATGCCTTTACTTCCCATTCTGGTTTTGTGCAAACAATTTTTCCTTCCAAAGTCAAATTTTGAGAAATTTCTTAATTACTTCAATATCATTTCATATATTGTGGATTGTGTTTGCTACCTCTTCCAGATGTGCACCATGCACTAATGGTGATATTCCAGTATGCAATCTGTTCTGCATACACCCCACAGAATTGGGGCAAGAATTTTCTGTAGAACTCTTCTTGGTTCATGTTCCAGTTTGATCATGAGTAGTGTACATCTATCAGCCAAATGACTGGAAGCAGCAATGCAGAGAAGGATGTGGGAGTCCTGATGGACAAGCTGACAATGAGGCAATAATGTGCCCTTGCAGCAAAGAAGGGCTATAGCAACCTGGGCTGCATTAGGAAGACTATCACCAGCAGGTTAATGGAGGTAATCCTTTCCCTTTACTCAACAATGGTGAGACAACTAAGTGCCATGTCCAGTTCTGGGGTCCCCAAGGGACAAAGAATATGGGCACACTGGAGTGAGTCCAGTGAATGGCCACAAACACTGTTTAAGGACTGAAGCATTTGATATACAAGGACAAAAAAAAAAAAAGAAAAGCTAGGACTCTTCAGCCTGGAGAGGAGAAGGCTCATGGAATTTTAACCCCCACTGCAGGAAGGTTGAACTTGATGATCTATAAAGGTCCCTTCCAACCCAAAACATTCTGTGAATCTGTCGACGTGTATCAATACCTGATGGCTGGCATTAAAGGAGACAAGGACAGACTCTTTTCAGAGTGATATGCACTGTGAGATTTTTCAAGCTGCTGAGTACCCATTTAACAGTGATTCTATTCAAGTCACTGTTCCTCGCTTCCTGATAAAAGTTTAATGTGTCAAAAATATACCACTTCCCTTAATGAGAGCAGCTACAGTGTAAAATAAAGGAGATTAAATTTCTTGGGCACTATTTGTTCTCCATAAATCCATACTGGTCAGTTCATTAGAATCTGCTTCTTGGAATGCTTACATCTTGAGTAACAACTTCTTCTTGTGTTTTTCTACAGAATGAAGCTGGGATGAGTGCTCTACAGTTCCCCTGACTTTTTTTTGGCTGGTGGGGAGGGTGTTGGCTGGTTGGGTTTGTCTTGCTATTACTGTTTTAGTAACTAAAACTGACTTAGCAATTTATCACCCAGAATACAGTTACTAGATGGCCTGGCATTACTTTATCACTTCCTTTTCTACTGACATGTGAACATCTAATTTATGGAAATACTTATTCTTTAGTCCACTCCTCTCCTGGCTGCAGACAGGAAACAATGGCAGCAATTGCACATGCCCAGTGTTGTGTTTCCCTTATTTCTCAGATAGTAAAGAAGGTAAATTTGATTCAGTTTCCATTTACTCCTAATCCATTTATATAATTCTTGTTATCTAATATCCTCCTATACCTCAATTTACATTCCTTATTTCTTGTTTCTAATTTTTGTAAACCAATCTGAAAACCAAAAAGGAAACAAAATTCTGAACAACTTTCATGATGAGAAAAGATAAGAAAAGGACTTAGGTAGCTGTGATTGATGTTTTCTCTTCATGGTTTGAAGCCTGAACGTGCAAGTCATATGTAGCCCTACATACGCCTTGCTTGCCTCTGCTACTACTTCCTATTGTAATAGCTTCAGGACAGAAAGTAGATTCCAGTAGAGCTTCAGCCCTTTGTACAGTTACTATTGGTAACTTTCTGCAGAGAACATAGTCCCAAGAGGTGTACCTACCAATTCTCTCAGCTTGTTGAAGTTTGTCTTTTTTAAAAATGTCTTGCTGATATTGCCATCCTTCCCTTCTTCTAAGAATCATGAACTCTATCACTTTGTGATGATTTCCATTCAAATTACCTACTACCATTAGAATTTTAGCCATTTCCTTCTTATTAATCAGTACCAAATCTAAATGAGGTTCCCTCAGTAATTTTCTTCACCTCAAGAAACTAAATTATCCTCAACATTTATTGCACATTACTCAAACCCCATTTTCCAAATTGAATTTCCTCATTGGCTTTTCTACAGCATTTCTTACAAATGTTAATGAACATAATTTTTATATCTCATTTAAAATTGCTATAGCCTGATTTTCTAGTGTATTAGCATTATGTAGGATTGTCCTTTTAAATCCGAACTTCAGCTGATTTCAAGCATGGCTATGACACCTTGCCCTCCTGACAAAAATCAAGCCTCAGGGTCTCAAGGCCATTCTAACTTCTGTGTCATTGACTTTGCAACTGAGATAATGTTGTTTGAGAATTTCAGGGGTGACTTACCTATTTTTCCACTCCCCCCTCCCTGTCCTACCAGCCTCCAGTCTCCTCTCCACACACAGAGATTCACATGACTCCTATAAGCTCACTCTTCTCATTCCTCCTTTTGTCTTGCATTTTTCCTCCATCATTTGAACCCCAAGACAGTACCCTGCCAGGGCTCAGAAAGGTGTACTGCCATTCTCAGGTGAGGGACAAAAGCCATGTTGATTACAACAGAGTGTTCTATATCTGGTCTAGGTTTTACAGGAACCATTCAGCTTCACACTCTTTGCTCCCGACTAGAGGGAAAGGCAGAGTCTGGTCATCAAAAGACTAAGCACACAAATAATGACAGGTTCTCTGAGATTTTAGTCAACAAAATCAGAGCTGTCTCCAGTATTTTTGTACTGATAGGAGCTTTTGAAAGTGTGAGTCTATAACTTGGACTAGAACTAGAAGTGGCAGATCCTTAACAGCTGACACATAGCAGAGGTCATTGGAAGTTGTTATCATGGCATCCTTGTGCAACTTTTACACCATATCATTTCAAATCCTATTTAAGACATGGGGAAATAAATAGGACAGTTACTACCTAAAATCATAGAATACCTAGAATCACAGAATGCATTCAGTTGGAAGGGACCTTTAAAAGTCAACTAGTCTAACCCCCCTTCAATAAGCAGGGACATCCCCAATTGGATCAGCTTGCTGGTTCCATCAGGTCTGTAAACTTGTCATGGCAACTAAGTGACCTTCACCCTTGACAACCAATGCCCAGAAGAGAAGAGGTACTTATATGTACTGTTTTCAGAAAGAAGATGAAAAATGTTAATTATTGTCAGGTACTTGCCCTTTTTTTTTTTTTTTTTTTTTTTTTAATCTCCCCACTTTAAATCTATGCTGACAAACCAGAGACCACACCACCCATGCTGCAAGCAGTTACCTCTCCAGGACACTTTCACCACCAGGAAAGCAGGTGACAGGAAAATCTACATGCTGCTCATCCAAACCATTTCATATTCTGAAACTCCATATTGATTCTTTGATTCTTGTTTTGATTCATCCTCAAAGACCCATTAAAACAGATATATTATAGAAGACTGTGGTACACAGTTGTCACCTTTAAGTATCTGAAATGGCAGAGAATCAATAACTTGCAACAACCTCCCTGTTCCTTCCTTACCAACAGGTGTTTGGATACAATTGCACTTCTTTTGTGAATTATGTTCCCCGTCCATCTGTTATTGCCCTAAGTTCACTGCTGTCTGTACTTGTGAGGTATGAGATAATCCTTTGCCAGAAGACAGCCAGTTGTCTGATGACATTTAAATGTAGGGAAAATGTCAGTTGTTTTTATTGTTAGGTAGTAAAGTTGGATGCATTTTCTCAGATAAACTACAAACAGCTTAGCTGGTAAAGTCCTGTGTAAAGTTGATTTAGTGATTACATGTTTGTCTAAGCTCTGATCTTATGCTAGTACACATTTAATTTTAAATCTGCCAGGCAATACCTCTTCCTACTTGATCTGCTTAGTAATTCACCATCTGTATATGGTTTTCATTACATACAACGTTTCTTTAAAAAATACCCACATCCCAAACTCCTAATCACTCACATATGTAGAGTGGTTTACAAAATTTCATTATTGTGCTGAGGTTTTAATTGTGCAATGCAAATTAAATTAAAAATAAAAACCAACCCAAACTAAACCTTGCAGTGCAGCCATATCAATAACAGATTTAGCAAAAACCAAACTCCCCCACCTAAGAAGTTTTAATTTAGAATTATATTAGAATGATAACATTGCCAAGCAGGTTAAATAATTAATTCCTTCTCATTTTAATTGTAGACTATTATTTAATAAACAAAGTAATTTACCAGGTAATTTATTCTGCTTCTTCATAGGCAGCTCGTTTAAAGTCTAAAAATAAATTGCTAATTAAAACAGGATTCACTGTTTTAGAAAGCAACTCATTTTCCTGTAAAATCTAACAAGGACTATGCTAGAGCATTCAGTGAAAATCTTTGAAGGATAGGAAGCCATGAACAATAACGAAACATTCTGATAACTGAGAAGGCTTTCATCCGAACAATTAATGAAATACACAAATTTGTCACAAAACCCAGCACTAGATCATTAGAAGGAAGCTTTGCCAAACATTTAGTGTCCAAAAGCTAATCAACTAGATCAAAGAAAGATATGGTCTTTGAAAAACCATGAAGCACAGGAGTTATTTGTACCACCTTGCATATAGGTGCAAATATTGGTTGGTCAAGAGAAATAAATTTCATATAATGTAGCATTTCCATTTTTAGCCATGCAATATTGGAACCTCTGACTTCAGATTTTGAAGGCAGAATCACAAAATGGTAGGTGCTGGAACAGACCTCATCTAGTCCAACCCCCTTGTTAGAGCAGGAACATCCAGTGTACATTACACAGGAACATATCCAGGCAGGTTTTGAACGCCTCCAGAGACAGAGTCCACAACCTCTTGGCATAGCCTGTTCCAGTGCTCTGCCATCCTCAAAGTGAAGAATTTTTTGTTATGTTGATGTGGAACTTCATGTGCCCCTTGTCCTGTCACTGGACACCACTGAGACAAGTCTGGCTCCATCCTCCTGACATGTGCCCTTTAGATATTGATAAGCATCAAAGAGATCCGCGCCCCCCTCCCCCCCCCCACCGCCCCGAGTCTCCTTCTTTCCGACCTAGCTCTCTCAACCTTTCCTCATATGGCAGATATTTCACTCCCCTAATAACAGAAGGAAGCACAGAAGCAATTTATTCCAGGTAAAGAGAATTTATATATCCAAATCTGATCCCAGGGATCCCATCCCCTCCATTAATGTCAATGTTAACAACAACCCAAATCCAAAACTTATTCAGACAAATGCCCTAATAATTATTAGACTGACTTGAGCTACAACTACCACACATTTCTCCAATTTTTCCCCAGACTCTGACCTCTTCTTTACGGCTTACCAGGCTGACATGCTGTTGGACAGCGAGTCCACTCACTGAAAGGAGTAACAATGCAGTCTTTCTTGCAGAGGAGGAGACATGGCCGCACAGTCTCAGGTCTGATGGACTCTGGACACCTATTGATCCAAAACCAAAGATAAAATGCAACAAAAACTTAAAACTCTGGGGATATGTTATATTCCTAAGACTCTCACAGGGCTGTGAGCATATTGCCATTCTAAAGACATCACTGCTGGTCACAGCAAGCCTCATTTTAATTCTCTTTTGCACTCATATAGCCCAACTGAATTTAGTACACTTCAAACATTAAAAGTGGACCCTGTCTTTATGACTGCAGGCTAAATACAACTCTGTTTCTGACACCTAAAATACAAGGCTTACTGAAGTGAAAGAGATATATTTATTACCCATGAAAGCAAGTCCTGTTTAAATACAATATGCAAGAACCATCACAGAATCACAGAATGTTAGGGGTTGGAAGAGACCTCCAGAGATCATCAAGTCCAACCTCCCCTGCCAAAAGCAGGATCACCTAGGGCAGGCCACACAGGAACACATCCAGTTGGGTTTTGAAAGTCTCCAGAGGAGACTCCACAACCTTTCTGGGCAGCCTGTTCCAGTGCTCCAACCCCCTCTCCATAAAGAAGTGTTTCCTTGTGTTGAGGTGGAATTTCCTGTGTTCCAGCTTATACCTGTTGTTCTGTGTCCTCTTGACACCCACCCCTCAAATATTTATAGACATTGGTTAGAGTCCTTCTTAGCCTTCTCCTTTTATGACTAAACAGGACCAGTTCTCTCAGTCCCTCTTCATAGGAGAGATGTTGCAGTCCCACAGCCATCCTCATAGCTCTCTGTTGGACTCTCCCCACCAGATCCCCATCCCTCTTATACTGGGGAGCTGGAAACTGGACACAGTATTCCAGGTGTGGTCTCATCAGGGCAGAGCAAAGAGGGAGAAGAATCCCTCATATTAGTCAAACCACTCAGATCAGATCAGTCAAACCACTTGTCACTGCAAAACAAACTGTGTTGTGTCTAAGGACTGATGCAATATTCCTCCAATTTCAACACCTAGGAAGCACAAAAATAGCTTAAAGTCATCTTTGAATCACTTAAATAACTGGCTGTTATTTAGGAAGAGCTCTGTGATTTATTTTTTGTTACTCACTTTTAACTCCTAAATGAAAAATATGTGCTGTATATTCTAATAAAAGTTTCAGACACAGACAGTTAATACATAAAATCTTAAAAGCTGAAAAAGGGACAAGTTTCTGGAATCAGGCAGATCTTGCATTTTAAGTGAGTGAACAGATAGGGAATTACTCTTTTCTAATTTTCCTTAAATGCTATGAGAAGAATCACTCAAAAATACTTAGTAATGCATGCAACATAAAATTATACCATATGAAAAAGGAATATGCCACAAAACTGTAATGGGAAAGAAAATAAATCTTCAAGTCATGAAGTTAGTGAGATAAGTAATAAGATAGATAGAGGTATAGTTTAAAAGAAAATAAATACAAAGAGACTTGTCTTCTCCTTAAGCTTCATCATCCTAGAGGGGAGATTTCTGTTATCTAACAGAAGACATTGTAGTATTTTTTTCTGCAAAAATTTTCACTTTGTCTTTCTGTGCCTTGCAACTTCTTTAGATATAGTGGGTTTTTTCTTAATGAAATTAGGAAAAATACAAAGCACAAAAAAATACAGTAGGCCTACACACAAAGGTTGTTTATTTACATTGCTTATCCTATTTCTGAAGTCATATTAATGGTAGGCTTTCACCACAGCAGTTGTAAATCCAACATTACGTTGGGTCAGTTTTCATCAACTCAAACATAAACCACCAAACAGCCACAGCTGGCATCAGCTCCACCTCAGTACTAGGCCAGTGTGGACCCTCCTGGGCAGGAATCGTATTTCATGCTGACATACAGAGGTTTTATTCATTCGCTTGGAACCATCTTCCTGAAGCCTTCAAGAGGTCTAAGGCTTTTATTTTTAAGACACTTATCACTGTAAGAACAATGCACAGCAGCGAAAGAAGCAATGTCAGTAAGAAGTCCTTTAAAGGACTCAGCAGTCCTTCCTTTAAACAAGGAATGCTGCGGCACAGAAGATACCATACCAAAGACACCTTCCAAAGTCCCCAGTACACAAAGCTCTTCTTTTGGCAGGATTTTTCCACTACTGAAATTCGGCTTTCCATTCACGTACTTCATGTAAGTATTTACTTACCCACTTTGGTTCCACTTCCTCTCACTCCATCCCAAACGTGGAGGGGACAAACACTATTTTAGATATTATACAGCTCTATAAATAACATGTTTAGTTAGGTAAAGTTACAGCATACCAGTGTATTATACTTATAAATGAACATTGGATTTCTCTCCTTTTATTTAATTAATCTCAATAACCTCAGGAATTTTAATTAACTTTACTGAAATCAACACAGTCTGCTTATATGAGCAGGACTGTTTTGAGAGCTACAATAAGAAATGAAACTCTGTTCTAAGTCTCTAGACTCATCAACAGTGCAAAAAATAATTAGCAATGTCTTGATTTTTTGATATTGGGGAAAACATCTGTGATACTTATTTTCCTCAGTTAGTAAAGCAAAGCCAAATTCAGAATATTTGCACTGCAGAATAAATCATTTTGCTGTGTCTGTATCACATTACAGAGGCTATATAAATCAACTGAACGATATAGATCACACATATGGTTCTGCCTTATTGTGGTGTAAATATAATGCAAACTCTATTTCCTTTTTCTGTTTTATTGGAGCATTGTTAATAATGTATTGGCGAACACTACATTCAAATGTATTTTGTATTTTCCTCACATGAGTCCTTCAGGAAAAATATTTGCAGAAAACTGTAAATTAGAATAACAGAGGAGCTGTAGCAAAAAAAAAAAAAAAATCTACACCACTGAAAACATGCATTTTGCCTGGATTTACACAGAAAATTAAAAAGGGGTTGGCTATTTATTTTTGTAACATAGCAGTATCCCTTTCATAGTAGCTGGAGAATTTGTCCCAAAATAAAATTCTTTTCAAAGCTGCAGATTCCATGTACTAGCTGAAAATGCTGTCATATGCCACCTATTGTACCTACGAATAATCACTAATAACCTTTCTTTAAATACCTTTTAGGTGTGACCTGGCCAGAACTGCTCTTCATGCAGAAGACCTTCCTTGTTTGTACGCCTACTCCACAAGTGGCTTCTCCGCTCCAATTAATGGTTCCATTGAGCGCAGTCACCAGAGCATCTTCAGAGCAAGAGCTCCAGGGAGAAGTTTCCCAGAAGAAATGCACACATGGGTGATCATTACAGGCACGGTGCTCCTGGAGGGCTCGGTCAGGGGGACAGGCTTTGCCACCTGCAAAGAGTCAAGAGAGCTACATATTTATGTTATGGCATGCAGCCAAAGGTTGATGTGGAAAAATAAATAAAAATCTTAGATTTCCTTAATATCTTGTCTTTTTTTTTTTCCTAATTTAAAAATAAACAAATAAAGCTTAAATAAAGCTGTTGACCTTTATGGCTGCAACAACAACCTTCTAAAATATTGTTTCCCCATTAAACTAGCCTTGCATAAAATTGTATCCCAATGCATAATTGAAACAGAAATAGGCAAAGTGTATTTCTGAGTTACCTTATTGATACTCCTACACACGGCCAAGTTAATTCCATTTAAATGCCAGTATCACTCAGCAAACATGCAATTAGATTTAAAGACAAATTAAACATTATATTTATGTTCATTCTCCTTGCTAATTTCACAATGAGGAATATCTCTTTCTAATACTTGCACTCTTTTCACATGTTTTCTTACAGAGGTGAGCTGTAGAGGGTTATGAACTGTACTGATGGAGGAATGTACCAAATAATACCACATCTGCCAATCAAAGAGGGGAAAACATAAGCGACACATTTTGAGTACGAAGCCTTTACTTTTCTGAAGCAGAATCCTTCAAAGTGGTGTCCAAAGATTTTGCTAAGCTGCTGCAGTTTGTCAACAAATGGCAATAAATCCACAAAGTGCAGGAGCTTGAACAGCTTTAACACTCTAGCCAACAGCCTGAATTTATCCCATAAAAGCAGCAGATGTTCAGAGCTCAAAAGCAAAGGAGTAATGCAGTGAAATTTAACAGTAAGCATCATCATTTTAGGAAGAAATACGTAAAAATGACTAAAATCAAAATAATTCTCTTTCAGGAGAGAGAATCTGGCAAGTTCGGATGTGGGCAAAGCATTGCAGGTTTTGAAAGAATTGAAGTGCTGGGGTCAGATACCACATGGTTCAGAGCACCTTTACATCCTAGTACAGAAAAAAAAACAACAAAAAACCAGACGATGGAGGTATATGGCTCCTTGAAAGAATCCCTACAGCCTTGTAGGACTAAGCCTTCTCAAATAAGGTTTAACCCCAAATGGCCACAATGAATAGAAATGAGAAATTGAAAAGAAATTTCTTAGCATGCTGATTTAGGTAATTATGTCACACTACCATTCATCTTTTCATGAAAATAGACTGTCCAACATAGATTTTGGTCTAATACATTTTTAGTATTATGATGGAGTAGAGAATCACAGAATCACAAAACACCCCAGGTAAATTGTTTCCTGAAGACTTTGACTTGGCAGGAGAAATGCAGACCAGTTATTGCTCTGGTGAGTAAATGTAGCAAGCAAATGGTAAAATGCCTGGTCCGTTAGAAAACAAAACAAAACAAAACCAAAAAAACCCAAACCAAACCAAACCAAAAAAACCCCAAACACAACAAACCCAAACTAAAAATCTAGCTCAAATGTTGAGATACACAGGAAAAATTAAGGTGTCTTTCTCAAGTGGTGAAGAAGCTCTCCTAAAGAAGGCAGACTAATACTGAGGCATACTGACAATAATAAGGAACACCACATGGTCCATGGTCTGCCTGCAGAACGACAAGCAGGAGCTGCAGTTTACAAAAAGCATAAGAGTCTGGCCACTTTCTGCAGCTCATTGACAACTTTTGCACATGGAAAGCAGAAAAGCACACCACTGCCTATCCATTTACAGACTTGTTATGCACCTGGTGTTCATCCATCTAATCCATTTTAAACCTGCTGACGCTCCCTGACCCCACAGCCTACTCCTGCACCATGTTTCAGAGGTTTGCTGCATAAAGAAATATCTTTTAAAACCTGTTTTAAACCAAAATCCTCTACTTTCATCAACACCTTCCTGGTTACCATACTCTGGGAGGTGGTGAACAGCTTGGAGAAATTGACTCAAGGGTTTGAATTGAAGTCAGCCTGTGAGATGGCATCCAGTAGTACTCAGCCACAGCTAACATTGCCTCAGTTGATAGAGGACAAACAAAATGCCACTTGCAAAGGTAGTAGAGCTCTGTAGAAGTTAGTGACTCAGCTGTGAGCTTGGTACAAAAGAGTAGGAGAAAGGAGGTAACAACACTGTCTTAGTATTACAATGATACCAATATTAAATTCTCTCCCAGTCTTCACAAGTTCAGATCAATCACTGTTTATCCATATGGAGAGCTGTATCTGCGTATCCTCATTGCTAAAAACATACACCAAAAGTTGGGACATTTGATTTTAACAGTTGATTATTCCTCCCTCAGAAATGTCAAAGTACATTTCAAAGCACATCAGTTTTAGTTTAGTGTATTTCAGAGGTTGAGATGACCGAGAATTCACTTCTTCAACACTTCACTTCCATAACTCCTTGTTTATTTGTGATTTGCAATCCATTATTTCCATGGAAAATATGAAGCTAACTTTTTTTTTCGTTTTGATTGCTCTCTAGCCCATAGAGTTTTTAAGCAGTAGTTATTATTACTGAATTGACAATTATATAGCAGTTTTCATCCTGAAGGGTCCCAATTTTTTCCAAGTGCCTATAAGGATGTTTATGTGAATACAGACCATTCACACAAGTAAGGCTTTGCAAGATCAAGTCCTTACATTGCCCCAGAAACAGTGGGTGGGTTTAATGATCATTTACAAAAGAGCACTTAACAGGGCTTGTCCTACACGAGATTTGCATCTAAAAGTGTTTTGCTGCTGCATTAGCTGCACATAGTACTGACAACAGTAGATATTCTTGTCATGTCAACAAGGCTTTAGTCTGTTAGACCTGTACAGGGTTTATGAATTTTTATGCACTTGATGAGACACTTTTCAAATCCTGTGTGACAAACCAACATATGAACGAATTACCATATGAGTAACGGTAGTTAGAAAACTACACTTCTGATACAAAACAGTTTCTGTGAATAATTGTATCACTGATGTTGGTGTGCAAAAATCCAGGTATGTGATATGTCCATGAAGATCCAGAGGAAATTATATATGTTCACGAAAATCTATTTACTTACTTCAGTAGAAAAACAAGGTCAATACATTCTAGGTCTGCATTAATAACATAAACAGGTCCTCTTCTGTTTACTCATTTTTCACAGCTCACTGCTGTTTTCTAAATTGGTATCAATATGTTCCTATATAAAGACACTTGGGTGATGAGTTTGTGTCATGAAGCAATTTCATTAGTATAGGATGTATCTCTCCTGAAGTAAATCCTCCCCTAGACTGGCCTTCAATTGACAAGAATTCATAGGCCGAAGTAAATAATTTTGAATTGTGACAGATTTTCTCTAAGTGACACATGCATTAACCAAAGCCCATAAAGATATTTTACTTGCTAGGCATGAAGTACAGACAAGCATTAAGTATTACTCCTCGCTGCTAGAGTACTGGGGTTGGCTCTGATCTAAATACAGTTTGCCTGAGAAATGCAAGTTAACTCATTAAACAAACAAGCAGGGATTAATCAAAAAACGTTTACCACTCACCCTCAGCCGGAAGGGCCAAGATGGACCTACTCCTGCTTTGACTGCCCTCAGCATTTTTACTGGAGCATGAGTGGGAACACAGTGACCATGGGGACCACTCACTGATCACACAGTCTGCTGCACAAGGGATTTCACAAGCCATGACTTCAGGACGGGGCACCTCTGAGCAGAGGTGATGTGGTACTTCTTCACCTGGAGCAAACAAACCAAGACAAGACATGGGGGAAGGCTCAGCTTGGTTCAATATCCACAGCCTGCATCAAACACTAACTTATGTTAAAAGTCCACCTGCCTGTAGAGGAATACACTACTAAAGAAAACACGGTTAGGCTTCAGGCTTCAAAGTACAGCACTTAAACAATTAACTTATGTATTTCTGCAAAAAAAGAAAAAAGTAAAGAATGTTTTTCAAGTTTTGTGTGTGACATCTTGGCTGCAGTCCACTCTATAAAGCAAGCAGGCACAAGGAATGAAATAATTAAATCAATGAAAAGCTGTAATATCAATTATCATCAATTCTGATTATAATTACTCTGTGTTTGCCAGCAACCTCCACCCTCAGAACCTATTTTCCTCCATGCAAATTGTGCAGGTCCCCACAGAACACAATTTTCTACTGCCCACAGGTCAGAGAAGTGTCTAATAGATGTTTTGGTCCTTCTGAAACCTCACCAGAGCTATCGCATACCATTTCTGACTGCTTCTCACCCCAAAACTAGGAGATAAACACTAATGGATCTGTTGGACCACTGCCATCCAGAGAAGAAATATTTTGTGTTGGAGATAAACCAAGGAACCTGAACCAAAGTGCACCTCTAGTGGGGAAGCATCTTTCCAAACCCCTTTTCATCAAGAAGGTAGGACGCTGGGGGGGGGGGGGGGGGGGACAAATGTACCAGCTAAAAGAACAGCTGGCAGAACAAGCAGCAAAACAAAGCATGCAAAAGGGACATCAAGTGGAGCATCTTTTTTTAAAAAAGCAAAGTAACATATAATTTTACTTCTAAAATAACGAAGGAAGTGTCTAGCAATTTTAGAAATTACATAGAATTTACAAGAAGTTTTAATTCATAAAACTCCTAAAATGTAGCTCCTTAGGTACTGAATTACACCCAACATCTTACAATTATCATTGATGCAATGAACAGACAAGACTGACTTTCACAGAATCACAGAACACATCTGGTTGGAAGAAACCTTAAAGATCACCCAGTCCAACCCTTGACCCAGCACTGAAGGGTCAGCACTAAACCATGTCCCTAAGCACCTACAGGTCTACACGCTGCTTAAATGCCTCCAGGGACAGTGACTCCACCACTGCCCTGGGCTGATATTTCAATGTTTGATGACCCTCTTGGTGAAGAAATATTTCCTAACATCCAGCCTGAACCTCTCCTGGTGCAGCTTTGTAACTATTTCCTCTAGTACTCTCTCTTGACACCAAGAAGAGGCTGGCCCTCTCCTTGCTCCAGCCTCCCTTCAGGTACTTGTAGAGAGTGATGAGGTCTCCCTTCAGCCTCCTCTTCTCCAGACTGAACAATCCCAGCACCCCTGGAAGCTCCTCATAGGCCATGTGCTCCAGGCCCTTCATGAGCCTCATTGCCCCTGTTTTGTTACGCTGTTCACTTGTCTAACGCTTCCGGACCTCCAAGGATTCTCAGCTACAAATTCAAAATGTCTGGAAGGTCAGATTTACCTGTTTATAAACAAAAGGCTCACATTGAATGTTTTGCCCTTATAATAGTTACAAAACTCTCCTTTGAGGTTTCTTTAATTATGAACCTAGGAAAAACCATAACAACTTAACTGAGCTCAATTATACATAGGGGAAAGGAAAAATTAAAACTGATAATGGCAACAACTCATTCTTTCACCTCACACTACAGGAGCAGGCTCTGTAACAAGGTGGCCCAGGATGCAATTATAACTAGGAGGGTAGAAAACCCTATTGCTTCTGCAAGACAACACTTCTATGAGTGAGTAAATAAGAGAGGCAGGTGCTAGCAGGAGCGCATAAAGCTGTCAATAGCCTGGTGGCATTATCTGTGGTTGCATCCCTAAATGAAGACAGGCTCACCGCCCTCGAGGCACAAATAAAACTTTTCAAGCATATCATGAGAAGTAATGGAGAATCTAGCAGGCAATCAGACTGCAGCGCATGCTTAAAAATACTTTCTTTTTATATGCCCTTTCCCTTGCATACACCTGTGCTCATCAGGAAAGGCTCAATATGCACAGTCTTTGCAACCACGATTTTAAGTCTGTTCGGTAAGAAAACAGAGAGCAACAACCTCCTTACAGACAGCTCCCATCCTCCTGTACTGTGCTTGGCACACCTGCAAACCAAGCTTAACCCATCATTCACTTCAACTAGCCCATTATCACCACCGCTGCAGTGGATGCTCCCATAATGCTGAGAAGTATCTTTAGAGAAAAAAATGTAAAACCCACCAAATAACCCTAGATGCCTTATTCCAGCTGCCTTCCTGAGTCCTTTTAGTGTCAAAATACCTGCTAACATTTTGACAGCTTTTCTGTATGGCAGCAGATAACACAAGGAGACCCTGGGCAGGCGTGACTTTAGGAGTCAGCAGTGCAGTAGTATCAAGAGATTATTTGCTTTGGTGAAGTAAGGCAAAACATCCGTCCCCATCTCCCATCACTGACACTCACAAAGAAGCATGCAAACAGTCAGTGGCAGGTTTCTGAATGAGAACAGATGAGATGGGACACTTGGTCTGCAAGCACGTCCCTCACTCCTCCAACTCTGCAAGAGGTTACCTTCATTATATATGGACTTGTGGCAGGAGAGTGCCCTAAAATTCACCAAATCATGGATTTTGCTCATTTTTTCTACCAATCAGATTGCGCTAGATACGTAACTATTTGAGAAAACCCTACTTGTTGAAAGCCAGGAGAGCCTTTCCACTGATTTAATTGTCTGGACACAACCCTGTGCAACCTGCTCTCAGTGAACCCGCAGGTGGGTTGGCCGAGATGATCTTCAGAGGTCCCTTCCAACCCTTACCACTCTGTGATTCTGTGTCTTTGCAAAGTCCAAGCCATTCCACTCAGCAGAGGGTTTAACACTTGTATCTCCTTTAGGGGGGCTTCACAGAACCACGATGGTTGAAGAAGACCTTCAAGAAGATCATCAAGTCTTCCTCCACCTATGAGCCCAAGCACCAGAGATTTTTCAGGTGAGCACCCTGTGGGGAAAGGAGGCAAAGGAGCAAAACGTGCTTCCAGCTTCTTCCCTCTGTGGTTTCATTTCAGGATGGATTTACAGCAGGTGACAGCAACAGTATTGCTGCAAACAAGAGGCTGCAATTCACAGTTCCTCGGCAAGGAAAGGAACCTTTGTGTTTTGTTATAAAGAGTTTACCACCCGGTGCATGAAGGTACAATTCAACACTCACTTTGATTTACTTTATAGCTCTCTTCACTGTGTTCAGGTTTAATTACTGGCTTGTATTACTGAGGAAGGGGAATGTTCTTCTGTACCAGCTGCCTGGCAGAGAATTCTCAGAAAACTGCTCTATACTACAAAGGGAGGTAATAATCTTACATTTTCTGTGAAAAATACTAGTACAGGGTACATCTGAAGTGTACTTTGTGCACTGTCACAGATTTACAGGGAATACTAAATTCTTCAGAGCTTCCAGATTGTCCACACCTAGTACCTTGATGATTTAATTCTTATCTCAGATATTTGAATTAATCTTTCTAGGTCTTTCTATAATCTTTGCACACACAAGACTATGGACTGGATGGGATGCACTCAAGGATAGTGAGGGAGCTGACAAAGGCTCACCAAGAGACTTGCAATTATTTATTTCATGTCTTAAGCACAGTTTTTATTCTCAGCTTTGTGGAATGCATGTTTTTCTAAAAAAAAAAAAAAAAAGGATTAGTTAAGAAAAATATTAGAGTTTTCTATTCAAAACGTTTCACTGCAACAATCCTGACCAACTCTAATGGTGTATTTTTAACTCATTGCCTTGTACTTGACTAGTATGGTGGTTAAAGTTAAATACTCAGGATATATTTGCCAGATAATAGGAAAGACTTAATCCATTTTCTTCCAATGTCAAGGTGCAATAATTGCAGAAGAAAAGATAAGCATGGTATTTTTGTAAATATATTTGCTAATAAGGTTGAAGATTAGCTAATGCACTGGTCCCTAATTTGAATTCTTGAACAAGGTAACAGAGAAGCTACATGGTGAAGTGCAATTCTGAGTGGAATTTTTTATTCTCTTAAAAGCAAATTAAATTCTTCCAAACAAGGGAAACAAGATAAGGAATGACATAAGACCCACCTTGAACAAAAGTGCTTGGTTTTCCCAGCAATATAACAATTTTCTTACTGTCTTTTCTGCTCTAAAAGGAGGAAGACACTCCCCCAGCCCTGAATAAAACACTCCATGGTGAGGTATTGAATTAACCAAGATGTTCCATTCTGAATCACTTCAATATTTAATTGCATCTGTCTATTTTACATAATGCCTTGCAGCTCTGGTGTATTAGTCTTGTTCTTCCCAGTGACCTGTGTACCTATCTCCTATGACACAGTTTAATTACTCCTGCCAGAGACATCCCTCCTGGCTCTAGAAAAGGTGAATGTCTACTGGACAGGATATGGCTAAAGCAGCAAAACCACAAATCCCATCAGGCAGCATGAATAGAAAGATCAACTCAATAACAAACTGAATATCCTTCCTTTGGCGTTCACTACCATATCACCCTCATTTTTAAAAAGGAAAATCTGTAAAATTTCTTTGAAGATTTCAGTTTTGTACACCTGCATGGAGACTTCAGCAACCTCCATGCTGGGGAATGGCTTGAGATGAAGGAATTACACTTCAGACTGCTCTGCACTGCTACCTAGAAGTTCAGAAAATGTATTTTTTGCACAAATGACTGTTGCAACAATGCCGCATATTTAATGACAATTACTAGTTTGACATCAATATTTCTCCTTGTAGCATTTCAAATTATTCAGTGGAAATAATGAAGCTGTCATCTAAAATACTATACGTATCATAAAATTTTATGTCCCACTTAAATCTCAGAAAAGAATGACAATAAACTTTGATTAAATACTTGCCTGTAACAGAATAAGATGTCAACAGGCAGCAGTAAATTCAGAAGAATTCCTATTGACTGCATGCCAGTTTGCTAACGGCAATTGCATTCAGAGAAAGCTGTCTGCTGACAATATCTTGGCCTAGGCATCTCATCAGCTAACAAAAACATTACATTTAAAAGCAATAACAATCAAACAACAACAACAGGAAAAAATTCTTATAACCATTTTGAACATGTTCATCTCATCACAGTATCACAGGTTTTGTTTTTCTGTGTTGCACAACCAGTCTTAGAGATGCCTTAAAGCATCCAGTGCTTCCCATGCTCAGTTGTCACTGGGAGACCAATGTCACACTTCACTGAAATCCCTGGCTCCTGGTTGACTTTTTTTAATGCAGTCAACAGGTAAGAATGTCGGAGAAGAGCAGCGTCAGTTTGTCAGGGGAAGCAGTGGTGTATGGAATAAATTTAATTGCAGTGGTCCATCACTATTATCAGAGCCCCACAGCAGAGAAGAGGAATGCAATAGCAATGAAGACAAATGGAGGTGAAGATCTATCATGAAAAAAGATGAAGCAGCAAAGAAGAACAAGCCATTCACAGTCGAAAAAGTGGAAATAAACACAACCAGGATCATGCTCAGAAAAACAAAATCCAGAATAGATGAGACAATCATTGAGGATTTGAGTCAAATGACTTAATTAAAACGCAACTATGAAAGCCAACACATTAGATTAAGGAAGAATGTTTTTAACTGCATAATCCACAAAGAAGAAAAAAGGGAATAACAACTCAGGAGAATAAGGAAAAAAGGAAAGTAAGATGACAAAGTGTGAAAAACAGACAGGGAATGAGAACAAATGTGAAAAAGAAACAGTATGTCTGGAAATATGTTATGAAATCCCCATAATTCACAAGTCTTGCCCAAATCCCTGCATCACTGGACACAATTCTGTCCCTTACCTAGGTCCAGGTGATCATTACAGAGGTTATGAGTAAAACATGATGAAGAACATGAAAAAAGATCTTTTTCTTTCCTACACACCCTCTACTGCAATTTGGACTGTTTATACACAACTGTTTCCCCTGTTTATGTAAATGCTCATAAGAAAATTTATTTGTGACTCTAAGGAAGCTCCCAGAAAACAAGCACAGGAGGAGGTACATCAGCAAGCAGCTGCCAAGGCTGCAGAGATCATCCTGGTACATCTCTATGGAGTGTTATATAGCAGCTACCAGTCTCAAGGTTAAAAACAACAATAATAGTACAGCTGTATGAGGTTATCTACAGAAGAGATTGGCTCCAGTGCATTTCCTATCCCACACAGAGAGACAAGTAGTCATTTAAAGGAATTTGCTACACATTCACCTGCTAGGCTTGGGCGTAAAAGCAGAATTAATTCCACATCGTGGCTGTTTGCACACCACCTCCTGAATTAAGAGAAATAGCTCACGTGCCAGCTGAAAGTAAACATGGCTTTACTGTATTCCCAGGCTCCTGCTCCTAATAATTAACAAAGCATGGAAATCTGAAAACATACAGTATAAGAACTAGACATAATCCATATTAGTGTTCTGGGATTTTTTTCCTCTCTCTCATCACACTTTTCCCTTTTCTCTCTATTACCCCTCCTTGCTGTGAATGAGGGAATGAACACAGGTGGGTTGATCAAGACTGATTACAATTAAGATTTATTGTTGAAATTGGTGCTGTAGTATAATTGAAACAGGTGTCCTTCTATTTTCTTCTCTCTGCTGCTTTGTTCCAAATGCTAATCAGAACAAAATACTGTAGAAAACAATTCCACAAGTAAGTCAAATCTATTCAAATATAACACATACAATTTTCCCAAAAAAAGTAAGAAAAAAAAAAAATCAACAATTATGAATAGACTTATTCCAATAGTGTATACAGTCCACTCGAACTTATCTGTGCAGTGGGGCAGAACAATTTTAGTGGAGGAATTCAAGCATTTTAATTTCAAATAAAGAAGGTGGCATTTTATTCCCACTGCATCACAGCCATAAATTTCTAAGCCTTCCATTCTTGCAGACATGAGGTGTCATTTTACTCTCAAAACTAAAAAAATAAAAAAAACCATCACCACCACCAAAACCAAACAAAACAAAAAAACAACCAACCAACCAAAAAACAAACAAAAAAACCCCACCCACCAACTTTTAAGGGACATATTACAAAGTGCAACCTACAGTAATCATGCTCTCACACAGTAAGTTATCCCCCCAAGAAAACTTAATGTGCACATGTGTAAAACTGCAATGCTTTTATACCTACTGCTTTGATTATCATGATTTTTGTTCTGTTTGTGCTACTTTTAACAACGACACACCTTGCTGACTTGCTCATAGCCATCAAAAGGCTATGACAAACTCTTATCCCAGTGATATTCCCAAAATAAGTCAGCAATTTACTATATAGAGAGCAAGAGCAGACTTCTCTGCTAGCTCCAGAAACTGCCCAAAGAGTGAGTGTGTATTAACACAAGACACTGAAAAATTGTAAACAATAGTGCAGCAGATGAGGTTTATCTAAGCTGGCAAAAGTCTTGTTTTCAGATACAGTGAATGCTAATGATAATAAATAATTGCAAATACCATCTGGACTCTTTGAAAAACATCCTTCTCCAAGACTGCAATTGAATCTCTACAAAAAGAGGATCAATGCAAAAGAAAATGAAAACAGTAAATTAAAATTAGATTTATGCCAACTACTTAAAACTAAGTGCTCATTTAGAAGCAGTTAACACAAAAATGTGTTCTAGCTCAGATGCAGAGTCTGGCCTAATCCCATAAAGCTTCTACAGTCTATCTGGAAATGTTCAGAATTTGCAGCAGCTAACTCTAGGCTCTTTTTATTATTACTACTAACAGTAATAATTTCATTTCCAATTTTGTCTTTGATCCACAATACTCAGAGCATAGTGGTGTTAAGATGTTCTATTTGGTAACTATCAAAAGGTTGCAGTAAAGAAGAAAAGTCACCCAGTAACATAGGTGATCATCAGCCTAGAGTATGAATGAATGGCTGAAGCCTGCTCTTGACAAAACCATTGTAAATTGCAACCATCATCTTTGGTTATAGAGTGCACACCCCAGTTTTGCCAAGTATCAAGTATGCATCCAGGCTGCACAAGAGATTTTTCAGATGGGTGAAGTCACTTCTGGCTAATGTACCCTGACCTAATGCCTGAACCACTTTTACATAATAAAGTTGTGAATTTTAGAAGGAGTGTTTAATTTCCACTGTATTTTGCATAGATCATTTAGTACTTAAAGTGAGGATAAATCAAATGTAGGAAACACAATATGAATAATATTTTCTGTGTGCTTCCCCTTTGCCCATGAGGTGGAACTTTAATTACATCATTAATAACAATGCCTACATTTTCAGTTGGCAGTGCATCATTCCTCTAGTGCCATTTAAAGTGCATTTGGTCTCTTAAACCACTCCACCCTCTGGAACTGGTTCACTGATTATATTGTAACAGCAGCCTTGTCCTGCTTACAACTTGCCTACACTGTCATAAACATAAGAATTTAAAAGCAGGAATCACTTCTGATGACCTGAAATGTGGAAGGCTTCTTTAGAAGTTTCCTGTTATTTTCTGTCTCCAAAAAGTTTACATAGATCTAAAGTTCACAGCTGTTCTTTATGGGATGGAATTCTATCACTGTCTTTGCCTGTTATGCACAATATGGCCAAAAAAAAATTTCAAAAAAAAAAAATCTAAAAGCTGGTAACTGAGCCTGGGCTTCTTACTGGGGAAACTCTCCCTGCAAGAAGCACAGAAGTTTGTATTTGGGTGTTGTAATTAAAAGGTGACAACAGATCTGTCAGTGCATCAGAAAAAAACTGGTGTATATTACTCCTCAGAATACTTGAGACACAGCTCTGCCTGAGGCTTGTTCTCAGTGTTACTGGTGCAGATCAGATAGCACGTGCCCTTCCTTTTTTTATCAGCTGATGAAACTAGTTGCCATGAAACACCGAATCTCTCTACAGTCTGGATGGAGATGGATACTGCTGCTTGAATGTTTACACAGCAAGATGAAGCATTCTCAGAGTGCTGGGCAGTATGATCATCCCACCCTGGGAAATAAGGTGTCCCTGAGCAAAGCATCGTCCACCACAATACAAACACCACGTGCCTAAGAAACCTCTGCTTCAGTGAGTTACACTAAGCCTGCACCACCATGAACTTTCCGAGTTTGACCATGTGGATGAATTGGGCCACAGCAGCTGGGACTTTGCTGCAACCTGAGCTGGACTATTGGTAATAAACAAGACTCTGATCCCCTCACTTAAAGCAAAATAAGGTGTATAGAACCTTATGGAACCTGCAGCTTCCAACTTTTTCCAAATGGAGGGGAAGCTAAAACCTGAAGACTGTGTAAAAAAACTAAGGAAAGCCACTGCCCATGCTTTGGTAATGTCCTTAGAAATGCTCACAGAAAGATGGAGGACAAAATAAAGGGACAGTAAGTAAGGAAAACACAGGAGAAGTTACTAACTTTAATATCAAAATTACATCAAGATGGGGCTTTCTCAACATTGCTGAAGCCAGGATCATGTGATGAGGTGGCAGTTCAGACAAACGTTGGTTGCTGAGTTCAGAGGCACCTATGCCAGCAGCTTCCCTCCCACACTGACCTTCTCCTTATTTGCTCTAAAGCAGAAAAAAACAGATGTAGGAATGGTAAAGAGCCTGGATAGATAGCAACCATTCATTCCCTAACAGGTTTTCCAGCTCCTGTTGGAGAACTACTATTTTAACTTTGCTACTAGATTAAAGGAAAACACAGAACCAGAATACGAAATGAAATTAAGACCCTCCACCCCCTTTTTAAACACCTTGAACTGTCAAGCCTGTCAGGAGGTATTTGGACACACTTTTCATATATAAGAACCAAAATAGGAAAACCAGAGAATATCTGGATAAAATTTGGTTTTCAACCACTAAATTTCTTTGTGTGAAAAAAGCAATAACTTCCCCACAACTTAGAAAATATTTCTGTTCTGATTATTCCACTATTAAAATGGGAAAATGTCACTTTATGACAATTGCTTTCGGCAGGGGATATTTTACACTTATATTCTCAAGGAATATGCACATAAGGAAGAACAATATTAAAACCTTCAGCATTCATCTGTATTTTCCAAGCTAAGCACATTTTGACAAACTTTCTAGTAGATACTGTTCAAAATTCATAACATATATGAGCATGATTACATTAATTTATTTTTTTCCTCCTCTCATGAGCAGCAATAAAATTTTACCTTTGAACTTATATTTAGTACAACTTTTACTCTACAGAGGGCATGCAGGCACAGAAATATAATAAAGCTCTGCTAATTCCATACATTATTGAAATCCTAACACTGCAAATGGTATCTTACTGTCTTCATGCATACTTAAAATTTCAATTCAAACCCCATTTCATTAAAAGGGCTGGTTAAGCAACAGTATATGCTTTTTAAAAAAGTTTGTGGTTTAATGTAGCAGAATTATATTTTATATATTTGGGGAAAAAAGTAGGTAATACTAGTGATGTTTAGGTGTTGTAAGCAAAATCTTGATAGATGCTGAATAATTGAATGTGCCATCCATCAGTCTCCTAAGTACTGTAAAATTAGAGAAGGGAAGTGCTAGAGAATAATCTCTGCTTACCCACAGGCTTCTGTAAACGGGGTCGAATTCAGTGGCAAAAATCCCATTGACTTTGCTAAACTGGGAAGTGTACAGTTATGCAGGGCAATTTTAAACTAAATGAAGTACAAACAGGTGAAAGCACAAAGAAATTTAGACCATGAAGACCAGGGGTTATCACATAACACCAATGATATCCAGCCAATCAAAACATCACAACTAACATACAAGACAAATTTTGGACGTCTCTTAAGTTAGATGATGTAATGCTAAAAGATATGGCAATAACAGTCAGTAAGGGAGCAGCTCGTGCAATAAAATACATGACAAAGAGCAAAAGTTGACTCAAACCGCAAGTATAATATTGGCACAACCTCCTTTCTCTTCCAAAGGTCACTAAGCACATTAGCTCCAGCTTCACTGATTAGTAGCTGAGATAACGGCCGCTCACACGCACTTCAGAGTCATTGGGAAAAAAGACAAGGGGATGACTTTCTGCATATGATGTCCTCATCACATTTCTGGTAATTGTTCAATCGCAGATAAGGCACAAATAGGGAAAAAGCAGCAGAACAGACTATTCTGAAAATGTAACAGAAACAACTTAATGACCTTTACATTTGGCACTGAGGCATCAAAAATGATAGCTATTATTACTGCTGTAATTACACGGCTGGCACTTAGAAAAAATTGCATTTTACTTCCCTGGAAACAGGACCACGTGATGTTTGATGTCTCCTAAACCCATAGAAGCAGATTTCCCCACCATGACCGGTTTGCAGAACACCACAAGACCGAAAACCTGAGCATTTGAAGACACGCTGACAGATACAGTCCAAACAGGGCTCTCAAATCCATAAAGTCCATCCCCCCCACCCTTCTGGAGACAGAACATGCCAACTTCACTTCCACAGGCATCAACACGACCACTCCAGGGAGGTTCTGAAACCCAACAGCCAGGACTGTTGTCAGCCCCTGACCTGGGCTGCTCTAACTGAAAAACATCTGAGGTGCACCAACAGTGTGATACTTCCAGAGTGCTATTGCCCCATCACATAAGCCTTATAGGTCACCACTGAGGAATAAGCCTGAGACTTTCACAGCTAAACCCTTGTCAAGTTGAACTACAGTAAAAATACTCTGCCTGTGAGTCAGCACCCGTCAGATACATCCTCCTGAGTCAGGCACAAGAAAGAAATGCAAGGGAACAAAGACATTGAGCCAATTAAGCTTTTTGACCACAAAATACCAAACCAGGCTGGAGAAAGGTACAAAGGCCATATTTCAGCTCCAGCATGCAGACATAATGAAGTTGCTGTTCTAGAGGACTTCCTAGAGTTTAGAACAACTCCATGCATGACATCAAGCTTTCACAGACTCAGCTGACCAAGTTTAGGATACTGAGCTATTCTAAGCCATGGCACACCCAGATGGGACAAGGCAAAACTCATCTTTGCACAGCTTTCCAGCAACAAGCAGCAAAGGAGTAGTTTACCATGCAAACTATGTCTCCTACAATAAAGTGAGCTTTCAAGATCATCTATCTCAGCTGCTGAGCCAGAAACTACCAAATTCTTTGGAAATCTGGTCTTGAACATATCTGGTTTACAGAGGAATGCTCATGTGTTAAAAAGTAAGAGGAAAGGTTGTTTTTTTTTTTTTTTTTAAATTAGGTAAGCCAAGCAAGATTTTTACCTGCTCTCAAGCAGTTAGTTGAGAAGTACTCCACCACAGACTTTAAAGTAACCTTACTGGTAACATAACCTCCCAACATATTGAAAACCAGCAGGAAGTGTTGAATTAATACATATATGCTAACAAGCACTCCTACAGCCATGAATGTAATTTAATCCAGGTTTTCACTAGCTGACACTGCACCCCATGGTTGCTATGTGGTTTTGAAACTCTGAGACAGGGGAAGAATGAGAGGGAAACCACTGTAAAGCAGGGAACCAGAGAAAGGCAGCCAGAGGGAAAAGTCTCCGGAGAAAGCCCAGAGCAGAACACTATCACAGCAAAAAAGGCAAAGCAGATAATGTTTAACACCTGGAGTGGGATGGAGGAGGGAGAGAAGGGAGTTTATAGGAGCCCCAGGGAAGCAAGACTCCATATTCAACAATCATGGGGCTACACTTTCATAGAATCATAGAATCAACCAGGTTGGAAGAGACCTCCAAGATCATCCAGTCCAACCTATCACCCTGCCCTATCCAATCAACCAGACCATGGCACTAAGTGCCTCATCCAGGCTTCTCTTGAACATCTCCAGGGATGGTGAATCCACCACCTCCCTGGGCAGCCCATTCCAACGGGCAATCACTCTCTCTGTGAAGAACTTCCTCCTAACATCCAGCCTATACCTGCCCTGGCACAACTTGAGACTGTGTCCCCTCGTTCTGCTGCTGGTTGCCTGGGAGAAGAGACCAACCCCCACCTGGCTACAACCTCCCTTCAGGTAGTTGTAGACAGCAATGAGATCACCCCTGAGCCTCCTCTTCTCCAGGCTAAACACCCCCAGCTCCCTCAGCCTCTCCTCATAGGGTTTGTGTTCCAGACCCCTCACCAGCTTCGTTGCCCTTCCCTGGACACATTCCAGTACCTCAACATCTCTCTTGAATTGAGGAGCCCAGAACTGGACACAGTACTCAAGGTGTGGCCTGACCAGTGCTGAGTACAGGGGAAGAATAACCTCCCTTGTCCTGCTGGCTACACTATTCCTGATCCTGGCCAGGATGCCATTGGCCCTCGTGGCTGCCTGGGCACCCTGCAATGACACTTTGATGATGTGTAGAATACTTCTCAGCAATATATAAGATGTTACCAGTTATGTGCTGTGTGTACAAAGATGGAAACAAAATGAGTTTTCAGAGAGCGTGTAATACTGGCTGACTGAACAGGATAAGTTACTACCTACCGACTGACTGCTGGAAAAAGGAACTTCTACACACCTTTGGGGTCTTTACCCATGTATCTTAATGTTCTGGACCATGACAAATGATTGGATAACAACTCTTACTCCCCTTGTCATCATCCATCTTCTCAGGAGGCTTATTTCTTCAAATCCTGATGATGAACCTCTGTAGTCACTTATCTGAGCAGCAAAAATTTATTGCCTTTACTAGAAAATGAAATTCTCCTCCAGGGGAACTGCAGTGGACACAAAAGGGCAAATTTCCACCCTGGAGTATGTGGATGCATTTTCTTTCTCTCTAGTGGGAACTATATACATTTATCCTATGTCAGGATTTGGACCAAAGGGTATCTCCTGTGTTAATAAGAACAGCTAATTTCCAATTAAATAAGCTTACAGATTGTAGAGATGCTCTAATGAGAAAAAAAGATGAGGCTGTACACTAATTCTGCTTTCACTGCACATATTTAACAGGGCTGCCAAAGCAGAGCCTCCAAAATACTTACTAATTACATTGGACTGCCTCCAGCCACTGTCACTGCCAAGAAACAGGCAAAGTTTGCAAGGAATCAACCCACTAAGAGTTTAAAGATAATATTATTATTTTGGGAAAGCCTTGAAGGAATCAAAAAACAAGAGAACTGTGGAACAAAGTATTGGAGGGCTGATTTGGACAGAAAACAATGTCACATGAAGTCTGTGGACTTCATGAGCAGTCATATAAAAATATTCTGGCACAACTGGAAGCAGTTCCCAAGTCACAAAAGTGCAGATGATCACTAATTCTACAATATTCATGTTGGACTTAAATATGTGCTATTTCTGGCAGCTACTGGAACCTTCATGAGAGGCTGGAGTATAAATACAAGAAAAGCTGTAGGGCAGAAGTCTGTAAACTTATCTGAAAGAATCCACTTGTGTCTTTGAGTGCTCAGTGACAAGAGTTGGTACCCCAATGGTGGTTGTTCCCAACACAGGGAGATACCACACAACAGCTGAACGGCCCAAAGTGCATCACTGAAGAAAATGAAGTTTCTACTTTTGTCTGGTCGGTGATATAAATCTTTGCAAGTTCCATGTGACCCTCAGAAGTAACAGGACTAAGAACAGTCTTTCCAGACTTCTCATCAAGTTGCACAGTTAGCCATTAATTAGCTTGGACTTAAAAACCTCCATTCCAGTGCAAGAAGGGTTGAAAGAACTACAGGTGCCCAGAGTGACACCATAAATATTGATCACAGTGCTTGTTCCACTTCATTAGCCATGAAGCGAGTGATGGTCCTCAAGAGAGAGGAAAAGGCAGATCCAATTTTAATCAATCTGCTGTACTAAAATGCAAACCTAGTGGAATATTATTTTAATTATTTCTCTTTACTCATGTCAGTTGCAGCCTATTAAAAAAACCCAAAAGTTTCTGGACAGAGAGTCAAAACCTTCTGCATCTATGCTACTTGAAGCAGCCCTAACAGAACAATACCCAAGTGAGCTCTGCAACCAGTAAAAGCAGTTTTCCAACCCAGCACCTCACCCTGGGCTCATTAGAACCACAGTTCATTAACCAGCCAAACCTTCCTGCTACCAGTGCTATAGTGTTCCTGAGATACAACCTGGTCTGTGGCAACGAAGGGGCCGTGAGGGCTTATTCGTTTATTGAGACCGACCTACACAGTATATAGTAAATAAATCCTAAATCATTTAACCTGCAAAATATATGTCAGGCATACTGCCAGTGAATATTTGAAAAGGATTACAAGAAATGTATTAGTTGTCACTGAAAATGAAAATATGGATTTCAACTGAAACTCTATATAAGGGGGAGGTTTTCCCCCCAAATCCATTAGTCTGGCAGCCATGCTGAACGAAGGGGAAATTGTACAGCTAGCTCCAACTAGGTGGGGCAAGCTGATCTATTTTAAAAACTACATTTTTATCTACTGAAATAAAACATGCTACGTTTTTATTTTTCTACTTTAATCAGAATATAACCTCATTAAACGACAGTGTGTGAAAAGAACATAGAAGCTGGAAAGAAAATATAAAAACTTTCTGAATAAATTAATGTTTATTGCTTTTAGACTTTGATATTCTGGTCTTTACTACTTAAATGCAGTTTAAATGTATTACTTGCCACGGCCTTTACGTTAAACCCAGGAAGTCTGCAATTTGTGATAAAATTCCTTATCTATCTCTTTCTGAACCTCTGCAAAGATCCAAGGTTAATTTGCAGATAATATTACTTCATGAAATAATTATCTTAGTCTATAGTACTTAAAATAGCTAAATTCAAGAAAGTTATTTTTTAAAAATGAAGCTGTCATGGCTGCAGGATGGAGACTGCTCCCCCCTCAGCACACATTTCCACACTGGCAGCATCTTCAGTGGGATGCAGACTCTATGTACCTCAAGCCTGGAGCAGCCACCTGCGTATCCTTCCCACCTGGGGAGTCAGGACAGGGATGCTCCACACCAATACACATGCCCTGAGGTGGGGAGGAAAGGGGACCCAGACCCATGCAACCTCACCCTCCAAGCCCACAAACACCAACAGCAAGGCAGCCTGCCTTCCTCTACTCAACCTCAGTACTCAGTGAAAAATTACTTTCTTGAGCCATTCTTTCTCATCCTGCTAATTTTTCCAAACATCCTCCTATTAAACTATACAAATAGATTCATTTAGTAAACATCCCATTAACCAGGTCAGCATACAGTATTCACAACTTATTATGGAGCAGCACCAAATCAGTCACAGAAGCAATTATGCAATTGTAGAGCAGACAACTCACTTTAATCTTAATATGGGGCTGGGGATCTACAAGCCAGTGTTCATTCACATGACTCATTCATTTCCAAGCATTAGACACCATTTGTTTCACCCTCACTTAGGCAGCACTCTCACATATTTTGATTTGTAAGCTTTGTGGATTGTCAGAAAAATACAAGCTCATCACCCTTCATGTAAGGGATTTTTCTATTCAGTTTAAGGGTATTTCTAAGCTTCTGTTGCCTGGGGTGGGGACAAAAACTGGCATAGAAATTTAGAATCAAGACCTTAAAAAGTGTTCTTCTCAAAAACCAACCAAAAAAAGAACAACCCCAACAAAGAAAAACAAATTAATAAAACCAAACCAGGAAAAACAAACCCAAAGGACAAGAACAAAAGCCCAAAGAATTAAAGAACTATAGATCTTTCCAGAGCTATTTAAAATAGAAGATTGTAGAAGAGAGATCAGAACTAGGATCATCCTAAGTGATCCTGCTTTGGCATGGAGGTGGGACCCAGTGATCTCTGGAGGTCTCTTCCAACCTCTAATGTACTGTGATACTGTGATTATGGGATGCTACATTTACAACAGGGGAAAAAACCCACAAACTGGCTTTTAAAATCACACCTTTATTTGAAGGTATTCATTTATTTAAGCATAACGGGAAACCAGGTTGCCATATAACACCAACAAACTATGCTCTGTCAACCACATGCAGCAGCATAGGCAATTTTGAAGACCTAAATAAAAATACCAAGCCTAACCTGAATTAATGCAGACTCCTATGATATAAATGAAGAGCAGTAGTAGAATTATTTTCTTGGGATTTAAGTCATATATAGCCTTAAAAGTATAGGCCTTAGGATACTTATTGGTAGGCAAGAAGCTGCTATCTTTAGATCTATGCATGCTCTGGGAGCACTCTGCTAAATTTACACTCTGAGAGAGTTTCCAAGAGAGTTACCAAATCAGCCAGCTTTATTTGTAAACACCATGAAAAAGAACAAAACACTCTCTTGGCTCTAGTCTCCTTTGACACAGCACTAAGCATACAACAAAACTGTGCTGACTTTGTGCTAAACTTGGGAAATCTGCTGAAACCAGGGGAGAAGTTCTTGCTAGGTTAAATTTAATGGGAATTTTGCATCTGGTAACAAACAAACAAAACAAACACCATGCCCCCAAAAAAACCCCAAACCAAAACTGAACCCACAGGATCATCTTGGCTTCTACAATGTACCATGGGCAGCCCCAAGACCCATCTTCCCACTGCTTCAAGCATGGATGGAACTATTTCTACAGAACCACCCACCCATTAAGTTCATGAGGGCTTACCAGTCCTGCTGAGTCACCACAGTTTCACTGCAAAGAAAGACTTTGTATTTTGTATCACATGCACATTTGCAGCGATGAATGGAAACAATCCCCAGGATCAGGGACAGACTTGGATTCAGTGCCACAGGAGATGTGGAAAGGGAGCACAGGTGGAGCTCACACCACGTGGAAGTGACTTGGTCCCTCCAGCAAATACCCTGAGTTCATCCAGTCCCAGTGAACCGCTTGCTTGCTTGCTATGGGCAGATGAAACAGTGCCTCTTCTTCCAGAAAAAAAAAACACTTTTCAAAATGCATCTGTCTCCCACTAGACCCACTAGCCACAGGACCAACCCAGGAACTAATTCCGTGTGATTCTTTTACCCAGGAAAGGAAAAAGCACTGTCTTCTGCTTGCATATATGCTGACCCAGTCCATGTAGACCTGTTGATTCATTTTGCTTTTCTCCCTTTTTCCCCACTTTCTGGGTCCATGTAAGGGTTCATTGATAGCAACACCAGGAGACAACTGATGGCACAACGCAGACCAAAGGAACTTAAATTCTTATTTACGGTTCCATTCCCACATTTCCATAGGAATTTTAAAATCATGCATCTGTTTTAAGAATCATGGTAAGGGATGCAATGAAATCATACAGTTTGAGAAGACCAGGCTTCAAAGTTGCATCCCAACAATACAGGATAATTCAGTTCTGAAAGAAACTCCATCTCATATATACATTCTCTTCAAAACCTTTGCTTTGACATTTGTGAACTGCCTGAAGATAAAACCTGAACAGGCTGTTTATTTATAAAGGAGCAAGAAAATATCTTCTTCTGTTACTTGTTTAACTCTTTTAAACAAAGACAGTGCCTAATTTGAGGCAATTAAAGACATGCTTCATACAGACAGAAAGAAAAACAACGAACAATGGAATTCTAAATTGTTCTCAATCTCCTCCAAGAGCTCATCTTTCTCAATTCACTAATTTATATTCACTCCAGCACACCACAATAGCTGCCATTTATTAAAGATGAGATTCAACTCACAGATAAACAAATGTGATAATGTAATCTACACTTAAAGTAATAGCTTGGTTTCGAAGTTTTAGAGGAATTAGGAGTTTTCCCTTTTTTATGGTTGTTCTTAGCATTATTTCTGGTCACAGCTTCAGAGCTCAAGTCCTGTAACTGAGGTCCACTGAACTCATGTTTACACACAAGCCAGGATCTGCGTGAGGACCAAATCCTGTCAACAAAGAGCACTGAATTCAGTCAGAAATCTGCCAGCAAGAGGACGTTAAAGAGCATTTGGGAGCCACATCCTATAGCCCTTTTTCCTGCTCTGCAATTTCTCCACCATTTTATCACATGTTCTTCTCTTTCCATTACAGCCACCTGACTAACCACAAATTGCTACCTAATGAGAAGTACTGGCATAACAATACTTAATTAGAATTAAGAGGAAGATTTACTTTGAAAACCTGACAGACCAATATGCCCCAGAACCAATCTCAGTAGCGCAGAACTAGCCCCAGATTTCTATGCCCTAAATTCTTAATTAAAAGTTTGTCAAAACTTCTTATTCTAAGGGGGAACCTTTCCTCTCTAGCATCCATTAACCTCAAACAAGTGACCGAATTTTTTTTAACGAGCTCTGCTTCATAAACTGCTTGATAAAAAGAAATTCAAAGAAAATGCAATGCTTATCTTTAATTTCCACTCAATAGCCTTCAGAACTACCATGTAAAGGTGGCCCTCACAATCATTCCTGTCCAGCACACAACACGAAGCACTGAAGGAATTTCAGCTACAGAACTAAGCTCCTGTAGGGCCACCCAGCAGGAAAGGATTAGATTACACAAAAAGACCCTTCTTTCTTTCCTCCGCTAAAAGGGCTGTGGTCCGAGATCAATGTGAGAAGCTGTCAATTGAAGTTAGACTCAAGACATTCCATTACATAAACCTCAGGAGAAACTGGCTGCTGACCTACCCAGCACAGCACACAACCAGACTGAAGGTGCAGCTCCTTCACCTTGTTTGAGGAATAGAGAGCACAGAAGACCTCATGGCTGCAGGCTGCTTTCAGCCTTTTCTTCTACCCTGACTTCTCTGCATCTCTCCTCTCCGGCTCCCACACCCCAAACTCCCCTGCAGATGGAGGTGGAGGGAAGCCTCCAGCCCCACACACTGCTGGTCTCAGCCTTCTGTCTGCATAATCAGGTTTACTTTATTTCTTTTAATACTATCCAATGAAAGTAAATTCCTAGATACTACCTCATACAGAACTTAACTGACTTACCTTGAAACTGGTTTTTTGTGAGTTATATGGTATGAGTTGGATTCCAGCCTACTGAACCTCACATAGGAGAATGCAATAAAATACAGCCAGTCAATTTCTTTATCCTAATGATCTCCTATTTAATTTAAAGCCTTTATACTGTTTTGACTGTTTCTCTTGGGGGAAAAAAAATCTTGGCCAAAATAATTATGAACTGAGAACCGGGCAATTTTCAATCTACTAGGAATTTGAAAAATATTGAATGCAACAAAAGCTACCTTTTGGCTTGCTTTAGCCTGGCATCCTAAGGAAATCAGGATATGTCATAGAGCTGTTCATCCATCTGCTGAACACCACAAACTGTTGAAACCCTTTTATTAATGTAATCAATATTTGACAGAGGGGTTGGTCCCTTAAGGATTCAAATGTCTGCTTGAACTACCAGCTGAGTGTTGGAGAGTCACAAACCATTGTCACCACTGAAGGAAATTTATTCTTCTGCTGTGTTTGCTGGCTGGACACAGGCTGGTCAAACACTAGTGGTCAGAAGAGGACAAATGCTACATGTACCTATGTGTAGTTGAACATGAAACTTTCCCTATTCACTCATTTTTTTTCTTTTTTTTATTTTTTTTTCCAAAAAATATTTTGTGAACACCTCTGCAAACCATCAGCTCTCTCTGCCATATGAAAAGCTCATGGCTCTACAACCCATGCTGGGCTTTCTTGACATGTCTCTATAGGATCCTTCAGAAAAGCTGTGTGAATGATGACAGACATATGCTGTAATTTCTGGTTAAAGAGAAATGGCTGAAGGACAGTACTAATGCAAAAAACCCGAGTTCCTGTATCTCAAGGGGATATTATGGGTAGGAAACTATAAAGCCTAAGGAAGTTTTGAGGTTGCAACTGTGTAAAGAGGCTCTAAAAGCACCATGCCAAAACCAGGTGAAAATACCACTCGTGAATGCTGTGAATAGCCATCAGTTATTTTGAGAGTCCCTTTATGTGTATCAAAACAGACAAGGGTATGACTGAAGCATAAAGTGCCTTAGAGACTCTGCTTGGGATGGGGGGGCATAAAAAGGTGTAATAAAGTGTCCTCTCTTCTTACATTCTTCTATTTCTCAAGATTGTGTGTTCGGTGCTATGTGTTTGAGAGACTTAACAAACATACCACATCATATACAAGGAATGAGGGAAATATCTAGGTAGGTTAAACACTTTCTTCAGTAGCAGAGAAGAAGTGAAATCCTTAACCACATTTAGAACTCTTAAGGATGAGATTAACCCTCACTTGTCACATCTTCCATATGCTCCTCCTGGTAATTTCAGCCACCTCTTGGTCACAGATCCAGAATCCTGTCTTTAATAACACTTTTCAAATCAATCTTTCTGGCCTCCTTCCTCATCAAACCCCAGAAGTTCATTTTAGAACTTGTCATCTCCCTACCTTTCAAATACAGCTCAAGAAGGATCCTGTTTTGCTCACATCTCCCTTTTGTTGGTATTCCCTAAGAAATACAATAACTCTCTAGAAAGGCTATGAATGTAACATGTATGTGGAGTTATGTTTAGTTTAAAGAAAACAGGCAAAAAAGTATTTTTATGCTGCATGCTCCATTTCACTAAGAAAACAAGAACTGCTATTGCCACTTGTAGGCATTCTTCTTATTTCTTACGGAAACAATATGGGATTTTTCTGCAACACATACTGAGGGGAAAAACCCAAATAAATCTATCTTAAGATTCCTTTTCCAGGCTTAAAAAGTAACTATAAATTCTTCCACAGTTATAAAATACAATACGAAAACCCTATTTCAGTCTCATAACTGAAAGAACAGAAAGCATCAAACTCAATAAAGATGCCTTAGACATTAATAAATAAATAAATACTTCAAAAATATTCATTTGCACTATCCTAATATATGAATATAAATTCTCCTCTACAGTGCCTTCAAACCTTGCACCAATGTAACAGACCTACAGGTCCCACACGCACGCCATGCTCTTTAGGTAACCTTTATCACAACCTCAGATCAACTTACATCAAACTTTCTCCATAACATTTAAAACATAAAGGGCAATACAGATCTTGCCATAATAAGTGATGTTTATATTTTTCTTAATGTTGTAATTCGTATTTCTGAAAGGGCTACCTTGACCCTTTGTTCCAAACCTACAGGTGTTTGAAGCTCAGGTTTAGTTTTCTAAAAGCCTCAGCACCCGCTGCTCCCTCTCACTAGCACAAGTGGGAGGTGGACCTCTGAAAATCCATCTCCTCTCTGCTCAAACAGCCATAGGGAAGAAATGGCCTTTGCCCTTACCATTTTAACTATGCTTTGAAGTCTTGAAAAAATACCTTTTGCAGACATTAGGTACCAAAAAGGAGCAGTACATACTGAAAAAAATCATTCATTTGAGGGCACTCTGCACCAACCATGAGCTCACACTTAGCTCAGGTGGCACAAAAGTAGTATTTTCACAGGTATCTGTGATACCTCACATTGACAAGCAAAGGGAGGATGAAAGCTGGCTATATCCCTAATCAACATCATTGGTATCTGTCTGCCATCTACACAGAGCTAACATCACCAATGGATACGGGCAAGATCTGCCTTCTGAATGACTGACAGAAATCACACCACCAGCAAGTGAAAAAGCACAGTTCAAGTGGAAATCATGCAATGTATTTGCATTCAAAGATAAAAAAAAAATAATCAAAGTACGTTTGAGTTTATTATCTAGATTCAAAGCCACAGCCTTCCAGATTTCCAGCATTAGATATTTAAGCCTGTGTTTTAGCACAATATGCCAGACTCTAAGACACAGATATTTGCACAAATGCAGCTACTACAAGAACTGCTTATAGACTTTTGAGTTTCTGTCTTCCTTGGCTAATGGGCCATATGTTTCATCTTGAAAGAAGTAAAACTGTTGAAGAGTGACTATGCAACAGAAGCTCTTACTTTGCAGCAGCTTACCCTAAAATTAACCTAAAGCTGATTTCTGTTTCTTTTGCTGACATCAGTTTCATTAGAGGATGCAAAGACAATATATTCACTTGAACTCATCATGGTATCTGACCTCAGATTGTCAGTGCACTAGTCCTAGAGCAGGTCACATTCTGCATTTTGTCTCTTTAAATGTCGGACATTTGGCATGGTACCAGCTGCTGTGAGGTAAGGCTTGAGAGAGGTAACTGCATCCCCTCCACCTGGCTCCTAAACAGCCAGCCTTCTCAAAGAGCACATCAATCTTTATGACTGGGGAAAAAGAAAAAAAAACCAACAAAACAGTATCAGATCTATTGAGCAAGCCACACAGTGTTCTTTGGTATTCCTAAAACACTCATAATACTCATCAGCCTTCCTACTACAGCTGCAAAATGGGAACTATGGATCCTATCTAATTGCTAGAGGGCTCTGCACATTGCCCTTAAGGATTTGTGTTTCTAACAGCCAGAAAAACATACTGGTTTGGGATCAACAGCTCAGATGATGGGGTATGATGGGGTAGGCTCATGAACTAAGAGGAGGAATGAGCAATGTGGTGCAGAAGGCTGAGCCCCATGACAGTAATTGAACCTGCAGGCTTAGAAAAGCTGATAGCTGTTTAATTTTATTGATTGTTATGTGCAAGTATGTCAAGCAACTGGGTAATTTTACCATTCCCTACAAAATCATTTCAAATATTACAGCTGTAAAGTGGTCTCACCTCAGCTGGCATTTACATGAACAGTCCATAATGTACATGTATTAATCACATCCTCCTCAGGCAAGTTCCTTCCTGCTAATGTTGACAGGACAGAAATTTGACCAAAATTTGACCAGGATATAAGTCTGTCTTTTTGAACCTCCATGATGTAAGAAGCCAAGATAGAACAGTTCTAATCCATTGATCAAGCTGCTTAACTTTTAGCTACATATCTTTCATTCACTAGAGAATAGCCCTAGAAGAGCACTCTCCAGCCACCCCTCTCAGTAAGTGAAAGCCCTCACAGGTACACTCCTCATACAGGCAGACTGAGGGGAAAGCATCACTGAAGAACTGAGCTGAATTATGTTACTCTGTATTAAGGTCAGGTTAAAGACTGGTGTGTTTCCACATTAACCTGAAAATAAGTGTTGTGATTTTACAAACAAAACTGCTTTTTTCAGTATCCAAGAGTTTCAGCTTCTAAAATAATGACCATAAACTCAATTTATGCTGTGCTTCTAGGAGCAACGAAATCTAGATGTACCATTAGACACAGTGTTGTGTCACTGGACACGATGCATCAATGAAGACTTAAGATCTTACTCTGGTGTGTCACGAAGAACTTATTTAAACCTTGCTTCCAATAAACTGAACACAGTAAATCTTTTCTCTGAGAAGTTAAACAGACTGCAAATTCATTCTATATTATTAATCAATTACAAGATGGAAGCCCAAGAATTCTCCCCAGTTAAGAACTTGGCTTTGCTGAAATGTATGTTAAAACAGAACTTCTCAGAAAGCTGCTAGTTTCAAGGCCTTGAGCAACCAAATCTAGTTAGGAGGCAGCCCTGCCTACCACTGGGAGGTCAGAGTAGATGAGGTCCCTTCCAACCTAAGCCATTCTATGATTCATACCCTTAACCATCTCTACTTGCAGTCTCTTCCTTCTGGAGGATTCAGGCACAGATTGGGGATGCTCCTGCCTGTCATGATGCAACCTGCCTCTGTGGACAACCACTCTTAGGACCACAGGACATGCTGTGATTGAAGTGGATGTACAGACAGGTATCTGAGCACACTATGCTACCCCTAAAGAGTCTTCAGCTCCCCTAAGTACAGAGTTTCACTGTCAAGCTCTGGCAGAATATAATATTGGATCTTAAAATAACACAGCTTTGATTACTTTACTTCCCTTTACTCCTTGCTTGAATTCCAACAGGATGTCAGTGTCTGCTCTGTCAATAGAGCTGCGTGAATAATGGATTTTTGTTTAGCCATTGAACCAAAAAAAAAAAGGAAAAAGAAAAGGAAGACAAAACTTTGTATGTCTTGTTTTAAGTAGACTGAAGAGAGACTGAAGAGGATTTAGGAACACAAGTAATTTCAAGACAAGGCAACATGTTTACATAAAGAAATATTTTGCTTTTATATTAACCATCTCTTCAAAATATTTTGATTTTTTCATTTAATTTCCAAGTTCCTTTACTAAAAAAAAGCAGGCATTAATCATTTAACTGAAAAAAATGCAAAGAAAACATTTTGACTGTGAAATGTTGTTCTCCAGTTTTACAAATAAAAGTGTCAGATGGAAAAGGAACTTGGGAATAGATGGATTTCAACACAAACGCACTAAACCAAAAACTCTTTGTGGTAACTGCCACATTCTAGATACCAAATGTTAGAATTGAAGGATTGCACTGAAAAAATAAAACCAAACTGTTGTGCTGAAATTTCTCTTACCAGCACTGTCAGGAAAGCAGCAATAGCAATAGCATAAAGATTTTCCATTTGAAAGCAAAAGTGCAACAGCCCTAAAAGTTTTGTAAACTCCCTTATTTTGTGGGTTTCCTCTACTCAGCACCTCCTGCAAACAAGCCCAGTGGTTGTGGGGTTTGGTTGCTGGGTATTTTTGGGTGGGGAGGTAGGTATTTTTAGGATTTTTTTTTTTTTTAATGTTAGTACCAGGTAAAAAAGGAAAAAGAAAAGCAGAGCTTTAACCATCTGGCATAACACTGCTGAAATAAGGATGACTGATTGTTTTCTTTATTCCACAACGACGTATGCTCTCAACTCCTCTTTGCTGCCATTCACACAGCCCCACACCCAGCAGTGCTGATGCTCGAGAAGCCTGGCGTCAGGTGATGGGTGCTGCCCCCCAGCTCACATAACTCCTGCAGCTTGAAGCCAGAAGCTTGTTCCAACAAAAATATTTAAAGAAGACAACTTGCCACCATACCAGCTATGACAGTAGGGTTGCAGTATATTTTATTTCTAAGCTACCCATCTTGGTAGAGACTGTAGCGGGGTGGCTTGCCCCTAACAGCCATGAGTCCCAGGACCTGGCAGCTATTATTTGGTTATCAGATATGACTGGGAAGGATGCACAGAAATTTCCAAAGTGCTTAGAAGGACCTAGGGGAAGCAGAAGCTGCTGAAGAAGGTAGCTCTGTGACACATCCAAGGAACAGTCACTCGGGTGCTGCAGGAAAGAGAGACAGCAATGCTCTCCTGAGTACCTCTGGACTCTTCTCCTCTGGCTTCAGCACCTGCATTTCCCTATCACTGCCTTAACTGTGCATGAATAGGGAACTAACAGGTTATTTGGCACTGTTATAAAAACTGTCCTCAAAAGGGAAGACAACCCCACAATCCTAACTCTCACAAAATAAAGAAATCCTGATAGGCAAGCTGACAGTATAGAAAGGCAAATACTCAGCAGCTTTTGAGCTGTGACTAGATTTGTTAACCAGGAGTAGAGCAAACCACCCTGAATCCAGCAAAACCACACAACCTTTGCATGAAACCTTGTTGCCAGTCTGGTAATTTCTGATTACAACAATGAAGCCTTTGGGTATGCAGTATTTCATATTTTTGATTACTTAGCCAGTATGCTGTTTAATATCACAGAAAAACTGTATTTCTTACTAGGTATCAGAACAAACAGAAGCAAATTAATAAATGATGATGTGAATTACAAGGAAACTGACTGACAACTCGCATGTATGATTCTGAATAATAACATTTTACAATCTATTCAGCACACTGTTCATAGTTGAGATTTACTTTACAGTATTGTCAGAAACACAAACACTTGAAAATGAATTGTTACTTTTATGAGTCATACTTGTTATTTCATGAGTTTATTGTTTTAAGTCCTTTTACACATGTTCTCAGGTGGTGCTCTTTAGCATAACTGTTCTGTTCACAAGATACAGGACTGTAACTTGCATTTCTAAAAGCTGCAATTTGGTTCAACATCTGTCTTGTTTCAGCCCATTTTCCTGTTGCCTAAAATAGGTAAGAAAAATACCAATAAAAAGGATTCCTGCCCAGAGAGGTTGTGGAGTCTCCTTCTCTGGAGATTTTCAAAACCCACCTGGATGCATTCCTGTGCGGACTACCCTAAGTGATCCTGCTCTGGCAGGGGGTTTGGACCTGATGATCTCTGGAAATCCCTTCCAACCTCTAATGTACTGTGATAGTGTAATGAACCCAACAACATTTTCATGTTAAAATCAGTTATATTTTTTAGCACCTGAATCAAAAGACTGGGACACTACCTATGACTGCACACCAGATCTTGTTTGGACTCAGCTTGCTGACTCTGAGCCAAGTCATGCTGACTAATGCTATCTGAAGTTTTCTGCATGATACTAGACCACTGAATTCTCTTTGTTTCACCATATTCAAAGTGTTTGCACCTATCACAAAGACACAAGAAGCAGAGCACACAAAAATTTATTTTGGTCACTGTCTTCAAAAAATGAAACACAATGTATTTTGGCTACTGCCCAACTGCATTTTAAACTGAGAACTCTTTGACCATGTTCATGGTTTTGTATCTACTGGGAAGCAACATTCAAGGAGAACAAACAAACTGGAAAATTTTCAGAGTTGTTTTCACCTAGTTAATGCACACAAATGCCTGTTGGTTCTAACCAAGACAGCCCAAATTCAAATGTCAAATACCTGCAACTTTCTGATCAAGAATACATTAAAAATGGGCGATTGCTCAATTCCTTGTTGAACAACCTATAACAACTCTGAGAAAAATCACAAATAATTCTTGGGTTGCCTGTGAATATAAAAAAGAGGTTTGAAATAAATGCTTTGTTCTGAATTATAGATCCCTGTACCCAAACATACACTTATGCAATCATATTTCCCTGTACTATGATCCATTTTCCTGTACTATTCTTTTGACTTCACAGACTTCCCCAAAAGTATCTGTTGTTGTTCACTAGCTAAATAGAATGCACACACTTTGCTGAAAAAAATTGTTTGGAGGAAACATGTAATACAGGTCTTTTTTCAGTCCTTGCATTACTTCACTGCATTTCTACCCATTCTTTAATTTCATTTGTTACATGACTGACTTCTCTTGCTCCAGCAGAGGTGCTCTCCAGGGACGTGGACCAGACACTAAGAATTTCTTGCAAGTGTAATATGAATGATCAAGAGCTTATTAACAGATACCAGAGACACAGTTAGGTGGGAGCAGCCACCTAACAGTGACAAAGTAATAAGATTATTATGGTCTTCTCATTCCTCCTCATCTATGCTAACTGCTGCAAATCATGAATTATAGACTACAGCTACTCCATGAGAAAATGCTGTAGAGAGTACATGCCCTATGGAGGCCCTCTTCATCATGGACCCTCTATATTAACCTATTTAAGGAAAAAAAGTCATTTTTGTACCTCAATAATCGAGTGGAAGTAAGAGTGCCACATCACTAAAATTCCTATCTTCTTACAAAGAGATTTCTAGTCTTCAGAGAAACCCTGCAAACCAGTTAGGCTCATGCATGACTCCTGAGTTGTTATAACTGAATCTCAGGCCAGCACAAAATCTTCTCACTAGAATGGTGTTTATTTAAAATGGAAAAAAAGACTCTAAAATGAGAGTCAGAGCTCAGTTGAACAGGTTAGTTAGCTCATCTCCCACACAGGTTCCTCTCAACCCTCTCTCAGGGCATGGACTGGAACTACAACATGTAAGAGATATGGCATGGGAGAAAGACATTAGGGTGACTAGAAGTGGGACAGAAAAGGGCTAATGATGTGTTAACGTCACTCGCTGTCTATGAGCGTGTATCAGAGAGAAAGATGCACCTTCAAGCTCAGCCTTCCTGGAGGTAAGTTTAGGTCAGCAGGATCCCACAGGCTCTGCCAGCATCAGCAAAGTCCTCTGCTAGGGGAGAGAGGACTGAAAAACAAAGCCAGTTCCCTTCAACTGCAGTCAATGTAATTAGAGATAATTTTTCATAATGGAAAAAATGGCCTCCTCATGAGAAAGACCTCAGGTCTCTGAGCTGTGAAGAACACGCAACAGCGCAGCGTTGCACCGCAGAGCATGGGGTAGCGAAGGACACAGAATCACAGAATGTTAGGGGTTGGAAGACCATTGAGTCCAACCCCCCTGCCAAAGGAGGATCACCTAGGGCAGGCCACACAGGAATGCATCCAGATGGGTTTTGAAAGTCTCCAGAGAGGGATACTCCACAACCTCTCTAGGCAGCCTGCTCCAGTACTCCAGCACCTTCACCGTGAAGAAATGTCTCCTCATTTTGAGGTGGAACCTCCTTGTGCTAGCTTGTACCTGTTGTTCTTTGTCCTGTCACTGGGCACCACCAAAAAGAGACTGGCACCTTCACCTTGACACCCACCCCTGGGGTATTTATAGGCATTGGTAAGATCCCCTCATCTCAAGACTAAACAGCCCCAGGTCTCTCAGTCTTTCTTCATGGCTTCAGTCACACTGTGGATGGAAGGAGAGGAGAAGGTGGGCATCACAGAAGCTGTGATGTCAAGCTCTTCTGCAGTACAGCTGACACAAACAAGACTGACAGATCAGCTACTTCTGCTTAGGCCCACCATTCCACAGAGAAGTCAGCTAACACACTGCAGCACAAAGAGGTGAGCGTCATGCCAAAATCTGGCATTTATATGAAAATGAAGATGTCTTGCAGGCAGGGATACACAGAGGACACAAAGTACCCTAATCAACATACTCCAGGCTCAAATGAACTATTGTTAAGATGATGACAGATGGGATTTTGTCACTTAACAGGGTCACAAAAAAATGACATTTTTTATTCCTTTAGGCACCCAGAGGGAATACTGAGTAACAATGCCAGGCACAGATGACAAAATGATTGGATAAACAACTGGATTTTAGGATACAGAGCTGAATTCTACAAAAGATCCTTAAGTAAATGAAAATACCAGCACATAATGCAGTTACTCTAAATGCGTTCAGCAGCGCAGTTGCTTGCACAGAATTCTGAACTGTATAATACCATGCATTAGCATAGGCCTTACACTACTTTACCTGTAACTGATATCTCTCTCAGATTCACATGAATCCCTTCTGGCTTTTCACTGCCAACTAACTAATTATTGCAGGATAAAACACTATACACAACTCTGCTGCTTACTCCAGCTTTTATGCAAGAAAATACAGCACTTAGGGCAATGGGACTCACAGAAGGAAAATGTAATTCAACTAATATACTGGATTGACAGAACAATTCAACTTTTTTTCCCCCAACTTTGTCTTTAAGGACTCTGTCAGCCCTGCCCCAGTGGATGAAAAATTCAGACAAGTTTAAAACTAACTAGTGCTCTTCATCTGCCTACTGATCTGGATATTCCTTTGTGAAACTTTCTCCATTAGAACAGGACAATCAATGACCAGGCCTTCTGACAATGTTTGTATCAGAGTGGCAGGGTGGGAAGCATGTCCAAACTTTTTCTTTCTCTGTAACTAGAACATACACAAAGTAATTGAAATGGAAAAGGGTACCAAGAGACCTCCAATATCTTGTTGAACTAAGTGAAGAAGAGACACATCAAAGGCATGGCTTCCTAAGGATCATAGCCACAGAGAACAGTTTGATCAGAGATCAGTGAGCATCTGCCATGTTACATGCTTTCCTTCCCAGTCACAAGTTGGATGCTGGCACAGTTTTAACAATGATGTGAAGCACGTGGTGCTCCTTAGCAATACAAGACTCCATCTGCACACATTGCCGTAGGACCAGACCTACAGTTATGATCACACATCAGAAGAGAGCACTCAGACCAAATTCAGAGGTGGCTTTCTCCTCTCTAGTATATTCTAGCTGTGTTGTTTTGTAACACAATTTTCCCCACTCCCCACCCCATTCTTACAAACATACAAGAAAATCACATCTATTTTAAATGTATTTCAGGAGGACCTGTGCCCTTCAGTCAAAGCAGACAGATTCTAACGCCTCATAAACCACACACTATTTTTAACCACTTGCCAATTAACCCCTCTTGTTATTGACTTGAAATTGTTTTCTGTGATCAGTCAGAGCACCATGAATTCTCTATTTCAGATAAAATATCAGGCACTAAAGTTCCACACTTTTGCCACTTTTGAGATGATAGTACAGTCTCACTGTGACCAAGGACTACAAAATCACGCTCCATGTAATTGAATCTAAAGATCTGGCAACACTGACCTTATCAAGAAATGAAACCTTTGGCTGAGGTTCAAACTGTGCACAAGAAATAAACACTTGCTGGTTGCTTGTAAACGTCATATAAAAACGTACTTATACATTATTAACAACTTGTAAACTGAACACACTGCTGGTCTCCAACTGCTGCCAAGGAAAGTATTATTCAGTACCATAATTTCATTTACATCTAATTCTTGTATTAATTTTGGCAGCACAATCAAGCATCCCTTCTCATGATTATAAAAGGGTTATCACAACAAGATAAACATTCAGACCACACACTAAGAAGTGAGGATAGAAAAAATACTAGAGGCCAGATCAATTTTGTGAATGCCCAGAGTGCTACTGATCTCAGTGACAGCCCAACTTTCGTACAGGATGTGTGAGAAAAAAGGATTCTAAGAAGAACCAAATCATTAGTATCCTCCTTTTGTTGTGATAAGACCAACAGTGACAACGCATGACCTGTACTAGTGAGCTGTCTCCTTTAGGATACAATAGAATACAAGGCTGCAAGCAAAATCCCAGGTTAACACCACCACTAGGTTTTTGTGAGCATCACATTCAACTCAAAAATCTGAGTGTTTCATAAAAATTCAGTAAAGATCTATCGCAAACAATCACAACTGCACTGCAGCAGAATTGTCATCTTACGTAGAGGCACAAAAATCAATGGGGCTTTTAAGACAATACCTTTACCCACCTTTCTTGTTCCTGCATACAGCTGTCAGCATACGCTTTCCAGGTCCACATTTTCCATGGTTAGTCACACACATACCTTCTGAAACAATCCACTCATAACACACTGGGTCTTCACAAGGAATAGACTCAATTAAATGTGGACAGCCTGCCAGGGTGCCTACAGGATCTACAGTCACTTGCCTTTGTCTCATTCTAAAGCCTGAAAAAAAGAGAAGCAAAATTAATGGGACAACCACAGAAAATATTTACACCAATAATTTAGTAGCAATAGGACTATATGGGGCATCTGGAATTGGAGGATATGAAGACAAACAGAAATACAATGTTTACAAACTGAATTGATTGAGACAATACTAGGGTTTACGTGCCCACAGTCCAGGCATACAAAATTTAATAGTGTGTAAAGAATTCCAACAACCCACATTTTTCACATCTCTTTTTGCCTTTCATCAAAATCAGACAGAAATAGACATGTCCAAATACAGGAATTTGCCATTGATGCACATGTTTATTCAGTAACAACATTAAGATAAAAAGAGAGAAACAGTTAAGGAACTGAAGATAAAAGCACATGTACATTCTGCCTGGGAATCCGCTAATGAAAAGACTTGTTTTGAGATACAGCAGAGCAGTTTACTAAGAAATTAGTATTCTGCTTTATGAAGGTGTAAGGATTTCTGATACATAATGCATATCAGACCTCTTTGAAATGACATCCTTCTAAATTGGAAGATTCAAATGTAAAGTGAAAGAAAAAGGTTACAGAAGTAATGAACGAAATGATTGTATAATCTACCTCCTTCTGAATAAAACCAAAAGTCATGCTGCTGTATAAAATGCTGAACTAATACACAAGTATCTTTGAGCATGTGTTGTTATGCAAATGACACAGAGAAAGGCAAAAAAAACCCAAAACCCCAAAAAAACCCAAAACATGGTGGACTTTCCTGCAACCATCTCAGACAAGGGGCAAATAGACAGCACTCGTGGACCCTTGGAAATGCCTTAGTCATGAAACAGCAGGTAAAAAAAATAATTAAAAAAGAGACAAAAAGAAAAGAAAACAAAACCAAACCCCAATCAACCAACCAACAACCACCACCAAAACAAAACAAAAAAAAGACACAAGCCCCCCCCCCAACAACAACAACAACATTCCAGAGGATATAACAGACTAAATGTCAAAGCTGCAAAAAGAAATAATTCAAAACAATTTAAAGCTGAAATGGTTTTGAAAATGTTTATATTTAACCATATAATTTTAATTTTTTTTTTTAATTTGAAGGATTCTGACAAGATCCAATCACTTCAAAATGCTGTTTTAGAAAGCATAATTTCTAAATAATACTCATTCCCTGACTCCAACAGTCATCTTTTCAACTTAGAGCTTTAGGAAAGGCTCTGCAATGAATCTCTCAGTGTCACAGCAACAAACACGTACACCAGTCAATTCAGGTACAGAAGGGTTAAATCATATTGCACACTCTTCTTGCAGGAATTTAAACCAAATTCAGAATCATCTCTTTGGTCAGCCCAACTTCAGGGTGGCAGGGCTGTGGGATACACCTCAGTCCTGATGCCTTCTAATCTGATCCAAGTATTCCCCTTGAATCCAGGCACACAGAAGGAATTCTGAGGGTCATCTGAGAGGGACAGCCAGACACAACAGAGGTCTAGAGCTGCTATCCCAAGGAATTCTCCTTATCTTCAGGTTCAGTGCAGGACAAGAGGATCTGAACCAGACTCAAAATCTTATTTATTTATTATTCCATCTTCCAAGAATAACTGCAAAAAATTTTTAAAGGTTATATTCCACTCCTATATACACACATATCTTACATTATATAAGCACTTTAAGCTCCCAATGTAGAATTGACCCCACTGCTTTTGCAATCTTGTCATAATATTTCATTAGTTGCTTTAGATCCCCCAATGCTTCAAAAGCAATGTATAAGAGTAGCCATCACCTCTTCTTCCATGGTGGTCCTGGCAGTTCTCAGGAAGGCAGGGACCCCACACCGACCAGGAGGACACTATGCACTCAGACAGGCATGGCAGGTCACACAGCTGGGAGGAGGAGGGAGCAGGACCCAGGCACAGCTTCCCATCAACTGGCCTAGTAACTAAGAGGTAAAAGAAAGGAAGAGAAGAGAAAAAAAAAAAAAAAAAAAGAAAAAGGGCTTTAACTTTGCCCTGTCCAACACAGTGAGCTCTGAAGTTTACTGCTAGCCTTAGTTTTACAGAAGGCACCAAAATGCAGTGCTTCCTTAGGATCTTAATGCCTAGGTTTTAATCCTGTGCTCAGCATGACACTTGAAGTTTTACCTAAATGATTCACATTCAGCAGACCAATTAAGACTATGCTTAATGGTAAAAGAGTGATTTAAAGATTTAATGCTGATCTTCGACAATGCTAGAACAACAAACTGGAATCTAAGCTGCCACATTTATGGGCAAGGAGACCTCTTTACACTTTACTGAAGAGAAAGAAAATCCTAAAATCTCACAGTGCAAATGGGAGCCAGGCAGAGGCAGGTGATAAATGCCTGAGCATGGGGAACCTCCCCATATCCACCCCTTCTAGGGTGCTACTACCTGTAGATTACAGATGCAGGATCCACATCTTTGAATTTTTTTCATCTACTTTCAATAAAATTGAGGTCTCAGTTTCTTCTAAACAAATGTGTGCAGAAAGCATCTTTTCTGCCTAGAAGGAGAGAGAACACACTCCCTTGGGCTGCCCACACCCAAGGCAGGAATGAATCTCCAAATATCTTTATCCAAGAGATGAGTCAACCACAAACTCTGTCAAGTACCAGTTTAGTTGATACTAACAATGAATTTGGAAAGCTAATGCCCTTTGTATTTTCATTTATCAGAAGAGACTTCTGGTTTCAATTAGCTTCTCTTGCCTCTTTATTCGGGGCAGAGGGAGGAAAGAAAGGAAGGAAAAAGACTTTAAAATCTGTCTTCTGAGTCATTATATGATATTGCATTTTAATTACATTATGGGCTGAATTTGGCTGTCTCTTTAGATAAATCAATATCAAAGCAGTCTTTCAAAAGGCAAAGGCTTGTTTGAGTTTAGTCTGCCATGGTATTACCAAGACTTCATTAATTTTTATAGCTACTGAGTTTGCATTATCCCCATTTTTATTTTTAATATCTATTTCTCTTTGCTTCCATGCATGGAATTGACTTGAAAAGAATTTATAAAAAATATGCCAAATATATGAGTAATCACTTACTTTTATTTTTTTAATACATTTTACTATTTTCTTTAAAATGAATCATTTCAAGAAAATCACAACTTTCTTAAACACAAGAATTCAATGCTAAAAATGCCCATAAATTGTTATTTGCACATCCTGAAGTTGAGACTTCAAACCAGTATCTGTGCTTATGATTCCAGCTCATCAGAATAACAGGATTAAACAACAGATCTGATTTAATTCTAAACTGAAAGATAATATCTTAGTAGAAAAGATCATTTTCTGAGTGATTTCTGAGACACTGTAAGGCCTTTGACATGTTCATTTAGTGATTACAACAAGGTGGCATAAATCCAATTCACCTGACTGCTAAGATAAACAGACCATTTCTAGAGACCTTGCAAGTGAAGTGACAGACAGAATGAGATAAATATTAGAGTTTTAAAGAAGTCTCATGCATGGCTTAACCTGCCTTTCAGCATCAAGTTTTGCTGAACTGTATCATCTTTGAGAGTTCAATTGAAGAAATAAAAGGAAACAAAACCGAGTGCAGCTGGTCAACCCAAGGAATAAAGTCCAGTTTTACTCTGCTCTAACTTAGGGTGTCATTCTTAGCAATGGCTCTTTCATCCTCACTGAATTTTAGACTGTTTCTATATTGCAATTCAGCTGTTTAAATGTGGAAGTCACTAGATGAAGTTGATGGTTCTTCTACCTTGAAAACAAGCCAGCTGCAACCAGTGGTGCCAGGGGTGTTTTAAATTAATTTTGGATAAAGGAAAACAAGAAAAAATTATTCCAAAAAGTTAAAGGGGCAAGTTTTTGTTGGTACATTCAACTTACCACCCATTCCAGACTCATGGAGGACTACCAGGAAATCCTGCCTTCCTCTCCCAGCCAACCACCTTCCTCTTCTCTTCCTCCCTTGGACTGATGCCCTGTTTAATACTAGCACAGGGAGCTCTGTCTCCCAGGACCAACACCCTGTTTGTCACTGGAATAAAATTGCTTGCTTACTCCTATCCTCAAGTACTTCTATATATTCTGTAAAATATAAATCAGAAAAATACACAGACTATTCTAATCAAATATCCAAATACATTCTAGTCTCCAGGAATAACTCAAGAACAAAAAGAGACAAGATGCTTTATTAAATGCACATAGAATGCCATTCTTCTCCAAAACCAATCAGGCATACAGACCCACAGCGCATAGCATGCTAGCCAGACTGACTGGATGGACCAAGTCAGGCTGTGAATGAATAAGAACAGGGGAGGGAAAATCAGACATTCCATGTAGCAAATGTAACATATCCTCTGTGGCTAATCAGCTCTTCTTCCCCTCCATTAACCCCAGCCCCATGCAATGCCAAATTGTGAAAGGAGATGTCTTAAGAACAGGTAAAAAACAATCTAAATTCCCATTCCCCGCAACTGAAACAAAATGTGGAGTTTGGGTTTTGATTTGGGAAGGTTCCAAACTGAACTGCACGAGACATTTTATCCAAAACTCTTCAAAGAAACAGCCCAAAAAGAGGCATCCAATTTAGCTGGCACAAGGAAAGAAGATCTATTGTAACACGGAAGAAATTAAAACACTACAGGAGAGCAAAATGACATCTCAAATTGCTGTGATTTATCTTGCCTTGCTTACCTATATTTCTTCAAAACAGTAAGCTAACAAACCCAGTTGTAATGCTCAATACAGAGAAATCTCCCCATTTCCCTGTCCCTTTTTAAACTATTTTTTAAAATAGATGGTCCTCTGTATAAATACTTCTATTGCTTCTTCAGCCATTTGATTGACAACTCTGGCTGTCATCAGTTTTATTTAAAAGCTTGGTATGCTTTTCAATATTGCTGGTCTTTCAAACGCCAATAATTTTTTTCCTTTTCTTTTTTTACTCTTTAAAATTTTTTTAAGATTTTTTTTTTTCCTGTGGCCCTTTTAAATGCCAAAATTCTCCTACACTGCAGCCTCAAAAAGTCACAGACAGCCTGGCTAGGGATACCCTACCAAAGAAAAAACCTCCCATTATGCCTAAGATAAATGAACTCCTACAATTGTGTTTATGTACCAGTCAGCCTTCCAATTGAGTCTGTAAGGGCATTTTCCCACATCATACAGAAAAAGGCATTTCTGTGTAAGTATTTTCCTTGGAAAAATATTAGTAACTTTTGGAGGGGGGATGGGAAACACAGAAGCCAGAAAAGAGAAGAGAGTGGAAGATAAGATCTCTGATTCAAATAGCAGCTTATTTATTACACTTGTTTGCACCTTTTAAAAATCTTGTGTTCTTCCCAATATATAGAACAAACTTGAAAAAGCAATCAAGTACTAATCTTGGAGCCTCCAAAACATTGCACATTTCTATAGCTGTTATATTGAATCTACCCTTTATAAATGTGACTACAGCTGTTCCCAGCACCAGTGTCTGTCTCAAGTTTGAATTTTACTATTTGCTATTATTTTCGGGTTATTGCTACCAGCAGGAGAAAATAAATTGGCTTCTAAAGTATCTTGTTTCCCTATATATTTTTACTGAGGTAGTGATTTGGAGGAAGAGTGGAAGAGGAAATCAGTTCTGATATTATTATTTCCATAATGCAATTTTAAGCCAATAAATAAATTATCTGTGAATACAGTCATATGGACACATACTTACAGCCAAACATACCAACACTATGGTTAAAAGCAAAAATAACCAGAGGAAGAAATGTATAGGACAGCATTTCGGTGGCAGTGATTCCTCCCAAACTAACATTTTTCAACTCCTCAGGAGATAAATAACACTTTTTTTCCCCCTTTCTTTTTCCTTCTTTTTTTCCCCCCCATGGACTTTAACCTCATTTCCCTTTTGCAATGAAAAAGCAAGTATTTCTGATATTCACACCTGACACATTTCTAAATATCACAAATATATCTGGAATACTTGCAAAGCATATCAGGACTCTCTTGTATTAACAGTGCAGTTGTATTTTAGCTAGTATTCAATTCTCAAGGCAATAAATCCAGGTGTTTACCATATTGTTTTGGCAAAACTAAGCCAAATTAATGATTGCCAGGGTATAAGAAAGGGATAACATATTACAGATTGCATTGGTTTGGACCCTCAAAGGTCATCCTGTCCAATGCCACTGCAGTCAGTAGGGACATCTCAAACTAGATGAGGTTGCCTGGGGCAACACCAAGTGCAATCTTGAATGTCTCCTGGGACAGGACCTCAACCACATCTTTGGGCAACCTATTCCAGCATCTCACCACCCTCACTCTGAAGAAGTTCCTCATGTTTAACCTAAATCTCCCCTGCTCCCATTTCAAACCATCACCTCACCAACAGTTACAAGCCCTTCTAAACAGTCCCTCCTCAGCCTTCCTAGAAGTCCCCTTCAGATATTGAAATGTAGCTCTAAGGTCTACCCAGAGCCTTCTTTTCTCCAGGTTGAACAGCTCCAATTCTTTCATGAAGCATGCCTTCACAGAAGGAGTGCTTGTGAAAGTTCTTACTGCCTTTTTCCAGGACTTGTAAAGACACTTGGATCAATACAAAGGAAAATTACTTGAGGAAATCACAAAGGAATAACTTGTGTTATAAAATCACCTATGTGTGTAAAACATAATAGAGATAAATGCAGCACAACATTTATAAGTAATTTCTCTAACCTGAAAGATTTGTTTTTATAGCAAAAACAAAAGATTAGACAAAGAAGCAGCGATGAATGTAATTTAAGTAGCCTGCAACAGCACCAGCTCAATTCCGATGCATCCCTCCATTCAAAAAGCCTAATGCACCCCATGTCTGATGGAGAGTGTTCCTTTATGCTTTTAAGAGAAATCAATTGGTTTTGAAGACAGAAAGCACAAAGTTGAAGTCCTATTTTCAATTAAAATCTATTTAACAGACAAGAAACAAAGTATGAATAGAAGGCTAATCACAGCATGAAAGAGGGTTAATAGCGGATTGCCAAGAGCAACAACGGTTTAATGTATCTCAGAACAATAAAGGTCCTGGCAATTTTATTGAAGTGACACAGACTATTAGCACTCCATAAAATGAAAAGTTTCCCCGTGTCCATATCCTCTGCTGTACAATGGGATCCAGATCCCAACTGGGATATTGTGCTGGTTTACAACAGCAGAAATTGCGGAGTTTACTGACGGGAATTGCAGATCTGACAAAAACTCAGACTCAACCTGGGACTTCCCACCAGCAGTCACACAGCTGAGCAGAGGTGACAAGTCATTAAGAGTGTCCAGGAAAAACAGTAGAGACAGCAGGGAGACTGGGATGCCAGTGAAGGCGATAAAGGAAAGAAAAAGGGATTCTCCACCATGTTTGAACCTTGCTAGCTGTTATCTGGAAAAGGGCACCAGATGCTGGAAATTAGCAGGAGAGGCTGCTAGACAGGGTGAGAGAGCCACAAGGAAGAAATCCCAGTGCCGAGGATATACTTCATGACAGCCTCATGAAAGTCTGAACTTTGTCTGTCTCTAAGTTTAGAGACCATTCAACAGGAGGGAGCACCAAGGAGCTGAAATCTGTCCCATGAAATGCCACATGACTGCAGGAGTCCTGATACCACAATAAATGCACCAATATGCATGTGTCCGTGATACTGGGATGTGGTATAGGTGGTTTGAAGCTAAGCTAGTGACATGCTAAGCCTGTCCACCCATGGCATGGCCACGCCTGTTCAGATCCTGAAAGCAGCAAGCCTGCTCCACTCAGAGCTGGCCCAAGTTCACAAGCTTGATTTATCCCAAATGCCTCCTGTTCCAGGACCAGCCCAGCCACCATCTGCTTTGTTATTTCTCCCCAGGGTCCCAGCTTGTGGTATAGCCTCACATGTACAAATGCTTTTATTTTTCTGTCTGCCTCAATATTTTATTGTCTGAACACAATGCAGCTCCCCAGCCTCACAACAACAATGGGACAAAATTACTCTGAACAAACCATCACTGTTTTGAATAAAATAAGCCATTTGCAGTGGCAGGAAATAATGACAGAAAAACCCCAAAAGCTATTAAAATCTTAGCTTTCAAAGACAAAATCCTGAACTAAAACATAGTATCTCATGTGAACCAACTGGGCAGCATATTATTTGTTGCATACCAAAGCCAGCTATATAAATAAAAGTATTTATAAAGAGATAAATATTTCATGGTCATATCAAATAGCTTGCTGACAACAAAAGGCATGCTCTTCGTAAGGTGCCTTTTCAGAAGGCACACTTCTTTCACTGTCAAAGACTTTTTGTACATTATTCTCTTAATTTTACTTTAATTAGTTTCTAGCTGTGAAAGAACTGAAAACATTACACCTCTAAAAGATATTAGGGAAAACGTTTGGGTTCCCTAATGGATTACAAACTATCTGAAATACACATTTAAACACTACTGTCAAGTACTGCAATGATCTGAATAAAATAATTTCCTCTCTTGCTTCTAAAGGGTTTCCCCCAAAGAAGCCAGCTGTTACATATTTATTTTTCCATTATGTGAGTTGTATCTCGTGAATTCTGTTCGGCATTTGGTGAGCTTACAGATCAATAACTTGCATCTCAGCAATATGAATCCGATGCAGACTTGCTTGAATATATTGTATACTTTGGAGGTGCACTTCTCATCTTTTCAAGCCAGTTCAGTCATCCCAATGACAAATAACTAGTGAGAGATGAGAGGGATCCCTAGCAGGGGTTTCTTCCACCCGAGAACATGGTTTCTGTGATTCAGGTCAGCTAAGTCCAAGGCTGGATGCTCCTGTTGCTATACCATGAGCCAGCCAGACAAAGCTTTCTTCCACACCACTGCTGACCACCAAACCTCTTCCCTGCTCCGGTCCCAGTCAAACTTTCTCATTACTAATATATTCTAACCTATTTCTTTGCAATTTCATAAACCAGACAAGGATTTAAGCATCGAAGTCCCTATATCCCAATTTCCATGGAGTAAATCAATCTCCTCATTCCTGTAGCTTCACCTGCACAGATTTTACAAAAATAAACAGCGTGCATTTAATGCAGGACTTGTACCCCACAACGGGTTCATATTCATTCCAACAGTGCACATCCCATGCCAGCTCCTGTGGGCAGCTTATCTCCATCAACACAGTCTTTTCCTGATAAATATAAAGGATCATAACAGGCAAAAATGACAATGATCTGCAGAACCAATTTATTGCCTCTAAAGAGTCACCCCTGGTGGCTCCTAGGACAGCTGGCACCCAAAGGAATGATGACACCTTCAAATAGCACTCTTTGATGGTATTTCTCTCCTTCTGAAAGTATTTCCATAGTTTATTGAACAGATGCCATACATACCAATTTGAAACACTAATCCCCCAGAAGACATGGATTGGAAGATCATGATTCAGAGCAGAACAAAGAACTTGCAGGGGAAAAAATGTGGCACCCTCATTAGGAAACAGAGCGTACAGAGCAAAGAAGGCAAAAACGCATATTTTAGAGCTAAAAAAGACAAAAGGGCAGAATGAAAGGGATGAGAATAAATATAGGATAATACAAGGCAGGAATGAAAGGAGTCTTCAGATTCATCTCTGTGCAACTCAAAAGAGGCACTAATTTCTACAAAATAAAATACAGTGCAAAACTTCTCCCATACAGAAATTAAAAATAGTCTGAAAAGTTCACTCATCAGATAAGGATTAGACATTTTTGTCTATCAGAAGTGGGGAGAAAGCTCAACATTTTACAGGAAACAAGAAAGGATAAAGGCTATAAAATTAGCATTTTGAGACTCACATAAGCAAGTCTTAGATGAAAGTGCAAGGGAATACTTCACTTTCAGACCATTTGGAAATTCTTTCAGTAAAGCAGCTTGTAAGACAAAAATGCATAAGGAATACACATAGGGATGGATCAGAAAGTACCCATTAGACCTGAAAAGGTACTTGAATATTTACTAAGACTTGAATTGTAAACAGACTAACGGATTTTTTGCTGCTACAGCTGGTGACACACAAGTATATAAAAAAACCCTGATGTAAGAGAACCACGTGTATATAAGCTGGTGAGCTACAGTGGAACAAGTCAGTCAAGAAATTATGTCTACTAACAGGTAAGGGTACAATGTCTCTCAAAGGGAAGAGGGATATAATAAAGACTTTTGTAAGAAATAGGTTTGCAAGGTAACGCTAAAAGATGTCTAATGAAGACTAACGAAGGCACATCACATATCTGCTGCTGAAATTCAAGATCAAATAAAAATAAATATATGGAGACAAATATGATGAAGATGCTCATTAAGCAAAAAAACTGTAAACAAAACTTCATAACCTAGCAGAGGTATGAGAATTTAATGTGAATTTTCAGATGGAGAATAACAAGGATTAAGAAGATATGAAACTGCAATGATTTGCTGGTGAGACAGTAAGATACATTTTATTTGCCAAGTTTACTAAGCTGAGTAAACAGTAAAGATTCGAGGAAGAACAGCATTTCACAAAGGTCTTTTCAGTCCTATAATTAAAACTTAAGCAGACAGGCTCCAAAAAACATTACAAGAAAATTCTGAAAGTGAGAGGTAAATTTGATCTCATTCAAATAAGTAAAAAAGAAAAAAATGTCAAGATATATAAAGCACAAATTTTAGAAAGAATGACAGGGCAGGCAGATCCCTAGTTAGAAAGCTACAGAAAATACAGAGAGAACAGCAACCCCAGTCACTAGGGACAGCAGGTAATTAGTTCATGGAACAGGAGGAGAAGAGATGCTTCTGGGGAATTTTATAAGGGATGCCATCCCCCAGACTACTGATAAAGAGTTATAGTCTCTAGATAAATCCAAACCAGCAAAATTTAATTAGAAAACAAAAGGATACTCCCTAGCCTTCAGGAGAGATGGTAAAAAACCAAATTCCTGAGGAAGATTAAAGGTAGGGATCTCGTATGTTTATTAACTGTTTGAACATAAACACACACACCATCCCCAGAGCCTAACAGGAATTTGAATTCCCATATTATTAAGACTTATTTATTATTATTGAGAGGAGAGTTGTATTGCCAAACGAGGAAAGAGATTTCATAAACTGATCACTGCATAATATTCTTCCATACATCTTTTTTGTTGGTACTATGGGGACTGCTAGTGATGTTTGCCCGGATTAATTATAACTTCAGTTGTTTTATAAAATCTACGGTCACAAAACCAAACATCTTACCTAATCCAGAAAAGCTCACTTACAAAAGAGAAAAGATATGTGTCCCATGTTAGCAACGTTTGGCTTGGAAAATAAGTTGAGGATTTGCATTTCTGCTTTATTTAAAGGAGTTCCATATCAGCAGGCAGATTTACATCAAAAGACAGATACAAAGAAGGGCAACCACCACTGTGTCTATAGTTTGTTTCAGAAATGGGACATCCAGGAACAAGGATCGGGCAGTATCCAGAGATGAAGGGCAAAAAGGGCAGACTGGAGCTGCAAATTTTGTCTCCTTAAATGCAACATCATTTCAACCATATAGATTTGCTATTTCCATCTCTGGATAGCAAAAGAATAATGATAAACCTGAAGAATTAGACGACCACCACTCTGTGAAAATTAAATATTATAAACTAAAATGGGTACAAATTCAGTGATATACCTCGAGGAAAAAAAAAAAAAAATCACAAAGATCTGTTTAAAGCTAATTATGTGGAAGTCCAGCCTAAATTAACAAAAGCCTCCCAACTGAGGACAGATGTAGATTCCTTGGAGAAAATAGCTAACATAAAACCAGCTCAGTCTTTTAACTTAGGTGCCCACACATTGGCTTACCTACACACACACAGGAATACAGATACCTGAATGACACAACACTTCACACATTTACCATGTGCTTCCTGCTAGCTTCATCTAGGTGGAAGAGTCTCAGAATGCAAGAATATTACAAAGGACTTCAAAGATTGGAAGACATTCTGCCCCAAATACTTACCATCCATTTAAAAGTATGGACTTCTTTAAAATCTAAAATGCATGTAACTTCACTTGGATCAAGACAGGGATTTCATAGTTGTATCACCTCTTGGAGGAGAAAGAAATGAAATCTTATCAATGCATTTCTGAAAGTAATACCTGAGTGACTTTTCCATTTCCAGTATCTTGAAGTTGAGATTTTTTATAATCGAAATACAGACAGATTTCAGCAGGCTTAGCCTTCTGAAAAACTGACATATAGGGACTGAAGAAAACAGGGGCTCCTTTTCTAAATATACGTATATAAAAGAAGAAATAGATGGAACAACTAAGCAAATGAAAAATATGAGAGATATCCTTGGGGGATAAGAAAGCTTTGAGCAGTATGTATGGATACATCACAGATGGTAGCTATCTCTGACTAGGATTCAACATATTTTATCCAAGAATACTGCTGGATAGACCATGGGACAAAATCTTCCTTCACATATGTCATTAGGCCTAGATCCAAATTCTTACTGGAAGTAACCAGAAGAATAACAACTGTGATGGATGGTAATATCCTATTAGACTTGCTTCTGTGATTCCTGAATGAGCCCTTTAAGGACACTCAAAAGGTGAAGAAAAGCTACTGTACTTTTGATGGTAGCAATTAGGCTCCACACTTGCTTATACACGGAAGGAGTAACTTTCTTATCTTCTCCCCATCACTGAAAAAATTGTACAGTAAAAGATGAGATACTCTAGTGACGAATAAGTATTCTATCAATTCAAGACTGCCAGAAAAGATGTCACTCCTTATTTATTCAGTTTTTTCAGTTGCCTATATGTTTTTTTTTCTAATAAAAAGGGTTCAAACTGTAAAAACAAGGAAGAGGTATCCCAGAGTTTTGTTTTGTTGAGGGAAGGGCTTATAATTTTTAAGTTGAAGTGAACTTTGAACAAGAGAAAAATGTGCAGGTGTTCACACAGTGAATATACAGCACCAGTTCTATTACAAATTATGATGGTTTAAAGGTTTCAGATGCATTCCTCTAAATCTTCTGGAGCAACTTCATAAATTCACAGATTTATAGAATGGTTTGAGTTGGAAGGGACCTTTAAAGACCATCTAGTTCCAATCCTGCTGTCATAGGCAGGGACACCCTCTCCACTAGACCTGGCTCCTCAAGGCCTCATCCAACATGGCCTTAAACATCTCCAGGGAGGAGTATCCAAGACCTCCCTGGGGCAACCTGTTACAGTGTCCCACCACCCTCACTATAAAGAATTTCTTCCTAATATCCAGTCTAAATCTACCCTCCTCAAGCCACACTTAAAAAGACCAAAGATGTGTGAATGAAGTCAGTTAAAGCCTGCTGCTGAGCAACTTGCCCTACAGTGGCAGCAAGGGCCACAGCAGTATAAAGACCGTCAAAAAACACCATACACTTCTCATCAGCACTTTTCTTACTTTGAAAGTCATGTGCATTGCACACTTGTGCAGAACAGCAGATGGGGGTTGTGTTCAGAGAGCAAGATAGTGCCAGATGTTTGGGAAAGGTGAAGGAGCAACTATGCAAGGACTGAGCAGAGATTAAAATGTGTCTTGTTTTCCATCATCTCAGAGTCTGGGTGGGATGCTAGGACACAATGGGCATCCAAGAAACATGTGATTTGCCTTTGTATTTAAATAAATCTAAGATATGATATTGTGTTCTTATTACCTTACATCTCTGCTCAAAAACATATTCTGCAAGAGCACTACATAGAGTAAATAAAACAGCCTCAGATGAATTATTCATCATGTATCTGTATCTACTCATTATTCTTCTAAAAGAAATATAATTCACTTCCAGAAATCCACTGTCTACTCAAAAGTTGTGACAATATTATTCTTGCTTTCCCCTTCAAATCACAAAAAAAAAAAAATGTGTATCAATCTGAAGCAGAAGCTAAAGCCATATTCAGAATGGAGCGTGACATCTTTTTTTAATACACTAAACCAGGACTAAACCCACAGATATTCAGCTTCCAAGGTGCAGGGTTACCTGATATGTGAGAGGAAGAAAAGCAAAATTTACTTTCTTAATCCACTGAAAACCGTTCCACATAAGTAACCTACAGAACTGGCAAAAGGTTGTGGCTCTTGGCAGTTCCTCAGGGCTCTGAGGATCGTGCTCTCGTGTTCCCTCTGAGCACAAATAATACCTCCCTATGTAAGCATGGATAACCATGAGGGCATCAACTAGCTGAGTCTACTAATAGTTGCATGTTACCAGCTTTTTTTCTTCCCCCCTTTTCTCCTTCTCAGATCTACTTGGGCCAGACATTTCAGAATGACCCTAAGCATGTACCTTCCTTCAGTCGGTGCATCCCAAGTTCCATGGTAATTTGGACACAGTAGACCTCCCGGGTTTGTATGCCACCTCCACAAAGGCCTGCATGTTTGTGGTGGTGAGAGTCCTGCTGGTCAAAGAGAAGAGACACCTGGCAAGCTTTCCATTCAGAAGTCCTCCATGCAAACCTTTGGAAATAAAAAAGAGCAGGTAAAATCACTTTTTGAAAGGTTATGGGTGAGGGAGTAGTACTTCAGTAGAGGACAAAATGCAATCGATTTAACCCTTACAGCAGCATTACCCTGTCCAAAACAGGGAATGCTTTGAAACATTTGGAATGCTAAATTTACAAACACTAAGTATTTACTATTTGTCTGGAGTGCTTGTGTAAAACTTATAGCACTAATCTCCAAAGCATTCTGAAACACTAAATCATCCTGACAACACCTTTGAGCTGGGTGCAAAGAAGGAACAAAGATTAAGAGGTTTGATTAAGTGCAAAAAGTAGTTTTCAAACATGTGGCTCAAATCACATCTCTCTGCTAAGAGCTGAACCCCTCACTCTGAAATGCACTTAATAGCTAAAACCCTACATACATCAACAGAGCTCCAAGCACTGGGTGACTTTTCTACAGGTGACAGGTTTATAAACACCCAGGGTACTACCAATTTCTTCAAGGGACTGGCTAAAGTAACTCAGTTTGGTTTCCAGAAGTTGTGATACACAGCAATCTGTAGATAAAAATATTTTCATTCTATAGTCTGTTCTCACCTAAAATGCATTATGTTTTTCGGGGAAAAATAACGTTCTAGGGCATAGATATGTGAATGCCGGGCATTCACCAATGACCAATAGTCATTGGTATGTACCAGCTTAAACACCAGGAAGGACTTACTAAAACTATAGGGAAAGTAGCGTCGTGTATCAGTGAAGAACAAAAGTTATTTCTCCACCATATCTGCAAATGCATACCATGTATCGAAAACCACAGTTTTCACAGGCATAATTCATTTTGATTCATAGGTCACAGTATCATCAGAGTAAATAAGAGCCTAAAGTCTTTCTTAGCTTCCCAAACACAAAGCTGAGGCAATATTGTTTTTATAACCAATATGTTCACACTTCTGCTGCTTTATTCCTTTGCTCCTCTAAATTTCATTGTTTACCTTTTTTTTTTTTTTTTTGCATACAGTCTTTGAGGTTTGTGTAATGTAAACTACGTATAATTATTTCCTCCTTATATCCTCCAGACAAATGCTCTCTCCTTCGGCAGCACATTCACGGTTGTTAAAACTACACGTGTTTGTTAACCTTCTGATTGATCACTGTAAACTCGAGCTCAGTGGGGTGCCTCTGCAGAAAAAGCCTTCCACCATGTCATTCTCTGCATTCTCCACAGCAAGTATATGTTCCTAAATACAGCTGTGGCAAGGAAATGTGCAACTCAGAATTACATGAAAAATAAATATGTTAGTTCGCCTGAGCACACCACATGTCAATTTTCTTTTAACTTGCTATGTTGCAAATATGGGGATAAGAATGATTTCTTTGTATCTCTTTTGAGTTTGCAACAGACTAGTGGAAACTATTTGTGAATGCTGCCAATTACTTTCAATTTACAGGTACTTCTCAGATGAAATGTCATGCTTTCTTAAATAATATACAGTATCATGTGTAAATTTGGATACACTCATGGGGTTTATTACCAACAGAGGAAACAATGAAGAACAAACCTTTCACATCACAAGCATGAAGACTTGAACTTCCACAATATATAAAGCACAGCTGTGATTTTTTTTTTTTTCTAGAAGGTCCATCTGGGAATTCCTAATCTTTGGTCTGCAGTGTTAAAAGCAACCTGGCTCTTACCAAAAAGGCAATGAAAACTGCTCTTCATCAAACATTGAGTGGAGAGGATTACTCCTCCACACCACTTCAGGACCTCATGCTCTCCAAGTCTACACTTTCAAAACCAGAAGCTCAAATACAGAAGACACACACCTTTCTGCAGCCAAAGGTAACTGATGTTTTAGTAAAGTATTTCTTAAAACAATACTTGACTAAAGAAAAACTGATTGTGGATATCTGGCTTAGGTAGTCAGCTGTGAACTCTGGATCCTGAAGACTCATTTGCAGGTGTGACCACCTGCTTTCTCCTATTCAGCATGACCTGTATGAGTTAATATCTATAAAAATTAGGCCATCAGTGATTAAATTATGCAAAATAAGTAAATCTGAGCTCAGAGATAATTAAACTTCATCAGCCCCTGAATATGAAAAAAAATCCCTTTAGATATTTTCACGGAGTAACTGGATTCTGTGCTGCAACACAGAGCAGACTCCAATGAACAGCTGTCAGTGCTCTAGCCAGCTCCTGCTTTGCTGTGAGCAGCTTAAAGCCTCAGCATCATCAGTCCCCATCAGCTCATCTTGCCTTTTCCCAGCTGGACATACCTGTAGCTGTCTAGAGCTTTCCAGCAACAAATCCTGTCCCCCCGCGCATTAGTTGTTTAAAATGTACACATTTTCACAGCCATTAACAAGCCTGTTAAACCAGCAACTTATGCAAGAGATTGCTACCGCACTGAGTGGGAAACCTTTCCAGATAGACATCGTGATCTCAGATGGCTTTGTGCACTTGATGGAGCACTGGAACAGGCTGCCCACAGAGGTTGCGACATCTCCTCTGGAGACTTTCAAAATCCCCCTGGACGTGTTCCTGTGCAACCTGCTCTAGACGACCCTGCTTTAGCAAGGGAGTTGGACTAAATTATCTCTAAAGCACCTTCCAACCCTTATCATTGTGTGATTCTGTGGAAGACTCTTTGCAGGGCTTTAAGCGCGTGGTTGATGCTTAATATAAGTTTGCCCGTTGCTGGACTATACTAAATACAATGAGAATTAACATTACTTAAAGAAGATAAACTGATGACGTAATCTCCATTTATATTTGATCAGAAGCTTCTTAACAGTCATTAGCAAAACCCCTCAGATTACTGGATGGAAAACACTTGGGGATTTTGCTAACTCTGGCAACCTCCAGCCAGTACTAGCAAATTATTAGCACTATTCCCAGTGGGTTTACCACACGACTGTAATTTCTCCAACTGAACAAAGATGACCAAAGCAAGGAATGCCCATATGGATATTTTGTTGTTAGAGCAGACCATACCAGAAATGCACTGTACCAGTGGTAGGTTAAGGAGCTTATACAACCCAGCCACCCTGCTCACCATCCCTAGAAGTGAAAAGTGTGATAACTCAGGAAGTGGAAGCGAAATTATACACTTGGATCAAAGTTTGTTAACTCCAGGGTACTCGTGATTCCTATGCCAAAACAATTTCAAATGCCAATAGATTTAACATCTCATTTTAACTCCCACCAATATCTGGCTATCCTGATGCAAACTCAGGTAGAGCTGCAGTCCTAGCTGTGACCCATGTTTATCTACAGAGCTCTCACTATTGCTAAAAGATTCTCAGCTTTGCCCTCCCAATAGACTTATTCTGGTTTTTCGACAATACTATTTGAGTCACAGAAAGAAGATCTAGGTACTTCAAAGTCTGACAGATACCATTGTTGATGGTTAGAGGACCAGTTAAGTAACTTCCCAAATGGGGGCCTCCAGAATCTACACAGTTGTATTAGTCTGCTTAAAAAATCAGGCAAGTAAAACCTGCTGTTTTAGAAACAATAAAGTGTGTGCTTGAGGTGTCTAGGAGGGAGCTTGACTGATAAGGCTGAACATCTTTTCACATCATAAACAGTGCTGTGAATTTCAACAGTCAGTTACAGAAGCAGAAGAGCAGGTCCCAGTTCCTGTTACAGTCCAAGCAAAATATGTTCTTGCACTATTACACCAAACACTGTCAACATGGAGCCAGAGAGCCAAAGCTTCACCAAGGATGGTTCCAAGGAGACACAACAAAGTTTCCCAGATGAATAGATGTCCTGGCTGCATGTCCAAGACCAGGGAAGGTCAAAGGGCTGAAGAGTAATGCTGCTACCACTCCCAAAGCCTAATTCCAGCAGCCTAGCATGGTTCAGTGAATTTCCTATCAAGTCTTCCCTACTTCACACGAATGCCTTATCTTTACTTTGGGCCCATAATGGGCCTCATTTACAAAGTGATACCACTGCACCTGTATCTCAGCAGCAACTTCAAGCCTTTTGAAAAAAAATCAAGTCTTAAAACTTCCCCATTTTCCATCACTTAAGTTCTGAAAAGCTTTGAATTTCCAGCAAAGCAAAGAGTTTTTTTTTTTTTCTAAATCCACGTCTTGTAACATAGCAACCACAACCAAAATGAAAGATTTAAAGACATAATCATAATTCTGGAAACTCTATTCCCAGTGAACATGAAAGCTACACATCAAGGATGAAAATAATATAATACATTGTTTTAAAACTGATGACTCAGTGACAGTTATGTAACAAACAAGTGCTCAATATCTTTCCAATTTATAGTAACCTCTTGGTCTCTTTAGTCTACAGGACTTTCACTCTTAGCACTTCCACAAGTTTTATACCTGTATATACCCATTCACTTTAATTGAACTATCCCAAATTTACAACACAATAAAAGAAAGTAGAATCACCTTCTATGTATTTAAGCTTTTTAAGCCCTTCATCTAATTCCTTCAGAACAAATAATCGAAACTGTAAAAACAAAGCACAAGGCTCTGGAGTCCTACATGCACTTAAAGTGGTTTGTTTTCCTGCATTTAAACTATTGATTAAGTTATTGTAAACTTCAGCCATAAAATTAAAAGGCCTTCCAATTTAACAGCAAATTTACACTAATTGCCATGTACTTCTGATGGGACCTTTAATGTAGCCTTGCCAAGGACATCAAGGCAATACTTCACAGAGCAGTTTTGAAGCTGAAGCTGATTTTTTTTCCCCTCTGGATCATCTGAGGAGGTCAGAAAACAACTTCACCCTGCTGAGTACAGTTCCACAGGTGCTACATCTTGAGTTGTTGCTTTTCTGTTTTGGTGGGTGTAGTTCACAATACATACCCTCACTAAGTCATCAGATGCTCTGTCCCTGCATTAAAAAACAGCCTCTAGAAAACCCCCTTCTGCTGGTCTTTGTTCTCACTCGTTTCCTTTGCTGTGCCTGAAGAATACTTTGGAAAAATCTTGCCCTAAGAATAAAGCTAAAGGAAATGCTACTTTTCTTAAAATCAATGAAAAAAATAGCAAAGAGCAGATTTTCAGGCTTTAGGAAAGTAAATACGACTCTCATCCTAAAAGATTTTAAGACTAATCTGATTAGGCAAACACAAGCCAGAGAGAAAGAATGAATAGTTTATGCTGAGAACAGACAAATGAAGGAGAGAGCCTTTTATTTCTGCTACTGAATCTCCTTAAATTCATCATCTTCTTGTAAGTGGAAGAAAGAAAAGATAACTGTTTGGTAAGCCTCAGCAAAACCACAAATGAGGTGGCACCTATTTAAGGGAGAAGAAAAGCGTAATCTTTCTGAGTATTGCACTGCAAAAAGAACATGCTCAAATAAGGAGAACAGGAGCATCAAGGACTTCTTATTTTATAGGGATTAAAATTGCATGTATCTATGGCTAAAAGGTACCACTTTCCAATCTGAAGTACTTCCAGCATCTCAATCACCAGTTCCCAAAGACCAGCACCAAATCACCAGGCAGTAAACTGTAACATGGACCGAGAACATCCCTTAGCAACTGCTGACATTTAAATAACAGACTTTAAAATCTTTAACTTCTGTTCATTAATCCAAAATTCTGGCTTCCATAGCCTTATGCCCAGTAGACCCATAGCATATACTGCAACATTACAGTTTTTCATTCCTGCTTGTTTCTGCAGTACTAAATGGCCAAATCAAAGTCTACTAATCAGGTGCTACCATGAAATTCTCCTCAACACTGCACACTGTGAGAAGGTCATGGCCTACCACCTGCACTTTCAGATATCACATTCCTAGAAATAGCAACTAACTAAATAACAGAGTTCAGGTGGTGGTGTTTTTGGGGGGATTTTTTTTTTTTTCAATATTTTCAGTTAAGCAGCTCTATAAACTTGTGAGTCTAATATTATTTTTTGGGGGTTAGCTCATTCGGCAGTTTATCCTATTTCATGTGGATACTTCACTGGAGGCGTTGCCTGAAGGACTGAAGGTGTGCGTTTATGGCATGATGGGGAAGCTTTAAGAGTTCACAGGCTGATATAAACCTAGTCATTGTAGCAATAGATCAAAACCCCAAGATGTTTAATTCTACAGTAAGAGTGACACCTCTGGAAAACTATCAGTGTTAGGCAGGTTCTCACTTTTTGGGCTCTCCTTGCTCCACACCAAGCCCCTACAATCGTTTTCACTTTAATACAGTGCAATGTCAAAAAGTAGGAAGTGAGAAACTAGGGACAGATCCATGTCTGTTCACTGTCTGATGAACCGCTCCAATCAGGTGTCACTTTCCCCTCAACTCCTATACAAAATCAGCGAGACAATGTGTTAATCTGTTGTCTTTGAAATTGATGTGCTCTCCAAGAGCCTTTCCATAGGATGTAATCAAGCAGCAAAATTTTGGGGGTTTTATTCCTCCTCTTTTCTGCTAGCAGGGTGCATAAAAATGATCAGCATTTGATTTTGAATGAACCCAACGATATAGAGACACTTTTACAGGTTACACCTTCCTAAGAAATGTACCTTGCTATGGCTTTATCAAAGGTTTTGGCAGTATCCAGCAAAGCCCCAGAAACTCATGACTTCAGCACTGAATAGACCTCCTATTAAACACACTGAAGGGAGATCTGTCTGCATGCATACCAAATTTTATCAAACTTAAAGCCTTTCACAATCAATCTCAGAACACATCACATAAAAAATTAAGCAATGTTTTCTTTCCTTTGCAAAGCAAACTAGCAATTGCCTGTGATACTCTGGCCAAGCATAACAGCATGGATTTGTAGATGAGAATGGCGAGATCCTCAATTTCTCCCAGAACAATCAAGCAAGCACTCAGGGACTGCAAAGTTTCCCAGTTCAGGAATTACCCAGAGGGAAGCTGAGTAATGTCCAAGCTATTGCCTCTGATCAGTTCCCATCTTCCTCAAGGAGTACAGGGATTTTTTTTTTATGGGGAGATGAAAGGGAATCGTTAAATCTTATGTAAAAATTACAATTTCAAAGCCAATAAAAGCAGAGCCGTGGAGACCTGCCCAGTCTCTATGCAGCTGAGGAAATTCTCCAGAACAGCAACTGGTATGAAACACAGAGTTTCTGCTCTCCATTTATAAAATATGAAAATTGATTGCTTTATATAAGTGTAATTATTGTAATAGCAACAATGATAATTGCAACAATTAGAAGAATATTATTAACAATAGATGACATCACTAATCATAGTTAACAATGATCAATCAATGATCTTTTAGACACAGGGGCAAAGCAAGATATACAAACACTGAACGAGGAAGGTTTGCTTTGCACAAGACAGTCAAACAGGGGCTTCTCTACTTGCAAAAACTGGGATAAAAGGATTCACTATACCTGGGACAAGGTTGCAGTAGCTCCTTTCCTCCTGTGTTGCATGCTTCTCTCTCCTCCAGCTCTGGGCATTGCTTCCCAGTGCCCACTGCCACGCTCTGCACACCACGGCGTCGACTCCGGAAGCCCGGGGCCAGCTCTCCCCAGCTGCAGGTCCGCGAGCAGGGGCTCCATGCAGACCACTCGGAGGTTTCGCAGTCTTTAGCAATAACACAAGACTTGAAGGTCAAAGGGACAGAATCTTGCATGCAGAGACTGCAATGAGAACACAGTAAAAACAGCTGAGAAGGTCTTGCTTAATAAATTCCTTTTTTGTCAACTGAATGCCCCCCCCACCCCCCCATTATTTCACTCTAAGTCTGGCCTCAGAATGGAAGAAACGCATGGTCATTTGGGGTAAATCAGACAACTTGTATCAACACTGGTACAATGAAGGTAAGAGGAGCTGTAATGCAGTGCATATAAGGCATTTCCAAGGAGCTCTGGGTGCAATCTTGCATGCCAAGTAGCTTGCAAATAACATACTTCATTTATTTCAAGTTAAAACAGATGCAAAGGTACTGTATTTGCTCCTGTGCAGTTAGAATTTCACAGTTTATCAAGGACAGAAACTAAAAACCAAGCCAAAAAGAAATACTACCACTGGCAACCATTCCCATCACCTCACACACAGAACTAGCTGTCCACTGTCCATCTATCCATCCAGGTGCCAGCACGGACTGCTGAGCAGCTCTGCTCTTTTAAAAAATAATTAGACACACACTAATAAGAAAAGCGTTAGTTCTGTGAAGCTGTTATCAAATGCTGTCAAACAAGGTCAAAAGGACTTAAAACCTGACAAACCACCAGAGACCCATGAATGCTGCAACTGTGGCTGTATCTGGGACTCAATTACTCCTGCTGACATGATCCCCACTCATCCTATAACACTTCAAGGCATCACACAAAGCCCAATACAATGGAAAAACAAATTTCAAGAGCTGACAACCACTGAGGTTTGGTATGAAGATACACAATCCCAGAATAACATTTTTAAGAGTTCTCAAGTTAAATAAACCTTTTTGCAATATAGAAAATTACAGCAAATGTGGCAAATTGGGTTGACGGTTGGATTTGATGATTTTATAGGTCTCTTCCAACCTTTATGATACTGATTTTATAAATACTTCTAGGAGAAGACAAATCTCCAGACTAAGGACACCATCCTTCCTCACTCCACTGTTTCTGTCTCAGACAGGTGATGTCTCTCCTGTCCATCAAGTGCTGGGAAAGCCCCCACAGAGATGCTGCTTTATCTCACCCCATCCAGAAATCAGCCAAAAAGTCACAACTCCCAACATGGCAGAAAAACCTTTCTTGTCTCTCAAAAACCTTAGACAGCTGCAGTAACAGAGGTGGAAAGGATATACTAAAAGAGGACTGAGGTATGGATGAGCAGAGACATCACTGGAGCACCACAAAGGATGAAATGGGGAGAAAAAAAAAAAAATGAAGAAACTCAGAAGAAAAGCAGAAAAAAAGAGAAGTCAATAGGAGATAAAGAACCAAGTTTTTCTGACTTCTGACTAGTATTATATGGACAATGCAAAGCGGCCTCGAAAATTATGACCATACATGAAATCAGTGTGAACTCTCTAAATTTGTCTTCTCCAGCCTCCAGTTCCTCACAGTCAGGCTTTTGCAGACTCTAAGGAGCAAATGCAGGTACATTTAAAAGGTGTGAAATCTAGAGCTGCTGCCAGGGACCAGCCATTACCTCACTTGGTATTACTTATAGCACAGTTTGACTAGCCTAACTTTCCATAAAGAAAATAGACTGGGGCAATCATTCCAGGATTGCAGGGCAGTTTCATAGGGGGAGCAGAGAAGATAAAGGACGTTCACTTATTCTCCTCCAGTCCAGAAATTGGTCCTGTTTTCACAAAGGTCTGTAGGAATACTCCCTCTGATACCTAATTAACTTTGACTAGACCCTCAACTACCAGCAAAACACAGCATTTACGGACTTAAACTTATTTTCAACTACAGAGAAAAAATAAAAATAAATTTTTAAAAGTTAACTTTTTGTATTTATTTCTTCAACAGAATCTCAGAGGTGCTGCAAAGTTTATTTTCATTACTTCATAAAGTAGACACAGCCTGTGATACAGCCTCCTTAAAATGAAATTAATCTTGCTTACAACTCAAAAAGATGTCTCCTACCTCTATTACATGTCAAATACAACTGATTGCAAAGCTGTCTCTGGTACAAAACTTCAACAGTATTGAACCAAGGACTGAAAAGTAATAATCATTATATCTACACTTACTGGCCCAAGAATTTTGAGTCTTGTTTGGATCATTAAGCTAGGTAGAGTTATATGAATGAAACTTTATTTCCCTTCTAAAAATGTTCAGCGGTTATGAGGCGAGTCACCCATGCCACCACGTTCACAAGAATTCCTGATTTTGAGCATATAAAATAGTAGCACATACATGTCACTGTCCTAATTGATGGTACTAAAAATCTTGAGTTTATCTGAGAACACAACATAGAGGGTAATCAACCTTACATTTAAAAGAGTGATCAAAACTTCTCATTCAGAGACCAGTCTATTTTGGGGCTTGCATCAGTATAAAGGAGATATAAGTCTTGCTTGATCTTTACTGAAATATCAAACAAAACAAAGCCTTTAAAAATATGCTTTGGGGTCTTCTTTTAGATTAATATTGCTAGTCCCGATTCTTAGCAAGGCCAATACCTACAATGCCTCTCCTATGGATTCAAATCTATGCCGACACTCCAGCTGCAGAAGACTTCTCTGCCTCGTAATCATCCTTGCTGTTCGCAAGAGCCTTTGAAGTATGCAAAGGGTGAATTGCTGCTTCTTTCCCTGAAAATCCTTCCACTGACCCGACTATAAAATGTTAAAGAGATAGCTTCATTGACCCTAAGGTGAACAAGATGTGGAGCTGGCAATTTCCATCCTTCTGTTCGAGTCGATGTTTTTGAGGAAGAATTACACACAACTGCCTAACACAAAGCAAATCTAATTAACTTGTACCTACTCACTCTGAGCCTCAAAGTCAAATTAATTGTGACACTGAGCAACACAAAGACAAATGTAAAAACATGTTTTTGCATGAAATTCAGACATGGTCTTTCATGTTACAGAGGTATTCAGGACAATCTAATACAGACAAAGCCCAGAGATGCGAGACACTTGCTGATCTGAGGCTGCAAACCAGACGTGTATTTGTGCTGCTATGGCTCTGTCTGAACTGCCAGGCAGAGGAAAGAGGTCTTAGGGACAGGAGATAGGACATAAGCCCTGGTTTTAAACTAACTTTCCACATACTAATGGTTGAGGTTAGACCTTCCTCTTGGGAGCAATCTGGTAACTGATATAGAAGGGTACTTATGTGATTGATGCTTTTGTCTATGGTACATGCTTGGATTGATACTGTAAAGCCACAAGACTTGTTTCACAACCTACGTTAACGTTGCCTATGGTGTAAAACGGATCCTTAGCAGATGGATTACTTAGCAGAGAGCAGCAGCATGAAGCCTAACTCACTCAAGTGGCAGAGAGTCCTCTTACTCTTGCGTACTGAAGGGGAATAATCCAGATATAAGAAGCACCACAAAACCAAAGGAAACCAATTCATGCTTATTTTACACTCGCATAGTCACACAGTCATATTCACCACAAGGCAGTAAGTGGAAACAGGTCTATCAGCAGGAAAAAGGAGTGAGACTGTCCTGGAGCAGTTTGTCATCAAATCAGGTTGAACACAGCACACAGGAATTATCTCTGGTTTCCTTTCCCAACTGTATCAGTGTATTCAGAATGAAAGGTGAATGCATTTCCTGATATCAGAGGATGAGACAGGTGGTTATTGTTGAACCTTCTATAACTGAAAGGATCATGTCCAAAATAATCTGGCATGTTAAGAAGCTATTGCCATGCCCATGCTGTTGGTAGAGGAAGCAGCACTAGGAGGACAGGGTACTGTTTTAGCTGTCAGGTTCTTCCCAGCAACTCAGAAAAGCTCCAGAGAAGGGCCAAGCCCAACCAGGGAATGCAGGCTCAAATCCACATTCTGCAGAGCAAGAAAATCCTGAAGCGAGCTAAACTACACTGATGACAACATATTTTCTTTTTTCCCCTTTTTCTAACACTGTCTCCTATTCTGTAACCAATGACCCAACCTCGGAAGCTGCTGGAATAAACACCACCTGCTCTTTGCACTTGGCTAATAATATTAAAGTCTAGTAAGAGACACAATCTTGCCATGTTTCTAAGAGAATCCAAACACTTTTTTTTTCCATTAGGAAACTAGCAAGTAATGTTAGCAAGCATATTTTCAAGGATTCATAAGGTATTTTAGGGTACTCAAGGGCTACTTTGGGTACTGGTGAGACCATATATGCAATCTGTGAAGCAGAGGCTTCTTTGGCAAGAGAAATACCAGCCCGTCCTGCACCAGGGTGGAAAGGAAAGTAAGGAATACTTGCCTGCCATTCAACTGACCAAAGAGAAAGGGAACTGAGAGACCTATAATTCACATAAATATTGGGCTTTGGATTGTAAGATGACTAAGGTTTAGTGTCTCCAAAACTTAATGCACCAGATCCCCTATCTGAATTAAAAATAAATACTGACTTATATTTGTACTACCTCGGCAGACACTGAAATCTCAGGGCTACAGAGGCAGCTGGCTTTCAGATAATTTGAAAACAGAAGAAAAAAGGCCAGTTATTTTTGGACATTATTTCTAAAATGTTACTGAAATCAAGCAACCAACCAAACAAAACCCAGACACCGTTCCTTTATTTCATGTGCTTTCAATAAAAGCAAAGGAAATGATAAACAAAACTTTCTAAAAGAGCACTAGAAAATAAAATCTCCTCCTTATCCAATAGCTCCGGGATTTGTTTTCAAGCCTGAGAAGCGAGGCTTGATTCCTACATCTGCTGGGAGGAATGTGAACACACATCTCCTCTTTCAGATCATAATCATGACCAAACAGCATATTACAGCACAGCATTTCCACCTCTGGACTGCAAAATTTTGTATTCACGCAGAGAATAGGAGAATGTCAACACAAGAAACTGCAAATATTCTTTTTTTCCTCAAAATGAACAACAACGCAGTGGTTAAGCACTCTCCACTAGGAAATGGATAATGGAAATTCAAATTACAGAGGCAAACAAAAGAGATGAATGTTGCTCTACCTCAGCCTTGACTGGATGGGTTATCCCTTGACTGAGCTTGACCTGAATGTGCACTTTCAAAGGCAAAGTAAACAGAAACTCAAATCCAACTCTATTATATTACATTGTTGCCATCTTACAATGTTCAATGAAGAGTTTAATATGTACCTAAAAAGACTCCTAATCCAAACAAACAAAAACAAACAAACAAACAAACAAAAAAAAAAACAACACAAAAAACCCCCACAACCCACCACCAAAAGCCTAAAACTGTTTGCTCTCAACTAACTTATGTTTAGTGAGCTGTCACATTAGGTTAGAAAATCAGGTTACATTTATCTAGGTTTTCAGTGTCTAGCTATGGGCACTCACCTCACTAAATTACTATTATTAAAAAAAAAAAACAAAACAAAACAAACAAACAAAAAAAAAACCCACAAGTGCCTCTGTCTCAGTGTTCACAGCTGGGACAAGAAAGAAAACCAAATAGAAGTCCCAGCACATTTATTTCTTGCAACTTTCTCAGATACTTTTCTCAATGCATGGAAATGAATGTTTCAATTTGTAACTATTTATGAGATATAGTGGAAAACTAAAACTTTTCTGAAACAGAATGAAATCTGAATTTTATCTGAAACCGTATGAAAAAACCCCAACAAAACTCCTGCTTTTTAAAATAAAGAGCATCTTTAAAAACTACAAATTAGATCCATAAAATAGTTTTATTTTTTATTTTCATGTATATACTTTCTATACCAAAACTGTTTCTGAGCAGAAAGGAACCCATCTCAAGGTCCATTGACATTCTGCTGTTCAATTGTCTTCAAGTGCTTTCAAAAAAGTTTTTCCCTTCCTTTCCCTGTAGAACCTCCACACTGAAAAAAATATTTCATCAAAAACAGTCCCCAGCTCTTTCCCTGATACAGCATGACCAATCTTCCATATGCTTGTGCTCCACTCCAAGTAATTCCTGTTCACAGCTTTTACCTTTGAAATTGCTAGGATTTTTACTTGCACCTTTAAAGCTGGTACAGGCACACAGATCTTTGTAGGACCAATTATTTAAACGGGGGAAAAAAAAAAAAAAAAGTCCTTTCCTTGTAACACAAAGGATTTTTCAACCAAGTGTGGGTGGGAGGGGAAGGGGTTAAAGGTTTTTCCCCATCCACCCACAGAGGTTGAAGGTTTTACAGGGTTCAACAGTGTAACTTAAGCATCAGTCAAAAACTGAAAATTAGTATCAGGCACATTAAGAAAGGACACCTCAGCTGCCATTCCAATCAACTGCAAACTCATTAGTAAAGAGGCCAAAATTAATGTTCTGCCAGTAATCTGGCATCTGTAAGAAGGGAATGCATTCAATCTCTTAGTCTTTAAAAAACTGCCTGCACCCAAAATTCAATTTTTTGGGAAAAGCTTGCTCTTGCATGCCAAGGAGCATACCTGGTATCCTCTCCAACCAGTAAGGACAGCAGCTGCTGCTGTTTGACAGTGCTGGCCACTCTACAGCCTTGAGGTTATACATGCAATAAATTAAAGTTGATCATTAATTCAGCATCTTTGCCACTGCCTTATAAATTAGGAGGTCAGATAAGCATCCAGTCCCTCTCCTGACATGGTCTTCAACCAGCTGGGGTGACTAGCTGACCGCTCCCGTTATCTGTTCCACATTCCTGCAAGAACCAGGCAGCAGCTGGAAGCAGAGTTGTGGCAAAGCCCTGGCAGACCTGCAGCTTGGAGCCTATCAGTGAAGCATGTCTCAGGATATTCTTCTCTCTTGACTCAGTTTTCCAGAGGTTTAATTTGTGTATCTCGTTGGTACTTACTTGATGGTGTTAGTGGAAACCTCAGCCAGGAAAATGAAAAAGCACAACTAAAGGGCTTCTTTCCCATTTTACAGCAGATGCTTGGCTGCCTGCCAAACCTCGCTACAGGGTTATGCAAATTCATTTACTCTTTTTTATCAACAGCCAAAGCAGCATCCATCCTGTAAAGCTACATCTGTATGATCAGGTCCATTCTTCAGAAGAATGGTAGTAAATGTGCTGCACAATGGACGGAGGAAGACATTACCACGGGATGCTTAAAGGGAATCATTGTCAAGGGTATTTGATGTCAGTGACATTCCAGCCCTAGAATCAAGAATGCAGACTGGATTTTAGCCTGGATTTTTAAGTTTGAACTTCAGGTGCAAAAGGAGAAAGGAAAAGTGTGCAACTATCTGGACCCTGTAACAGGACGTGACCTTTTATCCTCTAGTCAGTCAATGAGCTTCCCCCTTGCATTTGGAGTAAGAGTAAGGGCTGGGTCAGGATCAGCTCTCTGCAGCAAATCTGAGACACTGCCTCAGCAGAAGGAAGTCTGCCGGGAGGCAGCTAATGGAGCTGTACACTCCCCAAAAGTGGGCTAGATCAGCAAAAAAACCCATAAAGGAGCAAGGAAGAAGACAGCTTGATCAGAGATAGAGTCACTAAAACTAAAGCTCCCAATACCTCTGCACTGTCATCCAGAAATTCAATGTATAATTCACACAGTAGCACAACAAAGATAAAGCATTTATAGAAACAGCATCTTCCCTCCCCCTTTCTTCCAGGGGAGCATTTGAGGGCACAGAGAGGGAAATTTTAACAGTGAGGATCTCCCTCCCGGCATCTCTGATAACGAATGAGATACAAGAGGCAGAAGAATGGCTAAGATGTGTTAGCAGACATAAACCAACTGCTGGTCGCACAGCAATATAAATCACAAGTGACTCCATTAAAGTCAAACAGCTACATGAGCATAAAATCTGTATATTTAGAATCAGCATATATTTAGAGATCTGTAATAAAGTCAAGATGTTAGAAACTGCTCAAACAGCTCACAAAGCTTGACTTTTTCCCAGCCAATTAAAAAAAAAAAATCTATACTTTGCTACAGATGTAATAGGAGGAGGTAAGAAAAAGGCTAGAATGTATATTTTCAACTCAGTATGTGTGCACAACGACTGCAGACATTAACGGGGTAGAGAATCAGATGTAAAATAGCCCTTCTCTATGCAATTTGTGTGTGTGCAAGGACTAGGAGCTACAGATTATAGGGAAACAGATTGATTTCTGCAGGAATAAGGAGCAGGATTTTTCAGGAACTTCTAATATCTGTGAAAAATAGAACACAAGAAGTTCTCCAGAAATCTTGACTTTCTCAGAACTCCATCAATTTCTCAGTCATCTGTAGCTCCTGGCACCGGACCAAAACCAACCTGAAGTCAAATGGCAGATCTTAAATAGCTTAAGTTTAAATGCAACAAAGAGAGAGAACAAATCTCTCCATTACTTGCTGCACATTTAACTTTTACATTTGAATTATAACAAAGAAACCTACGTAGACTAAGGTAAATTGGTAGATAAAATAGGAAGATAAGAAGGAAAAGAAGTCAAATATCTAGGATCTGCATTCAAGAGTTACACCCAGATGGGAAGACTCCTCAGTAAGCAGGACAGTCACAGGTTTGTTCACTGATTTCCAAGAAATACCTCCCAGTAAATATGCAAGGCCAAACTTTTCAGAATTATTTTATCCAGTGTTGATTTGTAAGAATGAAGGAGTTTAAGTCGGTGCAATTTTAACCTCTCTGCATAATTTATGCAGTACATGACTGAGAAGGAAACCTCCCTCTCCCACAACCAGGGCCCAGCAACAGTACAACATGATATATAATTCCATTTCCTTGATGTTTCCTCAAAACAACAAGAAAAAAAGAGAATTATTAAAAACATAAAAGGCCACAAATCGTGGAAGAATGCAAAATATTCAGCATATGCTAGCTTTGTAAGAAAAGAATTAAATTAAAAAAAAAAGACCATAGAGAAAACATAAAAATTTGCATTTAAAACTCAAGAGCAGGAGCATGTTTCTTGTGGTGCTGCCATGCAGAGCAAGTGCTCCATCAAATAAATCCACTGAGGATGAAATAAAAGCTGGAGTACCCTTACCTCAGTGCTGCATTTTTTCCATCGCTCCTTACACACCTGACCTGCCTGGTTTGGTAACCAATCTCCACCTCCCTGGGACGGTGGTGGGCTTTATAGCCTTGAATTCCAGACTTGATTTGCTCTCCAGAGTCCAAACCCAAATCCAGCATAGTCCTCCCTTCCAGTTCAATGTCTTTAGGATGGGGCAGCTGGCATTCACCCCAGGACCCCACTCGGAGGCTGTAGGTGTGCTCCTCCCCAAGAGGACAGGCAGGAGTGCTGCAGGCTCTGGATTCAGTCAGATTTGGGCATGGGGCACCCCCATAGAGAGGAGGAGCAATAACTGCCCTTGTCCGGTGCTGCAAGCTCTTGGCACAGCCCGTGCCACACTTGGACCAGCCAGAGAACTCGGACACGATGCAGTCCCGTGGGCAGGGCACCAGGCAGGCTTGCTCAGCAGGGGGCTGCGGTGTGAAATACTCACAAATTTCGTTGGCGACAACAGTTCTGTTCAGCTTCTGGAGGCAGCGGATGCTCCGGCGCTGCAGCCCGTGCTGGGCAGTGACGCAAACCCCAGCTTCCACCTCACTGCCAGCAAAGGGGACGAGCCCGCACCTGTCCCATCCCGAAACCTCCCACTCAAACAGCTCCAGGTGCCAGTCACAGACTTTAAAGCACTTCCTCTGGTTTTCAGGCTTGTCTTTCTGGTTGCAGTTGGCGTGGAAGGTTGTCCAGCCCTCCACGTGGGTGCACCACACCGCCCGACTCCGAACACCTCCTGAGCCGCAGTCACCTATGCACCGTCCCCAGTGACCTGCAAAAAAGAGGGGCAGGTGAGAAATGCCATGCAATACTCCTGCCATCAACCTTCCCTGATTGCCCAGCAGCATCCAAACCTGCAGGTCCCTAGAAGTGGTTAAAAGCTTCCTAAAGGCTACAAGTAATTTTATCCTCCCAGTATTCTCCCTTCACTAGACCACTTGAAGAAATTTGCAGGGTCAAAAAGAGTTCCACAACAACTCAAATGAAAGGCATGCCAGCAGTAAAATGCATCCCACAGCCTGAGAAAATATGAATATTTCATTTCACTTGTACAAATGAATATAAAAATTATCTTAAAGGAACAACAATCTAATAGGAAAAGAAAGTCAAGTTAGGTAAGAGGAAAACAGTCTTAATAGAGCAATTAGTCAATGGAATAAACTGCACTGGGAAGCTGAATCATCATCCATGGTGGCAAAATGGTGAAGATAAATGCTATGAAAATCGAAGCCTACTCTTCATAGGAGTTTGAAATGAAGGAACTGCCTCGTTATGGTCATGTATGTGCTATAGGATAGGTCCTGCAGGGTGCTGCTTTAAGAGCAGTACCCCAACAACAGAGCAGACATCTCACATACAGAGACTTCTGAATTACCCTGGGATGTATATCCAGCAAGTCATTTCCATCTGCAGCATGTGGCACTGTAAGAGGTGGTAAAGCTAGTCGCTCAGGAAGAGAAATTAAATAAAAATTAGACCAGTGATGTGATTTTTCATTCTGGAGTGTAGGAACATGTACATATGTAATCATACAAATCTTGTTTGAGGTTTTGCAAGTGAACATAATCAGACAAGGCTAAATAGAAAGATTTTTCTGTAATAATATTATTCAAGAAAAATCCACTAAGCCAAAAAAAAAAAAAAATAGAAATCTGAGGGCTATAAAGTACCAAATTACTTACAAATTGAAAGGGAAAGGTAGAGAAAAGCATTGGGACTGAATCTTGATATATTAAAGGGATTTTGATGATCATCTCTCAAGAGCATCTCATCTCATTTCTATGTTTAAAAACTTTCCAATACCTCATAACAGAGACATTTCAGTTGGCAAGAACATTGTGTTGAAAACACACTGCGACTATCCTGTATTTTATATTTTTCCAAGGCAGAAAATGAAGTTACAGTAAATAAGTTGATCTATATTAAGAAATACTATTCCACACAAGTTTTTTAACATTGATTTTAAAACTACCAGAATCAGTTACATGCTTACACTCCAAAAAACAAACACACACGCCAAAAACAAACCATCCCCACAACGGCTGAAGTTTTAATATCAGGTATTTCATCCAGCTAATGGTGGTTTGGTTGGTAAACCCACTGCTCTTTCTTCATGAACACAGGTGTTAATCCTGCAGAGCCATGGATTTTACATTGTGTAATTAAAGAAAAATAAAAATAATATAAAATCCCTGGTTTGAGGGGTGTTTTATTGTTAATAAAAAAGGAAAAGCAAATAGGACTAGGATATTGATGGCTCTAGGCACCCTGATCTAGTGAAAAGTGTCCCTGCCCATGGCAGGGGGGTTGGAACTTGACGATCCTTAAGGTCCCTTCCAACCCTGACAATTCTATGATTCTCCTACAACACATTTCAGACTCTTGCCTTGTCCCTTCTGTGGGTGCACCTCGTCCCACATTCTCCAGGCCAGGAACAAAAGCTTACTCTTGGTCTGAGACCGTCTCCTCTAGGGGACAGGTGAGAAGCAGGAAAAAAAAAAAACATAAAAAGAGAAAAAAAGGGTGGGAAATTGGATTTTGTTGAATCATTCAAGCTATGTGAAAAATCTTTGTCTCTTTTATGCCTCTATTTCACACCAAAAGATATCAGTGCAAGGTAAGGACTCAGTCAAGACACATACCATGATGGGAAAAAGCAGCCTCAAACTAAACCACGCTCTACAAGCTGTACTACATGACAGTCTTTCAACAGAATCCAATATGCTTAAAATCTGAATATTCAAAAAAATGCGAATCTTTAAAACATGCTTTTGAAGTTCAGAGGTTCATTGACAATTTAAATGCTCATCCTTGATACTTCACCTTGATTTAAAAGGCTATTCCTATGTAAATGCCAAAAAAAATTGAAAGTTAGACAGCAGACACAGTCATCTTAGTAAAAATAAGTCAAAATTCAAACATCAAGCACTAGGTGGCTTTTCATTAAAGGAGGAAAGTAAGTAGCATAAAGACTAAGCATCACAATACAACTGAATCATGAGGTTATTCCAGCATCGATTTCTCTGAAGCAGTTCAGCAAAGGCAGTTTAATTTTTTGAGGTGTAGCAACTTCAGTAGAAATTTCAGTAGAGGAAAAATTTGGTTTTCAGCAGTTGGTTTTTAAAGCAAGAATTCAACAGTAATATTGTTTCACTTCAGTGCAGAGCATAGCAATATTTTACTGACCTCAAAACACATTATAGCAATTAAAGATTTACTAATTTCTTAGGAGAGCAAATAACATGAAAAAATAGCATTAAGTCTCCCTATGGATTAATACAAAGCAGTTGCAGCAGAGGACTGGACAGATTACACTCACCAAACCTACCACCACTCCTTCACTACTGAACAGAACTCATTTCCTTAGTTCTTTTTATACATTTCTGGTTGTTGCTCATCAACTACTCAATGTAATAGCTGCAGATTTACCAGCTCTTCCATTAACACGATAGAAAGAGACAGAAGGCAGAATAATAAGTGGCCATTATTTAATGTTAGATGTGAATTTAGAATGAAAAAAAAAAAAAAAAATCGCAACAACAACAACAAAAAAAAAAAAAAAAAAACACAACAAAAAACAAACCCCAAACAAACAAAAAGGTAGCAAGGCCTCATAAGTAATTACACTGTCGTTAGACACATCACAATTTGTAATTACTCTCTGGCAAACACACTAAAAATGTAGTCTGATCTTGGCATACCCAAAAAGGAAAAACAAAAATAATGTTAAAAATCAGATGCAAATCTCATTACTACGGATTTTTATTTTTTTCCCTCACTTCCTTATGATCTCTACAGGATGCTGCAGTAAACTTATCCATGATGCTTCTTTGCTTAGTTAAATATCCTGTTCAGTAGCTCAGCAGAGGAGAAGGATGTAAATACTTCCTAGTCAATAGTTTGCTTTGTAATTAGAATTTAATTATTTTTAGCAGAAGGATGATAAATTTATACTCCTTGAAGTAAATCTGAGTCAATTAAAGAAACATCTCAGCACAATGTGAATAATAATAGCTACAACATTAAAAACCCACTGGAATTTAGGCACCAAAAGTCTGAACTTCAGAAAGATGCTTTACAACCCTCAATATAAAAAGGGGGGCCATTGGTAATTGAAGCAGAAAACTAAACAAAATGTAATGTATTTCACAGTAATGTCTATATAAAATACAAAAAGAGGAACATAAAGGATAGATATCATCCATCTCCTAAGCATTGTAACTTAATGAGATGCTGGATGAATGTTTGATCTCCTCACAGCAGGACACAGGTGGCAGAAGAATAGACTGTTGAAACTGGAGAGCTCCCAGCTGGGTGTAAGGAAAAATCTCATCAATATGAGGATAACCCTTAGAACAGGCTACCCCAAGAGACAGCAGAATCTCATCCTTGGAGGTTTTCAAGATCTGGCTGATAAAGCCCTGAGCAACCTGTTGTGAATTCAATGTTGAACAAGCTCTGAGTAAGAAGTTCAACCAGGTGACCTCTGATGGTCCTTTCTGACCTGGATTACTCTATGAATTCAGGACCATGTGACTGAAAGTCAGGATTTGTCCACTAGAATACCACAAAAGGGTTTCACTGAAAAATACCAAGATCTGCAAAGTACCAGGGAATATGCAAGAGCACAACAAATCCATTAGTCAATTAAACCAAAGAAAAATTAAATCAAATCACTATTTCCAAAAATGCAAAGTCAAGCTAAACTTGCTTGATTTGTATAAAAAAAATCTCTCTTACTAGACATCCATAGCACTATGAGAAATAATGGCATGAAAGGGACTAATAAATCAAGACAATCTAATAAAGAAAAACTACACCTTGCTCGGTTTGCCATCTTTTATCATCCAGAAAGAGTACTATGCTATCATCCCATACTGCTTCTCTAATCTTGTTAAAAGCATGCAATAACAGCACTTGTAGTTTAGTTGATCTAGTGTGTGCTGCTTAGCTTTTCCTGCCTGCAAGACCTACCTACAACTATGTAATAATTACATCTGAAAGCATACAGTGACAGCTGCTCTTTGACACACAGGTCACACAAGCATAAGACTAACAGACAATAATTACATATTACAGACAAAATTAAAAACTACTGAAGATCAAACCTAAAATAGGAATCCTAATAAGAGATGCTTAATAAGTATGTTTTTGCTTAATAAGAATTGCTACAATTATTATTGTAGCAAGGTTTAATGTGACCTTAGCTTATTTGCAATCATTTTGCCATCAGAGAATTCACTCAACAATAAGCATCTTCCACAATTATTCTGTCCCTGTTAACTGTGCACTTGTTTGCAAACTTAGGACAAGATCAGCAATCAGTTCAATAGGGTGTTGTGTTAGTAATTTATTTCAAACAGGTAGCAGATGTGCTTCAAGTCACAACTGATACATAAACCAGTGATGGAAGATTCAAAAAATAATGCACCATCTATGGAACAGTCCTATTTTTTGATACTTTTTAGCCTTGTCCCTCAGCATAAGTATCAAATTTAGGAGCAAATCTTCTAGGTCTTGACAATTTATTTACAAACAGCATCTCCTAATTCTTAGACAGATATTCCTAAATATAATCCTAACAAAGACATATTCCTAAATCTAATCCTAACAAAGACCTATGACTTTATTAATGCCTAGCTGAGGAGTAACTCCACCAGACATGATCACAACCAGAAGATTACTGCAGTGTCCACTGTAATTGAATACTTCTGCTTGAAAAGTCACACAACCACTCTGGATGTCTTTCCAGCATCCTTTCACCAGAGCATGTTCATACAAAATGGAAAGCTTCAACTCATGCTGCAGCTTCTGAGATCAGATAAGTGACTCAGACAAGATGTGAGCTTTATTCCTAGCAGCATTACAACCAATTAATCTTAATTGTCATTAACAGCTGCAAAAAGTAAGTTCCACTGAGTTGGTTTCCTATGAACCAGCTATTATCTGAGAGGTTTTTATGAGATTTATGTAATTTTAAATGTAATTTTTTGAGAATTATTAATTTTTTATGAGACTTGGACATCTTTTTTTATCATGAACCAAACTGTTGAAAACCACATATTTTCTCATCACTATGGTGGGTTTTTTGGAACAGTGCAAAAACATTCAGCATTATGCCAAGAAAAATTTATCTAATGACTCAGACAAAGACCTTACTGTGTTGATGACAGTTATCATCATCTGCATTTCATGCTCACTCCATATCAGTGTACTCAGTCCAGTCACATCTTTTCTTGCAGACTAAACAGACTAAAATCTCTGGGACCAGTTCCACACAGAGTCTAGGATACCAGGTCTGGTAAGTTTAGGTGTTCTATATTACAAAGTAATGTAAGTATAGCTGTAGTTAGCGTAACTGCCCACACTTTCTGGAAGAGCCCTCCTGTACACCTACCCTGCAGCTACTGCCTCATCTCAGTCAAAATACAGCTTTCCTTCTTTGCCTGTACTTAACTGTCTCAATTATTTTGCTATCTATTAGTAACAGCAATAAAACACTTCCTACTACCATCTGTATGAAAGGGGCCATACAAAGTAAAAGACTATTGTACTATTTGCCATGGGTCACACAAGGCATATAAAATTCCTCTGGTTCCTGGGATTAATTTTAAATACCTGTAGCACTGTTTTAAACTTTCATGACCTACACAAATGAGTGATTCAGCAGCTTAGTTATTCATCTTATTTTGGATCTGAATAAAAGTGAAGTTTAGTGACTTATAGCCATGCAGCAGTTAGTTCCAATTTTACATTTCAGGTTTTTCCCTTATTATCCACAAATGGTAACACTCTGGACACACTCCAGCAAGAAAGACATTCAGCAGCAAAATGTAATGAACACTGCTGTTTATGAAAATTCAGTGATTTACTAATCCCTTGGCACTTGAAGGCAGGACTTTTCAATATTATGCACTAATGTAAACTGCATTAGCTGAGCTACTCAATCATGTGCCCACACCCCGGAGACAGCCCAGGGGAAAAAAAAAAAAATTCTTTCAACTCTCAGTTAAAAAATAAATAAAAAATAAACCCCTGAAAAAACTCCAACCCACACATTCCAAAACATTTCTGTAATACTCATCTGATACATGAAGTAGATGATATTAGGAGATGAGGCCACAATGTATATAAATTTATGCATATAATAAAAATAAAGAGTATAAATAGACATTATTGGTAGATTGCAAATGTGAGTACTTTACTGCATACGAGATTAAAAACATCTCAGTATTGGATCATAGATAGTTATAATCAAACCCTGACCTTTTTAAAATTCCAAGCATCTATGAAAACCAATTCCTTTTCAAACATAACAGCCTTCATAAGGTGTTTGTAAATGTAACCTTAATAGAAAACGTGGCTCAAAAATGTTTCTTCAGTCACTCCACCTTGACTTTGGGGCTTTTATTCCCCAACAAGAACTCTTATTTCTCAGTGAATCATCCAGAATCAATACAACACCAGTTACACAACTTCTCCTGCAACACCAACCACTGGCTTACCAGTGGGAACCAGAGGAAATAGACAGACGGTTGCTGGACACCCATCTCCATGATACCTTCTTCTGCGTCCAAGTTTTGAGCCATGAAGTGCCCAGGGTAAAAGGTATTTACTCCTTCTCATGGACTAAGATAAAAATGCTCCACACTGATTGGATGTTTAAGTGGAAATTCTATGTACAAATATATACAAAAGGTATTCAGGCAGAAGGAATACATTCACAAACTAGGCTCAGTCCTTCACCCGGGACAACCAGACCAAAGCCTCCCAGAAACCTGCACCCCCCTCAGCCTCCCCAGGCCCAAGGAGCAGAGCAGACTGCCCCCAGAGCAGGCCTACCGCAGGCTTCTACAGGCTCCATGGCGTAGCTTTGAAATTCCCTGCCAGCCCAGGCCAAGATAAAACCATCTGCCCCACAAACCAGGAGATACGGCACACGCTCTTCTCGAGACAGAGAGAAGAGAGAGAGATTGGCTGTACATCTTTCTTAAATAGTGAGATACAGGGAAATGGAACAGAATAACAAACTGCCCCCCGCCCCGGGACTTTCTGTCCTTTGGAGGACTTTACTTTATGCTTATACCAATTAACTCCTCATTTGCCTTAACCTGCAGCATTCTGATCCCCAGCCTCTTCTCTAGTTCTGTTTAAATCTCGTCTCCAGCCCACAGGAAAGCACAGATCCCTTCAAGTACAACCACATAAGAAGTCAAGGAGATCAACTTTGCTGTCTGAAAGGAAGCAGAAAGCAGTTTGATATTTGTGAATGGGATTATTTCACATTTGCCTGTAGGAACTGAGCCCACTGCAGTTTTATACAGGTCCTTTCATTGCTGATTTAACACCATCAAGCTTTTCACAAGGCTTTTTCCACTCTCCCATACACTAGCTTGCCCTTGCTGACTTTCATATGGGCAGGCACTCCAAGTTGTTGTTATAAGTCCAGTTTTCACCAAGGTCCACCTTCTTGAGTTGCCCAGCAAGAGGTAGGATCACTGCAGAGGCAATATGCTCAGGTCTTTGAAAAGACCACCTCATCCACATCTCCACAGCAAACTTTACCAAAGAATGTCAAGATCAGCACTAACAGACTGATTCATTGTCAAAGGTTCACTGCTCTCAGATAGGGCCTCAGTGGGACGGACTGGGGGAAGCACTGGCAGTGGTTCAACATCTGCTTGGTATTCAAGTTCCAAGACACAAAGAGAATTCTTGTAGTACTTCTGCAACAACTCATTATCTGGCAAACACCAAAGGTACTGCCACCCCTTCTTCCAAGTTATGACAACGGCAGTTTCTAATTTTCTTATTCTTTCATGAAGTTTAAATTATATTTCCTCACTGCAATAACAGCAATGTTTTGTTTTTCAAAACTTGGACTTAAAAAAAAAAATCACAGAAAAGATTGGGAAATAATGCAGCAATCTGCACACCTGCAAAATCTTTCTGAAGTATAAGGATTTGCTTCACATGTACATAATCACGAAAACACGTGCATCCTTCTCCAGACATCATTTTAAGGGAGAACATTTTTTTTCCTGCTTGGTTTCATGTATTCTCAACTTCCATATTTTATAACCCACTACAGCCCAGAAACCAGCATACTTTTTCAGACCTTACAGCAATAAATATGCCAAGGAATCAATATCCGGAACTCCACACCAAGGTGCCACTAAGTGTGGCTGTGGTTAAGTGGTGGAATTGCATTAATTCTCTCTCTTTATTCTGCAGAGCTGATGTGTACACACTTAAAGAAGTGTTACAGCTGTGTAACGCAGTGGGGCATATTCCCCAAGTGAGACCTCTGATGAACCCCAGCTGGTTCAGCCCCTCTGCCCCTGGGTACTCTCCTTTCTCTGGGGCATAAGAGGGGCTGCCCGAAGGTCTTAGAATAGAAAAGGCAGGTGGTAAAATATAGACACCATGTACTTATATAGAAATATCTTCAGAGCCATATGGGCCAGACAGTCATTATTCTTAATAAGCATTTATAGAAGAGCTATACAATGGGCAAGAGTTCCCATGGTGCCCAAATTCCTACTAATTACTATTTCTGCATAGATGGAGAACATCGATGATAACAATTCCCTGGCAACAGATAGCATAATTAATCCAGGTGAAAAGTACTATTTTTAAATATGTACACAATCCATTTCATAAAAACTAGGCAGAGGGTATTGGAGAACTACACAAAACTGATGGGCATCCCTTTTTTTTTTTTTTAATTTACACAATTTATCCACTTTTAATTATTTATAATATATTTTCCATTCATTCTAGACATTCTTCTCAAAAGCTCCAAATTTTAGAGGAAAAGTATTTTGGAAATGCACCATTCTTTGTTAGACTTGGAAATAGCTGTGCAGGACTAAACAATAGGAGCCAATGTTTGGAATGCTAAGTGTTCTCCACAAGTACATCAATCTGCTCATCTTGCAGCAGCTTAGAGCATAGGCAGCTGACAGGGGGAATGGCTGATCATCAAGCAGCATCTAGTCAGTCTAAGAGAGCCAAGGAGCTTACGTTTTCAGACAGTCTAAATCACTATGAAAGACTTTAAGATGCCAACAATGTGCACTTGCAAGATGCCAGTCACATCCTGGGCAGCACCAAAATAAGCATGGCGAGCAAATCAAGAGGTGATTCTGCCACTCTGCCAAGCCTCACCTGCAGTATTGTATCCAACTCTGGGGACTTCAACACAAGAAGGATGTGGACCTGTTGGAGAGGGCCCAGAGGAAGGCTGCAAAAAGGATCAGAGGGCTGGAGCAATTCTACTATGAAGACACGCTGAGAGAGTTGGGGCTGTTCAGCTTGGAGAAGAGAAGGCTCCAGGGAGACCTTAAAGTAGCCCTTAAGAAAGCTGGGGAGGAACTTTTTACAAGGGCATGTAGCACTAGGACAAGGGGCAATGGTTTTAAACCAAAGAAAGGTAGATTTAGATTGGATATTAGCAAGCCACAACACCTAGAACTGGAGAAATATAGCATTACAACATCGAGAGCTATTTTGTACTTGTTTTTTTTAATTTAGTTTTTCCTTTTCCAACTGAGTTAGACTCCCTGCAGCAAAACTCCAGTAGTGCTCTAAGGATGAAGAAGAGAATACCATAGACTTGGCCATGAATCTGTGTCAGTATATTAACATGAGCCCAAGCAGCGGGCAAGTCCTGCAGCAAGCAGAGTGCTAACGCATGGTCCCAAGTTGGAACCAAACACATTTGAGCAGAAAGAGCAAGGCCTGAGTTGTTATTTTCTTTCAATACCTACACTGCTGAAATAAAGAAAATTGAAAATAGAACACCAATTATTCAAAGGTGGAAGTGTTCAAACATCAAATTGTACTCTAAAATTATCCTGAGGTCAACTTTACAATACTGGTAGATCATCACTACCTTTTTGGCAGATGTTTTGCTCATGTTATTCAAATTTAGAGTGGTTACATATTTCTGAAGAATCTGTCACAGAAATCCTAGCAGACCTACACCTTTACATACATTTTCTTAAGCTTCAGCACAAAGGTACAAACCACATCTTCCAAGACATTAAAAAAGCTGAGAACGTATATCCTGGGGATGACTGTGCTGGCAATGACACGTTTCTTTTGAAATCCACTAAGGGTTGTGGCAGGTTGCAGGGAACATTCTGCATTCTGCTGTTCACTGGCTGAGCAGAGATTTAAACTTGGAAATTTGGTCACTGTTGCCATAAAAGTTATGCTATGATTTTTTTGAAGCAGCATAATGGTAACATGGAAAAATATCAGAGGCACATACGCTGTATGTATATTTTACATCCAAATATAAGCATCTGCTTCTACAATGTTAGCCCACACTGTACAACTGGAGATTTTTAGAAACAAATGTTTTTACACATAACTAATCATTTAACAAGGCCTCAAAAAATGTGGCCCTTAATAGATTTAATTAACAGGTTAATGATGTGCATAGCATGCACGCTCTCAAAAGCAAAGATTTTCACATGATGCTTGTCTCTGTTTCACAGAAGCAGCTTTTTGTAGAGTATCTCTGCTAATGTAATTACACATCTGGTACTTCTGCTGCTTTCAATTGCAGAGATATTTATAAACAGTGCTACTAATTGACACAAGAGTACCTAGCCATTTTCTAATGTTTTATACTACAAATAAAGCTATTTGCATGAAAATTCAACTGGAAAGATTCTGGTTTGTAGCCTTGAGTGGTTCTAGTGAATATATAAAAGAATCATTTAGCCTGTAAAATAAATCTAACATCCACACTATTGTCATGGCTGCCTGGAAACCTGCACAAACTAAGTATGCCTCAAGTTCACTTTGATATAAAGGGGTCAAGTATAAATTTTCAGACAGCTTTAATTTAAACATCAGCACTAGTAATCATCTTTCTTCCATAGTGTCACCAACATGGCAAAAACTAATGTTTTAAAATATCGTTTCTTGGTGATGTTCATTCATCATCCTCACTGTAGCCTGGAAATTATCAAAAACCAGGGAATTATGGAAATTCCACATTATTTCTACCAGTATTGTCATGAAAATGCAGTAGTTATTAATTTAAATATGCTTCAAAGAATAATCACAACTTCAAACATGATTCAAGAAGATAAAAAGCCATTCCTGCCTCAAGCTGCTTCCAGTTCAATTTAGGTTCATCATGATAGTATCTGAAATCTCCCAATTTACTAAATATTGACAGAAGATGCTGCTGCCCTAAGCGTTTCATCAAAGGAATGGATGGGTCCAAGTCCTGACAGAGTGTTACTGAAAGAAAATGTTACCAAAGTAACCTTTGAGCACCTGCATGCTCACGTTCAGGGATGCTTGTATGGGAGAAAAGATAAGCTGAGACAAGTATTCCTTTCAGCTTTCTATTTGAAGGCACATCCAATTAAGAAAAACTATAAATTATTTAATAAAAGGAAAAGAATATTTGTGAATGTGCACAACTTTGCTGTCATATATATATATATATATACACACACATACACACACACATACACCCACATATAAATATACACACTGGGAGATATTCCTATCCCAATTATCCATTTCGCTCATGTTTTTGAATCGATCCAGGGGTTTAGACTCAGCCTTTACCCAGTGCAACAGAAGCATATGTAAAATGTCACGACTGCCATATCATGGCTTCAGAAACACTGGAGCCAGTTCCCAATCCTTCTCTGAGGAGACCCTTCCGGTGTCTTGGAGGTCACAATGGAGGCTGTGGATACTTTTGAAGATGACATGAAGACAGACAATGGACTAATCACTGAAATCTGTTCATCTAATTACTCCAATCCCCCTGACAACAATCTGGGCAAGCAAAACGAGGAGTGATTTTTAGGGACAGGGGATTAAAAACACTTAGCTAATACTCCTGAACCACAGGTTTCAAAGGGCTTTTAATTTTGCTGCTTTTATATGAGTAAGCTGTTTCCATATGAACCAGCTCATTAGCATGTCCCAGCTGGTTCATTAACCAGTACATGGAGATTCAGTATCACCATAAGAAAACAACTACTACAGAAAGAGCTTTCTTGAGAAACAGAATGGGCTACCTGGCCTCTCCCAGAAGGAAATGTAACTCACAGTCTTCACCACAGGCAGATTTAAAGAATTACAAAGTTCTCAGCAAAGCTGATGCGCATCCATCCACGAACTATAGCGTTAAAAACCTGTCTACACCCCCAACTGATGGAAGACAGTCAGCTGTAGATAAATCAGACTGGTAGTTCTGTGGAATAAGAAAAATCGTTTCTTCCACTAAGGATACTGAAATAACTGCTCTTAATTGAGTTTTAATTCCACTGGGCATTCTTTAATTCAATCGAGCCACTTGGAATTAGTCTTCTATTAGAAATGCCTATTCCTTTTGTATGAATCCTATAATACACATTATTCAGAATATTCTGAAGTAAATAAAGCCAATTTGATTTGAGATCCTTTTAACAGCAAGCCATATATTTTATACATACAAACAGAAATGGCTGGGGGAATGGCAAAAATCAATGAAGAAAAGGGAGCTAAGAAAATTTAATCCATATTAATTACATATTTAACACATTTATGGTCTGTCCTATCTGAAGTCTAGAGATCCAAGGTATTCCTCATCTTTGAAAATTGACCTTAAATGACTCAAAATCTTTCTCAGATGATGAAGAAAGATTTTAGTTTACATCAACTCTTGGTATTACTGCAGACAGCTAGAAAATGGCATAGTGTGGCCAGCAGGAGCAGGGAGGTCATTGTACCCCTGTACACAGCACTGGTTAGGCCACACCTTGAGTACTGTGTCCAGTTCTGGGCTCTTCCATTTAAGAAGGATATTGAGATAGTTGAGTATGTCCAGAGAAGACCAACGAGGCTGGGAAGAGGCCTTGAGCACAAGCCCTATGAGGAGAGGCTGAGGGAGCTGGGACTGTTTAGCCTGGAGAAGAGGAGGCTCAGGGGAGACCTCATTGCTGTCTAGAACTACCTGAAGGGAGGTTGTAGCCAGGAGGGGTTTGGTCTCTTCTCCCAGGCAACCAGCACCAGAACAAGAGGACACAGTCTCAAGCTGGGGAGGTTTAGGCTGGAGGTGAGGAGGAAGTTCTTCACAGAGAGAGTGGTTGGCCATTGGAATGGGCTGCCCAGGGAGGTGGTGGAGTCACTATCCCTGGAGGTGTTCAAGAGGGGATTGGACGTGGCACTTGGTGCCATGGTTTAGGTAGTCATGAAGTTTAGGGTGACAGGTTGGACTTGATGATCTTTGAGGTCTCTTCCAACCTTCTTGATTCTATGATTCTATGTTTCTATGAAAATGGGTTCCAAGAGCATAAACAGCATGCATGTACATGGCTAATAATGTGCACAATTTTCAAGAGTTTTAAAAGCAAAGAAAAGAATTTAGATTTCTTCGAAGAATATTTACTGTTCTCAGGATGTGTTTTTCAAAAACTCTTTCTTACACTGAAACTGGTATGTTAAATTTAAACTGTTTCTATTTTACTGCTTTAAGAATGAAAGAGAGGAAAACATCTCTTAGACCGCTGAGGTAAGTCACCAAGAAGGTAATGTAGGCACATTTGTCATAGATTATTCTACTTAAAGGTCTCAAACAGCTCCATCAGTCAGACCAGTTAGGTTTATTGTCCCATCACTCTTCCCAAGCCATTTCACTGCACCATCTTCTCATTCTACTAAGTATTCTAACTTAAACCAATAAAACAATTTTGACGGGCAAACTAAGCAACTAAATACTTTCCTACATTAAGTTTTACACATTATTAACGATTACTGAGACAACATTTCCATTTATCTACATTTGTCTGCTTACAATTGTTGCTGCCCAAAGAATATTCCCCTGATAATGACAGATGTGTGACCACACACCATATCCACATGATAGCCTTATTTGTTTCCATGTGCAATCAGTTTCTACCAGACTATGAAAGCAGAAGCTTCCCACCATGTGTCCAGACAGCCTTGCATCAAACTTGGCAATAAAGCAAGAGTATAAAATAATTTGTGTGCTCCTAAAATAAGTTTCTCCAACAGCATTATTTTCAGGACATTTTTCTGGATCACATTTCCCAGTATTTTCTTTGTCCTTTGGGACAGCTTCCCATGGGATCCTAGTTCTTTGAAAAGGTTAAAGTCTGTGCTCCCAAGACCAATGAACAAGATTAATCTTCAACTTTCCTTCCTCTCTTCCCTCAGGATCTTAAACTCCACCATCCTGTGGATCAACTCTACTCCCTGTTGCCAAGATTACTGATTGCCACATTCCTGACTGGAACAACCTAGATCTGTGAATCACCCACCTAGCAGATCACCACCTTAGAAGGCCTGTACATCACCTGCATACAAAGGATGTCATATTGAATCAGAGTCCTTTAGGTTGGAAAAAATCTTTCAGATCATCAAGTCCAACTTGTAACCCAACACTGACAACTCCACCACTAAACCATGTCACTAAACACTATCTCCACATGTCTATACAATACATGAATGGTGACTCAAGAGAGTAGATACTCACTAGTAGTTTGTTAGAGAAATGTGCACCTGGAGCTGGACAAAACTGGTCAGGGGAGTAAAAGATAAAAACAAAAAGTCTAACATGGCAACCTGGACCAATGAAGAAAGAGAATGGTGTAAAACTATTAGGAAATAAATGTGGCTCCATGTGGTGCTTACAGTGGGGAAGAAGAAACCATCTTTTCCCGGGGAAAAGACTCCAGGTGTGGACAACCCACCAGCAGGATGAAACTACCAACCTTAGGACATAGAGGAGCAAGGCAAAAGTAACACCAGGAAAGGTGTACAAGCTGAGAATTGTGTGTATGACTTTAACTGCATTACTCTTCTTTCTTTTTCTGCAACAATTAGAGCTGAACTAGTAATTAGACTCAGAATACACTGGAGGTGTGCTTCCTCCTCACCCAAGAATAAAGAGAGAAAAAATTTTCCTTAAGACAGACACACTTTGACTTCTATGAGCAATGGACTCTTTTCTCAGTCCATACAGTTCCATGGATTTTCATTCCTGCAGATGCAATCCCAAGTCCTATCACTACTGCAATTAAACAAGACAGAGAATCACCTTCTCCCAAAGCAGACCAAGCAGAGCACTCTGCCAGAATGCTGCTAAAAACACAAGTGCCTGCTGTAATGCAACAATTCATATAGCTTCGTTTCAGAATGAATGGCAAAATTCCAAACCTCAGGTATTGCAATAGGCCTTAACCTTTTCAACTAATTAATTTCATTTCACATGCAATATGTGGAGAACACTGTGCATGGCAAAGATGCTTCTGATAGAGGTTGATTTTTAAATCCCAACTAATCAGAGTAATTTATCAACTCCTCCTCATATTAAGGTCGCACCTAAAGCCCTTCTTGAGTTTCATATGTTCATGAATCCATCCCTAACAAGTCTGTAGGGTTTATACTTTACATAAATAATTTATGGGCAAACAGATTTCCCCATCGAGACTTCAGCAAGGCTCAGAAATACCTTTTTATGGCCACCTTAAAAAAACTCCTAAATCTCACAATTATAATGAAACTGCTTATATAAGCTACATTAAAATATTAATTCAGTATCAAAGTATATGGATATATGGCACACAGCAGCAGCAACAGCCTGTGTCATCTGACCCCCAAGGATTACAGCATTCAACAGCTGGACCATTAGAACAAGTCACTAGGTGCCAATCACACTGATAAAACATGGTGGGGGTTATGGATCACGATGCACATCCTTTGCCCCAGGGAAGGAGAACAACAGCTGCTACGTCTTGCAAAAGCCTCATGTTTCCTCTCTTCAGGGAATTCAAGCCCCAGACAAATGAATTGGTTGGGCAGGAAGGAGAATTCATTCATTTCTTCCAGTGTACTTTTATATATGCATTTGCCAGTTCAAGGAGAAAAAATGTTTTTACAAGACCAAATGTGTTCCCTTACTACATCCCTATTGCCCACTTGGGGGCTATGAGTGTCAGGACCCACAGTCATTTGAGAGAAGTACTCATGGCACGTTCCAAAGGAGGAGAAAAGGGGCCAAATTCTGGTCTCCATTATGCTAGCATCAATTCAAAGCAAGCAGACTGAGTCCACGTTCCTACTCTGTTCCTCGTTTATCTCTGTCCTACATTTTGGATGCCAAGCCAATTGCTTAAGTTTCATTGACGAACTTCAGTTTGCCAAGAGACATTTTAAGCAATGTCTTTGAATTTCAAAATGGATATCAGACTGTTAAATAATTTAAGATGTCACAGTAAAGAAGCCAGTATTGACTGGGACTTGCTTCCAACTGAAGTCTAATCCATATCACAATAACAATGTAAATTATCACTAAGGAGTGGCTAGCTGTTGTGGTCAGATCACATGGTAGGCAGGCAAGCTCCACCAATGAGTAAACTGTGAGAGAGGCTGGAAATGTGCTGCTTATGTAAATGTAACTGTTTGAAGTCAGAGATGTGGGCCTGTATTTCACTGATAAAACCAGTAAAATAGAAAGAGACACTGTGTAAGCAATTAAATTTAACTTTTTAATCAACAAAAGGAAAACTGGGACCTAAATCCACTTTATAGGATTTAGGAATCAAAGTCTTCCTGCAACTCAAAGACAGCTGTAATGCCCACTTAACCAGAGGGGAACTTATTGTGAGACAAAAAAAGTCACATTCTAACTTGATATAACACACAAGAGAGTCAACTGTCATTAGATCAAGATAATTTGATGGCAATGATGCTCCTGACCCTTAGTTCTGGTTGGCATTCTTTGTAAATAAATCTGTGCTTGAAACAGTTTTGATCTCCAGACTTTGGCAAATAAGCCCACCTGCCCTTGTTAATGTTTTGGATTTGCTTTTTTGTAAGTCTGCTATTTTTCCAATGATTCCAGAAGCAGGAAGCATATTGTGCCTTTTAACTTAAACTTCACTGCAAAAACCTACAAAGTTGGCAGAATCTGTGTCCATAGCTGTAAGCTGTAAGGCAAGGTGTCCATAGCTGTAAAGCATCAATTCTTCCACCTTCTCCTATCAGAAGCCAACACAGTCAAACACTGTGTCAAAAGAGTCATTTTGATTTCACTACTGTCTGACAAAATACAGAGTCCAATTAATTTTTCTTTCTCTCCTCACTGATTTATTTCCCCATGTTGCCACTCAAACATGTCACAACCTACCACCAAACAGCAACTCCTCTTCACAAAATTTCTCCCAAGAAGTCAGTAATTTCTACAAGCACTGTTTATGCCAAACTTCTCCCTTACACATAATGGTATGAGCTGCTGCTCAGCATTTTACCCTTCTAGCACCGCAGCCATATCCATTTATCTGGTTTGTGAAGTACTCTGCAGTCATAAAGCCTTATTAAAACAAATACCTCTACTGATGATAGTATATGGATCTGCTGGAGTGGGTCCAAAGAAGGGCCACAAAGGGCATCAGAGGGCCAGAGTACCTCTGCCACAAAGACAAGCTGAGAGCGTTGGGGTTATTCAGGCTGAAGAAGAGACGGCTCAGGAAGCCTTTATAGTGGCCTTCCAGTATCTGAAGGGAACCTTATAGGAAGGCTGGGGAGGAACTGTTTAGAAGGGCTTGTAGTGACAGGATGAAGGCAAATGGTTTGAAACCAGAGCAGGGTAGATGTAGGGCAGACATAAGGAGATTGCTCAGAGATGTGGTGGAGGCCCCATTCCTGGAGAAATTGAAGGTCAGACTTGACAGGGCTTTGAGCAACCTGATCTAATTGGAGATGGCCCTGCTCACTGCACAGAGGTTGCACAAGATGACCTTTGAGGGCCCCTTCCGACCTCATGAATTTTATGATTCTGTATTTTCCCATATGAAAAGAAACTGAGAACATAGGACATGTATATAAATACAGATTCGGATCTTTTACTGACACAAGAATAGCTGAAAAATAAATGTACTACATGTAGTCGAGGCTGTGATGGTCAGGCTTCACTCTAAAAAGCACGAAATGACTACCATCTGCAAGGCCTTTGATAGTTCACTAATTAATGATCAGGAATGCATTTGCTTCAGCATAATTTTATGCTTTTATATGGATATCATATTTGATTATAATTATCACAGACTGTAGAAGTTTATTAGGGCCAATCATTTCTTAATGCAATTAAAATCCCAAGGGAACAATATGAAGTAATTTTTAGTGGTGAAAACAATGAGAGCTTATAACCAAAAGGGAGCCTACTAGCCTACAGCAATTATTCCAAAATATAAAATTAAAACAAACTGCATTAATTTTTCAACAGATTTTTGTGAATATTTGAGTTAAAATAATCAGCAGGTGTTAGAAGCTGCAGAATGAGCTCCTTCAGACTCCTTGTAGTTCCTTCAGCATTGACCTCTTTGGGAAAGGGAAAGGGATTATGCAGCTTTTTTCTCCTCCTGCATGAAATTGCCCATTCTCAAAATAGCTCTCTGGGCTATTGCCTCTGCTTCCCAACCCTGTTAACACAATACCTCTAATTCTTTGTCTTTCACAATGCTGTGACACTTCCTATTAAAATAAGTCTAAAACCCATTTGTCCACAACACAAATAATTATTTGTTCTTTCACCCAAAGGTATTAACATTAAGATTGGAGGGCAGAAACAATGAGAAGTCTCTATGAGTGGATTCTATGTACATACATCTTATCCTGCTCTTTTATACATTTTTAGAATACCGTCACCTCAGAACTGGTAAAATAAATTATTCTTTCCCATCCTGTCATTCTCTCTATTGTCATCCTAAAAGTGTTCCTTTTCTTTCTCTGCCCAGACAAGAGCCTTTCAGGTTTTAGTATGCTCTTTACCCCAAGACCTACTTAAGAAAAGTAATACATAGCACACTGATGGGTGCCAGAATGTGATTTATTTCCCATTTCACAGTTTCCCCACAGTATCCCCTGAGAACCCAAGTAATCACTGTGAGAACATCTCATCACTGCGACTGTTTTAGTCCTATTTGCTCCCCCTTCAGAGTGCCTTTTGATTTAACACCTTGCATTTAACTAAGATAATATTATAGTGTTCTAAAAAATGTTGAATTTTGAGAAATAAATCTCTAGCAAAGTCAGTCTACATTGAATGGCTGATTATATAGCTGTTTCCAAACAATACAGACACCTAACAGCATTTTCACATCTATTTAAGCATTTTGTAGTTCTACTGAACAAGACCCAGTATCCGATATGCCATAAAAACCTGGAGAGAAACAAAAAGAAAAGTAGTTCTAAAGAAGATATCGTAAAATTTTAACAAGCACAGACTTAAGAAAATAGAACTGTCGAGGCTCGAAGAGACCTTTGAGATCAAGTCCAACTGCTCAGCTCACAATCCTACCACTACTGCTAAGCTACTACCACTAAACCACATCCCTAAGCACCACATTCACATACCTTTTAAACACCTTCAGGAATGGTGACTCCACCACCTCCCTGGACAGCCTCTTTCAGTACCTGATGACCCTTTCTATGAAGAAATTTTTCCTAACATCCAACTTGACCCTCTCTTGGCACAACTTGAGCCCTTTTCCTCTTGCCCTGTCACTTGTCGCATGTGAGAAGATGATTCGTACAGAAAGGAAAGGCAGATCAGGAAAACACTAGCCAGCACTAAAGAGGCAAAGAGCCTCTTTCTCCAGGCATCTACACCAATGTTGGAAAGCAGCACCTTCTGTGAGGATCTTTACACCATGGCCTTCCACCTGCAGTATACAGACAGCAGGTATGCAGAGCCAGGACAGCTTCACTGCTGTCCGCTGCCAAGTGGAACCCAGGAGGAGAATCACTGGAGTGGAAGAAGGCTGACTTCAATAAAAATCAGCTTCCTCTGATTGTTCCTATAAATTACCTACAAGAAATATCCTAACAGTAAACCATGACTGGCAGTGAACTGTTTTCCTAAGTATGCTTAATAGCACAGAATACATGCGTTTCTTCTTGTGTCTATATTCCACTGCGATAGCTTTTTTCCTGAGGCTTAGAGAAATCCCTCCTCCTCTAATCCTGTTTTCCTGCAACAGCTTAAGAACTGAAATGGCAACAATTTCACATTCCTAGTGTTAATTCACAAGTTGCAAGTTGAGGTTTTTTCCCCCTCCTCTGTTCTGTCTGTTCAGCAGAGCTCAGTACTCTTCCATGCATGCATCTGAACTGGTCAGCCCAGTGGCTCCTCTAGAGGTAGCATGGATGGGGAGAAAATGGTGGGGAATCACTTGTTTAGAAATCATGTTTGCTGATTTTTATTTCTCTTCTTTGAAAAGAATAACAGAGTCATCCTAGATCATGACCACTTAGCTCAAGGCAGTGATGCTTAGTCTCTCTAGGACTACTGGACACCCAAGGTTTTGCACTTTAGTTTTACAGAACAGCAGTCCTCTGCAGTTTGCAGTACACAGAGAGCTATTTTATTTCAAATACTTCTGCGTGACCAAAAAAATAAAGGGAAAAAAAGAAAAAAACCCAAACAACAACAACAAACCCAAACCACTAAACAAAGACTTCCACTAATAAATCAGCATTGCCTCTGTTTGTCAATTTATTTGTGACAGCCAGTAATCCCAACAAGCCCATGCATTCACATCTGGAACAACCACTGTTGTGCTGTTAATTACACTGCTTGTCAATTATGAGCTGCAGCAAATTATAACGCCTTTTAACGATTAAAATATTTCAGCACTAATAAATCAGCAAACTATGTGAAGAGATCTAGGAACAGGATACACACTTATTTCAGATGTCATACATCAGGTAATTCTGTATGGCAAGCATTTTAATGGCAAGCAGGATACTTTTTTTTTTTTTTTTTTTTCAGTGACTGGTGCCAGTTCCAAGCCACAATACTATTTCATCCAGAAACGGAATACTATACAGCCTGAGTCAATGCCTGTGAAAGTCACTGGAACACTTAGATATATTTGTTCTGTATTTTTAGGATTAAAAAAGAAACAAAAAATCTATACCAGCAGTATGACTCAATGTCAATTAAACATTAACGCCTTAGGCATTTTCCTTCTGGTTTGATACTCAATTCCACAAACAGAAGTTCAAAGAGAAGGGTTTTTTCAAGGCTGCAGTTGGGCATATACTGTGTTCTCTATGAAATGGAAATCACTTGATCACCTTGTATTAATGACTAGTGTAGAAGCCAAAATGAACTTGGTGTTTTCAAAAGGCAAAATATTATGTTTAAACATCCTACATAGATATTCAGGAACTTGCATCCTACTATTTATTACCCTGCAGTTTCACAGTACTTATTTTACATATTTTCTGTGAACTGGCTTATGTGAGAGTGCAGACACCTATAGAAGGGAAATCACACATAACTAATGTTTATTTGCTAGGTGGGAACACCTAAAGACACACCTTTGACATTAAAGATCAGGCTTGATGGGGCTCTGAGCGACCTCATCTAGTTAAAATATATCCCTGCTTACTGCAGGGAAGTTGGACTATATGATCTTTAAAGGTCCCTTCCAACCCAGGGCATTCTATGATTTAACAGACATCTGTAACACTTCTGTGAGTGCTAAACACTGCTGCTAAGAGGACGGGGTGAGTACATGCAAGCACTGACTGGTCATGAAGGGCCCTGAAGGGATGAACCCTTCCCGACTAATGGAGAGCAGTAGGTTTCTCCAGCAGCAAACTGGGAGCACCCAGGTCATGCCTGTACATGGATCTTCTCCCCAGAGAAGCTCTTTTTATTGATACAGACACAGATGAGGTTCAATTTAGTCTTCCTGTACAGCCCTGCATTTTCCAGCTGTTTTAGGAGGAATCTGTACCTTTAAGTCACTCCCAATTTAGGGTAGAATTTTTAAAAAATACTTTGTGGGCACTAAGCATATAAATCCTTACTTTTAACGAGGTGTATTCCATTAATTACCTGAAATGTTTTTAAGTCTCCAGAAATGTCTGATACTTAGATGCTGAGTCTCCAGAGTCTCATCACACTCACTATAAAGAATTTCTTCACAATATCTACTCTAATTCTCCCCTCCTCAAGTTTCAATCCATTCTCTCTAGTTCTATCACTACAAACTCTTTTAAAAAGTCCCTTACAGCTTTCTCAAAGGCCCCTTTCAGGTACTCGAAAGCTGCTATAAGGTCACCCCAGAGCCTTCTTTTCTCCAGGCTGAAGAGCCCCAACTCTTCCACTGTGAATACTTTTATCAGCAGACACCCAGCTATCAGATCACTTTGAATCCGGGGGGGCATTAGGAGATGGGATCCGCGGATTGTGCGCCTTGTGCAAAGGACTCCTATGATTTGATAGGGGCGCAGGTTTAGAGCATTACAGTTATAACAGGTGGGGGGTATCTTTAGTACTTGTCCCACCCCCACACATTAATACGGTTCCATTAAACACAAAATACACACCCCACACACAACACCCCAAACAACCCACCCCCCACCCAAAACCAACCACCAACACCACCACACCCCAACAACCACCCCACAAAACCCCACCAAAAACCCCCTCCCCAACCAAATCAAACATCAACAAACCCCTCAAACCACCCCAACCCAATACAACACCCCTCCCCCCACTCTTAACCCCAACCACCCCCCCCACACCCCACACACCAAACACCCCCAACCCCCTCACCCCCCACCCCACACCCCCCCCCCACTCCCAACCCCCACCCACCCCCACCAACCCCAACACCAAACCCCCCACCCCCCCCCCCCCCCCCCCCCCCCCCCCACTCCCACCCCCACACCCCACACCACAAAACCCCACAAAAACCACACCACCCAACCCCCCCCCCCCCCCCCCCCCCCCCCCCACCCCCCCAACCCCCCCCACCCCCCCCCCCCCCCCCCCAACCCACCACCCCCCCCCACCCCCCAACCCCCCCCCCCCCCCCCCAACCCCCCCCCAACCCCAACCCAACAACCCCCCCACCACCCCACCCACACCCCCCACCAAACAACCCAACCCCCCCCCCACCAACAACCAAACCACACACCACCCAAAACCCCCCCCCCCCCCACCAAACCCACCACACACACCACAAACACCCAACCCCCCCACAACAAACCCACCCCACAACCCATCCCCCCCACACCTCAAAAACTACAATACCCCCACCCCCCACCAAACCCCACCCCCCCCACCTCCCACCCACCCCCCCACCACCCCCCCCCCCCCCCCCCCCCCCCCCCCCCCCCCCCCCCACCCCCCCCCCCCCCCCCACCTCCCCCCCCCCCCCCCCCCACCCCCCACACCCCCCCACCCCCCCCACACCCCCCCCCCCCACCCCCCCCCTCCCCCCCCCCCCCCCCCCCCCATTTCCCCCAGTGGCGCACAGTAATAAGACAAGGAACAATGGATAACAAACTTAGAAGGTTTTGCCTCAACATGAGGAGAAACTTCTTTACAGTGAAGGTGACAGAGCACTGGAGAGGGCTGCCCAGGGAGGTTGTAGAGTCTCCTTCTCTGGAGACTTCCAAAACCCACCTGGATGCATTCCTGTGTGGACTACCCTAAGTGATTCTGCTTTGGCAGGACTCGATCTCTGGAGGTCCCTTCCAACCTCCAGCATTCTGTGATTCCCTATCAAGGGAACAAATTCCTATGAGGGAAAGAATTTGCACTTGACTTTTAGGAGTTGCATCCCCCTTGCAACAGACTCAGACTGAATTTACAAAAGAACAGACTCAGATTGAATCTACAACATACACCAGTCATCTAACTTGGGAACAAAATTCCTTGAAAGTATTATGGTAAGGTAATAGTTGTGTTCAATAAATTTATAGTTATAAGAGAACCAAGATGTAAGCAAATATTTAATGCCAAACATATTTGGATTGCTGTTTAAACTTTTCTGAATGCAAGAAATGACCACCAAAACTCTTTTTAACCAAAAATGTAATAAAACTAACACCATGCAGCAGGAAGTAACTATATCCCCCAAAAGGGTTGAGAAGCTTCTTAATGTTCATTTTTCTCTTATTTTACTCTATTCCAAATTCTATTGCAATGACAGGTTTCTTTTTCTAATTGGTCTTCTGATCCTAGAAGCTGTTTTCCAAGTGTGAAGAGTTTTGTCAGACAGCATTTTTATGTATTATACTTTCATCATTTAAGAAGGTCTTGAATGTTGTGGGGATCATTTTTACACAACGAAGAGTGTTAGGCAAAGCTTTTTATCTTTGTTGCTATTAAATGTCCTTTTATTGCTCTATCAATCAACTAAATGATTTCCAAAGTCAGGTGTAAAAATAGCATGTTGGTAGAGTGGGGAAAGCTGACAGTGGGTAAGAATGTAATCTGTTTACATCTTTGGACTTGATGACTTATCTTGCTGGTGAGGCATTTTCTAAGGCTTTCATTATTGTAGTGACTGGAAGACAAAATGAAAATGAGTTGAGATTGTCTGGTGTGCATATGACTCCTTGAATATATTGAAAATCAAACTGCTACAGTGCAAAAAAGAGGACCCATAAAACCAGTGTTAAAGAACTTTTAGATATGTTAACTGTTAGATAAGGAGAAGAGGAACAATCCAGAATAATTTGGGAACTAAGCAGAGAAGAACTATGCTGATGCTGATTGAAGGGAACCAAAAAGAAGATGGAAGGGAACAGAAGAGTAAGATTCTGCATATAGTTTTAGTAAATTAGGTGAGAAACCCCATATTTTGAGCTAAAGACTTCAGATGTCAAATCTGACAAACATAATTAGTATTTTTCACGCTAATACTATGGCCCAGTTTGGCACTTGTCACTGACTTCAAGCTGAAGCACATTTTCTTTTATTAGATATGGCTGCCTTCTTTCCCAAAACCTGAAGGTTCAGCAAAACATAACCAAATGCCACTTATTAATGCACTTCACAAAACATTACAGTACAGAGCAAAAAAAAAGCCAGGTGCATTTCTTTACCAAACTGCATTATGCAAAACGCTGACTTTATAAATGCACAAGGAAAGCAGCAGTTTGAAACAGATGGGTCACTGTTTACAAAAATTTGCTACAGATGTAAAATACTTTGCCACCTCACACTTTGATCAAAACTTTCCACAAAATACAAATAATTTTCTGTCATTGTATTGCTCTGTTCTTAACAGAAGTTATTTTTGCAATTATTTTGCAGTCAGAGGATTCTATAAAGAAATATTCTGCACATACTAAGAATACACACCTCTGTTACAAGCTTCCCTTCCCTTGAAAGGAAGAACCTCCATGGTTGTCCGTACTCTGTCCTGGTGATGCTTGTGAAGTGTACACCAACAGCCCCATTGCTAGAACAAGGTCCTCATTGTGGGGTAAGTGCATCTCATAATGGGGGACTGGCCTTAGAACATCTACACTATGGAACTAAATCTTTTCAAAAAACATTCCCTTGATCTAAAGCATGGGATAAGGTGATTAGGAGCTCTGAAGCATGCAAAGCCCAGCTGCTCCTCACAATGCAGGAAAAGCCCTCTTTAGTATATTTTACAAGCCATTCTTTTTTTAATCTTTCCCTCATATATATCACAGACTACATGTTGCTCTTCATCAAGTATTTTCTATTAAGCCTACCACTTTCATCTGTAAATTTTACTGTATATAAAAGTTTCCTGTACTTCACTGTATAGTTATTTTGTATTTGATTTTATCTTTGACTAGATAGGTTGTCAGGAAAATTTTAGATAGAGCACCTGCTTTATAAATGAATTAACAAATAGCAATAGCTTTGGAAGATCACAGATGAAACTGTAAAATAAGAGCTGCAGAGGTCCACAGTTCTTTTACTTCTCCTAAAGGCAACTAGTGCTCTTCAGGCTGTGGTTCAACAGACTGTTTGTACATCTCTGAAGTATGAAGGACTAAATGTCTGCCTTTATTTCCTGGGTTTTAATGTCATGGAAACAGTCATAGCATGTGCTTTTATTACAAAAGTCTTGCAAAATTGCTGAACTTCGGGTTGTATCAAAAGAAAATGCACTCCAGCAGGCAGCATCCTGCTGTAGTAATTTCCAGCATTTTATCACACTCCTGATAAAACAATTTAACAAAAGTTTGTAACATAACAATATTTGCATTAAAACACCTCACCACTGCACAGAAGCACACATTACTCTCTTGAAAGTTCAAAACTCAAGGCGAAACGTTACTACCCATTAGCTCCAAATTATTCTGCCAGCTGAAAGAGCGTAGTATCAGTAGATTCAAACTTACTAAGAGATTCAGTATAAGTATTAAAAATGTGAAAAAAGTGAGCAATATTTCCACATCACTATCACTTGGGAGGTATCAGTCAAGCTTCACAGACTGCTTTTTTGGGGGAAGTACGACAAAGAAGTGAAACAGATTGATTTTATTGGGTGCCTCCAGGAACAGAGGCTTCTCTCCTATAGCATCTGGCAAAGGCATGCGAGAGATGGACATCACCCCACAGCCCATCACAGGCCCCTGAGAACAGAGAGGTGTGCTAGTATCAGACATGGGTAGAAACACAGAGGTCCTCTCTCCCTCAATCCTTCCAACTGTAGAAAGAAAAACAACTCCCAGGAGCTGAAAATAACATTAACCTCCTGAAGCACATGCACAGAAGTGGAAGCTTTGAGTACAAGGCTGCTAACAGACAGCGATGTTTTACTTTATGAGACTGGTTCCAATAATAAAGAAGGTAAATTTTGCCTCTTCATTTCTGCTGATGCAAATCTATTAGAAACCCTGATATAAAAGAAAAGCCCACTTCTTGTAACAATTTAAGTGTGACTGCTCAAAATTTGACACAGAGATAACAAGTGCTATCAGGTCTTCATCTGACTTTAATCAGATTTGCTCAAAGAATTAGCAATACTTCAATTCACATTGCTAATGTCCTTTAAATAAGGATGGTTACATGTCCTGTAAGATTCAGGAAAAGAGAAAGTTTCTATTGCATCTTTGTATATTATTTTCCATTAAGAATATATGAACTGCTCTAAGGGTATATAACTGGCATATGCATGAGCATAGTATTGTATTGGGGTCTTAAATACACGTACTTTAAATGCTGACTTTATATTTATGTGTGCATTCTGTGGTATACAATACACATAAAAGATATTTTCTTGATTATAATAGTGCTACACATCAATCAAAATTTGTTAACTAGTACTGTCTGATAATTCAGCCAGTCAGTTTCAATTATTTATTATTCAGTGTAAAACAGGTGCTTTTTGCTTTTTTTTTCTGACATGGTATTTTTCCTGACTCGTCAATAGGAAGTCATATTTGCCATTCCATTTACATAATGTGTAGGCTCTCCTGAATCATCAAAATAAGCTGAAGTATCAGGGAAGTGCCTTACATGAATATCAACGACTCCTATTTTTCACTCTAGGTGACATCCTTACAGAGGGATGCCTAAAGAGTTGAAAAATAATACCAAAAGGGATAGAGAACAAAAGCAAGAGGGTAGACAGTGCGACAAGAGAAATCTCTGGCAGTCAGCAAAACAGGGAAGGAAAAAGATAATAGATACAAGAGAGAATATTGCTTGGACCACACACAGGTACATGTTCACTGGTACTGTATCCAGTCAGAGGGTTTCCTAAAGACAATTTAATTTGGACAGTGCATAGTGCAACTCTGCTCATCAGCAAAGAAAATTATATTCCAGATATACACAGTTGGAAAGCAAAAAATATGGTTGCAGCCACAGCGCCAGAATTAAAAAAAAAAAAAAAAAGGCTAAATGGTTTTAAAAGCACCTTGCCAAATCACTGGTTATGCAATAGCTGAAACAGATGACTCAGCCCAAAGTGGTATCCCTTCAGTCATCACCAATGCCTTGCTAGAATGATGGCAGTGATCACCACAGTAAAAGCCAAGAAGTAAAACCTACTCTTTTGACCACTTCTCTGAATCATATGCTGAACCTCATCATTCCTGTCCCAGATTTTTGCTACAAGGAATATATTTGAGTGCAGAAAGGGCAAGTTAAATCTTTCTGGTAGAAAAACAAACACACACATTTCCTGAAATTTATCAGCAAATAATTTCTTTAGTAATGATATAAAAAAGAAAATTAAAAAAAAGCGCACAGTTATCTGTGCTTAAGTGTCAAACAATGCCAGACATAACTTCACTGGCAAGGCGATGATGTTCTGCTTTTCTGCACAACTCATTACTGACAACACCCAGAGAAAATATTTATAATGTTCTGTTTCTCATTTCATGAAGTTTTACAGCTAACGTGTCCTCAGTCAAGAATAATGTAGTGATTAGAACAAGGCCCAGTAAGAATATCTGGCCATGTAATACCTACAGAATTTAATAAATTTCTCTCCAACTAGAAGTAAATTATTGATCACCAATTTTTTTTTTTGCCAAGCTTCAGATCAATTTTTACATCATTTAGCATAAAGTTTCTAGAATTAATGCATGAGAAGGTACAGATAACAAGCTTTGAAGGTAACAAGATATTGATTTGTTCAGCTTTCTATGCTAATTTTAGGATTTGATCACAGTTAATTTAATTTGACTACTGCTTTTTTACTTCTAGATATCTATAAAGCTCTGAGGATGAAGAATCCCTTTGACAATAACTTGAAAAGTCTTCATCAGGAAAACAAAACTGGGAATAATCTGATAAGAAAGGAAGCAAGAAAGGTCTGAGTGTGTAGCTACCTTTCAATTAAGAGCCTCCACTTAAAACACAACTTGAAAAAACTCAGGAGTAAAAGATGCAGTTTGGCAGCATGCATCTTGTATTGAATCCTTTAGTGCATTAAGCATTTTGCACCAAATTAACGCAATCTTCAGACTGAAACAGGCTGAGCTGGGATTTGAGCTTTCACAGGCCTTGGTACTACCTTTGTGTTTCTTGGGACACTGCAGCACTGGACAAGACTCGGACAAGGATTTGTTAAAAGCACAGTTTCTGATCTAGGGTGATATGTGTTTGACAGCCAAATTAAATAAAATCTAGAAACCATCTGTTTTAGAAACTTTAATGATTAATCTCAGGAAGATGTTCTAAAAATGAGGTTATTTTTGGCACACTGTATATTTATAAGACATATCACTAGCAATCCAGCATTTTTCATACCAGGCTTATAACCACATTTTCCAGTTATCCATCTGGGCCCTTTTCAATTCAGTGGTTTAATTAAAACTCAATGGTATTATCAATCTGTTGCATTTTTCATTTTGATGGTTATTACATTTACAGTACAGCAGGAGTACAAATTAGAGTAAGAAGATAAATCTCATCTTAGAATTTCATTTCTCTATCTCTGGTAACTTTTGCTGTCATAATATTTTGTAGCTCATTCATGTTTATAAAACAGTTTTAATGATCTATTTTTTATGACTACAATAAAAGAAAACAGGAAAAAATTATTTTTCAATAGCTTTACACATCTCAGAGGGTCTCTCTCATCATTCATCCCATCAGTCTGGTTAACAGATGGGCATTACACAGCAAGACTGGGAAAAGCTCCATGACTGAGTTGACATTAGGAGTTTTCTTTTCACCTCTTTAAGGTGTGATTTGGCAGTAAGAAGCCAAGAGACAGCACCAGAGAGAGAGACAGATGAAGGAAAACAATAACAGATTCCCCAAAGAGCAGAATGGTGAAATTAAGATTGCAATGTTGCAAGTTACAAGTAGTTTCAATTAATAGTAAGGAAGAGTATTGCTGTGCCTTCAAACTACCTACACAGTCAAGTTTTAGGTTGCCATATCCAAATGAGTTAAATTTCAGGCCACCATTTTGTCTTATGTCTTTACTAGTGGAGATTACTTCAGAGATTTTTTTTTTAATTATGTTTTTTAAGTGGCACTTAGCAACAGAATCAGTAGATACACAATTTGCTTCCAATTGAAAAGTTAGTTAGAGCTAGCTTTATACAGTCAAAAGAAGGAGGGGAATAAATAAATAAATAAATAAATAAATAAATAACCCCCATTGCTCTCAAGTAATACTCCTAGAAAAGTAAAAACCACAGCGTCAGCTACTCTTTCAACTCTCCTTATCACTCCTGCAGAAACAGAGACAGGTACAATCGACCCCGACTGCACAGTTGCCTACTACTGAGGTCTTCAAACTTTGCACATCTTGCAGCACTTCATTGAAACACAAAAGCCAGTTTGACACCAGTGTTACCTGTTTTTCTAGCAGTTTCTCCTTTCATTTTTTTATAGCAGTAAACTCCCTAAAATTTTAATTATAATCAAGAGAAGACATCCCTGGAGATGTCAGAAATTAGAGACACATCAAGTCCCCTGGCCTCTGACCAAGACATTAAGGTGTCTATTTATCACCACCTCATGCTGGGCAACATTCCCAGCATACTCACATTTTCCCAGGGGAGACAATTCCCCTTCTCATTTCCCAGCTTCAAGCCTTGTAGCAGAGCTTCTGACATGCCAGCACTCTTTGGCTCTGAAAATGGCAGAGCATTTGGAGCAACATCATTACCGACTTATTAAACCAAGTTTTAGAGCTGTTTTTGCTGCTTTTGATCACGACCTCACCTAAATAAAAGGGAAGAAAAGATTGTCTCTGGGTCACACATTCAGTGGCACTGAACACTTCTGGTTTTCAGGAAGAAACCATTCAAATACACCCTATAGAAACAGCAAAACAAGGTAAACTCCAGCAGACATTAACAAAAGTACAGGGAAAAAAAAAAGAGTTATTTTTGTTATATAGCAAGCAGAACTCTTTCCAAACAATGCTATTTTCTTTTAAAATCAGGAAAAAATGACACTTAGTAGCTGTGAGCACAGAAGAAGTGAATGGACATGCAATGCCAGCTCCCTGCAGATGATCTGTTAGAAATAAAGAGTGTTACAGGCTTGTGCTGTCCCAAAACAGACACACACACTCTCATCAACCTGCTTCCCTCCCTTTTCTTCCTCTCTATCTCTTGAGGAAATAAGGTTTGAGGAAATCCATTACCTACAAATACAACTCTTCCGTTTTCATCTTCAGTTCAAAGCAAAGCCAGGAGAACCATAACTTAATCAAATTTTTCAACTGATAGCTACAAAATCCATGGAATAAGTAGATACACATAACTAAACTGGAGAAAAGTCAACACAAGTTTTATTAGGAAAAACACCAAACAACAAACAAAGAAACCAACAAAAAAACCAAATAAAGTCACACTTCAAAAATAGGGTCTGGAGGAACCAGAAAGCCCATAGATAAAAACGTAGTTATTGACTACATAAAGCAAAACATTACCAAATTCTCTGGCTTAGGTTTACATAGAATCACTAAAGTTGGAAAAGACCTCTAAAATCATCAAGTCTGACTATCAACCAAACACCACCATGTCCCAAAGTGCCATGTCTACATGTTTTTTTAAACGCCTCCAGGGATGGTGACTCCACCACTTTCCTGGGCAGCCTGTTCCAGTGCCTGACCACTCTTTCAGTAAAGAAATTTTTCCTAATGCCCAATCTAAGCCTCCCATGATGCAACCTGAGGTGGTTTCCCTCCAGTTCTATCACTTGTTACCTGGGAGAAGAGACCAATCCCCACCTCACTCCAATCTCCTTTGAGGGAGTCGTCGTGACTGGGAAGGTCTCTCCTCAGCCTCCTTTTCTCCAGACTAAACATCCCTAGTTCTCTCAGCTGCTCCTCAGACTTATGCACTATACCCTTGCATCTAGAAGCAGTTTAATTCCTTTAAACAGGGAAGACACCTTCAACTATACACAACTAACTAGTAACATGCTCCATAACTAATAACGTCTCAGAAAGAGATCTTGGAGTCGTTTGAAGAGTGGTATGAAAACAGAATGTTCAGTTCAGATGAGAAAGACACCAGAACATCAGGAAATACTGGAGCCCAGAGCATCCATGGGCAGGTTTGGAAGATTGCACATGGTCCTACTCCACATTTCAGAAAAGGATAGTAAAATTAGGGCTAGTGCAGAGGGTTAACAAGGCTTATTAAGGCTTTCTTTCAAAAGGGGGATTACATAGACTGGCTCATCAAACTAAGAAGAGGTAGGGTGAAAGCCTATTAATGCACTCAGATGCTAGTAGCACATTTTTTCCAAAAGTAATTTAGACAGATTCATGGTGCAAAGTCTAACAGGGCTATTAAGGTTATTGTCCCTGAAGTGGAAACATCACCTCCAGTTCAGGGCTATCTAAAGCTTAAGGATTTAGTAAGAGATGCAAGGAAGTCCCTATATTGCCATTTTCTTATATAATTTCCTCAGACAGGACAGCCTCAGTGGGACTGTGAGGTGCTGCTCTCTTGATCTTATTCAAAGAAAGGGGAAAAAAAGGTCTGCAGAAGGTCAGTGAGAAACATGCATTTATTCTCACTCACATCATCTTCTGGCCTTTCATCGAAGAAGAAACTACTGCGAAGCATTTATCTGATTAATGTTTTGCAGCAATCAACCTGTCCATTGGGACATGGTTCATTAGAAGCTGTGTCTGGATTTGTGGTGTTCATCATTTTTTTCCACAGATCTCACACAAAGTCAGAGGAAATTTCTGCTGACTCAAACTTTGGACAAGAGCCAGCATTCCCACAAAAATAAGTGGTTATACAGCTTAAGAGAGGAAAAATTATTTAACTGCTTGGTCAAAGAAGAGTCCAGCTTGGGTGCTGATCTTGATTACTGAAGCAAAACAAAGAATGACACAGTAAACTCTGGCAGACATCAGAAAGAAAACCATGAAGTCCAAAAAACAGTCTGCATCATAACAGTGTCACCTTTAAGGCTAAGGCTTGACATGTGGCTTTTCATTTTACTGTCAGCAGAGGCTTCCTTTGGCTAAATAATTGTAACAAGACTATTTTCTTTTAAGAAGTTTAGATACCATTCTTTGTGGGGGAAAAAAAAATGCAAATAGTAATTGTGCAGCTGATCAGTTTTGACACAGCTGGCTATCAAAATGCAAAGCCCACTGTGAAAAGACTGTGGTTAGCTGAGAGGAGCCTACTGTGATGGTTTGAAACTGTCTTTTTAATTTTTCCTTGCAAAGTTCAAAACAGAGAAAGTGAAAGAATGTAAATAAGTCACTATTGGGTGTAAGAAAGCAAAATACTGATTGTTCTAAACACTTCCATTGGATAGATAGAAATGTTTAAGAACTATTACCCAAAACAAAGTAGGCACTCTGCACATTCTGCGTTCGGCAGTGGGGGCAGTTGCTGGGCTGTCTGGCTGCTGTTTCTTCTTCTCTTCTGGCTGAAGATAACACACTGACCTTGGCAGCTAAGTTAACAACTTTCTGCTTAACTAACTCTGCTTCTCTGTCCAGGGGGGTCTGGGGGGGAAGCTCCTGGGAGAGGGAGGCCCCTTTGGGAGGGTCCCCTTGGGGGGAAGCAAAGGGAGATCGGTTGTGCTTTTTCTGTTGATTGTATATATTTGTGAATGTTGTGAATTTTGTATATTTGTACATATTCATTGCATTTCATTGTAGATTTTAGACTCTGCTTGTAAATACAGCTTTTCATTTGCTTCCAGACTGAGCTAGCCTGGTTATTGTTGGTGGGGGGGGAATTTCAGCTCACACCGACACACCTACCAAGAATATCTGTTCAAGTTGATGTTCCCAACAATGATTTTGGAAGTACCTAGGCAGTACTTATCGTACCCGTCACCCCCGCCAATGCCCACGACAGACACATCTTACCACACACACACAAAAGTGTCACTCGCCTCAGCCAACTCACACACATTTAACTGTGAACAAAATACTACCAAATTTTTTTTTTAAAAATAGAAATCAGTATTAAATGTACACATAACTCTTACTGGCTCTTAAAGTAGGAGCACTAACTTGTTATCTTTCCGAAGGAGATATCTGGAGGCACGAGAAGGGCTTGGCACTCAACTTGCATTAACTTTTGATATGAGTCAGACACTCAATTATCCTTTGTGCTGTTAAAAGATCCACCCTCGTCTCTAATTCTTGTATTACCATAAGAGTTGACATCTATTAAAACATCATCAAGTCTGCAGTCAAAACAACATAACACTTCAAAAAAATTACTGGTAGTCACAGTTAATTGTCTGTAAAATATTACTTTAAATACTCAATAATTGGAGTCAATATTTCATATATCTCTTCCACATATTTCAAGGTTGAATATTTACTGGGAGAGCATCAGCTACCGGTATTTACCTTAGACAGAATAAAGGGAAATTACAATGCAATAGTAGCCCCTGCTTTACCAGTAGTTCTGGCTTCACTGCAAAACTATATACTTCAGAGGATTGAATTATCTACCAGTTCGAAATACATTTGCTCTGTTCTTTAAAAGGGTGATGAAATAATGAAAGAATCTTGAGCCCAAACCAAACAGAAGAGATATAAGTGATCACCACAAAGTACTTAAGGAAAAAGCTAGATAGAAGTGCAGACTTGTTAAAAAAAGATCACAGAAACCCAAAAGTGGAAAATATAAAATGATAAAAAATAATAAAAATTAATACAGATTAGCCCCTAGAATTTATTACAAATGTAAAGAAAAAGATAAGAAAGCTGGTTAGCATGAATACCAAGATTAATATGAAGTTTCAAGAACATTAAGAGCTAAAGAAATCATGCCAACAATATGATTAAGCGCCACATGGGTCCTACTGAAGTCTTCTTCAGATAACCTCATCCTATCCCTCTTGGACATTGAGTGATACATCCCTTGACCTGAACTGAACACTTGGGCTTTACTGTGCACCTGAAGCACAACCATGCAGCCAGCACACACACAGAAATAAAGGAATTCTCACAGGTTCCTGGTTTGCTGCCCAGGTTCTAGACCAGGCACACACACATATTTCTCACTAGGAAGCCTCAGACAACCCTACACTGAATGCTTTTGCAAAATCCTATTTCTTATTACCCTTATTTCTAATGTGGTCATGTTTCAGACAGTGTTGCTAATGCACAATATGCAGCACTGGCAAAATTGGCTGAGAATTTAGGTACCATGCCTCCTTCCCATAAGCAATGGCTCCACATACAGAGGCATGCTGCACCTTGAACATTGAGGATAAAAGGAAAAATTAGGTGAATTGGTAACAGATCCATAACCTGCAAAGAAAATATGTTTCTTTAAAATGCATGAAATGCAAACTGATATACAGAAAAATATTTTGGCTTGAAACTGAGTAAGAGATTGGAGATGTAGCCTGTCAGATCATGCCAAATGAAGAAAACACCAAAAATGTTATCTGTGTGATCTATCACTCTGAAATTGCTGCAGACAAACTGCCTGTGTACCCAGAGGGAACCAGCACTGGTTTGAATTAATATTTCTGCTTTGTTAATATAAAAATGGTACTTCATCTTAAAGTGAGGTATAATAAAGAAAAAACTGCAAGTGTTTTCTCACCTGTTCTCTTTTCAAATGGAAAGGCAAATAACAGAGATGGATGCAGCTGTAAAGTGAGCAGAGCTAAATGGGGAGATGCTCAGCCAAGGCTGCATCATGCTGCTTAGTACATTAAGCTATGAGCCAGACTAAATCTATTACCCTAAGGTAATCCCATGTCTGGGATTTAACTGTCATCACCAGAAAAAGCAGTTCCAAGAACTACTCCTAGATGTAGTCTATCAGGGTTTTTACATGTAATGGAGGCACAAAAACTGCCCCTTATGCACCTGCCCGAAGTGGTCCATACTGAAGAGGATGGTCGTGAGCCATCGGCCAAATTTAACAGCAACCAGAGAACTACATAGAGCCTTTTCAAACAAAGGAAAAAATCAGCTAGAAAAGTATAAAAGGCATGATTTTTTTCTCTTGTATCAGAAGGGAAAGGGCACTGGGAAGAGAGCAGTCATACAGCTCTCACCCAGCAGACAGGTACACACAAGCACAGCACCCACACCTCCGGTGGGATGGGACCACAAACGATTTGGAATGGCAGGTGGGGGCTGTACACCTTCATGCAATCATAGAATTGTTTTGGTTGGAAATTACTTCTAAGATCTTTGAGTCCAACTGTCAACCTAAGTTCACTGTGGCCATTAAACCATGTCTCTAAATGCCACATCCACACATTTTTTGAACACCTCCAGGTGACTCCACCATGTCCTTGGGCAACACGTTCCAGCACTTGACCACTCTTTCTGTAAAGAAAATTTTCCTAATATCCAATATAAACCTCTCTGGCACAATTAATTCATGTGCAAGTGGCAGGGATGCTTTTGAAGCAGGGGAATGATGATTAGAAATTTAAGGGGATTGGATGTAGAAAGGTGTTTATAAATTTATAACAAGCATCTTGTACCATAGCTCATCTGGTGCATTGCTGATATCAGTCTGGAATGTACAGTTCACTGATTGCTGGTTAATTATGTCCCATTAATAAATCAATGAAGTGCTTTGATCTTGATTTCATTCTATTAGATTATTTGAGCAGCTTCTCACTGCAGCAAGCAGGTATCATTGCTTTCACTACCCATCTTTCTGAAAAACTGAGAAACTTACTGTGGTCCACAAAATTTTTCTCTCAAACATTTTATCACTAATTCATCTGCTTGGAGGAAATTACTGATGGGCTCAAGAGCAGACCAGGGAGAAAAGGATCTCCCATGATTTTAGGGGAAGTAGAACACTTTTGCTTGAGAAAAATAATTCCATATTTACTTTAAGCAAGGCTGACACAACACATAAAGGGCCACTATGGTTTGGGACAGCTAATGAGTTATAAAATTTTATTACTCCTTCAGTTAAAAAATTCATGCTAGAATAAACAGAGGCCTGACAAACTATTAGACTACAGATCTTCTCCACACTCTGTTCATTCAAGCAGTTTTCCCCCAAGGTAGACAGGCACTCACAGTAGCAGGCCACAGAGCAGGAGGATGTTTGATGCAACAACAGCAGTTAACATTGCACAATTTGTTATATTGGATTTTATTGCTATTTTTCTGATGAAAATTCTGGGTTTCTGCAAATCCACTCAGCTTAAGTAAACTATATACCACGCACCAGAGTTTAACTCTCTGCTGACTGTTCCCCATAAACAGCATTTGTTGCCAAAACTATGAATTTAGAGAAATGGAAAAAATACAGTCTAAGAAAAGTATGGTAAGACTGACACTTATGTTTCTTTTTCTTGATGAATCACCCTGAGCATGGTAACATGCTGACCAATATCCTTCCTTCCACACTATCACAGCCCTCTGTGCAGTATGCCCTACACAAGCACTAGTCCTTATTTTGCCATTTTCCCTCTTTCTCCAATTGATGCAAGGCTCCACAGGGACAGGAGGAAAATCTGGCAAGAGCCCTTTCAGGCTTGAGTTAGCAGTGCAGGGGCAAAAGAGAAAAAAAATAATAAAAAAAGACTGCAGCTCTTACAAGCCCTCATTCTTTTACTTTGTTTAAAAATACAAAAAAACCTAGGTGGTTTCATTAAAAGTAGGAAAAATTAGGATGGTCACTAGTTAGCAGTACCCTTTGAAAGAGCCACTAAAGCCATTTGGGAGTGATTTCTTTCAAGATACAAGATTTACAGAGGAGTTTGCATTCTTGAGGCTGTGGAACCTGAGCTGAACGGAAAGAAGTTGACGGGCAAAAGATATTCCCTAGAAGGTAAACGTATTTATTCATTCTATGGCCTTCTGCCTTATGTTATATTTATGAGCTTTTATGTTCTGTTATATTTTCAACGTTCAGCTCAGGAAACCACAGTTGTGACACAGAACGAAAAAAATCCCATAAAGTCAAAAAGCATAAAAAGAGATTTAACTGTCTCCTCTTAATTTCTTTCTTCTCTGGGATAAATCTTTGATTCAGGCTGAACAGCTCAGCTGCTCTTCAGTGTTGGCAGGGGAAACGCACACCTCCTAAAACTGCTGTACAGCTCCTGGGCTGTCCCCGGAACCCAAACCAAGCACTTCCCAAGCCCAGGGCTCAGAGATGACGATGGTGTCTACTCTCTGCCCACCCCAGAAGCATCTCTGAAGGCAACAAAGAAATAGGGTTTCTCCAGAGGCTCTACACTGCCTGTGCTGCTGCCATCCATAAATGTCCATGTGAGTTCAGTACCAAAACACATCAGCTCCTTCTGATCCATCTTCAATAGCTTCAATAGCCCTAATATACAGCAGTACAGCGGCCAAAACTGTTCCACTTTCAAGTTGCCTCACACACAAAAAACTTTTTGATGAGGCCCAGCAGCTTTGCCAAACCAAATCTCTGTCTGAAAAATCTTCTCAAATTACAAGAAAAGAAGAAAAAATGTTTAGCTTCAGTTATTCTTCTCTCTAAAAAGCTGTGAGCTACAAATATCTCCAGAACAAAGCCCACTAACACAATCTCTAAAAACCTGTAACCCTGGCAGTACCATCCAGCTGTCCCCACCACATTTACTCAGGCTATATGTATTGTTCTTGAAAAAAAAAAAAAAAAGGCAGGAATGCAGTTCCTGGGTTTGGGTTTTGTGTCAGAAGAATGCAACACAAGAACATGATTATTACATTTAGAAAAATGACACAAGAGCTACACACAGTAGGGATTTTGGCTATCATCCCACCTAGTTTGTAACTCAAGGGAAATCAGCCAGCCTTAAGAAAAAGACTTCAATATGGGGGTCACCATAACCTGAACAGAGGAAAATGATGCTTTGAAAATTAGGCTTTAGATGTTTGAAATCTTCATGCACTAGAGTAAACCTCACCCTTCCTTACTCTCACAATTTTATTATAACCAGCTGTGGTATTTGGAGGAACTCTGCAAGCCCACACCTGAAACCATGCACATTTTAAAAAAAGAAATCTGTCTCTTTTAAAAAAAAAAAATATATATATATATATAAAAAATATATATTTTACTTGGGTTTGAGGAGAAACCAGAAAAGTATCAATATTTAACTTCAATGTCACAAAGCAAACTTCTCTTTCGGAAAGCTTTTCAGAAACTCAATTCCTGCTCTTCGAGAGGAGAGGTTGGTGGGATTGTAACTTGGAAAAGGAGTTTCAGCTTTCAAAATTCCATTCTTATTCTCATCACCTGCACATGGAATAATTTCATTTAGTTTTGTAATAAAAAAAAAAACACCAAACTGCTGTTGCCCTGATCCTCTGCGTAGGATCACTAAAATAATGATTAGCTATAAGATTTTTAATTGAAAACATGATTTAAACAAAACTGAATATGTACAATAGAACCCCAAAAGACTGGGTTTCTGGTTTTGCCTACTTGGTTGGGTTGTTGGGTTTTTTTGGTCTTGTCCTGTTATTGCACAAGAACCGCTCAGATCATTTATTTTTCTCTCTCAGTATTGTACATAGCTCAGTCCAGCTTTTGACAGAAGATGCTAAACCTGGTGCCAAAGGTGCACTTGGCAACACAGCCTGAGCGTGCATGAAGCTCGCCCAAGAGCATCGCAGGCATACGTTACTATTGCGGTGAGGTCTTTACTACTTCATGAAGCAAATATGAAGCAACAGTTCAGTGCACATTTCAGTGTTCCTAACTCTATATGATGTCACCTAGCAATGCAGACGAATGCCACAAAACGCACAGTCCTCAGGGTGGGCAGAACAGACGGAGCCTTAACATTTACTGGAGACTCCGGTTACACAGCTTCTGCATCTTAAATATTTTATACGATCTGATCATATGGGAGCTTCAGCTGTGGAAACAGATGATGCTGAAACAAGATCTGATCCAATCTGTTCACTTGTCACTGTTCAAAACCTGGGAAAGGTGAACAGGTCACCCAGCAGCCCACAGTGCTTAGAGGCATGGGACTCTCAGGCCCACACACTTGCTTATTAATGTTTATTGCTTTTAACACCACTCAGCATGGGTTTGTGCTGCACCACATTTACTTCAGCTAATCAACTTTAACTCAATTTTGCTCTGAAACCAATCAAAAGATATCCCCAAATTACAGTTCTGATGCTGTGCAGATGAAGATATATGATACAAATCACAGCAGATGTTATCATTACAGACATTGAAGTAAAAAATAGTAGCTTGCTCTTAAACATAAAATATTTACAAATGTGAGGACTTGCAAGACTGTAGTGGTAAAAAGGACCCCAAGTTTAAACACACTGAAAGAAACTTTAGGCTGAGAGCAGCATTTGTGCTGTCTCTGAGGACGGGCAATGCTGTGCAGGGAAGCTGTGCAGGAACACTCCAGGCTGTGGATACTGTTACCCCCAATGCCAGGGCAGAACAACCATGGAAAGGTGCACATTTGCATTTACATAGAGCAGAGAAGAAACATGATGTGAGGAAGCAGCAGGAGAACTTTACCTAAGCTAGCCTCAGAAATACAAACTACATTTCTAGCATGTCTGTTGAGACAGCTGGGGCAGTCTGAAAGCTTCCCACAACACCATCTAGGAGAAGCATATTAAAGTAAACCAGCCCTGGCTCAGCTTATTGTAACATTCCATACTAAAAACTGTTTCATAAAAGCTGATTCATGAGACCAAATATTGCTGTTCTGGGATGCACAACAAAGAGCAGGGCAGATGGTCAGGGGTGGCAGCAGCTTCACTCATCTGATTTTAATCCATCACCACAACTCTGTCAGAACCCTCAGTCACGTACGTATCACTTACTCACTTGTTCAGTTCATGCAAGGCATCCCAAAAAAGCCTGCTGAACAAGATGTACAGCTCATATTTACTATTCAACCCTGCCAGCACTCCTGGTTTTTCAAACAAGCTTGAAGGAATAAATTTGCTCTTGGCTAAAAGAACCTCTACCAGGTTTTTTCCCATCTTAAGTACATTTTAATCAGATCACCACTACAACTTTTCAAAAAGCAGTATTTAATGAAAACAAACAGATGCATAACTGTCAAACGTCACTGTAAGATTGTTAATGTGTGTCATCACCAAGTTTCAATAGGAAAACTTACCAAAAAATTAAAAATTTGAGAGTTACAACAGGGCAATCTGGTTGCTATAGAAGTCCAGCTTCCACAAACACAATCTTCCCAGCAGAGAGGAGCTCCTACGCACAGACCAAGCAGTTGCCTGTGTCAGTGCCCACATGCACACTCACCCACGCAGCTCCCACATGTGGGCTGCTCTCATCCCCCTGCCCCTACCCATCTCACAGCATCCTCCTGCCCTCACGTTGCTCATCCTCACCACCTCCACTGCAGGGCCAGTAATTTCTCAGACAGCTGATTCAACAGAAAACCCATTACAATGGAGAGGATAAAAAACCCAAGCCACTTTCCATGACATCAAGCTATCTGAATCAATTCATCCAGCACCGTCACCCAACCCACTGAGGAGTGGGGCTATGGGTGGAAACCTCTTACCCAAGGAGGACACAGGTCCCTTTTGCAGCACTTCTGTGAGTCTGCACTGTAACCTCCTCAATAAACACACCCACTTAAACAAGTTGTGGTTGACCAGCTACAGCAGCTTCTCCAGCAGATGATTCCACTTAGAGCAGGTGCCGCTCATACAAATGAAAAGGAAGGGCTTAAGAAGGGAATTTGGAAAGATAACACTGGGGATACAGCCAGAGAGATCACAGATGCTAGATCCTTTCACCCAGCAACATTCGTGCTTCAAAATGCCTGCATCTGAGACTGCTCTTTCTAAGAACAAAGCTGAATAAAATGATCAATGGTTTCTCCCTTTCTCTACTTTCTGTAGCAAAAGGCAAAGGGCCTGTCTAAACTTTTCCTTCCCTAATGAAACTCTTATTGATTTTTCATTCTTGTGAATCACTGCCTTAGAGCAATTTCTTTTAGCTGCAGGTTCTCACATTTAATTTGTATGTATGCTTAAGGGAAAGTTTATCAATAGAGTCTCCAGAGAGATACTAAAAGGGTTTTATGAGAAAGTTATGAAATTTTACATTTGGCATATACCAAACCAGTAAAAAAAAAAAAAGCAGCACGCCCAGAATAATGCATGACATTAACAATCAGCACTTTCATGTAACATCCTATACCACCCCCATGCACCTCTCAGTGCATAAAGACAACAGAAGTCAGACTGCATAGATTTATGTTGATAAAGAGTGAAAAAAAAAAAAAAAAGAAACAACAAACCATCACAACAGAAACTCATTCAGATGTAAGGATCTTCCACTTGTTAATAGCTACCTGAAGACAAACAGACCACAACACATGTATGTGTCCAGAGCATAATAGTTCTGTTACTCCCACTAAAATGCATCATCTGGTCAGGCAGGAAGAAACTCTTAGGATTTTTTAAACTTAAAAAATAACAATCATCCATCAGCAATACATGAACAGACAGCTTTGTCAATACCATCAAAGGCAGAAAAAGAAAATAATCTCTGATAATTCATTCTTAAACTAACAGTTCTCAGCTGCCTCAATTACTATTTAAATAAGGAAGAAAACTAAAATGCTATGGACCTTCTAGTTATCATTCATGCAAAATATGCTAATTTTACTAGTCAATGAATGAAGCAAATTTATGGGCCCAAGGCAATCATCCAGGATACAGTAATTAAACTAACTATTAGCCAGGTTCATAGCTAAGAAAATGAGATATCCTTTTGTTTAAAAATCAGGATTTTGCATTGTGATCAATATTATCTGAATGACTCTCTCCACAAGTGAAAAGGATTGGCTAGAATTGGTTCCAGAAGACTGTAAAAAAGGATCTTTCAGAAATAATCCAGGCTTTGGGTTGGGGGCAATTAAAAAAAAAAAAAAAAAATCAGGGCCTATCAAATTATACTTTAGAAAAAGAATTGAATCAAGTGTGTTCCTTGAGTCAGCCAGCCAGTATACTGGCTGTCCTTGGGAGGTGAAGCAAGAAGAAAGCTTGATGGAAATCACCTTTTTCCCATTCTCTCCTATGTCTGTCTTTTTGTTGAAGTATCGACTTCACCTGCAGTACTGTGCTCAGCTCTGCAGTCCTCAGCACAAGACACAGACCTGTTGAAGGTCCAGAAGAGGCCACAAAAATGATCAGAAGGCTGGAGTATCTCTCCTGTGAAAAAAGGCTGAAGTGTTGGACTTGTTCAGCCTGGAGAAGGGAAGGTTCCAGAGAGACCTTATTGCAGCCTGTCAGTAATTAAAGGGGGCTTATGAGAAAGATGAGTACTGACTTGTTAGCTACAGCAGGACACAGGTGATGGTTTTAAACTAAATGTATAAGAAAGGAAGGTTTCACAATGAGGGTGGTGAAACACTGGCACTGAGGTGGTAGATGTGCCATCCCTGCAAACATTCCAGTTCAGGCTGTTTGGGGTTCTGAGCAAGCTGAACTAGTCAGATGTCCCTCCAGAGGTGTTGGACTAGATGACCTTTAAAGGTCCCTTCCAACCCAAAGCATTCTGTGAACTTGCTAGTATCATCCTAATGGTGATAATACAATCGTCTTTAACAATTTCTCAAATTACCTGATTAAGGAAGGAATTAAATAGGATTACCTGTCTAGGACCAATTAATATCTACTAGCAGTGATCTATGATAGAGCCTGCAGTGCCCACACAGCTGAGAACAAAGCAAAGGAGGAAAGGAGAGAAGCCACTGCTGGTCATGGAGATCAGATTGAAGAACAGACTTTGTGAGAAGGTCAGACACAATCTGAAGAGTGCTGAAGGAAGAGAAGTCCTTGAACTGCACAGAAACAAGCACTAGATGGAATTGAATGTGAAATTGCTTATGCAGGACGCTTATTCCACCACAAAGAAAAGTGGCAACACCAGCACAAGGTGTAAAAAAGAGATTTTACAGAGATAAGCAGATGAAAAAATTTTATCTGCTGCTTGTGACAATTGGGTCTTCTACACCAAAAAAAAGTCTAAAAACTGCAAGAAATTATATTGGGATGAGAAAAGGTTAGGGAAATCTTTAAACTCCCACAAAATTGTCAATACCAAAATACTGAGATTAAAAGAACATTTATAAAATCCTACATGAAGCAAACATGAAAAGGTTGTTCAGTTGCAAGATAACTGAGTAATGTAACCTTTCAAAGCAGCAACAAAAAGCGATTAGACCATCCCTTGGATTGAAAATGATTGATTATTACTGCTAATATTGGAATTGAAGTTGACTCTAATGCTTTTTATGTAATTGCTTTATTGAATGCTGCATAGCTTTATCTGGTAATATATTCAGAACACTGCAAGTTTACCTTTAGCTCCTGATACACCAAGACACAGAGGCATATAGTTGCAATATATTTATCCCAATGATATTGTATTAAACAGCATATACTAAGGTTAGCTCCTGACCTTTCAGTTAAGGTCTGTGGGGAACCTTCTGACTGCAGAATCGTCTAATAGATTTGAGTACCAGCAACTTTCCATCCTCTGCATCTGTTCATTGGTTTATTCCATTAACAGTATCAAAATATCTTAAATGTGATTTGGGGCCTTATGTGCTGTAATAATTAAATCATTTTGAGGACTTTGAAAGCTGGCCCATCTGTTTAAAAAAAAAAAAAATCAATCAAGGACAAGTAAATCACAGTGAAGAAGATTAATAAGAAAGTTTGGGGCTTTTTTATGTATCAGCCTGTTAAAATTTTCATTCATCTATAGCCAAAGTAGGGATTTTTCTTTGTTTGATTTATACTTTTGTTTTCACTTAAAATAAGCAGCCTTCACTATTAAAATGTAACTGTAACGTAAAATTACATTTTCTCACTTGCTTTTCAGTTTCTTTGCTTTGCTGTCCCTGGTGTCTCTCCCTGCTTTTTTGGAGAGAGTTCTAACAAAGGTCAGTTGTCAATTAGCCATCAATAAATATCTAACATGAGAGCAATAAATTTTGGGCTACCTGGGCTCCCACTATGAAACCAAGCACCATGTTTGAAAGCTCATAACAAAAAGCATAAAGTACTTTTAGAGTGTTCCAAACGTAAATATAATGTTACCTTTAAGGCTGTAAGTATGAAAAATATCAAATAAGGTGTGTAATACCAAGCTTTATCATGCGTATATTGACTTAACTGAGACATGCTCACTTATCTACAAAGCAAAAATTGGGTTTTAAGTACTGTACTTTGCAAGACCCTTAGGGCACAATAACATTACTGTCATCATTTACTTGACTTCCCTGTCTTTCACTTGATCCATCTCCAGCCCTTTCAAAACATTGCAGCTATGTGTCTATTTCTGCCACTACACCAGTGGCCTTGGCTGGATGGCAACACAGTTATACATGGTTGACATATAGCAACACCCCCAAAATAATGGGTACACATACGCTCACACAGACACTAGCATGTGTACAATATATTTAATACTCAGGAGGGTAGTGAGACACTGGAACAGGTTGTCCAGGGAGGCTGTGGATGTCCCCTCCCTGGGAGTGTTCAAGGCCAGGCTGGATGGGGCCTTGAGCAGCCTGGTCTAGTGGGAGGTGTCACTGCCCATGGCATGGGGCTTGAAACTAGATGATCTTTAAGGTCCCTTCCAACCCAAATCATTCAACAATTTCACTTCCCAGCAGAGTCTCTGCTCTGTGAGGCATTCTCTGCAGCAGGGGTTTGTCTCTTTTCCCTACTATCAGGTGACAGAACAAGAGGAAATGGCCTGAAATTGTGCCAGGGAGGTTTAGGTTGGAGATTAAAAACTATTTCTTTCCTTCAAGAGTGGTCAGGCATTGGAATAGACTGCCCAGAGAGGTGGTGGAGTTACCATCCCTGGACATGTTCAAGAAATGTGCAGGCATGGCACTTCAGGACATGGATTAATGGCCATGGTGGTATAGAGTTGATGGTTGGACTTGATCTTAGAGGTTTCTTTCAACCCAAACAATTCCATGATTCTATAACTTTCAACATCAGTGCTACACATACAAGGATGTACTTGGTTTTTTGGTTGGTTGTTTCCCCACACACAGACACTTTTTCATGTTTGGAGCCAATTCTAAAAGTAAGGTTTTCCTGGCACTTTGCAAGGGAATGCAGAGGATAGAGCATTGATATATCCTTAAGAGAAAAGCATGATCAATAATAGTTAAAGCTTGGATAAGCCCTCATTATCAAACTTCTAAAACTTCAAAACGAATACATGCCCACTACCTGTTAAGCACTGACACAACTTCATGCACTACCAGCTCACTGCTGAGAGCGAGTAAAGCTGAATTTGGCAATCCACATCTGCAGAATGACAAATATTCACATTCAAAATGGTTTAAATCAAGATATAACTATACCTGGGTTACAAAATATTTAATGACAGTTGAAAATACTGAATTAGTTTAATGGAAAATATTGAAAACGTAGGCAAGTTACTGATTCCAGTCATACAGCAGACGCATTTAATACACAGAGCTGCAAACACCTTATTGAAATTCATTTTCACTTCCTCTTTAATACAGCACTGCTTTATTAACACAGGCAAGAATATTAAGGGGATGACAATAAAAACTTTACACGAGCACTACCTTATGTGCACCATATTTAATAAAAACTTCTGAAAAGTTCCTGGTGTTTAATCATTACAGTCTCCTTTCAATCCTTGTCTGTAACAACTCCATTTCTGCATTCCATCCATTCTGCTGCTTCAAAACTACGCAGCTAATACACAACAGAATTTATTCAATGCATATACAGAAAAAAATTCTATATCCAGTGTCTGCACTGTGAAAATTTTCAATAGCTAGAAGAAAACTGCTTATTTTGCTTAAAAGCAACTGGGTGGTATAAATCAACTTAACTAATAGGTCAAAAGATCCTAAAGATGTCACAAGTACTGAATTTATTTTTGTCTTCGGCAGCTTCAAACTTGTGTAATTTATGGTTATAAATGTCATACTATAGAGAAGTAAAACACGCCTCAAATACAGGTAGATATTTTTAAACTATCGATATTTGAAGGGCTTTGAATCTCAGGGGTGATAGAATAAACCCCAGAGGACACCAATCAGTGAAAAAGTTCACGTGATAACACAATAAACATCAGGCATCCCCTTGCCCTGTATTTAATCATGTGGCTGGCACCACCAGCCATGTTTCATACTTCTGTTGACCTACTCAATAGGTCAATAAAATCTTAAGACTGACTTACTAGAGTCACTATATTGAAAATGTAATGCTTCAAATGCCAAGATTTTTCAGGAAGACATACAGTATGAACTGTTATTGCAAATAAAGCATAGGAACACTTTTAAAGCTGCTGTTGACCATGCCAGTGAATATGAATCCTTCCATTACTACTCCATACTCTACATAACTCCAAACTTTTTCTGCAGCTACTTGGGGTGCACTGGTGGCACAAGCCCCTTCTCAAAGTCTTCTGCTGAAAGTTTGACAGCACTAAGAGACACAAAGAGCTTTTAAAACAAAATCTTGTAGAACAGAGTGAAAGTGGGGGGAAAAAAAAAATAGACATCAATGAGCGGGTAAAACCAAGCAGCAAATATTCTGGCTGAAGATAAATAACATAGATTTACTGGTCCTTTCCCCAGAAACAGTTGGGTACCAAGGCATGCAAGCTGCAGCGCGGCAGCGACATCAGCTCCGCGTTCAAGGCGTTGGGTTGGCTCCTCTTTGAACATACGCCCTTTCAAGTGAAATTAATCACTCTCTTTATCACTCCTGCAGCATCTGGAGCCATAATCATTACCCAACTGCTGAGAAAGAAATGAAACCACTAATCGCACAGGGAGTAGGGTTTAGCATTCAGGGTAGGAAAGTTTTTATTAAGTTCACATTTGAAAAGTGATTTTTCATGGCTAGCCTTCCAGGACATGCCACACAAAAGCTGGATATACTTCAGCAACTGTCTACAACTCATCTCCCAGAATACAGAACCAATATATTTAGAACTGCAATAATGAGGTTTTAACATGCTTTTCCCAGTTTAGCACTATAATTCTAAATTGCTCTTATATTCAATTATGACACAGAGACACATTTAACCATAACCTTAAAAAGGTCTCTGGAAGAACAATCTGCAGAAATAATCAAAGTGGTAGACACCAGGCAGCGTAATCAAAAGCAAGGACCAGACAGCACCTCTGGATTCACACATCACACTCCTCCTGATCTCAGCAGGAATTCCCTATGCAAACCAAAGCTTATCTATCCCAAACTACTATATTAAGTGGGCATTTCATCTTATCTATCCACTAGCTGAGGGTGATTAAAAGAGACCATATGAACGCTATGTCAATAATCTGGATTACCATGAAATATTCCTCATCCCTTTTAACTCCTCCATTTAATTTTCCTGGCTTTTACCATTCACATTTTTTAAAAGAAGAAAGAATACAAAGAAAGTTGGTTTTTGTAAACAAAAAAAAGAGTAAGTTGATGACAGCAGGACTATTCTCTTACAGACCAGAGTAAAAAATAATACAAACCTAGGGAAATACAGTATCAGTGGGCAGACCACCCAAAAATCATGTCCCTTGAAAGACTCAACTGCTTTATCTGCATCCTGAGAAGAACAACATGCTTCTTAGGGATTTCTGATACAATTTTGTGTATCTTCACCCAAAATGTACTCTACACAGAAGCTGAATGAGAAAGCTATTACCCTCATATACTGAAATTGTTCAATTAAGTAGCAAAGTGAAACTCTTATTCTAACTAACTTAAGATATAATGATTAAAAACTGAACCTGCAGGGTTCTGAACAAGGGCAGCAGAATAATTAAATCCTGAAACAGGCTGAAAATGTGATCATCCATTTTTAATGCTCCGCCTATACATAACAACAGAAATCTTTCCAACAGCTGCATTCAATTAAAAAAATATTAACCCCAAGGAAAAAGTACAAAAACATCCCCATCTGTTTTTCTTGCCACTCACTGTGCTTCTTTTGTGAGTGAAATATGTACAACAATACAATCCAACAAAGTTGAATGAAAAGTACCGCAATTCCAGTAATAAGCTATCTTTTTTTTTCCTAAATGAACAATTTAAAAGAAAGCACTTTTGCAGATTTTCCCCTGTGACCTGCAGCTCTGTTCCCATAGTAACTATTGAGGAAAAAAAAGGATAAGACGCCTAACTTATACTTTTCCCAATACCAACAAAAACCAGGGAAAAAGCACCTTATTCTCAAAAACTATTATTCTCAGGAAGGAAAGAGGGACATTAAAAGATTAGTGTGAATCTCCTGTGTAATCTAGTTTAAACCACCACCTACTGAACATCTGATATTGGTTAGACAAAGACATTTGTTAAAGCTTGTAGCCTTTGTGTAAAAGAACTACTGAAATACTTTTGTGATCCAAACAGTAACAAAACTGCCAGGCACATGCTGTAAAGTGTCACACCTGAACTCAATGAGCACCATCATCAGTCCATGGCCAAGCTGCTGCTCAGTACTCATCTCAGCTGAGGACCTAGTACTCTGCCTATTACCTCCAAGCATATAAAGTGCTCATTATAACATACACTTCAGTGTCATTTCTGTTCCTCCTTTGCTTGCCTTTTAAATTTGACTGAGTCTGCGCTCCACATATTGCTTGCTGTAGCACATTTTCCTAGGAAAAAAATACAGAAGCCAGAGACCCTTTCCTTAAGCAGTGCCACTAAAGAACATTTTCACTGGCACCAAGTCCCTGTGGGAAAATAGAGCTAGTAAGAACACATAGAGTTCCATGGACAAGGAAAAACAGCATCAGTTTAAGCATGTCTCCATCTCTGATTGCTCTTCCAAAACTCTTCCAGGAACAATTCCAGTGTCTCTGACACTGGTTAGCATTCTTTGGGCCAACAGGGCAGGTTCTCCAGGCATGTCCCATATGCTGAGCTTTTAACCCTGCAGGTTAAGCACAAATCCAGAAGCTACATCAAACAAGACCCTAGTGGGTAATCAATAGGCTGCTGTGGCACGTTCAACCAACATAGCAGCCAGCCTCAAGTACCTGAAGGACAGGCCAGGGTGGAAGATGAGCTTCCAGTATAGAAAAGTTCTTTAGGAGAGAGACTGAGAAACTGTGTACATTTGTCTGGTTCTCTGACAAACTCAGCAGTACTTACTGCCTGAGGACACAAGGTCTCTACCAACTTTGAACTGTCTCACCCACCTAAGTACTCTTCGTACAGCCACTCCAAAGGGTTAGAAAGTAAGGCAACTGATGCATCTCCCACAATTCCAACACAAGCTGGATTCAACTGTTCAGAAAACAAGACCAGATGAGGATACCATATCAGAACTGGAATGATAAAGGTGAAGAGAAGTAGCAGAAAGATACACAATGAAATTTAGCAGTGTTTGGAATAAAAAGGCAAAAATATGGATAGGAAAGGGTAAGGAATAATAAGAAAAGCAAGTATTTAGCAATCTGGGACAACTGCTCTCCTGTCTAAGCAAATATGAGAATAGTTCTCAAGCATGAGTGACTAATATCAGTCAACACATTAAGCTTTGTTACCAAGGAAATTCTGCACAACAAATTTCTTCAAAGCTCCAAGTACTACTGTTTTTTAAAAAGTTTAGCTGCAATAAAACTGTAATTTATATTGTTCCATAAAAATGTTCTTTGCAAAGAATTATTTTAGACAAATATAGAACTAAAGTACTGGGGTTTTATATTTAAATGATATTTTTAATGACTACTTAATTAAACTACACCAACAGATTAAAACCAACTAAACTACTTCAAATTAAACTGCTCATTGCAAAATATTCAAAAAGAGCACCAGCTATGGGACTCTGATGTATTTTAAGCCAGGCACTTCTAATTAAAATTGTAAAATATCAGTGGGTGAAAACTCATCTGTGATTTGATATCATCCTGGAAAGCAATATATAGAAAATATTTGGTTTGGCAAACCAGTTCAAAGAGGATATGTTTACCAACAGGGGTCCAGAATAGTTCGGTATCCTTAAACTACAAATACATTAGGAGCAACTACCAAAAGAAGAGCTACTTAATGACTATCTAGTTCAAGTGCAAAGGTAGAAACTAATAATGAATAAAGGTGAAAAGCGGAAAGATCATGATTCTAGCATAGCTTTTAAATTATCAAGCTTATGACAAGAATCTTGACAAGTTTTAGAAGGAACTTAATAGATTATTTATTTTAAATTATTTATTTATTGTTGGTGCTCTTAATATGTAAAGATTGCAATCTCTAACCCAAGAGAATTGCTGCAGTCCTAAACTCTTAGTGAAGAACCACAGAATAATTCAAAATTTGATTAAATCAAGGCTAATCCTCCAGTCTAAAGTTCAAATGTTTAAAATTCCATTCACCAGGACAGCATAAGAATGACCTACAATTAGAATATTTGCAACAAAATAAAGTTTGGAAATGTCAGGCAGTGAGAAAAATAATAAAATTCCAGATGTCACACAAAGGTAACTGAAAAGGACATTTGTACCAAATAAAAAAACCCACCTATTCTAGGGCAGATTATCATTCTTCATCTTGTAGATGATTTTGGAAAATTATCACTTGTTACAGAGCTATCTTTCAGTGTCTTTTCAGTAGGTTTGAGTTCTACTGTCCTTTGAAGATCTGGACCCGTTTTAATGTTTGGTATACACAGGTAAAAGTTTGTCTTTTAAGACATAAGGTCAAACGCACTTCCAAGCCAGCACTTGCCCTCCTGAAACTGCAATCTTGAGAAAGGGCATTTTATAGAGGTATTATCTGAGAACAGAGAACAAAAGATACTTTTTTCATCTTAGCTGTAACTGGCTCACCCACATTCACAAGTAGTTCAAAGGTTAAAAGTTTTTCTCCAAAAAGTTCATTTCATACCCTTTCCATTATGGATTGTTTCTGAAGAAGGACTAATGATCAAATCCCATTTGTTAGCCTTATTTTAAGAAGGACTTTCAAATATGAGTAATAACTCCGAATTAAAGTTATTTTGTGTTCACCTGGGGCAAGAGAACTTACAGCTCACGGCATCTAGCTCCCAGAAGTTCACAAAGACCAGAAGATTAATAGTTTCTTCCTCATGTAAAAAATCTCTCTACTGTGATCAGCTGTATTACAAATCTACTTCCAAGTCTGATTTCTCACTTTTGATGCTCTTCCATTCCTACCAGGGAGCCTGTCCCTGCTGGGCTAAATCACCATCCAGATCCATTTTTTGGAGAGAATTACAGATGGAGAACTCATTGGAATACCAGATCTGGGTTTCTAATAGTCCCCTTCTTCCCTTCATTAGTGTGCAGCACATTATTTCCATGTGAAATAGCATTTTACCATAATTAGAGAGCTATTTTCCTAAAAATCAGAACATTTTCATCATACAAACATATTTTTATATTCCCCTTATTTAAAAACAAACAAAAAAATTCATCCACATCACAGCTTTGTATTTGAGAGCCAACTTTATGGACTATGTCCCTTTTCCCTTTCATTCTGTTAGTATTTCAGGGGAAATGGCATATGCACAGTTGCTGAGGTGTAGTTTATAAAGGAGCTGAAGATACCAGCAGTGATGGCAAGATTGCAACCTATCCATGCAGCAACTGCAAGTGTTTTGCAAGTGTTTCTGGGAAGGGTTAATTCTCAGCATTTGGTAATCTTAATTATCACCCTCTCTACTGTAAAACACAATATTTCCTCTGTTGCACATGATTTAGACTTGACTTTAGAACTAAATTTCAGAGTTTGATCAACTTGAATCATAGAATCATAGCATCAGTCAGGGTTGGAAGGGACCACAAGGATCATCCAGTTCCAACCCCCTGCCATGGGCAGGGACACCTCACACTAGAGCAGGCTGGCCAGAGCCTCATCCAGCCTGGCCTTAAACACCTCCAGGGATGGGGCCCCAACCACCTCCCTGGACAACCCATTCCAGGGTCTCACCACTCTCATGGTGAAGAACTTCTTCCTCTCATCCAGCCTGAATCTCCCCACTTCCAGCATTATTCCATTCCCCCTAGTCCTATCACTACCTGAGATCCTAGAATCATGGAATGGTCCAGGCCGGACCGGTCTTCCAAAGGTCATCCAGTCCAACCTCCCTGCAGTCAGCAGGGACATCCCCAACTACATCAGGTTACCCAGGGCCTCGACAAGCCTTACCTTGAATATCTCCAGGGAAGGGGCCTCAACCACTTCCCTGGGCAACCTGTTCCAGTGTTTCACCACCCTCATAGTGAAGAACTTCTTCCTGATATCCAACCTAAATCTTCCCTTCTGTAGTTTCAAGCCATTGTCCCTTGTCCTGTCACTGCAGGTCTTTGTAAACAGTCTCTCTCCATCCTTCCCATAGGTCCCCCCTCAGATACTGGTAGGCCGTTATTAGGTCTCCCCGGAGCCTTTTCTCCAGGAGGACAACCCCAGCTCCCTCAGCCTGTCCTCACAGCAGAGATGCTCCAACCTCCTGATCATTTTCATGGCCCTCCTCTGGACCCTCTCCATCAGGTCTATGTCCTGATGAATCATACTCTGGATTGATGTGTATATCAATATTCTGTATAAAAGCTTGAATGGCCATCACTGAAACACAGATGCATTTGCATTACAGAAGTTCCAGGCACTTTTAGAACGATTCAGGAGCTGAAGAAATATGCAAATTGCTAACTGGCTATTGCTTTAAACAATATTAATTTACAAGGCTTTAGATCTAATTAAATTTTCTCAAGATTTTATCACTAAAAATGCTTTGTTAGTTAGCAAGTGTTGGAAAATTATTCAGCTATTTGAGGTTGCTGAGTAATTTAATTGATATAATTATTGCTTTCATGCTTAGACTGGCAGTCACAAAATAAGTGTCTGACAAAGAAATGTCTTGAAACCAAAAGATACAGTGTACAGATATTTCAACATTAATCTATCATCTCTAGAAACCAAAAGCTAAAAATAAATGTATTTAAGACGGGCCACAAATAAACAAAATGCAAATGACAGACCTTCAAATAGCTGGGGGAAGAGTGTGTATAACCTATCTCACACTGCCAAGTTCTTACACTTTAAGAAATATAAAAAGCCTGATTTTTTTTGTAAAAGCAATGATTTCCATACAATTGCTTTCACCTATACCAAGACCCCCAAGCCCAGCATGAAAATGCATGGGTCTTTATTTGATAAAGCTAAGGATTTAGGTAAAAAAAAGTCTGCTTTATAAACTTCAGTGCTGAGACAATGCTTTTTATTTTTCTCCCATCCATACTAAGGATGCACCTCTGGACTTCTGTGTGCTAGGAAAATTTACCTTAATATATATAAATTAATTTTCTTAAAGTCAGAGCTTTCAGAAGCATAATCTTATTCAATTATGAAGCATGACATCCCAATACAAAGCTGAATTTCTCTACAGCAGGTAACTTAACCATGCTCGCAACAGACAAAACACGATTTAAAAGCAAAACAGCTCATCTCCTTTCCCATTAGGGACTGCTCATTTCTCACTGGATTGTTTAATTTAAAAAAAGACAACAGCTGCAGGTTTTCTTTCTATCAGAAAAGATCTGCTCAATTCTGACATTAAAAGCTAACAATTTATTATTATTGTTGTTGTTACACAAACCACAGATCTCACAAACCAGTACCTCCAGGATCTATAGTCTAAAGTTATTTTGTTATTAATATCCTGCCACAACAGGTTATGTTAACCCTGCTACCCTCTCCAGATCCACCTGCTCCATTCAAGTTGCCAAACCCTCTCTTCCCAAAACAGTTCTCTGTCATCTTTTGAAAGAAAGACGCATCTTTGAGACTAACCATAGCTGAAAACACATTTCAAGCAAAGTCAAAAAATACATGCAGGACCCAGCCACATATGCCATCCTGACAGCAAGACTGCCACTTACACTCTCTTGTCACTGATTTCAAGGTCACTGCAATTTCACTTCGGTATACATGCTCCCAGATGCCGCAGAAATGAATCACAGAATCATAGAATGGCTTAGGTTGAAAGGGACCTTAGAGAGCACAGAATCACAGAATCAATTAGGTTGGAAAAGACCTCAAGGATCATCAAGTCCAACCTGTCACCCAAGAACTCATGACTACTAAACCATGGCACCAAGTGCCACGTCCAATCCCCTCTTGAACGACTCCAGGGACAGTGACTCCACCACCTCCCTGGGCAGCACATTCCAGCGGCTAACAACTCCCTCTGTGAAGAACTTTCTCCTCACCTCCAGCCTAAACTTCCCCTGGTGCAGCTTGAGACTGTGTCCTCTTGTTCTGGTGCTGATTGCCTGGGAGAAGAGACCAACCTCCTCCTGGCTACTACCTCCCTTCAGGTAGTTGTAGACAGCAATGAGGTCTCCCCTGAGCCTCCTCTTCTCCAGGCTAAACAATCCCAGCTCCTTCAGCCTCTCCTCGTAGGGTTTGTGCTCAAGGCCTCTCACCAGCCTCGTTGCCCTTCTCTGGACATGTTTAAGAGTCTCAATGTCCTTCTTAAATTGAGGGGCCCAGAACTGAAGACAGTACTTGGGGTGCGGCCTCACCAGTGATGAGTACAGGGACACAATGACTTCCCTGTTCCTGCTACACTATTCTTGGTGCAGGCCAGGATGCCATTGGCCTTCTTGGCCACCTGGGCAAGATCATCTACTCCAACCTCCCCACCATGGGCATGGATATCTCTCAACTAGACTCAGCTGCTCAAGGCCTTATCCAACCCCCAGAGAGGAGGCATCCACAACCTCCCTGGGCAACCTCTTCCAGAGTGTCACCATATGCAAAAAAAGCAGAATTACCCAAAGAAAGCCATTAGTTTATTGCAAACACCCTAGCACCCTAGCTCCTTTTAACCAAGATTTTTCCCAAGTATCCGTTCAGCTTGCTGAGAGAAATCTCAGCTCCTTGTTGTGTTCCTTAAGATGACTGCAAAAGAGATTCAGGAAGTAGAAATGCTGCTGCTTCACTACTACTGCAGAGAAAGTACAGGCTTCACAAGTAATGATTTATTTCTTCACAAAACAAACTGTGTTCACTTCAACCTAGAACTAGATGTAACTTTTATCTAAGCTTCAACAACATATCCCCATGAAAAAAAGAAAAAGAAAAAAACTGTTTACAAATATAAAAACATTTAACTGGAAGGGCAAAAATGTTTTGTTTGTTGGTTTTGGTTCCCCTCCCCCCTCCACCCTCATACAGGACAATGAATTTGGCTCAATTTTACAAGTTATTTTCATTTGGAAAACATTTCATTCAAAGTTGTTTTCTATTTCTCATCACCACATAGGCAGAGAAAGTGCAATAAAATACTGGTAGCATTTAAGGCTTTTAAAATTACTCTTGAGAGCTCCCACATTTCTAATTCACTGTGGGAGTCACAAGAACTGGCAATTTTCTCCTGCATCTGAGAGACAGACCTTCACAAGGAGCTCTTCACAGGGCTTTCAGAGCATGGTATCCCACGTTCACACACACCTGTGCACCACCGTTTCTTAGTTACAAAGGCATCTGCCTCAGATGTCTTTGAAGCGTCAATACCTCCTTATTTTATGACTTCCAATACACACCCCTAAAGACAGACAGACAATACACTTCAGAACTGAAGAGAAGACAGACAGCATTGAAAGGTCTAATTTGTCTTGAGAAAACAACTCTACCTTTCAAAGCTTGTACAAAAGTTAGTAACATTGAATTGGAGAGAGTTTATGTTGTTGTTTATTTCCTCTTCATTTTACATTGCAAGACATTGCACAACAGGTCTTTGAAAATATAGTATCAGATTTTATTTAACCAGCACCTCATCAGCAATCAGCTTCCCATCCCAGTGGCCAGGGTGAGAAGACTGTGTTGGTCCTACCAGAAGGACAGGAGTCTCCCCAGAAGGATAGGAGCCTTCCCAGAATAGTTGTTTCAATATTCAGCTAATTCAGACTTTTACCTTCTAAAGAACTATAATTTAAAAACAAATAACCAAAACAGTAAAGCAATTCTCCAGAAAAATGAAAGGAAATTATTTTTCCATCAAATTTAATCACTCTTGCTCAGTGATAAAAAGGCCAAACCTCAACGGGATACTGGGCAATAAAACCTCTGTTTCAGTTGCATATTTTTGATTAAATACTTTGAGTAAATATTTCACAAATTTGCCAATCTTTCCATTTCATTGAACATTCTTTGCTGCTGTGATGTGCTACAAAACATGTGGCCAAATATGTCACAGATTCACAGATTTCATTGCATTGGAAGGGACCCTCACAGGTTATCTTGTCCAAACCCCCCCCACCCACCCAGTGAGCAGGGACACCTCCAGCTAGTTCAGGCTGCCTGGGGCCACATCAAGTCTGATCTTGAATGTCTCCAGCAATGAGGCTTCAACCTCAGTTTCATGCATCTATATCATACCATCTCCCACCTACCTCCTCCCTGTCACCAAGGATCACCACAATGCAATCAATGTGCCTTCACAACAGTTTCCAAACTTTGTGAACATTCAAACACTGCATGTATCCAATCTGACTGATGGGCAGAAATTATTCATTAAATCTACCACAGAAAGTATAAACAAATCAGCCAAGAGTATGGACTTCCAGCTCACTTCATCATTAAAGATGCTGATGTGTCCTCTTCATTCAAACATAAAAATGATTCAATATTACAAAGGGAGTGAGCCAGTAAAAATTTTCCTCTTGGCATGAAGATCACTAATTTCAATCAGAAATTAAACCCCTCTATTTTTCAGTTTAAAAAAAAAAGATTAATAGAAGACATTATCAGGCTTTTTTAATTTATTATTGAGCTAAAACAGTGTGAAGAAAGTACAATCACTCCACCATTGAATACAGGAATTATCTAGTAGATAAACCAATATATCTTTTTCCTACCTGTTTTCCAGACAAACTGATGACCTCTCCTGGCTTCCAGATCAGCTGTTTGTAACAAGAAAACAAACAGAAGGAAGGACTTCCCCAGGCTCTGCCATGCCCAATGAGGAGAAACCCAGTTCTGTTGTAGAAGCATAATTCAGATAATTCAGTCTCTTGTCTTCTTTGGTCCTAGAATTAACGAAAAGAGGAAAAGCTTCCTAAAAAACTTAAAATACCAAGGCAATAGTCTCAGCCTAAGGATAACCTGGTGGTCACTGTGCATTTCATAGTGCCTACAGGCCAGATTTGTTGAGGACAAGGTTCTTACACTTGACTCTTCATTTGAAGAGAAAAAGGAGACAGACAGAGAGGAGAGAGCCAATCCTCAGAGGCCCTGCGGTTCCATCCTACAAAGCCAGTCATCATAAATGCTTTTAGCAGTTTCTTAAGCAGAAATCTACCAGTGCAAACAAATGGCAAGAGATATGATAACAGTCTGCAATTCTGTGTCCCCTCTTTTCGCTATTTATCTTTACCATGACTATTATCACACTACATGCAGACTAAACCAAACCTGAGAATGGATTCCAGGTGCAAAATTTGTCTCTGAATATAGACCCCCATCTCCAACAAATTAAGATCCCTGACAACTGAAATGTGAGACCTGGAATTGTTTTATCTCCATACTATATGTGAACATGGAATACACAAAAACAACATGAGAAATGCAGAAGGAAAAACATGGATACAGGGGTTGCTCATCAATACATGCTGAACAAGCCTGAAAATGAAAAGGCATTACTCAGGCATTTCTCTGTAATTGGGGACTTGAATGCAGCAAGTCCCTGATCTTTGGACTCCAGATCAGCAGCCAGTTACTCCTGAGACGTCTCTCTGACCAAGAGTTTAATTAAGGTCTCCAATACTTCAGGTGAATACCAGAGCCACAGTGTGACTGAGACTGGAATGCACAAAGTCCTATTATTGGAGCAGTTCTATATCATATAACTCATTAAAACAACCATTCTGCAGCACCAGAAGCAGAGGAACATCTCTCTGGATCTCCCATACAAAGCAGGAGCCTAACCTCTAAATGCAAACATCCACATTCTTTATATACCGTAGGAAAGCTCCAAAGAAAAGAGATAAAGAAGACATACAACAAAACAAAACCTTTAAAATTCTGATTTAGCCCAGTAATTGAAAGCTTATTTTTCTTATCCCAGATGTCCAGCAAGTCACTCATTTAAGCAGGTTTTACATGAGTTTCAAGTTATTTTGGATTCATCCACATTCAAGTGGAACAGTTTTGAAGTCCCAACAAATGTTCACAGTACTTGCCACAAAAACCCAACAATGTTATGTAATAACATTTGTATTTATAACATGTTCAAATTCTCAACACAGTTCTACTTATTAGTGATTAATCCTACTTTTATAGGTTAAAAATGTCACATCCATATTAGCATTAGGAGAGTGATAAAACCTATCTTCAAGATTTGCCTTCATTGGCATAATCTTGGTGATTTTCATTAAAATTATCAGTTATTAGAAGTGTAGTCCAGAAAATTCTATTACATTCTTAACCTTATGAAAAGCAACATTGTCATAATACATAATACACAGCATAGTTCTTGATAAGAAACTGAAGATTAACCTGAAAATAGTACCTACTGAATATACAGTAAAACTTTTCATTTCAAGCTGTATTTAAATTACTTTGAAACAGTTTCTATCATGATAAATTTGTGCAATTATATTTAATCAGATATTGACTGACTGCAGTAGAAGGCACAATGTTATATCTGTTATCTGGCTTAGTTCATTCTTGTGTTTCAGCTGAACAGCATTTCAAGTAAGACCTGAAAAACCATCAGGCTGACCAAATGCAGTAATGTGGGCAAGGGATTCACATTCAGAATTCACATTTAATTCAGAATGCACCCCACTGAGATCCACCACCTGGACAGTGTAACACAGACTAAAAGTGACCTTATATAAAGCAGAATTGAAACTCAGAAATCTTGAGGATCCTTCAGAAATGCAACGCACTAGGGCAATGCCCAGGATGGGGGGGAAGAGTCCTCAAACGTCCTGTAATTAAGGGGATTTTTGCCCATCTAGATGGCTGCTCACCTCACACAGATGAGCTGAGGAGGAGGAACAACTCATCCAATGTCTTCAGCATTGCAGTTACTGTCTATGACCGTCAGAAAACTGAGTCACCGACTTTCTGTCAAGGGAAAGAGAAGGAATTAGTAACATTGGCTCCAACGCTATTCACACCAAAAAATGCAAAACAAGGGAAGATATTATTCAGATACCCAGATTTAAGTACTGGAGGGGAGCCAGCACACCCAGTCCTGTGAAGACAACACTCATCTGAATTGCAGGGCAGCTCTCCAGGTCCAGAAGAGTGCCATAAAAACATCTTAAACAGGTGGGGCAGGAAAAGGGCAAATCCAAGAGAACCTCAGACAACAGTTGATGAAATTGCTGAGATTTTTAATGAAGCTCATCAGCTGCTTTCTCAAAACACTGCCTTCATCTTAGCATTCAAAGGGCCAGTAAACAGCAGTAAATCCCTCGGAGTAGCAGCCTCCTGCCCAAAACAAGGGGCTTCACATATGTTCATTCCTTGGGCAGGACTACAAAGATAACTGGCTACTGCTCCCTGTGGAGCAAGAACTGAGATTACATTAAGTCAGAAAAAAATAGAAATAAATTAAGACACCATGACACTGATTCTAATCTCACCCTCCCCAGCAGAGCTCAGTAGAGTCCACTGATTTACACCACAGCAAAGCACAATAAAAATTTGTCTGTATATCTAGGCTTATGTAACACAGTTTGGAACAGTAGCTGTTCTGTCCTGATATGATAAAAAATTATTGCACAGGCAACATATGCTATCTACAGAAATATGAATAAATTACATTATGAAGGCCACCAACACTTCATATCAAATTTAGCTACAGTATATCTTAGCTCCCAAATGTGTCAGCATGGCTAGCTGTAAACTGGCAAATACAGAGAAAAATGGAGGCGGGGGGAAAGGCGGGGGGGGGGGATGAAATTTCTATGTAAAAAATTTCAGTGAGACAAGTCATGATTAAATTCATGCCATTGCTCAAATATGTTCAAGATACACGTTCTACTCTGAAAAATATCTCACTTTTCCAGAACTGATTGTCTGGATTTATTCAATATCCTTTATAATACAGGCCTAGCCAATTAGTAGTCTGCATTAATGTATTCTCATGAAATTAAATAACGAGGAGTTTTTTTCATGTATTTGAAGGATTAGTCACAAGCATCCTTTTAATTTTCTTTGGTTTGTATGGAATCTTGTTCAGATAAACATGCATTAGCTTTAATGGCTGGGAATACTTTGAAAATATCTTGAAAAAGCCCTCTGCAAGTTTTCTAATGATCATCACAATTCATTTACGTCATCTAATCCACTGCTACTTCTCTTAATGACAAGACTGAACAAAAACTAGTTTAGAATAACAGACTTCATTTATAAACCCACATTTCTGCTGAAAACATGGCATTGAAATAGTGTCAAAATGTGATAAATGGATGAATATGCATAGAGCTGACAACTACATATCTTATTTCTGAAGTGTCCAAAATTTACTTCTTTTCAGTATCAATGAAACATCCAGCACTCAAATCCCTGACTAATCCCTGCTTAGCAAGGGAGGGGGAAAAGCCTGTAGGAAACTTTTCCCATTTTCCAGCCACTGCTGAGCACTCAGAGGCAGATGTTTCCAAGTGACAGGCACCGAGCTAGTGTTCAAGACACACCAGATGCCTCAAAAGCATCCAAAGCTAAGAGACAAAAGACTGATGATCCAATTTTGACTCCTCGTTCTACACATACTGCAGCGGTAGAAAAAGGAACAGATATTCTTTCTGCATGTTTTCATGAGACAAGAGGTTTCTTCATTCTGCACCATTATGCTGGATTAGGAAAGTTCAAACTGGCTCTGCTCCAACATAGAATTATAAAGGATTTATTACTGAACTTAGAAAAAGATCAGCTTTAAGTGATCTAAACCTGAGACATGATTTCTGCCTTGTCATACATCAATTAAATTCCCCCTGAGTTCACCAGGAGCTGCGACCTTCCCTGTCATTGGTAAATCTGACCTACTTTTACTGTATGAGGAAGGAGTGCTGACAAGGACACCTGGGTAACACTCTCCCTTTAAAATACATGATGCAATTAAAATAATTCCAAACACTTTAAATAGCAACACACAAAAAAGCAACTGCAGATCATATGCATGGCTATAAGTTGTTTGGCAGGTGCCTAGCACAAAGATAAGCATCATTAATCATGAATAAATTGTCTTAATACAAATGTAAGCGGTAATTATGCAACTGTTTGCCTACTACACACAGCACAAACCCACTGCTTGTGATATTCCAAGATAATTTGGATGTTTATATCATACTGAGACAGCAGTAAAATCTGCCTTGCCTTCTCAGAAAACCATTCACCAAAAAGCTGATTCCATTCTGCCCTAAAGTAGCAGACTGCCTGGGCTGTAACAGCAAAGGTTGATCAACACAGATGTGCTGCAGACCATCACTGGAGGAGGTACTTCCAAAAAACCAGGAGTGCTACAGGTGTTGAATTTAGTAAAACGAAAGTGTTTGCACAGTGACATGCATCAAATTAGGAACACACCCTCAGATATAAGTGGCTATGTGCCTAAGACAAAGGCGTATGTGGATGCTATCCAATGTTTTACCTAATGATGAACAAAGTTACCTTAAACTCCCATTAATTCCCTCTGGAGAACAAACACTATCCATTCTTCCCTTACACATGTGGAGAGAGACAGTCTTCCAGTTAAAGTAGGGGCACTCTAGATTCATTCCACCTCCAACAGTGTCAGAAACCTCCTGTAGAAAAAGTCACTTAAGGTCACACTCCAACACTAATACTTGATTCTGCAAGTGCTCCCCTTGATTTCAGCAGTGTGGCTTTGCATGCATGAGAGCAGTAGCCTGATTTTTTATACCTCTGCCTCCTCATCTCCAAACCTTAACTGAGAATAGGAGCATTTTAGAAAATCCTGGATAGAAATGCACAGTGTGAATAAGCCAGATTTATACATCAGGTTGACAATTGCCTGACAGTAGTTTTGTCCTAAGTGATCACTCATCAAGAATCAAAACATTAAGCTCCACAATTCTTTGGTAATTTGCTGCAATAACAGTAAGGGTAAATAATGCTTGAAAGAACACATCTGCATACAGAAGATAAGCCAAACGACCAGCAGACAGTCAAAGCCAGTCTGCTTTGGGCCACGAGTAAGCCTGCACAACCTCCAGATTGATAAAGTTGAACATAAATACGACCTTGTCCATTTTAATTTATAAATCTTAATCTTCCTGAAAACTCAGCTGCTGGAAAACCTAGTAGGTAGTCACCACTTTTTCCAGTTACATTTGAAAGTCCAGGTATTTTGGTGATGTCTGTAGCCAAATAATAAGAATCTATTCATTATTTTATCATATTTCCTCTGTTCAATTATACACACTTGCATCAAAGCAATGAAGATCCTGGGGATTAGAAGCAAGAATATCAAATGACTGAACTGCTAATTAATATCTTCTTAACTTACATCAATTTGTTTGGGGTAAAACCCGTGAATCCTAAGTTCTCTTGCTTCAGTTTTCGTACATCCTAAAAGCGTAACAAAACCAGGTTTGAATTTAGAAGTTTATAATTAAACATAGCTAAGTGGATTATAATGAAAGATCCTCCAGCAAGGGAGCTCAAACTGATGCATTATGACTACATTAAAGAAAACACCAGAGAACAGACTTTCCAGGAGTAGAACAGCTTTAATTAAAACACTGATAGAGCAGAGCTGTTCTCTGAAACGATGCTACTGTTACATCTCCTTTATTCTAAATACTTCCAATGGACTCTATGGGAACACACTTGACTTGCAATAATAAAAACTGCATGTGATTTCAGACTTTTCTGAGCAATCCAGTTCAAAAGATCACTTAAATGTAGCTGAAGCAAAACTTGAATCATTTCTACATGTATGGCTTATACTCTGCCAGAAGAGCAGGGAGATTTCCAAGTGAAGGATTCCAGTGTTTATGAAAGACTTCATCCTGATGCTCTTCATCTGTATGATCACCTAAGTCCACTCATGCCCACTGGGAGCAGAATGAATGATGCTCAACAACCAAGGAGCACCACAACATTTCTTTCTACAGTAATCATTCAGTGTGACCCAGTATGCAAGCGTCCAAGGGTTATCCAAGCCTTGGACTTCTTAATGGTATTTAACAGACACAAACCCTTTGGTACTTTAGGTGTATCTTAGCATTCAAAAGAGGCTAATTTACCTTCACAAATGTTCTTCAAGCTATTATCATACTCCTCACAGCAGGAACAAGTGCAGAGCAATTAAGATTAAAATGCTCAAGACTGTCAATACGTTTCTCTTGTGAACTCAGGCATTGATTTTTTTTTCTGAGCAGCAGAACATGAAAAGTGTCAAATAACTTTTACATAACCTTTTCACACTGCTTGTGCACTTTCCTGTATTTCATTAAATACAAGAAGGGCTGCACAAACTCAAACCAAACACCTGCAGAGTCCCAGATCCTGTCTCCAATGGGAAAACAATGCCAAATGCTGAGAGTGCAACAAGTGTAAGAACAAAGCATTCATAAATAATACTTCTCACTCCACCTTCACAGCCACCAACAAGTTGTGGCTTCCACACCTCCTGAGGCAGATCCCTGTTATCTGACAGCCCTCATATAAACTTAGGGAGTCACATCCTGAATCTGTAAAGTTTGGGGAATTTTTTTTCCATAGGTTATGCATATACCCCGTATGTACCCTGGATGCTTCCTCACAACAGGCTTGTCAGCCAGCACAGCAAAACACAGCCCAGATTAAGCTCAGTGACGTCTTCATGGTATAAACATAAACTTTCCATAACAACAAAACTTTATAGCCTTGAGGGGAAAAAAGTTTCTTTTTGTTTATTTTTCAATGGATAGAAAAATGTTTGATCCTGTTATCAATATACTGTTCTGCTGTAGCTTTTATCATTGGCACTGAATGAACTAAAGGCCCTTTCAAACTCAGCTGTATCTAAGAGCTGCTGTCACAGTTGCATAGATCTTGGATTTCTGTTAAATTGCAATTAAGCAGACAAAGTGAAAAGGAGCTGGCACTGCTTCCAATGTCATTTCAGTAAATGCTATTGCAAGTTGTTGTTCAAAGAGGATTACTCTCACTTGACTGGCAAAACACCACATATAATTCACATTCAGCAGTATAATACCATTTGAAAAGTAGTATTGGAAATTATTTTCCTTTAAGAGGTAAACCTAAAAATCATAGTCTGAGGAGAGCAAACTCCCTACTTTATCAGCATGACCATTCACATTGAAAGCACCAGAAATCTTCAAAGTCACCAATTACAAGGCAGCAGGTTTAAAAAAAAAAACAAAAAAACAAAAAACACACAAAACAAACCACCTCATAACCTGTGCCACAGGAACAACAGCAGATTTTCCTAGCATTCCCATTAAAGTGCTTTCAGTTCACAGAAAGTAAATTGCTTTACTGCAGTGATTTTTTTTTCTACATTCTGATATTACTTTATATTATTTGACATTAATACAGCATCACGGCTGTAGGTCAGATGGTTTTTGTTCTCCTCATGGGAACACGGCCACCATGCAGAGTTGATCAATCTCAAACACAAGGTCAAAACAATACAATCAAGTACCACCAAGTATGTGAGCTCAGCAAAGACTCAGTCTCTGCTTAGGAGGGGAAGGACCGCCTGAACATGAGCCAGCAGTGTGCCCAGGTGGCCAAGAGAGCCAATGGCATCCTGGCCTGCATCAGGCATAGTGTGGCCAGCAGGAGCAGGGAGGTCATTGTACCCCTGTACACAGCACTGGTTAGGCCACACCTTGAGTACTGTGTCCAGTTCTGGGCCCCTCAGTTTAGGAAAGATGTTGAATTGCTGGAGCATGTCCAGAGAAGGGCAACGAGGCTGGGGAGAGGCCTTGAGCACGAGCCCTATGAGGAGAGGCTGAAGGAGCTGGGATTGTTTAGCCTGGAGAGGAGGAGGCTCAGGGGAGACCTCATTGCTCTCTACAACTACCTGAAGGGAGGTTGTAGCCAGGAGGGGTTTGGTCTCTGCTCCCAGGCAACCAGCACCAGAACAAGAGGACACAGTCTCAAGCTGCGCCAGGGGAGGTTTAGGCTGGAGGTGAGGAGAAAGTTCTTCACAGAGAGAGTGGTTGGCCATTGGAATGTGAGGCCCAGGGAGGTGGTGGAGTCACCATCCCTGGAGGTGTTCAAGAGGGGATTGGACGTGGCACTTGGTGCCATGGTTTAGATAGTCATGAGGTGTAGGGTGACAGGTTGGACTCGATGATCTTTGAGGTCTCTTCCAACCTTCTTGATTCTATGATTCTATGACCATCTGCTTCCTTGCCACAAGACTGGTATATCTGGAGATTATCTCCAATTTGATCCACTTCTACAGAGCATCCAGAGCAACCAAGAGCAGGCACACACACAAGTATCTGACCAACAAATTAATATCTGACCAAACAAAATAACTACAGATAGGCAGGGTAATGCTACCATTTTGAATTGCTACTCAGTTCTGGGAAAAAATATGTGGGGTTCAGTTTTGAACCTCTAAATATTGGTGACTATAGCTAAAAAATACCCCACTCTTGGAGAGGCCAGCTTCATACCTCTTGAATGTAGAAAGGTTTCCTTCTGCTGTAACACTTGAATTAAGAATAATTTCTTTTCACAATATCCATACCTCTATTTGTACGTAGTGATTACTTTTTTGCCATTTGCACTACATAGCTCTAGTCTATACCCAAATGAGCTAATATGGAGAGACACACACATATCCACAAGATAAATTCTATTTCAAAAACCTCATTTCCAAAGTGCTGGAAAAAAACATTTATTCTAATGCATCCTCTGTCACCAGCTGTTTATTTCAGTGTATCAAAGTACAAACTTGCAGGAAAGGAGAAAATATGGAGCATGATGCAATGCAAATGCTACTCCACTCCAAAAATATGCAGGTTCTACACAGGAGCACAGTTAATTAAGGACTGACACTGTAGTTCCTCACTTCCTACCAAACACCACCAGTGGAGTTTCATGATGAAGCCTCCTAAAACCAAGCCTCCATGATTTCCACAGAATAAAATCCTGAAGAAGTCAGGTCCCATGCAAGAATAACTACTTTAAATATTTGTAGCTAGAGGTGTCAAAACAAATTAATCAAATACATTTAGTGATGCCTCCCTATTGATTCATTCATTTTCTTTCCACTCACTTTGCAACAGATTTTCCCAGTCATTGGTGCCAACTGGCTCAAGCAGACAGTGTAATAAAAATCATAGAATGGTAAAGGTTGGAAGAGACCTCCAGAGATTATAGAGTCCAACCCCCTGCCAAAGCAGGATCACCTAGGGCATGTTACACAAGAACACATCCAGACAGGTCTTGAAATTCTCCAGAGAAGGAGACTCCACAACCTCTCTGGGTAGCCTGCTCCCGTGCTCCATCACCCTCACACCAAAATTTCCCCTCATGTTGAGGTGGAACTTCCCGTGTTCCAGTTTGCATCCATTGCCCCTTGTCCTACCACAGGACACCATTGAAAACAGTCTGGCCTCTTCTTCTTGACACCCACCCTTCAGATATTTGTAAACATAAATGTGATTTCCTCTCAGTCTTTTCCTTTTCTGGACTAAACAGCCCCAGGCCTCTCAGCCTTTCCTCATCAGACAGATGTCTCAGTCCCTTAATCATTCTTGTAGCCATTTCTGATACATCCCTGTTCCTCTTGAACTGGGGAGCCCAGAAGTGCACATGATGCTCCAGATGTGGTCTCACTAAAGCAGAGGAGGGAGGGAGGAGAACCTCCTTTGACCTGCTTGTCCAGACTCTTCTTAATGCACCCCAGGATACTATTGACATTCTTGGCCACAAGGCCATATTGCTGTCCCATGGATAACTTATTGTTCATCAGGACTCCAAGGTCCTTCTCCACTGAGCTGCCACCAAGCAGGCCAACCCCTCTACTGGTGCAGGTTAATGAGAAATTAAAACGGTTAATTTAAAAAAAAAATACTTTAAATAATTAAAAAAAAAAGACATGGTGAAGGCCGAGCACACATGGAAAAGAAGTAACATTGGGATTGGGATGAAGAGCTTCTAAAACCTGTTTCTGAACACATTCACAGGTGCCAACATGCACACACTGCGCTCCAAATCTAGCTTTTGCTAACTGCCAGACAGACTTGTGCCAGCACACCAGGAGTAACACTGTGCAGCAACACACAGCTTGCACTGAAAAGAAGCATTTGGTGTTTAGGTGAAACATTTTCAGAAACGCACAAGCTCCTGCTTATGCCAATCTTCCTCACACCACCACATGAGAGTCTTCAGAGAAGGCTTTTCAGACTTCATTTCCCCCTTGCAGCACAGTACCCAAGTAAAAAATGTCTCCACAAAAGAGACATACAGTGTCTGAGAGCTCACACCACCATATCACATCACTTGCTCTGGAGTGGGAGAAACACCAGGCACAGGTTCCACCTCAGGTATTAGGATGCATGCTTGAAACTCAGGTATCCCTGGGCAGAGGGGGGAAGGGCAAAGCCCCCAAAAACATTAGTAACATCTGCACATTTATTTAAAAATAGATTTGCTTTCACCCTTAACTATGCATGATGACCAACAAAACCACAAGGGCAGTTTGAATGATCCTACCCTTTAAAACAGTTGGAGCAACCAGTTGAGCAAACCTGTGTGTCCATTTGAAAATCTCATCACTGTTACCTTTCCCATCCCCATTTCCTTTCCCCCGTAAGCTGACTCTACTCACACACTGTATTTTATCACATTGGAAAGTCTAATCTCTTTAGGGTGAGAAATATATTTGCCCCGAACACAATATAATATGATTCACAACACTGACACTGTTGGAGTATTGATACAAAAAAAAAAAAAAAAAAAAATCATCATAATGATATCAACCAATAAAAGCCCTCAGTTTAATATTATTTAAGCAAGGTCAATTGCCCATTCAGGTTGTTCTTACCAGAGCTCATGTTACATCACTGGTCCCATCATCCTGACCTTCCCTGCTGTCATCCCCATTACAGTTCAATTAACAGAGGAGTCCTGCAGTGGCTTGATGAGCATCTGCTGCCTCTACCCGGCAGTAATTCAATAAGGGTACGCCATAGGAAGAGATAATGAGAAGACAGCCCAGTTGTTCCATCTCGCCCCAGGAGAGCAGATGAGTTTGGTTTATGGGAAAGTGTGTGACCTATGAAAAATATCAGTTAATTTCATATTTCAGAGTTTCAATGTGCTAACTGCAACTTCAAGTGCTCTCTGGTTCCTCTCATGGTGCAGTCCACAAGGATCCAGAACCCTGGTGAGTCTCTGATTAATGACCCTTCCCACACTGAAAGGATACATCTCCCTGTAAAGCATTTGCTCTTTGCCAGTTGTATGAAAGGAACAGTTTCTACTCATGCATTCAGCAGTGGTAGGTTTGAATTAAAACATTAAACACCTGAGCACACAAAATGGGCCAAAACTACCACCAAAGTAATTCAGAGAGAATGAAATTCACACCTGTGTCAGATCTGGGTGAAACACTTTCAAAAAACCAAAATGTCCTACAGTGCACTGTAGGTTCTCTGCACTGCAGATAGTGTCAGCCTGGGTTTTCTCTCCATGCCCCACAGAACACCATTATCAATGTTATCAATGTAAAGTGCAGTGATCACTTCCACTTCACTGATGCCCTAATTCCAATTCTCCCTCCATTTTCTTCTGCATCTTCCTTGCTTTAACATCCACCTACCCTCTCTAACTTTCATTGTGCTTTAGGAACACCTATTCCATCACTAAAAACCCAGAGCCACCTACAATTCTTCATCTCCTACTCTGCAACTGGTTGTCGCTGACTATTTGAGAGATGTGGCTCTGTGTTGTCTCTCTCTTTCTCTCACTGCTATGGATCAAACCGTGCCGGAAATGAACTTCTCTGCCTCTGCTCCTGAGATTTCCACTTTCTTTCCATGTTTCTCCTCTTCGTAGTACTAAAGACAACTACATTCTTCCTATAGAGCTTCCATTGTTATTCAAACTGACCAACTCCTCTGTTACTCAGTTTCTTGGCTCACTCCTCCCAAATGCTACCTTTATTCTCACTGACCATAGCTTTCAGGGTTGGAGGTATTTTCCCTATGATTGTAGCATCTTCTTCAGTTTTGCAGCTTTATTTCATCAATCTTATTCACTGAAACAGGCATTTTCAACTTCATTTCAAAATCTATTTTCTGTCTCCTTAATATCATTAAGGAACAGATTTACTGAAGAGGATGGGCATGAGAGGAGTAAAAAAGAAGACACATTTCCTCCCTAAACTCAGTTTCTGTAACATGGTCAGTGAACCACAGTAAAGTTACATGGCTGCACAGTCCCATACCTCCACACTCACTGCTTAGTTTCTCACAAGATCATCTTCATTTGAGACACATCCTTTCTCATCACACAATTACTTGCATTGCTGTGAGGACTGCTTATCTGCTCTGACTTCTTTTTTTCTGAGGAGAGTCCTGAGGTCTGCTCAGTCCTCATTCATAGGATTATCCACAGTGGCAAGGCAGGAAATCTCTAGTCCAGCCTTCTGCTGAAAGTAGGATCAGACATTTATGAATCACGCAAAATATTCTACATTGTCCCCAACTTTTAAAATTTTGCTCCTACTTCCCACCAGAAAGCTTAATCTACCAAGCTCACACTGTGGTGATATGATTCTCCCCAACTCATGGGCCACACAGTATAGCATATGACTCCCTTCCCTGGGTCACAGAACACTGGCAAATACAGACCGTGAATTCTCACGTATCAGAGCACCTCCTTAACATACCTGGCTCCTGCCTCCCCTAATCTATGGAAGCAGTAATGAACATTACCTCCTGCAGTGGACCAGAGCATTGATGTGCTCCCTCAGCACACCTAGCTCCTACTACCCTTCTTATCACCTGGGAACCAAAACAAAGATTAGCGAACCTTCTTACAGCCTGGTACGCTTGAACTTCGGTCATGTCCCAGAGGAGGGAGAGAAGGACCCCGAGACTGAGTAAACTCTGGGCATGTGCAACTGCTGGAACCCCAAAATATAGCAAGTCCTGGACATGCACCAACCAGAATATTGCAACACTCAGGTTAGGCTGAAATGGAAAAGTACCTGACAAAAGTCAATTATCTCAGACCCTATAAATAGTGACACAAAATGAGACCCTTTGAGCTCTCCTGGATCACAGCAGGCTGCACCCAGCATCTCCCCTAAGCTGGGATGCCTCTCAGGCCTTGTCCTAGGTTGAGTCTCCGGCTCAGGACAGAAATGTAAAATTTACCCCAAAGGAGTAAATAAAAAGACTCGCACAGAATTGGAAGTTAAATAGAAATAATAGTTATGAAAGTAAACAACATACAAAAGGTATTAATGGAAAAGCATATATACAACCAGACTCTGCAATGGCCTAGGCCCCCCGGACCAGGCCCCGTGTACTTTGATTTAAGGTTCCTTGTAGTAAGCTAGCCCAAACCTCGTGATTAACCTGCAATTAAGTTGTTCTTTTAATTTACTAAATCACTTGTTAATCATTAGGTGTTGCTAAAATTCAGCCCTTTGGTTTGCCTTACACCATTAATTCTGAATTGCTGCTAGACCAAAATCACGTCAAATACATCAATCCACAACACACACTAGTTCCAGCTGACATTAGATCTCAAGTTGTGGTTCCACCAGGTAGGTGCAAGCCCTACCACCAGGCACCTTTGCTGCATTTCAATATAATTCTTTTTTCTCCATTCAGTTCTGCCATCTCCTGCTCTTCACTTTAATCAACCTGCTGCACTCCCAGCTACCTTTTCCTTAATCCTCAAACTCCTTCTGTCCTCCTCTAATTCTCTGTCATACTAAACTAGTTGATTTCTCCCAAAATAACAGATATAATTTTATTACATTTACCACATTTTCTCAGCTTGGTTTCTTATCCCCTTTCTTACCCTACAATATTTTTTTCCTTCTCCTAACTGGCCCTTTGTTCACTTACATCTCCCCCTTCCTGTTTTCTGATTCCCAGGGGTCCTTTTCATGACTCCCACATTTTCTCCTCTATTGTTCTCTGCCTGTCGGTTTCGGTTTTTTTCCCCTGAAAAAGCTTGGAGAGGAAACACTACAGACATGCTACATTATACCCAAAATAGGGCACTATAACAATTTTAGAGTTGCAAATAATCAGCATTTAAGAAATGCTAGAATTAAGGTCTCCTTGCAGGAATGTATTAAGATAGTCAGGTTTCATGATTACATCTATTTTTACCATATTACTAAAGTCGGTATTAAAAAGCAATTTAAATCTATCTTTGACTTCTTTTGCTTTCATCTATTCATCACACTTGCTTTCAACCCTCTCTTAAAGCCTTACTCATACTTCTCTATGAAAGAAGCAGAAAGTATCTGTAAATAACTAACAGCAATTACAGAAAATGTTATTTACTTTACTCAGTAGCTATGTGTACCTTTAAAAAAAAATCAGAATTTTATTTAACTATATTAGATTATATACCTGAAACACACAGTGGACTGGTTTGCATCTGGTTAAAGACAGAGTCTATACAACAAATCAGTTACAGATGTTCACTAGCTGCTTCTATTTTAAAGCTGCATGTCATTATGAACAGCAAAGCAAAATATACAGAGTTAGTCATGCTGGGCATAACAGTAAACTGCTAGCAGGGAATATAAAACGCTGTTTCAGGGGAAGGACCAAGAGCAACTCACAGGATGCCAAGAGGGGGCTAACAGGACTGTTTTAAGAACAAGGTAGTCAATAGGAAGCTGCCCAAAGTTCTCAATTCTAATTGTCCATACTGGACTTGCACTTTGTCCACCAGAATTGGACAGTTATAGTATGCTAACACTTGATTTAAAAAAAAAAAAAAAATTTCAGTCAGTATCACAGAATATCTTTGTTTGGAAGAGACCTTCAAGATTATCTAGTCCAACCTTTGACCCAGCACTGCAAGGTCACCATTAAACCTAGTCCCTAAGTACCAGGTCCCATGCTGTTTAAAGGCATCCAGGGATGGTGACTCCACCACTGCCCTGGGCAAACTATTCCAATGTTTGGTAACTCTTTCAGTGAAGATGGTAAACTCATTAGACTTTTGCACATTAATATATTTTACTTCCCATTTTTTCTCCCACATGCTCCACATTTTCAAATTAGAATAATGAATAGGCTGACTAATACAGAAAGGCTTCTGTAATATCATACACATGGATGGATAGCATACAGATGGATATTTACCAGACTTCAGCCTTCATTTTACATATGGCTTAGAATTTAAATTAAGTAAAATTTCAGGAGAACTTGGTGCTGGCAAAAATTCTTTTCAGGGGTTTACACTTACAAAAAATAACAGCTTCAGCAGTTAAATGGCTGTACTTTAAACTAAATATAATCTCGTTGATAGCTTCCAAAGTCTGATACATTCTTCCTTGCTGTAAGTATTTGGGACTGCTGCTATAAACACTTTTAATATTAAAATCTGCATCTATTCCCAGGCTTGCATTTCACATTATTTGAACTATTTTATCCTCCTCTAGCATTTTCTTCCTTCAGAAAGATAGGAATCTGAACTAAATACAGGGTTTGATAGTAGCAGTAATCTAACATATCTGATTATCATAGAGTCATAGAATGGTTTGCATTGGTAGGAACCTTAGACATCTCCTAGTTCCAACCCCCAACAATATTACACATAGAAATCTAAAGTAAAATTACAATTTAAATGGCAAAAGTAAACATATGGCAAGCCCTGGGCATTTCTTTAAAAATTGGCCTACCAGACAATATTTGGCAGAGGCAGCACAAGAGCTGGGTCATCATTTTGTGTATATTATTTTCTTTCTTTATGTGGTAAAACTAGTGGAGAACTGGGTTACTACTAGAGTTAGAACTCCATTTGCTATGTAATTTTTCTTCAGTACACGAGTCTTCTTTTTTAAAGATTGCAATTGCTTTGAGTCATACAAAAAGATTGATCTGTAGAAAGTGGAAAATGTCTCCTGTCCTACTTTCCAGACTGGGATTTTGTTGTGCCAGCAATTGTTTCGTAGAATCATTACATCTCTTAGAAAAAGGTGGGGGAAAAAAGATCATTTCTTATCCTGTGGGAAGAATTTCAACTGACTTACAGGAATAAGCCCATTTGGAAATATAAATACACTTAAAATCATGGGCTCTCTTTTTCCTCTGTTTATTCCTTTTTCTGCTAGACAAAATTAGTAGTGATTTAGACTCAATGTTAATGAATGCCAAAAGCAACTTGGCATTCTCTTGTCAAGGACCTGTACAAACTGCAGTTCAGCAAAATAAAACAATCTTCTTACCCTGTGTAAAAGCTGAATTTAATCATTGTTTAATGTAATCGTGTTTGGTAGCTCCCACATTTTCTGTTCTGATGCTAGTGATGTTAATGTCTTTACAAAAAAAAAAAAGCAGAACACAGAGGTAGAAGGGATGGATAGGAGACAGGAAAATGCAACTTTTGTTTTATGGGAGATCATTTGTTGGTGAAAAACCAGGGGGTAAAAAAATAAAAAGGAAAAAAAACGCACCAAGAACAAAGAATCTCAAATCCAGAAGCACGGAAATAGCTTACAACAGAATATAAACCTCAGTTTTTCAGGACCCCAATCCAAAAACACAACATGAATTGTGAATTGAGGAAGACTGCTCTAATCAAAGACTTTCAAACAATTTTCACTAGTTTACCTGCTTTCAACTGCAATTCTTACGTAGGGTTAAACACCTTGTTAAAGAAGTCAATTATTATTATGATAAACATTCAAAAAAACCACACAAGAGGACTCCAGAAACACCCCTCAAATGCACATAGTTCTTTATATATGAGCGACTAATCTCCCAAAGTACTATGTAAATTGGCTAAGCTTAAAAGTTGCATTTAAAATTATCCTCTATTCATTACAAAAGAAAGGCACCTACCCACTGATAAATTAGCAATTGTAATAAGGGACTGTGAAAGCTAAGTGTAAATTGATTACATTTTACCTAATATTCTTTTAATTTTAATCCCAAACTCTCCAAATTGCAAGTACAGGCAGAAAGATGAGCAAGAGCCTTGACTGCCATGTGAAACATCTAAAAATAGGGTTTCAGTGTACTTCCATACACTGAGTATCAGCTATATGAATCTATTCCTAGCAAAGGTTTTCAGCAGCACTCAAAACTTGAGAATCAATTTGAAATTTATATTCTAGAATAATCAATAAGAAAAAACACAAGTCACACTTACACAATATGCAGCATTTAGCAGGAAGATACAACCATGCATTGTCTCATACAAAACAGAGAGAGACATTATTATAAGCCATATATTTTTAATCTCATGGAATTTATTTGGGAAAAACTAACTGCTTCTAGAATAGCACTTTAACAGTTTTGACAGGGATAAACTTTTTAGCAGGGTCTGTTGCAGTAGGTCAGTAAGTAATGACAGAAGCACAGGATGTTAGGGGTTAGAAGGGACCTCCAGAGATCACCAAGTCCAACCCCCTTGCCCAAGCAGGATCACCTAGGGCAGGCCACACAGGAACACATCCAGATAGGTCTTGAAAGTCTCCAGAGGAGACTCCACAACCTCTCTGGGCAGCCTGTTCCAGTGTTCCATCACCCTCACCATAAAGAAGTATCTCTTTGCATTGAGGAGGAAGATGGCTTTAAAATAAGAGAGATTTACATCAAGTTGTAAGGAAGAAATTTTTACTGAGGGTGGTGAAACACTGGAATACGTTGTCCAGAGAGGTAGTAGAAGCCCTGCGCCTGAAGACATTCGAGGTTAAGGTTGGATGGGACTCTGAGCAACCTGATCTAGTTGAAGATAACCCTGCTTACTGCATGGGGATTGGACTACATGACCTTTAATGGTTCCCTCTATCCCAAACCATTCTATGATTAGATGCAACATACTTCCAGAATACGTACATCTGATCTGGCTGGTCCTGATGTCTCCATGGGCACAGATGGCACCCATGCACTGAAAAGGGAGGGTTTACCATGCAGACACCTTCAGGTGCAAACACCTTCATCAGATGCTACATTGAAATATCAACACACAACCTACGTTCAGATGAACAAGCTGTCAGCAGAAGGTTCCTAACTACACTAGACCATGCAGGAAAAGCTGTAGACTCCTTTGCCACCTTGGGAGATCATTTCACGAAAGGCATGAGGAGTTTCCAAACTCAGATTTGTCTTGTCAGCACTCACTGAAGTGGCTGCCACTTTCGACACTTGATATTCCCCACAGCCCATGGGAATAAGTGACAGATGTCACATCTCTCAGGAGAGAAGGGATAATAGCATATACTCAGAAAGAGAGGAACTGATGGCCAACTCAAGTTTCTCTTGCTTGCTAGCAAGATCAATACTCAATGTATCAACCAGAAAAAAGCATTTAAACCACGAGGGAACATTACACAGACATTTATTGATTATCTTACAGCAAGAAAAGAAAGAAAAAAATGAGTTATTCTCCTTTTTTATTTCTGAGTTAGGCCAATTACTATCAGATATTTAAACGATGGTCCTGAGAAATGATTGCACCTCTAACAAAACTTGCACCAGCATCAGAACTACATTGTGCAAAATCATCTTATTCTAACATTGGTTTGTCTTCCAGGTAATCAAAGCAACACTGCATTCAGCCAGTAACTTTCATAAACAATTCTGCTGCAAACCAGTGCACTGAGAAAGGACCTTGTAAGACCCAAAGTACAGCACAGCCAAATACAAGACGAAACATGAGCAGAGACCTGCCACAAGAAGTTATTAGTCGATTATTTAAAGAAAGTGCCTATCCATGAGAGTCTATGTAGTGTGGAATCACATCCAGCAAAGCACAGAACAGAACCTGGTTGAACAGGAAGGCTAAGAATAATGAGGAATTGTCAAAGTAGCACCTGGGGTTATAAAAGATAAAGCTTGACATTAGCAGTGATTTTGTACAGAACAAAGGATTCAGTTTTAGTGGTATGTCAGTGGATGCTTTATGCACTCCAAATTATATTATAAACACTGAAACACAGGAAGAATACTGTTTATTTTTCTCACTTTACATATTTGTTCTATTAAATATCATTGCTTATTAATACAAAACAACCTGTAGACGCAAATAAGTCACAAGTACTGAGTTTGGTTTTTTAACTCCTGTGAGCTGCCAGCTTTTTATCTCATGATTTCTCATCAGAGAAGAATTAAGAGTTGCTCTCACAACTGAAAATAAACACATTCTTCTACGAACACAGGTTCATTAGGAATAAAGTTACAGTACAGTGGTATAATTCTTTCTGCTTTTGAACCTATCCATTTTCCTAAGTATACCTTCACTTAAGTCTATACCCTAACACCTCTTCAAACAAACCCAGAAGATGGTTAATGTGTTTCCACTTCAATACAGAGAAGCTTCTGTAAAATGAGAATCCTTTCAAAAACTGTTTATTACTGGTTTATTAATTTCTGAACAAATTAGCAGATAGCTCTTTTCCTGCAATATGTATATCTTTGTATTTTCTCTAATAAATACCAACACCATTTAAGTCACTATACACATCCCATCTAATTTCCTGCATTAAAGAGGCCAAAGAACCCTCCTGAAAATACCTGCATCCAGCATGCAACTTCTACCTAAGCTATGATATGTACTTAAAATAAGGATATGACCCTGCTTTGAAAGTGGCAAGAGTTGGAAAGAAAAAAAGTTTTATATTTACCTAAGTTCTCTTGTAGTTAATCATTGTTTAAAGCTATAAATTTGATTCCTAAAGCACTAAACAAGCAAACAAAAAGGTATGCAAGCAGTGCACCCTGTCCCTTCTTTACCTTTCCATTCCAATACAGCAGCATGAGTCTGACTGGTAAAAAAAAAAATCATTGAAAAAAAAAAAATCACTATAACATTTTTAGCAATACTGTCTCAAATATGAGCAGTGACTTTAGGTACCCCTTACAGGACACAGTAAATGGGCTGGGATTGCAGAAACCAGGTGATGAATATCTCCATGAGCCAGCTTCTTTTACAGGCATCTCAGAGAAATGAAAAATAAATGTATCCAAAATTATTCACATTACATATACTTTTGCAAGTTCTCTTCTGATTGCCTTGGGGGGGGGTTAAAACAGCACACTGGGGGGGAAAGGTGTCCATCAGGGTTATTGCAATTTTCAGACACACTCAAAAGAAAAAAAAAAAGGTTATGCTTATATATAATGCTGACATGCCAAGTGTCCTTTGGGGATTTAAAAAGACGTTGTAAGTATCTTAATAAAAGCTATTATGTATTGCTATGGGATGTGAAAAATAGTAATAGATTAAAAATGTTTTAAAAACTCAGCTTGTACAAGGGCCTAAGCTTCTATAAAGTTACTCCATTCTGCAAAAACCCAGTTCAAAAAGACTGTACTAAAATAAAAAGACATAGTGCTAGGGGAGAAAAACTATACTAGATAAAGCTGGTTCGTATGCCTTGCAATTAGTGCAGTATATATGAATTTTTCATGATGAAAATTCCAGTTTTCTTAAAAAAAAAAAAAGGAAAGAAAATTAGTATGAATAAAACCTCTCCCTAAATCTTTCTTTGAAAGAGTACAAGGAAGTCTAGATAAACCCTGTATCAAAGGAATTTACCCCATTTGATATGAAGCATTACAATATTAGACCTGATTCTGCCATCACTGAACTTGAATGGCATTTGTTAGGAATTTAATCCACTTCAAAACCAAGCTCCTTGGTTAACATTGTATTTAAGGAAGGAATACTCCATTTCTGGATAAAGTCTTGGCACATGTAATGTAAGCAGATGAGCAGTTCTACACATAAAATGCTCATTAATGTACTTAATTAAATGTTTTCATTAATAATACTCCATCTCCCACAGCCTCTTAGAAATATCATATCAAGAAAACAGGTATACCTTCAACCAAAGTGCCAGCGAGGAGAAAGAAAAATCCATCACAAAACCTTCAAATCTAACTGCATTTTTTCCCCTGACTCTGAAATAATTCAAGAGTCTCAGGGAAACTGAAGGTTTTTCCAACTACATTCGCAAAGAGCCATGAGCTGGCACACACAAACCAACAGAGATAATAAATTTGGGTCTATCCTAAATCTGCATGCAGTCACCTTGCAGGAAATGAACTGTAACCTGTACCACAAGGATGTATTTACAATTCTAGACTCTGCTCTGAATCACAGTAGATTCCCATGCCCACACAGGAATCAAGGCTCATCTACAAGAAAAAATGGCAGCACATGAAGCACCTTGTCTTCACATATGCTCTGTTCTTAAATCAAGCTGCTTGGATGCTTAGTACAACTCATTGCTTCAGTGTCTTGAACAGAAGAGTTGCCTTTTATACTGCTGAATTGGGTTTCTAATGTAAGACATGTTATTATGAAAATTATCAAAAGATAATCTAAACAGTAGCTACCCATTCTCCTTGCTAGAAGTTATGATCTCGTTTTAAAAGCAATTAATTCAAACAAAATCCCATCAGAAAAAAAAATTGCTAATTTTTATTTCCCTTATGGTTTCACCTAATTAAGACGCTGTCCTGTGGATGTACTGAAACCTGGATTTATATGGATGCTCCCTAAACATCCACCCTCTTCCCAATTTTCTATACAACCTCAGCTGTCGTATCATCTCACCAACACATTCCAACCCTTCTTCATATGCCCTCCTCTCCTGCTCCTTCCATTGCAGCACCTCTAGCTTCAACCCCAACAGCCAGCCATGCAAGAGGCAGCTGGCTCCACAGCGTACTCATGGGTATTGGCAGCAGACAGGATGCTCACCATACATGCTGCAGCCTTCCTATCCATAGCAGCACTCATTTCTCCTGTCTGCTCTAGACAGCCACCAGCTTTCATTACACATACAGAAATATAATTGCCTTTGAGACATCTACCCCTCTGTGGAAGCTGGTTTAGGCTGTGTAGCAGACTGAACAGGGGCACTCACAATCCAGGCTAAAAATAAAAATTTAATAATGCATTATACACAAGCTCATAATCAATTAGCATATATAATTTGACAGCATATTCTATATCATTTGATATGAAATTGATTGTCTGCAACTGGCATGGTACCAGGTCTCCAACTAAAAATAAGCACCCTTGCTATAACAGGAGGGGCAAAAAATTACTCTATAAATATTCCTCTTACAGTCCACCACTACTTTGTTTCTTTTCCTCAAGGACCAAATCTATACCTCACCCTATTATATGAGAACCTCCTTTATCTCAGAAGAGGAAGTTTTCTTGCAACATGAAATCTGCAAACATCACCTTGAATGCATCCTAAGGGATGCTCAGACACCCAGCAGAAAACTAAAAGCACTTCAGCACATCTTACTGCTTTAAACAGTACAACTGGGGGCAATCACCAGATGTTTCTGCATTAAAATAGCCAGCACCGAATCAAAACACAAGACTATCACAATGGGAACCCTTGAGCAGAAAAGGCCCCTCAGCAAGGGCCAAAGCTTCAGAGCCCCACAGAGCCATGTGAAGTAACATCCACTTCTTTATCTGTTGTTTCAGGTGAAATACAACAGAGAAACAATCAAACAAATTGGGGTACTGCATGGAAGCAGCAGCAAGTGTCCCATCCTTGGATGCCTGCCATAATGGTGTGGTAAGAGCACCCCAAGCTGTCACCTGGCTATTCTTGAGCCACCTCACTAATGAGACCCAAGCAATCCTGCTGCCAACCCAGACCATGAGCTCCATGTGTGAGTGAACCTCAGATGTTCTCACTGCCAGACCTGACTGGATCTCTGAGAGAGCCCACGCTCTCTGCAGCAGCTCTCCTGGGCAGCCTTGCAAAATCACTTTTCCTTTCTCCTCTCAGCAGTTAAGCAGTACACAGAAAATTGAATCATAAGGGTTGACAAATAATACATCACATATCATAGTGCTAGGAAATCTTCCTGTCTTTTGAAAGAAACTTACTGCTGAAGCCTTAATTTGTGGGAGTTGAAAGCCTCCTAACAATTTATGTTGGATTAAGGTTCCTACCCAGTTAAGTGCCAGTACTGACAGTCCTAGATGAGTTCCCATCTTATGATCAACCATCAGCCACATGCTTACAGACAACATGCCAGAGCACACTGCAATTCAACTGCCTTCCCCCACTGCAGATTATGCTCCTCTGGGGATGCAAAAATCTCACAATTCAACACCATTAGCTGAGACTACACTAAATCTTCTAAGCTCCTCCAGCAGCTGACAGGCACCCCAATACCTCTCAAATCCTATGAGCACACCACTCTGTTCAACTTGTGAGTGACAAGTACAGAAAGAGTTAGGAACACTTTCTGTATTCACTCTTAACATGAGTGGCTAAGTCACTGACCATCTTCCCACCCCAAATGCTTGTTAGAAGAGCACTAGCTCACGTCAGATGGCACAGGCATCCTTCAGTGTCATCCATTCTCCTAAGTTGGTAGAGAAGATGTTCCAACTTATGAGGTCCCACAAGCAAAGTGTGAGATGCAATTTTCTGTGAAGAAACAGTTCCCCAGCTCCCTGAACAATAAGACATCCCTTGCTGCAGGACCAACCCACTGCCACTCCATCTGCAGCTTCAGGCAGGGAAAAGAAGTGTCAGGCTGATGCTATGGAAGTTACACGTTTAATGGCCAAATTGGAAACATGTCACAAAGGAAAAATATGAAAGCATACCTGAAATTTCAGTCCATCTTTATCTGCTGATTCCTTTCAGAGTATCTCCAAGCTACCAGCTGAGAAGATGAATTCAGCAGTGCTTCTGCCCTGTGGAGTTACATTACCAAACCGAGCCCTTCCCACCACCCTCTTGTCACGCACCACATCTGAGCTGAAGACCAGGATGTGGGGTCAGATAATGTCAGGGAGCAGGCAGCTATACTCTTTCCTGGGGACAGAGCTGCTCAGAACAGGTTTGGCTTTTATCTCCACTGCCTCTCTCCTCAAAGAAGGGCTCTTAGTCCTCACCTGAGCCTGCTGCCAAGACAGCTGCACCCATTAGTAATTCCTCCTCTCCCCAGTTCTCAGAGATAGATTACATGAATGAAAATGTCATACATGGAACATCTTCTCATGTACACTCACAAATATAGGTATTTCTGCTTTCCCTTACAGCCTCAATTTCCATTTTATTTTTCATTTGCATACTCCTTCCAGTCTAGCTAGTTTTAGCCCATTTACCACCTGTAAGAGATTTGGAAAGTTTAACAGCAATCATGTATCATCTTACACATACGTTTTACTCAACTCACAGTATGTAGCTTGTTTTAGCTACTCAAAAACATTATTTTCTGTATAACAACACAGATTATTCACTTGATATCAGTGTTTCTGGCAATGTATTTTCTGCACTGAAAGCAAGGAGCCACAAGATGAAACTGAAGGACAACTCAGAAGCTTTCAGTGATTATTCACTGATTTCATATTCTGGCAGAAGTCACAATTTATTCTGTGTCAAATTTCTGTGACACCTCTCAGATATTCTGAGAAAGTCCTGATGGGCAGAGTGCCCTTAACCTGCCTTTGAGAGTCACCAGCATGTCCTCCTTTCCATAATTAGGCAATACAGACCACTCAAACAGACAGGGTCAAACTATGACCTAAGTTTGCCAACAATAATCAGGTTAGTCCTTGAGGTAGTTGAGGCTGTTTCAGAAATGGACAAGTCCACTCCAAATATCAGCATTGCTGGGAAACAAATCCATTTGTCTAGGTTTTGATACATCCTGAAACCTTAACATCTTTCATTTCAAGCTATCAGAGCCATGGAGAGCTTATGAAACATCAAGTGCTACTGCAATCCACATGTGTTATCACCTACTACTGCACAGCATGGAGCCACAATCTCTTGTCACCTTGAAGTTACCTCTCTCGTGAGAGACACACAGCATCATTTTCATAAAGCGGTGGCAACTTCTGGAAACCCAAATCACAGATTTTCTCCTTGTTTCACCCTTTCTGTCTATCCATTTGCCATCCCCAGTAACTCCAACATCAGTATCAGACAGTGTCAGCATTTGTCTTTCACTTCTGCTGCAGAGGAAAATGCCAGTGGCTGCCAATCCCTGCTTCACTGGCATCACTCTACTATTTAATACTATGAACCAGAATCTGATCTTTAAACTTTCTCAGTTTGCTTTCTTTTTCTTCTTTTAACAACTTTTTCATCAGTTTATTGAGTTAAAAATAATGGTGAGTACCAATGACACATCCAAATTTACACTTAGATACAAAGTCCTTAAACTCTGCTATAAAACTGGTTTACTGATAGATGGCACTGTGTTAGCTACACAACCATCAGATCAAATGCATTTTTTTCCAGAGAATCCCCTCGTTAGCCACAGTATAATCACACTGTGTCAGGGAAATGAGTGGAATAATACAAAACAAGTACAAAGCTTTCCCAGCCTTTTCATGAGTAGTTTGCTTAAGGGTACCAATATCTCCAGTATCATCAAGAGGGCTCTTGGCATTACCTGACCTGTATTTCTCACCTCTGCAAAAGCACTGACAGCCTCTGCAGTATCACTGAGCAGCTGAGGCAGTATGAAATGTTTAGGACTTTTTCTTTTGCCATTCTGGGCCCTTTAATGACAATCCTGCCATACACTATGTATACATTGATAACAAGAACTTGGTACATGTGGGCTCTTTTCTTTTTGTTAGTCTCTTTCTGAACTATGGCTCTATCAGTCACCATCCCTTTCCCTGTCATAGCTCATACGTACTTTCTCCAGACTTTCTAAAGTCAAAAACCCCAAACCTATATTTAATACAGACTCAAGAACAAGCTGCTTGCAGAGTCATGGACAGGAGCAGTCTGCATACCAGAGCTTGGGAAGCACCTTTCAAGGAGACTCCATCTGCAGCAACATTTATTAGAGCTCTAAAACAGCTCTTGCTTTCGCAGGAATGCAGAGAGGTGTTGCTAACAGCCAGCCTGAAATTCAGCCTGAAAGGCTTCCTGGCAGTTTTTGCAAGAGCCAGGCATAACACACCACTGGTGGGCAGTTTTAGATGTGTATCATCTCTCACTTATAAGGTGTTATGTGGCTCTGTAACACCCAATTGCTCAGCCCAACCACACATGGCATCTCCGCTCCAGGATAGACAAGGAGGGCCTGAAGGAAGAACATACTTTTCTCTGCTCTTACTTAGCCCACAGCCCAAAATGTTCAGCAAGCCCACTTTTTTTTTTTCCACCTGGGTTTGACAGCAGAAGCTGGCAGGCGAGGAATCCAGAATCCGCCATGCTCAGATTTGCATTCCAGTGCACAGCCAACACACTGCTCCACCCATCATCTGGCCTTCTCTTACTTGCTACCAGTGCTGAGACACTGCTCATTGATTTCAAAGAGCTCATGTAGAAATTAAGCAGAAGCACAGATACCACTGTTTGTGCTGCCTGTAAAAGGTAAACTGAATGATTTTTGAAGACCATCCATTTAACAATGGCTATTTAACATTCGCCTTTTGACTGTAATTTGTGTCCATTATTTACCAGACCCTGAACAGCCTGAACAGTATTTCTAACAGAGGTTAGAAAAGAGGAGCCACATTATTTAAACTACAATACAGCACCATAACAGTCATATTGCAAAGTGGTATTTTGTGACATGCAAATTTGGTAGAAGAAAACAAATTCATATTTAAGCACAATTTTGCACTGAAACAGCATTAAGTATCTGAGTCAAGAAGCAGAGACTGCCAAGTGCGTGGGTGAACAATCATCTTCCACAGCATAATAAACTGACCAGGATACTACCAGAAGCACAAGGCAAAAGCAGATGGAAAAATAAATAAATAAGCACATCCTTTTCTTGTTTCTTTTTTGCTAGATCTCATTTACTATTCCTCGAAATCCCATTTGTAAAGGCTTGAATTCTGCTGCACAGCTTCTTTTTTTTGTTTCAGGATATGTATTAGAGCTTATTTGGTATCTCCTACTCTCTTTTTTCCTGATTGCTATGCAAAAATATTAGCACATTTTCCAGGCAGATGAGTAACTGGCAGAACTGGAGTGTAAACTGACACATTCCCACCTATATTTGACCCTTATATGAAGGGGTTGATGTGGTTAAGATTAATGAGTCAATTATTTCTACTTGAGATATAAGGCATCCAATTGTTTCACTATTTCAGTACTAGCCACCATACTCCTTCTGCAGTGTTTGATGCCCATCAAATAATTGTGTATAACTTTTCAGTAAGACATCATGAGCAATAGGCTTATTCTAAAAAGTCACTGAGATGAAAAGAAAATGGGCTAAGTGTACAGCTAGAGCAAGCCTCCAAAGCCAAAGCTTTTCACTTGACAAATTTAAGATCCCACAAGCTATTGTGGAATACACCACAGCTAACCTCCCATGGGGACCTGGGTTCCAAACACCATCATGTTATGGCACTGACAGTCCCCACAGAACCTGACAGGAAAAAAGAGCCCTTTACACATACACACACTTTTACACAACTAACTCTGCCAAGATTTGTAGGTCTCCATTTCAGACATCTCATAGTGCAGGTTTAAAGCAGGTACAGTCTCACAGAAGTGTACAGTGAAAACTAGGGTGAGCCAATAGTGATGCTCTGCTCCAGCACTCCTGAGAACTGGTTAACAAGGTATGTACATTCTGGAACACCTACACTCAGAAGAACAAGGAAGGCAAAATTACTGACAGTGCCCAGCTGCAGGAATTCATCCATTCCCTCCAGGTTAAACCACATTTCATAAAACATTTCAAAGCAGAGTCAGTGAGAAGTTCCTCTGAGAAATGAGCATCTAGGAAACTTCATGTGAAATCTTCTCAGTGTCTTGGGATAGAGAGAGGGTCTACTCCATGTACTATCACTGCACCAACATGCTTCTTGGGAGTTGAGAGACATGACTTGTGGCCTAAAAAGACATCTGCAAGAATGAGGAGATATGGAGGGACATATTTTTGTATCTCCATCCTCCTAAAGACTCACAATATAATCTCACTTCTAGGGCTGGCCCAAATTCATATTGAAAAAAATCTTTTAAGTTCTCAATATGTGAGCTTATATAAGCTGGGCTTTAAATCAGTGGCTTTAAAAATACACACTTTAATACACTAGAGGAAATTAGAAGACATTTTTAACAAAAGTTCACTATAAATCCTTTTCAATATGACCTGCATTATGAACTTCCATATCTTAAATGGCAAGGATTTGCTTCAATTTTTCTCTTAATCCAAATGAAGAAAATAGATCAGTCATAAAGGCCTCAAAAACAAGTAATCAGAAAAAAAAATATCAATGAGGCCTGCAGAACTTAATGGTTTAGTCTGACTTGAAGAAGTTAATTTTGCTGTTATTTTCAATTTTAACTGAAAGTATAAAAAGCAGAAGCCTGACTTGCTCTAGTTCTGGTCTCCAACACTGCAAATGGATGTCCTAGATCCACCAGACCGCTGCCAGTGATGGACACCATCAGTCTAGGAGGAGGACTGCCCCATCACAGGAGGAATGAGTCATTCAACCCTCCCAACCACACCTGCACTCACTTTCTGCTCAGCTTGTTAATAAAAGCACTTCCGGGAGATGCTCCACAGGTATCACCAGCAGAGGTGAACGATCAGCTTCCCCAGGCTGGGCCAGGTGACGAAGGTAGGGCCTCAACAAGTCCTGTTCAGGCACTTCCCAGTGCATTTTTATTTTTATGGCAAGTGAAAAGCTGCTCAGTGTCCTATGAACCTCTGCCAGGTTTGCAGAGAGTAATAAACACAGCAGAGCTCCTCTCTGGAAAAAGCATTCAGAGAAGCTACGCACTGCTAAGGACTTTTGGGCATTACTGTGTGGGATAGGGAATAAAACTCAAATTCAATAGACCAAACTACTCCTCACAATCCTCTCCCTGCTTTTGAGAGAGGAGGCCTCAGATCCCAATAAACCAGCAATCAAAGCCAATGTCACCTGCCCCAACTATAAAAACTGCTGCACTCAGGAAAGGTTTTGCTGCTCTCAAATTCAGTAGGATCAATCCCATCAGGTGTTAACTACCCTGTGTAGCTGTAACCACAAGGTGACATCCCCTAATTGAAGTTGCACAAAGCACTTTCCAGTAATCAAATTGTGAAAGTGAGTAAAAATACTTCTAAAAGTTTGTGACTTTTTCTTTTTACAGCAGCAGTCTTCAAAACCACTTTGATTTTATTTTTTTTTAACATTAAAAGTCTATCAGATTACAAGAAGGAAATATTTGAGATCAGGCTATCAAATTTCCTTGATGCAAAGAGTTAGAGTTTTTAATATGACTTTATCTCTTGCTTTTAGCAATAAATTCAGGATTCAATCAAACAGAAAATAAAATGCAAGTTCCCCATTACTTCCATGGAGCCTTTAGTTGAAAGAACAATCTTTAGTATTTCACAGAATATAAAACTAGCCAAGCTAGATGCACACACATCTTGCCAGTGCTTTAGCAAGTGGTAGTTTCCTTTAAGTGCACTAATGACGTGTTTGCCAGGTCTGTATGCCCACCAAGTATGGTTCAAGTTAATGAGATGCTCTGCCAAGGGTTTAGCCTGCCTCTGCAGCACTGCTTATGCATGTCAAGCATGGCTGATGCTGATCTCACCACCTCACCCATTTTCACAGAAACATCTATCAAGGCAGCGGAAGGGACAATGTATTAAAACTTTCCACAGCTACCTTTAGCTGTCAGGAACAGACAGGAGACAGTACATTAGAGCTTGAAAATGTAATAAGCTATGCACGTGAGTTATTTAATTGGTCAAAAAGGCTTGCATTTGGTGAGACTGGAAGACTGAAGCTTGTCTGTGTTATGTTTTGACAACAAGGAAGAGACTTTAGGAAAATTCCCTTTAGTTGGAGTAAGCAAAAAAATGTGTGTTTATATGTACTTTTGGATGAAAAGCAGAGCAGTCAGTGAAAGCAGCCAGCAAAACACAGCCAGCAAAGACAAGACAGCACTGAGCACACAGCAGCAGCATGCCTTCAGGAGACGCTGCACGACACCAATGGGAAGGTAAACACCGCACCGGGCAGGCTCGTGGTCCTGGGCTCCAGGCAGTCACCCAGACAGCAAGCAAAATGTGCAATTAAAATTCCCATGTTAATGAAAACTTAACCATATTTGCATCCATTCATACCTGTTATCTGCAAAATCTTCTGCTAGTGCTTAACTTAACCGGACTGTTTATACCACCGCTTAATTAAGCCCCAAGGGTGACTTTTAATCTAATTTACACCCAATAAATCCTAAAGCGGCAGCACACGCTCGGATTTGCTATAGTGCATAAACAAGGTGAGAAGCTGCACAAAATGCTTAACACAAACATTTTTGTTTCCCATATTTGTAGTCGCCAGAATCTTCGACAAATTTCTTTCCAAAAGAAGTTTTAAATCACTTTATCTCTGCAGACTCCTGATTCACCACTTTGCAGCACAGTCTATAACCTGCTGGTTTAACCTAGAAAAACTGCAGGTACAGGGCAGTGCTGTTTCACAATCACAGAACCACTGACAAGAGGAAAAATTTAATCCATGCTGAGTGCCATACGGCTGCTGCTGGACTGCTAATGATTTAAAGTTGGCCTACTTTAAAGTTTGTGTAGTTGTTTCTGTGACTGAGTGCAAGCAAACCAATGCTATCCCTCTGGGGTCATCTGACATCGCCACCATTCCCGGTGTGCAGGGCAGTAGCTTCCTCCTGGTAAGGGTTCATTCAAGACATCAGTTCCTGTCTGATCTGAGCTCACTTTAGGAATGAATTCCCAGCTGCAAGAGAGATCAGAGCTCTGGCTTCTCTCTATTTGTATTTTGCTTGGGGCAGATAAATGCTGCTGCAGGGAACGAGCAGGGATCCACCACCTCCCTTCATCCTTGATGCACTTCCCCATCACATGCTAGCAAAGCTATGGTTCCTCTCCAGTCCTGCTGCCAACAACACTATCTGTCGCCTGGAAAGAGACAAGAGAAGGTGTCTAACGTGTTCTTTTCCTGCACCCAAGAGAAATGTATTATCTGCCCAATAAACCTGGTTATTTATTTAACAGACAAGCCAGAGTCCTGCGACCCTCCTCAAAACTAGGTTGGTTACGTAGCAGCAATCGTATTACACAAGTCTCCTCAGTTTATCTTTTATTCAAAACCACTCTTTACAGAAGACAAATGAAAAGCTCAAACAACAGAATCCCTCACTGCTTCCAGCATTCTTCATCGCTAGCAAAACTTGTTCCAGTAACGGTGGAAGACAAATGAGATTATTTCAAGACTGCAGGCATAAATTATGAATATAAATGCTACAGAATATGTTACTGCACACTGCCCCTTTGCATGTGTGGTCAAGGGAAACAAAATACGTGCACACAGCGGCATGAATGGCATAAAGCCAAACAGCGTTTTAAGTCTTGCCCTCAGCAACTAACTTTTGCCATACATATTTCTTTTTAAAGATTGTGCCCAGCAAAATCCCTGCTTTCTGATCAGATTTGTCCTCATTTCTCAACACCTGGACAACTAAAATCAAAGCACTTTACAGCACTGCAGCCCTGCAGTCCCCCATTTCTCAAAAAAGTTGGTTCTGCACAGCCTGAAACACAGCTCTCTGAGGTCTTTTCCCATTACCATTTTTCAAAGCTTGCTTCTGGGTTTGTTTTGGGGGGGTTTCTTTGTCTCTAATTTCTATGCTAAAGTGCCAAGAGGTACAATGAGAATAGGTGCACGCTGCTAATATTGTGACTTCTCTGGGGATTTGTTTGAAAAACAGTAGAAAGTCTAAAATGAGTAAAGACTGTAGTTTTCCTCTTCATTAAACTTCTCCTCATCCATGCATAAACACCTAATTCTCCACTGAGCTTCCCAGAGTATTAAAGTTATTTGAGAAAGAAACCCAGACAGCATCTTACTTGCACTTTGTTTTATATAAAAGCACAATTATGTTCCTGCAGCAGGACAGCAGCTACGGGACCTGCCATCGCCTTGCTTAGAAAGGAAGGTTATTGGCTGCAGATGAGGCTGGAAGTGTTCCGGCAGACAAGCCAGGCAACAGACAACCTTCTCCCAGGTAAGCCAACCATCGCACTTGCACCCATGCCAGGAAAAAACAGCAGTGCAAAGCAGTTAATGAATCTTCATGAGGATGGCCTGCACTACCCTCTTGTAAGGCAGCTTTGGAACACTGACACAGAAGAAGTTGAAGGAGGCACAAATCCACTCCAGTGAGTACAAGGACACAACACTGAGCCAAAGCACCAGGTAGAAAAGTATGCAGCACTAAGACTCCCCAGATTTCTCTTTGCACCTGGGTCTCAAGCACAAATACAGACCGGAGGATGAATGAATTGAGAGTAGCCCTGAGGAGAAAGAAGGTCTTGGGAGTGTTAGTGGATGAAAAACTAAACACAGAATCATAGAATAGCTTAGGTTGGAAAGGACCTTAAAGATCATCTACTCCAACCTCCCCACCATGGGCAGGGATGCCTCTCAACTGCAATCGGCTGCTCAAGGCCTCATCCAGCCTGGCCTTGAACACCCCCAGGGAGAAGGCATCCATAACCTCCCTGGGCAGCCCATTCCACCACGACTTCCTAGTCCCACCACCCAAGGGTACTGAAGAACTTCTTCCTAGGATCCAGTCTAATCCTACTCTCCTTCAGCTTAAAACCATTCCCTCTTGTCCCATCACTAGACACCCTTATGAAAAGCTCCTCTCCATCCTTCCTGCAGGATCCCTTCCCTACCAGAAGGCAGCTCTAAGGTCCCCACGGAGTCTTCTCTTGGCTGAACAACCCCAGCTCCCTCAGCCGATCCTTATAGCAGAGGTGTTCCAACTCTTGGATCATCTTTGTGCCCCTCCTCTGGCCTCTCTCCAGCAGTTCTGTGTCATTCTTATGATGGGGTCACCAGAACTGGATGTAGTAATCAAGGTGGGGTCTCACAAGAGCAGTCTGCTCACAGCCCAGAAAGCCAATGCATCCTGGGCTGCATCCAAAGCAGCATGGACAGCAGGGCAAGGGAGGCAATACTGCCCCTCCACTCTGCTCTGGTGAGACCTTTCTTGGAGTACTGTGTCCAGCTCTGTACTCCTCAGAACAAGAAAGGCATGAATCTCTTGGAGAAGGTTCAGAGGAGGGCTACAGAGATGATCAGAGACCTAGAACACCTCTCCTGTGTCATGGCTGATTTTGGAACCCACAAACTATTTCAATTTTGACAGCCATGGGAAATGCAACTTTCTGTATTTAAGATGCATCCCTGGATTTAACGTTGTATTTTGCAAAATATAAAAATATCTTAGCATTAGATCGAATCCATTTCACTCAAGGCTGGCTACACACAGTAATGAACACATGGTTATGGGAAAAAAAAAACGATGCACTGAGTGATTATGCACTGAAACAAGGAAAAAGAACTACTTTCAATAAAAATATTATTTCTTTGATTTTTTTCAGTTCCATTGATTATACAATCACACAAATTCCATCCCATTTATATATTAAAAATTGTGTTTAAAAGTTAAAGCATTAGGTGCAGTTTTTGATCAATTTGTTCTAATGCCAGCTCAATTGCCCTCTTAATCATCTTCAGCCTAAGGAAACGCCCATCTGACTTTTACCATGCTATTTGCACAGGAAATAAAAACTAGCAGAGAAACAACTCGACAAAAAGATATCCTAAAAAAATACTACATTTGAGAATTTTGTATTACACACAACAGCTGGAGCACAGCAATGTTTTGGAAGGAAGCAACAGTCAGTACTTTTACCCAGATATTCTGCTCATGGATCTCAGGCCTTGTGGCTACTCAGATAAAAGGATTCCTGTGACTACGTTAAGCATGGACCATCATTTAAGATAAGCCAATAAAAGCCAATTAAGACCACAATGTATCACACATGGTTTATGTCCAACATTTCTTTGATAGCTACACATGAAGGCAAGCTGTTAGTTTTAGCAATTAGCAGTTTTCATGCTTTGTTAAGATAATGGCACTAATCCAGAGAGGAAAAAGGTAATTCATGGAGAAAGATCCCACCATGGTCATTACCAAACTAGCTAACAAACTGCAGCTCTCCCACAAAACCCATCACAGCAGTGCACAACCCAGAGACACTGTGTTATGTAAAATTTCAGTATCAGACAGCATATTTGAAACAAGGAGGCCATATCCACCACCTCACACCATCTCCAGCTTCTGGTAAGTACATCAACTAAATCAAGCTTTGCCATTAGCTTATGGTATTATCCCAGTATCTCAATCAAGTTACACCTGTGTAATTATGAATTGTCCCTTGATCTAAATGTAATAACTTCAGTGCAGATTCTGTCACCTAAGTTTTGCTGTAGTTTCAGACCAAAAGTCAAAAGCAATGAAATCCTAACAGTCTCAGACATGCACATGGATGTGTATTTAAATCACAGGAGATCAACTTCTCCCTTCTCCTCAGGACCAGTCATTAACCTTCTCCCCAGCAGTTCAGCATTCGCTCAGCACCACTACCACATAAGATGTTAACAGTCAGGGAAGCTTTGCCTTAAAGGTTAATCACTTCGATTCCTTATTTTAAAAGGGAGATAAAGATCTATCAGACTGTTCATTGCACCTCTCTCAAAAGAGGCAAGATCGCTGAGAAAAATCTTCAGTTAATCACCCCGAGGAATGAAAAAGCAGGGAATTCTGCATTATTAATGAAAATTTAGGCAATTAGATAAGTAATAGCCTCCTTCCATTGCATAATACAGTTAAAGTTGCTTATAAGGCTTCCTGACAGACAGCATTTCAAGCCAAATTAAAGCATCTTTCCCAATTATGAATAGTCTTGTCTTACACTCTTGGGATTTGCAGGGTTCGTCCATGATTGTCATTAAAACTGGAGTGGTTTATTTCATCCTGCAACTTTTTAGTGTTCTGCCTTATTATCTTTCTCACATATATTTTACATCAAAAACATGAGAGAGATCTCACCACAGCTCCATATGCAAAATACTCAATTGAATGCCAGAATATTAAACCAAGTCCCAGATCTGAATGAAGCCAAGAAGAGTTGATCTGAATGCAGGCATCTCCAAACCCCATCCTACCAGCTACAGACGCTCTGGTGAATTACCAGAAATTCCACTGAATATGAAAAAAATCACTGAAGGGCTTGAGCCAAGCCCAGAATACTTCATTAAGCCATATCAGTTGAAGTCAGTTTTCTGATTAAAAAAAAAAAAAAAAAAAAAGATATTTTGCATAAAGATGCCAGAAAAAGTTTTAGACACTCAAACAATGGAGTCTGTCCCTATGGATGTACATATGCAATTCAGAAAACTGTAGGAAGGATGCACGGGCCATCTGTTGTAAAGTCAGAGGAAGAACTGCAACTCACTCTGCAATTATCTCCAAAAAGCCACAGATCTTTCAGCACACTATTATGAAAATAAATATGAGTCTTGGGCAACCTTTCCACTTAGTAGACTTCAATTTCCCACTAGAAGAAGTGAGCATGACAAGTTTCAATCCAATGTCTTAACTGAAGCATTTCCCTGTCATGTATCTCCATGGACTGTTCTTGAGTCTGTGCTATGCATCCCCTACAGCCTTGCTCATTACATGTGCCATAACCTAGATACTTTCAAAACCAAAACCAGTTATGACATACACACACACCAATAATATTCAGAGAAAGAAAATACCTGATGTCTGGTGAAAAAAATTAAAAGTGTGTGCAAATCCAGTACGTGAAGTACACTCAAACTCAGTGGTCTTTAAGAAACAGCATTTTATGTAGTCCTCATTGACACGCTTTACTCAGAAATGACCAACAAACAGAATAATAAAACTATTAAATGTCAGGATGTGGTGCACTGGCTGAATTTATAGCATGCTAGCACATTTGCACAGCATAATGTCCATTTTTAGTAAGTCTTGCTACTTCTTACACTAATTCACAGCTTTATGACAACCCAATGTAATGAATTCAATAACAAAATATATTACAACAGTAATAAAAACCAGCTCCACTTAAAAACTAATTTTTTAAAAAACCCTAATATATTCAAGGAATATAAAGAAGAAAGAACTATCTGCATCACTGGGCTCAGCCCCACATAGCTGCAAAAAGGTATGGTAGAAGTTTAACCTACAAGTCTATAAAATATCTGCTCTGCATGCCTCCTCATGCATTATCATTAGCTTCAAACATCCAGTAACAGACCAAGGTAGAGAAAAAAGCAGTAGTCGGGATTGTAGCACGAAACAGAAATACAGAAGAACAGATCATGGGCATCACCATCTGCTAGGTCAAACACACTGATGATGCAGGAACATGCATGATCCCATGTGCTAGAGAAGAAAGCCAAAAATCTCAGCTTTCTTTGATGAAACATGCTGTCTGATCCTTAAGCCTCATAAAGTGATTAACCCAAGCACACAGGCACCAGCACATCTAGCACGACCCACCTTTAACATGCTGTTGACAGCAAAACAAACATCCATAAAAATCCATGGAGTCAGGTTATAGAGCAGTGAGTGAAACTCCATCGGATGTAACAGCAGAGGCAAAATCTCCAGATACCCTCAGACTGAGATGCTGCTCCAGGACTTCTCTTATTTATAATTTAAATTCTTTCTCAATTTTCAAGTAAAAAAAAAAAAAAAGAACAAATGTGTTCCGAGGCCATCTGCTGCCAAATGACCATTCATCTTTTCATCTTCTCTTTGTCATTTATTTCTGGAGGGGTGGGAAAGAGGATGAATGAATTAAGCAGAGCCATCACATCAGTTCTTATGATGGCTGAAGTAACTCCACTGCACATGGAGTTCCCAACACATATATTCCTCAAAGTATCAAAAACAACTGCTAAGGCTCATTTTTGTCCCCATCTTAGGGACAGGCGCTCATTACTGAGACAAAGAATTTAAGCTTGAGAATACAACCCCAAACCTTGGTGTGCTAAAGCAACTGACAAAGCAACACTGCCTCATGCCACATGCACATTTTTTTTCTTCTGAGGTCTTACAGACCCATGCCAATTTCACAGGGTACTCCAATATCCCCAGGCCTAAAGCTCTGCCTTCATAGCCTTTACACTGCCTTTACCTGTTTCTAAACATATATATATGTATTGTACAAAACAGACAATGAAAAAGGCCAAGTACAAGCTCTTTCCAAATCAACCATCCTGTGAATGTGTCACCTGCTGTTTCCGTTTGGTCTTACTTCTCCTCAATGTACAAGGACTATTTTACACATTGTGAAAGAGCATCTCAGTTTTTCATTAGTAACTATCTACTTTACAGTCTGTAAAACTGACAAAAAATTGTGTCAAGCTGGGTCATTTCAAATTGCATTGTCTTAATGCCAATTTAGGTACAGATTTCTCATGCAACAGAACGAGCCTTTCTGCTTTCCCTCACGTGCCTTACAGCTGTTCCAAACTTCCTGAACTCTTCCTTCAGAAAGCCAAAAGTCAGAAATAGGTCTTCAGTGCACTTATATATAAAATGGTTCAGAAAAGCCCCAGTGTAGCCACACGATTAACAAGGGCCACTTGTCAGGGCCAGCAGTGGTGGGAACACATCGAACACTTTTTAAGCCACTTCCTTCCAATTCATTTAGCAGCAGGTCACTTAACTGCCCCAGAAATGGTCTTTAAGTGCAAATGCAGTGTTTTATCATTTCTCCACTACTCAATTGCAGTACAGCTGGCCAATTAAATATTTAATACCGAAGTCCTCAATATTTAATTAGAGACAAATAGCATTCTTTGGTACTTTCCTAGCATTTGAAAACAACCTTTCCCATTGCAACTATATATAACATTTAATGCGGCAAAGATGTATTTAAAGTTATTAGAAGTTTGTTGATAACAGTATTAGAATGAATTAATGCCTTGTCAGTGACTGATGCACATTAGTCTTATGCAAAGTGAGAGAGCAGCCCTGAGGAGAACTTGGAGGTACTGGTGAATGAAAAGCTGGACATGTGCTGGCAATGTGCACTCACAGCCCAGAAAGCAAACTGTATCCAGGGCTGCATCAAAAGCTGTGTGGCCAGCAGGCTGAGGAAGGTGACTCTGCCACTCCACTCTAATTCTGGTGAGACCTCACCTGAAGTACTGTGTTCAGCTCTGGAGCCCTCAGCACAAGGACACACATCTGTTGGAATGAGTCCAGAGAAGGGCCAGAAAAAGGAACATCTCTCCTATGAAGGAAAGCTGAGAGTGTTGGGACTGTTCAGCCTGGAGAAGGCTCCAGGGAGACCTCACTCAGTACTTAAAAGGGGCCTATAAGAAAGATGAGGACAGACTTTTTGGCAGGGCCTGTTGTGACAGGACAAGGAGTGATGGCTTTAAAGCAAAAGAGGGGAGGTTTAGACTAGATATAAGGAGTCAAGTTTTCACAATGAAGGCAGTGAAACACTGGCCCAGGTTTCCCAAAGAGGTGGTGGATGCCCCATCCCTGGCAATGTTCCAGATCAGGTTGGACAGGGCTCTGAGTAACCCGATCTAGTTAAAGATGTCCCTGCTCACTGATGGGTGGTCAAACTAGATGACCTTTAAAAGTCCCTTTCAACCCAAAGCATTCTATGATTCTATGATTATTACTATACACAATAATATTGTTGGCCTTAACCAAGTAATAAGCAAAATACACTTGACTCTTCAGAAAAATGTGGACGAATTTTTAAATAAAACATTAAAGATGTACCTTCATCTACGATAGCATTTTTATAATGAAAGGTATCACTTAAAATACTTAATTACTTATTTAATAGCCAAATATTCACATAAAAGTAATAGCTATTTTAAGATTCTTACTGGTTTTGATGACAGTGTCCCCCAAAGACAGTATTCTAGAAAATTGGACTCTACTATTTTACAAGCCACGAGGATGCTTAGGGGACTTGAGCATCTCCCCTACAAAGACAGACTGAGAGCCCTGGGGCTGTTTAGTCTGGAGAAGAGAAGACTGAGAGAGGATCTGATCAATGTCTATCAATAGCTGAGGGGTGGGTGTCAGGAGGAGGGGGCCAGGCTCTTTTCAGTGGTTCACAGTGATGAAACAAGGAACAATGGGTTCAAACTTGAACATAGAAGATTTAACCTCAACATGAGGAGAAACTTCTTTATAGTGAGGGTGACAGAGCCCTGGAACAGGCTGCCCAGGGGGGTTGTGGAATCTCCTTCTCTAGAGACTTCCAAAACCCACCTGGATGTGTTCCTGTGCAGATTATCCTAGGTGATCCTGCTTTGGCCAGGGGGTTGGACCTGATGATCTCTTGAGGTCCCTTCCAACCTCTGATATACTGTGATACTGTGATTAAAGATAGTCCCCCAAAGAAAACAAACAAACAAACAAAACCAGCAAAACCAAACAAGAACAACTGAAAAACTCAGACCACAATTTGTTCATCATACCCCTAGTACATCATTGCAACTACACAGACCAAGTGATTTCTAATCAAATCGCACTTTCCTTTCAGATGAAGAATAATAAAAGCAACAGTCCAGAGCCTGAGACCTTGGATCAGAGTTGTCCATGGCATCATGACTTTCAAGTGTTATTTAGCTTAATTTGAAGAATCCCTGTCTAACTGAATTTGCATTCAGCTCTGCTAATCAATGTATTCCTGAATTTCCCAGTCACTTTCTACCTGCATTCCTTCCCTGCCACTGGAACAGCTGAGGAATTCCACCATAACAACAGTAGTTTCTACCACACAAACTTTCACATCACAGATTGAAGCCACTAATACCAGAATTTTTTTGCTATTGGGCAAACGACTTCCAAAAAATCTTGGTTACACAACTAGCACAAGCAGCCAGGAATCCACAATATTTGTATTCAGAGGACGCAGAAGCCATTTCGGTGAAGCTGCTCCACCACCCTGCAACACATTTATGAGGATGAGTACCTGAACCTCCACTATCTTCCATAAAATAAAATGCAAAAAAATTTCTAGAGGCAAAAATTTTTAATAAGTTATCTATTTTTCCCACATGTATTTTAAAAATTTATTTAGGCCTAAATGAAAAAAGATGATAGAGGCACTCTTGAAAATTTAAGAAATCCTGGGGTTTTAATTTAAAGGCAAAAAATTCCCAGATCTCTCAGTTCTTGCCATTTCCACATGTTGATGGGACATTTCCAGCTTTGGAACTTTACCTGCTGCTGTGAAAGGCTGGTCTGCAACCAGAATGACAGCTAGGACACAATGGCAACCTGAACTACTGGTAACTGCCAAGAACTCTGAAGAATCTTTCCAGCTCAAGGATCAATTATCTTCTCTGAATTCAACCTTCACAACATCAAAGAAGACATTAATTTTAACATGAAAGATATGTCAAATAGCGTTAGTGAATCCATCATCATCGAGCAATGTATTACTCTCATTCAGTGTCAGAGTTGTTTTGAGGTAAGGATCCCTATTGGAGGTTACTAGGACGGAGCTGTGATAAAGGAATAAGAAATTTGATTAAGAAATACCTGAAGATAGCCCTAGGCCCTTGCCAGCAGTTCTTGTGGTTTCTTCTCAACCCTGCCAAGACCGAGCAGGTACGACAGCAGCTCCTTGTGGCCAGGAGAAACCACAGGAGTAGCAGCTTCCTTCCAGTGCCCCAAAAGAGGGATGGGTCCCCATATGCATCTCCTGCAAGTCTCCAGCACGGTGGCCACCAAAGACATGACCACCAGTACTGAGCCCCAACTGCCTTATGCTCAGCTGCTCTTCTTGGCTATGCTAACCGTGTGGTGCTGTCTTTCCTACTACTTACTACACTATTTCAAATGAGAATAATCCTGAAATAAATGTCTGTGTAAACTGCTTAAATTTGATCAAGTGATACAAAGGAAGACAAGAAGGTTATCAGGAGTAGCCAACATGGATTTACCAAGGGGAAATCTTGTCTAACTAACCTGATAGCTTTCTATGAAGTTATGACCACATGAGTAGATGAAGGAAGAGCAGTGGATGTCATATATCTTGACTTCAGTAAAGCTTTTGACACAGTCTCCCATAACATCCTCATAGAAAAGATCAGGAGATGTGGCATAGATGGTTGGTCAGTGAGGTGGATTGAAAACTGGCTCCACAACAGAGTTCAGAGGGTTCTTATCCATGGCACAGAGTCAACGTGGAGGCCTGTGGCAAGTGGTGTCCCCCAGGGATTGGTACTGAGTCCATTTTTTTTCAATATCTTTATCAATGACCTGGATGAGGACATTGAGAGTACCCTCAGCAAGTTCCTGATGATAAAAAACTGGGGGGGTTGGCTGACACCCTGTCAGGCTGTGCAGCCATCCAACGTGACCTGGACAGGCTGGAGAGCTGGGTGCAGGCAAACCTCATGAAGTGCAGTAAGGACAAGTGCAGGGTCCTACATCTGGGAAGAAATAACAACAGGCACCAGTACAGGTTAGGGACTGCCCTGCTGGAAAGCAGCTCCACAGAGAAAGATCTTGGAGTGCTGGTGGACAAGAGAGCCAATGGGATCCTGGGATGTATCAAGAAAGGTGTATCCAGCAGGTCTGGGGAAGTTCTTCTACCTCTCTGCTCTGCCCTGGTGAGACCACACCTGGAATACTGTGTCCAATTTTGGGCTCCCCAGTTCAAGAGAGACAGAGACCTGCTGGAGAGAATCCAACAGAGAGCCACGAGGATGATGAGGGGACTTGAGCATCTCCCCTACAAAGACAGACTGAGAGCCCTGGGGCTGTTTAGTCTGGAGAAGAGAAGCCTGAGAGGGGATCTGATCAATGTCTATCAATAGCTGAGGGGTGGGTGTCAAGTGGAGGGGGCCAGCCTCTTTTCAGTGGTTCACAGTGATAAAACAAGGAACAATGGGTTCAGACTTGAACATAGAAGATTTCACCTCAACATGAGGAGAAACTTCTTTATAGTGAGGGTGACAGAGCCCTGGAACAGGCTGCCCAGGGGGGTTGTGGAGTCTCCTTCTCTGGAGACTTTCAAACCCCACCTGGATGCATTCCTGTGCAGACTATCCTAGGTGATCCTGCTTTGGCCAGGGAGTTGGACCTGATGATCTCTTGAGGTCCCCTCCAACCTCTGATATACTGTGATACAATGCGTGCTAGAGTAAGTACAAACACATCAGCCAAATTGCCCTCAGCAGGCATGAGATGATGGGGCACAGAACAAGACTTTCTGAATCCAAGCAGTTAGTTCACCTGAACTAACCTCTGCTGCTGTTTTCTAAACAAAGCAATGTTTGGTTGGTTTGTTTTCAGGCTGGGGGCTTTTTTTGTTTATTTGGTTGGATTGCGGTTGTGTTGTGGGTTTTTTGGTTGGTTTTGTTTAGAAAGCAGTTAGAGTTTAATGGCTTTGAATAGAAATTAGAAATGATTGCCTCATAAGCCAACACCTTGTTTATACTAGTATTTGATTAACCTTTTCTTCCCCTTTCTTCCCTTAGCATGTTGCAACTTACAGAACTAAAAACATTGATTTTAATAAGGGTTAACATTTACACAGGGATTTCTGGATTCTGCCCATGACCACCTGCTTTACTGGATTTGAAGACCAAATCTTCTACACTGCTCAGTAGCACTCATTTTCTTCTATATAATCAAAGAACATTATTTAATCTCTAAAGTCCTATCATACAACCATTTTGCTTGTACTAAAGAAGGCAAGGCAAAAACAAATATTCCCAACACTTCGTGCAGAAGTTTCCAATAATCCTAAACCCTCAAGGGAACTGTTGTAAAACTCATTAAACCACTGCATCTCCACACAGCTCACTAAAACACTGACAGAAGATGCTCCCATTCTCAAGTTCAAAGTCAGGTGGGCTTTTAAATTCTGTTTACTACCTCAAAAGGTTCCTCTAAACAATTTTATAACCTGCTTTAAGATCTATTAAGAATCCAGATGGTGTTTAGCCCGTTCTGGACATTTACAGCAATTTTCCACTTGGTTTTAAAGATACTAATGTTATTTATACCTAAAACAGCATGAGATTCTTGTTGTCAAGCTATTGTATGTGCAATTGCTCCCACAGAGCTGAAATTTCTTTCCTGTAAATACATGATACATTATTTAATAGTATATATTGATACCAAGGTACCTATATATAGTATCCTTATAAATATATTATTAACTCACTGCTTTACAAGTGCTGGCTTCAGTTCATTCTCATCTCGATAGCTGGCGCTGCTTCAGCACTACAGTGGTCAAAGTGTAAATTGTATCAAAAAGCAACTAGAAAGGTGAAGGTTGAGTTGATCAGCACACAAATGCTTGAGTCAGTGAACCAATTCCCCAATTCCTGTATGAATGTCTATAAGTCTCTGTAGAAAAGTAAGAATTTTTGTTTTCCATCTGAAACAATAGTAGAGCAGGGCAAATGATGACAAATTAAACTAAACACAGCAACAATTTGTATCTATTAAAGAGAATATGCAAATTTGGTCCTATATAATGTTATCATAACTCATTTGTTTGTCTTTCTTCAAATATTCAAGTTCTAATGGAATAATCACTCAGAAATTTTGGCATATACACAGACATATATTTAGAGAAGCTAAAGATGCATAGAAATGATCTGGTTTGGACTAATCTGTTGCCAGTTATGGCTGTCTATGAAAGCTGAGGATGTGGCTCCACATGCCACGTCGGATCAGTTCGAAGAGCAAAGCTCCTTCAAGGAGCACTGATTCATGAAGCCAGTCACTTGCGACACAGGCTGCAAACCTAGCACAGAACACTAACAATTACTCCTCAGCAAACACAGAATATTGAGACATGAAAGAACTGAATAAGTTAGAGACACTGCTGAACACTACACACTGAGGGCAGGATCCTGATCTGTTTGCTATCCAGAGCATCCCTTGCCATGCTGTAATTGCTCAAAGTATATTCCACTGATCAGACAGATTACTTTTTTTTTTTAAATCAGAAAACCAGAAATATTTCCTTGTTGTTGTTTTGAGAACAGAATTTCAGAGTCATTCTGATAAGAAAAAAAAAAAAAAAACAAACAAACAAAAAAAACAACCAGCATACTGTCAGAAAATGTATTGCTTTGATTTCCTTACTTGCCCACACTCTGATGCTGGCTGCATTTTTGAAAATGGAACTACTACTGAAAAAAAAAAAGCCTTTCAAGAATAGTCAGATGAAACACCTTTCTAATGTAAAAACATTTCCCTTATAGCAACAATAACTTCAGACCAACTTAACTGGGGCAGTTTCAAAGTAAGCAGGAGAGAATACCACAGCTGAAGACCCACAGACAGCAATAGGGAAGGGGGGAAAAAAAAAAAAAAAAGAAAGAGAGGATAAAAAGTACATTCCTTCTTTTCTTTGATTTGCTATCAGTTTCCCTTGTAGTTTTGTCTGCCTCAGGAAAATAGATTTAATTTGTTATTACTTGTATAGCATACTCAATTTTGAAACAATTATAAAAGTCTGAACTTTGTTCTACTTGAAAAAGTGAATGTTTTTTAAGGGATTTTTCTTTTTTTTACTGAAATGTTTCCCCATCTTCACATCAGCAGCACTTTCTCATTCACAGAGATTACTGAAAGGTTACACAAGATATACTTCAGCTGACTTCAAAACTCAGAGAGGCACAAGTATATAGAGATAGGTCTGGTCTTCACACGAATATGCAAGAGAGCAACTCTTCTAGAGTACAAGGGTCAAAAATTAAAACCACACATCAGAGGACTCAGTCATGTCTTAATACTAACACAGAGAGTTCAGTCCCATCATGATGCACTCGTTATCCATTATTCAGCACCAAAAAGGATTTGAGTGCTTCCAGTCTGTGGGCTGTGGTGTAGACAGGACATGGCATGGGATGAAGGCTTTCCATACCTTCAAAAGAAAATCAATATTCTATTAAACTTTTGAAGACATCTTAAAGGTTCATTTGGTCTTGTTTTCAATTATTCTGCAGAGGTGTCAAAGGCCTTTGCAAACATGCCATTTTCACTTTTTTATTTTTTTAACCTCCATTAGCACTTACATCTCCATCTGAGACACACATCAACATGCATGACTTTTCATCTCTAAACACCTGCAGATACAGGGAGGAAAACCAACTCTGAACACAATCTTGGAGACACAGTCCTTAAAGAACTTGAGATTAACACAGGAGGGGAAAAAAAAAAGGAAGGAAAACAAAAAAGAGAGAGGCACAACAAGTACTTCTGTGTTGTCAATGTAAAATTACTTGCCCAAGCCTCACACTGCAAACTAATAACACCAGTCCTGGCTCCAGAAGTCACAAGCTCCCAGCTATGTGCTCAATCCTTCTAGACCATATTAACTCAGTTTTAAACTAGAAAGGACTGACTTCAAGTGCTGCAAAATTGAATCAATCACTGATTGACTAGTAAGAAGGTACTGATTTATAGTGTGCCTGAGCTGACCTGGAGTAAGTGACAGCCCTGACTAAAAGAGAGGATCAGTGAAGCCAAAGATTAAGCTCTGTTTCAATAGAAACAGCCTACCAGATACTTTCCACAAGCAAGCAGGTATTTCACAAGCTCAGCTGTGAATTACTCAAGGAGAAAAATAATAACAAAAATTTGGAATATTGAAATAACATTAAAAGTTGAAAGCAGGCTCTATTTAACCTTTCTCATTTTTGCCTAAAGTCTTTCGAGGTATGTTGACTTTCAGACTTTATATTGTTTTGTTACTAGAGAAGAGAAAGATACACGAAATAGTTTATTTCCAGACAGTGCTTCTAGAGTGGGAAGATTTTTTAAAGCAAAGTACAAGATCACTACCTTTTGTGTTCCTATTTAAATCAAGAAGAAACCTCCCATTGACTTCAGCGAGTTTAAACATTTGCCCATTTCCACTTTCAGCTGTATTTGTGAACAGAGGTGACAAGGGAGAAGAAGGCACAGTCTGAGAAGAAACTGGAGAAGCTATTAGCTCCTAAGTTTTCACTTTTGGATGCATTTCAGACATTTGTCTTACAGAAACTAAACTTTATTAGCATGATTTTTCACTAAAATCAGGATATCTATGTATTAGAACATTTGTAGAGGTTATATAGACAGGGGCAGTCACACCAAATCTGGCAACTGTTGTTATGCCATGGTCTCAATCAAGGACCAGTAATGAGCAACACATATTTTAAGTACTTGTATCTAGTACCGTAGTTATCAGACAGCATGATACCAGATTCAGTAGAGAAGGCACTTTTCACATGGTCAAGAAGTCACCAAAGAAATTGAGGAGAAGCTTTCACCTTTCATTGAGGCAAGAAATAATTGAATAATCAATTAAATACAGGAAATTGTATACATTTGGATCTCCAAAGAAATAATGCATTGTCTATTTTAATTAAGATCTCTGGCCCCTGGATAAGAAAAATAAACTCAATTACGGTTCAACGATTAAATTTGTCTGCATCTTTTGTCAGACTTCAGAAGAGACTGGCCATGATCACAAGCATACTTAGGAAAATATCAGTTAGTGCTACGGGAGGCAGTAAGAAAACAAGAGGAAATGCTTCACCACCACCACACGCTCCAGCGCATCAACTAGACAATTCTTTTCAGTTTAACCTCTGAAAATGAACAAGTGAATGCTGTCTCTCATTTCACAGATTTTATTGGCTTGGAAGTGACCCTCAAAGGTCATCTTGTCCAACCCCCCTGCAGTAACCAGGGACACCTCCAACTACATCAGGCTGCCAGGGCCACATCGAGTCTGATCATGAATGTTACCAGAGATGGGGCTACAACCACATCTCTGGGCAATCTGTTCCACTATTTTACCACTCTCATTGTAAAGAACTTCTTCCTTATGTCCACCCTCCAGGTTCATCATCTGTGATTTTAATACTCAGAATTTTGTAGATAAATTCATTTGCATTTTACTTCAACTGCTTTGAATTAAGCATGAACTCAGGTAATCTGGAGAAAAACAAGCACTTCTCTTTCAGCATGGCAAATCTACTGAATTAGGGCAGCCATGACCTGGCAATAAGAGCCTCAACTCAGCTACAGTTCTTCAGGGCATGCAAAGTCTAAACATATTCCCCAGCTGGAGCTGCTAAGGTCACGAAAACATTCCCAACAGAAAAATTTTGGTAATGAGGAAGGTTCTCTGTTACACAAAACACTGGAGAGCACATTATTTATGACATGTATCCATGTCATATCCATTGCTGAAATAAAGTAGAAAAACTGGTTTCATGGGAAAGAAACGTTTTTCTTTTTAGCCCAACTTCTGTAGACTTTCTTTTGTATTTCATTCAGACTCTTTTCCTACTGGAAGCTCCACTTCATCAAGTGAACCAAAGCCTTCATCATCCCTTATTTAAGTATCCTCACAAAGTGTGCTTGCTCTCACAGCATCTATCAAGTGTGACATTAATGATTACAGGGAGATCGAGTTTATCTTTTGATCTTCAAGTAGGTAGCTCATCACTTAAACTTCGTACTATTGGACTATAGTTAAATGCTATCTGAATTCCATAGCTGTCCAATTTACTTCCTCTCTCTTCTTTCTCTGTCCATGGGTTTCTCTTCAAAAAATGCAAGCTCTTACCAATTAGGCTTCCCCATTGAAAACTGAAGACAGTATCTTTGAGTACTGCTCAGAGGCATAGCAAATATTCAACGTTTTGTGTTCCAGGGGGAAAGAAAGAAAACAAAACCAAAAAATAGAGTTTAAATTTGGTTTTAAGGCACACTTTTGGGCTTGCATCTTCCTTCCACAAATTGATTGCAGTGTTAGAAACTAGCAATAGCAAAATTTCCATGCTTCCCCCTGTCCCACAGTCCATTTTAAGACAAGGTTGCCTAAAAATAGGCTATTGAAAGGCTGAGAGACCTGGAGCTGTTGAGCCTGGAGAAAACTGAGAGGAGATCTTATCAATGCTGATCAATATCTAAAGGGCAGGTGTGAAGAGGACAGGGCCAGACTCTTTTCAGCCGTGCCCAGTGATAGGACAAGAAGCAATGGGCACAAACTAGAGCACAGGAAGTTTCACCTAAACATAAGGAAAAACGTCTTCACTTTGAGCATGCCAGATTGCATGCCAGATGCACTGAAACAGATTGCCCAGAGAGGTTGTGGAGTCTCCTTCTCTGGAGACTTTCAAAACCCACATGGACACATTCCTGTGCAACCTGCTCTAGGTGAACCTGCTTTAACAAGGGGTTTGGACTCGATCTCCAGAGGTTCCTTTCAACCTCCATCTTTCTGTGATTCTGTGATAGATTTTTGGAAGAATTAAGACATTTGGGCATGTGTACTACTGCTGGTTAGGACTGATCTTCCACTGGAGAAAACAATGAAAATTATTAAATTCTCTCTATGTTAAACTGCCTTATAAAAGCTAATTTCTCACAAGTCACAACTTTTAGCATTTTTTCAGACCACTCTCCCACTTCAAACTCTTTGGAAAATTGTAACATGTAATCCTGTTCTTGTATCTCAGGAGATCACAATCTACCCTTTTCACAATCAAGGATTCTGACATACCACTCAGTACAATGAACACTTTCTGCTGTTCTCTTCATCATTGTTTTCCAAGCTTTCCAACATCACTACTGCATTTACCCCAGATCCTTGGCTCCAGACTTCAAACCCGCACAGACTGCAAGTATGGAGTTCAAACTCAGCTCCCAACCTTTCAAGCCCTCAACACCAAACAGCTTTGTTGTTCAGCAATCTGTGCTTCCCTAAAGGCTGCAGGCAGGGGAAAAAAAAAAAAGGTAAATTCATAATCCTTTCTAGCAAAAGCAGATGCCATGCCACCTCAAAGCACCTCAAAGCACAGATGATTACATCAAGTTTACGTCTCTCCACTGAAGAGTATGTACAGACAATTCAAAATATTCTGATACAGGTTTTAGGGACATCAAGAGCAACTGTGAGGATGGAAAAGAACCACAAGTCTCTAAGATCTTCTTTCCCACTCTAGTCACAGGATATTTTTTTTCTTGAACTTACCTTCTTAGTACTGCTTTATGACTAACAAAGAATCTACCCAAATGTTCCACAAAACTATGCAAAGCACACAAAACTTTGTATAAAAATGCAAAAACCAGCCTAATAAATGAAAACAATAACAACTTCCTCACAGTTACAGCATCAGCAGCCTAGGTTCAACTACATTAACCTTTTATTTCATGCAAGAAAATTCCACTTGGAGAATTCTGAATACTTCCTTCTGCACTGATGGCACCTGGGTGGGCTACTGAGATTTATCCATGACTGAATGCATTACAGTAACACATATCTCTGGGAATGGAGGTCAGCTTTCGTAAACTACCTGAAGCCCAAGTGCTTTCAAAACATGTGCTCAAGTATTAGTGAGTACTTTGCCTAAATATAACCTAAAGCAGATCCAGATACAAATACAAATAGATTTTTTTAAAAAATCAAGAATTTACAAAATCCTCATTTTTGGTTTCCATATTCTGATTATTTTCCATCTTAGGTACATAATTTTATAAACATTTACAATTCTACTACCTAATGACTGAATACAAGAATTTTAAGAATACAAGGTTTCTCTCAACATATTATTCTATGACCGGGAAGGGAAACTGAAGTCTGTTTTCTAGAGTTACTCTTGTTGATGTCAGAATGGTTCATACACATGGCTTTACTAGAAGATACTTGGGATTAATCTCACGTTAGATAAAACCTTCCTTTCTTCTCTCTCTATACAGAAATATTTGTACAATTGTCACGAATTAAGACAAAAAGAGCATGGTCAAATCAAAAATAGTGCTGTGACAGCAAAAATAAAAAATTCATAATGAACTGCAAAGTCCTATTGTGGCACTCAGTGCTTAAACCCAGAAGGATTTTTTCCATTTATTAACACCCTGTCCTTGTTCAGCAGCATACTAATGAAGTTAATCTAAAGGCTAAATTTCAATTATGAATCACAGAACCGCATCTCTGCTCCCTGATTGCTCAGATAATCTGAATCAAGCCTTCTCCTATACAAAGCACAATGCTTGACTGCAGATAAAAGTTCCTGAAACATCAAAAACATTCAGTCCAGAAGGTAAAATCTGACAAACACCTGTTTTCACACCCATGCAATAACTCTGTGGCACAGCAATGATTTCTAATAACTTGACAGACTGCTCGCTCACTTAAAATATGCTGCAGAGGTTTGAACAATAAAAGGAACAGCGAATGTTTAAACCTCTCAGGCTTGCAGCCAAGACAAAGTCTTCAGCCAGAGTGAAAAAGGGCTTCCATTTGCTAAAATAATTTAGGAGAAAATGTTTTCCTCTCGAGTACCTACGATGCATTTGTTCTGGAACAAAACCTGAGAGAGCTGCCAAAGAAAAACCAAGATCAGTGAGAGGCAGTGCCTCACTTGGCAATTAATATGCACAACTACAAGCCAAGATACAGTGTTTCATGACGTGTCAACGCAGCTCAAATATGGAGCTGAAGCCACAGAACTGGGGAAAAAAAATAAAAACAAAAACCACAAAATATGAGTAATAACAACAACCTGGGTCATTTGCTTCCAATTGCTTCTGTAAACAGAAGAGTGATGAATGCTTACAAGAACACCAAACCATGTTGCTATCCCACTCCAAAGACTGATATAAAGGAAACATTGCATCTGCTTTTTAACAGGACAGTAAAGAGAAGTTGAATACCCAGCTTTTATTTTGCAGCTAAGAGGATGAAGCATGGAAGGACTGTGTGCTTTTGATGGGAGCCCAAGGAGCAAATTGAAACCAGATCATGGGAGAGCCACGAGACTCAATTTTTCACAAACCTGGGTCAAAGAAACCACAACCTTTCAAATGATCTCTCAGGAGTGTTTTCATCATACAGTGCATACAATTTCCAGATAATATAACAATTCCTGGGTTAATTCCTCCATTTATCATGGGGATTGAAACCCAGAAACTGTAAATGCACTGTAACCAACCATTATCTGCACATCTGTAGCAGTAAAAACTTCAGAGGAGATTTTCTTCCAAATCTAAGACAAGACAGTGATAAATTCTTGCTTTACACACACCTATCAGCTCCTGTTCATAGCTTGAAAGTACAGATGGAGAGAAGACTCCCAACACATGCTGCTATTCCACAGAACTCAAACACAGGTCAAGCACATTCAGCTACTTTTTCATCAAGGAGTAAGGCTCAAGGGTTTTTTTCCCCTCTCTCTTTCAAGTTAGATGCAATCCAATCTAGACACCCACACCTTCACAATAGCCACTGCACAACTGAAGGTTTCCACCATCCTAAACACAAACACTGACCTTGGCCATTCTTCAAGTTCAGGGTATAAGCACAAATAGGGCAAATTCTCTACCTCCAACCTCGGTCTACCAGCACCCCTTTTCATTGCCTTTTATCCTTCAAGTACCTGTCATCCCTGAGAAGTTATCAGTGCCCAGATGAACCTAAGAATTTTTAGTAACCTTTTTTTAAGAAGTCATGAAAACAAATGCTTGTCATTTTAAAAAGGTAAATAAATCAGTTTTTTTTCCAGATTGCCAAAATATTCATAATGTTATCTGCTTTGGCAACATTAACTACTACAACACTGATAAGTATATGCAAAATGATTTGGCAATTACATCCACAGGGCAAAACACTCTCCTTGACAATAACCAAAATGGGGGTTTTGTGTTTGACTGAATGCCATGCAAGATTTCCTCCATGCCTTAGTCCTTAAATAAGTTTTTTCTCATCAACATGCTCAGACTGAGCAAAAGACACATAGGTTCATGCCTAGCGACATGGTCAGTGGAAGCAGGGCAGTTGTCGTTCGTAGTTGTTACTGAAATACATCTTAATTGAGTAGCAGCATTACACCACAAATGAGCCAGAAAAAAAAAGGCCAACAATAATGACAGACCACTAGAAATAATCTCTTGTCTTCTGGGTAAACTGTTCAATGTTAAAACTTATTATCTGTAAAAGCACCTTTTAAATCACTTTTGTTTTGCCCCGTGGAATAACTTTAATGCTTGCACTGGTAATAAAATTTCTGGCTTGCAATACTGCCCTCATCTATAAGACTGCAAGAGAAGGGAAGGGAAAAGATGAAAACAGGGAAACACAGAACTGCTGTTATTATTAAACCTTTAAGTTACAGAGTTAATTCCAGCTAAACATTTTTATCTGTTGCACTGTTTATATGAAGTGAATTTTTTTTCTAGAAAGGAAATCTAATTTTTGCACCCGGGTGTCAAACAACTCCATGGTCATCTATATTTGCACCGCCTGTACTTCTGCTACAAGTAATCTGTTAAGCAGCACATCCCCAGCTGGGGACTGTAATTAGGGTGCAAACTGCCATACAATCCCCTTGCCAGATTGATGAAGGAGACCTCTTACAAGGTGATCCAGAAGGCAGTGTTGAGACCATTAATCATTTATCCGTCGAGGAGAATACAAAAAGCTCTGCTACCAAGAGCATTACACTGCAAAAGTATCTTGACAAAAATAACAGCTAAAATACTAGTGAAGTTTTAATTAAACTGTATTCCTTTTTAAGTAAGTTCACATTAAAAAAAAAAAAAAGGTTCAGATTTCAGACAGAATTTGACACACTACTTTGCCACTCCTTTTAAAAGCTTGATAAGGATCAGCTCAGAGGTTTTTTAGCTCTGCCAGCAGCATCCCTAGATAGCAAACAAATGTAATGGTAATCTACAGAGCAAGCTTAAATACTCTGCTAGGCTGCCAGTATTTCAACCTGCAGCTATTTGTTTTGGGGGATTTGAATCCAAATGCAAATATTTTATATAATGTGTAACTGCAGATATTGTTAGTATGAAAATTCAGTCCACAGTGGGAACACCAAACCTTGAACACCTGCCTAATGAGGTCTTCACTGTCCATCCTGAGCATGTAAGTCTTGACTCTGCCAAATATCAGTGCTTTTTTTTCATATGCTTACTATAAAGAAATACCTCAAGTAACGGAGTTCACATTTAAGTGTTTCCCTTCTTTATTCTTACTCAATCCAACAAGTAAGTCCACATCATCCTTACCAGAACTCATGAAACTACTAAGAGAGAAAAATTCAAAAATGCAGATCACTTAGGTAGTCTAAGGGTACTCCGCCAGAGTCTGAAGTATTTTTCATTGGAAACAAGTTTTTAACCTTCTTTTGTATGCAACCTCATGTTTTACTTACACAGAACATCCAAGATTATCAGCACCTAATCATCACATTCACATACATTTCACCTAAACCCAGCCTAAGGTTGGGCAAGGAAGGGAGAGAAGGTGAATTTCCCCTTCCTTCCCTCCCTTGAATTATCTGGAATTCAATAAAATTGCCTCAGAGACTTACGGTGTTTCAAAAGCAAACAAAATCTATCCTATACAACTATCTACCAGACGAACAGAGAATACATTTTCCTGTAGAATATGCAACAGGGAGGAAACTTAATCCTGATATATCATTACACAGTCCAACAGGAATTGCTTAAAAACTCTACAAACTCTCCCACTGAAGACAAACTCCTGGTAACAGCCTAAAAAGCAGTCAGGAGGCAAGTATTTCTTTTCTTCACTGAAAAAGCCAAATCTAAATCATTTTTCCACAGATCATCAACAAGCACATCTGAAATCAAGAGGAGGGGAAAAAAAAAAAAAAAAAGAAGGTGCCACCTGTGGTTATGAAGTTAAACCTACTTAAATATTTGAAAAACATTCTTATTTGCAAATTATGGTACTTGCCTCACAACTCTCATGTTTTCCTAAAGACAAGGGTATTTTTCTAAAGGACACAGTAAGTGAGACAAAAAGCATTTCAGGCACAAGGGAAGCCTAACAACATTTTTAGCAATGCCTTTACAATGAGGAGACTTTTGCAAACATGACTGTAGACACAACAAAGCTTTTCATTTTTTTGTGCAACACTGGGAAACTTCAGATTTCCAAAACCTTTCCTTGCATGAATAAGCATGCAAAGTAATCTTCTGAATATGTTAGTGAGAGAAGGAAAGCAGAAATAGCTGCATTATCATGATGCAGAATCTTACAGGCAGCTGTGGAAATGCAAGTTTCTTAAAAATTATTGCCATGATGAAAAACCACAATCCTTTCCAACAGCAAGCTCTATCGCATATCACTGATTTCCTCAATATTTACATTTTTCCAGTATAGCCTGAACTAACAATAAGAGCTCAGCAAGACAGTAAGAGCATGCATAGGATAATTCACATATTCTAAACCACCCTATCTTTTTAATAGATGTCTGTAGCATTGAAACGTCACCTAAGAGAATGGAGCATAACTTGCAAACACAAAGATGCAAACCTAAAGATGACAAAGGGGAAAATCAAATGTGGCATCTTTTACTGAAAGGCTGCAATAATGATCTAGCAGAGACTCAACAAAAGTTATAGAAAGTAAAAAAATTCTCTACACTGGATGGTCCCCAATATGCACTGCAACACATAATCCTGCTGCTAATATTTCTAGAAGCTTGACCCTGCACAATGGAATAGAAAGTATTAAACATAGTACATGACTAAAGTAATGCTGCAGAACTTCAGACTTAGTTAATACCCAAGTTACTAGCACACAACTGAAGTAATGCTGCACAACTTCAGACACTTCGTTAATCCCCACACTTAGTTAATCCCCAAGTTACTAGTATGTTGCTCTTACTCTCAAGTAACAAGGAAAAAACCTGCCCCTCCTCCTTTTTGAGTCTTGCTGTATCATCATTTAGTGGCATTAGTCTGCTCTCATCCTTAGGCAAGCCCTTATATCCTTTAAAGAGAGCAATTAACGCTGCTATTCAAAGTTTCTGACCTTTAGCTCTCAGTCCCAGTAGTGTTACTCAGATTTTTCTTTTAAAGTTTAACAGAAAATAGGATCTATTTTTGTCTTCCTAAAGGCAGACAGGCATTAATCCTAACCTCAAATTGCAGTCAATGTTGGAAACCTAATTCCCAAAGTTTTCACCTCCAGATGTGCTCCTCTGCAGGACCAGATGCTTCCCAAATTCTGCCTGCCCTTCCAAATCACTTCGGTTTAGATGATCTGCCTTCCAGAGGTATTTCGTCAAATCACTTTAAAAATGCTTTCATAGCTCCAGAAAGTTTTGCATCCCATACCAAATTCCTCTTCACCATCCTCTGCAGATGGATGACTATTGCTGCAATTATTTCCAATGAAGCCACAGTGCCAAGTTCTATTTTTTTTCATTCCCGCTAACACCACTCCCCACCCAGCCTTCCTGCCCTTTCTTCTCCTCAGAATTATTTCCTCAGCTTCCCTGTTGTCTCTTTCAGGAAAAGTCAGAAGGAGCACCCAAAAATCAAAGCAACATGCTCATCATTTGTTGTCTTCATCCAGTTTGTATGTTTAACCTGCCAAATACCGAGGCTGATAACTAGAAAACCAACAGAGCATGTGATTTGACAAACTGCCCCAGGAAGACATCCTGCATTTTCTTTTCCAAGTGTAATTAATGTACGTTGTCTTTTACAAGGTGCCAAATATTTTACATACACCTAAAAAAGGCTCAAATATATCCTACCCCTGTCCCAATCTCTCTAATATAAAAGAAAAAAAAAATAAATGAGATCTGTTAATTCTAGTCCATCAACACCTTTTTTGTATTAAACCTTGCCTGATATGAAAGTTGTTAATCTCATCTGGAGGACTGACAAGCCAATATTTCTCTAGGCCCAGAGAAAGGGTATTCCACAGCCAAGACTCTTCCAAATAGCCCGGGAAAACGTTACACCTATTTAAACAGAGAGCAAGCCAGGCTCAGCTAGCACTGTGCAGGGAAGAGGCAATCAACTTGACAGTAAATGTAATTAGTGTTATACTTCCTGCCAAAATTAGATATCATGTAAGCAGATATATCAAATGAATTTGACATGACATATTACCATTGATGTGCCTAAATATATAAAAGGGGGAGGTGAGGGGAATATTTGCTTTAGGAAGGGTGGGAGTAGGGGGGTTTATATTTTAAGGGAAAAGGGAAATCTTGACATGCTCCCATCATTTCTGTCTCTGTCTTGTTTGTTCATTAAAGTATTTCCTTGCCTTTCAAGTTCCTATTTCCATCGTGGTCAGAGTGACACAAAACATCCTTTTTTGTTGCAGCTCACTAAAATCGAAGCTGCATCATGTCTTTTTCATATCTTTTCTTCCTTCCTTGTCATTCAGAGGCTTCAATCCATTTGCTTTCTTGACACCAGCTCACTTGTTTGCCTCTCTTCTTTCTCATTTGCACTCACCAAAACTCTGTCCCATCATATCATATCATATCTCTGTTCCAAATTGCCACCATCTCCTGGTTGTCAGTCACACATCCCTTTACCCAGGTCCCAACACCAAATTTCCATCATCTTTACAAAATGCCTAGTACAAGCAATTTTCTCTTATTTCAAACACATTCTACTGTTTTCCTTTCTATAAACCACACATTTATCTCACCACTCCCTGTCAGCTTACAAAACTTCTATTTGCTCATTCTTCCACCAGGTTAGCTTGAGTGCAATACATTGTCCCAGCTATGTTTTTCTTGATCATTTCAATATGCTAACCAAACATCTCAGATTCATTTCACAAGTCCCTGTGTTAGGCAAAACAAGACAAAATAAGTTACTGTGGTGATTTCTGCAAAGAAATCCTCTCTCATCAAATGCCAGTCTCGAGGTCCCAAGACACAAAAAATAAACCAGAGCATCATCTAGAACTGAGAAGGGATAATAAAATCCTTAGAAAGCAACTCATTTGAGAGCCACTCCATAGAATGTATATGTTCAATACCTAGTTTAGATGAAGAGAGGCTCATTCCCAGCTCAAGACCAAAGCAGAAGTAGCAGGAAGACAATAATCATCAATGCTCTCAGAGCTGGACCTGGAGTTCAATGAGCTTCTCTGTTAAACATAAAAGAATATTGGGGGAAAAAATTGGGGAAAAAAACCCCAAACCCACACCAAATAAACCAATACAAACAAACCACACACTCAACACCCTCCTTCCCAAAAGAAAAAAAAAAAAACCTGAACAAAAGCTGAGTACTTACTTTATTTCTGTTTCTGCTATAAAGCAACACTAAAGATTTCATTTGGAGGCAACCAAGTTTTAATCCATTATAGTATTTTATTTGGGAAAATACTATAATGAAATCTGGTAATGTTTAGACTGATTCAGCAATTTCTCAGTTCAATTTACTTCCTCTGAAACTGACCTTTCAGCAGCACTATGCACTCCACAGACCACACTGTCCTCCCCACCTGGAATCTCCAGGTGCTCTTTTATGCTGCACCTAAACTTGCCACTTAAGTACTGCAGATGGAAAAATCTATGCCAAGCAGAGGGAGTTATGATTTTTTTTCTTTCCTGATGGAAAGTTTAAAAATTACTTTACCCCAAAAAATAAGTCTTTAACTGGACTTTTCTCCGCTGTTCCAGCAAACACAGAGCATATTGCTGTTCATCTCCTGACAAATTACTCTCTAAGAGAATACAAATCACCCGTGCTGAGTTTCAGGAAGGCTCTGGAAGAGAGCTGTTTCAACCCACTAGAGACAAAAAGACAGCCACAAAACAGACTCCATCCCTGTGGAAAGCCTCCCTTACTCACAAACACGTTTTAACCCCATTCGTTAGTGGCTGAATTACATTCACCTTTATTGTGCTATATCTTCATGCTGCTCTTCACCCATCACATTTTTTCCTGTGGGTGTATTCTCTGTTTTATTAACTGTAATTTAATTCAATTCAATACATATTCCTACACAGGACAGGGTTGTTTGGTTTTTTTTTCCTGACTGCTTCATAACATTTTACAAGATGGAACACAGATGAATTTTTAAATAGCAAAACAAGGCACACACCAAAAAAAAAAAAAAAAAGAAACAAAACCCAAGAAGAAATCCTGCTGTGTGTTTCTGTTGGGACAGCTTTGTAAAACAAAGTTTGCTACGTCTGTCAAGCCTCCCATCACTTAAGTTTTCTTTCCTGAATGAATACTACACACTAAAAATTGATGCTGCCTAAATTGTGCATCATTGCTTGAGGCAGTTGCAATCACAAAATCTGCTGCTTTCGCCTTGCTAAAGCTGCATATCGTGTTTACTACAGATACATGAAATTAATTACAGGACCTTAAGTATTTGCAGCCTACAGTTTTGTAAGTACCTCAGAAGGCAAATGTTAATCCCCAGTACCACAGCCCCAGTACCCTCAGCCTCACTGCTCCGCTCTCTCCTATCTGCTGACAGCAATTTTGCAATGAAAACCCAACAATCAATGAGAACAGGTGTTCATCACAGAATCACAGAATGTCAGGGATTTGAATGGACCTCTGAAGATCATCTAGCCCAACCTCTTTGCTGAAGCAAAGATAAAAGCCTCTATCCAAAGACTGAATAGCACAGTTCTGCCGTGCACACACACACACACAAAAAAAAAAACCAGTATATATATGTATTTATATATGCTTATATATCCTACACTGTGTTACGGCAAGTTCATCTCCACAACCTCCTGTTCACAATGCAGCAGATAGAAACCCACACTGCTCCTGCCATGCGTTGAAACACCACCGCCAACATGAATTACGAACTACTGCAAGAGATGGATCAGAGACGGTCACAATTATACCTAAACTGAAGAGATTGTTCTATTTGCTCTTTATTTTGGAAGGCTGCACCAGTCTGAAAGAGTTAAATGACACATAGCATCTTTCTGTCCACTCTTGGCAATCTGAAGACAGACAAGGAGTCCTCCCTCACTCTGAGGAAGACTGCAACCAGAAGTTTGCCATGTGAACTTAAACTACCTCAAATCTTTCAAAAAAGGTACCTACTATTCACCTCCAGAATATCCTTTTTCTGCAGGGGGAAAGCAACAGCAGAGTGACTATCTCTACTTTCTAATGCTTTTTAAGTAGTTTTTAAAATTACCCTGTTTCTAGAACTGTTTCTTTTCCCTCTGTCCTCATTCACACCACTCTTTCAGCTCACATCACCTCAGCTGAAACACTTTTCATACTTTACTGCACTGCAGCCAGGTTGATATGCTCTGCCTTTATCAACAGGCAGCCTGCATCAGCAAGGGACATCAGAGCTGCCACGCATATCAGACAGCAGATTATCTTGCATGTTATTCCATCTCTGCTAGCACCTGCCCAGCACGCAAGTGGATACCATACATCACACATACACATTCTGGCTCTGTTCAGCAGTCCCACAGAGAACCAACATCCAACCCCAGGCAAAGGGGACAGTGCTGTAACAGACACGCAAGTATAGGGAGGCACAATCCACTAGAAAGAATGAAGACAGCTCAGGCAGGTAGGACTTACCCCATCATTAATACAGTTTTTTTCTTCACTTTCTCAGTGGTCCTGGAATCTCCCTTTCCTCACCCATTTCATATACTTTCTCAAAACAGCCACCTATGCAAGTGCAGGTGGAAAAAAAGGCAAAACCAATCCCATTTTAAAGTAGCTAGCTTATTTTCGGACACAAAATACGTGTATTAGCCACATGAAACTCAACAGAAAAGAGAAGCAACTAAAAAGTTTTAAAACACAAACAAAAAGGAAAGAGAAGCTTTTGTTTCAGTCAGAATAAAAGCTTAACAAAAATCACAATAGAAAGGAAGCGCAACTAAAAGTATTCCCAAAATTAATGATACAGCATGTCCTTAATACTCCAGTATTTAAAAAATTACAGCAGAAGTACAAATGAATGCCTAAAGATGACTCAATAAGGAGGCATTCAAAGCAGAAATAGCATTACCAGCATGTCTACACTAAGCTTGCTATTCCAAAGCACAGTATTTTTCAGATTGCAGACAACAATCATTTGTGCTTCGATGTAGAAGGTAGGACAGTTCATCACTGACTCAGAGGATGGACCTCTGCAGACCCACAGAGCAAACAGAGAAACCTGCCTTCCCTGCAGAGCTCCTGGTTAAAAGAAAAACACAACTCACCCCCTGGCACAAACACATGTATTGGTATGGGTTATATTTTTTTCAAAGAAGCAATACTTTGTGGTGCTTTATTTGTTTCCCTCACTGCGGTACCTACTTCGCCATCCTGGAAGCAGCCTTGGATATGGTGGGATGCGCAGCTTCCAGAAGGAGCACCACAGGGTTCAGCATCCATCAGTGCCATCCTGGTAATCACACCTCCACTTCACAGCACACCATACCATTTGCTTTACATGATCTTGAGGCAAGTAACAGAGAAGGTAGCTTTACCAATATCTGGAATAAATGAGTATTACTGAGAGTACCATCTCAGTAATAAATGAGGATGTTCAAAGCTCAGGTAAAGAGCTGCAGCAACAGATGGACAAAACCTCACAGCAAGGAAGGACCCTGAACACACTGAGCAACCATCGTGACACCACAGAGATTTTTGGCAAGGATGACTGATTCTGTTTTATCATGAAACTCTGTTACAATGAAGCAAGACAGCCCCCACCCATAGCTTCTTAACTTCGGTTTGCAAGCAAACCTCACAGGCTCTTGCTTGTAAGCAGTCCCAACAGCGCTCCCTTTCCTCAGCCACAGTGATAGCACAGGAGGCTATGAACTGCAGCCAGGACAAGACAGATTTCCATTTTCTGTTGTGCTACTAAACAAGGGATCCATTATATTTGTGGAAACAATGCCTTTGCCTCACCATACTGAAACATAAATCCCAGAGATTCAAGAAAGTTCCTACCAATTGACAACCTAGACACTTTTTGAGCATACTTTGAGGCAGTGCAGCAGGACAGTTTCCCTCACCTACAAAATGCCCTGCGAAGTTCCCCGAATCACCTTCACATCAGGCAACTAGAGCAGGTAGGTTTCTATTTCCCCCCCATTCAGCCCATCAAAAGCATCCACCATTAAAGCACAGCTTCTGCCTCTCACAGAGCATGAGAACTTACCTCCCTGAACAACAGCCTGGAGGCATTTCCGTCACCTCCTTAATCTGCAGTAGCATCCCTGTTGCTCGTCTTTCATAATCCCTCTCTGTTAAGGTATGGGGATGCGAGCAGCATTGCTGGGCAGGGAAGCAGAACAGACATAGGTATTCTTCTTGTCAGTGCAGCACTGTCAGCTCAGGGCTTGGGGGCGTTTTGCTCTTTTTTTTTTTCTTACCCCACTCTTTGCTTACAACCTGCACTGCCAGACTAGCTTAGTTGCCTTGGACACCTAGATAGTACCATTCACATCTTCCACTACGACCCCCTTACCCACCTACCAACAGCAACAGGGAATCAAAATCTCCCAAAGTGCAACTATCACCTGTTTTTTCCACTCTCCAAAACCACTCTTGCATCACTATCTTTGTGCTGTTATCCACTAGCAAGCTTGGCACAGGCTACAGCATCTGACATGTTTCACCTGCTCCAGCTCATGCTCCTCACGTGCTTCTCCTCTGCTACCAGCCGCTGGGACAGTTGCTGCTGTGCTCAAACACAAAAGGAGCAAGTGTCTAAAAACAGGTCTGAGAGCTCTGTTCATCTGTCTGAGAGCAAGATGTAAGAGACTGAATACTGGCTAGGGGGAAAAAAAAAAATCAGAGTAGAAGGAGACCCATGGGAATCCCCTCTTCTTACTTGCAAACCCAAGAACTTTTGTGCCACCAAAGGCAGCTAAAAACAGCAGCCTGAGTGCCTCCTACCAGATCAGAGTCTCAACAAACATGCGTCAGTGTGATCCTTATCGGTGAGGCTTTCTAGTGAAGAGATGTCCCTAGAAAGCAGTGACTACAAATACAGTTTTCCTGAATATCATTACTGATCCAGAAGTAATGAAATAACAGATAATATGGCCCCAGGGTGCAAATCAACCACCTACCCTAATGCATACAGATGGAGCTCAACAGCTCTTCTGGTCTTCCATTACCAGAGTGAAATGGGATCTCTGAAACACCAACACAGCAAAGCAGAAGAGAATTTTACCAATGAGTGCTGTTTTATTTCTGATTCTTCAGAAAACACTTTTAAATGTTGCAATCTGGGAAAAAAAAAAAATCTGTTTTCATGTATGAGGATCAGACACAGCTTCCCTTCACAGAACCGAGATACAAAAGCAGAAAGTGCAACCTCCTGATTTTGCAGATAAGACACTGTTGAGAACAGTGTCTAAAAGCTTTCTGTAATAATCAAGAATGCAACTTTATGCAGTCCCACCAAAGAAAGGAGTAAAACTGTCATGACTTACAGCATGATCATGTTCCTCTTGTTGATGTTCACATCAGTTAAAGCAGGAACTTCCACAATGCTCTACAACTCACTGGGCAAGTGCTTAAGACACAAGCAGACACAGAATCTCCTCACTTCCATCCTTAGGAAAATTTATCACTTAACACCAGGAGCTTCCTCCTGCACAGACAGGATGTTCTTCATTCTGTGCTGGTCACATCCCCACAAGCCAGCCAAGCCAATGCGCAGCACTGCACACATATTGCGTCCTGGATATATCCATGCCCATCTTCTTTCGTTAGCTGCACTGCCCTCAAGAACCTCACTTCAACCCCAACTCTTTCACCTTTGACATGACGTTACTTAAACTCCACTGAAATCTCTTCAGAACCTAGAGTCTTCACCACTGTTTTAATCAGTTTCCTTAAAGTTTGAAGATTTTATGATGCAAGCTGAACACCTGCATGGCACAGGGCACAAGGCACAAGGAACAGCAGCTCTGTCAGCCACCATGTCCCCTCTCACGTACTTTCCATGAGAGTATCCAGTCCCGGTGGATACGTTATCCCACTCACCACGTTATCCAACCCACACAACACAGACATTCCCTGCACGGCTTCTTTCCAAGATTACATTCTCAGGAAATCAATTCTTTACACTGATATTTTGTTTTCATTAGAGGAATTAAACAATATGTTTCAATTATACAAAAGAGCTGGAGGCAGCGGTCAGCAAGTGCTTTTATGACCCTCATCTATTCTTTTAAAAGCCTACTCCAGAAACGCTCAGACAGGCACATGAGTGGGAGGGAAGGAGGAAGGAGGAGGAGGGAAGAACATGTCTACAGCTAGTCCACGTTCATATCTTCACATAAATAAAGTCCAAACTCTGGTCGGTGTGACCTTGAATGAGTAACACTACACACAATAAATAACAGGACAAGCATGACAAATTAAGAATGAACGTTCAAAGTAAGGAAGAAGCATATCAGAGCGCCTTACTTAATATTTAAAATCACCGACAGAGGAGTCGATGGAAGGAAAGAGACTCCTCAAACACATTTCAGTACTGTAACTGACAGTGGGTGGGTAACAAAGTGTGGTTTGGTAAGCCACCCTGCGCTACAGAAAGCAAAGCCCCAGAAGAGCCGACTCAGCCACCAGAGCCCGTGCTACTTTTAAACGCTCCCCAGCAAAGCGGAGTTCAGGGCAGTTCCCTCACCGAGCCCAGGCGGGCGATGCCGGCACAGCTGCGGCTCCCCAAGTCCATGATATCCACAAGAACTTCACCTGTGTCACGGCGGCGGCGGTGCTCACAAACCGTACCCCGCGCTCCCGCAGAGCACCCGCCTCCCCGCCACCAAACCTTAGAGGAGCCGGGGCCGGCGGGCGCGGACTCCCCAGTCCTGGAGCCAGCCCCAGAATCCCAGCCGGAGCGGTCCTATAAAACACAGCAACTTCTCCCGCGCTGATCCACCCGCCCCATCCCCGCACGCTCCGGACCCACCCGCACCCCCGGCACCGGGGCGGCCGCACCTCCTCGCAGCCCGGGGCGCGACATGGAGCCCGGCGCGGTCCGCTGCGGCGGGGAGGTCTGCGGTGCCGGTGCCGGCGCCGCGGGCGAGCCCGGGCGGGCGAGGCGGGGCGGCGCCGGCCGCTCCCGCGGGAGGGGCGCGCACTCACCCGCTCAGCCCCGCAGCGCGGAGGGGCGCGGCGGCGGCGCGCTGCCGCGGGCGGAGCGAAGATGGAGGCGCGATAGCGGCGGCGGCGGCGGCAGCGGCAGCCCGCCCATCCCGGCACGGCCACCGCCAGCCAGCGATCCGCGCCGCTCCGCGCCGCTGCGGCGGGGAACCGCAGGACGCCCTCTGCCGGGCGGCGGCGGAGTGAGGGGAGAGAAGGAGGAACGGCAGTGTGAGGGGGAAAAGGCAGAACGGCTGTGTGAAGTGGGACGGGGGGCGATGGGACGGGGGGGGACGGGACGGGACGGGACGGGACGAGACGGGACGGCGTTGTGAGAGGGGACGGGATTGAACGGAGGCAGCGGCGGTGTTAGGGGTGACGGGGTGGAACGGGACAGGACAGGACAGCGGTATGAGAGGCGACGGGATGGAACGGGACAGAACGGCGGTGTAAGAGGGGACGAGATGGAGCGAGACAGGACGGCAGTATGAGAGGGGATGGGATGGAACGGGACGGCGGTGTGAGTAGGGACGGGATGGAACGGAACTGGACAGGACGGCGGTGTGAGGGAGACGGGTCAGTTTCAGCGGGAGGTCCGGCCGGTGTGGTGGCGCCAGTCGGAGAGCGGGAGGGAACCCAGCTGGGTTTCCACGGCCCCGACAGTCTCCGCCGTGCCTGCGTTGTCGCCCGGGCAGGGGTCTCTCCGGCTTCACCATCCAGCCACTGCTCCTGGGCCGCTCTGCTACGCGCTAATGCCGTGTCCGGCTGCCAACCTCAAGGAGGTCTAAAACCCATGGAAAGTTATTTCGTAGACTTTTAAGATAAAGAAAGTCCGAGTTTCCCACAGATCTTACTAATACACAGTAGCTCTCCAAAATGAGTCAATACAGGGGTTTCATTGTGTATTTAGCCTGCACCAAATTCCCAGCTGCATTTCTCACCAACCTCCTAATCCTGCTCACTGCGCAGAGTGGAGGACACTTTCAGTGCTCCTCTAACAGCCCCAGGTAATCACTAATACACACTCTTGACAAGCTTTGCCCGAGAAGCATTAGCCCCATTGACTTTCAAAGTCATCTAAGTCATATTTTCAGAAATTTAATTACTGCAAGAGATCACCAAACTGGCTGAAGCTCTCGATTAGGGAGGGAACATGTATTGATTGCAGGAAGAGGAGGCAGGGTGGCTACTGAATCCATCACTTTTTAAATACACAGAGTGAGTGATCTCAGTTTAGTTTACCTGCACTGGTTAGAAATTCAACTAGGCATCATTCAACACAACCTACACTTTTTTATATGCCTAGTCAGTAAGTTTGTGTGTCTTTCAGGAAAAATTAATGCATATATCCAACTTAGCAAGTGCTAGGTGACAACGAAATTACTACTGTAATACTTATTCCAGCTTTTCACACAGTTCTTGCTTCTGCCTTGTTAAAGTTAGTTCTCACATTATCTGGAGTATGAAACTAATTATGGCTAATGAGAATGACAAATCACTCCACTGACATCAGGTTGGTAAAAACAAATGACAATCAGGCCCTTGAAGACTAATACATGACCTTTGCACTGACACTGTACCCCAGGGATAAACTATTCAGGCTCTGAAAATTAGCTCACCAGACATTTTCCATTCAGTAAGAACAATGTCTGTAATGTTTTTTGATGGACATATTTGTGTCACACATGTTTCTCGTTTTATTTTTTCTTTACAGAAATAACAAATACTGGTAAATCCTAATGCAGGGACTGTGGATAGCATCTACAGATTCCAAATGAAACCAGAAATTCTGCTTCTGTATAATAAGCAAGTCTTCCTGCCCCAGAGAGCTTCTGTCTTACAATAGCAAGAGACAGCAGAGTAGAAATGAAGGCTGGGAGAAGTGGTGGTACTTACCATAAGGCATGAAAACCAGATCAGAGACTGAAACATAAGTTTCCTGCTTCCAGGTTCAGTCCTTACCATTGCTTTCATGAATTCACAGATTCAGATTCCAGATTCACAGATTGCATCAGGTTGAAAGGGACCTTCAAAGGTCATCTTGTGCAACCCTCCTGCAGTGAGCAGGGGTGCCTCCAACTAGATCAGGCTACCCAGGGCCACATCAAGTCTGACCATGAATGTCTCCAGGCATGGGGCCTCAACAACATCCCTGGGCAACCTCTTCCACTATTTCAGCACTTTCATTATAAAGAACTTCCTCCTTATGTCCAGCCTAAATCTACCCTGCTCCAGCTTCAAACCATTGCCCCTCATCCTATCGCTACAGGCCCTTTTAAAGAGTCCTTCCCCAGCCTTTCTGTAGGACCCTTTCAGATATTGAAGTGTAGCTATAAGGTCTCTCTGGAGCCTTCTCTTCTCCAGGCTGAATAGCCCAAATTTTTTCAGCCTGTCTTCAAAGCAGAGGTGCTCCAGCCTTCTGATCATCTTTGCAGCCCTCCTTTGGACCCGCAAATTATAGGCATCATCCTGGAAATTTACAGGGGAAGGAAAGACCATCAGAGATTGCACTTCTGCTGGTAAGGAACATTACAAATAAAGTTTTGTGAAAAAAAGTTGTATTTGTCATAGAAGAAACACTTCCTTGAAGACAATTTGTTTTAAGAAGGTTTTTCTCTCCAATGTTTTCCAGGTCAGAGAGCCCTACCCCAAATGCCCAGCAACAAGTGGCAGAGGGCACTCACCAGGGCTGCACCAGCCCCAGCTTTGCTTCTCTGCTGCCTGCTTCTTTCTTCCATTGAAAGCTTTTAAAAGGTCTCATTTTTGTCTGATACAGAATGGAAAACACCTCTTGAAATGTCAGGAGTTTTTCGCAAGTGACACTTCTGGTTTTTCCTTACTGGCCCTTGACTACAGCCAGTTACACACTTCTTTTTTGCCTTCTTACAGTCCTCACATAGTTGTCTGTGGAGTTTTGCACCCTATGGTTAATCTGGAGTTGAAGCATCTGGGAAACTGCTCCACTGCAAGTCTTGGCTTAATTGCCAATGCAGAGTTTGCATTAACGCAGTTGATGTAGAGTCTGGGGATGGGAGCCTGAACTGCCCCCCCACAGACTCCAGAGCAGCACTGATTAAAAGAAGCAGCAGTGCAAAAGGGTGAGAAAGAGTCCTTGCTCTCCTACATCCAGCTGAGTGTCAGCTCCTTTTCAGCTCACACATCTTGGCTTTAATTCTCTTCCTTGAGGCTTTAGCTTTCCTCAAAATTTTTATGGAGAAGTGCATATACATAAGAGATGCATAGGAAATAAATATGGGGTAAACATGTAGGAAATACATGAAATAATCCTGGTTGTCTTAATTTGAGTAGAAGAGCAGAAGTAAAAGACCAAGAAGCAGCAACAGGAATATAAAAGCACAAACATAGAGCATGAAGGAGCCTGGAACTCGGATTAGGCTGTTTTTTAGCCCAGACCACTTGTTTTCTCTTGTTTCTGCTATTTGTGATCCCCTTATTACATGGATCCTGCCTCCTTTGTGGGGCTCAAAGAAAGAAAGATGGTACCTGAGTACTGTGAGTACTGGAAGCATTAAACCAATTCTTGCTTACACATGACTGGCTCAGCCTATGAAGGGACTAACAAAGCCAGTGAATGACAGCTTGGATCAAGTTCATAATGACCTGGTTTGTACAGGCCAGGTGTTATGCAGATTGGAGCTTGTTATTGTGCAAAATTTTGGCAAGCCTTGCGATACAACAGACAGTTCCAGCAGAGCTGGGCAGAAAGCCACAGACTAGAGGCAGGTCTATCTTCAGCAAGATGGGCAAAGAAGCCATCTTTTTCTGTACTCAGTGCCCTGGGGATGTGAAGCAACCTGCCTGCACAGCATCTGGACTAAAGCTTATAAAGGAACAGAGAACAGTTTTGAAACATAGAATGTGAGGATTAAAAATGAAGACGAAAGCTTCCATCAAACTGACACCAAGTTTATTGTCTTTTTCTTAGGGAAAACATTCGGTGCAAAACAGTATGAGATAAGTTTCCCACTACAGCATTAACGAGAAGTGAGCAAACCGTGTTACAAAATGTCCCTATCAATATATGCTGCATTCATCAGGATCTCTTTCATAACACTGTGTCAAATTTTATGTCATCTAAAAGTAGTTACTGGAGGAATGCAGATGAATAAATATCAAAATTAGGGCACACCAATGATTTTGCTCACCTTTAACATTAATATTCACATACTATGATTTGTAACTTAAGCTAGTTGGGCTTAAATTTTATTCTTTCTTTAGATGGCCCTTTTTTAAAAAATAGGAAGATACTAAAATCAAGAAAAGTCTCTTGGGTGCAATTTTTGCAATAATGTTGAACTTTCAGGAATTCTGAATGCTTGTTGCGAATACTCAGCGTTTATTCCTGTGCCCAGATTTAATAAAAGGGACTGTACAAACGCATCAAAGTCAGTTAGATCAGGTTTCTGGTTTGTGGGGTTTTTTTTTAAGGCTTGTTAAGCATTGTGGTGGTGATGTTTTTACACATTAACACAAAAGCTAATACAACTTAGGAGAAGAAAATAAAATAAAACAATAAAATAAAGTATCTGAACTATGTTATCTTTTACTAGGATACCTGCAAATAAATGACAGCTTTTCCATATTTAAAGTATGGCATTTCTACTGTAGCAGTATCAGCTTTCATATTGGAGTCAGTTACAGCACAGAAAAGGAGCAGAAAGCCAAGCAGGTGACAAATACCAGGCACAATATATTTACAGCCAAAAGGTACTCCTTTAGGTAAGTGGTACATACAGAACAGGCACACAGTAGGTGTGGCTAGTTAGGCTTTAATGCTCCATGGAAAGGTGGGTTACAAGGAGCTTCTTGAAGCTCTCATTGTTCCAGAACTTAACACTGAGATTTAGAAGTTGTTTTTAATGGTCTGTTATAAACTGGAACCATGAGAACCTGAAAAAAGGAATTATCCTCTCCTCCTTAGGGGCAGCGCCTCAGAAATCGATGCTAATGAACAGACTGCAGCAGACGGAAGCTTGCATTTCCCCTGCTGCACCAATTTTGTGCATTCACAAGGGACACTGCAAGTGCTATCATGTGTAATTAGAAACAGGGAAAGGGGGGGAAGGATATCATTCATTCACACTTCTCATGGTGTCATTTCTTTGTGGCAGATTTAACAGAGATTAAACAGGCATTCAGTTTAATACTAGTCCTATTAAGGACCAAACATAATTTATTTTTAATTATGGAGTAATCAAGACACCAGCATAATTGATGGTAGTCCTGTTGTGAACATATCCTTAGGTGATGACTTCTTCAGTAACAGGAGAATTGTATACAGGCAGGACATTTATCTTTACTAACATTCTAGTTAGAGTATACCTCCGTGAATAGTCACAGCCAGTCTTAATGCTGGATCCAAAGCCACCACCCACTAGTGAGTGCAATACCCCAAACTGCAGAGTGCAGCCCTGCTCAAACCTGAAATAACTGCTGGACCAGGGTTTGAAATCAATCCACCCTGCAGCGGGGAGCTCACCAGACATGCACAGGTTAACTAGCACACCAGCCCCCTCTTCTTCAAAAGCCACTGGTCTCTTGTTCTTCACCACCTAAGTTCAGCTCTGTCCCCCATGTGGCAAACATTTCCTGATGGATGCACAGCTTCTCTTTCCATGACTATTATACACCACTGTTCAAGGTACAGGGAGCAGGGGGTGTAAATTGCAAATCAGACCTATGCAGCAGTGGTGGTTTAACCCTATCACATCACCCATTGGCTCCCTAATTACCTTATGGGGACTTGTTCTTGCTCATCCCCTCTCTTCCCACTCCATAGAATCATAGAATCAGTCAGGGTTGGAAGGGACCACAAGGATCAGCCAGTTCCAACCCCCCTGCAGCAGGCAGGGACACCTTACACTAGATCAGGCTGGCTAGAGCCCCATCCAGCCTAGCCTTAAACACCTCCAGGGATGGGGCCTCAACCACCTCCCTGAGCAACCCATGAGAGGGTCTCACCACTCTCATGGTGAAGAACTTCTTCCTCCACACTGCATACCATTCCACAGAGGATTACAGGCATTGCATATTACAAAAGGGGGCAAAACCCGCCTTGAGTAATCAGAGAGCTTTTTTTGTATTGGGAGTGAAAGAAGAAAACTTCCTCTATGTCTGACTGGTCTTGGCCAGCTTCTTTTGTAGAGACATCAGCAACCCAAGGGTTCAAAGCAGACTGGAGTCTACTTTTTGTGTGACAAACAGCCATGGGGCCAGAGCTGTCCCTTAACATTTTACACATTGGAAGTCTTTCCAAGAGCAAGTTAACTTCTACAAAAGAGAGAAAAACGTTTCCATTATTTATAGAGTGGATTTGCATAGAAGATCATTAGTTGTTTATAAAGTAATTACAATAAATTATCATTTATACCTAAGATCCAATGCCCTACATTCCTTCCCACAAAGGAAAGCATTAACTATCTGTACTCTAGAACCTTTTGGGACACACCCTCTTGTCCGCACATCTGCTAACACAACTTTATCCACACTGATGCATGAAGATCAGAAAGCACTACCTGCCTCCTATGGACTTTATCCTTTCAGGGGCTTTTTAACTTGTCACCAACCCTGAAACTGTTTGTCCTGTTCAAATTTCGAGATCGTCTTGAGTGTTATTTTTGAGAATGCAGGATCACACCTTTTGATGCCAGTGATGGGTTGAAGAAGGAGGAATATTTCTCAATCACTACCAATTGTAGCACAGACCAAAACAACTGCAAAAGACCATGTATCTTCTTAGCTACAGCCCCCGAAGTTTAAAAATGTGATCCCCTTGTTAATGTTCAAAGGAACAGGATACTGGTGTGTAAGAGAAAGTCCTTTGTGAGAACCATGGCATGCCTGTTAAAAGAAAATCTTGAGTAGGGTGCAGCATGAGGTGATGCATCTGCCATCTCTTCAGCAGCCATGGCAGGGCACAAATTCCACCTGCCATGGGAAAGAAGAAAAGCTTCAATGGAGGCACTTCACAAGCTATTAACCTTTCCTGATTGGAGTCTTGCTTTACAGAAAGAGCAGCAAGTATCTACTCCAGAAGGGCTTCCCTGAAAATAGTAACTGGCAATAATTTAGCAGCTGGGGAAACCTGTCAAGTATTAAGTTTTTGTGTCCTGAGACACTAGTTATTTAGCAACAGAGATGAAAGAAAGAGATAAAGAAGTCTCATGCTAGTGACTAATTATTAGATTGGAAATCAATGGCTATCGAGCAGAAAAGTAACATTCACTATATATTCTTTTAATTTCAGTTTTGCTTTGGGTTTTTTTGTTCTTTTTTACTGCCTCTGTTCCACTGCTTTAATTAAACATTGAATACAAGGTGAGGGATTTGCTCAACACAATCAGTAATGGCATTCTGATGCTGATGTTAAAGTTGTCTTGCTAATTTTAACATGCTGCTTAGTTCTTGCCTATCATCCTTAGCCATGCCTTGGAGCCCTGCAGATACACACCACTATGGGAGATTCCCAAGAAGAGCTTCGCCTTGGAGGGGGTTGAATACTGTCACATACTGCTGAGCATCCTAAGGGTACCTCCAAACATGTCAGTGGCAGTAAGATGTTTTTGCATGTAGATATCTGATTTGACCCAGCCACATACACAGTGAACAGCTTTCACTTGCTACCATACTTTAGTGGATTTGGCTGTCTTCATCTTGTGACTATTTTACAAAGCCAGTGCAGAGAAGTATTCTAACACCAGGGAAAAAAAATCTGCCTTAATAATATCACTGAATACCTTGCTACAATTTATTATTTAAATTTCCTGTGATTAAATTCCCTATCAAGATTAAAGAGGAAAGTGCTCACACTATAGATGGCTACAATTTTTAAGACAAAAAAAAAGTTATTACAATTCCAGAACAGAAATAGGATGAAAGAATGAATGGAAATTCAGTCAACAGCTTAACATGCAGCCACATTTTTCAGAAGACTTCTCTGATATCTCTTGCACTAAAAAGCAGCCATCTCTTTTTGCCTAAAGAACCAAAGATGAGTTCAGCTAGGAGCCTTCCCTTCATACCAGGTGTCTGTCATTCTCCAGGGTCTCCCTGTTTAGTGCGTAAATGTCACAGCTCTCTCCAGAATTTATACACACCTTGTGCACCTCTGCAAATCATTTAGGAATGTCTGAGTATATGCCCTATCTTTCTTCACACAAACCAAATCAATGCATTATACACAATTTTCCATTACTTTACCAAGCTTTCCATAACTTCCTAAAATTGCACTTTTCTGTATTTTTTGAATATAAATAACATATTAAAATTCAACTGCTCTCCAATAGCAAGGATTCAATTTAAACGTCATATCTACCTAATTGGGATATACGTAGAAAAGAGCTAAACTAAAATTCAAGAACAGCCACAAAACAGGTTTGAAACTATTTTTGTGGCTTTTTAAAGAAGATGACTTAACGTGTTAAAATCAATCTCTACTTTTTTCTTCTTCTGTATTTAAGGGTGATAGTGAATTTGTCTGATGCTTGCAATCAAGCCAGGTGTCTAGGTTAATTTCTTCTGAAGGCTTGCTTACTATGCACATCGCCTTCCTACCCAGACTGTCCTGCCACAGGCCAGGCACTTGTATTTGCAGCCTCCTAACAACATTTAGGAATTAGTTCAGTGTATTTGCTCCTCTCTTCTCCACCACATTCCTCCTGTTTGGGCTCCAGACCAGTGTCATTTCATGAATCAGGCAACCTGTGAAGCAAGTCATTGACATGTTCTCCACTTCAATACTTCACCAAGCCATCCTATGCAGCACACCCAGGAGCATCAGCAGGATGCTGATAGGGAGTAACAGACCCAAACCTTTCTAAAGGCAACAATCATGTTCTGTAGCATGCCTCAATATTAATAACTGATTAAGGCAACAGTTTTTAGCTTTAAAAATGTTTTCCTCCTGAAATCCTCAGCTAGTTATTTCTTTCCCTAATCTGTAATGATTTATTTTCTACCATGGACACATATAAAAGAAGCTGAAGTGGTTTACTTGGACCACAGTCTTGCTAACTGCTATGTTTTATGCTTGAGTGACATTTCTGTTTGGGTTTTTTTAGCAAAAAATATATTTAAAAGGCACTTTGTAGTCTTAGGGCCTACCTACATATGCTGAAATATTTCTTCCGCTGCTCAAGCCTTGGTTTTCAGCACCATTTTCAGAGCCACAAAGATGATTAAGGGAATGAAACTCATCTCCCATGTGAGGAAAGGCTGAGGGAGCTGTGCCTCTTTAGCTTGGAGAAGAGGAGACTGAGACTTGACCTCATTCTTATTTATAAAGATGTGAAGGGCAGGGTCAGGAGGATGGAGCCAGGCTCTGATCAGTGATGTCCAATGATAATACAAGGGACAACAGGTATAAGCTGGAGCAGAGGAGGTTCCGTGTGAACATAAGGAAGAACTTTTTCACTGTGAGGGTGACAGAGCCCTGAACAGGCTGCCCAGAGAGGTTGTGGAGTCTCCTTCTCTGGAGACATTCAAAACCTGCCTGGATGCATTCCTGTGTGACTATGCTCTAGGTGATCCTGCTCTGGCAGGAGGCTTGGACTGGATGATCTTTCAAGGTCCCTTCCAACCCCCAACATTCTGTGGTTCTGTATTTACTAAGCAATGTGGTTTTTCAGATGCCAAGCAACAATACAACTATTTTAGGCAAAGTCCTATTGCTTCCTAAGGACACAACTAACTGCTGGTGGAACTCTCTAACCTTTGCAATAGTCTGTGTTGAAGCACTGCAGGATTAGTTATAATTAACTGTCATCACGTCATTTTTCTCTCAACCACTCAGATTAAAAAAAAAACAAAACAAAACAGCCTGCACCAAAAACCCCCTAGCAGCAACCATGATTAAAATGTCTCTGTTTGCTTCCTCTCCCAAATTTCTTTTTTTTTCTTTGACTCACAGAGTTCACAAGCTCTTCTCCACACACCCCTCAGCTTTAACAGATACTTGTGCCTTGTCTGCCACATACAAAAATAAGCATTTTTAACAGCAGCTAAAGAATTAGTCGTACAGAAGGTGTAAGAAGCTTAAGACAAATATTTAATATTAAATCAGTGCGTCCTTACTAAACCATTTACACTCCCTGGTGTAACAGTTTTGTGGGTACCTTTTGCTGATTTATTCATTTATATTACTCGAAGGAGCCTGTTAGAGCCTGTAGGCACACATTCAAAAATCATTTAAAAGGACATAAATTCATCAGTGAGCCGATGACGACTAATGCTAATTCACTGGTTGAACCTGTGCCAACTGAAAATAACATAAAACTGCTCAGGTTTCTTCTCCTCTAGGATAGGTCTATAAGCTCTACAGCAGCATCTTGACTGTCATCAGAATTCATCTCCCACCACCACAATGGGTGATAGCTTTTACCTAACATATCACCTATGATATGATAGCTTTCAGAATACAAAGCTCTGGTTGACAACAGTTACTATAATGATATACTTAAATCAATTGACTGTGAGTGAACACCAACTGTGAATTTTAAGAGAGAGAAATTTGTCACTTCTGTGGAGGTCATCCCAAAACCTTAATATTCAAAATTCTCATATGAGCAGATTTTATTTAATCAGGCTGGGGAATGGATGGCATTGCAAAAATTAATGGAATATTAATTAAAGTAAGTCATATTTTATTTTAGAAGAATCTACTTTTGGTTTAAAATCATGCTGCAACATTCCTAACTCGATTATACAGAGGAGGGCAGGGCTCTCATGTTTGCCTTGCATTATATCTCCATTGCCTCCAGCAAAGACACAATACTAGACAGACCACTTGTCTGATGCAGTGAGATACCTCTTACATTGTGTTAAGAACCAGGAAATACAAGCAGATAGGACCCCCAGTGAAAAAGATTTACACTTCTTTCTAAGACCCAGACTGATGAGGATTTTTCTTCCACTACTTTTTGGCCCATTATCCCACCTTAATAAAAAGAGCTCTCACAATCGACTGCGGTGTATTTAGAGTCATCCGGTTTCTTTACATCTAGAGTCTCCTCTGCAGAAAGTTGCCATGCCTCGAGGTCACAACTGTTGCTGCCTTTTTTTGTTGTTGTTTTTGTTGGGTTTTTGTTTGTTTGTTTACTTTAAATGCTATGCCAAGTAAGAGGGAGCAGCAGGAGTCCTAACACTCATTTCATGTAACTCTTCGCTGTAGCTGATGGCTGAAACACTAAGGTGTAAGGACTTCACTGGCTTGTCTTGGAGGAAGCTTCTACCACAGCTAAGGCTCAATTTTGCAAAACAGGCAGGTAAGCCATACCACACACAAGCAGCTTCATTTCTGGGAAACAGCTTAATTCCCTGGCAAGCGGCTTAATTCCCTCTCCCATTTACACAGCACAAGTCTTCCTTCACCAGTCTGCTAGGCAAACAGTAGCTTTCTGCAGCCCCTCCACAACCTTCTAAAACTCATTACTAGGAAAGCTTGCACAACTAAAAGATGATTTAAACGTTTAACACGAGATTCAATACAGAAATGTTTTAACTAGATGTAAAGGAGTGAGGACACGATGCACTTACCTTTTGTGCTTTAATTCTGCATTTACCTTTACTGAGTAGAGGAGGTGACACACCTCATTGATTGGTAATATGCTGTTCTGTAGCTAAATTACATTTGCAACACTCATGTTCAGGTAGTTTCTGAACAAAGACCCATCAGACCAAGGTACAGCTGCACTGGGCAAAGCAACTAAAGAGGTTAACCAATGATGCTACTGGTTCCAGGCTGCTTTACACGAGGTGGATAAATGTACTTTAAATCCTCATGCACTGCCAGCACATAGAAAGGCATAGCACAGCTCTAATACCATGTCCTTGGGTGGATTATCAGCACTGGATCTGCTCCCAGGGTTTTAAAGGAGGAGCACGTAGCACCTGCCTTTTATGCTCAAACCAAAGCTGTAAAAACGTTTCCTCTATCAATAGAGAGAGAGCAGGTCAATACCACCATTCATTCAAACATGAACAAGAGAAACTTTATAATTAAATCTCAGTAGAAACTGATGAGGAATTTCATACCTGGAATAAAATAATTGCTCATAAAAGTCACCAAAGGAAAACTGACATGGTGGATTGTTCGCAGCTGGTGTGGAGAAGTAATAGCTTTCTTTATCATGTTGGACATTTTCTGTAGATGACTGCATGCCTCCATGGCTCCCTTAGACCTATGCCTGATCTTCAGAAATCCTTCAAAACCAACTTTGTATGTTTTGAGGTATTGATTAACTTTTAAAATTTGTTTGTTCCTTGATAACTACTTTTCCTGTCTAACACTTCAGGTTGTCAGCAGTTGCAGGAAGCTCCAAACTTGGTTTTGTAACTTCATATACTCCAAATTGCCAGACAAGTTCCAGAGCAGCCTCCCCCATCCTGTGTCTCCTGTTGGTCATCTTTCAAAGCCTTTAACCAGCGACAGATTGGTGGGGGTCTGACTTGCTTTACCATGGCAAGAAAGCAATAGCACATGAGATGCTGTACTACTGCAACTGGAAACAGGTGAATCACAGCAAGCCACCAACTTCTTTTCTTTTCCACTTTACATCATTTCTGGATATAATACAGAAGTGTCTAATGAACACAAAACTTTATTTCTTTTTCCTTTTTGTTTTATCTAGAATTACATGAGCCCAAATGAAAATAAATCAGAAGAAACTCAATGCTTCCCTAACTCCTAAAAAGGGCAGCCTAGCTTAAAGAGATTGAAATTTCAGAGAACATCTGCAACTCATGTGCAGATTCCATTCTGACATTCTCAAGAGAAAGCATGATGAGGAGAAAGGGAATAGGAAGAAGAACTCACAAGCTATTCAGTTTAACTTAACCCCTGGACACTAGCAGAGTTTTATTTGCAGAGGACCAAAAAGGAATTTTTTCCCTGGGTCGTTAAATGTTACTCTAAATTCATTCACGCTCTTCTTAGCAGGCAGATCAAGTCCACATGATTGCCAGCAAGTGCCCGTAATTTGATTGATGTCTTCTCACCCATCTAGAAATCTGAAAAGAATCCTTGTAAATTACTAAATATTTGATTCCTAGCAGCAGAAGGAATGAAATAAAAACCTATGTGAGTATATAAATGGCAAGCCCAGTGGGTTAGGTCCTGAGGAATCTGGAAGTCTGCCGCCTTTACTGAGCAAAGCAGAACAAAGGTAGTTTTAAAGTTTCATTTGTGCTCACAACCACAGTGGCAGTGAGAAGGCATTTTGACCTGCAGCACAGTAAATTATTTCCAGATCTGACAAGCATCAGAGAATATTTCACAGCCTGGGATCACTGTAGAACTGGATGTAGCAACTAATACATAGGCTAGGATCTCTGTACACCCAGTGAAGAACTCCCTGGGTACCTAAGAAAGCAGAAAGGGACCTTAATATGGGGCAAGAACCCATCTTTAGGCTTAGAAACAAGAGTTTCAATGTTGTTAATAGTGAAAGCTAAATTGTTAACTACAGCAGTGATCAGAGTGGTCATTCACTTGTTTTGAGGGCTTAGTTGCATCCATGGATGTGAGAAGAAGGATGGCGATTATTTAACAGAGAGTCTCTTTAAAAGCAAACCAAGAAAAGATGGAGGAAGTGCAGACTAATGACACAAGTTTAGAAAATGACATTTTCTATAAATGATTTATTAGAAATGAAATAACCTGGAAACCAGGATTCACAATCTCCTAACCAATCATTCATTTCGTGTAAAGTTGCTGTCTTAACCTGCCAAAAAAAATCAAGTGTAAAAATCTAATGAAAGAAATGGCACCTTACTTTTGGACTTAAAGAATGTGTTTAGTTTTAAAAGTATAATCTAAAAATAAGCACTGCTGCTCACTGGTCTCATTGTATACTCAGATTCATTCTTCTTCATTTCATAGGACACAGTTCTAATATCCATTTGGCATCCAGTAAATCCACTGGCCAGTGGAAACATACAATTTTAATACTTGTAGAACACATTTCTTTGCAATAAGTAAGGAAAAGACATCTGGCAATTAACTAATGTACACAATCCACATCTTCCCAGATTGGGTTTATTTCTACATCTCCAGCATTGCATAAGTCAAACTAACTCAGTTTGAGGCAAAACAACTGCTAAAATGAAACTGTGAAATTACATATACGGATAGGAACAGGTAATTTCAACTTTGGTGGCAAAAAAGATGACACAATGAATGGTCTAATTATAGCATGTTTATAAACCTTGCAGTAAATCCCATTTCCATATGTGAGTGATACCTTTGAAGTTAATGTGACTCAATTACCTGCTCTGTGAGCAGTGGATGCACAAGGTTTTTAGTTGCACCATACCTGGAAGGTGAAGAGTGACCAGTCCCTCAGTGGTAAATGCCAGACATTTATTGGTCTGAATTTCAATAATTCTGACAACTCTTCCTTGAGCTGTACTGAACAGCATCCAAGGAGCTCCCTGCAATGAGTAATAGCTGCTAAAGTTTCAACACAGTTATAATATCCAGAAGCCTTCCTTCCCTCTATGAAAACATTTTGATGCATACACTTTCTCCAGAGTTTAAAGTTGATCTGTCAAGCACTTAAGGACCTAATGCAGAAGATGGCATAATGTGCTGGTATAGTTACATGCATACATAAAATTAGGTAATAGAAAAGAAATGTTATTTGAAATTTGTAGGTTGAAGGGGAAAAAATCCCTCCACTTTTTGACAGTGATATTATTACTGTGCCAAAGGCAGTAACTCAGACCCAAACACTGATCCTCAGAGAGCTAACTCTCCTGTTGGCATTCACTTCATAAATAATCCTGCAGAACTACCAGGCACATCTTGTCCCATAAAAACAAAGATGATCTTTCACACTTAGATCTTGCCAGGCAGGAAGGAAAGGAGAGAGGAAACGTCATTTCTATCAGGTAGCTTCTCTGCTACTCCTAACTTAGGTGTGCATTGCTCATTTGAAACTTCCATGAATACAAACAGAAGGTAGGGCTAAAAATGGACAGTATACCTTCCTGCCTAGGAAACTCTCTACAAAAAGACCAAACCTGTACTAGGCTGTCTTCATCCTGTCATCCAGGTATAAGGAGAATTTTAAAAAATCACCTTCTGCCCTTCAGACAGTTCTGGAAATGGTTGTGGGTCATATGAAAGAGGCTGACTTTTCAGGTCTCTGACAGAGTACAAATTCAGCTGCTGTCTTCCACAGTGGAAGAGAAAGGAGGAGATAATACCACAGCAGGGCATGCCTGAAAAACTTTTTTGCTCATATATATGTCATGATTGCACAGATTCTTCTTCTGAAAAGCATTAGCTCACAAGGACAGGCTAGACAGCCTAGGAAAAATAAAATGCCATTCGAACCACAGTGATCTCAATAAGAACTAGTAATTAATCAAGGTCTATCATCCCAAAAGTATATTCACATTTAGTAAAAGGTTAACTGGAAAATATGGAGCATACTGTGGCTCAAAAATTCCTTATACTTAATCAGTTTGTTACATTTCAGACTGTACCATGAAAGTCCACAAATCAAGTGAAGGCCAAGGAGACTGAAAAATCATTCTGACCTAATTGCAAACTCCGGCTGTGGCAAAAACTCAACAGTCACATCCCAATCAAACAAAAGCAGGATTGGTCAGAGATGCACTTTGCCAGCTTGAAGCTTGTCCTATGATCTCGTCCAAGAGAAAACATTAGAAATAGTGATGATTTATTTCTATTAGTTTTCTTAGAGAGGGTTTCTACTTTGGTACTTTACTTGCATGTAAAGCCACGTTGCGGGTAATAATATTTTTCTTCGAAGCATCTCTCTTGTAAAGTGAGCTTTAAAAGTGAGTTCAAATACTAAATATTTGTCTATAGGAAAGAAAGGCTTTCCACCACGGCAGACCTACCTTACAGACCTTCATCCAGTAATGCTGTATTAGATCAATGTGCTGATTTTGGTATCACAGCTAAGAATAAACTGGAGGAGATTTTTGCATGGGATTAAGCAATGTCTCTACCTACTTGAAAAGACTGGCTTTGAATACTGTTTATAGTATTCAAATCGTTGACATGTGTTTAAGTACTCTAGACAGATGAATCATAGTATGCCCAGAATTCCCACTAACTCTATTTTATCCAAAGAGCTGCAAGGGAAAAAAAACTGACAGAAAAATATGCTGCTAAAACTGATCACATCAGCTTTTTCCCAGCACTGATAACTTCTCCTCACTGCATCCTAAACACATGTCTTGGGCCACTAAATTCTTCTTCAATACTTGCCTTCAACTGCCTATTCTATATCAGAACTGACTGCACATAATTTCTAAATTAATTAAAGGGATAAAATTTAGGGCATAATTTTGTCTAATTCTCTAAAATACCTGTGGACTTCATCAAGAATGCTCAAAGCTTGAATTCCTGGATCCAAGGTGGGTTTTGTCATCAAAACTGTAGCTGTCTGCCAGAGCAGTCAGCAGCTGGTGGCCATCACCCTCACCTGGGCGGTCACAGATCAGCTGCAAAGAGCAACTACTTCACCCTGTGGAGTTCCCCAGTCACTGCCAGCAAACTGCTCCAGGGCAGGGGGCTGCAGTGTCACACCAGAAAGGGAAACACAAATCCCTTGAAGTCACACTGTTTATTTTGCAAAGCAGAATTATTTATTCTAACTTCCAGCTAAATTAAGGAAAGAGTGACTGGGACAGGAATATGTAAGAAAGAAAATAAAGGCTTTTGGTTATCGTCCTGCTTTTGTTGTCATATTGGAGTATGAACAGAATCTGTGCCTGCAACAGAGCATACTGCAGGCCCAAGTGCAATTAATGTTGTTGGATTTTATTCCTTCAAGGGCAGGCATAAAATAATGATTATGGGTCTTGTACACAGATTGCAGCAGAAAACCTCCAGTATGCAGTCCACATGCACAAAGAAAGAGAATTAACCTTCCCCACACAGACTTACCTTTGACATCCCCTGAACTTTGAACAGCTCATTTGTCATTTTTCTAAGTGTTCTTTCATCACAGCTTTCTAGCAGAGAATTTTAAAATTACTTCCAATTACTGTCTGTAATATATGCAACTTCCAGCACTGCAGTTATATTTTATCATTGAACTTTAAAACACACATCTTAATTTCAAATATACTTTGCCAACAGTATGACACAGCTACTCCAAGATAGGTTTCAAAGAAAAATCAAGCATAACTATGTACCTCATTGGTGACAATAAAAAGATTATAGCTAGGTAGGCACACTAAAGTTATCTTGACTCTTGCCAATGTCCATTTGCTTCAAAAGAACTTAGCTTTCCAATAATTTTGGAGCTACCTGTAAAAATATATGGAGTTGGACTTAACGCATGATATTCTGCATGATATTGCAATAGCTCTTCAGGGTTTGTAGCTACCACTGAAAGAAACTCTTCTTGCCAGAAGTAAGTTTATGTGCCATTGGAAAGCCAAAACCGTTAGGTCTGCAATGGACCTGTTTACTCAAGCTGTGCTGTGTGTTATAATTATGATCATCAGCCCAGAGGACTGCTAAATTAGCAGAGCCAATAAAATCGATGAGATCAGGGGTACAAAGAAACTCAGGAAGGAAAGGATCTGCAATGAAAACTATTTAGTATGACACAGCTGCCCTCTGCTTCCATACTTTGTTGACTCAGCAGCTGTAGTGGACGTTGCTGATTGAGTGTCTGGTGTACACCTTCAACATAAAGCAATGTACAGTATTAAATGGAAAAGCTCTTGTCTTAGAACAAGCCACAGCAAATCTTGTAAGGTTTAAAGTGTTTCCCACTCTGTTTATCATGGCCTTGAATATCCAAGAAATCCATACAGGAGTTCAGAGAGGATAGAAGTGGCAAGGTTTTTACAGCAGAAGGGCAGCAAAGCATCCCAAAGCATAACGTTTAATTATGGTAACTAAAACTAGGCAACCAAAGTCTGTGAATTCAGCCAGCTCTACATCCTAAAACTTTTATAAGCTTTGGTCTTAGAGAATGTAATTTTGCATGTCCAAAAAAAAAAAAAAAAAAAAAAAGAATTAGACTGAAAATTTCTTGCCCAGAAGACAGGAAGAGCTGCTTTACCCTTCATTTCTGTAGTACTGGTGAGCTTCTCCCAATAGCCACCCTGTAATATTAAGGAAAAAGGGTACCATGTTTCCAAGAAAAGGGCACCAGGGTTTCTCACCTCAATATGCACTCATTAACTCTGATTTCCAACTCTCCAGGAAGTCAAAGACCAAGGCTGCAGTTAAAGAGACTTTCCTGCCAAAGGTCAATGAAAATTTAATTCCAATGAAATAATGCAAAACCCCCCATGTTAGTCTCCAATTCTCTCACCTTTACATGAAAGAAAGAAATGTTTGGGGTTGCACGGTTAAGACACTTCTCACAGCCCAGCCACTAAAACTAGGTCAATATCTGCCATTAAAAATACCATAATGCAGGGTGAACTATTAAGCTTTATCCATCTAGAAGAAATCAGTGGCCCACATGCACTTACCCACACATAGCTTCTTACAGTGTCAGCTTCAGGCTCTTCATGTTATTTTGCTTTCTATTCTATATAAAAATCCCTACCTAAACACCAGATCCAGGAACAATAACCTGGTGTAACACAGACTGAAATCAGCCAGCAGCTTTTATATTTTGTAATTTATCCATATTTAAATAAATTGCTGCATTTTTACATCTTTTGGGAAATCATACACAATTAACTGTAGTGACTGAAATCAGAATTTAGAGAATTATATCAATAAGTAAGTTCCTCATAAAAGTATGCCAAAATCATAAACAATCTTTCTGGTACCATTTCAGCTCCCATCAGGACATGGCTGGAGGCTGGCATCTAGATAATGCTGACCTTCAGTTGTGACTTGGTTTATTTGGATTAGCATTGTTATTTGCTAGAACCTTAGAAAAACAAAGGGCTAATCAATACAAGGTCAAAGCAAAAGTTTCACAGATGACTTTGACCATTCCAAAAAGGTGACATCTGTCACCAAGAGTTACTGCAGGAGCTGGCATAATGCTTCAGCAGCTACCACCAAGGGCATTTCCATGGGCAACTTCTGCAGGCAACATCCACAAGCCATTTCTCAGGCATATTTCATGCCCAGTAGTGGGTTACTGGCAGGTCAGATTGATCAACCGAATGAAAAATATTTCAGAAAGAAAAAAAAAAAAAAAATCAGCAGAGCAAGGAACAAAGGTTGCAATACTAGAGAGTTTTGTGAAGGAGCTTAACCCTTTGATGCTCTGTGCTCATTCACTCCAGCAGCTCATCCTTGCTCCAAACATCATAACTGAAGCCAGAGACATTCAGGATAAGCAAGAGTTTCAGCTATATAGTGACTCACATGTCAAGTAGTTTATTCATGTACAAAGACTCACTTTTAATCTGGGCACTCTGACACAAAGCCTTATCTGCAAATGAAGTGCTTTAGTAGTATATGACAAGTAGACAAGAGGTATATGATACACCTCCCAGATAAATCTGCCGGGGTGGGGGGGAAGAGGAGGTTTTGGTGTAATCATTTGATGTATAATGGTTCACAGTGGGTCAGTGATGGGGTTCAGTGGTTTGGGACTTTTTTTCCCAAGCCATGGGGATCATCACCCTTATATTTGTTCCATGAAGCATTGTTATAAGCATAAAAGGTCTTGCTCATTCAGGTGTCTCACAGGACTGGGGCAAGAGGCAGTATGTGAGGTCAGGTAACCCTGCGCCCCTAGCACAAGGCTCCAGGCATCAGAAGGGGACATGACCCTCAGAGCTGACCTTGAGAGTAGCAGGCTTTGTCAGCACACAAACTTGAGAGCAGACTGTGGACAGCGGGGACCTTAATATCACCTAGAAGCATGTTCCCAAAGAAAGCCTTGAGGTACAACAGCATTCAGACTTGAAATTCAAACTCAGCCTGGGATGCTCGCAAGAGGACATCCAAGACATTTGGAAAGCACTGTATTTTATATTACAAATACTGCTAACCCACATCTCTTTATTGCAGAACCGTTATGCAGATAAGGATTCAGGATGAACTCAACTGCCTTGGGGAAGGTCAATCTCAGACTTAGTTCACTGAATTCTGCACAAAAGGTTGTAGGCAAAAAAAAAAAAAAAAAAAAAAAAAAAAAAAAAAAAAGTACCAGGTATTTGTTTAGGGAAGAAAGGAAACTGGAATGTCAGTCTATGTTCTGCTTCACCATCTCACTGGGTATTTAGTAGCTAATGGAAACTCAGTTATCTACATTGCCCATTAGATTTACTTGCAGATAAGCTTCTATAAGTTTCTGCTCTCAGAAAATATTTCATAAAGCCTTTGGTTTTCATCTTTGTCATGGGGCAGGTAGGGAAGAATATGCTAACTGAAGACCCTAGAACTACAGCTTCTATAATTGGCAGCTCAGTATTCTCTCGTAGCCTTAATTTATGCATACTATTAAAAGGTTAAAGTTGGTCACAGGTCTCCTGTGACTGTCATCTGTGAAATAATGCTGTTGGAAATGCAGTTTTGGTTCTTCCTTATTCCCGCCTGCAAATAAAACCACGCATATTCTGCTCATCTTCCCCTCTGAACACTGACACCTCTAGCGACATAAAATCCAGCAAGCGATGTGACAGCTGCCAAGGTCAATAAGAGTTATACTGAACTGCTGAGTAAGTGCTGCTCACACAAATCAAAGCTGCATAAGGGCAGCTTAACACACACAAATCTGCAACTTATTCAAACTACTTTTTGGACTGAGATGTTTTTATCATTTTTCTCTGCCATGAAACGTTATATAATGAAATGTGATGAAGTCAAAGGTATTTTGTGAAATCTTACCGTTGTGTCCTTTGTGTCAAATTACTGATAGAGAAGTGTGTTGAAAAACACATTTTGGAGAAACTTAACACTTAAAGGTGCCAGTAGGAAGGCAATAATATGAATAAGAAAGTAAAAACAAAAAAAAGAAAAAAGTAGCAGGAAATTTTAAAAACACATTGGGCAACACTTCCTAATTACAACCTAGATTCAGGTATTTAGATGAATTTCTAAACAAGGAAGTCTCTGTTGGACATTCCCAGGCACACCTAAGCCTTCTGCCTTTGCTCTACTTACCAAAAATGCTTCAGTGTTCATTTACAACTACATGTTAACTTTTAATTATCAAAACACAAGCATTTCCCAAGATGTCACCATTGATTGATAGGGATGACAAGTTATTTCATAGAATCATGGAGTCATAGAATTGTTTCAGTTAGATAAAACCGCTAAGAGCATCAAGTCCAACCATCAACCTAAGACCACCATGATGATTAAACCATGTCCCCAAGTGCAATGTCCACACATTACAGAATCACAGAATGACATGTTGGAAGAGACCCCAAGGATCACCTGTCCAACCTTTCTATGTGATAGTCTAGTTGAAATGAGATGGCCCAGAAACTGTCCAATGCAGAGGAATTCACTACTTCCTTTGGGAGATTATTCCAATTTCTAACTAATCTCACGGTGAAAAACTTTCCTCTGGAGTCCAATCAGAATCTCCCCAGGAGTAACTTGTACCCATTACCCATTGTTTTCACCATGTGACTCCATCCTCTTGATAGCCACACTTTATGTACCAGTACATGGTAGTAAAGTCTCCCCTAAGCCTTCTCTTCTCAAGGCTGAACAAATCCATTTTTTTCAGCCTTTCCTCATATGGCAGGGCTTCCAATCCTCTGATCTTTCTTTGTACAGTGGGGACCAAAACTGCATGCAGTACTCCAGACATGGTCTGACAAGCACTTAGTGGGATAATAGCGCTTCTAGAACACATCCAGGGACAGTGACTCCACCACCTCCCCAGACAACCTATTCCAATGTCTGAATTCCTGGCAGATGCAAGTCTGACTGTTTTTTATATCAAAACTCTTCATTCACAGTCATAGATGTAGAAACTGCTGTATGAGATCAGCAAAACCTGGTGGGGGTGGTTGTGCAATCATAAAATACAGAGATTTAGAACAGTTGCATAGAAAAATCATTCTGAACCTTGTGCCTTGAGTGCCAAACTGTAGCATTAGGAAGTATTTACAGCTGACTTGAAAAGCCCTGAAAGCAGAAATTGTTAATAGAAGCACGGCTGCAACTCTAACGAGATTGCTGTGACCAGTAACACTCCAGTAATTACAGTGAAGTAAGTGTTAAAAGGGGAATGAGGACAGAAAGCTCTCCATCATCGCTCAGGCACTTGTTTACTCCCAGATTCTTCACCAAGAAGAAGAGCTACTAGCAAAAGGGTTCTCTAAGAGCTTCTATTTTCTCTTACTCTATTTTAAGCTTGCTAATTGATCCTCTGAGGGAAGGTTTCATTCTTCTAATGCAGTCTTTCTATTAACAGGGAATATGCATGAGAGAGGTTGGAGGTGTGTGGGTGTGGGAGCTTTCATGCAGGTATTCTCTGTGATGACTCACAAGGCAGGGAAGTTGGAGAACCTTCCTCACACAGCAAGAAAGAGAGCCCTGTTTCCTGCTAATAGCGTGAGGGTTTTTACTGAAGCATGCCATTCAGTTTGTTTTGCCTGAAAGTAGCCTGTCTGACCTAAATTTTGCAGTTGTGGGTATGATAGCAGGTCAAGGAAGAAGGGGATGGTGAAATGGAGAGCAGATTGTGCCAGAATAGTTCTTAGCTTGACTGACACATTCCTTCTTACTGCAGAAACACAGCTAGCGATTGTCCTGCTCCACAGAAGGACATTTTGCTTCAGACAGGCAAAAATAAATATCAGGAGAAGCATCCCTTGTGAGATATTACCTTTGCACCAACATCAAAATAACTTGGCAATTGCTCACATTCTCTTGTAATAGAGAATAGTGGAAGCACAAGAAGTGATCAAGCTGATGCAGCCAGCTGGTAATGCCAGTCCCATCACCACCCAGGAGACTGACAGCCTGTCCAGACCTGACTAATGGGTTAATTTTATTGAGGCACTACCAGACTAAACAATAGTTTTATCAAGTGTTCCACCATTTCAAAAGCAAGGCAGCTTGCCAAGCAAAACAGTCCATGGTTAAGAAAGAAGTGCTTCAGTTTGCTCATTCCCTGAGCAAAGCACAGTTTAATTTAGGTCTAAGGCACTATCTAGGAAACATTTCCATTCTTCTTACTCAAGGATACTATAGTTGCACTTACAAATACTACTATATCGTGAAATGGAAAGAAGTTTCTTTCCCCTTTCACTCATGACTCTTTCCTTTCATCTATTCTTCCTGCTCCCAGAAAGCAATGCCTGATTACTTTTAGGGTGTCCAGAGCCCCTTTTGGTGGAATGTCAGTTCTAAAAGAAGCCCATGGGAAGATTTCTACTCCATTTCCATCTGAAATCAGAGCACCAGTCTGCATTGAGTAAAGCCTTCATTTTTTAAATGTGCATTCTCTGCTTTGAGAATCATGTCACGTAGGATTTTCTATCACGACTTATTACCATATCTGAGTACCTTTTGGTGACTTGATGCAGACTATTAGTGGCAGGAAGATTAAATACAACAAGCTCTCACTGAGGTCCTAGGGCCTTGCCCTCAGCATGCAACAGGGTAAAAAGCTGGTCTCAAGTAATAATCTCAATCATCCAGAGGCATGTTTTCGGTCTACTCAAGAGTCTGTGGGGAGGGGTGGAGTGATATCATTTGCATACATTTGAAGACTAACCTAATAAGTTCTAAGTACAAGAATGGGGCTAAATTAAGAAAAAGTCTCCAATCTTTGCAAATACTATTAAATTTTCTTCTTTTTATTTTTCTTTCTCTTTTCTTTCTTTTTTTTTTTTCTTTTTAACATAATCTGAATCACCAATAAACACTTATTCTTGCACTAATTATAAGTAAATTTCTGATAAACCTAATCACAGAATCACAAAATGTTGGGGATTGGAAGGGATCTCTGGAGATCATCTAGTCCACCCCCCTCCTAAAGCAAGGTTGCCTAGAACAGGTTGCACTGGATCATATCCACGTAGGTTTTGAAAATCTCCTGAGAGGGAGACTCCACAACCTCTCTGGGCAGTCTGTTCCAGTGCTCTGGCACCCTCGAAGTGAGGAAGTTTTTTCCTATGGTGGAACTTGCTCTGGTTTGGTCTGTGCCCATTGTCCTGTTACCAGGCATCACTGAAAAGAGTCTGGCCCCAATCTCTTGATACTTACCCTTTAGATACTGCTAAACATTGATAAGATGCCCTCTCAGTCTTCTCCAGGCTAAACAGCCCCAAGACTCAGCCCCTCTTCATAAGAGAGATGCTCCAGTCTCCTGATCATCTTCATGGCACCCCATTGGACTTTCTCCATCAGTTCTCTATCTTTAACTGGGGAGCCCAGAACTGGACACAGCACACCAGATGTGACCTAATCATGAGGTTATTGTCTTAAAAAACATTCAGTTTTTATTCAGCATAAGGATAACTTTCAAATAATGTTTTTATGAAATGTATAAAGCTAATTTTAGTCTGAAGTGAACTTTCTGATATTCTCTTCAAACACCATACACAGTCCAACACCAATACAAGACTTATATATAAGCACAAGGAATACAAACCCCTGAAACAAATTGAAGAAACTACTAAAGACTACAGTGCATGACCAAATGCAGAGATTTTCAATTTACGATCTACGAAGTCCCTGTGGTCAACAGAGTAATTGCAGAGAGCTGGACTGTACTGAATGTTCTTTATCCTCAAAATGCTGAGAGGGGGTTTGTTTCACTGTCTCTAACCATTTTGGAGGCATTCATGCAACTCCCAGAGAATACAATTGCTATGAAAATGATGGCCAGGAAAGGGGAGCCAGTCTTAGGGCACTAGAGCAACTCTTGGGATTAAATCTCTCAGTCAAAAAGTGGGTGCAGACCTAATTCTTTCCCCAACCTAGCCCACCACATCACTGGCTAGAAGTTGCTCCAAATAAGCACAAATATCCAATAACTCCACCTTTCTCAAACAGTAACTGGTTACAGGCTAAATTGTGAGCACATTCATGTGGGTTTAGATACACTGTAGTCACATTTGGAGAATGAATCCCACCTCTGAGGTGGCATGGAGACAGTTCAGCAGTGCTACTAGATACCTTTATCACCTCCCTAAAGAGGGCTCAAGTGATCAGTTGTTGCAGACTCAACCAATCTCAACTTGTGCAATTACATCAGCAACTTCCTCAACAAAACCAAGTGCTGTTCATCAGGACCAAGTGCCCTGCATTTCTAGATATGCTACCAGCATTTTGGTATCAGAGAACATAAGTTATTGAATGAAAACTCTCAAATTCATTATCAAAAGACTCATTCCATGCAGAGCTGGACTCACTGGTCAAAATGATCAGCAGGCCTAAGTCGGTGTCACTGCATTGAAAGCAATGGAATTACACAATTAATAAATAAATTAATATAGTAAATGATTTTTTTTCTAGATACCTCCAATGAGAGCAAACTGACTTTATGTTGTTTTTTCATGATATCTGACATAACTTTGAAAGGAAACTTTATCCCTGAATTTCCTCTGTGGAGCAGAGGTAATTTAGAGTCTAACTGCTGCAGAACAAAAATTAAGCAGCAGCTTCCAGACATACAGAGTTGTAATCAAGTGGACTGGACCTTTTTAAACTTTTTTTTGCATCTGTTTTGAATTTTAACAAAAGCTCAGTGATTTTTGTAGTATGGAGCCCAAAGAGCTTATTCTTGACCCTTTTCATGCAGTTCCCTGGGAATTTGACAACGGCCTTGCAAACAGAGTACACACACTCTTGCCCTTGCAGCAGGAGCCAGACAAGAGTTATTGGCCAGGGGGCTGGAGGCAGCCTGAGGCTATATAAGCATTTGCGTTTTCAGGTTTTGGCTGCTCTGTTCAGGCACATATAATAAAATAGTGCTTTTATTTTAAAAAAAATCAATAAAATGACTGATCTTAAGGCAGAAAACCATTTTGTTTTACTTTTACCCTCATTGGGGTTTTATTGAATCTCACATTTTGTTTTTAGCTCATCTTTTTCTTGCCAATGTCTTGACTTCTTTTGAGATTCTGCTTTCTACAGTACCTTGTTTTTCTGAGGTAGGTCCTCCCCTCCTGTTGCTGGCTTTCAGTCTGTCTCACCCAGATTTTTCTACCACTTTCTCCATCAAGCTGTTAAAGCTAACCCTAATACATAAGTAATATCACAGCAAACAATTATAGAATCACAGAATTATTTTGGTTGGAAAAGGCCTCCAAGATCATCAAGTTCAACAATCAACCTACCACCGCCATGGCCATTCAGCCATGTTCCAAAGTGCCATGTCAACACTTTCAGGGACAGTGGCTCCACCACCATCCTAGGCAACCTATTCCAATGCCTGACCACTCTTTATGGTCCATAAGGAAATTTTTTCTAATATCATTCTAAACCTCAACCGGCACAATTTCAAGCCATTTCCTCTTGTTCTACCACTTGATAGTAGAGAGAAGAGACTGATCTCCACCTCACTATAACTTTCAGGTAGTTGCAGGGTGCAATGAAGTCTCCCCTCGGTCTAGTCTTCTCCAGACTAAACAATCCCAGATCCCTCAGCCACTCCTCACAAGACTTGTTCTCCAGGCCCTTCACCAGTTTTGTTGCCTTTCCCTGGGCACACTCCAGCAACTCAATGCTTTCCTTGTAGTGAATGGCCCAAAACTGAACACAATATTCAAGCTGCAGCCACACCAGTGCCCAGTACAGGGGCAGTTAGAGACAGTTAGGACAAATTGGTAATTATTTTTTTTTTCCACTTTGAGCAACACGGGACAATAAAATGGGAAACAAGATGAGGCAATGAAAACAAGTTACACAGTTAGTTCATGTGCTACTAATTATTTATGCCAGGTCTAGACATACCAAGACTATGCCAAAATTAATCTAAGATGATTCTACTCTTCCACTCAGTTCTTGACTGTTCATTCCCATTTCTATCTCAATCTGCCACCTCCCTGTGGTGCCACGGTGCAGATCAATAAAATTATTCAGGCTAAAACCTACTTCACCCGGATCATTTTATTGCTCTAATTTATGCTGCAACCACAAAGAATTGCACAAACCATTGCAGCACAGGTGGGAACTCACCCACTGAGACAAGGGGAGGCAGCTGGGTGCTTCTTAAGCCAGTGTAGCTGTTACACATCTAGTGTTTCAAATCTAGTGTAAATAATTGTATTCTCATTTGCCTGGCTCCTTTCACTGTAACTCATTACTAAAGCATGCTAAAGAGCTCAACAGTTAAGGCAGCAGCTTTTCTGGCTTTCCTGCTATTCCTCTCAAATATTATTTCATGTATGACCTTGTAACTTCCAAGAAGAAAGAAAAACAGAAAAGAAAAAAAAAAGAAAAACATTCCTGACATCTTTGATATCTTGCAAAAATGGTGAGTATGGCTATTTCTTACACTCTTAGGTTGTTAATACCAATAAATGTTAAAGACAAAGATTGGTTCCTGTATAAATCTTGGTTCAAGGATGACAGGCAAGCAGCTAGAAAACATTTCTTCATGTCTTTTCCCCCTTATGTAAAATTCTTAGTAGAAAAAATGATAAGGATAAATGGCACCTATCCAACTGATTCCATTATAGAACCTGGTTTGTCTACGACAGATGATTCACTATTTATAGTGTCTTTAGTGCATGCCTCACAGTATACTCTCACAGTCAATCTCAAAGACATGTTATTTAGGCAGGGTAATGTACTCATCTTCTCTGAAAGAGAAACTTCTGCAGACAAAGAAAAGAACATCTTGGGGGATAAAATCTTCTTCGATATTTATGGTCATTCAAAACCTATACAGAGCTGGAGTACAATAGAACATCAGTTTAAAGCCAGGACAGCTCTTCTGACTTAAGGAAACTCCAAGATGCTCCAAGGTGTAAGAGAAGCATCAGGCAAAACCATTGTTTCCTTCTAGAAACATTTAGACGCTCCTAGCTGAAGCCAAAAAAAAAAAAAAAAAACCAAACACAAAACCAGCTCTGATTTCTCCTAGCATGAAAGTTTTCAGCTGAACTGCCAGCTATGACATACATCAAATAACAAGGTGAAAAAATACAACTCATGTTTCATGACAGGCAGTTATACTGGAGACATCACCAGACCACAGTAAACAGCAGCCATATCCAAGTCAGCTTCAAGCTCCCAGTCGGAGAGAAAGCTCCACAAATCCCCATACAGACTGAAGAAATACACTTACTTAAGTAGTTCACACAGAGGATATACCCCAGTGACCCCAAGCCCAACAATATCAAGGAGTAGGTAGTGTAACTGTAGCTCAGGTAAGTTTACAGCATTGCAGGGTAAGCTTCAGAAACTCATGGTATTTGCTTAGCCTGAGGATGTAACAGCTGCAAAGCAGCTATAGAACCTATTTCACTGATACATGGGTGTACAACCCATATTTTAGCTGCCCCACACAAAATTGCCCTTCTCGTGGTAAGGCTCAAGAATGACTCTTTCTCCTTCCCAATTTAAAAAAACAAACAACAAAAAAACCAACGAACACACACACACACACAAAAAAAAAAAAACCAAGCCATTGTTAATATTTCAAACACTCAAAAAACTCTTTACCCCTAAAAAGAGTGTTTGGGGATTTTGGATTTCCCCCCCCCCCCCCTAAACACTGTTATTATACTACACATACTGTAAAAATGGAAACAACAAAGTATTTTTAAAGCAGTCTGCATAATAAAAACAAAGTACTCCAGTCTGAAAAAAATATCACAATGGGGGATTTTGACATCAAAGCATTTGTCAATAAAATATGTAGAGCTATCACAGAACACTGCAGCCCTTTTCTTGTTTAACATTTCCAAGTCATTGTCATCAACCACTACAAATAGAGGTTACAATGCTTTGCCTTGCTTTTTTTTTTTTTTTTTTTAAAGCCTCCACACAGTGATACCTCTCTTGAAAACACTCTTCAAAAATCTGAGTTAAGCCATCATAAAGAAACACGTAAATTGCCTTTGTGGTCTCATTGTCCAGAAAATACAGGAGCATTTTAAAACATATTATTCAGAACGTTTTCAGATCAGGAGTAAACCCCTTTTTATGTTTAATACTCGGCATGAATGATATATTGAAAAGCTACTTAACTGACGTCTGCTGGTTAAATGTGGATTTTTCAGTAGCACAATTGCACAAACTTTAAGAAAAAGTTTGAAAAGTGAGAAAAAACATGAGTGAGATTGGCACAACACCCGCAGATCCTGGAAACACTAGGGTTTAGCAGTTATTACCAAAGGGCAGTTAGAATTCCCCAGGGGACACTGACATTTTTTCCAGCAATAAGTGCAAAATCTTCTCTTGTTGATTCTTACCAACACGCCGGTTCTCAGACAACCTCAGTTAATAGATCTGGTGGTCTCATGTGTCTGCTCTTCATCCCGGGTTCACTTTCATAGATCTCCCTGCAATAAGCTATTTTCTGGGAGTGATTCATTGCAAATATAGCTTCTCACATCATTTCTTCCTACTCCTTCCTCAAGGTAAAGAGGGGTTTTGACAGTATTTTCACTTCAGTTCCCTTCAAATAATATTAGAGCTACAAGGATGGGCATGGTTATGCATATGAAAGCTACTGTAATGGGCTAACACCTGACTGAGCTGGAGGTCAGGCAGTAACAGATACTGAGACTTCACTGTCAGTCAGGCAGCGGTTCATTAAACCTTCCTGTTCTACCAAGGGTCCCCCCATAGCAGCTTTCCTCAGACTCCAGACATCTGGGCAAACCACTTTTTTTTTTTTTTTTTAATTTTTAATCTTAGAATGACATCTACATCCTAGTCCATAACACATGCCAGCAAACATTTACCAAAAAGCTCAACTAGTCTTCCATGTTTTCCTCTCCTTCTAGAGGAGCCTGATGTAGTGTGAGGTGTCCCTGCCCATAGCAGGGGGGTTGGAACTAGATGATCCTTGTGGTCCCTTCCAACCTTGACTGATTCTATGATTCTATTCTATGATTCTGTGCAGATGGGGATTTGATATTTGCTCTTCCATAACAACTTCATAAGTCTGCTTTCTTCCAGAGCATCACTACCAGCCCACTTCTACTAATGTGCCCCTTAAGCACAGAGAATTAGCCTGTCCCTAACAAAATCAAATGTCAGAGGTGTGAAAGGTAGCAGGGTATTTAGTTTTGGTGGAAAAGATTTGGTGAAGACTTGGTGAAAAATCAAATATTCTCAAGAGAAGTGAAAAAAGCAAGGAGTGAAGAAGTCAAATAGCCATAAGGGAGAAATAAGGATCCTACAGCAGTCAAAACATCTCCCAGTATTGCCTTAGGTGGCAACAATTGCAGCTATGCTCAAGGGACAGAGACATGAGTGTCAGGGTAAGAAACCCTCCTTCCTGCACTCCCCTCTCCTTCATCTTCTTCTCACAGGCAGACCAAGCATGGTGGGAACCCTCTCTCCATCTTCAGATTCTCTTCTGCCAAAAGATTACAATAGGGAATGGTTTTGGGAGTGAGAATATTTTCAAGAAGGGAAGGTCAGTTTTTAAGTGGGCAATTGGAACAGGATCCAGGCCCTCAGACTGCAGGCTGCGGTGGAGAAGAAAGGATGCAACTTGATGGCTCAGGAGTATAGAAGAGATAAGGAAAATGGTACATGAGTATGAGGAAAGAATGAGTTAGTGGAGAAACAGGTCAGCAGTAAGGGGAAGAAGTGGGATTCTGCTCTAACTTACACCTGACTGAAGGCTTTCTTCTCAAGAGGTATGGTGGAGAGTCCATGGAGAGCAAAACTGGCTCTTGAGGTGATGAGTAGGATATGGTACACATAAAGGGCCAGAGCTGAAGCTGTGATCCTCAATTTTTGACTTCTGCTGTGTGTGAAAGTAAGGCTTTATCACCCAGGTACCCATGAGTGTGATGATGATGCCAGTGGCAGTGGTGACAGCAAGTGTCTCTTAGAGGAGCTCCTTCATTCCAGTAGCGGGCAGGATGCAGGATCCAGCAGTCCCACACCCAGGGTGGTGGTTAGTGGGTGAGCCACCTCTGGCCTCCACACACTGGCCAGTGCTCCCAGGGGAGATGGACACTTGGCCTGATCCAGTGAAACCACTGACATTTCCATCAGAAGTCAGGAACGGACCCAGATGCACCACGCTGCCCTGGAGTAGAGATGATCTTGTCCTGCCTGTAGCAAGGCAAGACTCCAAGGCTTTTTAACCAAGGCCAGTGGCTCTGAGTTTTATGACACTTATATCCTTCATGGCTTCTCCTGCATGCCATCGTTCTCTCTGCACTCTGGACTGTATTTTGTTCAATGATGTGTGAAAATACAGATTGGTGCCATTCACTGCAGCAATTAGTCAGGGTTTTCATCGGAGCCATCAACAGAAGAATTTGGCTATTATCTTCCTATTCCACAAAGTCGTAAAATGCAACACTGAATGAACCAGATAAATCAGCAGTTGATCATTAATCTAGCATTTGTTTGATGTGAAGATCTTTTACTAATTAAAATGTTTTAATACATTAAAAAAAATAATAAATCAGAATTCAGAACAAGAGTTTTATAATTGGCAATGAATCCTCCAGTGAATTTTATAGACCAGTTAATGTCTAGATGAGTTAAGGATGAAAAGTAAACTTAACATTAAACGCTTAGTTAAGAGTGCCAGAGGATTCATCATCACCACTAAAGGGATATTGAGGTGAAACTACACTACTTTTAGCCTTGTTGGAAAAATATAAGATTTGTAGGAACATTCCCCATCTTCAGAGTCTCGATGAAAGTAGGACAAACTTTATGCACCTAGCACTCACACCATTAAAATAGATTAGAGAGAGAAAAATCTAAAGATTTCACTCCATATTTGAGCTGATTTACAATTTTATACCTTGTTGACCCTATTCCACACCACCCCTCTATGCAAGATTTGGGGTTTCTTACAGGCTGGTTAGAGAAACTAATAAAATTATTTTAGTCTTTCAGCAGGATGTTTCAGTTTTCCAAAACACACAATTGATAATTTGGCATCAGCTACTTGGTACTGTCCCTTAATCTTAGAGATGCCAAGTAAGGCAAACTGTACAAAGCAGGAAACAGCAAACCTTCACAAACCATATCTTGTACAAAGCAAATTCTCTTGGCCTCTGTGCACACTGGCAACTAACAGGAACTGTACCCATTTGCACTCAGACATCTTTCCTGCTTTCAGAGGAAAGTCACTTGCAGTACTCTTTCCCACAGTATTACCTCAACAACAATACGAAACATACCCAAGCCACAAGTCAGGCTGTCCTTCACATCACAAGAACTGGAATTTCAAGGGGTTTTGTTTTCCTTCCAGACTTTGAGACTGTAGGCTTTGCTTTTTCATGCAATTTCAACTGCTAGAATTCATCTCTTAAGTGTTCCTTTCACTGAGCCAGTGTCACATTGAAAAAGCTGATCTGGGAAACTCCTTACAATTAGTATACAAGTCCTACCATTATAACTAAAAACATTTGATAATAAAGCATGAGAGACACAATCAATATTGTCATAGATGGGGGGGGGGGGGGGGAGAAAAGACATTAACAGGAAGAAACAGTGATTTTTGGACTGCTAGAAAACATAGAATACACTTAAATAACTTATGAAGAGTAAAGAACCTCACTGACAGAGCGTGAAGTGGAATATAACACACTTGCCTATGAAATATCATCTATGTAACAGCTGAGAGGTTATAACTATTATAAGCCATTTCAGGTATCAGGATGCAAACCACACCTGCTCAGTGTGTATTTAATCACACCTTAGACCTACACATGAATCATATATTTAGTGTGGTACCAATAACAGAAATTAATTAAAAAGTGACATTAAGAAAATGAAATATAACCCCATTACAATACAAGCCAACACGAATAGCTGAGTCAAAAGCATATGAGAGGTTATCTATAGACTACAGAACTGAGTATTCACTATTTAGACTTCATATTGAGAACCTTATAAATAAATATGTTCATGGAAATTTTCATAAGGCAATTATAGCAGAATAGGAGGATTTGGGGAACAGAAAGAACATGGTAAGCTTATCAAATCTAAGTAAAGGGGAAAAGCAAAAGCTCATGTATGGACTGTTTGTATAAGAGCACATACAGTATGACACACTAACATGCACACTTGCCATTGGGCTCTGTGCTGATGATACTCATTTTCCTTTTTTTGCTTAAAAGAACACCTCCTTGATTGCCTCAAAGGTGGACTAAATGAGAATTGATCTTCAGAAGGTGAAGCACTGCATAGGTCTAGGATAAATATTAAATAAATCCAGACAGGCTGGGGCTTTTATTTCGTTTGCTCTTCTGAATTGATGAGTTCTCTACTTATTAATAATTTATAAGTTGTAAAGAGTGACTAGTGATTTTCAGGTGCTTGACTGGAGACAGCCGTGCCACTGTTCTCAGTAACCACAAGTCCAGCTGTCCTGTGACACACAAATGAGGTTCTGGGCACCTGGAAATTCAGTCACTCCCCTCTAGCATGGAAAGAAGCAGCATTATTTTGTTTTAAACACGTAGCCAGCAAACATCCTTATCAATGACCATGGATCAGCTCCCTCAGTGGTTCCATCAGTTGACCTTCCTCCCTCTGAGTCTGTGTAAAGGAAACATTTGTCCTCAGTCAGGAGGCACATGCCTCATCCTACACAGGAGTGTGGGTGCTCCCCATTAAGCCACACCAGTATGTCCTTAGTTCTCTGCATCTTTATGCTCAGAACACCACCATCCCTTCTTGTTCTCTAGCCCAAGAGCACTCTGTAAGCATTTGATTGCAGCTTTCTAACCCCCACTATTTGCCAGCACTTGCTCATCAACACCACTTCATCATTCCAGCCAGAGCACTTCCCCTCCCCTTTTGCAGGCTGAAGCTCCCTCAGAAGAGATATTTCTAATTAGCTCCCTATAGAAGGAAAAAGCCATCCCTCACTAACCCTTCCCAGGCTACTGTCACTGCTTAACAGCCTGCTCCCAAGTCTGTCCAGCCAACAGTCACCATCTGAACAAAGCAAACCCAAAGCTGTCCTTTTTGCTGTTACATTGCACTCACTTAAGAAGCAAAGATGTTTCAGGTATTTTAATCTTAGCCTGGCAGTTAATAGTCTGTGCAGTAATCCCTGCTCCACTGACCAACACAAACCACCACTTCTGCGACTGCTTCGGAACCCTCTAAAAGAGTAGAAACATCTCCACTTGACCTTTCCTTATGGACATCAGCAGCAGTATGGCCAGTGTTGTGTTGGATGTTTCTTACCTAAATTTGCTTTTATGTCCAAAATATCTCCCTTCTGCAATATTTCCTTGTACTTCCCCTTAGCGAAAGCCAGAAAACACTGCATGGTCTTACGTGAAGTTATGGCAAAATTAAGGATGCCTACTACAACAAAAAACCAAGAATTAGAATGAATACATTCAGTTATTGTTCCCTTAGTCTACAGTGAGCGGCCTGATGACTTCCAAGACCTGGCAGCTTTTCAAAGAAGACCTGTGAGCCTTGATATGCAAACAGCTCCTGATCTGAGACTTTTTGCCAAAAGGTGAACTCAGAAGAGCAATAACTGGAACAAATCTAGACCATTTTTGGAGATTATCCAAGTCTTCATGAATGACAGCCCTTGCAAAGACAGGTGAGCGAAGCATCAATAAACCACTAAACCAATAAACACTGAAATCTCTCTGTTGTATTCATTATATTCACAGTTCTTTCTAAACTTAGATAAGAACCAATAATAATCCATTTGATACCCTGAATCTGAGGCCTGCCACACCAAAAAAAAAAAAAAAAAGGCAGCAAACAACAAAAACCCCCACAACCCCAAACACACAGATTCTTTTCTGTTCTTGTTGTAGAAACTTTTCCCTCTAGCATGATTTGACAAACAAATCACTCCTGCTGTTTATTTCTTTTTGAAGAGCTTGAATTTTTCTTAAAGGATATGGTTCCCAATTTCAAACCTTACCTTTATCCCAGAGATGTGATCGAAGAGTCTCACTCCACAAAGAAAAACACTGTTAAAACAGCTACAGAATCACCCAGTTAGCCCTGTCTGATATATTAGATAAGAATCTAAATGTGAACCCAAACAGAAATCTTCCATGAAAATTAGAGCCAGAGGTTTAAGGTATATATGCACTATAGCCAAATGTGTGATAGCAGTTCCAGCAGGCACACTTGCCAAGACGCTGAACCTGCTGCAACACCTTGCAGAGACAAAGAGAAATGCTCAGGCAGCTAACAGCATGGCTAAAAGACTATGGGAAACATGGGCACTTAGGTTAGACATCAAGTCAAGCTAGTCATACACTCAGTAGTGTAAGACAAGTATTTGTGTGTAGTGTCTATAATAACTGGATTAGAGACTTATGTCTTGTGCCAGAAGAGCCAGCATGACATTTTGGGTCCACTTCCCATCACATCTGGCACACCCCACTTAAAATTCCAGATGTTCTCAATAGATTCCAACTCAAAGCTCTTCCCTTGCAGTTGCAAAGAACAGCTTGGATTGCAGTCTCTTTCCTCAAAGAGCCAAGATTTCAGGGTAACATAAAATACACAGTGACTTCAGTCCTGCTGATAAAGAGTATGAACTCCAAGACAGACTCTTAGCTCAGGAAGAAGCAGTTATCAAAGTAAGTGTGACCAGGACCTGCAGGCCTACTCCACCTACCTCATGACCCAGTATCACATCACTACTGTCAAGAAGGGAAAACCTTCCCCTGGCCATCTTCCTCTTTCCTCATACCATGTTTCCTTTCTGCTGCTACACCAGTGGAAGTGCTCAGCGGAATTTTTGCTGAGCTAATGTAGTGCTCTACTCTTGAAACACATTGACATTTGCTATGGAAAACTCTGGCATGCATCAAAGACCATGCAAGGTGCAGGACCAGGGCCAGTCTTACCTTCACACATGGAAAGAAGACCCCAGATTCTACAGAGGCCAACTGTAGACTTATAGGAATATGGCATAGTACTGTTTCCAAAACCAGTAGGAACAACAGTTTGAAGAACAGGAATGTGCTGTGTGGTACCATCAGAACAGGTAGCATCTAGCTTGCAGTATGAGCAGCAGACTGCAATACAATCTTGTTTCTGTCAATGAAGGGGCAGACAAGTTTGGAGTTTCTTTTCTTTTGTTTTCTAAATTAATATTCCATGTCACTTTGAGCAGACAAATAGAGACAGCCATTAATATCTGAGATTAAAACCTTTATCCAAAATATTTTCACTGTTTTGAAATATTCCACAATCAAAACACGATTAAAAAGCTTGCTTTTTCTTTACTATTTAAATGCCAAAAGGGAAGCACAGTTTAAGCTCTGAGTACATCATTGCAGTGATTTTTAAAATACAGAAGTGAGAACGTACCTTGAGGTTTTTCATTTTCCCTTGCACAATACCCAATATAATCTTAGGCCCTGCATCAAAAAAATTACTAGCCATGCTCTCAACACAGCAACCTCACAAATCACCCTTTAATTCTAGTAAGATGAGACAAGATCAGCTCAGAACTGGTCTCCCAACAGTATTTGACGTAATAATGGTTATCAAAAACCTGATGCATTTCAACTGTGGAAAAACATCACTTTGGCTATGGAAACTCTTACAAAGAAATATATTTTTGTTTCCCTTTAGCAGTAGTTTCAGATGGATTGATCGGCTATACTCCAAAAAATTTCACCTTTCAAACTCTAATGACTTCTTTAGAGAAGTTGTCTCAAATTTTTCCTGTTCTTACCCAGAACTCTTCCGCACAGCCACAGCTGTGGTGCAAGGCTGATGCCCATAACAGTTAACAGAATAATTCATTTGACTTAGTGACTGTACTGCACTCTGTATGCTTGAGCAGCACTTCGCAATGCATGTTCTGTCATTTTGGTTTACTCGGAATATTATTTTTTATTTCTACAGTGGTGTTTCTCTGAGCCACTCAAATGACAGAAGTTAACATATTTTACACCTTGCTTCTGCTTTGATTTCAAGGATTTTATAACCCATTTCAAAGCTGTGCAGGCTGCTGTCAGTGGCAGATGTCCCATGGCTGACTTGGTGGCAGGCAACCCTGCCCATTTGAACCCTGTGCTCTGCTCTCATCTTTGAATTTTCTTTCTTGGAAAGTGTACAGACAAACTGACTTCTGCATAAACTTTATTTAGACCTGACATGTGCATGGTTTTTTTCTTTGATAAACAATATTCTGATGAACAATGTTCACATTAATACATAATACTTACAAATATTGGGGGAAAAAATTATGTTTAAATGGTATTTAATGCAGCCATTATTGACCAGATGTCTGTATTTGTTAAACCTCAACCTTGGGAATAGAAGGAGGTCGTTCCAACCCATTTCATAAGAGATCCAATTCTGTTTGGTGGAACTGTGTAAAAAAATATGTGTGTATAGACTGTACATGAAGAATGGAGCTATACAGACTACAACCACACCAAAAAAAAAAAAAAATACTGTGGGCATAATATCATGCTTGAAAAAATCAAGTTCAGGATTACCTACAGCTTGTAGGCCTATTCTGGTCTTACATGTTCTAAATTTTCATTCAGAAAACACAGAGAAAGATTCAATTTTCTTCCCAGGTATAATCCTATTGATATAAAAGCTTTGCTTCTGCATTATGACAACTATTAAAGAGTCTACAGATTGTACTGTAGATTTACAACATCACAAAATATTTGAGAAACCCTCAAGGTTTAAAGGTGAAAAGTGAAAGTTATTTTTTCAGTACAAGTTCTCCTGAAAGCACACAGAAGGAAAAAAAAAAAATCTATTAATCCAGCAACTCCAGTGATTCAGTCTGTAGCACTTGGCAATCTGAATTCAACACGAAGCACCTATTCAACTAGGCTACTCTGTGTTCCTAGCCACTGCCCAGAAATGCCTAAACACAATTGTGTGACAAAACAGAAGATGCCAGAGTGACAGTGAATAGGAAGGCTTAGAAGTTCCCTTTAAAAAAACAAAACACCTTCTCCCAATTTCAGTGTAATTTGAGGAATACAAAAGCAACTGCTCATGCAATAAAGAAAAACAGAAAGACAAGTGTCTTAAGGTATGACTGTTCATTTCATGCTTTATTAGCACAATCCTATTATATCTCCCCCCCCTCTTCATTTTAATTAACTAAACTGCACTATAATGGAGCCATCTTAAAGGCCTCACAGTTAAAAGCTATAACTTCTATAATAAACTCTATTTTTAATGGTATATGATTTTTGCTAGGGAATTAAAAAACAGCTTCAACTGGAAACTGTCAGGTTTATCTTGAAAACAAACAGAAAAGTGTCTGAGGAGTACAATTTGAAGACAACCTGGCAGTCCCAAATTACAGGTCACTAACATTCCTTAATTTTAAATGTTAACCCCCTCCCACAAAACTCTGGTACCTGAACACTTGCAGTACTTCATTTCTTCACATGCAGGGCATACACAGCTTGCATACACACTTAAACATTCTGCATCCAGGGGTATCTGTAGTTCGTATTTGTGTGCAGTGTATGCAAAGGGCAGGAGCAGGGGAGATTTCAGGGTAACCTCACTGTCTGCATACCCAAGGAGAGGCCTCTCTAAAATCAAAAGAGTTCACTCAGCCCAATGTATGAAAAGAGAAACTGCTGTCCTCTGAGCATTAGCAGCCCCCAGCAGGAGTCTAGGGCACTTGACACCCAGGTAAGTCCTCCCTTAATCAGCTCCTGAGGGACAACCCCATAGAAGCAGCTTGTATTTCACCCAGGGATATGTCTCAGCTGTGCCTCATTTCACTCCCATCACCTGGCCATCACACCCTGGGGCTGATTCTTAGCACCTGTGTGTTTTGATACACACCAGAACACGTTTTTCCTACCCATGTCCCCAGATAAGGAAGCCCTCATTTCAGCTAAAATCATAGAAAGAGTGTTTGCTTCAGAAAGACCAGGGCTCTTGCTCCAACCTTACAAGAAGATGATGCTCAAACATGCTAGCCTTACAACCAAGCTAGAGGGTGACTATTCTGTTACACGAGCCCAAATAGCTGCAGGAGTGAACAGCCTCCTGTAAACACACAGAATGCAGCTGATATTTCTAGCTCTGACTCTGGAGATAAAGCTCTCAGGATCACTGCCTTGTCTGATGTTCAAGCAAGACTGTATTCCACTCTTCCTAGATATCCATGTGCCATTTAAGAAGTCTGTAACATCTCCAGGTCACTGCAGCAATCTGCCTCAAAGCTCTATCTATTTAAAGTACTATGATTTCCATCCTAACTCTAGGAGAGATGAGAAATTAAAACAAGAAATATTTATTTAACAGCAAATGCCTTGACTCCAGTCATATTACTCCTGAAAAAAAAAATCCATATGACGGTACAGATATTTCCAAGAGCCTCATGCACAGACATTTCCAAAAGCCTCATATACATACATTTCTCTGAATGAAGTGTCTGCATAAGAAGGGCAGAATTTAATGCTCAGCAAAGCAAAACTTGTTTTGCATAAACCTGATATTTACTTTTTATGAAGTCTACATCAAGCTAAGAGAGGCAGTTAGCATGGATTGGATGGAGAAACGATCACAGTATGGCATGATTTTGAATTGGATAGAAGGAGATTATTAGATGAGCAGCTCCTGTTTCCTGCCTCATCACAGGCTGGTTTATAGATGAAGCTGCATTTTCTGGAGTGTACAATGGAGAACAAAATTAAATACATCTTTCACTTTTCTGCAAGGGTATGTTTCATAAAGGTAAAGACAACCCTGGACAGCAGGGTAGAGGTGAGATGGTATCTCTAGCCCGTAATCAGCCCATAATGCTGATTTTGGAGTCACAAAAGATGGGAAGAGAGGTCTAAAGGAGCCTGTTTCATTTTCCAAAACAACAAATGGATGAGAAGATATTAACAGATTTTAAAAGTCTTCAACCTTCACTTATCAAAATAGCATGGATTTTTTTTTTTTTGTGTCATTGAAATGTGATATTTTGGCCCTGTAACATTTGTGGGGGTGCAGCTGAAGAGCAGCTTGCCCTCCCTTTGCCATTAATTTTTCAATCTTAAACATTTGCATTTCTTTTCACTATATCATCCCCCTCTTTTCATTATTGTGTTTCCCATGTGTTTATATCCATATCACACTTCTATTAAACGTTAATTTTCAACTTGATATTCAAAGGTTGCCTTTCTTATGGCACAATGGATGTGTGCTATATCACAAAATGTCAACCCTACAAATATTCTTATTGTCAACATAGGAGGATTTACTGGAGAAAATTACCCTGAGCAGCACACTTACAGAAACAGCAACATAAGCAAGCAGTGTGGTTCCTGTGTGACAGTCTGTCCAAGGATCACTTTATCCAGCTGCGTATGCTCACAAGTCAGTGTCTTAGGATAATGTATAGGACATGAGGGCTAACAATTAAAGGTAAAGCAGTTCCTGAACCAGTGGGACCATCTGTAAAATCTAATTGGTTTGTTCTGTAGTGTGTTGGGGACACTGAGCAAGGGAGGTATCCTCCAAGCAATATGCTAAGAACAGGCAGACTACAGAAAAGGTGCATCCCCGAAGCAGGTCCCTCACACATTGCATTTCTCACACACAATCCATTTGCCACTTACAGGTGTTTGTTATCTCACCATCAATGAATCAATAGATTTACAAGCTTATTATGCACAGTCAGGCTTGGATTATAGCACATATTAAGACAAAATATGAGAGTTTTTTAATACTGAGACAATGTTTTTCTTGTTTAATTTTAAACACCTACTACTACCACAGCACAAATCCTATTATCAGCTTTTGAAGTTATTACCTCAAGGTCATCTTCAGCAGTATTTACCATTACACTGCCAGTTGCAAGAAATTGTCTTTAAAAGGGTTTTTTATATTCACCAATTGCAAGTTTGGACCTTAAATCAGTCAACTTACTTGATTTTGATGCAAACTGGGGGAAAATGTATGAATTAATTTCAGTAGAGATACAAATTACTCAGCAGCATCTCTTTCCAGAGAAGCAGAGTAATCTGTTGTGGTGGTATTGGCAGCAGAACAAGACTTGCAATGCATTAGAGGAAGGAAAAGGAAGAAGGCTTGCCCATGAGGGATAGCAAAGACAAGTTAAGTTGTCAGGCTACTCCTCCATCCTGCAAGAAGCTGAGGATGACAGCACTATTTTTGTTCATTATTCAGTCAGCACTCTCTGGTACCTGCTTCTGTACAAGAGAGGAAGGACTCAGAAAGCAACCACGAAAAATGAAAATGAAAGTAGCCACAACAGACCTAACCCACAGCATTATGAAATACAGAGGTAGTGCTTCAGAAGTTGAGCATCTTCTGTGGTGGCTTCAGACTGGTATGTTCTGTTGCCTCCTAATCAATATTCAACAAGCAAGAGGTGGGCTTCCTCTCTCAGGAACTAATGAGTGGTTAATGACCCTAATCTGGTGTGCAACAGATTGTTAATACTGGTACAAGGAAAGCCCTAGTGAGACAAGCAGTTGCTGGCAGAACAGGAGGGCAAAAGAGTCATTTGATTTAAACTGCACTTCTCTCAGAAAAGCTGTGATGGTTATTTGTTATGCAGCTCTACCTTATACAAGCAGAAAATGGATGGAAAAAAAAAAGCTTGTGATATTTTTAATATTACATTTATGAAGATGATTACCCAGCTGCTCTTTAATTTCCATCTGTGTTCTGCTGCATTTATACCATTAGTGCCACACTGTGGTTAGAGAGACAGGCTCAGAGTTTGGTGAAAAAAAGTGTGGCTGACAATTACTATTTAACTTTGTGGAGTAGCAGCAAATGGCCTTTTCTATATACTGTTACCTATAAATTATAATGACTACTTTCTTTCTGCTGGCTTTTCAAAATCAATCAAGAAACAGTGAGACTCATGCAAAACACAGCAGTTCTCTGCAACACTGAAAGAAGTTGCCTCCATAGTAAATTGGCAAAGCTTCAGCTTAGAAAGACTAAAGTCAGTCCTTCCCAGCATGCAGTACATAGTATTTTTATATTAAGAAGATATTGCAATTCATCTAATATCCATTTGCCTCTTTTAATTTTTTTAAACCTTATTTTTATATTTAATTCTACAATCGTGTACCATAGAACTGGTCTTCAGCTGTCTGTTACCCTACCCAAATAATACATTGTTGCTTTCCACATGCATATTAATTGTGTTTTTCCAGTCAGTCATAAAACAGGGGTTTACAGGATACTCTTTATGTGCTTTGGAAAGTTAGAAAATCCTTGTGGCCATTTTGAACAACTGTCTAGCATCCTGGATCCTACACAGGACAGTAATTCACTGCTAGGAATATTCTTAGGCTGTCTCCAAATTACTTATTTCCTCCATGAAAAGCCAAATGGGGTCTGCAAGCTGATTGCAAAGAAGCTAGAGCCTCTTGCCTTTTCCTCTGCATCTCTTTAGTGGCCTGTCCAAGGCCCTTGAGATGATTCTCCAGACTCTGATAATGGAAGCCCCAAAGGGCTTTAGGACCAGTAAGCCTTTCTCAGCCATCTGGGATTGCAAAGACTCATCAGCTACCCAAGGAAATACAACCTATGGAGCAAAGCTCACAGAATCAATGCCAGCACCTCCTGAAGCCTTCTTCATGGGCCCATGGGCAGTCCCCTTGATCCATCTAACCAAGCCTTCCTCATCAGAGAAGCACTGCATTGTGCTCACAGCTCATGTTCTTAGCTACCTGCCTCTCAGATCCACTCTGAGAGCTGCTACTATTTCCTTAGGCCAACACACTTAAAGTTTTATATCCCTTACAATCCTGGATATCGATTTCAAGAGACTATAGTTGATCCAGGCTGTTTTGACCCAGGCAGGAGGTATTTCCCTATTGATGCACCTTTTTACCATTGCCTCACTCCCTGTGAAAAACTCTCCATATCTGCCTTTGATTTATCTCGTTTCTGCTGCAGGGTGGAGAACCTGCAGGGCAGTTCTCAAAGCAGAGAGCAATTTTTGTGTTGTGGGTTTTTTTCTGAATGCTACATATTATTACCTACAGGCTAGTCAAACTCCACCAAAGCCAGTAGTATCACAGCATTTCTTGAAGAGAAGCAGAAATCAGCACCTCTGCTGTTACTCCTTTACAAGTCAGTGCACCATGCTGCTTTCTCTAGAATGAGCCTCTCCTATTTTCAAACTGTCACTTAAACACTGCCTCTTCAGCCTGAAAACAAGCAGCTCCTTTTCTCCTACATATGATACATTTGGTTGGGAATTTTCCTCTTCATAGCTGGCTCTTCAAACTTAGAAGAGCTGTAAATGGTAAAAAAGGTGCACAATCCTTATTTTCTGCAAAGCAGAGAACTGAGGGGTTGGGGTTTGGGGGTTGGGTTTTTTTGTTGTTGTTTTTTGGGGGGTTGTTTGTTTGGGTTTTCTCTAATTTATTTCTTGATCTCTGATTCTTGATTTCTTCTTTTATAAAAAGGAAATAACTTTCAGGGATGCTGACCATTGACATTTGCTATTGATTACATTGGTTTGAGTTATTCCGTAGATATAAAAATCAGGCCTGTAATCTGCATGCAAAGGTTCTAAAAATACATTGTTCCAAACCATGGAGCTCATATTCTGTCCCAATTCATTGTGGTAAATTCATCACAGTAAATTCAGAGTAGCTACACTGCTTTCAAATACCTAGGGAAAGTGTGTGTGGTAAGACATCACTAATGAGAACAGGACTGCTGGCTTGCTCACATTCTCTCTGCATACTCTGGGATCCTCTTTCTAGGGAAAATCAGAGCAATATAGATTTAAGAATATTTATTGTATCACTGGTCCAAAAGCTGCAAAATCATACAACTGAGGGAAGAAAAGAGAAACCATGGGGAATGCCAGGAACCTAACTTGTACTTTTGCCTTTGAAAGTCTCCAGTTAATTAAAGGCTGCATTAGCCTGAACTGAAAATCAGCTATCTCAGGGGTTTCAAATGCATAGTACCTCCTTTCCTAGGAACACAATTTTTCCTGAGAAAACTTTCTTCTTCTCAAAGACAGAGAAAAAATGTAGCAAACTCTATCTTAGATGTGATAACTTACCCATTATATTGGAATAGTATTGAAGTGACAACAAGACCATCAACAAAAGAGCAACATTATTTGTTCAGTCAATCTCTTTTAGCCTGATGAAACAATTCAAAGCCCAGGCCATTAAAATACTGAGAAAGGAAGGAAGGAAGAAACCTGAGGAAAAATAAGCATGGCAATATAAGATATTCAGAGTACTTACACATGATATAGTTTCAGAGACAGTGGCCACAAAATAGGAAAACAATTGCAGTGTTTGAAAACTAGAGCTGGGCAAATCAATGATTGTTAGTCATCAACCATGCCTCACACATCATTTATTCAATCAGAACCCTTCCTTCATCCTTCTTGACAGAAATAATAAAAAACTACTTTATGCAGTTAAGCCTCAATCTGTGTATCTGAGGAAAACAGGAATCAGATAAATTCATTTTAAAGGGGAAATTCTTCTTCAAATTTTCCTCATAGGTAGCAGTTTTCCAGCTCTCTACAGTGTCCTACAGTGTGATTCTCAATCACAGTTATTGCAGAAGCACTCACATAGAAATAGTGGTGGTAAATAGCTGGGTACAGGAGCCCCTTCTGCCAAATGAAACCAAGAAGCATGAAGTATTGATGAGCCTGGAGGCCATCATCTAACTGAGAGGGAAAAGTGAGAGTTACTGGTCATATTACATCATATCATATCAATCATATCACGTGTATCAAGAAATACATTACTAAAATACAAGGAAAAGCTGTTCCTCAGTGTTTTCATTTGGGTGTGGGTTTCTTGTTGTTTTGTTTGGGTTTGTTTGTTTATTTATTTAATTTAACCTTTCTAATTAGCACAGTGTGTAAAAGCCCTTATCCTAGGAGGAAGTCACATTCTGCTAAACCTTTCACAAACAAATAGCAAAAAAAACGGCTTCAGCCCCCAAATCAAAGAGCATCTAACATGGAGGAAATCAGAAAAGGAATACAAGGAAACAGGCTCCACAGGGATGATAGGTCATGGTCTTCACACACGAGGAGTCTCACATGTTTATCTGTAGGCAGTATGAATCTTAAAGAGCAATGTGAGGGACAGCAACAAAGACATTTCCAAGATGTGTCTTCAGACTGTGAAGGCAGATTGAGAGAAAACATTATGTTTGTAAATGGGACAAAGCCAGGCCGGTGTCGCGGGATGATCTGTCACTTCCCAGCGAGAGACGATCCGTCGGGAAAGGCTGTGACCAAGAAGATGGGGAAAAACCTTAGCATTTGGCACAGCTACAACTATCAAGGTCAGAGAAAAGGATGCTGCGGTAACCAAGGCACAAGTAATTAAGTCTAGACAAGATTATGAAGGACTTCTTGCTAGGTTCCTAATCAAAGACAACTCTTGAGATCTGAGGTGTGTCTATGTCACCACTGACAGGGCCATTCCTCATTTCTCTGTCCTGCCCTCTCTCATGCCAACTCTCTTCCTTTGTTCTCAATTAAACCCAAGCTAAAAGAACAGATGAAGTAGCTTCTGTCATAACTGACATCACACAGTAAGCAACATGCTAGCTAATGCATTAAATAGACACTGAAAAGAGGGAGAGGGATAAATTATACTCTTGTCTGTTTGTTCAGCTGCTATGCACTGTCAGTCGCATGTTGTGGTGTTTGTTTGTTAAACCTTCCTTGCAAAGAACAATATTCAGAGAGCCCTGCTGCTGACAGTGCCAAGAGAAACGTTGCCCTGACCCATACTAACAGTGTGTCTCCCCCCTTCCCTTCAAAAGGGCCCATAAGCTCCACCTTCTGATTTTTTCCATTACAGGAGTATATATTTACACTTGTGGAATTTTTTATTGATCTGGAGCACACATGGAATGAAGACAGTTAAAAACTGGAGTCATAGGTAGGAGTACGTCAAATTCGGAAACACATGAAGAAATCAGGCAAGTTCCATTCCAAAGCTGTAAGAAAAGTTTTAGCTCTAACAGGAAAAGCATGTTTTACCAGCTTTTTTCATCCTAAGGACAGATATGGGAAATGCTACAGGCTTTGAACCAATATTGCAAAGGAAGATCGAGCATTTTTGCAACTTCTTGTACCAACTGATGGGTATTCTTACTCACAGATCACAAATGACAAGTGCCAACCCATACTCATACACAAAATCACCTCTAAAGCATTCTAGCTAATTATCTATGAACTCCTAAAGAGATCCCTTGATATTGTGCTCCACTTTCCCATTTGTACCAGTTAAGCTCTGGACTTCAGTTCTGCTAAGTCCATAAAGACAGATGTGCAAAAAGGTGGCAGAAAACGGAGGTAAAAATGAGGCAATTCATTTTCTGAAATGTCATTAGAGATTGTTACAGACTTTAAAAAGAAAATGTTTAATTTGTTAATACAAGATGTAGAGGCAATCGTGGTCATGCAGGCCTAGAGTCACCCAGGCAAGATTTAATTTCAAAATGGATATTGCCTATTCTGCTTAACTCACGGATTTACTCTTTTTGCTGGATCTAGCTCCACTTATTCAAGGAGACTTGCCAGAATACACTAAGTTTAAGGATTATACTGGGGATTAAGATCATAAGCATTATACAACACTCTTTACAATAGCCCTTAGATATTCAAATTTTTCATAAATCACTTGTGCAAGACAAGCTGGGGTGGAGGATTCTCATACTAGAAGCATAGCAAATACAAATCCAGAATCCCATCCAAACTTGCTTTTGTTCCCAAAATAGCAGGAATTTTCTGGGTTATAAAACATCTGAAAACATTTGGCCTAAGATATTGAATGAAGGCACAAATAATGGGACTCTGGGGAATGAAAGGCAACCACTGACCCTGCTTTCTGAGAGCTCCTGTTGTCGCAATGTATTTCCTTTCTAAAGGTAAACAGCACAGCCTCTATAAATCAACACTCTCCTAGACTTCAAAGCTGCTGGGATATCCCTATCAATATATCACTCAAGTCAGACACTATCTTGAACATGCTATACAATCAGTAAATAGTCAGAGTTAGCAGTCAGAGAGCAAAGGAGTGTTGATAGGTCCAGTCAATTATTATTTTCCTGATAAAATAATATCTCCAGGAGATCTCTTACTTGTGTTTCTGAAGCTAATATAGTCATGCTTCAAACCATGACCCTCAGATGCCATAAATTTCAAAGATCTGCACCAGAACTCTCACTCACTTCAGACACTTCAAACTATAAAGCTTCAAAGAAGAAAAACAAACATTAGTTTAAGACATCCAAAAGAACAGCTGCATCTGTACCAGCCGCATGTGGAGGCAAACAGCTTGAGATGCTCTCTCCAGCTGGGCTAAGTGACCTTAGCTTAAATCTTCCTGAATTGTGACTAATGACCCAGAACATCCATTGCTACAATTAAAGTGAATAAACAAACACCCTGACATCTTCTGAATCTTCTCTTTCTCTGTGCCTGGTATCTTCACAGATCATCTTGATACTAGTCATGAAAAACAATCACCAGGATCTGTGAGAGCTCTTGAAACACCAATCTATGGGCCATAATTTGCCAGCCAGCCACCTTGGCTCCAGAGTAACTGTGATAGCTGTCCAGGAGGTCTACAGCACATAAACTGGAAACAGATACAAAACTAGCGAAGTCAAACTGGGTGGCTTTTGCCCTTGGATGAAGGAAATGAAGGAGGCTGCAAATTCTCCCTAAATGCTGGCACCCACAGGCTAGTATGAGGGAGGGTAACCATTTACTGCTCACAACCAATCCTATCTAGGAGAAACTGAGGCAAATTTCTCCTGCTATGCAGTATCATAACCATGAAGGCCAGCTTCTTGTAGGCTGGGTTACAGAATGAGAAGGCAACTGTTGCCAGCTTTTACCCTGTTTGGATGAGGGACAGTCTGGAGTGGCACTGGCAGGCCTACAGCTCCAAGATGTCACCATGCTGCATTCCTGCTCCTGAAATTGGGTTATTCTTCCACAAATACTCAGGGCCAAGACAGGAAACCTGCTCAGAATTTCAAAATTCCAAAAAGGATTCAGGCACAAAAGTAATGTCCTCTAGCCTGGTCCCTGTTTCCTGCATCTGCTCTGCCTTTTGTAGTAGAGAATAACTGGATAAAGTGCATAAATTACATTGAGTCACTCCAAGCCTGCACAGCACAGAAAGGACATGACTTTGTCTTGGTGCACACCATTTGTTCCAGCAATTCAAATTGTCCATACCAGCTTTGTGTTCAGTTTGAACATCTTCTCAGTGAAGCTTCGTTTCAGTTAAGTTGCTGCAAAAACTGCATTTGGTTATGACGATGTGATGGAATTATGATAATCAAATTTAACAATGACTAAGCTGCGTCTAAGTAGTCTAATTCATATAAACATACACAGCCTTTGTGCCAGAATGTAAAATGTTGGTCCTTGGTCCTGTAGCTTCAAGTAATGATGACATAATAGTACAAGGAAATTGCAACATGGCTTGTTTGAAACAGGGCTTTCTTCTGGGGAAATCAAAAAAAAGAAAGAAAGAAAAAGTAAAAAACCAAACCAACACATTCTTTAGAGCCATTAGAAGTGCTCTCAGTTACATTTCAGCTGCAGTTGCATTTTGAAATCTCCCTGAACAAGCATACTTAAGAGAATGAGAAGATATTCCCCTTCCCAACAAAGTATTAGTCTTGCAAAGCCAAACCAGGAAAAAAAGCCTGCTTTGGGTTGATTGCCAGTCACTCTGCTCCCACCTAGCCTTTTCTGTTCTGCGGTGACTATATGTTTTGACCCAAAATCTCTGCTTTCATTTATAAAGAAGCCTTTAGTCCCTTTGATCGCAAAGAAAACCTTTGAAATGTGAAATGAGTTTAAACCGATGCAGCAATGTGTGCTGAAGTCTTTAGACACCTGTAATAACAGTAGTTGGATGTGTGAATTGTCCTATTCACATCAGCAGAGTGCAAATTCTAAAGCCAAGTTAAATAAAGGACACATGGTCCAGTGATTAGATCATTATTTTGGCATTTATGATGTTCAGGTTTAGTTTTTTTGCTGATCCACAGAGTTATGGGAATTTAGACAAGTCATTTGGCAGAAGGTTTAAACCATGCCTGCTGCCCACCGGGGACCTGCAGTACAGCTCATGCCAGATTGGCAGGGCTCTGCCTCCTGCTCGGCCGTATCCTGCTTGCCGTCTACAGTCAGATTTGCACAGCATCACAGCCTTTGGCCCCCAGACAGGAAATATTTGCAAATTACCAGATTGTACTCTTTGAACAGACTAAGGTCTCAGAGTTCATTAACTCCAAGAATTATGAGAGCATGCAACATTGCATTTATAACAAAAATACACAACAAATTAAAAGCAGGATAACAACAGAGTGAAAGGAAAAGAGACTCATCCTTTAATCACAGCCCTGTGACTTGGGCTCTGACAGAGCTGCTCTGTGGAATCTTGGGAGGAATTTAATGATGTTTCAACTTCTTTGGTTTGTTTGTTTGCTTGTTTGTTTGTTTTTCCTGACAGCAGATCGCAGTATATCAGAGGTTGGAAGGGACCTCAAGAGATCATCGGGTCCAACCCCACTGCCAGAGCAGGATCACCTAGGATAGTCTGCACAGGAACGCATCCAGGTGGATTTTGAAACCCACTCCTCCACTCTCCAAGGAAGGAGACTGTACAACCCCCCTGGGCAGCCTGTTCCAGGGCTCTGTCACCCTCACTGTAAAGAAGTTTCTCCTCATGTTGAGGTGAAACTGTCTATGTTCAAGTTTGAACCTATTGTTCCTTGTCTTATCACTGTGAACCACTGAAAAGAGCCTGGCCCCCTCCACTTGACACCCACCCCTCAGATATTTATAGACATTGATCAGATCCCCTCTCAGTCTTCTCAAGACTAAATAGCCCCAGGGATCTCAGTTTCTCTTCACAGGGGAGATGCTCAAGTCCTCTAATCATCCTCTTGGCTCTCCGTTGGATTCTCTCCAGCAGTTCTCTGTCTCTCTTGAACTGGGGAGCCCAAACTGGACACAGTATTCCAGGTCTGGTCTCACCAGGGCAGAGTAGAGAGGTAGAAGAACTTCCCTAGACCTGCTGGATACACCTTTCTTGATACATCCCAGGATCCCATTGGCTCTCTTGGCCACAAGGGCACATTGTTGTTCCATGGAGAACTTGCTGTCCACCAGCACTCCAAGGTCTTTCTCTGTGGAGCTGCTTTCCAGCAGGTATTGGTGCCTGTTGTTATTTCTTCCCAGATGTAGGACCCTTCACTTGTCCCTACTGCACTTCATGAGGTTTGCCTGCACCCAGCTCTCCAGCCTGTCCAGGTCACGTTGGATGGCTGCACAGCCTGACGGGTGTCAGCCAACCCCCCCAGTTTTGTATCATCAGGAACTCACTGAGGGCACTCTCAATGCCCTCATCCAGGTCGTTGATAAAGATATTGAACAAAACTGGACCCAGTACCAATCCCTGGGGGACACCACTTGCCACAGGCTTCCAAGTTGACTCTGTGCCACTGATGAAACAGTAAGTTAATGGAGTAACTACTGCCAAAGAGAAAGGTCTGGCTCTCCTGAAAGACACAGTAAAATGATAGCGAGGGATGTGCATGTATAGAATGAATACAGTTTTATGTAACCTTCCCCAACTAAGCGTGGGTATTTTTGGATCAGCAATGGTATAGAAACAAAACCAGAAGAATTCACTGTTTTCTCTCACCATGGTTATGACAGATTCACAATACCAATGATATTTTGTCAAATTACTCACAGAAATAGCCCTGGCTGCAGTTCATGCATTTCATTTCATCAAAATCCTTGCCATGTTAAAGCCTGGCAAATTCATAACCTTATGAATGCAGACCATTCTGTTGACTTCAAGGGGACTCTGAGGAGGAAGAAAACTCTGCATCTAGGTATACTATTGAGAAATTTGGCCCTACACCAGATTTATTCTGGACAAATAAAGGAGTCCTAGCTATCTGTATGGAGCATCCATCATTTAAAAATTTATAAAATGCTACTACTAGAACCCATTCCAGGGATCAAATCTGGAGCAGAATAACAAGTGCATACAAGAATCAAATTCTTCCCTCCCATTCCTCAGTCCATCGATGCAAGAAGGAAGGGAATTTTTCCCTTCAAGCCAGCCTTTCAGAGAATGTGAGGCCATCCTATTTTCTGCCAAGCCGCAGGTAGCTTACAAGAATAAGGTCATATCTTTTAAGATGTACCATTAGCTTCCTTACTGCTGGAGAAAATTAAAAAGGAAAATTGCCTGTCACACCCAGAGAGCTAAGCTGATGATGAAGGCTGGAGTCTGCTCAGATTTTCATTCCTGGGCTTAGACTCTAAGGTTACCTTATTTATGTATTTTCATGCACCTCAAGTGATGTTTAAAATACAAAACCAACCAAGTATTTGCTTTCTTGCAAATATGATAAATTTGGCCAAATTGTCAATGTGCTGCATATACACAACCCCAACTTCCAGGTGATCTGGAAGGGTCTCAGGTAATTTTAGCTTTTTGATGGCATGCAATCTTCAGTGCTGGAATGAGACAAATTTTGTCTCTGTTTTCCTTCACCATCTAACTCATGGCTGGGCTGATGATGTCAGGATTGATGTGCCTAGGAAGAGATACTTGCTATTTTTATTGCTTATATGTTATCTTTTAGTTTTACTGTTATTTTTTTCTGCACACTGTTTGGAGAGCAGTAGACCTATCACACTGCATCTCTTTCCAAGTGCCAGATTACTCATCCAAGCAATGACCTTACTTTACTTCTGGAAGCCTAAAGATGTGTTTGTTCGAATAGGCAATTGGACACATTGAGATAGCCTGCCAGGCATGGTAACTCTGTCCATATGAAAGATGCTACAGAAACTGATGTATTCTGAAGCATCCTTTTGCTGGGATAGCTGATAGCTGACTCGTTCAGCTTAGCTGCTGTCTTACCCATATGTCTCCAGGAAATTTTTTAAGCCTTCAAGACACAAAGAAAAAGGATACATTAAAGTAACCATAAAAGTCTGCTCTAAACTAACAGAAGCAAACAAGCTTGTTTGTTTGCAACATCTACTCATGCCTCGTACAACAGACCCTGAGGGTTATTTCTGATGGAGAGATGCAGAGACTATGGTTCTGTTAATAATAAGGATGATGGTAATAACAGTGATGGCAATAATAACAATGATAAGAAGAAGGGAAAGTATAACAGCATGCTCAAATTATCATCTGACCTCATTTTGTAGTATCTAAGACCATTAAGTCCATAGAGACATGCTCTACTTGCCACATGAGGCCACCTTACTTGGTATCATAGCCCATGCAGCACACAGGCCAGAGCCACACTGGAAACCAGACAGGCAGGCCACAGCATGAGTCTGTGAGGGCATGGAGTTGACTCAGGAGGTACTCAGGGACTGGTAGGTCCTGAATGCAAATGATATAACTGGAATTCTCCTGGCAAAAACAAGTCCTGGCAAGTTACCTTCACAACTTCAAAGGCAAGGAAAGATTTGCAAGTTTTTTTACACCCATTGGAAAAATTCAACAGTCTTGGAAAAATTCAACAGTCTTGGAAAAATTCAACAAGTTGTAAAACACATAAGCCATACATTCAAAACTAAACTCCCTCTTCCTCCTTGCACCCTCCCAGTTTCTAACCTTGATACATGATGGCCAGCACGTAAGCAAAATGTCTTTCTTCCTCAACAGCTCACACAAAGCCCTTTGACTACAACAAGATTTTCTCTCTAGTCAGTAGAAACTGGTTGACATTTTCTCCCCTGTTTATGGGAAGGAAGCATACTCAGCACACCGTAACATTTAAATCAGTGATGCCAATGCCCCACCTAATGTCTGAGACGGCCAAGAGTCATCAGATTGTGTGGTCCAAACTGGCATTTACTGTACAAAAGAATTTCTTAGAGAACTTTCTTTACCTGAGATAGACACCTCTTATTGCTGCATTCCCTACAGCACTTCCTTTGAGCTCTGGGGACTTGCTCAGCCCTTCATTCACATCACCTTTGCAATTCATCTTCAAGATACTGTCACTCCACAGTGCAGCACACCCAGAAGCTGAGCCTACTCCCTCCAAAACCCTGCTGGTATTCATCATTACAAAAAGGAGCCACATTCAAAAACCTGGCCTCTCTCACAACAGCAACAAACATCCACCAGCTTTCAAGACAGTATTTCAGTGTGAGTAAAGGTAAATGGAGGAGTGAGAGAATCTCCAAAAAAACCAAGCAAGGACAGACGAACCACAAAGTATGTTTCCCTGTTCCCATGTAAAGTGTCATTACCTTATGCATATGAAAGTTCTTCGTGGTGAAATCACAGAATGGTTTGACTTGGAAGGGACTGTAAAGATCATCTACTTCCAATCTCCCTGCCATGGGAGGAACATCTTCCATTATACCAGGTTGTAAATCATGTTCCAGGAAAGGACTGATGGCAATAAGCCCCTTCCTGTGGCCAGTCTGTCATGTGTACAGACACTCTGCAAGACTTTTATTAAAGTGATGTCTGGATGCAAACCCACAAGCTCCAAAAAGAAAAGCAGAAATCCAGTTAACATGCAGCAAACATTGCACTTGAAACCAAGAAGATTCCAGGAAGTGAATGCTTTACATTTTTAAGCCATTTTCTTTCCCTCTTCTGCTATTCAATGCACTTCTTTTTGCAAAAACAATGGAGACATTATGGGCCAAAAAATGCATTTTTCTTTAAATCTACATTGAACATACACAGTGTTTAATTTACAGACCAAAAGAATCAAGAATATGGAAATGGTGTTTATCAACAAATTCACGTTTTATTCATATATGCAGAATACTGCTATGCATAAAACACGGTGTGAAACATAGCTTTATGTATTTTTACCAGGCAAACTTAAACTTTGATTTATGTCCATTTCACTAAAACTTTATTGCTTCCTCGTCAGATAGGACAGATTCCTTTCTGTATCTTAGATGGTAAATATAGTTAATGTGCTGAGGCTGCAATGGATCAGCAGTGAAGCTGTTTAATAGTGACATAAATTATTTCAGTGACTTCCCTTGCAAGTGAGAGATGAGCCCATGTGCTATAAACTAATACCAAAGAAATGATGCTCTTTCATGCTAGCAAAGTGCCTGAGCTATATTGTTTTTGTATCCTGTTGGGGATGCTACAGATGCAGCGTGTATTACATCTATATGCACTTAGGCCATTTTTCTTTGCTGTTTTAATGGCTTCCTGCACTGAAAATTGAGCTTCAGTGTCTGAATGAAGGCAAAGCCAATTACTTTCTTTGAAACCTCTATTTAAAGTCTGTAAATCCCAACAGATTTTAAAAAACCTCTCTATTAGCTTCAAAATATGTTTTAAAATAATTATGCCTGTAGAAACTAAGAAGTGTGAGGTGTGAATGACACCGGATGGCTGAGGAGAGCCATGTGCAGTGCCTGCGTGGCCTTTTCCACCCTGCAGCAGCTGCAATGCTCCATCTCCAACAGCCTGCCCTTGTCTCCAGAGACAGTGTTACACCTTCCAGAGCATTTCATTTAAGTTGCAGTTCAAGTTGCACTTCTACTAGAAAACCAGTTTCTATTTGTCCTCAAATTGATCACTTAAAAAAGACCTTTCGTGTGCATTGTGGTTCCTCAATAGAAATCACAGGAATACAAGGGAGCAGAGCAGACATTTATTTATAGTGCCATAAAAAATGTGCCATCAGGCAGTTAACTGTTGCAGAAGTTCATCCTGTAAGTAGTTTTCACCTATTTAATGCAGCCATATTGTCTGTTCACTTTTGTCCTTGCCTCCATAGGAATTTAGCCTCTTTCCTCCCTTTTACATGTCCTTACAAACTTAATTGCAGTTCCCCTCTTTCTGTTACTTCCTACTGAGACAACTTTGGCAGTCCCACAGAAGGTCTCTTTGCTCTTTATTCCTCCACCAGCATGAGGGACCTCATAAACAACATTGGGTCCTCACTCCTTGCTTTTCCCCTCTTTCTCAAGCACACCTTCCAGCTGTTTCTTCCTTCTCTCCAAACCTTTTGCATGAAATTGGACTCCTTCTTTACACTGCACTGTATCTATTTCCCTGCAGACCTGTTTCCCTGCTAAATTCTTTCCCCCCATACTTCTGCATGCAACTATATGCTCTACAGCTGCTTCCTTGGTTTTTTTCTCCATCACCTACCTTTTCATTTAGCTCTACCAATCTCTGCCCTACAAAGCTGATGCAGAGGCTTTTACAGCCAAGTCATTCTCCTCAAATCTCTCTTCCCTCTCCCTGCCTTTAACAGCACACTGCCTCATGCACATTTGTCTTCTCACATTTTCTCCTATATTTCCAGTCCACCCTATTAAATCTCTTTTCTTTTATCCAGAACTGTAACCCACAGCTGTATACTTGCAGGTATCTGCCTCTCCTTGTGTGTACCCTTCCAGGTACCTGGCACTTGTGTCTATTCAGGCTCATACTAAGTTAACAGCTCCCTCTTAGGATGGGCATTACCATCTCTCACACATTTCTAACATCCTTGTTTCCTGTCCATGCTCCTCTCCACAGCAGCAATGCAGGAGCCATTGGCAAAGCCTCTGCCACTGCCTTGTCCCAGTGCAGCCACAGTTTGACCATCTTCTTGGTCTGCCTCTCATCCAAGCGATCCTGCTCTGGCAGGGTGGTAGGACTAGATGATCTTCCAAGGTCCCTTCCAACTCCCAATGTTCTGTGATTCTATGATTCTGTGTGTGATTGTCTCAGTGATTTTCCATTCAGACAAACTCTTAGATCATAAAAAGATTTAAAATTGTATTTCTTAATTGTGTGAGGAAAAAGTCTTCTTAAAGCTATTTACTTGCTTTCACATGGGCTGTAAAAGAGGAACAAATCAAGCATTTTCACTGTGAGATGGAAAAGGCAGGCAGAGCCTCTCCTTTCCTTCCCACCCACGCCAGCCATGTATCAGTGCCACCCAACCTGACAGCAACAGGCACACCACCTCTGTCCCACTCTCTCAGCACTACTCAGCATCTATGCAGACAACTTAGCCCTTCCCAGGTTTTCATTCTCCTTTCACCACTCCAGCAGACAGTTCAAGAAGTATTTCAGCTTTACTTTCAAATATAGGTGAAAAATATGGATGGTTTGCATCTCTCCTTCATCAACTCCTATGGAACTTCTGATTTTGAAGGAGGAAAGAGGCTGGGAGAGTCCTTTATGGCTAATTTCTCCCCAGATAGAAAGCCACTAAAAGCACCAAGTTATTTCCCCACTGTTCATCCTGCTTTCCAAGTACAGGACATAGAAATAGCAAGCATAGAGCAAAACACACAAAACTCTGCTGGCAATATTATAACTGCAGTACAATCACAAGGAACCCAAATTACATAAAATTTAAATGTAGTGATAAATGTATTGCACTTGGGAGTATTTCTTCCCAGATTTTCCCAGAAAAGTCTTCAGTTATGTCATAGAGTCTGAACTGGCTCTCTTGGGAGAGAAGTTATGTCTTTTCTGTAGTGGCTAAAGATTACATTAAGACACAACAGAGAGTACTTAATCTGAGAGATTTCCATCACTTTCCATATAATTTTATTTAAACCTATGATGAAAACACTAGTCATCTGCCTAGAAACCTCCAGGATGGTTGCAGGAAGATAACACCTGGTTTAGGTGGCTTATGTTAGGGTGCTTCATACTCTCAGGATGAAACAATAGCTCAAGGAACTTTTCCTTCCTACACCCTCTCCTCCCTTTAACACTTTCTTGTTACACACAGGTTTCCAATCTTATCACTTTCCATGCAAAAGCAATGTCAAGGTGGAGGAGGCAGCTGGAAACCTCACTTTGATTGCTAGCATTATTGAATGCTTTTTTGATATTTATTTCATCTAGAAAGGTCTGGGAAAGCACAGTTCTTTACACTGAATTATTACTTCCATTATTAGATATGATAACCACAGAGAATAGACTGACATAATTCAAAATCCAGAGAAGATTACAATAAACATCTCTATGATGCCAGGCTGGCTTTTGTCTTACTCAAAAGGCCTTTTACATCCTGGAAACCTTTGCCTAGCTGCATGTGTAACAGCAGGGCTGGATGCCCAGGAGAATTATGCCATTTGTCTTCAATTACAGTACCACACTCACCCTATAGAACCACTAAAACCAGAATGCATTTGGACGTTCCTTTCACATTTTCTGTATAAATAAAACTAAATTTGGGAGAAAATACCAAGGAATTTCTGAGCAATGAAGTTTTGTCCTAAAATTGCCAATTCATGTAAGGGAGGCTGAAGCTGAGTGCCTAAATTACTGACAAAATCAAAACGACTTCTGAGGTCTAGGCTGAAAAAAAAAATTAGTTTTTTGGTCTTGCCCCCCATTATTATTTCTTCTCTTTTTGCATAAAGACACAATCAGAGAATCACCATTTGGAAAAGCACACGAGAAGGGCAAAAACAGATATATGTCTTTTTTTTTCATGTATGGACAAGTTGTAAGTACAGCCAGTCAGAGGTCTATAGTTGATCTTGTCTCTCATTTTCCCCTGTGATTTTTTTCTTTTTTGATTATCAAGAAAATCAATAAGGTTATGTCCAGTGATGTCTAGGACCTGTCTATCAACCCTGTGTGCATGAAAAGTGATCGATTTTGATGATACTACAGAAAAAAAATAGACTGCCATCATTTTTACAAGCCAGGCTCTATATTTGAACTTGACTGAGGTGATCAGCTCATACTCAAGTGCTTACTGCCTCTTTCAGACTTTAAACCCTGTAGACTAAGTCAGTCTCAGTCATGCCATGTATTTAACCCTAGAATGGAAGAACACAGTATTTCCTACTTTTTCAATTCCCACTTGGTTTATCAGTTTTGAAACAGCTATTTGACTAATCAGTTGACGAAAGTTACATGAAAATGTATTTTCTCTGTAGTGCTGTCAGCAGCTCAGTTCTCCATACTTAACCAATGAGTTGCAACTGCTCACTGACCTGGCTCTCTTTCACACTTCACTTGTGTACTACTTTCACTTTTTTTCCAACATCTTTAAGTCTTGCATGCAGCAGAGCAGAGGTCTCTACTGAATGAATTAGCATTGTGCTGATGGTACTACAAAACAGCGCTCATGCATCTTACTTCATTCTCCTACATCTTGCTGTAGCCTTTCCTGATCCAGTCCTACACCTTACTTTGTGGTATCCACAAGGTGCTGGACTGCAAATACTGAGATCCAGTTCTGTTTCAGATGTTGCTTGGCTTATGCCAAGTAAGCCCTGCTGATGAATTGATGCAGGAAGAATGGCCTGAAAAAGCCCTACATGTCTGACACTTAGAACCTGCAGCACACCTGCAGTTCAGAAGCACACTTATTCATTTTTTAATATGTCCCAGCAAATTGCACTGCTGCTTGTCTTGAGAAGCACTGGGGAAAGGGTGTATTCTACACCCTGTAGGTGTCGACCCTTATGTCCACATAATAGAATATGAAGACATTATATGTGAGATGCATATCTCTCTGCATGGAGTTCCCAGTTTTCTGACTCTGATCAAATTTCTGACTGAGCTACACTTTGAATCAGTACTTTACTGCTTTCTCTGGTCCCCTGATGTATGGTTGTCCTCAGACCATGACCAGAGAGAAGTGAGGGGCTTCCCAGCTCTCTTTTAGTTTGGCCCTGCTTCGCTCAGGATCTCCTGGCAAAGCCAATGTACTTTTCTTCTATGGTTTCAATGGGAACAGGAAAGAATTTGTATTTATTATAACTAGGAATTCATCCATATTTTCTTCAGTATTCAAATTACAACTACCATTAGTGGTGGAAGAGTACAGAAAAGTGAATTAACTTGCAGCACATTTTTCCTTATCTTCCCAGTAGCAAGTGTTTTGTAGGAAAAAGTTCAACATTTATCTTGAAAACATTTATGTTTAGCCCTTACATTTCAGCATTATAAGTTGGCAAGAAGTCTGGTCCTCGTACAAAAGGGTATTCATATATGCCATGAGTTTTCTATGATGACAGGACAGAATACAGATTCAAACATCAGAAACATGCATTGTTACACTAAATTCATCTGCAACTATTTTACAAATTAACACAGACCAATGTGGATAAAAATCTTACTAGAGAGTCAACTATTGTAAAGTGTTGTACTTGTGGTTGTAAAGTGACAAAACAGCCTGGGGATTTTGAATTATTTTTCCTTTTTGTTCACACTTGCTCGACAATTTCAAAGAAAGTACCTCACCTACATCCTATTCAGAGTAATCTTATGCTTCTATTATCCATCCATTCAGAAACCATCTGCCCCAATAAGACCTCATCAGCAAATCTCTCTAGGTTGTTCACATGCAGCTTAAAGTGGAACATCTCCCTTATGAGGAGAGGCTGAGGGAGCTGGGTCTCTTTAGCTTGAAGAAGAGGAGACTGAAAGGTGACCTCATTCATGTTTATAAATATGCGAAGGGCAATGTCAGGAGGACAGAGCCAGGCCAGTGATGTCCAATGACAGGACAAGGGGCAATGGATGCAAGCTATGGCATAGGAGGTTCCATGTGAACATAAGGAAAAGCTCTTTCACTGTGAGGATGACAGAGCCCTGGAACAGGCCACCCAGAGTGGTTGTGGAGTCTCCTTCACTGGAGACATTCCAAATCTGCCTGGATATGTTCCTGTGTGACCTGCTCTGGCAGGAGGGCTGGACTAGATGATCTTTCAAGGTCATTCCCAACCCCTAACATTCTGTGATTCTGTCATTCTATAATCACTATTTTTCCTTTTTAAATACAATTTTTTTCTAGTAATTTCTATAGCTTTCAGACTTAAACATGAATTTTTATATTGCTTTAAAAAAAAATCCAGAAGAGTACACACATAGTAGAAATAGGGGTCTCATTCCTTTCTGCATTGCAGTGCTGTCAGTCATTCATATCTGTGCAAAATAAGTGCAGCATAAACAAAGTGCCAGGTCTGATTGGACATCAACTGTGCAATGCATAAATAAGGTGCAAAGCAGGGAATGTCTGGCCACAGAAACTTTACAGCAGTTTGCTGGGTAGGCGCAGAAGTATGGAAATTCTGGGTGCCAATAAACTTCATGTAAATAGGTTTTGTAGAAATACAAGACTGTATTTCCTACAGGTATACAGTATTTCTAGTATACATGTCAGACTTTCCTTAATACATTATCTTTCTGAACATATGAAATTGATGGCTTTTGCAGCATCTGTACCAAGAAGATCTATAGGACAGCAGAAGCTACAATATCTGACATAAAAAAAAATTAAAGTACTGAGGGTGGTGGGGGGGTGGAAAGAAGCCATTTCCTAAAATCCAATCAAATCTGATTTCTGGCAGAAACAGTAAAGGAATATCTCAGCATGTTTAGTCTTGAAACCATGCTTACTGGAAAGACTGAATGTGGTTTACACTAAATTAACATCCAAGCACAATCTGGAGCAAACATGGGTGGCAACCATAAAACTCTCTAGCTTTGTTTGTCTCTGCACTCCACCTTCTCACATGCTCTGTATCTAAGGAAATGTTTCCTTCTATTTTTATTAATCTAATTTTATAAACTTATTTCTGGAATACAAGACACACTTTCTAAGGAAGCAGCTTGTTCCAGAGGGATCAGAACCAGCAGGGCAGCTGAAGATGATGAAGATTCAGGTTTTAAGTCTGTGCCTGATTTGCTGTACTGTTTGGTTAGTTACCTTCTGTTTATCAACTTTAAAAAGGATGCAATGGTAGAATTCTCTCCAATCTAAAAAAGTATTGAGCATTACTCTATGAGCTCTGGTCAGATGAGCTTTTAGAGTTCCTTAATTAACTGATATGCCTTGGCTGAAACCTCCTTGCTTGCAGAAGTCTGTGCCACCCACTGAACTGACAGAAAAGTTAAAATAGATACAAACTCATGGATTAAGACAAAATGAAAAAAGTGGGAAAGTGTCAAAGATTTTATGTTCTCCTCCCTAGCGCTACAACCTCCTACCACATGAAGTAAAGCAAGGGGTGATGAAAGACATTCCACCAGCTAGCCATGGATGACTGTCATCTGCCTAGATGGACCTCTCCTTTGAGGTACTGCCTCTTCCCCTCTTCACGCTATTGCAGTAAGTATGCAGGCATAGCTGTGCTTGAGTGCTGAGGATCACAAAATGCTCCTCAAAGGAATTTAGAAAGCAGCAGGAGAAAGATCCTCAACAGCTCTGGCTGTGTAACTCCAGATTGAAACATGTATCTGACTAGCTGGAGGGGCACCATTGGTATCTAACCTCTCTATACCAATAAAAGAAATAGACTGTTAAACAACTGGGAATTTGGCTGGGTCCAGAAAGGAAAGAACTAGCAGACATTTGTCCTTCTCAGATAATCAATTCTCTACTCATGCACAGATCATAGGTTAAAATATTGAACCCTGTTTCCATTAAGAAACATTGGAGGGTTTACTAAGGAAACACATTTTGTTGGATTCACCTGTGTAATGGATTTGCTGTATTCTGAAATTAGCATATTAAATTCTACCTAGACTTGCACCTTAATAGAGTTTACTGAGCAAATGCATAAACAAGAAGCTTTCATCCATCATCTCTCTGACATGCAAGCTAAAGTCACTTTTAATCTCCGCATAATAAACGAGATTAAGCGTTCCCTTCATGTGGTTTTATTGTGCCATTTACAAGAGCCCAGCGGACAACTTCTTCTGAATGGCAATATGCCTTTTTCCACTCTTGTTTGAGTGCTGGGTTTAATACCTCATGCAAGTACTTTTCACTCTTCCAGTGAGTCAGCTACTTGACAAACAGTCTACACTGCAGAGGTACACTTGGCTACCATTGCTAGAAAAGCTTCCGGTTGACTGGAAAATAGTACAAGGGCAAATGACAGAACCTTGTTGAACTGGTTCAAATGTAGGCTGCCTTTGATGTCTACATTTCCTCTCAGTTCCTTGTATGTATGAAATGGGAAATATTTCCTTACCTTGTGTGACAAACTGTGACCATGACGGGTAATCACAGGCGGTGACTACAAGCACATATTGTGAAGAGCAAGAGCTAAAAATGGGTTTGGTACCTCTTAGCAACATGACATTTTTGTCTTCTGTCCTTCCACTTCCTGTTGTTCCCCCACTAAATCTGTATGATGAAAATACTATTAGGTGAACATCACAGTTTTGCACCAGAATTGAAGGAAAGGAAGAGCACTTATCATGTAAGGCCAGCAAATAACTACTTGGGAAGGCTAAGTTCAAGACCAAACTATGGAAATACAACATAATGCTTAATATTGACATCCCTTCATTTTCTCAGTCTGCACTGAGAAAAGTGCTTTGCATCAGATGCATTAGCTGTTCACCACTTTGCTGATCAGCAGATCTTTCCCACGTTTTTCACAAAGCCATAGGATTCCTGGCACAGCACCAAAGTGCTCAAGACCAAGGATGAAAACATGCACGCAGATATTCTGTATTCAATCCAAAAGGGTGGGTAGAGCTGATCATCACTAAGAGAACACAGGTGAAGTCAGACCATTAAATTGGTTTAAGAACATCAAGCAGGGGCACTGAAAAGAAAGGAGGCCAGAGACCATACAGCTGCTTCATTCTACTAAACTAAACATTTGACAGTAACCACCACATCAATTTTCCAAGGTACTGGTTGCAAAGGCTTCTCCAGCCACCACCATCTGAACTTTATAACTGCAAGGAAGGTACTTCCTCCAAAATAGTGCCAACATTTAAAGAGGACATTTTACAAGCCTTATTTTACTCCTAAGAAGAACATCATGTAAGGGCTCAAAAGATATTTGCATTTGTCTCTTTTTTCCTATGTATGTATGATTTTTTCATTTTGTCTTATTCTCAAAAGATGAAATAAGTCTGAATCATATACAATCAGATTTTCAGTATCACCCAAATAATTCAGCAAAAGAAAAATCCCTTTCGATAGGCTACATATTTTTGCCCACGTAAAACAGTCTCTAAAATGTCTCAGGTGCACCTAAGTTAAAAGCATGTGAATATATTTTCAATTATCCACAAAAATATGGTGTATTAATAGATTGGAAAAAACCCTGAAGTTAAAACTATGGATTCAAATTTATGTCAGCTCATTGAGGATGGAGAAAAGATTTGAACACATTTCCATGTTTCTTCTTCACTGGGAAAAGCAATTTAAGTAGTGTGCATAATACCACTGACATTTCCATATTTTAAAACTGTTCTCTGCCAGTTCAGTATTTTTGTTTGGTATCTGTAATAAGACCAAATTCAATATCATCATACAATTTACTTTGTCTTTCTCTTTATCACCCATGATTTACCATTCAACTTCCCAAACAAACAAGAAATCTGCAAACAGGGTGAAAGAGATGCCTTTGGCATAATGTCTTCATCTGTGCAACCACCTACAACACTGTCAAGACAGAGCTGGTATTTTAAAATTATTCCAGTCTCACTGTAAGCAGTCATGAGCCTCAAAGCTCAGACCCTGAAAGGCTCTCCTAATGCACAGAAGTGCTGGACACTGATTTCCTGCTGTAGAAATGACCAGAAGGTTTTGTAAAGGACTTGGGTAATGTTCTTTATTCCTCTCTTCTTCTTCTTTTTTTTTTTTTTTTTTTTTTAATAGGAAGGATGATGATTCTTACTTAACTCAGTAAAACATTTTGAGATCGATAGATGAAAAGGTTGATACATGCATTTCGAAATATTACCGAGGACTTTGCAGCAGATAGCAGCATGCCTGAAAGCATGCCAAATGCCCCATTTCTTATTCTACAATTTAGAGTGAGCCAGTGAATGCTGCAGGATCATGATTAAACTTTTAAATGTCACATCTACTAAAAAGCAGTATCAGTCAGTCACTGAGACAGTGTTATATGAACTTAGCTCACATCAGTGAATGAATTACACAACTCCTTCCCCATAATTTGTTTCAATAGGATGTGTACACCTCATAGCTACAGTCCATCACTGTGCTCCTCATTTAAGAAGTGTGAAAAATAAACACTCTTTATTCAGCTCCACTTCAGGGGAAAAAAAAAAAGACATATTTACTGCACTGAACAGCACAAGGTATTATCTCTATACACATCAGCTCCTTGGGATTTCAGGCCTATAAAAATCAATAACAATGATGCCAGACTGAGTCTTGACCTATTTGCACCACAGGAACTGTCTCCTACAAACTCTATACAAGGTCACAAAATGATGAGCTGCTAATTATGAGACTAAAACAAGTGATGCAAGACTATTTTGTTATCTCCTAGTATTTTCTTAAGGTTTGTTTTTGGTTTTTTACTTCGTCATAAATCTCTTTATCTAAGTTAATGCCTTCCTTATTATACAGCACTTGTATTCAGATTTGGAAAGACAAAATGTAGGATATAGTTCATAGCATCCATCTGCAGCATCACAGCATTTTTAAATATCAAAAAATCAATCAAAAGAGAAGTGAGCTGGCTTGATGTGCTCAGTTACAGATCAGAGCCTCTGTCTGATCTCTGGAAACAACCACAAAAATTATAGAAGAAGGTAAAAAGGCATTCTTTAACTTTCTGCACTTACGCATGCCACAGTAAACACTCACCTTCATGGCAGAGATGGGCACGTTTCTACAATTATGCTCAGACACTCATCAGTAGCTGAGTTGAACAATGAGAAAGAATTCAGATTCAAATTGTCCTAAATCGATTCAGCTGTATTTTAACCCAGCTCTGCCTCTTTCTAGCCATTTTTAGGCAGAGTTGGCCAGCTACAAGCCTTTTACCAGAAGAGCTTGTTTTTGCTCACATCACAACAGCCTCCCTCTAGACTCCCTACGTTTTTTTGCCTCTCCAATGACAAATGAAAGAAAATCCCACAGATAAATCACATCCAACATAGGCTGGTTGTCCTTATGGAAAGGCTGTTCTCTAAATACTTGCTGACACTTTAAAGAAGTGGGGGGGGGGGGGGGTGGGGGTGGGGTGTGTAAATAGAGGTACCTTGATGTTTAAAGCAACTTTTCCAAAGACTTAAATATTGAATTAGAAAGGGATAAAAGCCATCCAGAAAGTTCTAGTCAGTTGAAACCTTCTGAACAACTTTCAAGGAGCAAAAATAAAATGTATTAGTTTTCTCTGAAAACATAGCAATTTTTTTTTCTCTATGTCCATTTGATAACAATAACAAACCTCCATGGGATTCTTCTGAGCGCTTCCTTGGGCAAAAATCCACAAGTCATTGTATTCAGAGCTACTGCACAACAGAGTGGGAACAGAAAAGATCTCTCTTGGTGTCTTCTAGAAGTCAAATTCAGCCTATGCATTTACATATCAGGAGCAATTTCAACTTCTCTATGTAAGATTAGCAGGAAGGAAAGCCTTAGAACTTCAGACAAAAAACCCATCTGACCTTGAGATGTAAAGGTCACTCAAACTCTGCTGGACTGCAAAGCTTTCATCTTATGATAAGGAGGGCCACAAATGCTGGATAGTGCCAGAATCTGCTTTCAGGCACTGTAAGGTTTGAGCCATTCCTGTTAAATTTCAGTGTAAAAGCAAAATTTGGAGCAGTGACCTTCAGCCTTCTCCAAACATACATCACACCCCTTACATGAAGGTGGCTCTGTGCAATACGATTAGCACTGCAGGAAGCACTGCTCCCAGAGGCTCCTTCGGGTTTCACTACCTTCCCTTCCCTCCTGCTGCTCTCTAATTGTGCTTTGAAAGGAAGGACACTAACAGCCAGGATCTTTCTGATTAAACACATAAATGCCTTCACACTGCTGTTATCTTTGTCTCTTCTTGCATTTTTAAAGCATTGTGTGAAGGGTTAATACGCACAGACCTATCTAATAATTGGAGCTATATGACTACATTTCTGTGCTTGTTCCTAAGGAGTAATTTTTTGTCTGACTGACAAGGTCCTTCTCTCTCTGAGTAGCAGGGTCACAGAAGCCATCAGTCAATTACCCCTTCCCAGTCCAATGACTGCCTTTTCACCTCTCTGACTGAAAGGGCTTAACAGTGTTATTCACACTTCCACAAGTGTAAAGCTCTTCATGGTCTTCATGAATAAGAGATATTCTTCAGATAAAAGCCAGACTCCTCGTGATGAACTCCATTCTTTTTTGGCACACATGCACTGCTCTGTCACAGCACAGGTGGAGTTTCAAAGTCACCAGATGTCCATTTATTCTTCTCTCTTCCTCACCCTCTTTTACTTCCCTCTTCTGCAGTGGTCTCATAGACTTGAATAATTGAGAGAAAGAAAACAACAGTCAGCTGTATATGTATGCCTGGCTCCATTCTCTTCAGTGGAATTACACTAGGGATGAATTTAGGCATAAACTCTTTTCATTAGCTTTAGAGTAAGTAGAGATGCTAAGCAACACTGGTGCAAAGAGACTCAATTTACAAGCCACAGCTCATCACAGTAGCACTGTACATGGTTATGTTACATCTATAAAGAGGGGAACTAGAAATAAAATCCTTAGATGCATGCAGCCAGAGCCCTTAAGCAAAGGGAATTAGTGGTGAGAGCTGAATTATGAGACACGGGTAATGTGTTGTAGTCATTATTCAGATACTGTGCAATCAGTAAGTTTTTCAAAGTTACATCTTCAGAGGCTGATCACCAGGTCAGCTGATAAAATCTTCACTCCCAGATGGGCTTCTTGTATAGTGGAAGACAATGAAGAAAATGGAGATCATTGGTTAATTACAGATTGTATTTGGTGGTGAAAACGAGATTTGTATTTAGCTGTTGCTACAATCATTTCACTGGCAGATCAAAATCGCTCACAGAAGCTTGTCAGTTCTCTTAAGTGTCATGCAAGGAAAATGTCCATGACTTGCTCATTTAAGAAGGTAACTCTTGCTTTGCATAATCACCTTCCTCTTTGTTGCTTGCACATTGTTCTGGAATCACTGGTCTGAGAGGTATCCAATATTTTAAAGTGCTCTATCCATATGTATTCAGTGATGTGGAATGGCTATTCATTTACATAAAGGTCAAAAGCAGAGGTGTGCAAATGCTGCAAGTACAGAGCAAACTGGGCTCTGTTTATATTTTCTTCAAAAGGCAAGACTCTTTCCAGACAGAAGCAATGTCAAGCACTGAATTGCCCTACATGGAATCAGTTTCTTCTGCAATAATAGACTATGTTTAAATACAGTGAGGCTACTGCCATCAGAAGAATTACTCCAAAACTAATTTTGACTCTGTTCACAGAGTAGATGTAGTAAACAGTTGATATCCCAGGTTTATGAAACAGTTATTTTGCCCAAACTTTCAATTCAGATTGTCTGCAAGAGGGCTAAGTAAAATAGCCAGTCTTGAAAGACATAATTTCCCACAGTGTAAAGAAAACAGAGGGAATACTTACATGTACTTATTAAGACATCCTTTGACCAAATTTTGCCATGTAGTTGTATTTGGTTTTACATCAATCAACTCAAAGTGTGGGAGTTGTAGAGATTTATATACATGAAGTGCGTCAAAAGAGACTGGTAAAATTAATGCATTGCTCACTCTCCTTAGGCTAAACTTTGAAAAGCAGTCTAACCTTAAGAACACACAATGACTCACTCCTCATCTGAGGCTCTTTTTTTACTCTACAACCATGTCTACTGCCATAGACATGAGCCAAAATATAAAAATAAATAAATGCAGGCAAACAAACTGCTAAGAATTCACAAAGATCTCTTCTAGAGCTGACAAGAGAATGCAGAGTCCTATTGCCAAGTCCCTCTTGCTGTTAAAACTGAAAAAATACTGATTTATCCATTTATGGTTGGAGCTGATGACCTTAAAGGTCTTTTTCAACCTAAACAATTCTATGGTCATATGATTCTATGATTTTTAGATCTTCAAATTTACTTTTAAGAGTATTGTTTAAAACATACAGTGGACTGCATAGGACAGTGACATGAACTCTGACGACATCTTAGACAGGGTCTAAAAGGACATGAAGTGGTACCAAATGTGATAGCCACCGACCTGATATGTAAAGTGATTTTTCACAGTAAAACATTTAAAAATATGACATCTTTCAGAGTCTTTTCTCCAACTAAATGAACACAACTTATTCCATATGAGGCCTGACCACAGAGAAGATTTTCCTGATTGATTAGAAGTAGACTGTTAACCACAGCTTGATATTGTGGAGAGGTTGGCAATTGTGATCATGACCAACTCTCATGCTGAAGCCATCAGAAACTGTAGAGAAAATGAGCAGATTGTAAAGTTTGCACCAGAGATTTTTAATATCTTTGAGGGTACTCTGAAACCATACAACTGTACCACGTAGCAGTCAGGAACTGAGAAGACCCTTGCCACTTGGGCAATACAGCATCTTTATCATGAAAGCAGTAACTACAGACTGATAACATTTACTACCTTGGAGGCTATGAATCTTCACTGCAAGCCATTTCCTAATCATGTATTACTGACCTCATTTGCAAAGCTTTTATTTTTACAGGTCATCCTAACCTAGTTCATTTTCTGCTCTCCAAAAAGGAATACATGTGTTTAAAGATGCTACCAGGTCCTGGGTCATTCCTAAATTGTGCTAGACACTCTGCCAACAGTATGTCACACTGCCCTTTGAAAAAGAAACACAAAGGCAGAGAAAGAGAGGTGAAGGACTAAAAAAGTTATGATAAGTGCTAGGTGTAGGAAGCCATAAGCTCACTGGCACTGACCCAGAAAAGTACTTGGGTCCAGGTGAACTCTAATTGGTGAGCAGTCCTGTCAATGTCAACAGGTAATAAAGCCTCGGAATCTGTAGCCCATGGCCAGATTGACAAATGCATTATTGATCACATTACTATTAAATAAATTGCATTTCCATCCTTTGCTATTAGTTTTCTCACCAGCATCACCACAGGAGCAGAATTAAAGAGGACAGAGAGTTCTTCTTGCTCCAGATAAAGAGAACAGTGAGAATATCAATAATCAAAGCCACAAAGATGCTTCAAATTCCTGCCAGGTATTAGTCAACCTGCAGACAATCATATCAGTGAGCTGTGACTCCTTCCACATCAGTAAGAAGCTTGTGCTTAAGCAGGAAAAGTAGATTAGCAGGGAACTCTACTACTCTTGTAAGCCTTGAGAGTTTATGCACATAGCAGGTGACCTATTCTTCATCACAGGCATGTAAATGCCAGACATCAAAGAACACTTCTAACTGAATTCTCAGGCTAATTAATTTTAACCAGAAAGTGTTTTAACCTTTTAATCCATCTAAGCTAATAGATAGTAATGGCTTTCATTATTGCAACATCAGAACAACTCCCAGTCTTTCAACATATGAAGGCCTGTCACCACTTTTTGTGAGGTGAGGAAGTACTAACCACCCTCTGGCACAGAGGTGAAGCGCCAGGCAAATGCCAGCCAAATAAACTTTTCGATGTTATGTGTGAAACTGTGTCTTATAAGGCCACCATTTCTGGTAGAAAACTTTCTCTTCCTGAAGAACAGTTTCACATGTCCAAGGGGTTAGGTCCCATGGGTTATACTAGTCATCATGACAGCATGTGCCCCTGACACCAGCATCACCTCTATGAAGGTAGCCTTTCCCCCAGCTTTGCAAGCAGCACTAGAGCTTCATTCTGCTCAGCTGAGGTGCTCATTCATTCGCTGCACAGAGAGTGAAATGCACTGTACCTTCTCAAAACAGCCTCTTTCTTCCACAGAAATAAATTCTGGAAGTTTAAAACTGCCACTTCCCACAAAACATTGCCTATCTTTGCATCACTTATGCAGGAAAGATGCTGACTCTCTTTCCAGGGAGCTGAGAAAAGCTAGAAAGAACCATTAACCCCTCAGAGAGATCTCCCAATTCATAGAGTGCAATGTGTCAATAGCAGTGTGGCAGCATCTTCACAGATCAAAATGAGCTTGAACCAAAACTCCAGATCTAAAAATCCTGAATTCCTTTTGGCCTGATGAGTCAGTGCCTAGAATTCTAAACAAGATTCAAATCCAAGTTTACAGTTTGATTGAGAGTTGATATAATGAAGCAAAGCAGTGCCTCCTACCTGAATATCCTAAGAGCCACAGTCCAAACCTCCCCACTGAGCTGAGTAGCTCAGGTACAGAACAGATGTTGCAGGCAGTCACCAATCCCCTTTGTCAGAAGAAGGGAAAGAAGTTTCCATAATGCAAGGCAGCAGCCAGCAGTAACCTGTTCTCTGCATTTTTTACTTTCAAGAGCAGAAAATTCACTAGAGTAATTCAAAATTAGAAGTTGTAAAGGGTCAGATAAAAAAAAAAAGACCACCCAGTATCACACCTCTAATTTCTTTAGTGAATCATAATGCATACTGGGATTTCTGTTGTCTTCCAAGTCTGACAGCAGAGATTGGATTTATGCAAATTATAAGGTTAAAATAATTAGAGATAGGTCAAAGGTAGAAATCAAACAACAAAGGCTGACATGTCTAAAATTCTGCATGCTAAACAATCAAGGTGCTAGAAGTCAAACCAGTTATTCATGAGTATATTTACACAGAGCAAAATTTAAAGAAGGATTTATTAAACTACCTGGTTGTTGAAATAATTTGTTATCTGTACATTTTACAGGTCTCAGAAGAGAAAGCAAAGTCCTGCTCTCAGCTGTATTCCCACAGCACAATTAGTGTTTATGGAGCTGCAGGTGAAAACTTCAGTTCCTTTCTCCATCTCTAATTTAAACACAGCAAGTATTTGGGAACAGAATGCTGTATCAAGTATAAAAGTGGAAAAAAAAATCCTCAAAAAAAAAAAGTATATGTAATCCACTTATGCAGCTGCTGTGTTGCTTGCATTTTGTCACGTTGTGGAGGCTGAAATGCTGTGTTTGCAGCCTGCAACACATAACAGCAGGAGTCAAGTTCTGCTCTTTCACACTGGTGCAAGGCTACATAGACTGCACAAATTCCAGGAAACCTCACAGCACAAGATGAAAATTTCTGGATTCAGACCAAAAAAAAAAAAAAAAAAAAAGCTATTTTGTGGATAATTGTAGTTAAAAATCATTTGCCAGGGAGTAAACTTGGTGATGATTTGATTGTAACTGAGTCTGATCTAATAGCAGCCTTCCAGTACCTGAAGGGGGTCTACAAGGAGGCTGGAAAGGGACTGTTTACAAAGGCCTGTAGGGATAAGACAAGGGGCAATGGTTTTAAATTAGAGAAGAGTAGATTTAGGTTGGATGTTAAGAAGAAGTTCTTTACCAGGAGAGTAGTGAAACACTAGAACAGGTTGCCCAGAGAGGTGGTTGAGGCCCCATCCTTGCAAATATTCAAGGTAAGGTTCAACAAGGCTCTGAGCAATCTGACCTAATCAAGGATGTCCCTGCTCACTGCAAGGGGGTTGGATTAGACGACCTTTGGAGGTCCCTCCTGAACCAAACCATTCTATGTTTCTATCTTAAATAAATAGACAGAGATAGAGTGGATGTAAGAAGAGACACACATTTCAGCTAGGCTTCTGTGTTACCTGAAATTCCAGGCATCGTGGTCAATATGAAATAATTAATATCTCTCTTGGTTAGTTTCTCTTGGTTAGACTCTCTGGTCAGAGTTGAGATTCATATAAAATTAAATATTACATGGCAGAAAACAGATCTTGGCATGTTTCATAGTGAAATAAATTACCAAATGTAACTGTACATTGACTTTTGCTAGCTAACATAGTAAATAAGTAAGATATATGCACCTTTTAGTTGTCTGAAGATTTTGTCCCTGCAGTTATCAGGTGAAGAGGGGAGAGAAAATAGAGCCTGAGTTTATTTTATGACTAGATTTTTTGTCCACATTATGCTTGAAGTATTGGCAACTGATAATGGTCTACATGTGGCAGGAAAGCAGCAGGGACTTTTTCAAAACACTGAAAGAAGTGGCACTCATGAGTTTTTCTCTCCTCCTTTTCACACTATGGCAGGACAACTTTACTCAAACCTGATCCATTTTGTTTCTTCAGTTCCTTTTCTTCGTTTTCTCCATTCATCTCAGTCCTATTTTTCTACTCTAAAAGTGATTTATTTGGCCCCCTAGCTCATGACAATGTTCCCTTCTTCAACGCTCCTTTAAAATAACATATTACACATATGCACTACTCATATTACATTATTTTAAGGAATTTTTTATCTTAGAGTTTTCAAGTGACCTCCAGTTTCCACTCTCAGATGACTTTCTCTATGACTGAAGTCTTTCTAAGGCAATATGCAGACAAAGTTTAGGGAAATTGCAGAAAAATTCTTGCAAATACTCGTATCAGTGAGGGAGTGCTCAAGCTTATAGAGCTCAGGCTTAAGGGAGACCTTATAGTGGCCTTCCAGTATCTGAAGGGGGCATACATGAAAGCTGGGGAAGGACTTTTTACAAGGGCTTGTAGTGATAGGATGAGAGGGAATGGATTTAAGATGAAAGAGGGAAGACTTAGACTAGGAAGAAATTCTTTACAATTAGGGTGGTGAGACTCTGGAATAGGTTGCCCAGGGCAGTTGTGGATGCCCCACCCCTCCCTGGAGGTTGGACAGGGCCTTGAGCAACTTGGCCAAGTGCAAGGTGTCCCTGTCCATGGCAGGGGGTTTGGAACTAGATGATCTGTAAGGTCCCTTCCAACTCAAACCATTCTATAATTCTATGCTGGAGCAATGTAAAGAGGATCTCTGTTTTTTACAAATATCCTCTTCTTTCATTTTCCTGACCATAAGAATTTGATTAGAACTGAGCTGGGCAAACAGTTCACAATTAATTATTTACCTGATTAATGTAATCTATTTTTGCTTGAATTATTTGCGAACAACTTACACTTTTCTCATTATTTTAAATAATTTTATAAGTAATTTCATGATCCATCCATGTGCATAAGCCAAGCTTTGTAAATACAAGCTTTCTGTGTGGAATAAACAGCTTTAAGAACATCTGAGTCTTTTGGGAGGCATTATTTTATAATTACAGCCATTATTCTAAGGCAGCAAAGGTCCACTTCAAATAAAATATTTCAAAAATATACAAATTAGCTCGGTTCAGAGATTCTTAATTTATATTCTAACACTAAAACTATTTATTTTAGATTTATAAAAATAATACAATTAAATTTCATTATATCCTAATATATATATATATATATATATATATATATAATTGATAAGGTAGAGGTACACGTGTTTTTAAGAACTGTTTTTCCTTTTTCCAGCTAAAGTAAGGCAGTTGAGAAGAAATATCATATAAGATACTTCAGGGATGCCATTCTTAAAATATTAAAGGTACTTTATTTACTACACCCCCATCCTTAGCAGCACGATAATAAAAGTTCTGTCTGTGCTTCCATTCTTTACCCTAACTTCAAAAATTTTATGTATAGCACTCATAAAAATATACTGTGGTTTAAAATTTAGCCAGGAAATGAAACACAAGAGAGAGAAAAGTTGCTTCCTGTATTTCTTTTTTTCTTACTATTAAGGTACTAAAAGACAGTTATTCAGAAAATATTTACAGCTGTAATAGAGACAGCTTCCACCTTCCTCCTGGACAGAAAGGCTGGGTTTGTTTTCTTGTTTCCTTCAGTCAACAGCTGCTCACTGATCTCTGAAGTCTAAACTTTTAAATACAACACAAAAGGCATTTGTTTGTTTTATTTTTCAAATGAGATATTTGAATCCTTATAGATTTTCAGAATCTGACAGGAGAAAACACACTGAGCAATCCTTGATCTGATACTAGTGTTGGTTGAGGGAAGAGACTGGACCAGAGGACCCCCAAAGGTCCCTTCCAAACCGTATTTTCCAAGATGCTCTAAGTTCACAAACTCCATCGGAAGGAGTGGCATTTGGAAAGGGAGGAAACTTTGATTCCCAATTTAAGTTTGCTTTTTTTTTTTTCAGTTAAGCCAGCCAGCATCTCTTTAATGACAGAATTTACCTTCCACTTCTCTTCTGCAAAAGTGCAATTTCTGTGGCAAGATCATAGAATCAACCAGGTTGGAAGAAACCTCCAAGATCATCCAGTCTAACTGATCACCCAGCCCTAAGCAATCAACTAGACCATGGCACTAAATGCCTCATCCAGTCTTCTCTTGAACGTCTCCAGTGATGGCAACTCCACCACCTCCCTGGGCAGCCCATTCCAATAGGCAATCACCCTCCCTGTGAAGAACTTCCTCCTACTATCTAGCCTATACCTCCCCTGGCACAACTTGAGACTCTGTCCCCTCATTTCTAGTGCACCTGTAACAAATCCCTAATAAAGATTTTATCTGTTGGGTTTGGTTTGGTTTTTTGATTGTTTTTTTTTTTACTTAAATAGGCTGTATACTACCAGTTTATACAAGAACTAAAAGCTTTGAGTAGTTTGATTGAAAGAATTAATAACTGTTATTTCCTGAATGGAGGCATTTGATTTTGAAATACTCTGCTTTCCTGATGCACCTAAAATCCAAGATTCTAAAAGCCTTCGCTGACATTTCCTCACTTCAAATACCTCTGTAAGAAGGGTGAGAAGTGAGAGAATCAAAATACACCAGTGAAAGACTCTATGACATTTCCAACCTCCTATTATGCTCTAGTCATTAGAATTATTTCCACACTCAAGTTCAACACCTGCGCTGCTATGATAAACCTTTGGAGCTACTGTAGTCCATCAAGTTAATGACATGCATTTTACAGTCCTTTTAACTAAGCCACCAACACTATCAAGGAGCAGTTAGTCTATAGATGGAACAATTCAGGCAGCTTTATAAGGTCCCTAAACGTGTACTTATATGATAAACGGTAATAGACTCATCACACACCCATCATGTGCACAGAGAAAGCAACAGCACACCAGCCAATCCTAGGGCTTAGTGCGACTCCACCATCCTCAGCAGTACTGGTGGCAAATGGGCTGGTTTTGCCATTAAGCCAACCTTGATGCTAGGTCTGTGACAATAAATCAGATCTCTCCTGATGTTGTTCTACACCAGCACAGCATCTGATCCAGCTCTGTTTCCCAGGCAGATTAGATCAGATCAAATCACCTTTAATGTCACTCTACACTACCACTGGTTGCCCACAACTTTGTTGGAGAACTGTCAAGGCGTAGATAAAACCCAGGCAAACAGGCAAAATGTTAATAGATAAGATAAGGTGAAACAGCAGCACAGGAATTCCTGCAGTGTTACTGTACCAAACCAGAGTCCTCCTGCAAAGGAGTTATGCTTTGCTTGACTGCTTATTTAATCTCTCTGCAGCATCTCAGTGAGATGTGAGTCTGCGTTCCTCAACTACACAGCATACTTAGCGCTGCCAGCAAGGACTAGATGCTTTCCCAGGCTGTTTCCTAAGAAGTTTCATATGTCTGTAGAAGTCATCTGGGGAGTACTAACACAGTCTAGAGTTTATATGAGAGAAAAGAGTATGTTTTCATTTTGGTTTCAATAAGCTCTTTATTTGCAAGAGCTTCTAAAATAGACATAAGCCTCAAAGTGTTTTTATTGCAGAACACTCAAACCAACCTGGAATGACCAACTTGCAGAATTCCAGCTCAAGCTTCCCTATTTTCTTCCTTCACTGACTCACTACAGTGTATTTGCCTTCCTAAAGGCCTCAGGTATTTCACATATTGAGGGTCTTGGACATCAAAACTCCACTTGCACCTCTCTCTTCTACAGGAGTTTACTTTTTTATACATTCATAGAATCATAGAATATCAGGGTGGAAAGGACCTCAAGGATCATCTGGTCCAATCTTTCTTGGCATCACCACGGTTTAGGCAAGATGGCCCAGCACCTTGACCAGCTGAATCTTGAAAGTGTCCAATGCTGAGGAGATTATTTCTATGGCTGAATGTTCTCATTGTGAAAAAAATTCATTTTGTGCCCAGTCAGAATCTCCCCAGGAGTAACTTCTTTTCCATGTGAGTCTTCATCTTCTTTGTAGACACTTTAAATAGTGGAGCATGGTGATAACGTCTTCTCTAAGTCTTCTTTTCTCAAGGCTGAACACACCCAGCTGTCTCAGCCTTTCCTCATATGGCAGCTACTGAGTTCTTTGATCATCTCTGTGGACCCTCTGGACCCCCTCCAGACTGTCCACATATATTTTGCATAGTGGGACCAAAACTGAACAGAGTATTCCAGGTGTGGCCTGACCAGCGCTGAGCAGAGTGGGACAATGACTTCTTTATCTCTGCTGGTGATGCCCTTGTTGATGCAACTCAGCATCCAGTTGGCTTCCCTTGTTCCCTTGCAGCTCACTGTTCATTCATATTGAGTTTGCTGTCTACCTGGACTTCCAGGTCTCTTTCCACAAAACTGTTCTGCAGCTCAATAGATCTCAGTCTGTGCTGCACTCCTGGATTATTTTCCCAGGTGCAAGACCTTACACTTTGTCCTTGTTGAACTTCATCAGGTTCTCAGTAGCCCACTCATTGCTTCTTTCTTATTTATTTGAAAGCCACCTTAACACCATTGGCTCTAATGACACCTTAGAGATGTCTGGAGTACTCAAACCAAGATAGTACCTCTATGGAGCAGCAGTGTGTCTTGTAGAGATTCTAGAGGCAACACATAGTCATGTCAGCATGCCTGTATTGTTGTCAGTAAATGCACTATTCAAGGCCCACACAGAAATCTCTCTGGACACCAAGACATGCCCATCAAGTGAATTCCATTTAAAGAGTGTACTAGAGGGCAGAAATAATGGTTTTAATCTGCATAAATGGTCATCTGAAGCAGAATGCATATACTGCACCTGAAATCTCCAAGGCAAAGATTAAAGCTAAATGTGCTTTCTGGAATATCAGCCTTCTTCTCCAGTTTTCTCAGGTCAAAAATGGCATGTAGGGAAATAAAAATTACACATTCTTCCCTTGTTATCAGGCAGCAAAGAGAGATTATCGAGTCACAACAGACTTAAAGGCAGAAAGAAACTATGAAAACGTGCAGAAGAGCTCTGTTTTCTTGCCAGCATGGTGCTCAACTGAATAAAAGGATCTCTATACTCCAGCTCACAATTCCATCTGACTAGCTACACCCAACCTAATGATTCAAAGACTAATTAGAACATTTACTTTACAGCCCATTTGCTGCAGTAACAATGAAACATTATATAGATAGAGTTCTTCCTCCTGGGGCCAGGAAGGATAGACTGTTAAAACAATTTTAAATGAAAGGAAAAATGAAATTTCCATTAAACCTTCCCATAAGCAAGAGATCAGCTTGCATTCATTCCTGTCAGGGCTCTGATCCAGCAAAATACTAAACACATCCTAAAGATTAAATGTAAGTGGTCTCAGCATTTGCAGCTTTTACAGCCTTCCCATCTTTAAAGCTAAGCACATAGTTAAATTATTTCACGACAGAGCCTTGTGCTAGTATGCTTGTGACTCAAGCAGTTTGAATTGTATCCATTAGCAGGTGTATTCAAAGAAAAGAAAAAGAAGCTAATTGCACTGCAATTTACATTCTTTTCCTATTGCATTGTTGACATAATTCCTTGTTGCTTGTAATTACCTGGAAAAATGGGAAAATTTAAAACTTTAAGGAGTCTGTACCTGGCAGTTCCTGTCACAGCTAAATTTATAAATGCTACAGTTATGCAAACAGACTCACTCTAAAATTCAGAAGATGCTGGAATATGTACATTTTACTATTGCTTTTTAAACTAGATAATAAGCTTTAATAGTCCTTTCTTTTCGACAACTGTAGCACTAAAAGATTTACCATACTAGAGAAGAAATCTAGCACTCAAAGCCAGATTCTGCTTCTATATCTGTCATGCTCTGCTACTGCTTTCATTCATCTTTGGATGAAGTACACTTGGTTAAACTCCCCAGATCCTCAGCTCTCCTGCATTGCTGTTGTGGAACAAGCACAGAGCAGTGGCTGTATTTTCTTGTTCCACGTTCAGTTAGCCAAACAGCCTCACTAACACTTGTGTTGACACAGCTGAGGAGATACTACGAAAGGGGAATGAGAAGCTGGAGGGTAAAAGCCAGCATCTCCTTAAATCAGAGCTGAAGAGAAGAGCTACAGAAGACAGTAAATGAAATCTTAGTGCTAACCTTTAGAAAACAGGCAGACTGCAAACAAGAATAATTTTTATGGGCCAGACCCTGCTGGTTTTACTCATGTTGGAAGTCTTATTGCCATTAAGGGCAACTGTATGTGTGAATTAAGAAAGCAGTATTTGGATTTTTATTTATGTAGCCTCCTGTGCAATAACCCTGAAATGGAAATGCATTTGTTTATTTTTAAATGCACTCCAAGTTTTACTGTTACAGGAGTGGCACTGCCTTCATACTGCTTTTCTGCAAAATAAATATACTGTCCTCCATAAATACACTTTCATTTTGACTGCTCGTTACTGCGACTTCAGACTTTGTAATCTACAACGCAAACAGGCAGGTTAGTCGTCACTACACACTATGTTTCTACATCTTCCTGAGCTTAATTTAAAACAGATACAATGCTGCCTTGTGAATACATTGGTTTTTGATGTTCTAAATAGATTTTTAGTGTAGAGACTTGTTCCGACTCCATTATTTTCCCTTTCACCCTAAATAAAGTTTTCCCAGATCACTGTTGCTACTGCAGAGAAATACATTTTCTATTTTCCTTGAAATAAATGTGAAAAAGGAAAATGCTGATGGCACGAGAAGCAATTTGAATCCCATGACAGAAAACATAGCCTTAGCAGACAATGCACAATAATAAATAATAGTATAGGCACACTTTTTTAATGTTATCAGAAAAGAAAGGTACACCTTTTCAAACAAATAAATGTTTCCTTTTGCCCTTTTTTTGGTACTAAAAGAGCCAAGAGACTAGATCTGGAAAATATATACCTGTCTATCATTCAGTAGCCACAGAATTGGTTTTGTTTTTTGATAATGTGTATTGGTTCCACTATTGTTCAGACTATATATAAAGGAGGGACAACAGAGAGAGGTCAGGCACTATTACAAGAAGTCATTCTCCTCAAGGTGTTTGGTTATCCTTTGCTGTTATTTCCATTGTCATTACCCTGTGTGCAGAATAGCCAAGGAAGCTGTATATCTTACTACTGTGAATGTGTTGGGCTGTTTGTTTCAGGCTTTGCTACAAGTAAACCAGATTTAGTAGGAGTAATTCACCAGGTACATATTCTTCCTTGAGTGTAATAGCACTGTACCAGACTGTGGTGTTTCAGGGACGACAAAGCATACATTAAGTGTTATCCAAGAGGATACTTCGTGTCCTGTGTGACTACCAGAGCTTATTAAATTGCTCTTGATGTAACAGGATGAATTTAAAACTTTCTGAAGTGCTGCTTTGTGACTGGCAAACTACTTCTGACACGAAGCTGAAAGTTGCTGCTATTTAATGGCTCTTTGATGACCTTTCAGAAAAGAAAGGATGGCTTTGGTCCAAGTTGTCATGTACACACACACTACCATGAGCACCTTCTACCCTGGAGGAGAAATACTTCAACCGTTCTTGTGAGGAGGGATTTCCCAATCAGACCCCATCTTTCAGATTCACTAATCACAGCTCAGCTGTATTTTCTCTTTCCTTTTCTTGGTGTTACAACTCAGAACGTAGGCTCCATGGCTAATGCTGATTAGATGCACAGATCATGATGATGCACAGATCACTGGGCAGCATTATTTTTCTTATCTAACTTCTTATGCAAATTATCACAGAGAAAACTCAGCTATTATTGCTTTATGAGTATTATTGTCACCAAAGCACAACAGAAAGTGAACACAAACAAATAAATAGACTCATCTGAAACATTCACAATTTGGCTTAATCAGGCCTTTTGGAAAGGTCTGCATTACTGAAGGAACTTCATTAAGAGTTGATTTTTGAGTCACACCATTTTTGCTCTGCAGACAGGCCAATAGAGAGGAATACTAAAAGAAATTTAAACTTGTGGTACAAAGAGTAGGTATCTTCCTTGGCTACTGTTGACTGCCATATGTGAAATTACCTTCATGGGCCAGAATGAAGCCACTGAAACTTTACCCATGTATCCTACAGACAAGAAAGAAGACCCCCCCACACATCCCTGGCTAGTCTGTTAACACCAATATTTGTCCTGTCTTTGGCTGTAAGAAAATTTCCCATTTCTTCTGAATTCCTTTGCATGTTTTTGCAGAGATTTTGCAAGCTAGAACACTCTGTGCTATTTGGCTGCTACCTTCCCAAGGTGGGAGCTACATTTCCACAGTACAATAGGTAGGGACTGCAAAGCAGCTCTGTTCTGTATAGTTGAAGCTATTACTCCTATTAATATTTTTTAATGCATAGTTAACTGCTGAACAGCAGAATATTCTGACAGCTTATACCTAATGACCTCTGTTGCAGCAAAATAGGCTTTACTTTACAATGAGCATACACACCAGCTCTTTCTAGTTATTACCAATTATTTGCCACATCAGAAAGAGAATAAATAGGCAATCTGAAACAAAAATAATTATAGTCAACAGAAATCAGCTCTCTTAGATCTGAGTTTATTTCTTTGAGCATGAACAGGAAGGAATGTGTAGGAGAAAAGCTTATACAGGTGTGAGGGTTTTTAATAGAGTCAGTATCCACTGTATATAGACTGGAAAATATGCAAAGGTATACAATGCAGAAAACTGTGAACAGCCTGCTTAGAAACCACTGGCTGACAGTGACCACTAGGTCATGCTGTTAAAGATGAAAAATGGCTTGGCTTTGAAAAAGCATCCCATTAAATATCCTGACACAGCTGCAGGAACATAGAAGCAAAATACAAAAGCCAAAGTACAACTGTAAGTGCACAAGGAAACAGCAACAAGAAAATACTTGCTAAGTACATTGGTAACAAGTAGAAAGAGTTAGCACAGGGAAACTAATTAAATAATAGAAACGTTTTGTGCTGTTTTGGTTCAGAGATGCATTAGTGATTTACCTTTGAAATCAGAAGCAGCAAGTGTTTAACAACCGAAAAAGACAAACATGGTGCCAGTCTCTAAAGTGCAGACAAGTCAAGCCCAAGCTATCTGAAGTTGGCCTGTGACATGAGGTTGAGGTGAGTCTGCTGATACTCAATATCATGCTGCCATCACAGCAGCTTCAAAATGAAAGTGCTGGCTGGAGCAAAGTATTATGGGGCTTGAAGTCTAGATTGTAAACCGAGAGGCTTCCTGTTCCAGTTGCTGCTTCTGGTTTCTGGGTTTTGGAGTGTTGGCCTTTTCCACTGCTCTGGCTTCTGTGTGCTTGGGTGGGGGGAGGGTGCTGGCTTCTGCTGCTTCTGCATTATGTTGGTCTTTTCTGCAAATAGGCTAAGGTAATTGTATTTTGTATCATTTCCAGTAAAACTATCAAGTCTCTACTTCAACCCAGAGGGTTTGGGTTTTGGTTTTTTTTGTATTATTTTCCCTCCCATCTGTGTGTGGGGAGGGGATTTTCTGCGAGCAGGCTGTGTTAACCCAGGACAGGCTGGTTCCTCCATAAATATGACACCAAGCTGTGTGGTGCAGCAGGCACGCTGGAGGGAAGGGATCCATCCAGAGGGACCTTGACAGGCTGGAGAGGTGGGCACAAGCCAACCTCATGAGGTTCAACAAGACAAAGTGCAAGGTCCTGAATCTGGGTCGAGGCAATCCCAAGCACAAATCCAGGCTGGGCAGGGACTCTCCCTGAGGAGAGGGACTTGGGGGTGCTGGTGGATGAGAAGCTCAACATGAGCTGTCAGTGTGCACTTGCAGCCCAGAAAGCCAACCAGAGCCTGGGCTGCATCAGGAGAAGTGTGGCCAGCAGGTCAAGGGAGGTGATTCTCCCTCTCTGCATCCAGTTCTGGAGCCCTTATTACAAGAGGGATATGGAGATGCTGGAAGGTGTCCAGAGAAGGGCCACCAGGATGAGCAGAGGGCTTGGAGCTCCTCTCCTGTGAGGACAGACTGAAAGAGTTGGGGCTGTTCAGTCTGGAGAAGAGAAGGCTCCAAGGTGACTTTATTGTGGCTTTTCAGTATCTGAAGGGGGCTACAAGAAAGCTGGGGAGGGACTTTTTAGGCTATTAGGTAGTGATAGGACTAGGGGGAATGGAATAAAGCTGGAAATGGGGAGATTCAGGCTGGATGTGAGAAAGAAGTTCTTCCCCATGAGAGTGGTGAGAGCCTGGAATGGGTTGTCCAGGGAGGTGGTTGGGGCCCCATCCCTGGAGGTGTTTAAGGTCAGGCTGGATGAGACTCTGGCCAGCCTGATCTAGTGTGAGGTGTCCCTGCCCATGGCAGGGGGGGTTGGAACTAGATGATCCTTGTGGTCCCTTCCAACCCTGACTGATTCTAGGATTCTATGAAAACAATTGGGAAAATAAACACCTGCAAAACAACAGACCTCTTAAAATCAGTCTGATTTCTTTCTAGGACAGGTTAATATGCTTCTGAGCTCAGGATTACTTTTAGATTAACCTCAGAAAAGCTTTTTACACAATCTCTTCTGATATTGTCAAAAATGAGCTAAGGTGGTTTCTTGATGAAAGTTATTGTACTACTACTAAAAAGATTTCTGCAACACTGTTGGCTTACTGCCAAAAGGAAACGATGCATAAAGCTCCTGCAAGGAGCCTAAGCTGAGCTCAGTGCTATTCAGCATTTTTATGAATGACTTGAATGATGGAATAAAGCACACAGTAATTACATTTGCAGATAATATCAAGCTGGAAGGATGCAAGAGAACTGTGGAGGACAGCATTAAAATTCAAAACTTATCTAAACAAATTGAAGATACAAATAAGATACAATTCAGTGAAGACAACTGCAATATACTGTATTTATGTACGAATCACCCACTGCACAAATACAAGATGGAGAACACCTGATTACACAACAATTAATTAGAAAAAAGATGTGGAGGCTGAAGAGTTACAAACCGAGCAGGAGTCAGTATTTTCTCTAATAAAATTACCCTCCTACTAGGGTGTGTGATGAAGATTTCATACATAGGACATATGAAGTAGTCCTCAGCAGGCTAGAGCCTGAGGCTGGAGCACTGTATGGAGTTTAATATATCAAACATCAAGAAAGATGTAAGTCAGCTGGACAGCTGAAAGAAGAATGAATGATCAAAGTTTCTGTGAGGAAAGGTTGAGAGAATTTGATTCATTTAATTTAGAACCAAAGAGACATAACAATAGTCTTCAAATAAGAGAGAAGTTTTGCAAGAAGTTACTATCCACCCTGCTAATATGCTTAAATTGCAGACAGGAGAATTTAAGGACAAATTAGACAAACATGAGTCAGGAATGACTTGGCATGATTAATCCCATCTTAAACAGGTTACCAAATTTCTGAGTACCTTCCAATCCTATCCACTGCCCTTGGCTTCTCAATGTCATTTTTTAAACCTCCATTAAAAGCATGCTTGCTCTGCCAATGGAAATCTAAGAAAAATAACAAAAATATCACTACGATTATTTCTTTTAAAATTTATATTATAGGGTAAAAATTCCAGAGTTATTTTATGTGAACTTCAGAAAACACCAAGTTACCTTTAAGTTACCCAACATCAGTTGTCATTTTTTTAAGGGTATGCAGACGTAAAAAAGGACAATGACATGTGTGAGGGAGTAAATGACAGATTCTAAATATTCCTATCATTTCACTGTCATCTACCTGCCCATTTTAAAAGTCTACACAAAATATCAAAGGTACATTATAGAGGAAACTTAGAACAGAGCTTGTCCAGATAAAAAGTATTAACTAAACAGATGGCACCAATAATGAAGCTAGATAATGAGAGTGCTTTGCACAATGAAAGGTAATTAACCTGCTAAAGTGTTCATCACAGGATCCATGATACAGCATATAGTGACCTGAAGGTAGAAAGGTAGAAATCAGCAGTAGTTTGAATTCTCTGGATGTAGGATGCCAGAAAGCTGGACAGCATGACATGCTGTTTGGTGACCTGTGCAAAGGGCACTGCATTCAGAAAAATACCCAGGGCTCAGTTTTAAGTCTGGTCCTGAAAAATCAGAAACTGATCCTGAAGTAACCAGCAGTGATTCTTTGTTGACCAACTGCTAAGAGTCCTGAAAACCTCAAGAGTGGCCACACACCAGTAATGGCAGCAGCCAGCTATGAAAAATCTTATCTAAAAATCTTTCTCTCAGCAAAGCGTTAAGCATGAAAACACTCGGTTAGTTCAGCAGAGTGTTCAGTTTGCTCTAGACATTATTTTGAGTCTGCTGCCTTTTAACTGCTCTTAAGTAAAGTTAACTGAAGCATCTCTTTCACTTCATTTTATGGCAGACAAAATGGGAAGACTCACCTCACTATCATTCAGCTATTTTGTTGTTCCATAATTAATCTCCCTTAGCACTATTTTAAATATTCTCGTGTTTATTTCTCCAGGAACTGGTTTTGTGTTTCTTCATCAGTTTAGTTGCTGTCTTTAGGAATTTTTTTGTTATTTCATATGCCTTTTGAGATGGAATGACTGAGATTGAACGCTTTAATACAGGCAAAGGTGTACTATACATTCTCATAATGACACTCGTTTTGTCTTAATACAAGCTAACACCTCAATTTCTTTCTAGACCGCAGTAAGCTGCAGCCTTCTCTATGCTGTTCCCTGCAATGACCAAGTATTTTTCACAGGGTCGTTACAGCTAATTCAGAATCTATCAGGTAGTATGATTAGTTCCAATTGTCCCTTCACAATCAGTTACCATCAGCTGTCTACCCTGAAGCTCACCTGTCATTTATTACTGAATGTTCGATCATCATTTGACCCTTCTGCATTCTTTGTATCTCCTCATAGCTAACAAGCCCCAGGTAATTTCACCTTGCCAAAAGAAAATAAAGCACTATTTACTCCCTCTCAAGATAATTTTCCCTAGTTCTAAATGGATCCTTACATTATTCAACTAATAACCTTTATCTTAAGTCCTTAGTTTTTACCTTCTTAGAGCTCTCTAATCTGCAAGAGAATTACAGAATCACAGAATATATTTGGTTGGAAGAGACCTTCAAGATCATCCAGTCCAACCTTTGGCACAGCACTGCGCATTCAACACTAAACTGTGTCCCTAAAATGGTGAGAACTTTCTTCTTACACTGAGATAATTTTTTAAGAGTGCCTTTATCTGCATAAACTGCATTTAGTATCATAGCTACAAGATTTCTTCTCTTCAAGTCATGAAAAAATTCTAATAGGTTGCGAAGGTAATGTTTTCCTTAACAGGAACTATTTTGATTCATTCCTCGATAGCAGTTTGATTGAAATGCCCCATAAAACTCCATACCAGCATGACCTCCCTATTTCTTGAAGGTATTAATCACAAGGCTGAGGTTCACACGTTCATACCATTTGTACTTCCTACATCTTCACGTTTCCCTTTATCTATTTTCCTTATGTTTGTCTATCACTTTTACTTTCAACTATTTGAGGATGGCTTTCACTCTTTTTTTATATTTGGACAGTGTATAGCACAGTAGGACTGGAGCCCACACGTACAAGAAGTACCTTAGAAAGACAATAGTAACTTATTGCATGGAAAATGTTTCAAATAAAGTGATTTACTGCTTATCAAGTGCAAACAGACATTTCTATCTCTTCTGCTCAGGTACTTCTCTGCTCAGTCTTGATGCTAATAAAAATAATTCTTTTTCTTTCCCAGTGATTTTCTAACATCAGCACTGCACTGATCCAAAAGAATGCTATTCTTAGATTAACTCTACTAGATATACAAGAAATGAATCCAGAGATTTCTGCCTATGCAGTTTCCATCCTTAGACTTAAGATGGTATCAATTCAGACAATGAATTTTCTTATCTCCACTTCAGGGTGAGTTTTCTCCTTTCCCCAAGAATTCTGTATAAAAAGTTAGAAAATTCCATCATCTTAGTATATGCCTCTCTACTGTCAATAAATTGAGCTGCTTGTTTGCAGAAGTAAATGATGCTTAAAATATTTTTACCAATTAAAATGCTATTTAGACACATTAGGAAACAACCTGAGCTGATCAATTACTGTCACTAAACACTTACAGGCATTGAATCTGACCATAAAGCTACCTCAGAACACTCTGTGGCACATCAGGAACAACTAGGACAAATAGTTCACAAAGTTCCTATTTAGTGGTAAATAACAAATAGGTAATAACAATAGAGTATTACAATTCTCCATGCAACTGTGTTGTAGTAGTAGAAAGAAGAATGCAACAGAGCAGATGTCCAGGGCATACCTGGAAGATGACAGGCAAATGAGTCACAATCAAGGATCTTGTTGCCACTTCCACAACTTGATTTGCCAAAGGCAGGAGTATAAAGACAAAGACCAGCAAATTAAGGGGGACATCACTTAGGAAGAGAGGAGAGAGGTCACCTCTTTGACAGAGGAAAGATTCCTGGAGAGTTTCCTTAGAAGCTCCACCTTCCTCAGGTTCAGGAAATGGTATGGCTAAAGGAAAAGCCTAAAGCAAGCTGCCTCTGTCATCACTTGTCGTAGAGATATTTTCATTGAAGCAAACACTATGCTTTAAAGAAACTGTACCCTCATTGTTCTCAGGGAAAGCAGAACTGCAAGGTCTGAGATTAAGACAGTCTACCAGTCTATACTCCAGAAAAGAGTGAAAACTGTGTTTCTCTCTCAAGAGAAATGGTAGAATAGAGGCTACATCACAAAATGATAGATTAGAGATAGGACTCTGGTAACTACTGTAAGAAAGCACAGTCATTTTGCCAGTATCTGCCTCATCATATAAGTGCAAAGCAGAGCCCTCTTACCAGATCACATTTACTTATTATCAATACAGCCTATTGCTTACTTCGTTGTCAAACTCAGGAACACTTCAGCAGAAGGCAACTTAAACACTCTCTCTGCCTTAAGAAGAGGCCTGAGTTCACACTTTTGTCAGCCATGCAGATCAGGCCTGAAAAGGGCTAATCATTTTACAGACTAAGCTAGCAGTTACCCAAGTTTTCCTTTTCTTAATTAATCCAGCGAGCGTTTAAGAATGCCCAGAAATATTCTTATCTCTCTATAAAAAAGGCTACACTGAAAATATAAATAGCAAATAGGAGTCATAAAACTCAGATTAAAGTTCTTTGCTTCCTAGTATATATATTGTGTTAGATGCCATTCTATGGTCCTAGGAACAAAATATGTAGACAGAGCTAGCAGTCAGCTTCCCTCACAGGGGACTGGAGGCTTGTAATGCAGTTGACTGTTATCATGTCAGGAGCAGACAAGGAACTCGGCTCAGCAGTGACAGTTCCGAAATGTATTGTTCAGTCCACAGACTGGATCAGTGCCAAGATGAATCACTCTACTTTTCATCTCTTAGTGCCTGCAGACCTTTAAAGTTTTATACATCAGACTGTTGTGGGTTTAAAAAAAAAAAAAAAGCACTGAAGAAGAAATTATAAAGGGAGACAGCAGGATCATAGGTGACCAGTTCTACCAAAGATCCCTAAAAGCTTTGAGCATAATGGTTTCTTGTAAGAACATCAGTATTAAATGAATTTAAGAATATTAACTCAAATAAGCAAAATGTAAATATCAACATATACATAATTATATCAATTGACATATGACAGATTGATTATGATCATACCATAAATACTAGAATTTCATTCTGGAAATGACCTTGAGAGATTGTTTAGCCACACCTATTCCTATACAATACCAATGTGCAACACTTAGCATTTGCAGGTTCAGAAAAAGTCATTGTTTACGAAAACACAAGGTTTCACACAGGTATTTCATATACTTTTCAGAATATCTTGCACTTCAGTATCTGATGAAACATCATATTATTCTCCTACACACACAACTGCTGGGAAATTGACAATAGAACCTTACCAAGGCAAACCTTTATGAAGACTCTACTTAAGTTGAGCTTACACGTTGTAATTCATGTAAAACCAAAAAACTCTCTCAAGTAACTTCAATATAGTCTTCATTTTAAATGAAGGCTAAATGTATGCCAATTCTGATCTTACATGTGTTGCTTGTTTCACAAAAGGGTAAGTTAAAAGAGATCTGGAAATGCTGATGAGATGCCAGAGTCAAAACTGATGTGGCATTTTCTCTCTAAGCCTCTGTTTTCAGAAGTAGCAGCTTTGAACTTCACCTTCTAGGGAAAATGGCTCATGCTTTTTCTCAACTTGGAGATAAACTACTCTTGATGAAAAATTTCAAGAAAAGCCATGACCATGTGTCTTAGTTAGCAAGTGTAGAAAGTGTATCAAGCATATAACAACGTACTTCTATGTGCTCATCAGAGCAGTGCTCGAAGTTCCTGCAGCAGCTCCTCCTTTCTCATCTATACCTATGCCCAGGCAGGCAGGGAGTCACAAATGTAGTTTACAGTTCCTTGTCAAGACACGATACCAGATTTTTAAGCCAATGATATAACCTTGAAATTAAGTACGTGCTGTATATTATCAATCAATTTGAGCTACAGCTTTGGCTGCAGTCTGCATTTGACACCCAGCATGCACATACTTGGTCTCAGCTGGACAGAGGAAGATCAAACAGGATCTTACATTAAAGCTCCGTAAGAGGTATCCATAGTTCACCTTAATCTTAGTACTTATGGATTTAAATAGCAATAACATTCACCTTTTATGCAGAGCTTTCACTGGTATAGTTCAAAACATTTTACAAATGAAGTCAACAATATTATCACCATTTTACAGTTGTGAAATCTCCGGGAAGTAAAGTGCTTGGTCAAAAGTCACCCAAAAAACAATGGACTGAGGAAAAGCTGCATTAAGTCTGGCACACAGGCAGTGTAAAGAAGACAGAACACTAGAGATGCAGTTTGTGGATAAGAGGTGCTAAGGAACTCAAGACCCTGAAAGAGCAAAGGAAAGAAAAAGGTAAATGTAAAGATAAGGATCATAGTAAATAGAAGCTTAACATGGAGATCAGGAGCAATGCAGTACATAGATGCAAAAGGAATTAACAGCGAAAAAGGGTGGCAAGGGGAGTGTGAGAAAGCAAAATGTAAAAAAGAGCTCTTTGGTGAGGATGCTAAGGGGTCCTGAAAGGCCAGAAAAGAAGAGGCTGTAGCAGTCCAGATAAAACCAATGACATGTGTCTGCAAAAGAGAGTTGAAGCTGTGCTCAGGTGGTTCCTGACCTGTGTGACTCAAGGTTGTGGGGCTTTTTTAACTTCAAGCTGACGCTGGTACTGCAATCCACACTGAGGCTTTGCTGAGTGTGAAACAATGGAGTTGATTTGCTTTTCATGTTTATTTTCTGCTCTACTTAGATTTTTTTTTTTCCAGGGTGGTTTTCTCTTTTCCGCTGATTTGTTCTCTTCCATCGTGTTTTCCCCCTATGCTGCACTTAAGTATCAAGGTCAATGTTCCTTCTAAGATTTTGTGAGTCCCTCCCTCCCTGGACAGTACAGGGATTTTTCATTTAAATTTATTTAAGCTTCAGTTTTGCAGTAAGAGATTTTTCTTCTCTTCTGCATCCCTATGAGCAACACTTTGCAGTAAGAAATTCCTCTTCTCTTCTGCATCCCTATGACCAATACTTCTGCCCTTTACCTCAATCAACATGATAATGGCATTGGTGGTGCTGTGCACAAACCATCTAGCTTTTATGTCAAAGTATCTTGTGGAGAAAAAAAGAGTGACAGAGAATTCATCCATTTTAGATGCAAAATATAGGGAATTTTTCTCTTACTCTCTATCACTGAACATGCCTCTGCACTTCATATGCTGATCTGTATCAGTTTAGAAATGAAGGCACTATGAGAGTATTGCCCTTGCATAGAAGCAGCTTTGTTCATATCCTTCACTGTGGAGCACTATGGGCATTTTTTCACTATTGGAAAGTAATATGCACATATAAGATCCTGTAATTGCACCTGCACTGGTGGAGTGCAGTAATTCACCTATGTAAGCATGTGTGCTTTCACATAGGTGGTACACATCTTTAATCAGTACAAAAGCATATGAACTTTAGATCTTAACACTATGTATAAATGCAAGTCTAAAATACTGAATCATCTAGATTCAGAATTATCAAAATCCTTTTCTCCTTGCTTGAAACTACAAACGTGTTTACTTTAACACAGTCACCTAAAAATGAGATAGAACATGAACTTCACCATTTTGGCCTTCTTCTCACTTCTGTCCATGTGCATATAACCAAAAGATTGTTTATTGATGCTGCTATGTATATTTAATGCACATGGCACATTTAATGTGTTGACCTGCATGAGGGCTCTGCTGACTGCCAAGTCTGGCTGCCCCAGTATGTGAGAGTGAGTGTCATTCCTTATCCATTGAAAGGTTAAGATGCTTCTGAAAACAGCTTTTCTAAGCCACAGATCTCTGGGGCTTATTCCATGTATCCTTTAGGAATCAGAAGCCAAAATGAGTAAGATGCTGTATTTGTATTCAGAGTATTTAAACCTTCTGACCTATCCCCTTTTTTTTTTTTTTTTTTTTTTTTGAGGCTTTTCTGATCAGTATCTCCTGAGACCTTCTCAATTTCTCTAGCACTGTCTGCCATCTTGCACATTTATGAGCATTAGGCAATTCAACTCACTACTTCCTTTCTGGTGTCAGAGAGTACATTTTCTAGTGACCACCCCTAAGGATAGTTAGGAAACACACTGACACTAAAACATTTTTGCACATAATTCTCCAGCAAGACCCCATTCTAGAAGACTGGGCTTGGCTCTGGATGAGGCCTTGAGCAGCTGGGTATAGTTGTGAGGCATCCCTGCCCACAGCAGGGAGGTTGGAGTAGAGGATCTCTAAAGTCCTTTCAAAATCAGAATTGCTTACCTTAACTGTTAAAATGGTCCAGTGTGGATTTTTGCTCTTCCCAAAAGTCCTTTCCCCTGAAGCATTCTGGATGAAATAAAAAGATTCAGATTAAGACAAATGTTTTCACAAGAGCTATCTAGATCTTTTGAGCACTCCACATATAAAAAGAAATTACACAAAATACTGCAAAACTGGAACTTAAATAATGACATTAAATTTTTTACTTATATTGTGAGGAAATACCAATACTTCTGGCAAGCACAGGTGACAAAATCAAGAACCTTTTTTAAATTCATATGAAGAAAATAACATCAAGGCATTGCCCAAAAATGTCACTTGCAATTTCTTATATCAAGTCCTCAAGAATGGGCATCCAAACAATACAAAGGTAATGAGCAGGAACGAATAACACGACTTCTGAAGTACTGCTTTGCCTTTACAGCTGTTCATGTATTCTCTTTTCACCAGCACCACGCATTTCTGACATACACATAAATAACCATTAAAGAAGCTTAATAAATGGTGCAGCATGGACTGCTTGCCTTTGTGTATATTTCACTACCAACAGCAGATCAGAAATCAAGGTTTACTTATATAATGATTTAATTTAAGACCAAGTTATGGAAGATTGCCCGCTACATCTGCTCATTAACAGGCTGAAACACTCTGTTGGCTATCATTGCCTTTTCTTTCAAGAAATCCCAGGAGGTAATTCTCAGTGTGTTTGTTTTCTACTTCATTTGTATGTCTCCCTCCATTATAAAATGATTGTGCAATATGCAGGGATGTTTGCCATTTATTATTACCAGTATTTCGAGTTTATTGCAGTAATTGATGATTCTCAAAATAATGCACACAAGAACACAGATTTATCCAGTGTAAAGCCCTAAAAACCAGGAAGAGTCTGGACTTGAAAAAAGCTTGTCAATGAGGGCTTGTCTGCTTAGGATTGTGAGGATCAAGAAATGAGTGCTGGTTTCATATTGAAAACAGTATTTTTAATGAAAGAGCTTATATGCAGGGCTAAACATGAACCTATATAGGGGACTTCCAGTAAGGACACATCTCACTGAGTATGCAGCACATAACAAAACATGAGGAGAATGATGTGTGTTGTAACACTGTGCAAACCCAAGATACCCAAAATCACTCCATTATTGAATCAATTCCACTGATACTCACATTTCAAACAACTCACAATGTAAAATAACTGCACATTCTAACCAGGATTTCTTTTCAGTTCACCTCTATCTTCAGGCTCCCTCTTTAGACATTAAGTTCCCATATTCACAGTCAAGTAATTACAGATAAAGCCTCTTAGAACAAAAAGAAAATATCTTCAGAATTAGGTTTATGTCTCATATTTAGGAAACCAAAGATACAAGCTGAAGATACAAAACAATTGTGAATTTTTCTCTTTTATATATGAAGTACAGAAAAATAAAAGGAAATCATTCATTCGGTTGTATTATTAATACTTACCTCTAAACCTAAAAGAACTCACATTTTGTCTGTCAAAATCCTGGTATTTTTTTCCCAAGTCTTCAAATATTGTGCAATGGATTTAAATCCATTAAAGAAAGATTTCACTTCAGATCCATAGCATCATATTCAAGTCATCTGGGAATACTTGAAAATTTAAGCCTGTAGCAGTACTTTCAAAACTGGTTACTTTAATGGCATTGTAGATAATACTCACCAACTGTATGGAATTATCTATCTACATCAGTCTCACGTAAAACTAGTCTTTCTTCCTACATCAAGATTTTGTGGTTCTAAATGGGAATCACTAGGTTATTTCAATCATTCACACTTTTAGTGCTGTGCTGCTATTCACCATTTAAGCTAATGAATAAATAATAGATATTTTCCCTATTTTTGTCAAATTAGATTTTACTTCAGTTGGTCCTGTTCTTTCAGTTCCAGTGAGAGGAAAAGGGATTCACAAGTGAGTATGTTTTCTGAATTTAAACTTAGTAAGAAAGCTATGACTCTTCCTAAGCAAATGAGTGCAGCATGCCAACCCCAGCACTGCAAGCAAGCAAAAGCAAAAGCAAGCAAGCCAGCAGAGGCTGCTTGATTTCTGTTCATCCGAGTCCAAGCTTATTTTATGGCTACAAAGAAAATATTCAGGTCCAAAGGATCAGAGAGACACTAAAAAGCCAGAATCCCACAAGTGCCAACTACATGACAGATCCTCACATTTTATTTATTCTTTCAGCCGTGAATACTCTTGCCTCAGGATGTATGCCAGCTACCCACCCAAAGAGACTGGGAATGAACATAGCCTGTGTATAACTCCCAGCTTCCCAAACCTCAGCATATCTACAGAACCTGATTCTCTCCAGACCACCAAGAAGAAGATTCATGGGGGAATACCTGTATATGTGCTTCCTTGGCCCAATGGAGAGACCAACAACAAATGGAAATATGAGATACAGGAGGAACAAATGTCATGTAGGGGCAGCTCTGTGAGTGCCACATCCCATCAGCTCCCAGGCCTCGCAGTACCAGTCAGCTAGGGTGACTGTACAGAGACAGGCACTGCTAATATCCCACCATCAGAGAACTTGTCCAAAAATGTAACTGCTCATTACCATGCACTCTCAGTGGGTGTAATGGAGATACAGTGGATGACCTACTTACAGATTCTCTAAGTGGCAGGTAAGGTTTGCTATTCTTGAGGAGGTGAGGTAATTTTCTGGGGCCTTGTGACTCAACAGTTGCATGCCTACAAAAGCACATGGACAAGGTACTCTGTTACTCATGGCTTGTTTTGTTTGCTTCTCATAAAACTAAGTGTTCAGAATATTCCTCCCACTTGCAAAAAGTTGTAAAATAACATAAATTTACCAAATCCTATACAATTTCTTTTTCCCATCCAAAAAGATCAATATTCTCCACTGTTACTGAAATAAGTATGCTATTTCCCTCCCATGTACTCCCTGTCCTGAGTATGCTCTTTTCAAAGGCTTCTCAGGAAGACTCTTGCACCCACCTAAGCTATTGATGTCTGTATCATCCATCCACACTCAGTAATCAAATATCTGATAATTCTCTGTGCCATTCTATAGAAAACAGAATATGCTCTATGAGTACTGGAAAAAAAATCTTGAACTGGATAGGCAAAGCCAATAAAATAAAAAGACCTGCTAGTGCTGCAATGTATATAGTTATGCCTTTATCCAAGAGTAATCATGCAATTTTGTTACATCCAGGTTCTGCGATTAGAGCGAGCATTTTCAAATGCTACCTGGACTTTCCTTCCATGACTTCAGCCCTAAACATTGCATTGACTTGTGTGTGTGCAGATAGTAACTACTGTGTCTGAAATGCTACAAGTGAGCACATAGGAGAATCCTGGTTTGAGACTGTAGCTTCTGATGTTAGTTAGCCATGTCCAGCCTTTCATTTTTAGAAAACATTGTGAGGATGGCTGTGGCAAGACAGTTTTGTCATCTAGGAGTTTACAGACCTCCTCCCTGCCTTTCCATCTGGCTTTTGGGTTGGCTTGTAGCATATCATAAGTGTAGTTTCTTTGCCAAGTCCCTTTAGTCATGAACACAGGAAATTGCTTTTCATCTTATCAGCACCCTATACTGCTAGTGATATTGAATTATTTTGATACTGATTTTTTTCATTCATCTTCTTGTTTACTGAATATATTATGGCAAAGTCATCATATTTAAACTCCATACAACAATGCCAAGTCACAAAAAGAGCTTGCAACATGAGTACCAAATACGAACTTCACGCTTACATGTTAGCGTATTGAAGCTAACAACAGGAAAGAGTGAAAAAATATTTTACCTGTGCTTGGAACAGAAAATAATTTAAACTGTTGGAAAATTTAGCTTTTTAGATGTCATCAAAAATGTATGAGGTGTTATAATCTGATTGGCCAGCAATAAATTACACAGGCACTTAGGAAATGCTGAGAACAAATGTTAAGGGATTTTGCAGCCAAATTCACTCCCAGGGTCTAGGTTCTGGATTTGATCATAAATAGGAAAGGTGTTTTGCCAGTATAAATAGACGTATGTCCTTTTCCTGGACCCCAAAGCCTCCCAGGACTTTTTAGAACCAAAATCTTGTGAGAAAACTACATCAGAATTACACTTCACTCATGTTAAGCCCCAGGTTTTATGTTTATCCTCAAATCTCAGTGCTCTGGTCCTAACCCTAATCTGAATCTAAAATTTCACAAAAGATATTAAGGAATAGGCTACTCTATCCCTGTTGAATACTGTATCTCTGAGCACTTTGTAGGGTTTTACTTCAGTCTTCCAGTTGCAGAAACCATGAAAGCATGCACATTTGATAGGTGCTTTTAAAGCTGTACTCCACAAAGCGTTACTCAATACAGTAAAGATCAGACAAAACACACCTAAGGCGTATCATAAAGCATTTTCATAGAAGGTCCTCCTGTGACATCTTCCTGAATTGTAATGAAACCAACTTCCCTTTGCTGTTTTCACTAAACTTCTCATATGATTAGCTTTCTCCTAAAGCAATTCACAATTCATCAGCTGCTGTTTTCATGCAGTTCAGAAAGATTAACTTCCTCTCTCCATTCCGTGGTACAGCAAGAGCTACAGAAATGGCACCCGAGTCACCTCTGACCTGCACAAGCATCCTCCAGACCAGAGCAAAACACCAGTGGTGGTGGCACTGCTGGCTGGCTGCAAAGCCTGAGCATGAGAGAACATCCATCTGAAACCAAGTCTTTTATTCCTGATGCTGGTCAGAGCAAGAAATGCTTCAAACACCAAAATTTAAGTGCTCTTCCTGCTACAAGGTAGTATTTTTTTTTCTTAGAAGAGTTATTTGCTCCTCTGAAAGGTTTTTATTTACCTTTCTCTGCTTATTTAGTGAAATTCTCTCTAAGATGCGTAAAGTATAGTCACATACACACAGTGTAACAGTTCAAAGGCAAAAGTGTCAGCAAATAAATATTAGTGCTTTTAGAGGCTTTCATGGGGTTTTGGTTTTGACATTTCTATGTAATGTAGGGTTAATACATCTGGCATTACATCCAAATGCGTTATGACAAACACTAGGGAGTAGCTGTTCTTTTACCCTTTTCCTTTCAGCTCTGGCATTACACCTAATTTTCTATCAGAGCTTTAGAGTGGCAGCATTCATCTCTTCACCTGCATGCTCCAGAGGGACGCAGCTGTTTGTTCGCAGAAGTGCTACGACTGCAGACTGCACATTAACAGAGCCCTGCCCACAGCTCTCGGTTGTTCTGAGAAAAAATGGTAGGATGAAAGATTTACAGGTTTTTCCTATAGTGAGCCCCTCGAGCAGCTTGCTGGCAGTTAATGACAGCCGTTCCACTGCCATCATGTGCTCTGACTTGCAGTTTAGTCTGCAAAATGATGGGCAGATTTAAAGGTGTGAAGCATTTTTCATGGAGCCCTTCAACTCCGGGGTGGCTACAGAGTGGCCTCTCTTCCAAAATCAAAAGGAGTTTGGGGCTTTTGGACACAGTGAACAATTTTCCCAGCCAGAGAAGACCAATCTCGGTCAACCCTGGCTGGCCTCGGGCTTAGTTCACCCTCAGAGCCAGGCCTCTAAACCACACAACTGAGGGCGAATCGTGTAATCTTCCTCCCCCGTTCGCTCCTACCTGAAGGTCACTAGATCAGGCAGCACCACAAACACCAGCTCACGCACTGGCCCAGGTTGGACACGCAGGGAGGACGCGGGCTGGAACAAATTATAGCAGGTGCTTTAAAACACAGCCCTGGGACTCCGACCCACACACCGCTGCAAGCACTGCCCTGCCGACCCGCGTCGAACAGCCACGAAACCGAACAGAGCCGAGCGGCCCCGAACCGAGCCGGCAGCTCAGCGCGGGCCGCAGGCTGCCCCCTGGCGTCGCACCCTCCCGGCCGCGGCCGTCTCAGCTCCGCGGTCTGACAGGGACGTTTCCTAGCCTCGCTTCTGCTCCTTCCTCCATCAGACAAAACTCATTCTGCTACTGCCCGAAGGGCCGTCACAGGCTGCAGAGCGGTTCGGGAGCAGAGTCAGCCCGAAAGCAGTCAGGAAATGTGCGTGTGAGCGAGGCAGGCTCCCAAAGCCTCGTGTCAGAGCTCCTTCCCCTGCCTCGGTCTTTAGACACGTCACGCGCTCTAGAGGGTGGAAAATCGGAGGAAGGATTCTTTGTCATCTCTTATAATCAGTTTCCAGCAGTTTTCAATAAAAATCTGAACTGCAGCAAGGCAGCTTGCTGCCGTAAGTGCCAGTGCCATTTCTGCCAGTGCCTGCTGCTCTGTGTGCCTTTGGTGACATGTCTGTGGGGACAATCTTCCTGTGATTTCTCAGGGGACCATCTCTAGGGCATTTGGTCAGTATTAGGAAGAAAGTCACACTTGCATTCGATTTCTACACACACACACACCATGCGCGCACACACAAAAAAGCTTCCTTTCGTTATCACAGCAAGGTAGAATGGAAAATACTTCAGGTTAAAGAATACAGTTACTGTCAGTCTCAAGTCAACAGCATTCACACAAGAAGTCAACGTGCCACTATTAGAATTTGAGGGACCCCAGAGTACTCCAGGTGGGGAATCACCAGAGTGAAATACAGCAGAAGATGTATTGACATGCTTGCCATGCTGATTTGAATGCAGCCCAGGATACAGTTTGCTTTCTAGGCTGCAAACAGTGCTGGGATCATATGGAGCTTCTTATCAACTAACACCCCCAAGTCCTTCTCCTCAGGGTTGCTTTCAATCCATTCTCTGTCCAGCATGTATTTGTGCTTGGGATTGCTCTGTGCAATTGCCATGTGCAGGACCTTGCACTTGGCCGTGTTGACCTCCATGAGGTTTGCACAGGCCCACCACTCAAGCCTGTGAAAGTCCATCTGGATGTCATTCTCCAGATGTTGACTGCAGCATGCAGCTTGGTGTCATCAGCAAAGATACACTCAATGCCACTGTCCTTGTCACCAATGAAGATGTTCAACAGCACCAGTCCCAGTACTGACCTCTGAGGAATACCACTCATCACTGATCTTCACCTGGTCATCAAAATATTAATGCAAATCTATGAATGGATACAGCCAATCTGTTATCTGCTGAGTGATCCACTCATCAAATCCACATCTCTAATTCAGATGATGTCATGCAGGAGCGGTCTCATCTGCTCCCATTTGATTTCAAATGCCCCTAAAAACCAGGGGGGTCTGTTGGTAATTTGTCACTGCATACTCAACATGCAAAACCAGTTATAGTGCAGAAAGACTACACCTGGGACAGTAGCTGGAGCCAGTGGGATGGAGCATGTTTGTCCATGTCTGTGCTCAAACTCACGCAGATCACACAGTCACCTGGAACCAAGGATCTCTCCCTTGTAACAATGATATTACTTTTTGTGTGAGCTGGTGCCTGTGTGTATGCAAACACAGGGTGACCAGAGCACAGCCCCAGCTCTGGCTGCTGGCAGTACCCTGGCTGACAGTACAGACACAGTTAAAGCCATCAGTTAAGGTCAGCGATCTGTGAACAGACACGAGGCAAACATATCCTGCTTTCTGGCTTTGGTTCTGTCTTGTTTTCTTCCAAACTGAGAATTCTAGTGTCATTCTCCAATAAAATTACATGGAAAATCACCTGAGCATCTCTAAAAGAACATTGGCTAGAGGAGCTCCAAAGTGCTACACGATTATCTTGCAGCTTTTGAAAAATACTTATGTTTTGCAAGAAGACCTAATGCCACAGGTACGCTGCAGATCATGGTGCAGAGATGTTTCATAAGAATACACTGGAGGTTGTTTCAACTCCTGTGAGCTCAAAACAATCTCACCTTGGCTGTCTCTCAACAGGTTTTGGTCCAGAAAACCATCAAATGTCATGGCAGGTGTTCCTAACATCAGCGTTAGGAAGGCAAAGTACACTTAGTAGCCAAAGTGGGAAAATCAACCAGTTTGAAAAGGAAACCAATGGTATGAGGAAACACTTTTACCGTATAACTTTGCAAAGCAGGAGAGAAACTGTGTCCTGCACAGTGCTGCTGTGGTTAAAAACCCATCTGGCTATCAGGTACAGGAGACTCATGTACAGGTCACCACAAACCTGGATGAAAATGTTCCAAGAACTGCCATAAGCAACTACCCCAAAGAGTTTGACACAAGTCGTCTGCTGTTTAGTAATTAGGTTATTAGATCAGATTTAATATAACCAGGACTTCGGTTAGGGGCTTAGAACTGGATGATTAAAACCTTCTCTTGTTGGAGATTTTGGGTTGTTTTGTTTTGGGGTTTTTGGGTTGGTTTGTTTTGGGTTTTTTTTAATACAGAGCTTGTAGTTGAACAGTAAATAAGGTTTAGCCTTGTTAGAAGATTAAGTGTTCTGCTCTGTTCCTAAGCTTCTACTTAAGGCAATTAATAGTTCTCAGGGTCTGAACAGTAGAGACACGCATGAATTTTACTACTTAGTAAAATTCAGCACCAGCTGAAAGAGATCTGAGTGACTTTTGCCTTATGCTGTCACACAAACACTAGTATGGCTTGCAGTGAGGTAAATGGCTTGCAGTAGTGTGATATTATCCATCAGTGATCCATTTGAAGAGTAATACATCACAATATATTACAGCAGATTAAAAATGTGTTAAAAAATCCATTAGAAAATTATAGTAAGAATGAGGGCTGTTTGGATTTTGTATTACTGTAATTTGCGCTCTCATTTAAATTCCCTATTAATATGGATTAAGCTTATAAAGAAGTTACAAACCAAAAGATTTATTCCACATCTGCATTCTACCTGTCACTTCTCAGAAACATGAGGCCTACTGTGCATAGAGTATATGATGTGACATGTATAGAGACATGTATTTCCATTCTGGAACCACAGGCATGAGCATGGCCATAGTCTCATTTTCCCTAAGTCAGGGTCCTGAGACCATTTTTCCTGACTTCCTCTCCGTACTCTCTCCAAACCAACTCTGCAATCCCATGTTTTCCTTGTTACATCATATATATTCATTTTACCAGCTTCTGGTGTGACCAAGGAGTACCACTGAATGTAGTACTTTTTTTTTTAAGTCAGCTTTTACAGAGCCCACTATTAATTTGGTACTCCTAGTGAGTGACACTGATATGCCTCATGGACCAGCAATGGGTCACAGAGCAAAGCACAGGTTAGTTCTGGATCACAGGGTGCCCTTTTTGTCTCCCAAACAGTGAACCATAAAGCAATAGCAAATACAGAAAAGCAATCATTGCAAAGTGGCCTAATTAGGTTTACCACCTATTTGCTTACAATGTTATGAATCACCTTAGCAATAGGCATTGTATTTTCACATAAAGTTTACTACTTTGTGCAGTAATTACAATCTAAAACACTTGCACAGCCTGTTCACCTCACGAAAGGTGCATTATATTGTTAGCTTTGCAGCTTGAATTGATATCCTTAAGCTCTACCACACTGAGCACACACACCCTCTGGTGACACGGTATCTTCATTCTAGACCCTTAAAGACCCAGAGGCAACAAAGTACCCACAGCCAAATTAATGATTTTCCTTGATAATGTTTCACCTTTTTTGTTTCTGCAATAAGCTATGATTTAACTTCCTAATCATTGAAACAGTCAAATAAATATCACTAATGTCGGCAATACAGAAATTCCTCTTGCCAGGTTGCTGTTCACTGTTCAGTGGTCATTCTGCTACTGTCCCTGAGTGACCTGCCTAAGAGGAAACAGGTTTTAGTTAAATTATATTTAAATTTATAACACAGTTTCTTGATAACTCTGTTCTGCAGGGTCCACAAATGAACATTCAGGCCTCTTCATCAGGAAGGCACGTTTTCATTGCTCTTCCACAGGAGCAGAGGTTTACCTGGTGAATTGCCCACAAGTAAAGATAAAAATGGATACCTACAAAGTATCCAGCAGATTTTCCTCTCAAGAATGTGTTAGTGAATAACTCTCATTTGTAGCTTTACAGTTGTGCCCCATATTATCTGGAGATTCTGATTAAACTCTCATTAATTTCAGCATCATAGAAAAGGAGCTTTAACATTTCAAGTGGGTGTTAGGTTGCATTAGGACTCGTGTGATCGTTCTGCCTGAATTATTATTCATGCACAAAGAGTCCTAAGAGCTTTTTGAAAAAGTAGGGTGTTGCAGCCTGCACTGTAGAACCTCAAGTATGTATTTTCTTCTCCCCATGGTGTAAGTTACATAAGTAAAAAACATACAGTATCATGCCAAGGCAAGTTTCTCAGTTCACCAGAAAATTGTTCCACAATCCACTCCGTCTATCATAAATAGCTTTTTCTGCTTCAAGACTCACTCTAAACATATTCTTTCATATTTACTCCAGTGCTAGGCCTGGAAATAAGATTTGCTGTTCACTGGACCATGTTTTTTTAAATTTCTAGGATTAATTTTTCAATGGTGTTATTAATAAAACTTTTTGTCTTTGTGTTCTATTTTCTATTTAGCTCAGGGTTTTATTTACTTATACGCCATGGGAAATTAGAAAGAGGACTTCAGAATTTGGTTCCTGATTACTGTTACATGTTTTCTGTAACCTTTGTTGAAAAGAGTAGGAGATAGCAGCCTTCCTTTTCAAACGTCTATCTACAAATGCTGTCGTCTCATGCTTTAGACTATGTGATCCACAGCCAAAGAATCAAGACGGCAGATGTGTAATAATACGAAATCTTCACTTGCATACAAAAAAAGAACCATTTAAACACTTTCACTGCCAATTTCATAATAAGAGTGTAATTGGGAGCACTTTTTTCCCCTCAGTTTCATAACCATTAAGGTTGGAAAAGACCTCCAAAATCATTGAGTCTAACCACTAACCTAACACTGCCAAGTCCACCACTAAACTGTGTCCCTGAGCACCACATTTACACTTTTTTTTGAACGCTTCCAGGGATGGTGATTCCACCACTTCCCTGTGCAGCCTGTTCCAGTGCTTATCCACTCTTTCAGTGAAGAATTTATTCCTAATGTCCAATCTAAACCTCCTCTGGTGCAACTTGAGGCTGTTTCCTCTCATCCTATTGCTTGTTACTTCAGAGAAGAGACCAGCTCCCACCTTGTGGTTCTTATGAATCGCTAGGTGATAGTACAAAAAGAGCATACTACTTTGCAAATACCACTATTATTTTCTTAACCGCAGTGTAAAACCAGAGTGACTTCAGTTTACTTCCTGCATCTGAAACTGTTGCATACATATGGCAAAAATGTAATTGTACTTTAATTTTATGCTAGAGTTTGTTTCCCTAGAATAGCTTGGTAAGTTGTTCTGTCATACTACACTTAGACCTTGTAACACAACAATCTCTCCACAACACAAAAAGATGTAACCAAAAGATGCTGAGATTTAAATGTTCTTGTGTGTCAGAAAAATCTTACCAACCACTGTCATATTATTTACACATTCTCTTAAAATTGACCCATGCACACACTTCTTTTATTGAATATGATAAAAAAAAAAGGCTGTGTATGAGCTTGTCAAATCAATATTAACCTTTTTTTCTTAACCTATGAAAAATGTAATCTGTTTCTGCTGGGGAATCATTACTGGGCAAGCTGATGCTGCTGGATGCTATAAAGCTTTCCAGTGCAGTAAATATTGTTGATATAATTTCACTGACACATGGATCAGAATAATAGAGATAGTTCATAGCCAATTGTTTGAAATATATTTGTATATAAGCATCTAAGAGCAGTGGGAAATAAAACAAAAGCTTGTAAAACTCTGGCAGTCTCTAGATCAGGAAAGAAAGAGGTGATTGAAAACATACCAATTTTATAGCAGAGAAAGGATTCCTATTTCATACAAGGTCAAATAGGTAGAAGAAAAACTACTATCCCTTATTTGAGTAAAGTATAAATATTGATCAGATTTAACAGAAGAGACTGGAAATAAAACAATTTCTAAAGATACATGATTATCTACTAAATATTCACCCAAGAATCAGAATAATAAGGTAACCAAGAAAGGGTCTAGTATATAAACTGGAACAATCAAAGAATTACAAGCAGCCTGCTTGCAGTGTAATCGATCAAAGACAGTTACACTTGAAGTTATGTGTGTGAATGCAGACTGACAGGGGCCATTACTAGCACAAATACAAAAAAATGAAAGAGCCATTTCCCAGTAAAGGCAGTTGTTGCGACTGATGACTCCCTTCTCTAAGGTGAGTTGGCTCTTTCACTCTCTCATTGTAACACTTCAGAACTTCAAGTCTCTGAGAAGGAAGCATAGCCTTACCACCAACACTACTCTGAATGTGCGCATTGTTGCTGTCACATCCAAGGAGTTATCTTTGTCCTCTTAATCATAATAAGCAGTTAACTACTCATGTGTGGTGTTCTCTAAATGTTTGACAACAGTTCATGACCAGCAAAAAGAAGAATCAAAAGCTAAGCATTTTATTGTTGGAATGAGTGAAAACATGAATAGCTTACTACCACCTCTGATTAAATTAGTCAATATATTTTTTTTAAGTAAGGCATTTTTCAGTCTGCATGATCTATCCCTGTTTGGCTCAAGGAAGCATAAGAGCTATCCTCATATGGAGTTGGGAAGCATGAAAAGAAATAGCTATAAGTTATTTACAAATAACATAACAGTAGAATAGGCATGAAAACTACAGCTCACTTGGCAGAGTGTAACTGGGTAAAAACAATTCCCTGAGAGGTCATGTATTCTGCACAGCAAATCCTACAGGCATTGTAGGATATCCATCAAAAATGACAACACATGACCTTCAGCAGATACTAAATAAGGCCTTGAAACACAATTGTGCTCCCTGATTTCCTTTCTAGTTCTGCCACATAACTTACCTATTTTTACTTGCAGAAGGCAATCTCATTTCTGTAGTTGGCATCTCAAAATACTAACATAATGCAGACATCTCTATCCTACCTCCAAAATCCTTTCTGACCTAAACAGTGCTCTGGAAGAAATAACCAAAATTCTGATCTATAGTGAAAAGTAACTGTTGGCATAGCAGGAGAAGACTCTCCTTTTGCAGTGAAACCTGGAAAATAGGCATTTTAAAATTAAACAGCAGTTTCAGGCTGGCTGTCATAGTGAAGGATGGAGGTATCACCTTGGTTTTCTAACAACCACCAGTTTGAAATGTGATATCCATACAGGCCATCTAAATATACTGAAGACCAACAATGGATAAATGGTATCCTGATTTGTCTAATAATAAGTACAAATTTGGAAGCCCCTTCTACTCCTTCACAGGCTTTAAACTGGTGCACTATGGATGAAGTGGACAGGGAGGGGAAAGCATTTTCAGTGAGGGCCTACCTACTACGTCTCTCACATACAGATTACATCTGTTTAGAACAGACCCTCAGGTCATTTCTCTCAGATTTCGCAAAACATGTCCTTAGGCAGTAGCTTCAAAACCACTTAGCCATTTTGAATTTCAAGTCTCACTAAAATGTTTAATTTCCTCCATGAATATTTGATCCTTACCCATACAAAATGAGAAAATTGGAAGAGTTTTGCAGTCTTTCTTACTCACTTAATAAGGAACTTGGTAAGGATGACATCACCAGGAAGTGAATCAAGCAGTTAGTGACACTATTTATCTCATGCTTCTACTGAAAAAGTAACATTGGAGATTTGAGAACACTGAGAGCACAGTAAAGTGTGCAAACCATCAGTGTTTTGTAATTTGCAGCAGCTTTTCAGACAGAATACAAGGATTAAAAAAAAAAATCTCATTTAATTATTTCTTCTCCCACCGTTGCTGTCACCTTCCACAAACAATTGTGTAAAGAAAGATGAACTAGGAAAAGTAAACTAAAGCTTAATTAAGAAGGTATTTTTCTTCCTTTCCTTCTCAGGCCCATGCATGTATCCTGTCCCTAGGAGACAGTAGACATGCCATTTCTGTACTCTGCTAATTAGATACACCATATTCCCTGAACAGAGCTTCAGAGGTATATTCTCAACCACTCATTTTTAAATCAGACTGTCAGTCATGTTTATAACCTAGAAGTAACAAGTGTTCATGTAAACACAGCCTATTTGCACATAGCCACTCTAATCGAATTGGCATTTCACGCCTTTTCAAAACTGGAGCTGTTCCAAAAGAGATCAACACTGAAAGCCTTGGATATAACACCAAAAAAGTTGTAGTTAGTGGCACTGAGACAAAACTGTTTTTTTTAGGCTACCACTGAAAGCCTTCGGAGGCCTGAAAAACATGAGATCTAATTATTGTATCTGAATAAAATTGAAACAGTGGAGTGGCTGATAAGCAGACCAAAAAGAGAATAGTGAAGCAGAACATCTGCAAACTGTCAAAGAACCAACAAAAATCTACCCAACATATCTATGGCATGATACAGGGATGTTCAGAACAGAAAACACCTAACAAGTACGTAAAGATGCCTGTTACAAACTGAATAAATGATGCTGCAAATAAGTGGAATTTTCTGCATGCATATGTGTGGATAAATAACCAGTTCAAAGACGCATTACAGAAGATGCTAACCAGGAGAAGAATTCACAATGCAATGTATAAGTGGGATGCATACTTTCCTCCTTTGGATTTGGGCTGTTAAAGCTCAGTGTGTATCCTTTAATCAGCACATAGTGCTATGTTTATCACATTGCTCTCATGAGGAAAGTTGCTTGACAAATATGCTATGAAGAAGTGGTGTAGATTCATAAAGTCGAGTCAGAGCTGGAGCTGGCAATAGGTGCCAGTAGGTGAGCAGCTACATGTTGGAATACCATGAGTGGTTTGAGTCTCAAGTATCAGAAGCTCCACAGGGACAAAGGTGCCTCAGATTCTGATGAAATCCTCATTATTTTCAGCATTGTAGAAAATGTACTTGAACTTTTCAAGCAGATGTTAAGTTGCTTTCATCTGATGATCAGTCACTGACTATAGACCTGGGGCCTCTAGTGTCAACCTGTGCCCACACTTCAAAGGCACCTCCTACTGTCACCTGCCTGTACTTCCTACACTGCATTTTATTGTACGGTCACAGATAATTCCCTCTACCCTAATGACAATTTGTGATTCTTAAATACATAAACCCCAATGAGTGTTAGCACACAGCTGTATAAAGTAAGTCAAAGCTAGCTACTTGTTAGAACTTAACAGACTAAGAAAGAACTGCAGTGCAAGCACAGCCTGACAGGCCCTGAGGTTGGTGTCCTCAGCTTAGCACAAAGCCTGTGGCCTGCTACACACAATGGCAACACCCTATTTACTGGGCTACAAAGCTGCTCATGCACAGTGCCTCCTCCACACTGCTAGCTACAGAACAGGGTTACACATGCTTAGATGTCTGAGCACCATTTTAATGCTTTTGCCACTTTAAACCACTTTCTCAACAGCAGCCAACCTCTCTGTTCTTAATAGGAAGGAAAAACTCGATGTCTCTCAAACATCACTAATAACCTTGCTGGACACATTAAATGGAAATGTCTGTAAATAGGTTGAATATTAGAGCTGACTATCACCCTTCACAAAATAAATGGTGAAGCTATTTAGGGAGGGCATTTCCATCTCAGAAAAGTGCCTGATATCTTGCAACATGTAATTTGCATAACCAAGAGATGGCAGCACTCCATCAACCATCTGCCTGAAGCATTTTATTTGAAAATGATTATGCATCTGTAAGCATGACACCTAGGGTATGAACAACCTAGGAGACTAAAAACAATGGAATAACAATCAAGCTAGACCAGTGATTGTTATTCTGCTGCTTTACAAAGGTCTGTAAAGATGAAACTCATTCACCAATAACTTCAATTACTTTTTACCTGGCTTATACTAAGAACAAGGCACAGTAAGTTTTGGGTTGTTTAATTTGGTTGTCTCATAGATGTATTATCTCAAAACATGGTTGATAAGACAATAAAATGACCTAACTCACCAAAACCTAAGAAGCATATATATATATATATATATATATACACACACACACACTCTCATCTTTTCTCCCAGCAGCTGGAAGAGTGTCCTGGCAATAATCTTAAATATGAAAGCATCTCTAAAAATTTAATTATAATTATTAATTTTAATTAATTAATTAATTATATCTATGCTGTCAAATGTCTCCTGCAGACTGATGCTGATAGAAAAGGGAGGAATTTGGCGTTGCCCCGAGGCCTTCAATGTCCCCTATCATCAGGCTTACATGTATACAAGAGGTTTGTTAGCAGTGATAATTAACCTCTTTAACCACATTCAGCCCAGTTTTAGATTCTATGAACAGTGCATGGACTTGAGCAACACTCTTCAAACAATGCTACATGGGAAATTAGTATGGACACTATGAGGTGATTAGGAAACTGTGCAAAAGGCAGATGGCAATGAAGTGGACTGAAAAGGAAGTTGTTGAACTGAGATGTTGCTGTTGGATGAGTTTTGAGAGGAGCATTATTTAAATTAATGAGGTTCACAGCTGACTAAAGTTAACAGCGGTCTCCACCTCTGTGCCTTATTGCTAGAACTGATTTCTGTAAGAAAAAGGCCAGGTTCAAACAACATTGATGCTATTTCAGAAGAATACAGCACAAATCAGCTTCGTAATTTCAATATTTGTTCGCATTGTTCATGTTTTAAAATATCTGGATTTATTTTCTCCTATTGCAACCCAGTTTACTTTAGTGTCTCTGACTTCATCGATGTTACACTTAATTTAATCCAGTACACAAGGAAAGTCAGTTTGTTTTCATAGAAAAGAGTGGACCTAAGTGGGGGGGTGGTGTGGGAGTGTGCTGTTTGGGTTTGTTTGGTGGGTGTTTTTTAACTGTAACTTTATGCTTCTGTGATCTCTCTCTCTCTCTCTCCTGAAAATGTCTACCACTACTGCATTCTTTGATGATATTTCTAATCATAGAATCATGGAATAGCTTGAGCCAGAAGGGACATCTTGTTCCAACTCCCCTGCCATGGACAGGGACACCTTCCACTAGATCAAGCTTCTCAAAGTCTTTTCCAGCCTGGTCTTAAACACTTCTGGTAGAAGTGGTGCTGAGAGACATGGTTTAGTGGTGGCTTGGCAAGTGCTGGGTTAAAGGTTGGACTTGATGTTCCTAAAGATCTTTTCCCACCAAAACTATTCTACGATTTCACAATTCTAAGTTCTCCAAAATAGAGATTGAAGGCTAGGTTTATCTGACTTATAATTTCTATTTGTGGGCCTGGAGTCCGCACTCATTATTAGTTCAATACATTTTCAAAGGGTAGCAAATGAAAACTCAAGACCATATATTGCAAAGATTTTATAACAGCATGTTTCTCGACTTATGATTAACTCCACAGAAATCCTGTCTTATGTAGCTATGCTTTCAAAGACCAGACAAACTTAAATATCACTCCCTGGGGGCAAAAGTATTTTTTTTTTCTCTCTGAAATGATCAATTCTTCCAGAGCTCCTCTTCTACCCACACTGTGATGCGGTTGTATCAGAATCAATAATGTATTTATATATAAAAGGACAATTTGTTACTCAGCAGTTAGTTGATTTCTACTGTTTTCGGTTTTATTTAGTATTCCTTTTAAGTTTGTTTGGTAGTTTTGTTATGGTTTGGTGGTTTGGTTTTGATTTTTTTTCCTCCAGATAGAAAACTTTAGATAACTGCTTTGAAGATAATTCCCATATCAAGCTGAAAGCACAGAAGATAACTGAACTTGAAAACTTTTAAAGTTCTGACTTAGGGAAGATGTGACAGCTCACTTCTTCCATTTGTTCCCAGCACAGGGACCTCAGGGTTGTTCTGGAACATTGCTATTTAGCTCATTTGCTTTCTCTAGTTTCACATTTTCCACACTATAACTTTGCTCTGGATTTTTTGACCTGGTTCACACCCAGAGGTTTCCTCATCAGTCTGCTGGCCAACCAATAACAGGTTTCAATTTTTTTTTTCACTTCTGTGAAGAAGACTTAAGTTGCCAAAATGTAACATATTCCTCTGTTGTTTGAATGCTCTATTGCCTGCATGACTTGGGAATTGCTTTTCTGAGTTTTTATTTTTAAAAAAATACATAAACCATGCCATGGTGAAATTTAACACAACCCTTCTACAGATACATTGATGGCACCTTGTAAGTTGCATTCCTACAATTTTGTTCAAAAGAGCAAACTCTTTCAAATAAAAAATGCATAAGGGCAAAGGACAGGACCACAGTAGAGGTCAGATACAAACTTTGCTGCACTATGAGTTCAGATTTATATTTTGAGTTGAATCCTTCAAGGTGCTTCTGTCACATCTTATGCCACAAGATGCTGGTGTCGTTATTTGGGGTATTTAAAAGTATATCGTGCTTTGATGCCTCTGCAGTTACCTTCTGCTGTACAATTTCACAGAAGGCCAGGGGAAGGGACCCCAATGAGCATCTGGTTCAACTTTTCTAAGTAATAGTATAGTTTAAATGAGATAGCCCAGTACCCTGTCAAGCTGAGTCTCAAAACTGACCCATGCAAGGGAATCCACTACTTCTCTTGGGAGATTTTTCTGCTGTCTAAAGACCATCAGAAGTTTCAGGAAACTTTTTGATGAAATGTTAGACCAATGTAAACCCAAATCAGTAGAAATACACATGTACTCACAAAAGCTGAGCATGCTTTTGCCTGCTTAAGGACTTAAGTGAATGGATAAGAAAGATGTTTTTATTGTATTTTATGTAGAAAAACATGGTTTCACTATTCCTATCCATTCTAAGGTGAAGAGTTTCTTGAAAGAGATTTAAGTACAAATCCCAATATTTTAACTCATTCACAAAACAAAAAAAGCAAAAGCACAGAATATGTCTAGAATAAAATTGGATGATATCTTAAGTGAATGCAAGCTGATAAAGAGCATCATGTTAGGATTTTCAGATACCATGGTCTTGGTGATAGAACACAGGGGGGCCAGAATTCAGCTATGGTAGCTTGCCTCACACCAAAACTAAGGTGAAGCAAATTTAGGCAAGCTCAAATCATATTTGTTAAACTATCTTGAACAAAAATTTTGTTTTCATCCTGCTTTTATAATAATAAAAGTGATAATGCCATGCCATGGGTGAGAGCCAAGGTTCATTCAGTTGCTAAACTGAGGCAGATTGAAAATGTGACTAACACAATCTTGAGCAGTTTCTCTGAGCACCTGCAAAGTGATTTCTCAGTTTTCTGAAGATAACCACGTTTAGTATTCACTGTTTCGCAATTAACACCTAGATCTCAGCTCCTCTGTCTTATGTGGAAGACAATTGCCTGAGAATTGTAAATTTACACGATTATCTACCTTTTAAATACTGCATTTGTTAACGGCAGTGCCATGTTTACCTTCATTTTCAAAGGCAGGAGCTACCTGCTGGCAGACACCTCCACAAAGCAACCGTTATCGGTGAAAAACGCAACTTATTGAAGAGGTCTAAACCTTTTTTCTTTTTTCTGTTCTTTTATGGGGTTTGTTGTTGTTGTTTTGTTTTATTTTTAATGAAACGCACCACTTTCAGTATTTCTATACCGGAAGCTTCTGCCCACAAGCCACTTACAGTGCATCCTTGCGCCTGTTACACCGCAGTGCAACCTTCTGCGCTCACTCAAAAAGGGCACAGTGGGCTCTATCTCTGTGAACAGACTGATTTGTCAGTTATTGTTGATCGTGATAAACAATCATCTCCTGGTTAACAAAGCACACACCGAGTCCTAAAGGTTCGATTTCTGCATGCTTTAACATTTCATAGATAAACCCAACAGCCAGCTCTACCCTGAGTAATGAGTCAGATCTTCCTCAGCGCTTCGTTAAAGTTTGTTTACAGAACTATTGCTTGCTACATCAGGGGGAGGAGGTGTCTCTGTTTCCTTTTATATATATTTTCTTTTTTTTTTAAAGCTAACACAACTGACAAAACTGTCAACTCTTTTTATTGTTTTCGACTTACATAAACAGAATTAGGCTGCAGGGAATCTATTAATAAAGGCCTATGCAACAAAACCATTCAGAATCTTCAAGGCAGGTTTTAATCTCCCCGAAAAAAAATCAATTTTATTTAGAATAAACTAACAGAGAATGGAGATTACTCCAGGGAATTAGTCTTTAAAGTATGATGAAGAAATATAGATTTTCTTCTGTACAGAAGTATGATGTTGCAGTGCATATAAAATATACCATAACAGTTACACAAAAGCTTCTTTACAAATTCCAGGCTTATTAACCTTACAGCTTTCTAGATAAAAACAAGTGAAAGCACAACTGGAAAGACAAATACCTGGAAGAAAAAGCTTAAAGCTTTGAATAACTTCCACTGCACTAATGAACCATTCCAACAAATCCCAGGAGGTCAAAATATATTATGTGCATCAACTCCAATGCAGAAGAACTAACCTTGTGACCTTGCTTTCCATATCTATGGCATCTCCAAACTGTCACAAAGGGATGAACACAGAGGGTGAAGTTGTATTAATACAAATTAAATGACCACCTGGAATACAGCTGCCAAGACATTCACTCGCAGATGGTGACACTTTGTCTTGGAGGCTGAACCTTTTCAAACAACCCAAAGCACACAAATTCTGCTTTTGGCTATACCTGTACCCAGCTGCAGCTGAGCGTGTCTTCATCAGCTGCTGGGGAGAGAATGAAGCTGGTTTTGCTGAACACAGAATTTGATGCATTTTCACTCCAGTGTAGACACTGCTGGGTTTTCAACATTTATAGCTTGGAGAAATCAGAGTGAGTTCAAGTCCTGACACTCTACATTTACTTGTTAAGGGGGTCAGTATTTCACTTTTTACCTCTGGTTTATGTTTCTCTTATCCAGATAAGTGAGACCTGAAGTCTGTGCCTGTTATTGCCACTGCAAAATGTAAAGAACCTTTTCATTCACTAAGAAACAAACAGCATGAAGGCTGTACTACTTCTAAACCCACTTCTCAGCTCTTTACACTTTTTGTCTGGGCTTGAAGATCTTCATCAACTATCAGTTAAAGCCTTCTCCTAACACTTAATTAGGGAAATCATCATTTGTATTCTGCAGAAACTACAGAGCCACAAGTGCAGTGACAAGTTATGGTTGTGTCTGGTTAGAAGGAGTGTTTAGTGACTGCTGGAGTTCAGTTACTCTTTTTAGACAAAGATGAACCCTAAAAATCCAAATCATGAATACTTTTTGACTCTCAGAAATTGCTTTTGAGCACTCACAGCAACTTTGGGCAGAAGATGTCGTATCTCAGCAAGGAGAAAAGTTCAGATCCAGAGCTGAGCTGAATCTTGTAACTTTCTTGTCTTTAATAAATTCAGATGTATTCATGAATATTTAATAGTTAAAATGTTGCTATTATTTGAACAAACATTCTTCCTGCCTAGAAGTTGCTATATTCTGCCTTTGTTTATACTTTAATTTGATTTTGCCTCAAAGCAGGCATCTTCTATATTCACAGAGGAATTCAGTTTTCTAGTGGAACTAACCTCACCTCCAACCGCAGAAAATACTTGATGGCCTTACTGATCCAGGAGCTTGTGCATCAAGGTTATACTACTAATAATTAAGTAAATCGTGATGTAAATAACCTGCGGCAAAGCAAAATGAAGCAGACGTAGGTGTGGCTTACATGACTTGAAGCCCAATTCACACAGGTGTCACAAATTTGCATGGGAGGGTTTGATCTGGTGTAACTGTCACTGAGTGTGGGGAGAAGAAAGCTGGCATAGTTTTCATCAAAAGACACTGCAACATAGTGCTTGTGGGAATGGATGCACACAGACAGATCTGGGTAGCAGTTAACACTTCACACACCTACACTTCTGAATGAAGTTGGTAGCTATGCAACAGCTCTGCTCTTAACCACACATCAGGGTCTCAGCTTACATTGTCACCCTGGTGTTTCAATACCGGCTGCCTTCCGTTCTCCTCCTCCATCCCAACTCCTCTATTCTCTGTTGTGGGAAATAACAATCCAGACAACAGCAATGTCTCTTTTCCTTATTGGTAAACATTCTCTGGGCACATCTGCTGTGATGATGATAAGGCAGAGTTCTGCTCTCAGATGGGAAAAACAGAATGTCAGTTTACATAATGGCCAGAAAACAAGAAAAAGAACCCACGCGCTGGAGCTGCAAGCCTGTTTCTATCTCACTTCATTGTCTTAACAGGATTCTTATTGTGTTTATATTTAGAGACATGGGAAACTGTGCTAGCCATGCTACCCATTGTTGCTTAACCTCAAACAACCTATATAATATGCTGTCCATTAAGGAACCTGAATATAGACTCTAATCAAGGTGGCTAAACAAGATATAGGAAAATAAAGCTTAGTGCTTCCTCCTTGTTCGGGAAAAAACAAACAGGAAGGCTGCCTCTTAGACTCACCTCAGGAGAAAAGAGTGGAGGCTTTGGGTTTGTTTTTACAGGCTCACAGAAGATTTTAGCTCTCTGTTGTGCACCTGTTTGGCTTTTTCATCATTCATGCTGCCAATAAATGGGTAGAGGCACGTCAGCAACTTATTTCCCAACTGGAAAAAAAAATCTTTTTTTTTTTTTTTTACTTTTTAGGAACGGTGTTTATGAGAACAACAACACTGGAAACCTGACATTACTAAGACAACACTGACTGTGACTAGCTGATCACCAGCAGTTTGCTTTTGGAACATGTTAGTGAGTCGTGCTTGGGTAGGCTTGCCTGGATGCTTTATATAACTAACAAAATATTATCAAAGAACTTGAATCCACATAACTTATATTAAATTGACTATAACATTCCTAATGAAAACAGAGCTTTGGTAGTAAGAGTGCCTTTCCAATTCACATACATCAGCCTTGCAGAGGACTAACAGTGGCTGAGCTTGAAATTCCATATACAAAACCATTTCACATGCAGAAGGTATTTAAAATGACTTCTGGTTAAAATTTGAAATTATTTAAACAGCTCATTTGAGGTTTAGTTTGTCTTCATGGGCCTTTCAAATCACCCAAGAATGATGATCTTAAATTCTTTAAACCCTTAAGTTGACAAATTTATGCAGTCAGTTTTCACTTCTTTCTATGGTGTTCCATCTTGTCATAATCACAGCATTTCAGATTCCTCAGGAAGTATTAGGATGTCCTATAGAAATGTCCAAATCTAGACCTTTAAATTAACATGGTCATAACAAACCCTGGGATTACCACAGGGGGAGAGGTTGCCATCAGAAAGTAGTACAATTATTTTTCTTTGAATTATTTGGTGCTGATGTATGTAAGGCTGTGAAGATGACCTATCAAGTATGGCACAGGCTATGGGACCTCAGACCAAAAAGATATCTCTTTTAATAGACAAGAGGTTGAATGCAGGGCTCTGTCTTGCTATCCTTAGCAAACATCTTTCCTTGATGAGCACACTTCTTACTATCTTGTGGTGTTACCCAATTATCAGATGATGAAATTGATGTGAAGATATGGAGAGTGAAAAGGCTACAGTTCTTTTTTACATCTCCTTTCATTTTCCAATACCTCTGGAATCCTACTGTGAAAAGATCAACAGGAAAGTGGGAGGCACACAAAAGGAACATGAGTCTCCAGGAGGCACTCAGGAAAAAAGTGATCCTACATTGCACTTTCCTACTTCACATGCAAGGAGAGAACCCTTTCCTGTTAGAGTTTCCTCTCTCTACTGTTCACCTTTCATATAAATCTCACACCCAGGATGTCTTGGATTTAGTGCAAGAGCTGCAAACAAAATGATTTCTAGGAGGAAGACCACAGGCTGGCCTCGTTGAGAATGGCTGAAGTAGGGTTTCAGTTAGCTTTTAAAATCAAACCTTTGCTGTGATTTTATCTATTTTAATTATCCTCACTGCTCTCTCCCCCACCCTTAGCGTCTCCCTTTCTTTCAGGTGGTGGCACTGCTGCACCATTTGTGGTGCTCAGTACAGATTCCTTTGCCAGATTTTAGAGTGTATCTTAACAGGTAATTAGAACAGTTTTCACTAGTTCATGCTGTCGGCTTTCCAGCTCCTGCATGATCCAAATGGCTCTCAGGGGATATTACATTATGGTTGGTTTGTTATTGTTTGTTCCAGGCCAGTGCCACTAGACAAAAGCGTTCTAAAACTGGTGAGTGGTATTAATCACAATTTCTTAGGTGTCTATGTCTGCAAAGCCCCTGTTCTCACTTTCCCATTATTTTTGCTTAGCTTTCATTTTGTTCTGCAAGAAAAATAAGGATGTGATGTACAGACTACTTCACCATATAAAAGCTCAGCAATAAGGTGAAATATTTGTAAGGTTAAATAAAAAAAAATCAAAAAAAAAATAAGCATTGCATTTCAGTGACTCCAGCTCTTTGTTAGGAAGAAATGAATTAGTATCTGAGAGCTTCCTTGCATAACAGCCAAACTCCCACCAGCTCTGAGCACTTCAAGTCCATAAATTCAACTGAAGCTTCACTACTTACCCATTCTGTGTTTCCATATCTAACCTGACTTCAGCACACAATGCAGAATGTCCCCTGCTGCACATCCCCAAAACAAGCTTGTTTGTTTATTTCAGTTCAGTTCATCCTCATAATTTCAAAGCATTTTGGAATTCACTTCACCGAGATGTATCCCTATCCTTGTGTTATGAAATAGGTATTCAGTTAAGTTAGGGGAGGAAAATAAACAGAGTAACTATAACTACTTTATTCAATTTCTGATCTTATTGATCCCATGTCCAGGGGTCCTTCCAACCCGTTAATTGAGGCAATAATAAGTAATAATAACTTTAGCCTGTCTGCCTCCTGGGTCTTTTCAGCACAATGAAGTGGTTATCCAGTATTAGAAAAAAGAAGCCCTCCAACTGCAAATCCACTAACACAACTTAAAGTCCTCTAAAAATATGAAAAAGAAAGAAGAAACAACCCCTTTCGTGGGAGGGCCTAAGGCAACTGGACAGTTGTTAAATATAAAGAGGACTGTGAGCCTGGTAGGTTATCGACTGATCTAGCAGTAATAGCAACAAGCCTGCATTTACGTAATACTTTACATCTTCAAAGTGATGTGTAAACATTAAATAATTGATCTAATGAGAAAAACAACTACTTCCAGTGTAATATCAAGTATGTGGTCACAAGAGAACAAGTTATTAACTAAAGGAAACAATTTATTTGAAAATCTATTATCATAAAATATACTGATATTTTTTCCTCCTTTTTAAAGTGATTCCCTCTGCAGCTTGGTTAATGCCTGGATTAATTTGCTCATGATTTCTGGAAATTCAGTTAAGTGCAAACTTAGTAAGAAGCTGATAGAAATGTCAGAGGTAATTGATGCTTTAATGGGCGTGAAATCTGGAAAAGTACCTGATAGGAAAAGATTCACAATGGCCTTTGTTAAAGTGCTGGGGTAAAGGCTCACCTTATTAGGCTCACTTCTTTAGATAGGTTTTGTAAATTGTGTACCATCAATATTTTCTCCTTCCTAAGCTTAGAGGGACAATAGATATATAAACCCACTCCACACTTTGTATTCTTACTTACCTCTTTTTTATCAACATTTGTAAATAACCGCATTTTCAGATGAATAGTTGCATAGAACATTTTGTGTTGTTGTTTGGTTGCTTTGTTGTTGTTGTTTTTTAAGATAATGAGTGGTTTGTATCATGCCACTACAGGACAAAAGTATTATGGAAGTTGGGGCCATTCTATTTTATCTTTTTTTCCCCTATTTGGATTGATAAAAAAAGTTTCTGTTCTCATTCTTGTTTTTTCTGTTCTTTTAAACAAGGCTTGATCGGATCTCTGAATCAGGTAAATCCTATTATTCCATTTCAGCCATGAATACAAAGGAAACATTCCATAATCTGTCCACAAGGATCTAATCCATGTCTGTTTCTTAATGGAATATGCAGACAATGCTAATGCATGTATTGTGTGTTATCAGGAGGCAAAAATATCTTCATCTGTGAATGCTGCTTGGTGTAAATGCTGTGTTTATCACTACTGTGTATTTGAAACCCTTTTTTTTTTCAAGGAGAAATAGAGTTGGTAAACCACCAGCGCACCTCAGTTTACCACAAGAGACTGTAACACTCCTGTCTGCAAAGTTCCTGCCATGTATTTGAAGTCAGCTCTCAAGTTCCTTTCCCTTTCTGTTAGTACCGTGAAGTTCTGGGTGCTGCATTGGCACTGCCCCTCCTCACATTAGCTCTTGTACTAGCCAAGAAGTAAAAACCATTGTAATGCTGTCTGGCTTGTAAATGAGAAGAACAATAAGGAAAGTCTGAGCCTGACAGCCAGCAGTCCATGGTGATTACAGAGAAAAGGGCCTGCATTTTTTAACTCTCTTTTTGTTATTGTTATTAAGGTCAGTGTCATCCATCAAGATGCGGAGTTATTTCTGACACGGTTTCAAAGGTCAATTGGTCATGTGCAACGACAAGAGAGATTCATGGAATAATGTACCCAAAAACTGGGGAATGTGCCTTTTCACTTTCTATTGTCATGCTCCTACTCATATTTCAATGCCAGAAATCAACAGAGAGAGACACTTGAAAATACCAGTTAACAACGGGAAGAAACTGCATGTAACCCATTGATGTATAGTTTGAAAGCCAAGAAAACCTCCTTCTTAGCTACCATTCTCTTTATTCCAAATATTCCATCATTTTTTTAGCCAGGAGAAATATTTCATTGCCCTCCTCTTGCTGTAATGTAGCAGACTTCTTAAAAAGGCTCCTGGTCCTACTCCAATTAAAGTTTAATAACAAAACTCTTAGTATAACCTCTCATGCAACAATTCACTTGGCTGGCATATTACCATCTCTGTCCTTCCTTCTAAGCATTTGCAGATGAATCCTTTCCTGAGTTTTAATTCAGAGAAAATCTTGGGCAAGGTCTGCAGAGGTTCCATCACCATACCTGCCACATTTCCACAGCAACAACTGCTGAAATCAGTAATAATGGGTGAAGACTGAATCCAACAACCAGCAGGACACTGTGTGAGAAATTCCATTTTCACTCTCTACTGTGCAGTGGCTGCACAAATACAAAGCCACAGTACCTTGCATGGCCTCATCCATCTCTCCTTGATAGGAAGGCAGGAATATCAGTGCTTCCCATGTACCAGAGCCAGGCAGAGGACAATTCTCTACCAGGCATATGAAGCCTGTACAAGAGCCCCTAACTCTTGTATTTCACTCCTTTGTGACAAAGAAACTCTCTGGTTTGTTTCTCAGTAAATACCTTCGAAACAAGGACTCCTCCTAGTGATTTATAAAGTTGAATTCTCTGGGAATATAAACAGCATGATTTAGAGCTACAATTTGTTTTGTACCAGTCTATCTCTACTGTATTTCACATGGGCTTCTCAGCATACAGGCCTATACAGCACTTCTGATACATGATATGGCAGCATTATCCTTCTGAATTTATATAGAGAAATAAGAGTGCAGTCAGGCTGTACAACAACTGTATTATCCACCTGAGTCATGGATTGGTACCTTCAGTATCTCCCATGCAGTTTAGCTTGTTTCATTTGCTAACAGCAGATTCACAGCCCACAGATATGATATGAGTGCTTCTGAGGTCAGTCACTATTGATCACTTAATTGCAATTCAGTACCATAGAGTGGTATGGAAATTATATGGTAAATAATTGCCAAGTAAACAGTTGCATTTTTCATTTATGTTTTCAACTTTACAAAACTTGTCACATTGTACTTCATAAATTAGGCTTTAAACAAGTCCCATGAGTGGTAACAAAGTGTTTAGTATAAAGAACTGCAGTGAATTTCTTCTCACTTCTAATGTTTGCAACATAAAACCCAGAAAGCATTTATTGAAGGATGCATTATATCTTTAAATTTGGAGTACAACAACTAAGAACAGAAATAGGTTTATACGATAGGATTTACTTGCAAACGGATCTAGAAGGCACAAGATAGTTGCAATCTCCCCATTTGTGCTAAAGCTCATCATTCATAGCCACAGTGTGTCTCTACCTAGCCCTGATTTGCTAAACTAGAATAAATGCAAACCTAGTATCTTGAATCGATAATATTATTCAGTTAGACACATTTGGTTTAACAGGAATCAGTGATACATGAATTAGGTCAGTTGTTAACAGCCTGTTTAGTCCCACTTTAGAGTCAATGACATACTGACAGGCACATACATTGACAAAGCAGCTCCCAGAAGTAAAAACATTCATTACTTAACTGTAAAATCAAAGGAGTCATTAAAAAACACAGAGATTCGGAAAAGCTGGTGACATTTCTGTTTTATCTTTGTCAAAGGCTCTCTCCATTACCCATTAGGGTGGGCAAGTCTCACTTTTTCAAACATTGCATATGTCAGCCTGTCTCCTCCAACAAAACACCAACCTTTCTTTTGAGGAGGAATCCCATTTAAGCACCCAGAGTCACAAGGGGGTTATTCTTCTGTATTCTCAGAGTTTGCCCTTCCTAGATAAAACCAGTACTGTAAACTTAGCAGGAGATTAAGACAAAGTTCTCGAAACCAATGGCTCAACTATTGTCCCTCGATAGCTCTCAAGTGTGGGCTGGAGATAAGGCAGTAGTTTCTTTTTTCCTGCCTGTTCATCCTTCTACTGCCTTTTAGACAAACACACTGGGTTAAGGTTTCAACATCCAAATAACATGCAGGTTAATGTACAATATTAAAAAACCACTATAGAGCTGCTTCAAATTCTGTCATCTGCTTTCAGAGTTTTGGTAGTGATCACATACTAGAGATACACAATTTGAAAACCCCATTATAGGCTTTCCAGTTATTCTCTCAACTCGCCTGTTATACTGATGCCTTCTATGAAAAACATTTAAAGTAATAGTTGAATGATTACTTAATTTTGACTCTGCAGAGACAGAGACAACCTGGGCTAGTAGGACACACTGAGAAATTGAGGTGCACAATTTCTCTTTGTAGCTCCTTATGAAACACTTCAGTGAAAGGTCTCTCAGTTCTGAACTGCCAGGGATCTGTGGGTACTAATAGCTCTTAATGGCCCTGACCCAGGCCATACGGGACCCACTCCCTTGCTCCTGGGCCCAGGGGCTCCATTTAAGTCCACGCTTTCAGTTCTTGCCTGCACTATTTTGTAGGTATGCTTGCCACCAGGCTTGCCTCCTGACTGGACCTTGGATCTACATGGCACCTTGTTGGCTGCATGTATCTCCAGTGTATGTTATGGGTGGTCTCTAAGTCCTGTCTTTGACAAGACTCCTTGCTGGACTTTGGATCCATATTGTAGCCTTGTCTCTAGTCCTGCCTCTGGCTCTGTCTCCACTCCTGGCTGACCTGCCTAGATGGATCCTGGACCTGGTTTATCACTTGCTTTGTCTGGGGTTGTTGATGGTCTCTGTTACCAGCCCCTAGCATTATCATCAGACCCTGTAGGACTTTGCCAGAGTCACTGAGGGCACTGCCACTAGAGGGATCAAGCTTGGCATCAGGATCACCTTCCTTTAAGTGGTAGCAGGCCATTCCTGCTCCCTGACATAAAGCAATAATCTATAAATGTGCTCTAATAGCAACAATAATGATATAGTTTTTAATCTTGGTGAAAACTAAAACAGAAACATGGAACTTACTTGGGTTTCCCCTTTATACAAATGAAGGTGAAATCAATTGTTCTGAAGTCCTGCTCAGTCCTCTCAACGAAGTGCCTTCTGGTATAAGTGATTAAGATGGATTAGCTCCCATTAATATAATGTCATATGATGTGCTGTAATTATCATAAGCCATAAGTTTAACTAATTTATTTTTTAAAAAAGGACAGTACTCAGTTACAGCCTTGAAGTTTCCATCCACTAATTGTTAAAACTCCTTCAGACAAAAATAAGAAGTGGGAAATTTTCAAGCCAAAAAATTTTTATCACAGGTAGGAATCCACTGGAAAAATCACTGTGAACACCAACAATTCAGGATGAAATTCTGTAACAAGTTGTATGTCTCATGTGATGTTCTTCATGTTCTTCTCTGGTTGTACAAGGTGAGAATACCTATCAGTCATACTCATTTACTTATCTCATAGAATCCTTGAGGATGTAAAATACCTCTAAGATCGTGAAGTTCAACCATCAACCCAACACTACCATTACCAATAAACCATGTCTTCAAGTACCATGTCTATATGCTTTTTGAACACCTCCAGCAATGGTGACTCCATCACTTCCCTAGCAGCTTGTTCCAATGCCTGACCACTCTTTCAGGAAATAATTTTTCCTAATATCCAATATAAATGTTTCTATTATTCTGTATATAATCAATGCATATGTGTTGACACACAGATACACCCATTAGACATTTTTGTCATAAAAATTAGTAGGATTCTCCCTTTAAGGGAAAAATCAAAACTCTGTTTATGTCAGCAGTCTGCATTTGTCATCTAATGTACAGCTCAAATAGGAAGAGATTCTTCCCACAAAAGTCACCATCCTGCCCTCCTGTAAAGTTACTCACCCCACTGATTTCAATGCTGTTAGTTTTTCACTACATGACCACCTGAGAGGGGAATTTGCTGCTGTATGACCTCAGCGTGTCACTCGATATTGACAGAGCAACACTGACTGTTTGCCAGACATGATATTGACTTCTAACATTGTTTTAAATGCCTATAAGGTTGTGCATAATTTCATAAGTTGTCTATTAAACTGAGTTGCTGACTCTAAGCTACTAATATCATTCAGTTCTGATTCATTGATCATACAAAAAATGCAGGCTGAAAGTGTGTGCAACACTCACTATAAATTTCTAGACATCAAACACGAAATGCCCTGCTGGTCAAGGTTATGAAAGCTAAATGGACACACTTCTTTCAGTCTAAAGATCTCTATTCTTGATAATTTTATGCTCTCAGGCAGAAGATAATTTTGTATCACAGGAACACTGCTATATATTATTTTATTTTATTAGAAAGCACTTCAGAATATGTTTGTACATATCCATCTGAATGCCAAATCATGATCAATTATGTCACACTGATCAATTTTCTTTGCAAGGTACAGAGTAGCTTTTACAGACTGATACAAATTAAAGTAAAAAAGCACATATGTTTCAAATGAAAAGAGAAAACAGAGAGATTCTGACAGATAATTAGACAGTCCCTGTAGTATTTTGTTGTCATCTTGTTAATGACAAGTGTACAAGGTAAAGCTGATCCTAGAGGCACATTCAGAAATACTATCGTTTGACAATGATTGCCATTGTGCTGTGACCCAAAGATCACAAACAGCCTTGGAGCATTCCAGACAAGTACAGGATTCACTGAAATTATGGGAAAGATTGGCAGAATAAACACTTCCAGCCTTTCTAGGCTCTCTTGCTATGTTTGTTTAAGTAAGTGAGAAGACTGAGACACTAAAAACAAATGGAGAAGTCACAAGCCTGGCAGAACCCCTTTAGCTAGGCACTCCCTAGTCGTCCACAATGTCCATTCAAATTTGCCTAAGCATCACTAGACGCCTATTGTTTGGCTGATCTTTTGGACTACAGGTTCTCAGTTTACCATCCCTTATCAGTAGTGGCCCCAGGAATCCCAAGCCTGTTTGTTTCAAGTAAGTCTAGTCTCTCCCCCACGTTCCCCAAAGCAACTGCCATTTGCAGTTCTAGGCAAAGTAACTTGTTATTGCTCACGTTTCCAAGCTCAGTTTTACCTGTCTTGAATCTTCCTTAGAGTTCACTCTGAATCTTTAAGGAATCCTGATCTCCTTACTCTAAATTTTGGCTGGTGACTAATGAAGGCTCAGTCCCATGCCCACTCTCTGTGCTCAGCTGTGCTTTTTGTTCTGTTATCCCAATTTTCAAAGCTGAGTTTACCCTTCTAAGAGCCCTGTAAACATTCACTCGTCTTTCTCACTTGAGGTTGCTTTTACAAGACTCAGGGATGTTCCCACCATGAAGGTTCTACCTGCCACTGGAGAGCTCGGCAGGGTCACAGCCTCTCTCAAACCCTGGGATCAGAAACCTTTGGATCTGGGATGACTGCTGGCTATGCTAGGGCTGGCCCTGGTGCAGGGACCCATTTGGACTCATCGGGGAGTTGGGTCCAGTTTGCAGGAGAGCTGATGTTGTTCCACCTCCTCCCTATGTCCAGAAAATCGTCTGGAAAGCAAAAGCTGCCACTCTTACCCCTCCAGCCCCCTTCCTACCCATCACTGGGACTTGAATTGGGTTGTTTTGGGCAAGTCTGTGGGGAGCTGGTGGGGTTGGTGACTCTGTGGGTGCTGCCACTTGTCCCCACAATACTGTGTGTGCCCATGCTGCAGCACCAGACCCTTAGCTTCAGCCAAGCCTCATCATGAGGATCATGTTTTGGATGCCCTAAGTCTTCGTCAGCTTGTGACCCATTAAGAAAATGGGATTTTTAATATGTCAGGCAGTGTTAAGTGTTGGGGGGGGGGGGGGGGGTGTGTTTTTTGTTTGGGTTTTTTTTTTTACACAACACTTCTTTTTAGATATTTCCTTCTGGTTGAAAAATAGCATTTTGCAAGTTTGCTTTAAAAAAGAAGTTTGTAAGACTATGCATTTATGAAGTTTTTGTACCTGTTCCTTTGGGAACCAAGAAACCCAGCTCCTATAGACAATATGGGACCTTGAGCAACCTGGTCTAGTAGGAGGTGTCCCTGTCCATGGCCAAGGAGTTGGAACTAGATGATCTTTAAGGTCCCTTTCAACCAAACCTGTCTATGATTCTGTGATTTGTCTGTGTTCCTCCCCTCCCTGTACTGCACCTCTGAGTTCCCTTTGCTCCGTAGCTCCCTGATAAATCTTAACAGGTGATTTGTACCCCCCATGTAACGTGTGATCTCTGGACTTATACTAACTAAAGAACATTTCTGATACCTGCCTTCATGCCTTGGTATAAACATTCCACTGTATCTGCTTGAGCTAAGGAATTGTTCTCATCTTTAGCCATGATTTGGATTGCTGTAGGCCGTCATTATCAGGGAGAGAGGGATCACTGCTCTGCTTTCTGCTCTTGCTGAGTCTGTCATCAGACAGTGCAACACCACAGTACCAGGCACTGGGCCAAATTGGTGCCAGCCCTCATCCCACAATCGCAGCCCAAAACTGCACTGGGCAGCGAGCAGGCGGCACTTCCCCTCTCTGTGGGCAATGTGACAGTCTGGAGAATGGCCAAAAAACCAGCAGATCCAGATCAGCCAAAACAGAGATGTCTGGGCAGACATAAAACACTTCCTATATTTCTATTGCCTGCCTTTTTTTCTTAATACATTCTTACTGAATTTCTTTCTCTATCCCCCCTCACTTTCTGTGAACTTCAGAGTGAGTCCTTATCCATAGCTGTTAAATTCCCTTCCTTTGTCTCCCTTGTACAGTTCCTTTCCTTTTACTTTGCACTGTGCAGACTCATGCTTCTAATGGAGCAAGCCCACCTACTTTTTCCTTCTCAAAAAATCCCGTTTTTTTTTTCACAGGATCACAGGTTGTTAGGGGTTGGAAGGGACCCAAGGAGATCATCTAGTCCAAACCCCCTGCCAGAGCAGGCCCACACAATCTAGGTTAGGTCACAGAGGAATGCATCCAGATGGGCCTTGAAAGTCTCCAGAGATGGGAACTCCGTCTTTTTCCTTACCCTCAAATTGTTCCTTCAATTTGTATAACACCTACCTTGTCTCTATCTTGCCTACTTGCTTTGGTTGGTCCTAGGAGCATTTGAATTGTGGTTGAGAGCCTGATTATAGTAATAAAAAGCATAAAAATAGTAATAAAAGATGGTTTAATTGCTTATGATCAAGTATTAGTCCAACAGACCGAATGAAATGTTACCATCCTATGGTTGTGTTTTATTCCTAAAGAAGACTGGACCTTGGACAATGTGGATTAATGCAGTCCCAGTTTGCAATTACAGAAAAAGCTGTCAATAACACTCCACAACTGTCACTTTTATTACCCAACTCCCCCTCCCATAACACTACCTCATTTGTAGCCATAGTAAGATGCCAAATTGCTTTATTTCCAAAGTATATGACTACATTTTAAACAAGCCTTTGTGTGCAATATATTCCACAGTGCTTAGTCTCATTAGTATTGCCTCAGCATGCATGGATTCATGACCAGCATCCTTATTTCATATGGAGGCATCCTTTAAAGAAATTGAATGCTAGAGGGTCTATACATCAATGTTATGATACTGTATTTTTCATGAAAGCTGTAAATAAGGTCAACAGGATAGGGATATTCCAGATGACAGAATCCCTAATAATTTTTGAGGAGCAGGCTGTTTCCCTCTAAAAAGTCAATTTGCTTTTGACCCATGACTATTAAAAAGTGTACTTTGTATAGCAGAGGCAAAGCCCCATTCCAGCAGTTTTCATGGCTTTGGGTAAATATTGTTAGGATGATGTATTCAAGACTAGCTACCTATAGCTAAAGAAGGAAGGTAATGAGGACTCTGGATCACCGTAAGTGGCATTGTTTGACTCTGTATTTTAGACTCTCAAATATGATGAATTCATAAGTAAGACAGTATGGCAAGAGAGAATAAACAGCAGTGCTGGCCTTGTGAAGCTGTAATTTAGAGAGCCAAGAATGCCATTTGTGTTGCTACACATGAAAATTTAAATAGCTTAAGCTTCTTCCAAGACTTTGGACCCAATCCTCATTCCCTGGGAATCGCTGACTTAAGTGAATGGAAGGTCAGATTCTATTTCACAATAGAAGGATTTGTAGTTTCTCCTCCCTGCCCCTGTCAGCAGCTAATCAGAGCCCATTACAGAAAAAGGCATCGAGCTCAGGTCAAAGGTATGAATGTGATCCAGGTCACTAGTGATGGAAAGTCACCACAACTGGTAACAGAGAAGTAAATTTTCCACTGTACAGAAATCACCCCACCGTAACGAGAACGTAAAAAAAAGGGGAGAAACAAAATCTGGTTGGAAAAAATACAGAGGCGTGACATACTGAGGCAGATATATAGGGATTCAAATGAGATAGGCAAAACCAGAGCATAAAATCCAATATAATTCATTATGTCTTATGACATAGTAGGGTTCTTGTTCATCTCTAATTCCAACACCCAACAGTAGCAGATCAGGTATGCAGGCCGATACAATTTTTTCTCTTAGCTAGGATACAGAAAATGAGAAGAGAAAAAAATAAATTAACATGGGGGGGCGGGGGGGAAGTGAATAGAATTAAAGTGACCTGAAAAGGACAAAATCAATCACATGAAATTATTTATAACAGTCCATCAGACACCTGCTTTCTGTCTCATTCTCATAAAAGTCCGTCCCTTCTATCACTGAGGGACTTGCATCTTGTAACTGTCCCTAAAGCACAGGACACTGGAACAACAGGCTAACAAAAAATGGGTTAGTACTAATAACAAGAAATGTTTGTGTCTCTGTTAAGGAATTCTTATCGCACTGCTCAGTTGGTCCATAGCAAGCAACTCGAGGAGTTGTTTCTTTCAAGAGACAAATAACCAGCCAGTGGACACTGAGTCTTTGTATTGTCTGAGTCGACTTTTATTTACAGTGCCTCTTGACGATTCTTTGATTTACTTTTTTTTAATCCTAGTCTAAAGCCTCTCCCTCCTTAAAACCGAATTCAAGTCTTTCTTTCAAGATTTTATCTCATGGCTCAGACTTTCTCTGTGAGCCCATCCAAAACTGTTTACGTTCCTTTTGTTCTGAGGTGCAGCCACTTGTTCCAGGGACCATTCAGGTGGGGGAACCCACCTGCTGGGTCTTGGAGCCAGCTTGACTAGCATTTCCTTTCCACACCAAAGAAGCCACATAATCACTTTGTCACTTTCATGGCACCTATTTTACTGCAAAGGACTTTCTCTTTTAGAGAACCCCCCCCTAATTCCTTAATTACTGTCTACTAAAGACCACTTGTTTTGCAGTACTGATTAGCTTCGGAGCTTATGTAACCCTTTGACAAGGAAGATTTTTATATGAAATGGGCAGAATTTGTTTTACAAGATCAATCTCTTCCTTATATCTCTGGCAGCAATATCTCATGCCTGTCGGTGCGTTTAGCTGATTCTATTACCAACACCACCAGCAAATGAATATGGTAGCCTAAGCTCAGTGGTCAGTACACTATAGTGGAGAAAGGCACAGGAGAGTTGACCTACAAAGAAACTATTAGTGGCATTAACAGAAGTTTGACACATTAGAGGCACCATTAAATCCCTGTTTTCAGTGAATTTCAGGATTCCCACTGTGACTAAGAATCATGCACGTTTCTCAGGTTTCCATCCACACACTAATTAAGTTTTATAATCTCATCCAGTCTGCTAAGCAGTTTTACAAAAGGGACAGCAACATTAGGCAGGGCCCGAAGATATCATCCCATTTGTGTTCTTGTATGATTATTGCTGCTGGTACACCAAAATGAAACAATTTTCCCACATAACCTTTTCCCACATAACCTTCCCACTGTGTAGGATATGATGTTAGCGTCATATCCAAGAAAGCCATAAAAGTGCTTATTCCATGACTGAGGCTTGAATCCACCTCCCTGGACACTTTCTGCATTTTACTGCTGTCATGTAGTATCTCATTCACCCCACTGCAGTTTATGTTTATTAGAGGAATACAGGCATTTGTCCTGTTTAGGATACTGCTTCCTGGACAGTCAAACAAGGGCCAGGCTATTATCTGGCAGTCGTTCCAGCTTTCATTATCTTCTGGGAGAGCTTAACTGTAGAGACAATGATAAAGAATAGTCTGCAATTTGTTAGTGCTTTTATGAATTCCTAAGTATCAATAGTAAAGGAATGTTGGCAAATACAAGTTTACTCTTGTAAGAGTTTTTGCTGAAGTTAATACTCCCATGGAGCAGATGAATAATGAAGCAGTATCTTCCAAATTGTGGTGCTGAACAGAGTCAAGAGTTCTGGCTTCTACTATCAGCTCCTCTGCCATAGATTGGGTAATTTTCTCAAATAAAATCAAATCAAATCACTTCCTTGAGTTTCAGTGTGTGTTTAACAATCTTTCAGCACCTTTTAAAGTGCATGGGCATCTGTAGTGCAGGACTACTAGACACTTATTACAGAAGTGGATTGGAACAAACATGTCTGGGTGTCAAACTTCCAAGATTTATTTTAAACAAAGCTTTGGATAAAAAGATGTTATGCAATTATTCAAGTCAAGTGGAAGTCTTTCAAAAAGCTTACTGTCTGATTGAGATGACTGCATATTCAGCATTTTATCTGTAATCCAGTAAACCAAAAAAAAGACTATAATTTGTATGCCCTTTTCATGTTCTAACAACAACAAAAAAAGGCTTATACTGATAGTAGTTCAGTCTTTGTTGGCATTTGGCATTAGATTTCCTAATGTATCTCTTGGAGCCCTTCCAAAGAAGAAAAGGGGAGAGAGACAGACAGAGAAAAGAAGGGGAGAGAGAGAAAAAAGAAGGAGAGAAAGAAAATGTCATTTATGTTTTGTTTTAATCACTTCTCTCTAAAATAGCACACAATGAACTACAGGTTTTCAGTGGTAAATGCTGAAATATTATAAGCAGTTCAAATGGATGTGGATCCTTCCCATCTGTCATGGACTGCAACCAAACACTATAACAGAAAAGTGATATTAGTTTCAAACTAAAAATAAATCATCAAGCCAAGTCTGTATCTCTAATCCTACCTACACTGCCCTACTAGTGACCTTCTCATGGCCAAGACAAATCATATTCTGTACAGAATTCATAAATTCATTCTTCATGCTGGCTTATTTTGGGCCTCCTTGTGGGGAAGTGGGGGAAATAATTAAAAAAAACTTAGATATGTCACACTGAAGCCACCACATTAATGTTTCAGACTTTGGCAATGTTAAGCTTCTCTCCATCACAGTCTAGTCAGGCTAATTTCTGAAGATCTCTGAACTTGTCTACTAGAAGTTTATAAGGGCTAAGACATTAGGAGTTAATGCCTGTCTCTGAAGCATCAATGGTGTAAACAGAGGGAAAAGTAATGGAATCACACTTCAGACATGGATGAGAAACACAGAAATACTCTTTCGTAGGTAAGAGCGTAAGTGCAAAGATAACTTCTTCATAGATTTAGCATCCTTTTCCAAGGCCTAAGCAGGTGCACTTGCAGGATAGTAAAATTCACTTAATCAAGTTTCCTCAGCAACCCCCCTGAGTATTGTTATATGAGGCAAGATCAAAGGCACTTCTCTGTTCCACACAACTGATTCAGGCCAAGCTAAATTAATTTTTGAAGTTAGATTCATTCTGCTGTAATCTTTGTGTCAAATGAAACCCATTATGTGTAATCTTCTTTCATAAATTAAATTGGTCTGATTAGTTCCTATCTTACTTGTTTGAAAAAGACAGCACACAACACACTAGCAGTTGGAACCTATTGGGAGAAGAAAACAACAACTTCCCTTTTATTTTAAGAAAATCTCATCAATGGTCCAGAAAAGGGAAGTGAAAAAAATGTTCCGCACAGTGGGCTAATACGTGAAAACAAAGTATTTCTGCTATATTGCCTTGCTTTAAACACATGATTTTTAGAGTGGGAAACAACTGAAGTTTCTCACAGACAGCAAATAAAAAAATCACAGACACTAAGGAGAAAAAAAAGAGGCTTGAGGTATCTATTGTGCCTGAAAAGAGAAGTGCCCCAAAGCCTTTTAAAAAAATTCTTTATGTGACAAGGTCCAAGGCCAAACAAGATGTTTGTGTTTGAATCTGGGAAAGAACTCAGGCTTCCCAGATCCACAACTTCAACAAATGATTTGTCTTTGTGTGCTTCTTCTGAAAATGCTAATTTGCACATACAAATGGCTAGTGTGAACCTATGTCCATACATATTTGTGGGAGAAAATTTAGAGGTTGCTTTCCCAAAATTAACTCATTAAACCAAACTTAGAAGAAAGTCTCTGTACAAAGGATATGTTTCTGAATATAAAGAATCACAATTTCTAATCAGTTTCATTGACGTTCAGTGTTTCTGGTTACCATAGAAACTGGCACACACAATAAATGGTGTTTTGTTTAATCAGTCACGAGAAAGAAGTCTGGGCATGATGAATCAGACTGAATCAGAAACAGTTTCTTTTACTATCCTAATCAAAATAACTTCAATGTAACTATAGGACAATTCAAATCAGAGAGACAGGATCAGGCCACAAAATTCAGATCTTGGTCTTGTTTTCAAACACTCTTCTCAGATGCTCAGATTAAAGTTTTACTTCTATTTCAAGACAGGAGTTTATGTAGGACAGGATTTAGCTCAAAGTTCAGATTTTATCTCATTTATACTATAAGTAGTTTGCATGAAGCTGAAGTCCACCAGAGACAATAGATGTTCAGAGCCAAAAAACTCAACATAATTTCACATACAGCTGGAAAAAATACATGAGAGGATAGTTCTTTAATTAAATAGGGAAAAAGTCCCAGGCTTAATAACAATGCAAATAAAATTTTCTTACTCCCAGTTAATGCTTCGATGGATGGAGTTTGCTTTGCACCAGTGGAAAAGAAATATAATTAACAGATAGTTTCACATTTTTAAAGAGAAAAACAAAAATCATGTAAACTGAAGGGCACTGAAGGGCACTGAGGGGCGGGGGGGGGGGGGTGTTTCTAACACAGCCATTCTTGCAAAACAAGTATAAAAGTGGCATTCACGTGGCTGGCTCTAAACCAATTGTAGACTTGAAAAGGATTACCTTTGATGTATAAAGATCAAAAAAGCATTTTTTTTCAAGTAATAAGATCTCTCTCAGATGGATTTCAGTAATATGAACATGTTTTCCATAGCATGGTAATAAAAATAAAACAATGCAGTAAAACAACTAGGACTAAGTCTGTCACTTTTGAATTCGTAGGGAAAGGTCAAGCAAACTTACAGTTGGTGTTTAAAGGTTTTAATGTAGCAGTTATACATCATGAAAAATTAGAAAAGCAATGTGTGTAGTAAGACTTGAAATAATTTTGCAGCTGTGGTGACATCATAACGAGCTTGATCAAGTGGCCTGTGATATAACCAGAACTGTAACATTTTCTTCCAGAATGTCACTTTTTAAAGGAGCTTTGGGAACATGGGTGGAGAAGGAATATAATTTTTTTTTAACCTCTTCTCAGTTCCTGCTCAGGCCATACCATGTACTTTAGTCCCTTTTCTTTTTAATTGTACCATGTCTTTCTCAGACCTTCACTCCCAAAGGCACAAAACCCCCAATCTAAACATTATCACAACCATTGCTTTCATCATGCTTTTACAAGTAACTGTATTTCTTTTTTCCCAAAAACAAAACCCCACTTTTTTTCTTTTAAATGGGTATTTGATCTTAGGCTTTCCAAGCACTGCCAACAATGGTGTCCTATGATAGGACAAGGGGAAATAGATACAAACTGGAACACAGGAAGTTCCACATCAACATAAGGAAAACTTCTTTACTGTAAGAGTGATAGAGCACTGGAACAGGCTGCCCAGGGAGGTTGTGGGGTCTCCTTCTCTGGAGACTTTCAAAACCTGTCTGAATGCATTCCTGCATGACCTGCCCTAGGTGACCTGCTTTGGCAGGAGGGCTGGACTCAGAGATCTCTGGAGGTCCCTTCCAACCTTGAGCGTTCTGTGACTCTCTATTAGAGAATGTCTCCTTGCACACACTTTGCAGATAGGTAAGATAAAAAGAAGCCCAGTGTGAGATAGTGGCAGAAATAGGAATAACACCCTGTGATTCTGACACTAAGAACCCTTTCTACCCACAGCGTGGAGTCTTCAGAAGTGGTTTATAAACTTCCTAGGGCTCTTCTGTTCAAGGCAGGACAAGTGGCTTTGAGTGCTCTCAAATGTTTTGCCAAAGCCAAGCAGAAATACAAGAGCAGAAAACATGATTGTGACTATTAAAGTCATGTTCCATGGCATTTTAATAATCACAGCATGTTGAACTGCTTTATTTTAACATATTCATAGTGGGTTATTTCCAGTGAAATGAAAGACTATTCTCAGCCAAACATTTGTTGTTTTCTGTCTTTTGTTTAAATCCTGCAATGGCTCCCATTACTATCAATAGTGTAAGTGCAGGGAAACACCTGTATGTTTACTCATTTCATTTCATCTATTCAGTTCAGTTACAGAACAAAATTTCCACTGCTGTCTTTGCTTCTTTACCTAATTTTCCATCTGAGCTGGCAGAAGATCAAGAAGGTCAAATGATTTGCTCGGGGTCATGTAATGAGTCAGAATCTTGAGCACAGATTAAATCCACGATACTCCCTGGCTCCAGCACACGGGACTTGTCTACTGAGCAAACCGCATGAGTTCCAGCTGTTTTCCCTCCTCACATGAACTGAATAATGAGGAAGTTAGCAGAGAATCTGTCTGAAGTAGAAATTCAGCCAGCAGCAGGCTTTCTGTAATCAAGTCCTGGGTTTAAAGTGTGGTTAAATCAGTATCTAGAACTGCTTGCTACCTAGTACTATTCATTTTGTTTCTTATCCCTTCAAATATCTGTCTTTTTTTTTTTTTTATTTCTTGTGGTTATCTGAGAAATAAAGAAAAGGTTTAAAAAAATCTTTGTTCTCACATGTAATCTCTGAAGACAGAAACAAACAAACAAAAATGATTTAACCACAGAACATTTCCTGCAGCCACTGGAACTCATGCTTTTATTCATTCAGTGCATGAAGAAGCTGCATCACTATTAGGTAAAATCACAATGTAGGAGAAGCCTGATCACCACAGATACCAGTTAAACTTCATGGCAAGTTTGAAGAGCTCACAGAGATCATCGAGGATTCTTGAAGGGAAAACTAAGTACATACAATTTCTACTGTAGTAAGGGGGAAGCATTAGGAAATTACCACTGCAGCTTGAAGGTTTCAATTTCTTGTACATCGTGTTAATAAATTTGAGTTTAAAAGTAATAAGTCAATGGCTGAAACTTAACTTGCATATGAGACCTCTATAATACTGAAATAAAAGGAAGTTAGGGAATCCAATGCAACTTTACCACCAGTGGAAGTGCTGTAGCAATCTAGAGCACACAGGTGTGCTTTATGTAATTAATCAATTACGGTGTTAAGTTAAATTAAATGCTATTCCTAACATGAATGCTGATGAATACTTTTGAAGAAAAGTATGTGTGTTACGATAGGATAGATGAGGGACTCCTGCTCTGTTCATCAGCAGTGTTAGCTTAGGTAACCATTTGAACACAATACTGGTCACACTTCTATTGCTATCTGATGTCTTACATGGCAATAGTGCCAGGTGACCACGGAGACATGACAGACTTTCTCATCTCTGAACAACATTTTCTGTTATAAGATACAACAGTTACATGTATCCTATAGCAGAATGTAAGTCTCAGCAAGTCCTAGCCGCTAAAATCATACAGATGTTTTGGCCAGTCTAACTCTTATCACCTTGACTTTCTCAGACGCTCATCTTTGACCCTGACAAGCATTTAGCAAATCCTCCTTAAAAAGTTGCCCAAAAGCAAAGACCTAGGAAGACTTCAGCACCTACCTATCAGCTGGACTGTAGTCAGCCCTGAATTCATTAGTCCGATCACCACCAGGATGTTCCTGTTGCTAACAAAATTCCACATGCAGAAAGCAAACTGGTTGGGAACCATCCTCACAGAAAATGCACTTTGCCCTTGAGGAGCTACTTTGCATCCACATTGTAAGTATGGCTCTCTGCATGGTGCTTGATGTGCAACTTAACCTTGGTTTCCATCAGTTGTGAAACTGCTTCCTGCACTCTGGTAGTGCAGAGGCTCTAGAACGCACCACTCAAGAACAGACACAGAAAACCCACAGCTAGAAAGAACACCTCCAGTGCACTAAGTATAGATACATCCTATGTGATCCTCCTCTAAGAGCTGAAAGGCTGCTCTTTGTCACCTACCAGCTAGGTTATAACAATGCAGTACACTGAGCATCAAGGTGCTGCCCACCTAGAAAATACTAACAATTCAAAATACAGCACTGAAATATCTGTCATGAATGTATTTACACATGTCCTATCTTGGCATCTGGTGGAACGATGAATAAAGTTCAAGATCATTTATTTTAAAAGTGGGGTGCTCCCCAATTTACTAGCAAGACGTATAAATTGTTTTCTATAATTTTAGGGCAAAGATTGGTTGACAACTTCATTATTTAAAAAACCTTCAAACTTGATTATAACAAGGTCATTTATCCATCTGTAAGAACTCTCTGAGTTACTGACACAGGCCTCCAGAATGAATTCTCTCCAGAAGGAAAATGTGATGCCTTCTCTGTGTTTATGCTGCACTTGTCTGCCCTTTTTTTCTCTAAGCCAAAGAGAGATGACTGTGCATGACCTGCATATGTCTGAATCTCTCTGTGTTCGTGTCTGTATGGATCTGTGCGTATGTTTGTGTATTAAAAGCTTGACAGATGAATTCGCTGTGTGCACATTTTCTCCCAGGGAACACACCAAGAGAGAAAACAAGCCTTGCATAACAGACACAGCACACCTGGCTTAACGTATGGTGGGAAAGGCCTCAAGGGATGAGTGTAATACCTGATTCTCCCTAGAACAAACTGCCACGTTCTACCTGTCTATATTCACCCCATATCTGGGGCTAACCTATAGCAGCTGCTCCATCACCCAATGACCCCCTCCCCTGGTGGGAATGTGGATTACGAAAAGGAGAGGAGACCCATGGGTTAAAATGAAAATGGATTAAATGAAACAGGGAAACTAATACCAATGCCAATATAAAGTGTACAAAGATATACTCAGCCCTGTGAATGCAGCGAAGTCACAATGAAAGGGAAAGCAGTCCTCAGGAGTAGAATGGTAAGCAAATCCATCTAGAGATTGGAAGAATCAGGAGGAGCTTCACCCTCAGCACACTTTCCCCTTTAAAGTAAGCATGACGTTTACAGCCTGAGATACACCTGTGAGCTAGCTCTGGTCACTGTCCTGGCTTTTGCCCCTCCCCTGCTTAAGTTCCTGGCTGATCCAAAACTGCTAATGGCCTGCATACCATGGCTGATCTATGATCATTCACCAGCAAAACCAGGACACCACTCATGGATAATCCTAACATCACAGCATTTTATGTCTGCCACCAAGTTACAAGATAAAGTTCAACTCCATAATTTCATATAAGTTTACACAAACAAAATGAACTCATAGGAAACCTTTTGGAATTTAACATTATGAATATAAAAATATAAAACTCAGGTCTGAGGCTGACAACAGCCAACTCAGAGATGTACAGAATCACAGAGTCAACCAGGTTGGAAGAGACCTCAGAGATTATCAAGTCCAACTGTCCAACTTATTACCTAATACCTAACACCTCCTGACAACTAAACCATGGCTCCAGGGACAGTGACTCCACCACCTCCCTGGGCAGCTGATTCCACTGGCCAATTACTCTTTCTCAATCACAGAATAAGAAGTAAATGTTCATTTTCATATTTCCTTCATAGTCATTTATGCCCCAGTTGCTTTCATTAGTACCACTCACACCTTGCTTTGACAATCTGAATTTGTCTAAGGTGAAACACCTGTCAGATTAATTAAAAAAAAAAAAAACACCATGAGAGATAAATACACTGATTAAGAGATACTTTGTATTGGCAATGAATATCTCAGTGATAAAAATACACATTTTACTCAGGCAAAATAGTTGGCTTGTTTGCCAAACATAGCACCTTAGCTGTGAAACCCTAAATGGACAGAAAATTGAGTGGAAATTATTCTTATTACACTGCTGTAGTTTAAATGTAATTTCAATGCACTTAAAGGCCATTTTATGTTGTTAGAGTTCTGCAAAGGTTCCTTAAATGTAAATAACAGCAACATCTAAATGTTCCAAATGCTTTTCCTTTTTAAATTACTAATCATCTCTTCTGGGGAGCTAATTAATCAAGCAACACAAAACAGATGGATATGAACTTTCTTTTGCTGCAGAATAAGCACTTAACTGGATTTAACAGAAGTTATTCTCAATTCATGCTGAAAGGGAGAGCCAGGAAGGGAAGAGTAAACCAGTTTTGATTGCACTCCATCAGCTATAGTGTTGCTAACTCTCAGGATTTTATTGCACCTAATACATCTTCATGTTTTGTTTCTGGCCTCAGCTGATGTAATTCTGGGTCAGCATGTGACCTTTCTGGAGGAAAGCTTGCCAGTGTGACTTGGGTGTATCCTGAAGACTCAAAAACAAGAAGTCAGATAAAAAGAACTTGGTAAGTATGGCAGCTTCAGATTCTCATGACTTAAGCAAATCCCATGATGCTTTGAAGGCTGACTTATGGGCAAGAGAGGAGAAGCTTACACTTTTGGTTGGCAATACTGCTGTTATTTTAGAAACAGTAGCACCAGCAAGCTGCTTTGAGAAAGTCTAGCACTCACAGTGGACAGAGAGGCAAGGTGCCTTGCTTTCCAGAACCCCTGGAACAGCACAAGATGAACAAATCTCAATATGACCCCCTGTGGGGACCCATTTTAGAATGCCATCTGACCTGGCATTTCCACTTTTGCAGAAATGCATCTGGAGAGCTCGTGCTGACCCATCAAAGTTATCCTTACAGAAACTACGAAGGGTTTTTTTTTTTGAGTCAGTTCACAGCATTTCCTATTTCCTAATAAAATATCTCTTGGAAGCCCTGGATTTCCGGATCATGTAGACCCAGGGATGTCCCTCCACTCTCCCTTCCCCTTCCAGATAGAGTGGGATAGATGTGTATTATGCCTTACTTGCAGATACAGACCATGCAGCTGGATCCAAATGACTGTCATTTCACCCAAGATTTTACACACAGAATACTCTTCGCCTCCAAATAAAAACTTTTATTATTCATTACTCACAAAATTCAATAGGACTTTTGTCTGCAAGAAGTTTTCAGTTGTCCTCTAAGTGAAATAACATGACTTTTTTTAAAGCGGCTGAGTTGCGCATCAAGAAACAAGAATTGTAAATAAGGAAGTACTTTGACTAGTGCAGAAGATTGATACAGCACCTGACAGCTTTCATTACGTAAATCTAATTTATTTCAGCAAACAAGTGACTGGAATCATGCATCATTTCTGAACGAGCTGACCCTCAGGTTTACATGGTTGGCTGATATGGGTTTGAAAACAGGAAGCTCCAGCTGTAACATGAGTGACCCAGACAGCAAAAAGCTAGACACCAAACTAAATTGGAAGGCAGGAAGTCAAAGTTCATGCTCATACCACAAACAATACAAAAATAATAAAGTTCCTCTGAGAGACATTTGGCAAACCCAAATGTCATTGTAAGGCATAACATATAAAAGAATTGGTAATATAAATGTTTATAGAAAAGCAGAGCAAAGAATTGTTGATAAATTACCAGCAGCATTCCAGAGGGCTAATCCATCGGCATATATTTTCATAAACATATGTACCCTGTAAATTGAGCACCAACTCCAACAGGATGCTTCACTCCCCAAGGTTCTGTTAACTAGTCCACTCAAAAGCCCTGGGTCATCATTATCTTTATTCTTTGGTTTCCTAAACACTGATTTTAGTTCCCTCAGCTCCTGCACATTGCTAGAGATGCTACTCCTTTGGGCACTTTTTTCTCTGTCCTCTTATACTCTCTTGTAAAGAACTTTTTACTTCTCTAGGGACCTGCTTTTCAGCACGTTTGATCTCTCTTGAGTCTTCCACAGGCTCACAGCAAGCCCTTACAGCCCACATCCAGAAACATCACATCCTGTTTGCATCAGAGCTCCCCAACGATTTCCCCAGCAACGACACTTGGTCTGTTGCTGTTATTTTCTGGGGACTCCACAGACTGTATATAGCCAAGTACACTTGTCTAGAGTTGAGTGAAGTTTTGATTTTAGGGATGGAATAAGCCAGTACAGAAGAAAGTATGCACCTATCACAGGTGCTAGCTCTGCAATCAGGAGCAATGCAGCTGAGGCAAATGGAGTCCTGAGAGATTTACACCTGAGCAGTTAGTACTTGCCAGAGGTGTGATCCAGATCTACACAGAACCCTAAATGAAGAAGCTTAATTCTGTGCCAAGCTTGCAGCAGTTACATTCAAATTTTCCTAATTCCACTCTGCAGGAAATAATGGAAGTTTTAAATTTAATTTTATATACATTCAATCTCTCTGGGAATATAGTTAATCCCTAGACTCCTGTATATTCACTAGCTATGTATTCCAGCTTCATTCTATGACTCCTCTGCATCCTTGTCTTCTGTAACCAACTTTCATTTGCAAGGATCTGTCCTGTAGCCATGTGCTCAGAAACTTGAAAGGTAATTTCTGCCTCTGTCTCTCCAAGAATAGCTATTACCTCCATTATGTCTACAGAGAAAATAATGGTTGGTATTAACTGCATCCTATATATCCTATATGAAACACCTTTTCTCTGCAGAAGTAAAGGCACTATACTTTGGAGACACAAAACTGTCTGAGAAGGTAAGATTTTTGTTGTCACACATGTACAATAGATCACAGATGATCTAATTCTTTATTTTACCACATAAACAATGTTGGTATTTTCCACAAATCTTGCTCAGAGGACTTTTTCTCTGAAGTTCCTTTTTTATTTTGTTTTCCATTTTGCTTTCCCACTTCTCCTGTTTATTCCCTTGCCTTCTTTATTGCAATGAACTTTTAAAAAAAAATTATAACCTGAGTGGCAATTTTTGTAAAACACTGAACCAAGTCAGTACTCAGCTTACATATGCACTAATGACCTACTGAGGCCAAGGGGCCCTCAGCATAGTCAGACACAATATGTCTTGCTGAATTCGTTTTGATTTAGGCATGCGGACAAACTCTTCTAAATTGTAACATACGGGAGAAGGAAAACTGAAACATGAAAGACTGAAATGAAATACAGGCATTTTATAAAGTTTTCTTTTTATTGAATACTTCTTTTCATCCTAGCCTTGGCAATGTCTGTATTAAAATTAATAAATAAGATTAACATTTGAATCTCTAGAAAAATACTGTTAATTCACCTGACAGCTACCAATACTGCAAACCATATGAATTCAGAAGCATTCCAAAAGCTTTCTTTCTGCTAAGTTACTGGATTATGTGGAAGCCATTATCACACACCACCATCATTATTAACAGTTTTATTCACAATAGATGTCAAAGCACTTCAAGGAAATTCAAAACCTACAAAAATAAAGAGTTAAGTTCTCTTGGTCGTTGATATCACATTGTAAATGAAAAGCTAAAAGGCCACTAGGATAGGGTCTGCACTTTGAAGATAATCTAACATTTTGCATTCTGAAACTTGGTGAACTTACCATAAAATAATGAATCCATTCTTCAAAGGCAATTTTGCTGCCACCATTTACTATTAATTTTGCTAGGACAACTACTTGAACCACGCTGTTATGTGATGCAATAGTGTGGTGGAGAAACAGAGCCAGTTTTAAGAGATAAACTTGTACCTGCATGTACAGTGATCTATGGTGAAAACACAGACATGCAGATCTCTGAAAACCAAATACAGCATTCTTGAGTTGGATATTCAAAACCAGTAATCATTTTAAAACTCCAAGTGCTCAGGCTGAGCTTAAAATGTGAAATAAATTGAAGATCTAGGGACAGAAGTTTGTCCTCCCACGTTATCACAACACATGTTGCACAGTATTTAGGTAAATTAGTGTGCTGGAAAACCTCTCAGTAAAGCATTCAGTGCAACTTAGTTTATCCTAATTAAGTGCTAGCTTTGTATTCTACCATGTCATTTTTAGAATTTATATGGTTTCATTAAAACTTTTCTGAGGTATTTACAGTGCCTTAAAGCTTTCTTCTACTCCATTCCACTTGAAGTATATATATATATATATATATAAAAAGACTACAATCTGGGCATATGGGAGGGGGGAGAGATGAAAAGCATTGTCAAAATGGAAAAATGTATTAAATAACAGGTTTATTTTGACTTACATTTGGTGGTTATACATTTTGCAACCTAAATTGTGACACTGCTTCAATTTGTTTCCTCACTCAAGTAATTTAAGTTGCAATACTGTTTCCTGACTTTGTAATTTCAATTTGCTCATTTTTCTCAGACTCATCTTTCCTCTTCATAGTGAAGGTTTATAGAATCAGTCAAATATTCCTTCTCTGGAGACTTTCAAGACCCACCTGGATGCATTCCTGTGCAACCTGTGCTAGATTCTATGGTCCTGCTCTGGCAGGGGAGTTGGACTTGATGATCTCTGGAGGTCCCTTCCAACCCCTAACATTCTGTGATCCTGTGATCTGAATCACAGATTAGATCAGTGAGCATTAATACAGAGTCTTGGTTTAATACTGATAGGTAGATAAATAGACAGTAGATTTCATATCTATTTAGTATCAAAGATGTCTTAGAGGTTTGCAGTCATACATACACACTAAGGTACCACATGCAGTTGCATCATATAGTACGAACTATTATCTGTCCTCGAGCATGAGGTCCTTTAGAGGTCCCTTCCAACCCAAACCATTCTATGATTCTATGCACATGCAATAGGGCTTATTATTTATCCATATTCATGAAGATATATTTGCATACACTTGCTTTAGATCGCTGGTGGCTGTCATCTTTTGTGATATTTCAAAAAAGCAATGAATAATTTGCTACCTGTAATGCACCAACTATCAAAGCAAATCCCAGCTTAGCAAGGTCAGTGCAGTGAATGCAGGAGACAATTCTCTCAGGCCACTTGTAGTTACTTCTTGCTGTAGGCCCTGAGCTACTAGTTGACAAGAAAATTTCACCTGCACCAGGTCTTACTACCTCCATCCTGGTATCTGTAAACTCCTGTAAGAAAGCTCTCTTCTCAGCCCTGTTGTAGTTGCACTTCTGTGATACAGCACAGTTCCCATGCAGGAGAGTGCTAACAGGGTAGACATCCCCTTCTGAGATTCTTAAGGAAAATGGCATATTTTTAGCCCACAAGCCAGCATGATTTGAACCCAGCATCTTCAAACTACAAAAACACGCCTGGCCATCACTTGACTAAATGAAGCAATTCAATAAGTAGCAGATGTACAAACAAGCTCTTAGTGCATTTTACTGCTGTGTTCCCCAGTCTCTCAAATGCTGCTCTCCATGAACTAGGGTCACAGCAGTTCTGCTGCACGCACCTTGAAGAACAGTCTCAGGCAAAATGGACATCAGCAGAATAAAGTGACTTGGGAGCGGATAGCTGTAGGACTGTCCACTTGAAATAATGGGAGTAGGTGCTTTTCCATGCACTGAACAACACTCCAAGTTCTGGGTGAGCATCTGCATAAATCATGATCTGACAGCATAATTAATGAATTGAGCAGCTTTGTCCCACTTTTTCCTTTACATAAAATACATAAACAGCCAAGTGCATATATGTACTGCTGATTTCTTTTGAGTATTTGACCTCAGTCTTCCTTATTTTATTTCTCTATGTATCCTTCCCCATAATGAAACTGTGAAAACATTCAAAAATTGGTGCCTGTTAAATACAGAAAACAGCAAAGTTCTTGCTTCACCTGTTGAAATAGAATGGACTGTTCCTAGGCATATGTACACCACAAAGCGCACTTCACAGCTGGCTTCAAATCTCAGCAAAGTCCACTCTGAAAACAGAGATGTGAAGCACTAAGGATTTAACAACAATACTTAGGCAGCAGCAGCAGTGTGTTATTTTGCTCTGATTTGAGACTTAAACACTTTCAGCTGACAAAGATTGGAGCTGCCCTTTGCCAAGGACAGGGAGAAGAATTTTTATAAGTTATTAAATCAGAAGAACTGAGCAACCCAGGAATATAGGACAAGATCAGATGAGTCCAACAGCTCTTCTTCACATGTGCTGTATCCATCAAAGGAAGAGGAGGCCCAACCTGCCAAGCAAATGTTTTATATTGAGCTGGAGGGTTCCAAATGTCTCACAACGGTGTCAGATAAACAAAAGGAGACACAAGAAGGTGACAGGGAAGCTCTCACTCAAGTGTTGCTTCTGTTTCGAAGATGAGTGACAGACAAAGAATTTTCCCCCATTTAACAACAAAAAGAAATCACAGACTGCTCAAGCTAGACACCTCTGTGAAATATCAATGCTGTGCAAAATCTTTCCTAAGATAAAGTGTACAAATGCATTTTGAACGTAAAAAGAAACCCAACCAAAACAGCACAAATTATGCTTCCAACAATAACTTTTAATAAGACAACCACTACTATAGCAAGAATATTTCAATAATTTTATTAAATATTAAACTTTAGTGACCACAGGGATTTCCCACTTATCGATTTAATTTCTTTTCTGCTAGAAATAGTTGTATCAGTTAGTTATTCATTGGCCAATGGTAATTTGGAGCACATTTAATAAATCTAATAAATATAAATTTAATTTCATGCGAAATTACTGTGAAAGCAGATCTCTCCAGAAGGCATGGGAGATGGCAAAATTAAAAACCAAGGGAGAATTGGCAGAATATCCATTTCTTTCTGTGATTGATATTGATTTATGATACAGTTGAATAGCTGAAACTGCTGCCTACTACTTAAAAGTACCAGGCAGGGCCTATCTCACCACTTCCATGAGGGAGCAAGACAGGCTGGGGGGCAGCTGGGGACACCCCAGAGCACCAGCCAAGGGTGTAGTGGAGGCAAGAACTATGGTCAGGCTGGGACATCAGCACACGAGTGGACCAAGCTCAGCAGTACCCATGGCAGGGCATGGCATGGCTGTAGCACAGCTGGAGGCAGGCACATTACAACATCACCAAGGCAAGAAGTCATGGCCCTGGTGGGGCTGCAATGGGGTCCAGTGCCATGGGTGTGGTGGCAGAGGCCCTGTGGAGGTTGGTAAGGGCCATTAACAGCCATTACTGACCCCTGTGCCCTGGCAGTAAGTCAGTAAGACCTAGCTACTGAAATAAAAAATCTGGTAATGTTCACTTCCAACAACAAATTTCTATGGGAAAGAGGAGTCAGCAGAAGACAGACATAACAATTACGAGAAGATTCATTTTTATAGACCTACAGACTGGCATTGGAAAAGTTGCTACACACATTTTCATGTTTGTATTTTTATTTTTTTTAAGGAAACAGATTAAAGGCAAAGTCAGCCTGGGCATATCTCACAGCTCTATCAGAATTTGGGCATATATGGGAACCCTGAAAGGAAAGGAATCAAAAAGCTGTTAAATGTACCACTGAACAAATTAACTTAATGGCTGTAACAATTCTCTGAATTTAAAACATAATCCTAACACTTCCCCACTATTTTAAGTCTACTCACTTCAGTAAAGTTACTGTAAATTTAAATCTAATACAGAAATCAGACGTTAGTACAAATGTTCTTGCTCCGTAAATCAGCAAATTTCCCCCTCTACTAAAAGTGAGATTTCACAGTCAATTTAAGCTGATCTAAGACTGCACTGCTCCTGAACAGGGCAATCCAACTTCCTTTTATCTCCAGCTGCGTGTTCCCACCACTTCCCTTGTGTGGGCTCTAGAGATCATACAGCCAAAGGATAAACAAGATCAGTTCGCTGATCACACTGAAAACTAACACTGAAAATACTTAGTTTTCAGCCAGTTTCTAAAGAGCTGAAAGCACCCCTTTCTGTGAGAATCTAAAGTTAATCCTCCCAAAAACTATGAGATCCCAGCGTTAGACAGAAAGTGAATTGAAAAGAAACAATTATTAATAAAAGAGCAAGAAGTGAGATGGTAGCAAAAACCTGTCAGTCTGTTACAGGCAATCACAATCGCTTTCAAGAATGATTTTTATGCCAGTTTAGAAAAGCCCCTAGTCTACACACACCCTCATCTTCAAACAAAATAGAGCAAAAGACTAATTTTGAGAAATGTATTTCAAATCCACAAATATTTAACTCACAAGAGAAACGTAATCCAAAAAAATCATCATCCAAATATTGTCATTTTCCCTATAATTTTTCTTTACTATTTTTCTTACTTGATTGTTTTACATTTTTGTGCATTTTTTAACGTGACATTAAAGGTTTTCATTTGTAAATTTTTTATCAGGTATTTTTTGGTAACCCTGCTTGTAAAGCAATTAGGAAGCTCTTCTTTCCCCTTTTCCAGTCTATTGTGTTTGTTAGATTTTGTCTCTGTGGTATTGAGATAATAAGCATACTGTTCCTTTCTGATGTTTATTTCTTGCTGCTTCTGGTTTTATCTATCATCTAATGTGTGCTGTAGCAAGAGAAAGTGTATCTTTTATGGCAGCCAAAGATACAGCAATAGAATAATGTGGAAAAAAATAGGTTGCTTTAATTAACTTATACCATTATCTAGAGATTTCATGTTTACATTAGAAAACAGACAGGTAATATGGACAACTAACATCATCCTAGATAAAAATTAATTTATCACCGAAAATTAATTTGGCATCAAAATACAGGGTTGAGTTCTGAGTTTCCAAAAACCATCAAGCTCTTAAGTGTAATCGCTATGACTGGTTTTGTCCCTTTTCTGATGCTTGTGTTTTATAAACACTTTTTTTAGAGCTAAATGCAGTGCTTTTAAGGATGGTAACCTACCTGATGCACTCTATATGCAGGTGGAATCCCCCCTAAAGAGTTATTAAGAGTTTTCAAGCCTCCACATGCAGTCAGAGAATCACAGAATTATTGAGGCAGGAAGAGACCTCTGAGGTCAAGTCCAGCCTATGACCTAACACCACCACATTGACTAGACCATGTCACTAAGGGCCACATCCAACCTTTCCTTAAACACCTCCAGGGATGGCAACTCCACCACCTCCCTGGGCAGTATCTATGAAGTCTGCGAAATCAAGGTTTTTATTGCAGTCATAATTTTCATGGCGTAGGCACACGAATTAAGACAAGTGTATGTCTGTTATAGGACTTGTGAAAAAAACAACCAAATAGTAACATTTGATTGATACAGACCTAAACTCGGTTTGAATTAGAGACTTAAAAGCCTTAGCCTATAATATTTGACTTCTTTGTGTGGTATTTCATGTATAGCATTAATATCACCTGGATTATTAATAACAGTTTCTATATGTAGCTTTACCTCTGTGCATTGATTTGTATTTTTAGTACACTGGCATCCATTCACACATCAAGAAAATCACTCAGCATGTCTAAACTATAGAAGTTCTACACACAGTGCAGCAGATAGGAGCAGTTCACCATCAGCAGGATTTGTGTGTCTAACCTCAGTTTAAACATTATTTTTTGCATAGTACCCTCCCAAAACAACAGCTGGGGGAAAAAAAAATTATTTTCTTAAAAATGGGCAATAGTTATCTGCACACAAACAGCTTAAACTATTGAAATGGGATGAGACTTCCCTCAGGTTGATTATGACCAGGCTGGGGTTGTTGGAGATTACTCAGTAACTCAGTAAATTCACTGAATGTGACAAGATGCTAAAGCTCTGATGGCTTTGATTTTGACCTTTTCTACTCTTTATCTTTTTCTCTGTTTTTTTAATCATGTAACCTCTTAGGGAAGGAAATATTGCCTTCTTTTATGTTGGGAAATTGCCCAGAACATTGCAGACACTACCCAAACAAAGAGTAACTATATAATAACAAAAAGGGGAGGAGGAGATTTACTTGACCCAATACCAGCAGTCCCTTGAAGGCTCCAATCAAACCTTATGGAATTGTAACCTGGTTTATTGTTTAACTAAAATTGCATTGTTTAAGTAAAATATTACATCCATATAATTAATGCTATCAAAAAAATTGCAACTAAAAGGGTATGTTGCCATGCAATCAAGAGATAACTGAGCTTATTTTTGGAGAGTCATGTAAGATAGTTAACACAGACATTTAAAAATATATAAATATGTACCTTTCAAGTAGTCATGAGATAGAGTTAAGGAGATCTAGAGTTTCCTCTCAGTTTTGCTCCTGACTTCACAATCTTCTCTATGGCACTGTTGGGTACACCTGTGTGCCTCCATCTCAAAAGCTGTAAAACAGAGACAATGGTTTCATTCTTGGAACATTTGGATATGCACAAATAAAATGACTGATAAGAGTTCAATGCCATTAATGCACTTTTCCTCCACTGAATAAGGTCTCAAAGCAAAACCTTTCCCTGTGGTCTTGTTTACTGCAACATGCCTCTGCCAGTCTTCAACAACACACTTTAAGTAATGTGTGATAAAAAGGTCAACGTAGTGAAATAAACTCTGCAAATACCTCATTTTCCCTAGATTTAATTATGATTAATCTTCTCTACTGTGATAACATTTGCTAACCTTTCTAATTTTACAAAGTGCTTGTACCAGATTCTGTTAGTTCCTCATATTTCCTGCTATGTAGTTCCATTTATCTCCCCTCTATGAAATATAGCACAAGCATGACATTTCATATTTTACCATCTCACAGTATTGCACAAGGAACACTGCCTCCCTGCATCATTAAAACCAGCATTATTATTCAGCCCCATGGCTTCTAAGTCTTTCTTTTAGGTTAATTTATTGCAGCAATAAACCAGTTTCTTTGCTTGCTTCTACTATTTTATGTAACAGTGTAAATATTTGAAAACCATAGTAGCAAGACTTCAGTTATTTTTAAAATTCTGTTAATACTTCCATGGTCATATGTAGATGATGTTGCCATCAGCTATGGAAACGTTAAACTTGTGACTACTGCTGGGGCACCCCACTGAGAAGATAGTAAGACGATTCTTTGTATAGTTATCAGAATCTCTCCTCCTTAATTAAAGGGGATTTTGCTGTGTGTTACATAGAAAATGATTATAAAAGAACATAGTCTCTACAGAAAAAAAAAATAGAAGCTGAAGGTATACTAAAAAGGGAGAATGTGTTAAACAAGCAACTGCTGTTTCAAACAGTCACAAATCAGCAAGTGGATGAAATGGTATCTTTGGCCAAGGCTGTATTTGCAGCTCTGTTAGTGGTCTGTGGATCTGTCTCACCTCCTCCTATCCACAGAACTTTTATTGAGGGAAACTGTTTTCATAGTTCAGCACTTGAGCATGTTTTTGGTTTAGGTCCTGAGAAAAACTATATATGACTGTTTCTCACACAAGCCAGCTTTCAGTTTCATTTCTGACTCTGGACAGTAGTGGTAATCAAATTTAAGAAATTGACATAAACTGAGTGAAAGCTCATTTGTTACATTTTGATGGTTTTCTCACTGAAAAGTGCTAAAATTTCAAGCACATCCCAGATTGTATAATACTAATTCTAAATGCCCACATGCACAAAGTTTGAGGACAAGTTTCTCACATCAGATCAAAATCACTGAACGCTTCTCCACTTCAGCTGATGCTGGTTCAGACTATGATATGCATGGACTTGAATTTTTGAAACATCATTTTTTTGGTTACAAATTGTGACCTTGAAGGACAATCAAGACTGGTGGAGTTGATGATAATAACAAATGCAATTCTGAAGCCTTTAGTTAAGAAAATATAGTTGAATCCAGAATTACTGACTTTGTGTTGAGCACGTTCAGTGGCAATTTTGCTATGAGAATTGGCTTAAAAAGTTGATTTTAAAAATGGAAGAAATCAGTGGAACTTTATTCCCCCAAAGGCTCTTTAAATTGAAGGCTCAATTAAGTGAAAGTTAGTTAATGACTGAAAAAATAATCTTTCAAGAAAATAGTGAGTCCATAGTGAAATAACCTGGCAATATCCTGAGACATTTAACCTGTGGGAAACTGAAACAAAAGTCTATGGGTAGACCAAGATTTCTCAATCACCCAATTGCACAGAAAACAGAAGGAGAACTAGTAGTGAAGGAGATATTCAAAGGGTGCTTGCACCTCTTCTTTACCTTTAAGCCACAGGAATATTGTTTTGTCTGACAAATATATCAAAAATATGTTTTACCCATGACTTCTAAGACAAGATATAAATGTGTTCAGTGTACAGGCCATTTGGCTACCAGGGAATCTTACTGCTTTTCTTGGTAGCCTATTTGGCTCAATGCACTAGCAATGTAAGGACTATTTGTAATTGTGCATCTGTGGACACAATCCCAGTTGCTCTTTTGGAACATCTTGGCAAAGAGACTTCAAAGACTAGTTTCAAAATGAAATTTTAAAATACAGAGGGAAACAGGTTTTCAAAGTAAAATATTCAGTAGCACTGCAAAACTCGTGTAAAGGATATTTCTAAGCACAATACAATGCAAATGCAAATAATGCATTTCTGTTAATACAGAGCTGTTCCACCAATACAAACAAGCATAAAAGCACATTTCCCTAAAAAAACAAAAGGGGCGGGGGGGGGATGGGGGGGGGGGGGTGGGAAGGGGAGCCAAAAAAAAAAACCTAGCTGCAGTTCCTGGGATTTTATTCCCCTAGGCATATTCTCTTTGAGCACAGTTAATGCACAGAAGACTATGCATTGCTGTAATGTTTAAGGCTGTTGAAAATAACCAGATTAAACACATTTGCATCAAAAACATTAGAAATAATTCTGAGTTTCTAAATCCAAGCACTCAAATTTTACAAAGTGACAGAAAGGGGATGAAACCTAGAAAATAAAGATAATTCATCATGCTGGGTTTGTTTCTAAACCCATCCTCCCATCCATTGTACTCCACTCCTACCCATGTAAAAAAAAAAAATCTGAAATTTATGGGAACATCTATAACCTTAAGGTCATCATACAACAATGCCATTATGTGGAACCTTGTAAAAATGTTGTCAGCAGTACCTCTTCTGTACTCTATAGCTGGCATTTTAGCCTGTCCCTTCTGCAATTAATAGTCACGGTAATAAGGTTTTGAAGTTTAAATCTCTTTAAAAGAGAAAAGCAGCTTTTTTCATCCCTTTCTCAAAGCATACAATATGATTGGCAAAGTATCAGGAATAATAAGACAACTAGTTGACGTAAACCCCAGGAGGAACAGAGCAGCCTTTGTTCTGAGCTCTCATCAAAATCTTGGAAATCTTGCAATAGGAAATGTTGCTGGAATGTTGGTTCTTATTCAGAGTCCTTACATGTTAGGCCTGAAATATCTGAAATCTCTTACTGGCTTCAATAATTATTGAGCACCATCTCATGTGCTGCCTGTACCTGAAACAACTCTACTGTTTACTATTTCATTTTTTCTTGATACAAAAAAATACATACTTAATCCCCTATTAGTGCATCATCACTCTTGTCCCACTGGAGCTACTAGCTATTGTGATTGTTAGTGCAATAATTGCTACTAAACACACAATAAACGAGGCAGTTGTGAATGTCATAGCTTACAGAAGAACTTAAAAAGAAAGTGTAGCCTAAAGCACTGTGCACATGAAGATCCAATTTCATAGACAATGTTACATACATAATGTTAAACATAAAAAAGCCTTGAGTAGGTTAAAAATGAAGGTGGTAAAGTCAACATAACTGAGTCAGAAAAAGGAAAAAACCACCGTTCCAAAAGCTATACTATATCCACCAGATAGAGAAGCTTAAGGATTTAAAAAAATGTATGGTAATGACTTCACAAAAAAAGAAACAGAATAGAAAACCATACTATAGGTCATAAAGCCTCAAGCATTTGCTGAAAGCAGGTGGCTTTGGTAGTTATACATGTTTTTCTAAACTTCAAAGTTTTCAGTTATGTAGGGATCAGTCTCACCTCTTAAATGCTTATGGAGCTTGCATTAGTTGAATACTTTGCTGTGCAAGTACTGTCACCAAATCAGTGTGCATTGTCATGTAATTCAAGTTCTCTGGACTTCAGTTACTTTCTTCTAATCAATCTAGTAGCTTAAAGGAGAGCACCCATCCCAACCTACTTAAACTGCTGTGTTTTCATTCATAATTCATACATCTATGCATGATGCTAATATTTCTGGGCACATACCTTACAGATATGAAATCAGACAGTTTGTGTTTAAGCTGGACATTAGGAAATATTTCTTCACAGAGAGGGTTATCAAACATTGGAATTGTCTGCCCAGGGCAGTGGTGGAGTCACCACCCCTGGAGATGTTTAAGCAGTGTGTGGACCTGACACTTAGGGACATGGTTTAGTGTTGACCCTTCAATGCAGGGTCGAGGGTTGGACTGGTTGATTTTTGAGGTCTGTTCCAACCAGAAATATTCTATGGTTCTATGTGAGATTATGAACACTGCTTGCAACCACACCAAAGGAAATCTAACTAGTACCAATCCCTTCAGGTTGCAATGTGAGTTAATGAAAGCACTAGGGATTATTCTAGTTACCTTTACAACTCATATTCACCACTGAAATTCTGCAGGAATTCAAGGAAAGGGATCAGTTAAACCATTCACCTCTTCTGTATTCTACATGAAAGTAAAGAAGAGGACAGAGCTCAAAGTATTTGCTGTGACCATACAGATATGTAACACTGTTCAAAGCATTCCTGGGTAACAGTGTGGCAGGAAGGCATTATACAGTGAGAAAACTGAGCTGGATGTGTTCCCGTAAGGAAGCAGAGCGATTTTGACTAGATGCCTCCTTATGCCTTTGAAAAACAGAGGCAAAAAATAAAAGCAGCTTTTTGGAAAGAGGAAATGTTATTTTAACAAAGATTTCTCAGACGGAGAATTGATTGTATGAGATTTGTTTCTACTGTTGTTGAGAGAAAAAACAATTACAATATTTTAAAACATAATTTATAGCAAGAAATACTCAGCTCAAGGGGTAAATCCAAATCAGTTTTCATACAAAGTGAAAACCAAATACAGGAAAGCCTTAAGGTAGCAACCACAAAAAGTACCAGAGTGGAGCTTTGGGATCAGTTTATGTCACCAACCCCCTTTTGATTGTATCAATGAACAAAAGATACTCATCATGAACCACAGAAACTGGGGTGTCATCTGTGGCAGGTTGATGGCATTTCCTCCTCTCCTGTGATACTACATTAAGGCTTTATTTTTAGAGATGAGCAAGACCTGTGGGTCTACAATTGCTAAGTGCAGGAAAGCAGAACTTGCTCCCTGCAGCTTTCTCTGCCTTTCAAATCTCTACTCTCCATAATGCATCAGACCTCCTTTTAGAAAGACAGTAAAGTTTTATTAAAGAGCAGAATGATTAGTCTATACATTTATAAAATCCAACATATTGACTATGTTCGTGTAAGATGCTACTCCTTTTTGGGTTTTTTACATTTTCACTTTGGTCTCTCATTTCCAGTTTGTCTTTTAAGTGAGAAACTTTACATACAAGGCATCCTTCCTGGCTGTTGATTTGCTGTATTGAAATTGCAGAGCATTCATAAAATGGTCACTGGTCACAAGTGGTGTGAGCTTTCAAATAAAGTAACTCTCTGTTACAAAAGATTCTTTTAAATGTCACACTCTAGCTTGTTTATAGACCTCTGATAGAAACACAAACAAAAGAAAACTTCAGTGGACACCAATTCTATATAAAAATGCATTTAACACTATAAATGTATTTACTAGTTACTGGACATTTAGGAAAGATTTTAGGATAACATCTGTAGTTCCTTCTGCTTTCAGAATGAACTGTTAAACTGAAGGGGGTTTTTCAGAATGGAAGACTGAGGGGGAGAGACAAGGGGAGGAACGGGATTTTTTTGTGGAGCTGCAGTGTTGAGCAGTCAGTGGTAGGTGGATACTGCTTTACAGAGAAATCATGCCAACTACAGCAAGAGGAAAAGTAACATTACTCCAAAATTCCATTTAACTCCTTTGTTTTCATTCTATTTGCCCATACTTGTACCTGCAACACAGATTTACCGATTTCAGCTTTTAGTTATTTCAGAAGTTCTACGGTGATGTCAACTGGTATAGCCAAAAGCCTTCAGTTAAGCACAGAGAGAGGAACATTGTATCAATAAAAGTCAGTTAAACACTTCCTCAAATTAACTGGTGCTGTGTAGCCCAAGGCTATAAAAAATCTTGACTGGGCCAGCAAACTTTCAAGCCTGCATCCTGCCTATCTTCCTGCCATAGGGAGCCTTTGTATAAGGCTCATTGTTACACAAAGCAGCTACTTCAGCAAAGGCATCACTTCAGGAATTTAAGCCTTATTTGAGGGGATTATCAGAAGTCATTGTTTTGATGTTTCGTGATTTTTCAGGGTTTCAGAGAAGAGATGCTAACTCATGGTCCAGTTCATTAAACTATATTCTAAATTCATTGCTATTCATGTCAAGATAATTTACCATAAACTGTAAAATGGACTTATACAGAGTAAATTAATTCATGCATTGGAAGTTTCCCAAGAGTGCCCTCTGTTCAAATATGTCTTCTGCATATAGTACTTCTTGAGCATTCTAAATATCACCAGAAATATCTAAAAATCTGAATGTTATTTGATACACACTATTTATTTAAAGTGTTTTGTTACCTATTCACAATATATCAGAACTAGTAACAGTTTTTAGGTCAGTGAAGTCAAAAATTTCTTACTGCTTTCCCTGACTGCTCACTACTTCTGGCCAGTTGAAAATCTTTGCTCTGCCTTTCTATTTATTTGTTCTGATTATTTTTCAATGAGTTTATAATTTTGAGGGAATATCCCATGTTTCTTATTAAAAAGAAGCCTCAAAAAATTTCCCTAACCAACTGTTAGGTAAATCCATTCACAGACAACTAAAGACAGGCTCAATTAATACTTGCTTGGGATGTACATTGTAAAAAAAAAAAAAAAAAAAAAAAAAAGTTTCTGCCTAAGCAACAAATTTTATCTCCCTACCCTCCAGTGTTTTGCCTGTGTCCAGGAAAACATCCCTTCTGACCCCAGACAAAGACATTTCTATTTGGATTACAGAGATTCTATGCTAAAATCAAATCACAAACTTAAGTAAAAGGTGTAGCATGTCCTATCTATGAATTCATAACTGGCACAACCTTTTCCACCTTTTTAGTAAAAGAATTGTTCCTCATCAATTTGTTAGAACTTTACCGCAGAAACTCATAGACTAATGATCTAATGAGTCCCATTGTCCATGCCTACATGTATAATCAATGTTCAGAATCATATTTCATTAAATCTTCAAACCAGTGCAAAACACTGGAAGACCATCATCATCTGTATGTTCAGTCCTCTTCATTCCTCTCATTGGGGGCATTCAGTTAGGTTCAATTATCGTTCTCCATGTACAAACTCTCCTTCAGTGCTTTTTAAATGAGGGGCCATTTCATGCTGTGTGATCTCAACTTCCCTTGATGACAGCTCTATCCTACTGGAACTATGAAACTGTCAACATCAAGAGCAAAATTTAGGTGTGCAGAAGACAGAAATGGCTCAGCAGCTATCCCACAAACTCTTTCAATAGAGGTCAACAACCTCAGCATCTATGGGGAAAACTGCAAAACTCAGTATTTCCATCAACCAGCCAAAATAAAGTGGCTAAAAGTTTCTTGCTGGCTGGAAGTAAAAGTATTTTGTACACATTGCAGTTTCAGAAAATGAGTAGATAGTACTCTGACAGACATGGAATAAGACAACAGATCACCTTGATTTAGTAGAGTTAAAAGGTCTGCATGGTCAGCCTTTGGGGAGTAATGACTTGTAGTAAACATGAGGTAATATAAGGCAACTTTGCATCTGTGACAGAAGGTCAAGCAGGCCACACTAATAGTTCCTCCTCTGTTCTTAAGCACAGTATTGTCCCAGTCAATGTAAGGTAATTTGATGTCACAGATCAAAACCAAAGTTGCCCTTTTTAACAAAAAAAAACCCAAAACCCACAAAACAAAAAATAGCAAAAAACAATCCACATTAAGAAACGTTAACTCATCAGGCATAATTCCTAATGGGACCCATATGATATGATATTCAAGGTTTTCTTGGATTAAAGTACACATACTACTATCTCTTTCAAAAGCTGATGCAGTGGTGGTTAAATGGCTTGCCCAGAGTCATCCAGCATGTGAAAGGCAGAGCTATTAATAAAACCATGGAATCTCAACTGACAAGTTCCATGTAGCAAGGATTGGAGTGTAGTTCCTCTCTGGGTAAATTAAAATGTCATGGCTTATGCCAATGGACAGGGGGAACATCCACACTGTGTTAGACCTTAGTGCATATTACACTGTATCCTTCATTTGACAATAAACAGCAGTAAAAAGCTACTCCTGCCCCAACCCAGCTGACAAATGTTTTACTTTTCCCCTCATGTCAGTCATTATATTTTCCGCAGATCTCTGAAAACTCCATTTTCACATTACTGGTACAATCTAATGGCTTGTCTCACTAATGTCAGTCTTGATTCTAGCAATATAATCCCACCACTTCTCTTGTATGGGCTCCAGCTCCACAATGAAACAATTTAGGAAACTAAAACATCAGAAAATTAACCCTGCCAGAAAAAGTAAAAAGTGAATAGCCATCTATCCTTTTTCTGCCTGCAACTTACTACTATGGAAGCAGATATTACAGATTGTAACAACACTGGATATATACAATATTCATGTAAGCATCTTCTCCTTTCTGGAATCCCTGTACATTTTCAGCTTCAGTCATCCAAAAATTGTAGCAGCACACATAACATGTCTGGCCAGTGACCTCCCTCTGCTACTGATGCTCAGGCACACCAGCTGCTTGGCTTCCTCAGCCAAAGGAGCAATAGGTCACCACTATTTTAAGTTCATTGACTGTCCTCTTATTTTACTCTTGTAAAACTGGAAAATCATAAGCTCCTCCTCTGCTTTCCCTAGGCCATTCACTACTTTATCATTTACTCCCCTGTTATTCATGTTTGTTCAAAACCTAACAGGGTCAGTGTTTTTTGTCCATGCCCTTGCCCTGAAAGTTCTTGCCCTGAAACAGACTCATAACCCGGTCCTGGGAACCTCCCATGACAGGGACAACCAAAGAACTATTTTGCTGGTTTCGAAATGCACTGTATTTACTGATTAGTATTTCATTCATTTTCATAAATGAAAATATGCACCCCAAGAGTTTGACTCTGTATTACTTTCCTGTTCATGAGTTAATTTAATTTCATGCAAAGTTGATACAAATCATAACTATTCTTACAAAGCAGAATTTTCCATCCATTCTTTGCTGATATGACAATATCAAATAAACCGGAAAAGAAAACCTGACCTAGAAAAATACAACCATATTAATTAAAACATACTGTCTGTCCCTTACTAAATTATACATTTCTAAATCTTTTAGAAGCATGCCTTTTCAAATAACTCAGGGGATTTGCAGTTGCCTACTGAGCTTTTCATTTCTAGGTCACTTGTTAAATCTACCCCAGGTCACCACTGACTGAAAATTATTACTGCCTGGCAGCTGTTTTGTAGTCTACATAATATGAATTAGTGGTTTCATTCCACTTCCTAATGGACAAGTGGCCCCATCTTACACTTCGACCTAAATGACATGCTGTTGACTACTGCAGGGAAAGAACTAAATAAACTCTTTTTATTCTATAGGTAGGTCCTCATGGTTAGGAATGAGACTGATGGGACCCTCAGGGCTGTTATAGCACCACTTTACAAAAAAATATCCCTCCATCTGTGAAATGCCTGTAATCAAAACAGATCAAATGCTATTTTGTGAGCCATTGTGATGATTATTTTGGCCCTTGGAGGATGTTTGTTGAGTGGTTCAATGGGGAATATGCTACAGGTTGTCCATTGTTACAGTTAAAAAGAGAGTTGTCCCTGCTTCACCATTTCACAGTTCAAAGGGCAGAGAATGTGTATGCGTGTATGTGTTCTTGTGTATGCATGCAAGGAACAAGAGGAATAATCCACAAAGGCTTCCTGTTTAATAGAAGTAGAAAAAAATTGCCATTTGATAGAGATAAAAGTACATTAGAAATGTTTTAATAACAAGACAGTGGACAAACACATAAAGAGATTCTCTCTTTTATAGCAAGAGATAGAAATTATAATGTGATCCATATTTGACTTTTACTCATTGTGCTTTAGCTGCACTGGGAATAAAACAGTTTTTCCTCTTCAATGCCCCCAGTCTTACACTTCCACAAGCATTGCATTCCTTTCTTCTTAGAGCAGACACAAGCACAAATACACCAACATATATTATTAAAGGACTCTGTGTCTATTTGTATCTAAAATATTTGTCACAGAAATAAAGTCTAAGTTAGTCCATTATTTTCTCTATTTTCTCTTGTCTTTTCCTTGGGTGATAAATAAGCCTCTGTGAATCTAGTACTACCCTTGTCCTTACTGAGCTAGGACAAATTTCCCCTAAGGCCCTCATTTTCCTCTGCGTTTTCATTTGTCATTCTGCTCAGCCTGCAGCAATTCAAACAGACCTGCTCCTTGACTGAGAAATCTTCACCTCTTCTTACCCACCAGCATAAGGTTCCTTTTCTATGGTTTTGTGACAACTGAAAATAAAAAAAAAGGGGGACCATCAACTTCATCTGTCACCATCTTTTCATGTTCTTCTCCCTCAGTGACCCTACTGCCTCTGTTCCTATTCGTTTGCTTCTTCTGAGTTATTGTTCATCTTTCTTTCTTTGTTACTCCTCACTCTCTTCACTGTTTAACCTAACTTTTCCCAAAGCAGCCCTCATTCCACAAATAAAAAGCTGTTAACTTCAAGGTGATTTCTCCACCTTGAGGACAACACCAGGATCCAGGTTGTGCTCAGCTCCATACTCCTTGTGTAGATCACTGCATTGCTTTTTTGAAAAGCCAGATGCATAAGTTAGATTGGATCCTAGGGAGATTATGGTTCTGTTAGTAGCACTGACAAGTAAATAACTGAGCTGATACATTGATCCTTCCGCTATTTCTTTTATGAGATTTTCTGTTGGACAAGCTGTTGTGGGATCATTGTACACAGGACTTCAGTATTATATGTACAACCATGTATATAGTCTTATTTTTACATGTTTCCATTTTATCTTTTGCTATTACATTAACTGCTTTTCAGTTTCATTCTGTGGGTCCTATCTCTCACAAGCTATCTCTCTGAGAAAGGATTTACCTGTATGGAAAATGGTTTCCGTGTGATGGATATTATGAATAATCACAGGCAGACTTAGCAGTGTTTTGTTGCCCAGAGCTAAGAGTCTCCTGAAGACCTTTAGAACAAAGAATGGACATGAGGCCAGCTAAACACTCACTGCCATTTCTTGTCCATCTGTCCCTGATAGTAGTGTAAGAAATTATTTAGAAGTAGAGACAACCTGTGGTTCTTTATTACATCTATTTCACTGTGTACATCCATTTTTTTAAGAACAGATACAAATGCACATTCAGATTCTACAGAGGATTTAGTATTAAAAGACATTTTCTCTTAGCATCCAAGATACTAGTGCAACAATACCAGCTTTCCAATGGATTTGTGATTGTGGTTGTATTCCCTAATATCTAACATAATGCACCCAAAGTATTTGCTGTTTAGACTGCAGCCTTTCCCTCAGTGGGGTGTTAATTTAAAAACTGAAGTCTAAGCACATAATTAAACTTCGCTTTTTATCATGTCAGGCACTGACCTCTTCCTAAAACCGAGATTCTGGCTCTGGGTGTTTACATTTTGCTTTTACCTGCCTCTTCTTGCCTTTGCTTGCTACTTTTCTTATAGGAAACCACCTTCCACTGGCAGTAAGACAGACAGATGATGAAAAGGCTCTTCTGTCTCTTTGTTCATAACATCTGAATTGTTTGCATTTGGCTAACATTCAAAGACTAACACTTTGGTTACAACTGCCTGTTCTCATATCTTCTATACAACAGATGCTCTTACATGGTCAGTCAGGAACTACTGAATTAACAATTTTGATTCAGTTTGTGATAAACAGCAGTGCAGAATGTGACTGATTTTATTGGCTACTCTAAGATCTGTATTTTCAAGGTACAGATACTCGATGCGAGTAGTGTGGTTGCTGTATTGGTCAACAGAGACTTGCTTACCAGCTCTGGCATAGATTCATGGCTTGGACACTAAAATCTGACATTTGTGGCTGAAAATTGCTGCTCTCTTAGAGCAAAATCAAGATTTTACGAACTACTCAATACTACTTTGTCTTTAGGTGCCAGAAGGGTACTTTCTCAGCGGTTATTTCCATCTCACATAAAATTGATCCTGCTACCCTAATAGCACCTGAAATTGCAGAAAAGGGAATACAAACTCTTGAATTTCACAAAAATGCATAGTATAAAGGTTACACAAATGCTTAGATTCTGTGATCATTGGATTTGTGATATTGTAACTTTCACAGACATTGCAGCTATCAAAGGAACAGCATTTCAGATCGGAACCTAGGATAATGGGAACTAGGGTCAACAAGTCCCAACAAATCTGTCAAAGCATTGGATTGCTTAAATTTCTCTTTTATCAGCAAACTGTTCTTAAAGCTTGTTCCTCTGGCAGTTAAAAACTTTTTCATGTTTTACAATGTATATTCACCATGACATTACATCCAAGTTTTTATGTGCCAATATTGGTTCAAGTATTTCTTTTTCTTTTCAGATGTCTACTATTCTGATTCATTGTCCTTTTCAACATTCGTTTTGTGAACTAAGAAAAAGAAGCTCTTTCAGTCTCCTTTTGCAGGAGTAGCTCTCCATGCCACACTTCACCCCAATCATCCTACTCTGCACCTATTGCATTTGAATTCATTTTTCTTGTTAGGAATTGTAAAAAATATTTCAGAAGACACCTTTCCGGTGCTCTGTATGGCAGCAATAGTATTTCTTTCTCCCTTCAGTACAGCCTGCTTGATATTTTCAATAAGCAAGGACATCTCTTCCTCAGCTGTATATGAGAAATTCAGACTCATCCTGCAACTGGCTCATATTTGTTTTCTTTTTCCTTCTGTCATGCATGAGGATACCCCAGTTTCAACAGTGACACCACATTTTCCACTAGTAGTGAATTTCAGTAGCTTACTACTTCTTGTCACAAATCTAATGCAAAATAGTAAATGTAACTGGTTCCAACAATGAAGCTTAAAGAGCTCTACTGACTGCCTACATACAACCTACTATTTCCCTTTCAGTGTCATGATTGTTATTTCCCTTTATAAACTTCCTCATTCACATTAGATATATTGTATTCATTCCCACAGAGTCTAGCTTAACAAACTAAGCTCATCGATTCTCATATGAAATACTTTACTAAGGTCCAGAAAAGTGGAATCTACTCTGTTTTCTTTGCCTAGAAAATTAAATATCATGAAAGCTATTATGCAGTCCTACTACAATGCACCTTTTTAAATTCAACTTCCTTTTTGCTGTATTTCCCATTTACTTCACACTTAAATGTTCTTCCCACCAGAGCTTGTATTGAAGTTTTGTATGCTAATAAGCCAACTAAAGCAATAGTAGCTCATGTTATTCTTTTCAAATGCAAGCCATGCATGTGCCATTCAATATTCACATGACTTTCTCTTGATTTTTAACATGATCATTAAAAACTAACTGTTTCAGGACTGTTAATTTAACATATTTCTTTTGGAATTGATGGAGATGATGTGCTGCTTCTGATCTGATCACATGGCACTTCCTGAGCTTTGCTTCCACATCCAGTAGGGCAGATTCCATATCTCTGTACTCATTCATACTCATTCATATTAGGTATCTTTGTCTTTGTCCACTTATTCAACACTTCCAAAGTTTTTGGAAGGTGAGAAAAATCTGTAATTAGTTTCTCCTCTCCGCTGAATTACACTGCACCTTCCACTAAACGTAGTTCCTTTGTAGATCTATATCAAAGCAACAGAGGACTGCCAGGCTACTTCATGGAAAGTAAGTATCCCACTTTTTAGAAAACAGATTTAGAAATCTTGCTAAGACTACTTGTAAGATAGATGTTAAAAACAGATTAAATATTTTCTAATTCCTAAATGCATTTTGACAAAATCCAGGAATTTAATAGTGTCTTTCTAAATTCAGGAGGTTGTTACATATTTTACATTAAACATGATGATAGAGTGAAGTGATTTCTCCTGTTACTTTCAGTTTTAAATCACACAACCTATGCTTCCCAAGAGACTTTATTTTCATGGAATAGTTGTTAACAAGCAGCTTTGCTTTAAGATCTTCTTTGCTTAGAAAAGAAGAGGGAATAAAAAACACAGCTTTCAAACCACAGAACAACCGTTGAAAACTTAAAACCACAATACCAAAGAACAGACTGAGCCTGTGATTACCTAATACAAAAATGTGGTTTAAACTGGGCATCATACCAAGTTTTTCAGAGAAACCCAAGGGGAAAGTGGAGTGTAAGTATCCATGGTTACAGTGACCCTTGCTTGGCACCTGAAGAGATCTTTCTAGAAAAAGACAGGTAGAAACATTTATCAGGGTCCTCAGAAGTAGCAAGGCTTCTTCCTGTTTTTATAAGTTTAAAAAAAAAAAAAAAAGATAAAATAGCACTTCGCACAGACTGTCCTGAACACAGACTGTAACCCAGAAATATTTTTAGAATTCCCCCTGTATGTTTTTCATAATATTCACTCTGTACAAAAAATAACCTCAGAAATCTAGAACCATCTACTTAAAATAATGGTGAACTCCTAGATTAGCAAATTCATTTAGAAAGTGAGTGTTCCAAGACTAGTCTTTTTTTGCACATGCAGTTGCACTGAACTCATGAAAGAAGGAACAGAATCATAGGCTACAGTTTGTAATGGAAAAAGTTTGAAGTGTAAATTAAGCTAAACTGGAACTATCATGGCCAAGTGCTGAAGCTTCTAAACTCCCTGTGCTTCTGTTCAGCTATACCTTAGAGAGTAATGATATAGCTAAACAGACAACAGATTGCTTGAATGGCATTTTTTCTTACTTCTTCTCTGACACTTACTCACCTGTTCTCTGTTTATATGTACATTTGGGGAAGATTTTTTTTAGTGTGCTCTGATGTGTAACTAGGTGTACTGAAGCATGAACAATATTCATGACAACTGATTTTCTAGATGCTTCTATGGGTGCAATGATCTGGTGAGACAGTGGAAAAGGAGCTCACATGAATGTCCAGGGGAGAACACAACTATCTTATCTTAAGTTTCATGTACAAGCCCCTAAACCACATCCCTCAGCAACACATCCACATCTTTTAAATGCCTCCAGCAATGGTAACTCCACCACCTTCCTGGGCAGCCTGTTTCAATGCCTGATAACCCTTTCTGTGATTTTTTTTTTCCTAATATCCAACCTGAACCTCCCTTGGCACAATGTGAGCCTGTATCCTCTTGTCCTGTCACTAAGCAGATCTAGATCCCTCAGCCCTTCCTCACATGACTTGTGTTCAAGCCTCTTCACCAGCTTAGTTGCTCTTCTTTAAACACACTCCAGCACCTCAATGGATGCTTATTTTTTATTCTTTATGCTTCTTGAGGATCCTGCCTCACCTACTTGAGCTCCACAGTTCTTCATAACAGATCGTTGCTGAATCATTCAACTGTATAGATCTGAACTGGGTCGGGCATTATCACACTATCACTTTTCTGTCAAAACAATTAGGGCAATTAGTGTTTGTAAACCCTTCATTCCAGCTACTATGGAAATGGTGTGGACAATGCCTGGATCAGCATAAAGTTTGCCTCCAGATGCCTGTTCCACTTTCTAAAACTGAATTTGAACTAAGCAGGATGAAAGTTCATCAAGTTCAGTTATAAGAGATTAGCTCTTTATCTTTTCAGGAGATATCCTGAAAACTGGATTTACCTCCCCATTAAGTCAGAAACAGAGGTTCAGCATCCCAATAATTCCTTCAAGCAGTTCTCCTGTTTTCATAGAGGCTGGGTCAACTAACGACTGAAGAAATGACACTGTCACCTCAGTGATTATTTACAAAGATTAGGCCCAAAATCCTACGTACCAAATTTTCAATACAGCAAGAGTAAATATCACTGTTCATAACCAATCAGCTCAAAATAATGCGTGGAATAACGTGCTCATTTCACTGGCAATTAATGAACAGAGAAAGGAGCATACCTGCCATAAATATTCCTACATCTCTCTATCTACATCCTCATATTTGACTATAAATACATGGGTATAGCAGGCTGTATACATGTATTTACTGAAGGTACTGTAGCAAGTACTGTATAGAGAGGGCTTAATTACAGCACTGAAAATGTGGTCATGTTTTTAACAAACATCAAAATTATGGACAATTACTGAGGAAATACTATTAATTGTATGACCCAAGTAGGAAGTACTGACTCAGAATTAGTCCTGCACCTCTTTATAGAAAAAATGATGCACCTCAATGGCATATGGCAAACCTGGCTTCCACCAGTAAAAAAAGTGTTTGGAATTCTAATGTGAATTTTCAGGGAAACAGTGGGAGGAGAGAGCTGAAAGACAGAAACCATGGGAATGCACATCACTGAATTTGGGTGACCTCCCTACTTGCTGAACAACAGATTCAGTCATCAATTTTGAGAGGAAGCAGAGGCAGAAGCAATCCCTGGCATGCAGATGCTAAAACAAGTATCCAAGCTGAGGTTCAGCACCCCTATGTACAGATTTCACTTCAAAGCTGTTGCAATAAAACTAAAACATTTGTGAGCTTCAGGCTGCTTAACTGAGCTAAACAGGAAGAGCTGTTGCTCCTTCTCTGCTTTCAGTGCCACTTTTTAAACACAAAACAAGTGGGCTAAAAGCAAACAAAGGAGCTAAAAAAAAATTATTTCAGCAAGCTCAGAAGTCCACATGTGGAAAATTATCTATACCCACTCCCACATCCAAAGAAAGGAATTAGAAGAAATGTGTGAAAACGATAAAGGAAACACAGCACATGCTTTGCTACATCCCAAACACACAGTTCCACAGACACCATTTCCACAAAAGATTGATCAAAAACTGACAGGGCGGAAACACAACATCAAAATGCTATTTCTATTGCGTAGATCAAACAGGCTTAATGTACACACATGTAAGGAGATGTATTTTGATCCTGGTAACTCTGGGCACTGCTAGTAGCAGAGGGAGAACATGGTTGGATGGACCTGTTGTGAGTCATAAAATATTTCAGGTTGGAAGAAAGGTCTGGATTCAAAGCTAGACCAGTTTACTCAGAGGCCTGTTCAGTCTACTGGTGTCCAAGTAGCTATGCTCAGTTATACTGTCAGGAGAAGCAATGCCCAGTCCCAGATATAACTGTATCTCTAAAGCTATGTACTAAGAAATCATGACACTGTGAAACTGCACACATGTACACAAGAAGAGCTGAGCTATATCCTCTAGTTTTATCTACATGCTCTTAAAATAGGAATACAGGATGGTCTTATCATGGATCCACAGAAGCAAATGCTGTCCTTAGGAATCCAAACTGAATTGCAAGTAAGTTTCAAATGGAATTTTACAGTATAAAAGACCAACATATAAAACACATTTCATAGCTAAATAGAAGCCTATCTGAATGCTATGAAAGCCAAAATCCTACATGGTTAAAGAAATTACTTCAGTTATAATTAGGCAGGTTTCAGTTTGTTTTCATAATTCTGATCTGATCACAATTTTGGAAAAAAACAAACCAACCCAAACCAAAACACTTCAACCTGTGTCCAGACATGTTCTGCTATATAATCATCAAAGATAAAACCTTCCACTTCAGTGATATGCAAATGAAGACGTTTGTTGAAAGGATTAACAAAGTTTTTCAAAGCATCTTTTTAGTCTACTCTGCTTCCAAACAAACAATAAACTGTCCGCATGCAGTGAGATTTGCTAACCCATAAACACAGCCAAATGGAGGAAGAAGATCAGAACCTTAATGAGTTTGGTCCCCTTTGAATTTTAGCTGATCGGTGTCACTAATAATTTCAACAGGCTCTAAAATAAGCACTTTCTGTCTTCAAAGTGCCTTGCAAACATCAACCAATTAATCCCTACAGCTCTCCTCTGAGGTAGGTAAGTAGGTATTGTTATCCCCATTTTACACTTGGCTGAACACAGTCAGAAGGGTTAAGTGATTTGCTGCAGGCCACAGATGGAGGTGGGATTAAAACACAAGAGTGGCTATGATTCCTTTTAGAGGACACCACTTTTTTTTTCTGCTGACTTTTCTGTGCTGACTTTAGACATCTCAGCCTTGTGGCAACACTTTAAGGAAACAAAGTAAATTCTCCTTGTTAAAGGCAAGGACCCATAAAGAAATCTGTCTTTTACACTGGTGTGGATAACATTTTTAGTTGCCTTCTATTGATGTAAGAATTTCCCTTTAATTTTGTTCTTATTTTAAGAATAATTCCTTTCACACATCTTCCACATCAGTTAATTTAGCTGGCATCCTGCCCATAAGAGAGGCAGACACTGTCCTTCCAGGATCAGAGTAACAGTTGGTAGGCTTGTTCCACTGCAGTGCAGGCAGAAAGAAACGGAGACAGGAAGCTTTGAGAGCCAAGAGCAAAGCAAGCCATTAACTGAAATCCAACTCCAGCAAACTGCTTGTAACCTATCTAACAGGCGTAAGATTGATACCTTTCCCACTTCAACAGAAAGATCAGATGGAGAAGGCAGAGTATATCCTTTTCCTCTCTATGTGTACAACTTCAGGCCACTTGAAGACCCATTTGTCATGAAGTCAGTCCTGTGTATGGTAATAAACATCTGAGTTTTATAAGGAAACCACTTTTCATGGTGTTTCACTTTTTTTGGCAACAAGTCCACAACATCAGTTCCCTGGAGTACTTTTTAGAATAGAAAAATCCACTACTCCAAGATAATCTTGCAAATCCTGAACACATTTGCTGTTATTTTTTCAGAAGACACCCCCTTAGTTTCAGAAGCCTTCCAGTACAAGAATTGAGGTGCACAGAGAAAATTAGTGAGTATTTGAAAATTATTCACTATGTAGTATAGTTATTTCAGCCATATTACTGGTTATGTATTTTTTTTCAGACACAATCATCTATGTGCCCTGAAAGAATAGCTCCATGAACACTAAAAAATAAGGGAAAGTTTATTAATGCACCATTGTAATTAATACATTATGTTGGTATTCATCTACCTGGTATTCATATCTCCTTTGACAATGGTGTTATCAAACTTTTAATAGCTAGAAGTTTACTTTGTTAAAGACACTTGTGAAGCCTTCAGATTAAGTAAGTCATTTAACATGGTTAAATAAAATGCAATTTGTTTTTCTACTTCTATGGACATTCAATCAAAAGGTGTGGGGTTTTTTTTTCCCATCAGAATTTATTAGAAATGACTTTGCTCTTGTATGACAAGCACTTATGTCTTCTTTCAGAAGACAAAAAAAAAAAAAAAAAAAAGGTTAATGATTCACAACCTGAGGAATTGTATTGTTAGCATAACAGTGTAAGAACACTTAGGATTTTGAATCTCAGAGAACATGTTTTCTGTAACAAAAATATATATTTCATGAGTTAGGAAAGGTCCGATTTTCACAGTAATTCTGTAAGCAGTAAAACATGTAATGCAAAACGTAAGCTTGGAAATTGCTATTTGCTAGCTCTTTCTTAAGAAGATTTATAGCTAACTCTGAATGACATGCTCTGCAGAAACTGCTTCCTTCTTTTATCACTTTGCAAATCATTAACTTGCCCTCCATGGTCCTCCATGCAACAAAGGATGTTTTCACGTGGATTTTCTGATAGGAGAAACAAAAGCGATGGTAGATAACAAATAATGGTGCGAGCAATAGTTTTAGAGGACCTTCATCCAAACACATTTCAGTGACTTCTCATCAGATAGAGTATCAATCCCCAGATTTCCCACCACTCAGCACTACCGTACTTCAGAGCTAATCCATGGAACTAGATCATTCCTCAGTTCCGAATCTGTTGTGTTATCTATGAACACAAATAACTGAGTTACTGTCCCATATCCCATTAAGCACAAAAATCAATTTTCCCGCAGTACACTTGGCTGTTATGGGTGTATCTGCACAGTGAAATGGAGATGTGATAACACTTGCCTACATGGGCTGTAATCACACTTGCAGTTCTGTGCATCGATACCCAACATGTGAATGCACTCCATGCCATCCACCCCAACAAGCAACCAATCTTCTCTCAAACTTGCCAAACAGCTCTAGAGTTCACATACACATGTATCTTTTGCTCATTTGCAACCACAGCCACAAGCTACCTGCACTACAAACATATTTTAATGTCCTGCACTGCATACGTAAAGGAGTAGTGTTTAATCCTCTATGCCTTTCTGAGATGAGAATATGTTCTCCACCAAAATACATCTGTCACCCACATGTGTTTCTAGCAAGGTAAGATCCATTTTTTCTTGGAAGCTCATCTCCCCTGTATGCAGCTCCATGTCCAGATTAGTTTTTTAGCACCTGTTCAGCATGCATATTTCTGAAAATACAGTTCACATTGTTAGCAGGTTCAGCAGGCTGCAGAGCCTTCCAAGCATCATACCCTTGCTGAAAACTGCACAACTGCTGGTGCCATGAGCTGGGTGTCCTCTACAAGTGAAAACTGAAAGATGATTATATAGATGTGTTCCTACTCATCCATGTACAAAAATCCCTCATCTGCTCAATTATCTGCCTGGTCATCTGACACTGGGGTGCAGATCGGTTGGGACATGTATTTTCCTGTTTATATGTCTAGACAGGAGTGAACGCATCAGAGTTTCTATGGAAAATAAGGTTCAACTCACCATAATGATACTTTTATCACACTTGTTTTCAAAGAAGTTCAGCACATTAAAGTAATGGTAACGTAAGGCTAGGGTTAGCATCTAAACATGGGGATTCAGTAGAAGATTTTTGTTTCTACAGAATTCCAGCATGGTATCCCTCTCAAGGTTTTCTGAATATAAACTCAAAGTAGATACTGAGTTTTCTGAAGACTGCTAATTCCTGGGATATAATCAATTAGTGTTCACTTTTAATACAACTTGTATGTGATATTCCAGACCTGCTAACAAAATATGAATTGCTATCAAATTACGATGTAGTTAAAGTACATAATCATGTTAGAGATCATACCTCACATACCATGTTTGTAACAAAAAGAAAGAGAATCAGGGTTACTAATCGTCACCAAATTCATACTCACCGCAGCGCATGAAGAGTTCTAGAAATTTTAGGGGAAGAGTGTGATCCTTATCAAATACCTAGAAATAAATCTTTGCATCTCAAACCAGTGGCTAACTCAGAGCATGTAAACTGATAATAGGCGTATTCAAGAATAAAACTTTTGTCACAGTTTTGTTTTATTCATCCCTTGAGGCTATCACAGTAATCTGAGCATACAGTTATTGCATAAAGAATGCCTTTCTCCCTTCTTCTTCTTTTCACTCCAAATTCCAACTGTAAAGAGCAAATCTATATAGCTAAGTCAATTACTCTCAATATGGTTACTCGCTATGGTGTGAGCTGCAAAACTGGGGAGGGGGAGGTGACAACACACTCTTCTAATCAAAATCTTTTCTGCAAATTACTTTAGCTGTGTGAATGTCAACAGTGTTGAGACCCCAGAGACAACTGTAAAGGAAATCCATTATTCTGTTTTGTTTTTCTTTATATTTGTGTTGGTTTTCCCTTGTAAACCTAACTTATGATTGCTATTTTTATCCTACACAATTTTATAGATTTCTCTCTTTTGGTTTTCTGGTTTTGTTTGTTTGTTTGGAGGTGCGTGGTTTTTTGGGTTTGGGTTTGTTTTGTTTTTTTTTTTTTTTGGGGGGGTGCTGGGGGGTGTGTGTGTTTTGTTTTGTTTGTTTGTTTATTTTTGGGGTGGTGGTGGTATTTGTTCATTTCCCCAGATTATCCAGCTACTGGAAACAGACCATTACTATTCACCCTTCATGTTTAAAAAAATAATTTACTGAGGTTGAAATTTTAGGGGAAGATAAACAGTGTTACAGTGGGCCAATAAAGAGCTCACCATTCACTATTTTTAGATGACAAGACTCTGAGCATGCAAATCCATGGGTTTAAATGAAGTCAGCAGCACCATCGTTATTGTGACAATGTTTTATTTACTTCCCAGTTTCCATTGTTTCCTTAGCACAACTCTTGTGATGTTCCAAAGCTTTTTGGTACAAAAGCTATCATCGTATCTTAGGCACACTGATGAAACATCTGTAGGTCCTTATCAGACTTCTCACCCAAACCCACAGACACCAAAGAAGTTCAGTGGGCAACCTGGAGCCCACTCACCTAGCAGCCCCTGAAAGGTCTGCGGAACCTCTTACCCCCCAGTAAAGACCATCACCTTACTTTCTGTCTCTCCCAGTGCACTCTCTGGGATGGGAGACGTCCCTGCGGACTGACTTGACTACATTTTGAAGGGTGTGCAGAACCTCTCCTCTTCTCCCCGTATCACTACTCCTGGACCAGTGACTTCAGCCGGGGCCCGCCTGGGGTACCCATGGCAACAGGGGGCCCGACAACACACTTCAAAGACTTTTCTTGAGGAGAAACTCAAAAACCCGCTTGTACGCGCACATCAATCAGAGTGGTGGTAAATGCCCCTCCTGTAAGGAGCGACGCCCCCGCGGGCACTTGGGGCAGGTGCACGTCCCCTGGCCCAGCGCAGCAGACAAAGAACGGGTCCAAGGCGCCCGGCTGGAGCCCGGGGCGCGGTGACACCCGCCGGGGAGGAGCCAGGCGGGGCTGCCCCGGGGGCGGGGGGCAGCGGGGAACTTATAAGAGCCGCGTCCCGCCAGAAGAGCTGGGGCGGGTGTTTGGTGTGGCTGTGAGTGGCGGCACTGGGAGAGGTGCGGTGGTACCAGTGACTCGAGAGCGCAGAAGCAACCGCGCGATGGCTCAGAGCATGGACAACAGCCTCGACAGCCTGGATGTAAGTGCTGGGAGCTGAGCGGGGCCGTAGCCCTGGCTCTCCGCTGTGCTAGCTCATGTGCGGGCTGTTTGCAAACAAAGGTGCCCGCGGCGGAGGCTGCGGGCGTGGGCGAGCGAGGATTACCCCGAGGGGAGCGGGGCCGGAGGCAAGGCGGGAGGCGCGGAGCCCGGCGCCACGCAACCTCCCGCTCCCCGACCCGCGTCACTGCAGGGGTCTGCGAACGGGCAGGGCTCGCTCCCAGCGCTCTTCCCTCGCTGCGTCTTGTTGCAGCCTTTCGGACGTTGGTACAGCCACTGCTGGACTCCTGCTTCTTTCCTTCGGCTTTTGCGGCTCGGCCGTCAGTTGAAATGACTTGTGGCGCCTTTGTGGGCTGAGAAACACCGGTAGAGCAGTTAGAGACACGGGAGCGATGAGGGGAAAGTGAGCGAGGAAGTTTGGAGATATTTGACTGCGGGAAACGGCACCTCTCTCTATCCTGGTGCCCGCCCTAACCCCGCCCGGGTACCGGTGTGCCGGAGCGCAGGGAGCGGCGGCAGCGCCCAACCGGCCCCTCCCGTAACACGCCGGTCTTCCGGAGTGCGCTCTTCTACACGGGGGCTTGAGGGGATTGAGGAGCAAAAGGGGAAATCTCCGGCAAGTTCCAACGTAGATCCGCAGTTCGTTCCCGCGGAGAAAGGGTGCACCGGTATGCGAAGTGCCGCGGGAGCCCCGAGGCGCATCCTGCGCGGAGCTGGGGGGCTACAGAGGCATGGAAACCACCCTCTGAAAACCTGAGGAATAGGACAGAGCCAGGTGGCACTCGCCCGCCTGCTTTGCTTTTCTGCGTGGTGGCCAAAACCGTTGGTGGTTTCCTGACGTGCTTTCATGCCCTCACCAGAATTTCGCTTCCTTTTTCCACTGCTGTACTTAGTTGAGCAGCCGGGCTACAGCCCAGCGCCAGCCAGCTTCACCCCTGCCCCGCCGCCGCACAGGGAGGGGAACAAAGGGAGGGAACGTGGCTGATTGTGGTGACCCTCCGTGGGGTTTGAGTTCTCTTGCTTAAGGTCACCTCGCTCGCTTTTTTCCTTATGGGCTTTGAGGTTTGGTTTGGTTAGGTATTGTTGTTTGTTAGTTTTTTTTTTTTTCCTTGTGTCTGTGTGTAGAGCTGTCAGTTGCTTCTCAGCAGGGAATTCTTGCTATTATTTATCTTTTATTACATCAGCCAAGGGGACCTTCTCTATTTCTCCTTGACCTCATCCCCTTCATGAGAAGGGATTTTGGAGCAGCAGCATTTCTGTCCCGAGTAATTTATATTTTTTTTTTATAGCTCTCTAGCAAGTGTTAAATGTCATGGGTAACATTCTGTACAGACAAACGTTTTGCATCCAGCACTTCTGTGCTCTTCTACTTGCAGTATGCATCTGGTTAGAGTACTGTAGTGTCCAGAACCAACAGTCTTTCTGGGAGTAGCCATTATGTATTTCCTTTCATCCCCTATCCTTTCTTACAAAATCTCAGAGAAAGACAAAGGTTTGACTCGTTCTTGTATATACATGTATGTATATATGTATAAACTGTATTTTTCCATCTGGCATTCAAAAAGTTTTTCTATCAATCATGATGGAAGACTGTTCAATGAACTCTTAACATTCAAAGTGAGCTTTTAGATCCAGAGTGAGCTTTTGTAGAGGAGCTAACATCTAATTTTATTTCTTTTTCTTTTTTTCAGCTGTCCTCCGGGTTAATTATTGAATTTTCTGATAATGGCACGGATGAGATTGGTTCAGGTGACTATGGAGACTACGGAGAACCATGCTTTCAGCACGAGAATGCTGATTTCAACCGTATCTTCTTGCCAACAATCTACTCCATCATCTTCCTAACAGGAATAATCGGCAATGGATTGGTTATTGTTGTTATGGGCTACCAGAAGAAACAAAGAAGCATGACCGATAAATACAGGCTGCACCTCTCTGTGGCTGATCTCCTCTTCGTCATCACCTTGCCATTCTGGTCTGTGGATGCAGCCATAAGCTGGTACTTTGGGAATGTCCTGTGTAAGGCAGTTCATGTCATTTACACAGTCAACCTCTATAGCAGTGTCTTGATTTTGGCCTTTATAAGTTTAGATCGTTACCTGGCAATAGTCCATGCTACCAACAGCCAGCGACCACGAAAGCTGTTGGCTGAGAAAGTGGTGTATGTAGGTGTGTGGCTGCCAGCTGTGCTTCTGACAGTGCCTGATATAATCTTTGCCAGTACTAGTGAAGTAGAAGGCAAGTATCTCTGTGATCGCATGTACCCACATGAAAACTGGCTGATTTCTTTCAGATTTCAGCATATATTGGTAGGACTTGTCTTGCCTGGTTTAATAATCCTGACGTGCTACTGTATTATAATATCTAAGCTGTCACATTCAAAAGGCCACCAGAAACGCAAAGCCTTGAAGACAACTGTTATCCTCATCCTCGCCTTCTTTGCCTGCTGGCTGCCATATTACATTGGCATCAGCATTGACACATTCATCTTGCTAGGAGTCATCAGACATCGTTGCAGCTTGGAGACGATAGTGCATAAATGGATCTCCATCACTGAAGCCCTGGCATTCTTCCACTGTTGCCTGAATCCAATTCTGTATGCCTTCCTGGGTGCCAAATTCAAAACATCAGCACAAAATGCCTTGACATCAGTTAGCAGAGGATCAAGCCTCAAGATTCTTTCAAAAAGCAAACGTGGGGGACATTCTTCTGTTTCCACAGAGTCCGAGTCTTCAAGTTTCCATTCCAGCTAACGCTGCTTCTTGCCATCATTTTATAAATAGACACTTTAAAGTTGCGCAAGACTTCAGAAAAACAAGACTGACCATAATGTACAGATTTATTTACAGTTGGAATTTTATATTATTTCTTTTAGTCTCTGTGAGGTTTAATTGATTTATTTATATAAAAAAACCTTTCATGTTGATGACAAATTGTCTAGGCAGGTCCTGTGGACAAGTGGTTAGTTCACAAAAGTTTTAGTGCTTGTCTGTATGTATAGATGTGAACTAAACACTTCTGGGTTGTAGCAAATGATTGTTAAAAGTTTAGAAAATTTCTCTGTTTTTTATATGTAAATGTTTTCAGTGTTGCCGTCGTTTTTTACATTTTGGTTGGAGATTTTTACCTTCCTACAAGATGTTTGGTTTACAATAGCTTAACTCTGCTGTAGAAATGGCACTTATAACCAAAGCCTTCTGTTACCTGCTAGGGTTTCTTCCCCCCCATTCTCAGTAATTGATGGTTTGCAAAATGTTCTGTCGAAGGTAAATAAAAGTATATGACAAAAAATTGTTTTGAGTGGTACTTTTATTTCTGGTTAAACATTTTTCTCTGTGCTTTTATTTGCAATTCTCAAGGCCAAATAATCTCTTTGAAAATTGCATGTCTCTTGTATAAAGAACAGGAAAATGAGTTTCAGTACATACTGACTGTTCAGTTGACACCTGTCAGTTCTAAGTCATTTGTCCTTTTTGCCATAATACATTTACTCCAAGTTAACATTATCTCTAGAATGACTTGAACTATCACTTTAAACAAAGAAAATTGAGGGCAAAATAACTCAAACCAAATCTATTTAAAGAATTTCTAAAGTTTTACAGCATTTTAGGATTACTGCATGTGACTAATCTTTATGCCATGCATATAAAATCAATTCTGCATTTCTGTCTTTTGCTGTTCCTTCAGGTTTAGTTCCACATGTTAATAGTAACCAAAAGTAGCTGAATCAAAGTAATTTTGCTACTTGCCACTGCATCTAGACTAGAAATAGTTATTTGTGCATGTCCTCTGTGGAAAAAAGTGGTTTCTCTGTATGGAGCTTTCACTATGCTGCCTAAATCCAGATTTCTTAATACAATATAATCATTATTTAAAAAAATACTTTGTGTGCTAGTTCTTAATTTTTTTTTTTCAGTAGGAATCTGCCAGACTATGGAATTTTCAATAATTATTGTTAGTCGTATTTTCATGTTAGCAGAGTGCATTCAGAAGAAATTAATACCCAGGAGGACAGAGCCATTGAGAGTATTTGTGTGTTCCCACATTAAAAAAAAAAAACAAAACTAAACAAGCAAATACAACTGTTGGTGATCTATAAATAATTTAATAGTTTGGAAGTTAATAAATAAGCAAAATCTACCAGTCACTCAACTGAAATAAGCAACATAGATACTGCACTGATATTACCTTGAAAGAATATGTTTTACAGGCAGAGCACCCTAGTGATTTACTGGAGCATGTACCACTGTGCTAAACTAGAAGTTACTTCCTGTATTTTGGATATTTTCATAAATATAAGATTCCTGTTTTCAACTTTTCCCCTTGCATCATCTTATTCTGTGTTGAGCTGATTCACTTTGCTGAACCTCCAATGGAATTGTTTGGAATAATTATTATTTTCCTTTCCTAAATCACCCAGTAGTGATTTATTTACATTTTTACTACCATTTGCTCAAGATCTGTAAAAAAATTTTGAAGGCATAGCCCTAAACTACAACACAGCACAAAACTGACCTGGCAAGGGAAAAAAAAAATTCCAGCAATTTTAAAATTGAATGAGCTCAATGAGGAATCCAATGAGCACTATAAAAGTACAAGACTGTGAAACCTGGAGCCAGGCACAGGAAGAGAAAAGTAAGATAAAAAGAAGAGGAAGCAGGTCCCCCCTTTTAGTAGCTAAACATCTAGATCAGAACTCTAATGCATATCTTCACTCAACATAAATTAACAGAAAAGATGCAGTCTCGAGAAACAAAAGGTCTCACTTTCATCAAGTTGTTCCTCATTAACAGAGTTGAGAAATGAGGAAAACATAGTGTAGGAGCAGAAGTTATTAAATGGTTTGTTTTTGTTGGTCATTTGTGTGTTTTCTTAATTTAGTGAGGGTTTCCCCTGTGAAGAATTTGTTCTAAATGATTCTGATTTTCACCCCAGCCCAATCAATCACTGTGATTTAATTGCACTTACAAAATACTTACTGGCTATCAACATGCTGTTGCTGCTTATTTGTCGAGGAAATGTCTAGAGCCCTCTAGCATTAACTTAGATTATTCCCATTATACTTCAGTCAACTGTTACCTCAAGTAGAGAGTTAGCAGGAAAGAGGGTGCCAGACAGCATAAACTCATCAGTCCATGTTACTGCCAAAGACCACTGAAAGAGCACTAAACAAAAAACAGAAAGCATTTGTGTAGAAAATAAATTAGCAAAATTAAAACATAACCTGTGCCCCAGAGGGATGAGACCTACATTAGTTTTATAAACCCACCACTGTTTTCAGTATATTTAATGATACTATGGATAGTAGAAGAAAAGGAAGTTCTCCTTGAAAAAGAGTTGTAATACCATTGCTGTTTTTCTTCAGCAAGGGAAACTAGTCAGAAGCCACATGTATTTCTTTTTAAGTAACCCGATCTATCTATAAATATGAATGCAACATACATTTATCATGTTTGCAGAGCAAATGTTTGCAAATTGAGTGAAGTTGTCATGAGGAAAAATAGTAAGAAATTATGAATCCAATTCTGTCCTTTTATCTCTAAGTAAGTCAGAGCAAATCAGGCGAATTTCTCTCAAAGCCACTGAGCTACTCCAAACATACCATATTGGTAAAAAATATTAATAAATTTCCTTTAAAAACAAAATCACCTTTAAGCTGATTTTTGTTGAAGCTGTGACTTTTTTTTTTTTTTGACATCTTTGTGAATCAAAATCAACCCCAGTAAATGCATTTCTCAAAGCATAAATTCAGTGACAAAGGTGATAAGTTTGCAATTTATATATTGGACAAGTCCACACACATCAAGAGCTTCCCAAGCTTTTCAAATAGACTTTCCAAGTCTTTTTCCAAATTATTCTTCTCTCATATACAGGTTAATCATAATTACATTCTTCCAGATATTCCCAATGCATAGTCTCAGCCTTTTCTTGATGTCATAAAATAATAGCTGTACCCAAGTAATTTTAAATATGCAACTCAAGATATGGAGCAGAAAACAAATGTGAGAATGGTGAGTATTGGTTACAAACCAGTTAAAAATATTACATAGGAGTTTAAAAGATTTAAAATATATTCACAAAGGCATTGAATACATTCTAATGTATTTAGAAAGACTCTTTCCTTTTCTCAGGCACTTTTTTTGCCATGGTTGTTTCAATGTGCTAACAGCAATGCTGGACTAACCCAGGGATGTTCACCTAATGCTCTAATGCACGTGTTCTGAGTGCTTAAGATTAGTCATAAATCCTTTGGATCATGCAAGACTAAACCAAGAACAGAACATGAACATGAATTTACTCTTACTTCCTCTGAAATGTTGTTTGGAATAAAGTTGGAATACTTAAAGCCATGGGATAAAATGACACTATAATCCATTATGTGTATGGTGTATTTTTACTCTGTCTAATCAGGTTGTACAGGGTCCAGCTTAGAGGAGCATATGAAAAGATGAGTGGTGGTAGTGAGGTGTCAGAGCTAATGTATTCAGGCTATAGAGGCAGTCAGTAAGGTGGAGTTTCTTGTTATTTCATGGCTAATCTTATGACACAATCACTATACAGGGGGTTGAAGTTCTATGCATATACATAAATCAAAACAAAATCACTATAAAAAAAAAGGAAGTAGCAGCAATAACATGGAGCCATTCATACAAGTGAATGGTTTATCTTTTGATGGTTGAGCTATAGCTGGACAATGTACAAAGTGACCACCTCTAGATGTTTGGTTGAAAAGGCCATTTTTTATATTGTTTGGGAAAGGAAACAGCGTGACGAGGAAGTACTTCCTTGATCCAGGCATGCCTCCAGAATCCCCTAACAATGGAGTATTCTCATATTCTCATAGTGCTGAAACTTAGGAAACACTCAAGCAGATAGGGCACCAGAGTTCTTGCTCAAAGGATGCCACTCCCTCACTTTATGTTTTGAAAGAGCTATACTGACTCCTTTTCACAGCCATAAATCATGTGTCAATTGAAATTACATGAGCACTGGGATTATTTCTTACAAAGAATGCACAGATTTCTTAAAATCTTTTGTCCTTAGAAAAAAAAAAAATCAGTCACTCTTTGAATTTTCTATGAAAATCTTTAACAGGATGAAGTTTAAAGACCACTGATTTTAACAACAAGTATGTTGTATCTTCCCACCATTCTAGTTCTAAGAGGACATACAATAAAACAATGCTATGCTTATTGTTCTTGAAAATACATTTTAATAGCAATTGATCATAAGAACACATTTATTTGTATTTTTTTTAACATAAATATATCTAACAATGCAGATTATAAGCATCGTTTTTAGTTGTTGATGCAAGTGATCCAGGCAGATCTGCAGAGCTATTACTGACTTCAGAGGAGTCAGGCTTCACTCAGAATTCATTCAGAATTGCACATCCTAAAGTGTATATCCTATAGACCAAATCTATTACAAATGAAGATTACAAGTTCCTCTGACTTCAGCTGCAGTCAGAGATCCACAAGAATTTAAATCTTTCACAGTGGAACAGGTGGAATTGTTCTGATGAGCATAACAGAAATAAATTTTCAGTAAAACGGTTTTCTCTTTCTGAAGGTATGCAAGCTTTGCATACCCAGCTATCAACAGCCTAAGAGCAATTTGTCTTCAGTGGCACAGTGTTTGAAAGAAATAGGTCAACATTTTAAATATCCTTATCTTCTGGAATTCACACCAGGAACAGATTCTCACCATACAAACATGTCAAACTAAGTAAAAATTATGAGGGTTTTTTTCAATGGTTACATTGTGAAGAGTTCATTGGCTTCTGGTTTGGTTTGAGTTTGGTTTGGATTGGTTTTTTTGCTATTGATGCTGCCTTTTGTTTCTACTATCCTTTTCTCACAGATTGTATTCTGCTTGACTTTTCCTTCCAAAATATACCTTTGTAGAAATTTTAATGGCTCTGTTCTATTAAGACTACACACAATAACCTGGACAATCAAGAAAAAGTAAAGAGAGACTGTTCAAGTAAAAAATGCAGCCTTCAGAAGAGTTTCTTTCCCTTCTCATGTGCCTTTCCCTTTCAACATCTGCTTTTCTTTATCCAAAAGATAAATTGCTCCTGTATCATACAAAAAGTTTAAACTCAAAGGTTGGTTTTGTTCTCAAGTTTCTTAAAGTGCAATCACATCGCACATGTGTTTACTTTATTGGATCTTTCCTATTCAGCACTTTGTAATCGGGAAGATCTCCCAAAAAGAAGCATGGATAAGAAAGTCTAAGAATACTCCATTGTTAGGCCATTCTGGAGGCATGCCTGGATCAAAGAAGTACTTCCTTGTCATGCTGTTGACTTTCTCCTTACCTGCTTGTCAGTGTCATCACTGGTGCCAGCACAGCTACAAGAACATGGGCTGTCCATAAATTTGCTCTCACTATTAATGCATTCTGTGAAGCCTCAATAAGACTGGGCAGCAATAGGTTTCACTGGTAATGCTCTTGATCCATTACTACCTTGCCAAAGGTGAACACAACACTTCTCAACAGATATAATACAAAATAAACCTGGAAAGTTCAAGCAAAACATCTCCCTAACTTTCACAACAACTCAGCCTCTTATTGGACATCCCACCTGTCACCTTTCTTATGGTTACTCCTTTTCAATACTGCCCTCTCTCAGGCTAATATTTGCTTTCTTGTCCTTGGGGAAAAATACCTAATACTTGAAATATATTTTTAAAACACTCATTCCACCAAATCTGTCTACAAGAGTTCAGCAAAGAGAGAAAGACTGGTATGCTTGATAGCAGAGGATGAAACTGAGTACTGAGCTCAGCTTCCATGGATCAGCTCAGAGGAAAGTAAGAGAACAATTTTGGATTTTTATAGACATGGTTTAATGACAGCAGTAGATGGGTCTTGTCAATATTAGGTCCATTGCAAGCCTGAAATCCATCAGTCCTTCTCTTTGGAGGAATTACATCTCTCCAAGTGCTAAATGCACTGTTGGCACTCAGTACAGGAATGCATTGCTGAGAGAAGCTAGTCTCTAACATGAATGAATGGGAATAAAGGATTGTTGTACAAGGGCATGGTTTCATGTTAGATCTAGCTTGACAGACAAGTAGATTTAATGAGTTCCTGCCCTCCCTTAGAACTCAGTGTTTACTATCTTCCTTTCCGTGGCCTTGCAGGTTATGCTCCCCACTCACCTTTTTCTTGCTTTCTCCCTGACCCTGTTGCAGTGGTATCAGTGCTATCCTGCATGGAACTGGGCACTAATAATGCACTGACAAAAGGCAGCTGAGCTGATCTACTAATCAACAGGACCAAAAGGGACAGTCTGACGCCTCACAGACCCCTTTCTTCTCTCTTTTAACTATGCATATCCTTCAGCCTCTGCTGCTCATATGGCTCCTTGGCCAGCCAGTTCAGCTCTTAAAAGATTGGAGTTTCACATGAATTTGAAGCAATCTAACTTCCTCTGCTGGAAACAGCTTCGGTCTGTCTGTCTCCCTTTCTCTTCTAATCCTTTCATTTGGTATCCGATATCTTCAATGCTCTCTTATTCTTAGCTCTGTGGACCTGTCTACTGCTGTGCACTATCTACTGAATCAGTCACACTTTCTTTAGAGTTAATTGACTAAGTAGATACAGTATCCATTTTTTTCCTGATTTATTTCATGCCAGTTTAATTAAGTTAGTCAGCTCTGAAAGAGGACTGACTACATCCAAGATAACAAAATAGTCAGCTGCATTGCTCAGCAAAGATAGGGAAGTTCTAACACTGATTTTTTTTCCACTATTTATTTCAGCAGCAATAAATTCTTAATTTGACTCCCTGTATTTGTGAAGCCCACCAGCCCACCAGAAAATGCACCAACAAAATAATAGATTTCAGCCAGCATAGTGAACTGAACTGATTTGCTAGGAAACAAAAAATACAAGCAATTGCAAGTGTGAAAATGGAATCATGCACCTGGGAGCTGTGAGGGGAGCAAAGAAGGGAGACCCTGTCTTTTAGGAAAAGCAAGTTGTTAAACCAGTTTAACTATCTTGTCAAAATTTCCTTAGGTAAACAGACAAATTGTTAAACATACACCAGTGCTCAGGTAGAGGGTAAGAGGTTGAAAAGGTATAGAGAGAATAGATGCTCTTTAAGGGAAGTGAGCCTGGCTTCATTTGTAACAAAAATACCTGTTGACTATGATTCTGCAGAGGACTTTTCCCTAAAACAAGGCTCAGGAGAGAGATCTTGATTAGCAGTATTTTAAACAAAAGAGATCTGTAATAGTGTGATTAATTGTGTACACTGTAAATCTACATGCATATATAAGTCCACAGGACTTTTCGATTGTGATGGATGATTGCATGATTTTTTAAAGCAGAATCCTCGAGAAGTACAAAGCAAGTTTTCTCAATCACTTTTAAAAAGCCAAGCATTTAGTTTAAGTATTATGCTGTGACGCCCTCCTTACAGTTAACCTACCAATTATGGAAAGAAGAAATTGCCTTTTAGTATGAAATCTGCTTAGGAGAAAACATTAGATGCCTGCCTCAAATTCCAGCTTGGTTCCACTGGAGAAATGCAGTCAGCCCAGTTACATTGAAGCCAAACTAGATATGCCTAGGTTGTGTAGTCTGAATGTGTACAGCTGTATGGCTCTCTTAATGTTCTGCAATGAAGGGGAGAGCCTGGCAACTGCATGAATGTTCAGTATAGTGGCCAACATTTCAACAGCCTAACTATACCTTAGCCCAGAGAATAAGCAGCCAACAGAGGCACTAATCCTTGTATTTACTTATTCTCTCTTCTTCCTACAAATTAATATGGAAGGATTATTAAGAATTTTCCCCCACCCATCAAGCACTTTATGGTGACTGTAATAAAAACTGTGACAGATGAAGGATACAAGATCCTTTTGTCTGTGAACCACTCTGCCTCACAGGTGTTTGAAAGAGATCCTGTTAACTCATTCACCAGTTTCACTAAGAATTAAACATCAGAACAAAGATTTTTGTATCTCTTCTGAAAAGCTTCAGTTTCTAAAGGAAATCCATTTTAAGTCCTCTGTTCTTAGTACCATACACTTTACATGTACTCCTTCAATTGCCAGCCAAACTGGGGGTCACGATGTCCTCTATAAGCCATTCCCTGAAAGGAAAATGAAGGTACATCTGGTAGATGGTACTGAAATGCTGAGGTGACACTGACTGAGCTGCCATTTGCCTTGGTGATATTAAGTTCAGAAATCGAGAAGCAGCTGTCATTACCTGTCTCTTTATCCATCCTGACTGTCCTGACCACTGGGCTATAGAATTTAGTCTCTCTCCGACTCAGTGAATATTTATTTATGCAAAGCTAGACATTTTCAAAAAGACTCGCAAAAAGCACCCCACCAAATACAATAGCATGGCAATTAAGCACCTTCCCAGGAGAGAGTGCTCTGCAAGGAAACCCGAGCTTTGGCACCTACGTCCCTTGATAAGGGACATTGTTTGTGCAAGAGGGCTCCTCCTCCTGCTCCTCATTGCTTTGTACAAGATTAAGTGTCCCTTTTAAAAAGCACCTCTAGGAGTGAGCACCATCATTCGAAAAACAGCTGAGAATTGCTTTGTTTATGACTTCTGGGAGTTAGGCAATGTCACTTGACAGTGAAGAGTTCTGTACATCAGCAGTAGCACATATTTAGGTACTTAGATCTGCTAGAAACCAACAAAAGCTTTTTAAAGATTTACGTTTAGGTTTAAGCATCCATATAATTTGTAGAAATGTAAATTTGCCTTGTACACCTAACTGTCCACAAGCAGAGTCTACAACACCACAGAACTCTGTGCCATATGAGAAAAACAGAGCGTAGATAATATTAATACACTTGTAATTCAAACTCTAAAACAGAAATAATCCAGCTACAACATGTTTTCCCCCTTACTCATTTCACAAACTCCATAAACATGGAAAACTCATCCTAATGAGCTCTTTAGCCACCGAGGTACACTTAATCCTGAATCAGCAAAACGTGATAATAACTTTCAGCTGCTTGAAATGGAATTATTTTCTGATGACTGGACTTAATCCAACCAAAGGTCAGTAGAAATAAAAAAATGCTGTCAGCTCAGGACTTAATGATATATTCTTACCTCTGTAGGCCTATAATTTCTTTAGGTACCTAAGAGGTCATGTCAATCCTAATGTCTCCTAGTTTTATGAATGCAACCATAAGCCCCTTTTAAATCAGATTACAAACGATTATTATAACTTTAAATCAAGGGAAAGGCCCAACATTTTCTCTAATTGGAAACACTAATTTAATTATAATTATTTTCTTTCCAGATGCTATGTATTTGTTCCATTACACTGCAATAGATAGACAGGGCTTATGGAAAAGAAACAGTTAATTGTTTACAACTTGGAAAGGATGAGAAACTAATTCACATATGCTGGTGTATCCACATTTCAGTCACTCTTCTTTTGTTTCTGAAGTGCAGATATCATCTTAGTACATGATGGCTTCACTTCTACTTTGAAGTAGCTGAGAAGACTGACTAACTGGATAGTTTATGCTGTTTAATTTTTTTTAAAGCTCTTCTTCCATCTAAAACAGGCAGTTACTTAAACCATCATATGTAAAAAGCTAATCACTGAAGATTTACAAGTCAGTGGGTAGAGTGGAAAAAGATTAATGTATTGAATATCCCAGTGTGATTTTGCACCGAATTAATATAAATTGACATAGCCTCCAAAGTGAATCTTGTCAACAAACTTACCTTGCCTTATTAAAATCCTTGTTGTATCTATGTTTTAGTAAGAAATAAGTCACTTTCCACATATTAAAAGGCCAAATCTATATTCTGTGTAGCTTTGCTGAATCCAATGTTTAATTATTTATTAGATATCAAACGTACAACATCTGTGTAAGAAGGCTGACATATGTTAGGACCTTTGACTTTGATATACAAAAACTGTCTGCTGAGTTAGGAATCTCTGTATAAATTAATTAGATAAACAAGAATATAGCATGTATATTCTTCTAAGTATTTTCTTCCCTAGAGAGGATAATGGCTATTCAGAGAACATGGGACTGAATGTATGAAGGGATCCCTTCTGTTTTTGAATTAAGACGTTTACACTTTATGCCTTCGTAACTTCTTAGCAGATGGCTTTCACAGTTTAAGGATTTCACAGTCTAAAGGTTAATTCTTCTCTCTTCTCTTAAGCTGTTTCTGAGACCTGTCAATATTACAGAAAATTATACCAGTATAACTACCTAGATTTTGTTTCATTGGTACAAGTTCTATAGACAAGGCCTCAAGTAAGAATATTCTTCTGGAAAAATACTTTGTCTTCTTCATTCAGATATGCAAGCACACAAGCATACACACAGACAAATCCAACTGATTATACTCTGCGTTATAATCCTATATTGTGATAGGAAAACATCAATTTAATTTATCTCCTTGTCTGTACTTTTGAGTTGGAACCCTTCTAAAACTTGTTTCCCTAGCTGCTTGTCATTCCACTATATAATAAAAACCCATTTTGACTAACACTGCCTAGAAAACAGAGACCACTGCCTATACAAAAGCATTTCCTTTTTTCCCAACTAGATACCAAACACAGACTTTTATCAAGATAAGGGAAGGGTCACAGCTGATCTTCTAGTGAAAGTACAGAGCCTTCTCTCCACAGTATTTTTTTTTACCTCTAGAGAACTCTCAGTAGAGATCCAGGTTTGGTTTATGATTGAAGTTCCAACTTTGCAATTGAAAATGAGTAGTTTATAGGCAAGTATGAAAGGTCATAAATTGTTCCCATTCTCAGTACTGTAATGGTATCATCTTCTTCCAAATAAGGCTGCATATATCCAAGGAAACTAGAAAAGCAGACATGTGCCAAAAGCATCAAATAGTGTTCTCTGCTTGAGTAGGGCCCATAGTGACATGCATGCAAAAGTACTCTCACTGTTTTAAAAAGCAATCCTGAATAAAAACTCTTCTCATTCAAGATAGAGGCCTTAAGGAACATCCTGCATGCTAACAAACATCTTCAGATAATGCTTAGTTTGATGCTCATTTCCTAGTTATTCACAGACTCTCTTAAATGGAGCTCTTTCACTTCTGCAGCTTAGCCTAAGGAAATCCTGCAAGAACAATGTGTGACTGAAATACACACAGGTTTCCCAAATGGTAGCAAGACCCATTGATGCTGCTTCAGATAGCACCAAGACAGAAAGTTGTAACACAAGATAAACAAGAAAGGGTCTTGTTTGTATAGGATTAATTTGGGTTCAAGCTTTTTTCCTTTCAGTTTGTTGTACATTATATAAAGTGTCCTTCAGTGAAGAAGATACTTAGCTGCCAAACTACATTACTATTCCAGCAGACAGAATTTTAACACCACCTATGCAATCGCTTACTCCCAAAATAAAAATTCCCATTTACTGTTCTTAGTAGAGTAGCCGGGAATCTCCTTGCAGATGCTGAAGGTCTGGTAATAGAAAGAGGAGCCCTGATTACTCTCTTTCTAAAGTCAGATAGCAATGACACAGCTTTATCAATTAAGGTTGATTTATTGCTTTAGAAGATGCCTGGTTTGATGCTCCTGAAGTCAATACAACCTGTACACGTTTACAGAAAAATGGTAGCACTAAGGACACTACAACTTTACTGGGACTACCTCTGTAAACAAGAGGAAATCCTTAGGACCCCTGCATTATCCAGCTTTCCTGCTGAGGTTATCAACAGGGTATAACTGATTCCAGTAAACAGACATCTTCCATTGTGCAATAGATTTAGACCATTCATTTCTTTCACGACGGTTAACACTTGATGGCTTTCAGCTATTTCAAAGACAGATTACTTCCGGATCTCAAAGAGAAATAACTCTTTAGCCCGTTATAACATTTCTGAGCCAAACAATCTTCCTCCTCCTTTTTTATTTCTATAGCTTTATCAAGTGTCTTCTTCAGTCACAGTCCAAGCTGTTGTCAATACTTTTCCTAGTCAGAGCATCCCTGATGAGTTTTTATGCTGTTGTATTTCCTTATTGCTTTTACTGCAGTTTACTCAATGAAGGGGGCACGCAATATTTTGGTATTCACAGCAGGTATCATGAATAACACAGCACTACATATGCATTAGTGCATACACCTGATTTTCTCTCTTCCCTAGATCATACTCATCAGCCAAACAACTCCCAAAAGTTCTCCTTTTTTCCATTTTGTTTGTGAAAAGACATTATTTCTCTGCTGAGGTATTTAAATCACATGGCTCTACGAAAGCTGTATTCTGACTAGAAGAAACATGAGAAGTAGATCATGCCTAATAAGTATGCAAAAGAGACATAGTAAAATGAAATATATCACATTTTCAACACAAAAAAAATTAAAATTAAATCATTTATGATGCTAACGCTAAAGAAATGAAAAAATAATAGTCCAGTCAATAACTGATTTCATGGGATTAATATACAGGTGAATACTGTTATCAGTTCAGGTATGATACATCACTTAAAAGTAAAAGCAAGGTATAGTAAAGATTATATGCATTAAATGGATCCTATTTTAACTTCTTTTAACTGAAATCATTAATAACCAAGCTTTCAAGACAGAACAGAATAGTCTAACAATTTCTTGTAACCTCAAAAAAGAAAATTCAAAACTAAGGTACAATGTTCCTGTTTAGCTAACCTTATAATGCCCAGTCATTCCAATATCCATACCCTCACTCATCCTTTTAAATAGAAATTAAGAATATCAGAGTAGAACTTTATTCAAATATCTGCTAAACTGATTGGAGACCCTCACTGGTTTGATACACTTTCGATCAGGACACTAGCACGGGGTCTCTGGCACACTAACTTTCTCCATTATTTTCTCCTGCCATCAGAGCTACCTTAGTAATTCTAATTAATTTTTGCATCAGATAATTGGGAGTTTTCAGAAGAGTCATTACAGTGGGCCCTGTGTGATTAATTGATGTGCTGAGCAAGAGTCATATATTGCAAAATGAAGTGTCAGGCTGGGAAGCTAAACCAGCTGCAGTAAAACATGCTTATTCTTTGCCTTTTTATACATAAAAATGCTTTTGATTGTATTTGTTCAAATGTTAAAATGTATCCAACTATAAACTCAACCTCAAAATCTCACATCTCCAGTTACGAGCCAGATAGATTTACAAAGGGAAACATTCGTTTACCCATCAGGCACTTCTGAACACATCTTTGGATGTTGCTGCCCTTAGGTTTTTATATAGTTGAGCTATTTATTTTAAGTAAAAAAAGTGGCATCTGTATGTAATTTCCATGCTCACTTGGCACCACTACCTCCTTTTGATGACAGTCTGTACTGTTTCTCTTTCTTCTTCTAGTCACTCCAGCTGCAGGACCCAGATGTCAAATTCAGGAATGTATTTTTTCCCGGCAGTGATATCTGATTCTGTTGTTGGCACCTCTGATGGTGGCTGTTTTGAAGCTGCCTGTGTGCAGCTTCCTAAGTTTAAACTGTAGACACGATTTTTTATTTATATGTTAAAATCTTTTTAGTTGCCTTCATCGTGGGAACTCTGTCTTATAAATTCACAAAATATACAAACATACAGATTTCATTATTTACTATATTGGCTTCATGGCAATTGTTATGCTTCTGTAGTCAGAAACTAGGAGTCAAGAAGAAAGCTTCCAAAAGTGTTGATTAGACATCAGAAGTAGTTGCTTGCTTTTAATAATTGATTCAAATGAAGAAAAGGTAAACATAAATCAACAAAAGCTGAATGATGACAGTAAAGAGTAAGGTAAAGAGAAAAACATGAAAAAGTAAATGTACTAAAATTGAATGAACAGCAAAGAGATGAGGGGGGAATAAAATGCTAGAACAGTCTAAAACATTCTACCCCAGTGAAGTTCTTTAAAAGAGAATCAAGGGGGAAACTTCTTTCTAATTAATATTTTTCTGTAATTGTATCTTTTCTTTTCTCCCAGCTTCATGTTTTGCTACAGTATTTGATTCTTCATCACATAGACAAGATAATTGTCTCCTCTGCCTGCTTTGCTGTAGCTTATTATACACAACGACTGATGTGGAGAACTGAATGAGCCAAGCAGCTTGTACCCTCACACCAGCACCAGAAAGCACCTGTGTGCTTTGTCTGTGTGACAAATTAATTTTCCTGTCCACAGATCCCATAAAGAAAGCTCCTTCTCCAGTAATAAACATAATTTTGAGGCAGCTTCTATCTTACTTGAATAAATATTACCAGTTTTGTTACACTGACGCATATATGTCACAAGAACAACTTATGAACACAAAAGAGTGGCCAAAGGCTGAAAGAGCTAACTTGTAGGCTAAGAGAAGGGAGGAAAACAGTTGAATTATTTAATGAGATAAAGCAGTGGTAAGTGGTGAGTAACCTTAGTCAGGTAGACAGAGTGGATAGTTCAGAGATAAGCAAATATTAATACTTAGCAGCATGGCTATTATCTTGAGCGCTCACCTGATTTCTATCTCAATATATCTATTGGATGTTGAACACTGGAGTAACAAGCTGCATGTAATTCATGTTTTATAAATGAAAGAACTATGGGCAAATGTTTAAGGATTAAAATAAAGACAGATAATCAAGAAATATTAATTGGTTATGAGGATTTATCCATCTAATCATTTAATGGGTTATATTTATTGCTGGTCAAGATGCCAACACCATAATTCCTACTCATCACTTACACATGCTTATGTGCACCACAGGTATGGAATGGATTCTATATGAGGAACAAAAACATATGTAGGAATATATAGCATCCAGATAGATAGACAGATAGACCAGTCAGGTTTTACAGTATGAAGAAGACAAATAGATGAGAGCGAGTACAATTGGGCTGACATAAAAACTACAGGCATCAGGTTCAAGACCAACACCAAAAGGTGTTACTTCATACTAAGAGCAGAACTAAAAGACTCTAAAAGTTTACATGTATACAAAACCAGCTATCATAAAATTAATGGAATCCAATGAGGACAATTAAATGCAAAAAGGCTCTATTTAACTTAAGAAGTTCCTGCTCTGAAAAAAACACTGGAGGCTGGGAGATCATTTTGGGGAAATATTTTAATACTGTCTTCTTACTCTTTCCTGTACTCAGATGCTGGTCAGTGTGAAGATGACAAGTCAGTGATTTAAATGAACCTTTGGTCTGACCCAGTGAAGTTGTTCTTATAGTCAGCTTTGGGAATTTGTAAAGTCCTACTGAAATCAGAAGAATGTCTGAATTTTTATACACTACAGGCCTGAACACCCAGCATTTTGTAGGAACAATCAAGAAAAAAAGTAATTTACTAGAAGACTGAAAGGTATTGAAAATGTATTGTACAATATTGTAACTCCAGAAACAGAAAGCTTAATGAAACCAGTGAGGCTTTATTTTAAAAAGCTAAAAAAAAAAAAAAAAAAGAAGAGGTTAGCAATGTAGAGACTGTGTTTATGAGTTCTGTGAGAGAGGATGAAGCAATTTCGTGAGAAAGCACAGAAAGCAGGAAGGTGGTTCTGATGCAGATTTGGTACTAGATGGAAAGCTAATGAAGTCAAAACTGATGGCAGGAAAGCCATGTGGTGAGACTGTGGTACGATTGCTGCCCTCCTGCTTTGAACGATAGAAGTCAGGTTTTTGTTTGTTTGTTCGTTTTTGGTTTGGTTTGGTTTGGTTTTTTGTACTTATTTGGACTCTACAGATGCAGCAACTGTGTCTCAATTTCAGCACTAATAATTTCAGCACCTCTAAAAGAAATGTCTGGACATGCACCCTCAGTCACCAGCCATTTCTAAAAATGTATTCTCAACAATTTAGGAATATACAAGTGCCTAAGATAGAGTAGTTATCACAGCTGAGACTAAAACATCTACAGACTGTGGGAGCATGCAGTGTCCATAGCTAAAAGCACAGGGATGATGACAGGCCAACTCTTCACCAAGAAGGGGAACCTAGTATGAAAAGACTGATATGAGAAGATAAATTCCAATATTTTGTTCCTGTGGGTAAAAATCAATCATAGAATCATAGAATGGTCCGGGCCAGAAGGGACCTCCAAAAGTCATCTAGTCTGACCTCCTTGCAGTCGTCAGGGACATCCTCATCTAGATCAGGTTGCCCAGGGCCCCAGTGAGCTTCACCTTTAAGAATAACATTAAGAGTATAGTCAAGAATGGAAATAGAGACTGAAGACATTTTGCCCCAGGAGAAAATGTACTGTAGACTTCAGTCATGACAAGTGCATTATACCTATCTCAGAAATATTTACTTCAAGCACCATGAAAATGTCTAATTATTATTATAGTTCTTCCTATTTAAAAACAAACAAAAAACCAACCAAAAACAAACACCAAAGCACAGCAACAACAGCTAAAACAACAAAACTTAAGGAGATTAGATGCTGTTTGGAGTTTGTAATCAAGGTGTTAGAAAAACTCAGTTACACTTGTAAGTGTGAAAACTGAAAATGTTAGCATACAGATCAAAATAAGGAAACATCTTTAATCAGTTATTTTGCATACAGAAGTCATAACTGTGTCACCTTGTCACAAGTAATTAGAGATAGCATGCAAAGACAGTGCATTTAGAAGTGCTAATGACATTATCATATTCTTCTGTTTATTATAATTTTTTTTAATACAGCAAGACTTTATGCAAGTGGGAGAAAGCAAAAAAACAAGCTTGTCCATATGTAAGTAAGCAAGTCAACCTGTCTGTGAAGTTGATCTCCAGAACCTCTGCCTCCAGTAAGTGGATTCTTTTCCCCTTCTATATCTACTGCCCAACCACAAACAGTGTTTGTATAAACACCAGATATCAAAATAGTGGAGATCCTTTTTATCTCCATAATATCAGGGGAACTTACTTGAACTAACAACACCTTTCTGAACACAGAGAAGCACAGAAGTATGAATTGTACTCTCCATCCTTCAGTTGCTTTCAGCAAGTGTATTAAAGGGGCTCCAATATATGACAACTTATGTCTGTTTAAACAAAAATGTGTCATTCAAAGTCTGAGCAGGAAGCAGTCCCTCAGCTTTTCAAGAGTATGTTTTTTGGAATAAGATGAGGCAAAATAACCTTTTGACTTAACAGGTGATAATGATTTGCCTCGAACAAAGAAGGAATTTCAAGAGATTTTTCCAGGATAAAAGATTGAGTATGAAGGAACATGTCTTAAAGTTCTGCTATTACTTTTGGAAGAAGTAAAATAAAGCATAATTAATATTATTGTTCATAAAAAGAAGTCAACAAACTTGTGGCTTAAACAGCTCTCCCAATGTAGGATATAAATCCATTTTATTTTCACATGGGGAATCCACAACTGAAATATTAGGAATTAAGAGGGATTGCTTACAGAGATTACAGGAAAGAAGAATACAAATTATTTATCTTTAGGAGGAACCTGGCAGAAAAATATGGCTAGGCTAACAAATTACTGGAGATTTTCCCTATTTTTGAAACTCAGAAAATCATCCCTTATTATGTGGGCTAGAATCCTTAGCTGAGAATGGAACCTGGCTAAAATCTGTACTGAGAGCACAGCCCTCTAGAATACATATGTCCATCAAATATCCTTTGTAATTGCTGAAGGGAGTCTAGGTCCTACCAGAGAAGAACCAGTATGCACTAAACCTAAGAACAATCAGCACCCAGCCTTCAAGTGCATGTGGAGATGATGAGACAGCAAGTCTGGAAACTAAGACAAGGGTTTGCATGGCTCTTCTAAGGGCTGGAACAAATTGAGGAAGAGAACAGCTTTAGCCAGCCATAGCTTACTGTAATTACCTTCTTTGCATTGTACTTCATCTTTCACATGACCACCAGGCAAAGCTGAAGATACAAAAAAAATTGCTCCCTCAGCAGCTGAAATATGAATAATAAGAAACTGAAGAAAGTCTGAGTCCACCAAAGAAAGAGTAGCTTTTCTTTTAGGTCTCAAAGGGAAAGAGATTACTTTTAAGGTACCCATAAATCCTGGAAGAAGACTCTGACGATTGCTCTGCAGCTCTCATTTTGAATTCAGACTTCAGCAGCACAGGTTGTACAGGAACAACACGTCTAGGATTCTTCAGAGGTAGACAATCGTCAAGGCAAGGTCTCTGCAGACTCTCAGAATCCACCTGGATGCATTCCCATGTGGACTATCCTAGGTGATCCTGCTTTTGGCAGGGCAGTTGGACTTGATGATCTCTGGAGGTCCCTTCCAACATCTAATATTCTGTGATTCTGTGATGGCAACCTAAACAAGCCAGTTTCAATATCAGAACATTTATGGGCAGAGAAGAGGGGATCCCATACAATTTTTTTAAGTTGATGCAAAATTCATCAGTGGTAATATCTGCCGTTACTGTTGTAACCCCTGATGAAAAGGAGAAAGCTATTACAAATGTCAATCTGTATGTAGACTGCTATCCTTGGGTGAGACCCTCTGTCACAGACTGTCCAAAATCCAGAGTCAAGAGAAGTGTACAAAACTGATGACCCAGTCAGTCACCAAATATAACAGAACATTCTCTTGCTGACAGTGGGTGGGATTTTCCACTATCTGTGAAAAATGTAGCTCCTAGAGACTTTGTGTTCATTGTATCTACTGGAAGTGCACAGCTCAAAGCCATATTTGTATGCTTGGAATGAAAACTTCCAAGGGAAGAGAATGGTTCCCAAAGCCAAGTAGGTCTGTGACATGAAACAAGCCTCTATCTTTTGAAGGATAGATTCTAGCATTTGGAATTGATTCCAGGCACAAAAAATCTGGTGGAAATAAAATCAAGATGGGTTGTTACATATACATCATCGTCTACACTTCAGAGGAGACTGTTATACATTGACAGTGAGTCTTAAAGAGTTAAGAAATGCAAAATAGACTGTGGAGTTTTTAAAGCATTTCACCTGCTAGCTGCCAAGATAAGGATTGAAAATGACTTAGGATGAGCAACTGCCACTGCAAGAAACCTTGACATTGACCCTCAACTAACAGAAAGATTGAACTGCATGATCCTGTACACTGGTGCTAGGTTACAACAAAGCAAAGAAATTTCCTATAACATTGATTATATTGTGGAACTAAATTAAGATGAAGAGAGAAAAGTGAGTTCACACTTTGAAATAATGGTGTTATTACCATCATCATCATCATCATCCTGAGCTTGAATCTGACAACAAAAGCATTCAATTAAAGTCTGTGATACCTCTCTAGCCTCTTCTCTTCTTTTGATACATAAAAAAAATTACTCCTTTTCTCTGATATAAAAGAGGAGACAATCTGTGACACCTACTTTATTTGGAAGGTCTACTCTGAAGGCAACAGCTTACATTCAAGTAAATCTAGTGGAAAAGTGTGCTATATTTTAAGCACCTTAAGTGAGAGAGTGGAAGAAGCCACAACATTTCAGGATCAGACTATAAAAGCACCCTTTCAAAATTTTATCAGGGTGTTTTGTAGAATTTGAACTGTCATGTGATTGTCCTAGTAAAAGCAGTTTGGCGTGGGAAACTCTGAATAGGTAGGGAAAAATGGACAAGTAATTATTTTAGCACAAAGCTACAGTTAAAAGAAAATGAAACAACTGAAAATGCCTAAAAGGGAAGCACCCCTATCACAGCAAATAGAATGGGGACAAAAAATAACCCCGTATTGCTGTTTTTTTCTTTTTTTTAATTTGCTGTTGGAAAAGATTACCCAAGCATTTTTTCTGCTGACAGTCAAGCACAATGTAATTAGACATAGTCAGGTAAATTTGATATGTGAAAATACAATGAGATTTTCTTCCTCTTTCAGCAAATTCTTCCAGGCAATTGAATGCCCACATTGAGGAAGGAATACCACACATTGTAATATGCACAGATTTCATGTCTGAGTGTCTATGTCAGTCACTAATTTAGAAGTGTGAAGAGACTTACATTTATCTAACTCCAAAATTGGGGTGGTAATGCCATGTAATTAGCACCATGTTATTTGATTTTTTGCAGTAGATAGTAAAAGGAATAATTTTAAATAAAAGCAGAACCAATAAGATGATAGTTTGTTTAACACAGCTTTCACACTCATCAGTACACCAGCATTCTATGGAACAGAAATAAGGTCAGTATCTAGCAAATGAAGGAATACAATTTATTAGCAGTATTCAGAATTGAAGTCGTCTTCAACATCCTTGTGGCAAGGATGACCTTTTGCCAATGTTAGGGAATAGTTCATATTGTTTCACAGTATCTTTCAGACACTATGACCTAGTGATGAGTTGCACTTGGCAAACCATGCAGCTGATAGAGAATTAAGACGAATGAGCACTTTTAGTTTGAGAAAAATCTTAGTGAAAATGACAATTTATAGTTGTAGCTAAATGAGCAGGTCAAAAATAATGAGCTAAAAACATTATGGAAACCACAAACTGCTTTATGCTCACTACAATTTTGTCATTGGTGTGTTCCCTAGCTGAGACTAACTTATGTTTTCTAGACATTTTTGGCAAGGAAAACGACGTCTGTAGGGCAGATGTCTGCTGGAAATAGAGACAAAAGCAATATGAGAGAAGTAATCATGCCAGATGTCCAGAGCAAGTAATTATTCAAAGTAGAATTAACTGATAGGAGATCCAAATCTTAAGGCACTGGTTACCCTTAGCCACTTAGCCCCAGAAATACTGACAGAGGTGAGACTAGTACCAGTGTTAAAAGTGAAACCTCCTATGTAGGTCAGTAGCTTTCATCTCATAAAAAGCATTTTGCAGTAGTCACTTGAAAAGATGCTATTATTCAGTGGCAGATGACCAAAAAATATTTCTGAACAGAAATATTCAGATTTTTCCTCAAATGGTCAATCTTTTCTACATAAGGAAAAAGTAATTGTATGCTCAAAATCCAGTATTATACAAGACAGTGTAGGAAAAAATAAATTAATCATTCATTACTGAAAATCCATTATTTAGGACTGCCAATTGCATTAGCATTTAGTTTAGTTTCTTGATGAGAGCAAATGGAAATACAGGAAATTCCATATAACCGTAAGAAAAAAAATCTTTCACTGAGATGGTCGCAACAAAGCGGAACAGGCTGCACAGGCTCAGTCCTTGGAGATATTCAAAACCCAGCTGGACACAGCCATGGGCAACTTTCTGTAGTCAACCATGTTTTCAGCAGATCCCTTCCAGCATCAACCATTCTGTGATTCTGTGAATGTGGAAAATACTAGTGTTTAGGAGTTTCCTTTAATTTCCATTTATTATCAGTTCTTTTTTAACAGCACCACATGTCTGAGTGTCATTTCCATATGTTGTTTGAAATTATGGTAGCTTTTATCTCTGTTTTCTGTTTGTTTCCTGTTTTACTAGTTATGAAGACAATGCTGATCCTAATAGTCTTGAATCTGACTGACTTACACTCTCACTATCCTCCTACCCTCTTTTTTCCTTTCCTTTCCTAAATGTCCAGGTCACAGAAGTATTCTAATTTATAATCTGGAACAATCCCTTCAAAATAGCTAACGCAATTTTCTTTTTTCACAAAAACATAGTTGCTTACAGGTCTGTGTCCTTCATTGTTTACAATCATAGATCATTACTTTAGTATACTTTATACCTTTTATAAAATTGTTGTTGTGAAGGAACTGGTAGTTCATATATCACTTGATCCAGAAGAAGACAGTTTGTTTAGAAGAAACTTTTGACACACACGAGAATCTTAGCTTTCCACTCTTGAATGCCTACTGTAAACCAAATATATTCACTATGAAATATTATGAGCCAATTAAAAATACAACCCTTTTAGTTTCACAGAAATTATTAATGAATTAACACTACACAGTTCTTGCTGTCCTTACCTCCTGCTGATACTAAAAGTACTCAGAAGAAGTACTTACCAAATTATCTACTTGCACATTTACATATGAAACCAGTTTTGCAGGCACGGGTGTGATTAGAACACACACAGTTCTGGGTTTTCCTATGCAAGTATGCTGTGTGCAAATGCCAGCATTCACAAACCACCACAGTGCCACTTTGAAAATTAATTTAGGTATTTGGTTCTTTGTTAGGATATATACTGGCAAATGGTCAGGGTGATGGAGCACCTCTGCTGTGACAACAGGCTGAGGGAGCTGGGGTTGTTCAGCCTGGAGAAGGGGAGGCTCCAGGAAGACCTAATAGCAGCCTACCAGTACCTGAAGGGGGCCTACAAGAAGGATGGAGAGAGACTGTTTGCAAAGGCCTGTGGTGATAGGACAAGGGGCAATGGCTTCAAACTGGAGAAGAGCAGATTTAGATTGGATGTTAGGAACAGGTTCTTTACTATGAGGGTGGTGGAACACTGGAACAGGTTGCCCAGGGAGGTGGTTGGGGCCCCATCCCTGGAGATATTCAAAGTGAGGTTCGACAGGGCTCTGGATGGCCTGGTCTAGTTGAGGATGCTCCTGCTGTCTGCAGGGGGGTTGGACTAGATGACCTTCAGAGGTGCCTTCCAGCCCGGACCATTCTATGACTGTATGATTCTATGAAATCAGAACAATATTTGTTATTATATCAATTTCATAACAAAAATGTATAGTATTAGCAATGTGAGATACAATTTCTCACATTTTGGGATTTTGGCAGTAGCAAGTGACCAATGCTAACCATAAGTCTTGTTCTCTGCTTCACAGCAGAATGATTTTCCATCTTGGTAGGACACTTCATGGGCAAACAGAGAAGCTTTGTAAACATTTGTCTACATTCAACATTACTAAAAATAAAATGTGTATACTAACAAAGGCATTTAATAATCAACACTTGTTTGAGAATACTATAGTCACAAGAAACACATCAATAGGGCTACCATCACGTCTTCTGAATTTTTTGAAGATAATTTCCTTTGAAAGTATTTCAGACAAATTTGTCATGGAGGAAGAAGTATTAATAATACCAAGCAACAAACACTTTAGAAAGTTCACATAACTTTCTTTACAAAAATAGAGCATGTACCTTCCATATGATATGAGAGTCACAGAATTTTTTGCATGATGTTGTAAATACAATCAAAGCAGGTTTAGTCTCATTTTGGTTTGTTAGAACTACAAAAGAAGAAGGAAGAAACAGCAATTTGCAAAGAAATGAAAAACAAGGCAAGATAAATGGAAAAAATAGTTATGCTTAATGAGATTTGTTTTCATTGGAACTTCTGTTGGGTTTCACTTTCAAACTACAGATTTATCTACTTTCATTTGATTAGAGACAACGCTATGCAATCTGTCTGAGCTGCTTTGATTCTCTCACCAAATAAAAGAACAAGTGTGTTACACTGAAAGAGAAAAAGAAACATTCAATTTAAGGAAATGAGAGAACAAAGAAAGAACCTAGTTACTTTAAATACAAACGTGAAGACAATTACATTAAAGATAGTAAACCACAGTCTGGCAGGGATGCTGATGGAGAAATTCTGTTGTGACAGAAACTCACAAGGAATTATTAACGTTCACAAGAATACTTTGGAAGACCATAGTTGTGATTTTGTTTATACTGAACTCTGTCTCAATAGATTAGGTTTCTTCATTTTAGTACTTGCTTCAACTTTCCCTTTGTTGTAGTTTTCTATCATCATCCTACAGTCTCACAGTGATTAATGACTTTTCCATCTCTCCCTGTGCCACAGCAGTACTTTCTTCCTTCAAACTGTTTAACACAATTAAGCAATTTAAATTATTAAAGGTATTATTATCAAGTAGAATACAGTTTGACATTTGCTGCTTCATTTCTACTTCATGTCTCTTTCCATCTTGCATTCACAAAAGTGTATTGATTTCTCCAGCTGAAAACTAATAGAAAAAAATTTACCTCTTCCTAGAAGCCTTGACTTGCTTGTACTTCTGTACTCTCAGATCACTGTAGCTAGAGCACTACTACTAAGTAGAGTTTGGAGCATTCATGTGTAGCATCACATTATCACACCCTTAAACATGCATTACCTCACAACCTAATTGTTACCTGCATCTTAGAAAAACTTCCACCTCCAATTCAAGTCACACATATTAGGTACTTGTAGTGTGGTGGGCTGAAATTTCTCTCCCACATTAACAACTCCAGACAACTCCTTAAAACCATCACAGTATTGTAGAAGAATAACTGTATCTATACTAGAGAGCTACAGTACTTTAAATGTCTTAGTCAGCCATGACAAAATCTAAAGTACCCCTAGCTAGTTAGCCAGAATGCAAAAAATGGGCAAACAGCTTGCTCCAAATAGACTTCATGATTCAACACCACTGCTCATTCAGGCTAAATAAGGGATTCAATTTTTCATCTGAAAACACTGCCAGGGTACACCATTAATCTTATCACATATCTTAGATATGTACAGGAATTAAATTCAGGAAGTTACTAAGGGCATCAGAACAGGGTTCAAAATACTGAATATTAATTTACCATCGGTGCTTTTTTCTGTGTGAAGACCAAAAACTATGGCTTACAACTATATCAAGTTATCGAGGGATAAATGTTCATATGTACACTACAGAAACAGAGTCTTCAGGAACCTCTAGCAAACACTGTAATGACAAATCTGGAGAGTATCTAATGGAATCCGATGGTGATTCCACACAAGCTGCATCAGAGGATCTCTGTCTCAAAGCATGCCACCTCTAACTGGGATTGCATGGTATGTGGCACTTTTTGTGTATCAGAGTTCCCACCCAGAAAGGACAGGAATCACTTTGTGAAGCAGAACGGAGGCTAACCAGCAAAAAACCAAAGTTCTTTTCACAAGTATGTTTCTAGTACCAACAATGCTGCCACTATGACAGTTTGTGTATATAAATTATTTAAGATGCATAGAGATAGTTAACATTTTCACTAAACCATGTATTTAGTACTTGCTTCACTTCAAGTCTGAATAAGAGCTTATACCTCAGAAAGTCCAGCTGTTATTTCACTTGAATCATTTGTCTAGTAAAAGATACTACTGCTTCATACAAGCTTTGACTCAGTGTTCTCTTATTTGCTGTTTCCAACTGCTGTAAATTAACAGAAATCCCATGTTAAGTGTTTGGTTACTTTTAATGCACTAAAAGACAGGCTATTCACTAAATCTTTTATTTCACATCTGAAGACATTATTTTTTATTGTACCTTCTGTTTTTTTAATACTTTTAATATTTGTATACTTCAAGCTCTTTCCTTTGCTAACAAAGCAAGCCTGCTGCTGGTGGTTACATGTTAATTCAAGTGCATGTTTTAACAGGATTCCCAGGCCCTAATAACCATTACTTCCTGCATTCATAATAAAAACAGTGTGAGATGGCTATGTTCTCACATATCAAACAAAACTGCAGGACAGCCCAGTTAAATGACTCGCCAACATACAATTTGATACAGCATTAGCAATTTTCTAAGTCTGCCTCGATTATCCACATAGCTGTTTAATACATACCAGGTTAAATGCTCATCAGCACTATAAAGTGTTTGACTCAAATCATTTCTTCCATGTTTTGAGATAACTTTCGTGATCTTAAAATAAGAGGTTTAAAGATAAAAAGTATTTTTTAAAACAGTTTGCCTAACCTTAATGTGTTTTTTTACAACAACATATGGTAAAGTCATTATTTAAAGGCAGGTTCTCGGCAGTACACATCTTTCACTACAGGCATTGAAACTGGGGACCCATCTGCTCATATCTATTAAATTCTCAATACAATTTCAAACATTTGCTGAACTGATGACACTTTCAAAAATGGTGGGATTTGTATAACATAGGTGAATAAAAGGAACATGACTTCACTTTAACTAAAATCATCTTAAATTGTTGTCAGTGCAAAGAAAAAAGGGAATAAACAGCTGCAGTACTGAATCACGTTAAACACAATGACAAGGCTGTGTAATACAGGCTCTGTGTTATAAAGCTTTCCTTTTTTTCCCTTTAAACTAAGGAATGTGCAAATGGTAATCACAGCAGCTCAACAGAAAAGCACTTTATAGCACACCCAAAAATGTGAAGGTGATCTCTTTTATTGGGGCAACTGAAAATATAAAGAAGTCGTCTTTGAGAAATTTCATTTTAATTTGTTTTATCAGAGCTTGTAAGCAGTAAAAAGGAAAATCAAAGGGTTGCCCTGTGTGGTGCCTCTTGGTAAAATAATCAGCTTTGAAGTTATTCTTTGGATAACACAAGACACTGGGTTAAGTAAGGGGCACCTCCTTAGGATTTATTCCCATTTGACACAGCACTACCAAACATATGTAAATTTTATACCAAACTGAACGTGAAAACATGTATTATACTAAACAACTCTACAAATGCTATTTTTGTTCCCTAAATAGCCACACAGCTGACAAAAGACAGAGGAAAACACAGGCCAGTAAAATCAAGGAAAAAAAACAGGGGGAGGAAAAATTACAAAACAAAAGAAAAACTGAACTATTGATCTATCAATACTCTTACACAAGCCACTCCCCAGCTGGAGCAATATATCACGGTTCAACAAGTCATCAGCTATGACAACTTAGACAACAGACAATCTGTACCTATGTACAGAATAAATGAAACCAGATTTGTTCTTCATCCGTCAGCCATCATATTTTGACAGCTAATTATGTTCAGTTAAAGAAGCACATCCCAATTCATGATAAATAAAATGGTCTCTGTGACGAAAAATCTGCTAATCTCTTACTTTGTCATTCCCTCCTCCCCCCCCACCCCCCCAATAATTCACCAATTGTCAGGGTTGGAAGGGACCTCAAAGATCATCCAGTTCCAATTCCCCTGCCATGGGCAGGGACACCTCGTGCTAGATCAGGTTGCTCAGAGCCCCATCCAGCCCAGCCTTAAAAATTTCTAGGGATGGGGCTTCCAAAACCTCCTTTGTCTAATGAAAGGATTAAAATTTAAAATGGAGGGCGAAAGAGAAAGAAATAGAAACAAACAGGAAAAAAGATAAACAGTAAAATGAGAAGAAATAACAGCTCCTCACAGCAACAGTATCTTGTGTACAGGATTACAAATGCAAATACAACTTCAGACTTTTGCATAGAATTTTTTAACTGAATATACTCTACCTTGTGCCAAAGCTTTCCATAGCAATTTGTCATAAACCCCTGCATATACCAGAATGGCATCTTGATAAAAGCTAAGACTTTTCCTAAACTTGCTTATATAAACAGGATACAATATATGTTCAAAGTGGAAAAATTACTTTAAAATCTCTAAAACTCGAAGCCTTGTATACATGGACATTCTTATTCCAGAATAAAACCATCCAAGAGTGGCAGTTGCAAGAAAATCCTCAGAAATTGTTTTAATACAGTTAATAGTTTGACTCCCATGTGTGTGAACCTTCTGAAGAAAGATCACACACTGTTCAGATAGCTCGGTGTACAACTCATAGTTTTGCTCATTGTTCATTTGAAGGCATAGAATGTTTGCAAAAGGTGTGACTTTTTGATGATGGCATCACCATCACAGTCCCCCCCCAGTACTTCCATACAACCTCGTTATTGGAATTAGCAAACTTTTGCTTGACACATTAATTATCCATCATACTGACATATTTGTTATCCATCATAAGAAGGATATTGAGCTGTTAGAGTGAGTCCAGAGGAGGGCCACAAAGATGACCCAAGGGCTGGAACACCTCTGCTATAAGGGTAGGCTGAGGGAGCTGGGGTTGTTCAGCCTAGAGAAGACTCCAGGAGGACCTTATAGCTGCATTTCAATACCTAAAGGTGTCCTACAGGAAGGCTGTAGTGGGACTTTTCATAAAAGTGTCTAATCATAACAAGGGGGAATGGTTTTAAGCTGAGGGAAAGTAGGGTTAGACTGGATCTAAGGAAGAAGTTCTTCAGTACAAGAGTGGTGGGACTCTGGAATAGGTTGCCCAGGGAGGTTGCAGATGCCTGCTCCCTGGGGGTGTTCTAGGCCAGGCTGGATGAGACCTTGAGTAGCCCAGTCTAGTTGAGAGGCTACTTTGCCTGTTGTGGGGAGGTTGGAGTAGATGATCTCTAAGGTCCCTTCCAACTTAAGCCATTCTATGATTCTATAGTTCTATGACTCTATGATTCTATATTTCTATGATTCTGTGATTAACAGTTGATGCTATTTTATCATCCTGATATACTTCCTGTCTGACTATATTAAATTAATTGAAAAATTCCATCTCTTGCTAGCAAATACCATAGGAAAAGACATGTTGAAAATTATTATTTACATTTCTGATAATATTTTGCTACTAGAATATGTTATAGTAGTTCAAGCACACTGCAGGTTTCCAGGAAAGTAATCTCAGTCAAGACAGCATGAAACTCCTTAAATTAACCTAGGTGACTTTTAAATGCTGTGTAGGAATGATACTATGACAAAATGAAGGCAAGCATAAAAGGGAGTCAATAAAGAAAAAATATATTGGTGTCAAATCATATTTGTAGAATCTATGGAAACCTCCATCAAAGTGAATGAGATTTGCATCAAAGGCATTTTTGTGATGTCTGAGTGAAATTGAGTAAATGTGCTTGGAGATCCATGCCCAGACAAAACTAAATAGCTCAGTGTCAGTCAGTAACAGTTAGACCAAAAATTGACAACTCAAGCCTTTAGACTGGGTACTCAGGCAGGCATTTCAGAGCTAAAAATACATCACAAGGTGACCAGAAGAGGTTTGTAAGTGGTGGAGAATTTCAGAATTGAACATAGGCTCTCAGCTTTGAATGTTGTATTTAAACATCAAAGAAAAACCTACTGATGCACAAAAAAAAAAAAAACAAAACTAAAAAAAAAACTAACCCAAAACCCAGCAGTAAGTATCACAACTAATCTACTGCAAAAACTTTTTGTTCATTTTGATATTGCATGGGATTGTCAAGCTGGAGCAGATCACAAAGGAATCATTTTATACAATAAACATCATACCAAAATAATAAAAACTTCAGGATACTTTCAGTCCTCAGCCACAGACCCTTCATCTTTTGCTAACATTCTGGTTGTTGAGTGAAGATTTTAATGAAAACAGTATTTCAGAACTTCCTTTCTTTGTGAGTAGTTGTCCTCACCTTAACCTTATTTTAACATTGTTTTTTGTGTGGGCGTTTGTTGTATTGTAGAGTATGGCAGATCTGATAAGAGAAAAGCAAAGACTGAGCCTAGTCTTATTGTATCAGAATGGCTGCAAAACCTGGGAATTTCTGATTCTACTTTCAGACACAGAATGGATACACAGTTTTTGATTACAGAAAATTCTCTTGCAGTCAGATACAAACCTAAACTTCAGTTGGATTCTCTGATGAACAATCAACATGACTCATTTCCTGGGCTTTGGGAGAAAAATTGTTTCTTGCACAACCCAGTGAACTGAGAATAATGGGAATGATATGCTTGATGACAGCAGCAATAGAGAACCTAAAAAGTACCCCAGAAGACTGCACTTCTGAATTAAAGTATGAATGTCACAGGGACATCATGTAGGATGTTTGATCCCAAAAGGTTTGTTTCTTCCAGTGCCCTGTGAGCTACAGCTGTAACTGTCACAACCACCCATTACCTGGATAGTTAGTTCTCCCCAGACATTCTAGCTTGTTTGTGAAATGATCACAACAGTCATTAAAGGACAACAAAACCTCAGCAATTTACATTCTGGTTTCCAAAGGAAACAAAATTATTTTCTTTATCTACATTTCATCTTATTACAGCTTCTTTTCAAGCCTCATAATGCAAAAACCTGTAATTGTCTGGGTTTGTTACCTCACATGACAGGATTTTTCAGATATAATGGAAATATTCCCTGTTCTTTGGGTATTCTTTTGCAAAGAGAGTTTCCTAATTTCTTCTTTCACCCTAAACCATCAACCAATTATGTAACTGAGAAAAGATCCATGCTGCTTTCACCTGAGTTTGTCAGTATCATTCCTGAAATTCAAAAGTGGTTGGCTGCTGCAGAACAGCGGCCTTCACACAGCAGGGCAGTATGTCATCAGATCCCTACTGTTGGAGGGTATGTTCTGTCCTTAACATCTCATCAATCTCATGTACGATAATGACTGTCCAATTAATTTGAACATATTAAGCACATTCATGCTATTAGCTGGATTCCTATATGTACTTAGAGGAAAACCAAAGAAGAGTGAACCACTTGGGTGAGCAGAGCTCCTGGGAGAATGCACCAGTGAAACTGTTCACTGCGGAAAAATAACTCCAATGTTTAATGGATGCATTTGTCTGTAGGGATTTACATCTCTTCTAGAGTTCTTATAAGGACCAATCATATTGACATATATTTACTCTAACCTTTAAAATTTTTAAAATAATCCTATCATCAACAGACTGTGGTTGGAAAGAGATTCCCTTTACAGGCAATCCTTCTCAAAATTATTCATAATATACTTCCCTGTGCTTCTGGTAACTTATCAAAAATTGGCTTCACATCAGATGGACTATTGGTCTGATTTAACACAGCATTTCCTGCTTGGATATTTAACTAATTCCAGTATTTTCTCCAAGGCTTGAGTTTTCCCTAAGAAAGTATCCAGCAATAGCCTCCAGTGAAGGCTGTTTCAGTGCTTATTTCCTGAATCTGATCTTGACTTCTGAGGGAATTAACCATTTAGTTAAATGAGCTGCTAACTCTTAAAGTGGTCAAGATGTCCACCTTCACAACTATTTGCCTAGCAACTCTGACAAGAGAATTTAGTTGGAATCATTTGAAAGCTTGTTCCATAAGAGCAAGGACTCCAAATTCCCAAATCATTAATAACCGAAACTACTGATAAATATTTCTGTATGTAAAAAAATGAATACTCCATATCTATAAATGAGGGGGTGAAGAGATTTGGACATCAAGCAATAAATTTAAGCTCCTTTGGAAACAGTAAGGCTTCTTAGGCATCAATTCACTATCCCTGGGAGATGTGCAATTGAAATTCAGTGAGAGCTAAACACTTGACTCCCTTAAGTTCTTTAAAACCCCAGATGAAGTGATATTTAACTAATTCCCACACTAATAGAAATTAGTCATTTGGCACAATGACACAATCTAATTGTGGTCACTATAATAGATTCGGTTCCCAGCACAGCATTTAATAACGTCATTATAGGAGCTCACATGTCCTGTCCTGCTGGGCTAATAGCAGCTGAGTTTACTGGTCTGAAAGCCCAGTCATCTGGACTTTGGATACAAGGGAAGCAGCTGTATTGGAGGATGTCTCTCATCACCTGCAGTAAGATTGTGTCTGTACATTCAGCTTCCCATAAGCACTTTTTGCTTTTCAGAAGCTTGCATATCATACACATCAGAAGTAATATATTCTTAGGGTGTCACTATCCTCACATGTTCCATAAAATCACTGAAATTAGGTCCTTCTCTGGCATGTATGAAATAAAACTCTATCTCTGAAGAGTTTTACTCTTGAATAGCAGGAAGTTTTTCTCCCCTTTCCTAGTTTGTTTTTTTTTTTTTTTTCTCTTTCATTCTTAGTGTCCTTGCTTTACTGCCAGAAATTTCTAAACTGGTGAGCTCATTCTCCCCCTCTCCTTTCTTTCTTCCTTTCTCTTCCTCCTCTGCCTGCCGGTGGGTTTCAATGGGCTCCTGCAGTTACTCAGGCGGACAGCATTCCGTTGCCAAGCAACTCCCTGAAAAGAAGCACATGCTGCTGCTGCTCAGACAGAGCGTGCCCGTCTGCTCCAGTGATGCTGTGGCCTAATTTCTACCTCTGTTGTGTTAGATACAAAAGGGAACATCTCCAGAGTAGAGGGTTAGGGAGTACTGAATTATCTGCACTTTTTTGTTGTTTGTTTTTTCCCCCCTCTCCTGATCGGGTGCACCCCCTTCCATCTCAGGGCCCCCAGAAGTCATGCATGTCTAATCTGCATGCATACGTTTGGGACTGTTCACTGAGCTTAGCAGAATACTGACAATCTTGTCTTAGCTTTTGGATGAACTAACAGTGCTTAGGGAGATCTGTTAAGCTTTCCTGTAGCTCTCCCATAAGGGCAGTTTTGCATGTAAATTCTCAAGGCCATTCATCTTTTCCTACCTGACTATTGCCTGAGTGTTTGGGGTTTTTTTAAAGGCCTCTTTAGAAATGCAGGCGTAGACTTTATTATTTTCCCTCCTTTCACTGTGCTTTCCAGAGAACAAAGAACAGCAAACTAAGAAATTCCTTTGGTTTTTCCACAGTCTGAAGAAAGATCACTGCTTTATCCATGGATTTAGTTTTGGACTGCCTAATCTTCTCAAAAGGCAGGCCCATACAGATTCAGATTTTGTGGTTTGAACTCAGCTCTGCATCCACAATCCTTCACTGTCTATTACAGACAGCCTTATCAAAAATAGCAGTCAGAGTAAGAAGCAAGTTTCCTTGTATTTATTGCTAGCTGTCTTAAATTTATTGTTAGCATGTTTTTAATATGAAGGCTGCTTCCATTAGTTGCCTTTTGTCAGTTCTGGTACCAACTCAGCAGTTCACTCAACCTGCAAGCAAACATCAACCTCAGAGAGAAGCTGCACTGTATGCAGCCTGACAGCGTCCAATATTGCTCTGGTGCTCTGGGTATTCCTCCATCCTCTCCTCACTTCTGGACCAAGTCTGAAATCCCAGTCCTAATCTACAAATCCCTAACTTTGTTAGTGTGCATCTACTTTAAGGGCAGCCAAGAATTTTCATCCACTGATCCCTAGAGTCAGCACTACACTACAGATTTCTGCCAGCATAGCTACATCAACACAAACTGAAAAACCTATAACCTCCAGCTGACAGTACTACTAGTACATGCCTCCTTCAGCATGGTTTATGCCACTAGGGCAGCACATTTGTCATCTTAGTTTGTACCTTCAGAAATGTGCTGTAACTGAATGGGTAAAAAACATAGTAGCATGGAAAAACATGGAAAATTCAAATCTGCCTATCTTTTTCTTATCTTTTGCATATCTCCTAGACAAAGGATCAGAACTGTTCAGCTGTGTGGTAGCCATAGTTCTGGAGTGCCAATGTGTCATCCTTTTGGAGCAAAAGGATATTTCAGTTCCTGAGAGTTTCATGTGCTAAGCAATCACCCCATTATTTACAAAATGTTTTGAGACCCTGTTCTGCTATATACAGGCAGAACAATAGTTTAGTACTTGCATGAGTCACACATACACAACTTTCAGCATTATACAACTCCTCAAACATCCTTCCTCCCCAAACACACTCTGTATATGATGAAACACATGCAATATTTCCCCCTTAAAACCACAACTTAATAGCACTAAAGAATTAAAAAAAGTCTTAGTATTACACTAAAAATTCACGCTTCCATTTGACGTCAATCTCAAAGGGAAAATATGGCCCCAGAACTACTTATGGCCATGGTAAAGCTGATGAAAAAAAATTAATGTAAAAAAGAAATTTAGGTGATCCCTTTCCAAACAGGTAAATAACTGAAGAATAAGAACGGAAGACAATTTACCACACAGATACCAATTTCTCACTCACTGTCCAGAGACAGTCTATGTATTTCTCTATGTATTTTTGGATCTTGCATCTATTCAGGATGATACTACAGTTTGGCCTACAGCCAGAAAGTGGCAAGTGAAATAATGTTCCAGTACTTGCACTGTGAACACACAGCTGGCTTCAAAGGGAAATGGACTAATCCTACTTCATTTCCCTTCTTCAGTATGTGTTTAAAGAGCTTTGGTGCACTGAAGGAAATCGACCAGAATTCATTAGTTCCCTTCTGATTCAGCTGATTGCTGTTGGAAACAGGTCGGGATTGCAGGATCCTACTCAATTTCCTTTTGAAGAAGACTTTAAGCCAATTCTCCTCTCAGCTGTACGCACAAAGACCTTCACTAATGATGCATATATTTAAATATAATGCCTCTCCAAGATGGTGAAAACATACAAAGACTGTGAAAGGAAGAAGAAATATTAAATAATTTTTTTTATAAAGGTAATTTCTTTGACTTTGTATCATTGAGAACTTTTGCCTGGGAGTGTTCCTGAGAAATAAACTCAGAAAATCAAGAGAGGAACTTCTAGAAAGAGACACAGGAGAAAAGAAAAGGGGGAAAACCCAACTGAGACGAGGAAAAGATCACAATGAAGGAAAAAAAAAGAATAATTTTACAAATAAAACATAAACCTTTTCTGCTATTCAATAAAAAATTACAGCAAACTAAATTGTAATAGTAAAGCCAGTCCTGGGCATAATTTTGATCTTCTTTGGAGGTGGGTTTGAGATGGATACATCAAGTTTAATCACTTGCTCTGGATATAAAGTTTTTCTTCTGATTTGTAATCAGATCCCTCCATTTCTCTCATCAAAGCTCATGCCATATTTCAATGAGCCTTCTCAAGGTTACTGGAAGCAATAGGGTTTTAAATGACTCCAGGCTGTATCTTGTTCAGTTTAAGGCTCACAGCTTTTGAGACAATAAGCCAGAATCTACACTATTCCAAAGCAAACCTACAATTAACCACCTGAGCAGTAAGTGGCTTGTAACAAAGCAGAACAGAAGAAAGCTACAGGGCTCATGATGGAATCATGGCTTCTCTTGAAAAAAAAAAAAATAAAACCAAACCAACAACAAACCCACAACATGTAAAAGTCACTTTTTGTAACTGTAGTGAAGACAAAGAAGTATTATAGCTCTCTTAAGCCTGAACTGTGATGCTTTAAATAGTGAACAGCCTTATGAATTTGGTTTTCCTACTAATTACAGATCCACAAGATAGGAGGTAGTATTTTGCACAGAAAATGTGTCCTGAAATTGGAATCAACCAAAAAGCCTTCAAAATAGCAACACTGTACATTGAGAAGAGATCCTTAAGTTTTAGCTCTTATTGCCTGAAGTAGTAGAGGTGTCTGAGGAACAATATGCAACAATCAACAAATTTGATTCCTTACTAGTTAGCTGCAGAATTAAGAGTACAGACAACTCCTATCCTGCACTAATAGCTTCTCATCACAGGAAAATGAAGGACAATTAGAGAGCAAGTAATGGCTCAGCGATTCTGCAGAACATTCTACCACCTACAGAGTCAGTTAAAATGAGATTATTTTCCTTTGCTATTCTATGCCAACCTCAGTTTACACTTTAAACTTTTTTCCCTAGACCACAATTTAAAAGGCTCTTCAATCTGCTCTAGAAAAGGTAGTATGACATTTATAACTTATAAAGGCTGAGACCTTCATATGGAAGCGCTGGAACAGACACAGCAATAACACAGACAATCTCTTTGCATATATAACTTACTTTCTCACTCCAAGGACAAAGGTTGAACATCCCATCCCACTTTAGTTGCAGTGAATGGATAGTGTACAGGAAGAAATCAGTCACCACTTGCAGATAATATCATAAACAAATAAATATATGAAACAAAGGCATTTCACAGCTCGAATGTTCAAAGTCAAAACTAGTTTACTAGGCATTTTTCTCACTTTTGTTGTTTAATGCACTTCAATTTCAAAGTACAAGACAGTACACACAAAGGCTATTCTAGCTCAATCAGCTCAGTGAGTATAACTAACTGCATTTTTTTAATTCTTTCTTCTTTGCCATGTCTATGATTTTTATTCATTTGCTACATTGATTGCATAAAAGGGTTTTGTTTTGTATTACTTTTGCCAAATCTGCATTCTCATTCTTCCTGTGTCCTCAGTTTTGCTCTCTCTCATAAATTACCATTTCTTTTTGTTCATGCTGTGCACGCATATGACTTAAATTTCACTTGATGTCACCTCAGAATTCAAATTTCCCTCCAATTTGAGATAAATTATTCTGGATAAAACTATATTGTAAATATATCCAAGCCATGAACAGAGAAGAGATTTTTTTTTTTTTTAACTGTCAGAAACCTCTCAGTTTGCAAAACATATTCCAGCAAACCCTTCCTGTGATTCCTAATGTAAAGATCCATAGGTTGCTTTTCTAAAAATAAAAATTAAGTGCAGAATGACCAAAGTAGTCCAATAACCTGAACAACCATGAATAATTAGTATTTGCAAATAGGAGTTGGTGTATGCAAGGAGAACTAGGCTCTTGAAGATATAACAGGAAAAGAAAACATCCTTTGGTTTAAATCAGAGATGTCTCTTAGAAATCAAATGGGAGGCAGCAAAATACTGAGGGAGAGAGATTAAATACTGTAGTAAGAGGTAGAACATAGTGACAGAGGTACATTTGCCCTTACTGTTGTTCTTTGACTGGTACCAAATGGCCATGCTTGTCTGCAAACAAGATGCAATACACTGTGGAGACCATCACAGGCTGCCCCGGGGAGGAATGAAGGTGATCAGGGAGCCAGAAAATATCAAGTCTTCACACTACTATACTTCACGCAGTGCAGATGCTTGTGCGGGCCACCCTGGATGACAAAGACACTGCATCCTTCTACTTATGCACTATTAGGAAAGAAGGGACAGGGATCATGGATTCCACATAACATTACAATGACCTTGGTAATAATAGGTACTCTGAAAATACACGGTGGTTGCTTCAAATTACAGACACAGAAACATCAGCTGCATTCACCAACTGCACCTCCTAGTTCCAGCAGCCTTTTTAGACATCACAAGCTAAGACGAGACAGATTTGATACCTACAAACTTATTCTCACTAGGAGGTTTAACCTGTGACTTGTCAATATTATCTCATCTCCTTGATTCTTCAAATATAAAATACCACAAATCACTAGTAATTCAATGTTCCCTCTAAACAATACAGCCTCCTAAGCATGAGGTCCAGATTTTTGACATTAGTTAAAACCCCAAGGATTTCTCAGTTCACTGACAAATGTGCTTGCTCTAGTAATTGTGCCCAAACCAAGAAAAATGAGAAGAGTGCTTTCAGCAGAAAGACCAGTATCTAAACTCTTCAGTGAAAAAAAGGATGTATTAAAATTTTTCTTTTCTGCTCAACCTTGGATTAAGCACCTGTCTATTTACTAGGAATTTAGGAAGACTACAAATAGAACCCAGCCTATTATTATGCATCAAAAAGTGAGCTTTGTGTATGAGAATGCCCTCTCTTGACTCACTGTACCAGTTCAAGATATACCTTTAACACTAACTGGTCCAGATGGCTTATTTGCTTTCTCAATAGCCTTCATAGCTTCCTTGAGTTGTTTTCTAAGGTCTTCCTTTGGCTAGTCATGTTTACAGCACTAGAGAGGAAGAAACAAAGTAATTGTAAGGCTTGTTAAGAAGTAGTTCATGTGCTATTAAAGGTGACTTCCCACTTCCAGTTCTATTTGTTCTTCTTCCTCTACCAAGTGAGTCAAATCTTTCAGTTTAAAACCTGGGCACTCTAACAGTCAAGTCTCTGAGAAAAGCATTCAAAGCTAAGCCCTGAGATGTCCTGTCCTGAAAAGCTTAGAGCCCCATTCTAAGTGACGAAGATACACTCCACAGCAGGTTAAAATCTGCTAATATATTATAACACAACTCTAAGCAGCCCTTCATACTGGATAAAGAAACTGTGTGTCTGAGCAGTGCAGTAAACATAGCATTAGTCTCTAAATGCAGCAAATCCAAGATGCACATCTCAGAATGACTCACATTATAGACAGACATGCCTTTGCAAACAGCAGTACCTTACAAGCTACCGTCCACTGTCCCTTTCTCAATGGTTAGTAATGCTACACCTCAGTGGAAATTGCTAACCCTTATCTATGCTGTCTGCACACCAGAGCATTTCCCATTGTGTTTAAGGTAAGGTCAGCGAGGCTGGATTAAAAAAAGCAGAACTCAGCTAACCCGGATGACTATGGCTGAAATGGAGAGGGGTGCATAACTATAGAGGTAGTTCATTCTGAGGGCTGGCTTCACACTGAACTTAATTTGGTGAAAATGCAGGTTACCACAGAAGCTAAACTTCAAGGCAGTACTGTGGACAGCCAGTCTCTACTGTCTCACTGGTCAAAAAGACTACTGTCCCTGGCTTGCTGTTAGGTACTTGGGGAAATTAGGGAAAATTTGCAGATCCTCAGATTTGTCATCCACATGACCACCTCTGATTTCTTTTCCTGTAGCTAGATCCTACAAATGCTGAAATCTTTCACCCAGTTCTTGAATCTAATGTTCGGTTTTGCTAACACTTCCTCCACAAGGAAGGTGGCTGAGATTTGGCTTTGTGCCAAAGAAATGTTCAAAGAACATTTCATTTGGCTTTGTCTGTCTAGTTGACAACCAAAAAAAAAGGTACCCCCGTCTTTATTAGCTGAAGAAACACAAGAAAGGCAAAACAACTGCAAGCCATGATCACTGATATGGCAAATTGGAAGTTGTATGTTTTAACTATATTTCACAAGGTGTAACTTACTATCTTTCACATCTTATTTTCCAGTTAGACACATTCAAGTCTACAGAACATTAAATTTGGAATGTTAACCTCAAAAAATGAAAATCTAACAGACAGACCTTGACAGTCACATAATTAAATCATTTACAGCAGACAAGCAAAAGTAACAGGACTCTCCTCAGCAATCCAAAAAAAAGGAGTAATCTATCAAGGTGTGAGAAACAGAATCTTCAGAAAAAAAATACCCACCCTGCTTGTCAGGTAATGTATTTAGTCATTCTGAATGAAGGACAGTTAAACCAAAACCCCTGTTATCATGTAGATTTTACATTTCCATTTGTGAAAAGGAGATGGGATATGCCAGGTTAATCACCCTGCATATCTGTTTCTGTGCTACCCTGATGTGAACCATGTACTGATCATTTGATGTCTTTAAAAACCAGCAAAATGTAGAGGGGAAACCCTGCTGTAGGATAAAGAACTAAACTAGCAGTTCTGTATGCACTTCACACAGTCTTGAACATCATAAATTTTGTAAATGCCTGCAAGTTTTGCTCAACAGATGAGAGAGGAAGTATGGCTGTGAAATGTAGCTGTGGCTTGCATAGCATGCAGGTGTCCCCAGAACTGTAGGTATGTATATCATGTAGGCTGTGCATATGCATATCATTCAATCACACTAGTCGCTCAGTGTTGAAAATTGATGTCATATTATTCCTGTTTCCTCAAGAAGAACCTAACAAAACACATTTCTGAACTCAGGATTGCATCCCAAAAAAACATGTTAGGTTTGCCAAGTATGGTGTTCAAAATGAAAGCCCAGTTCTTACAGAGAGGTGATAAGTGATAAACTTGGGACCACCTCAAAACCAGAGGAACTTATTTCTAGGTATTTAGATAATTGTGAAAATTTGATTAGAACTCTGCAGAAACTAAGTAATTTCAACCCAAATGCTCCATTTATCAGTCTGTTCTGATCAAAGATTTATACTATTTCTTACTGGCATGTGGAAGCAGTCCACTAAAGGACCTTCAGTATATACTACTGAATGATAAAAGTATGTTTTGATTCTTCTCCCAACATGAAAATGACCATCCTTCTTTTGTCCAAAACTCAGGGAAAATGCCTATAAGCTGAGAACAAGTACAAGCAGAAGAGCAGAATTTGCTGAATACCTTTGTTAAAGTCCACTGTTAAAAAAAAAATTGATTTTTAGATGATGGTGAAGACAAAGGCTGAAGTGATACCCAATTCAAATCACACCACTCTAGTGAGATGGAATTATCTTGGTTTACAGAAGGAGAGGTTTGATTGCATCAGTGTTTTCCTGAAGTCCTCTGGTAAAGAAAAGCTTGAGCTATAATGACAGTGTGTGCAGAACGACCCCTATTACCTTTTGGCTAAGCACTACTTTAGAAAGCTCTAGTAGTTTATCATCACTATATGGTAATGATGACTTTTCTCAGACACAAAGAATTATGGGTTTTATCAATGATTCATGCCAAATCCAAGTCCTTAGAAGAAATCAGCCCAAAGCAGGTGCACAGAGCTGTCAGACCTTGAAATTTGTTTTGAAACTAACCACCTGTTAGTGTAATTGTGTGGCTGTTTTTCCTGGCTTATGGGATTTTAGTTCAGCTGTTGTTCTCATGCTAACGCTTATTTCCTCCAGGAATCAGTCTGTCCATTTACACTGTCCTACAGATTTCTATGTGACTGTCTTTACAGTCCCATTCAATGTATATATGCAGAGTGGCTGGTGTGGCACCCTTAATCAATTTATTTACAATCACTTTGTTTACAAAATAGCTCACCAGTGCTGTAGGAAAATGTCTGAGAAACAGTACTTAACATCCTCTGTGTCACATTTAATTGCTTGGATGACTCGTCTCTGTTTCTTGTTTGCTTCAGACAGTAACAAAGAACATTTACTCTTAATGGATGATCTCAAAGATCAGATTTACTGTTGGTGCCTGACTCACATTCTCCTGATAACAGAGCACTGTTCCTGCCTCTGCAATATAGTCCTGAGTCCACGATTCCCATTAAAACCTCCAGTTTCTAATGGTTTATAAGTTCACCAGAAGTTGGCTCTGGGTTAGAGGGTTAGCAAAGATACTCTCAGTTCACAGGAACGTTTACTGGAAAAAATCTGCCTAAGTGCGACATAAAAGTGTAAAAATTATAATCAGAAAGACAATAGCTTTAGATGCTTTTTGCAAAGGGGAAATGGCATCTATGAAAGGCACTTAAAGGGCCAGTCAGAACTGCAGTCCCTTTATTCTCTAAACCTTTGGACACAAGCCACCCTAGAAAAAGAACTGGACACTTGGGTGAGAACAATAGTTGAGCTGTTCGTGAAATGTCTCCTGCAATAGCCAGTCACAATTATCCCGCAGCTCTACACTGCCCTCCAGGGAGGGCTGGCAACAAAATTAAGATTTTTCCCTCAGTTTCCCTCTGGCAGGAGATAATTCCTTGGAAGTAAACACATAAAACGAGTAAGAAAAATACAGCTAACATAAACATGAAAATATTCATAAGATATTACATGACATAAGAATAGCAAAAGATAAATCACCAAGATTAAGTATTCCGCATGTTCTTATTCATGCACAGATAGCTGCTATCCAAATGCCTTCTCCAAGCATCATATAAAGGAAACAATAAACAATTTTGGGTAACAGTTCATAAATATATGCAGTACTGTATGTCCAGTGAGCACAGCTATTTCATTCTGTAAGACATCATTACTGGGTTTAGGCATGATATGAAATGTGAGTTGTTTGCAGCTATTTAAAATAATTTTGGGACAACAATAAACTACTGACAAGATACCTCGTATTTGAACGTATTGCCCATCCCCGACTGTAGAGCACTGTTGTCTTGTGCTTATCAGAAGGAACACTTTTAAAACGCATTGAGAAACTCAATTGTTATCATTGTCTTCACTTGAAAAGACTACACCTTTGTATAGAGTTCTGTTAAAAGAAATCCTGCTGCTTATCATAAGCACGTACTTCCCCAAAGTTCCTGTTTTTTTAGAAGTTTTATTAATTGCAAATGTTGTTTACTAGAGGAAAAGCGTGATTGAAGCTCTAAAACAAAGAGAATAGTTGTAACTTTAATCCTTTCAATAAGCCTTTGTTTCCCATTGACTAAAAACTTCCTAAAGGAAGTAAAGCTGCGAAAATCCAGGAAGGAATTAGATTTGCCAAATTCTGTTCCTACTTGGATGTAGATGCAAAGGCTTTGTTACTCATTGTCCAAATGTTTGAGTTAAAAAAAAAAAAAATCAATTACAAAAATGCTTTTCTCCTAAGGTTGAAAATTATTAATAGACAAGCTTTGCCTATCACAGAATGCACACTGTGAACTTACTTAACTTACAAAAAAAAAAAAAAAATTCCATTTCTTTGCTGCATTTCTTTCATGGTGGTGGTTTTTTTTTTTTTTGTTTTTTTTTTTTTGTCTGTTTTTATTATCTAAGGGGAATTTGGATACCAACCTTACCATCATACAAGAAGTAAACAAATATGGCAAGGAAAACTCAAATTCAACCTCTTACTTAAATTAAGCATGCTTTGCAGCATCCCAAATAAGAGAAATCTTCAAAATCCCTTTCCATAACAGTGAGTAATTGCACACTGGGAAGTGTACTATTGCAGCAATAAAGCTGAATTCCCTTAAGACCTTTCAGAGACACAACCAATTTGTTTTGTATTTTTTTCCACACGCTCCTTTTAGCTCTGTACCACTTCATGCTCTCCAGGTTTTAACTAGCCAAACATGTAGAGACTAGCTAAATATATTCTCATTCATTCCAAAGGCCAGAAGTCCTTTTAATTTCTTATCCTAAAATAAGGGTAATTTCTTTCTCCTTCCCACCAACTCAGTGTTTATTTAAATGCTTCATTTCTTGATCAATAGTACAGTGCAAGAGTAAAGAATATTCGAGACACTATTTTTGTAAAGCACTCCCTAAGAGTAGATTATGGAAGGTGCTGGCTACTTTTAACTTCTCATGGTCTTAGTGAAAGTGTTGTTTAGCATATCATGGCACCCAGCTCTTAAGTAAAATCAACACTCTGTTTTAATAAATGTCAAAGGTTTGGCTAAGCATAGCTGGACAACCGAGCTGGAAAGACTTTGCTATGAATTCCAGTAGCCAACATAAGGCAATGGAATGCTGTGGTTAACATCATATCCAGCCTCTGTGTACTGCTAGCTCAAAACAGCCAGAGGAGAGGCTGACCAGGCATTATCTTTAGCCTAAGCAGAAGGAAAATGCCTCTGGCTACCTAATGTGACATATTTACAACCACTATGGAAACACCCATAAAATACTTGCAATACATGAATACGCGTATGACTGAGTTTTGGAACAGCATCAGTTTAGGCTATATTGAACATCATTATTCACAGTGACTTAAAACTTGGTCTAGGATTTTCCTGCATGTTAATAGAAATAAGTGGAAGATATCAACAAAATCAATAAAGTGTTAATTAGACCAAATTGTAACAGGAAAAAGAAGAAAAGGAAAGAGAAGAGGGAAGACAGAAGAAGAGAGGAGACAAGAGAGCCCCCACATTTCTGTGTTCCACTTTTGATCACAACAGTTGACAGCTCACTCCCTCCCTTTACGATGGAAAAGCCAGTTTTAATTTAAACTACAAACTGTTGACCAGGCCTCAGCTTGGCTTTGCAATTCACTATATGCCTGAGGGATAAATTATTTAGCATTAGCACATGGTATGTCATGTCTTGTTACTTAAGAGGAATATGGCTTCCATCCAGCTGCACCCCTGGGGCCCACCGATTGGCTGTGGATGATGTCATTTCCATTTGGTAATCCTTGGGAAGGCCCAAGGGACAGTGCTGGCCTCCCAGCAGGTCCCCCAGCCCCTCCACCTCCCACCCGGGCCCAGCACTGGCTTTGCTCCTACTTATCACTCTAAGGTTCACTGCAGGCACTGCCCCAATTACATGAATTTCAGTAACAGTGCAATGAAACAGAAGGTGCAGAGGACGAGCTATATCATCTGCACATTGTAGTTATCTTTTTTCACAGAAGACTTGTAATAAATTGAGATGGATGTGGCAAAACAAATTTTTGCTGCTGACCCAAATTAAATGGAGAATTTTGAGGCGTTTATTTAATCAAATACGAAAAAATTATTGTCAGTAATTCTTCCTAAAATCAGTTCATTTTTCTGTTTTCAATGTATCATAGAATTTTGTTCAAAAAACCTCTTTCTGTACCATAAGACAAAGAGATTATGGATCTGAGAGTATGAGTGCTAGAAAATACTGCTTCTCAAAGTTTGGCAAAGGAATAATTAGCTACAGTGCCCTTTAAATGGCCAAATTTTGTTTTCAGTTAACACTCATTATATTAAAAGGGTTTTGCTTTCAGAACCACCTTCAGGTTATTTGCCCCAGAGGAAATACTCATTATCCTATTCACTATCGGAAGGTTCCCAGCATAAAAATAAGGGTTACAAGGTTGGTTTGTTTCTACTGAATACCACAGCAAAGTCAGAGAAATGATGAGAATTGAAGAGCATTCTGTGGTACAGATGGCACTGTCTGCTCTGTGGTGAGGCATGAGAGTTGCATCTGTCTGTTAGTTAAGGTTTAGCAGTGGTCCTGCTCAGCCTCCTGTTCTAAGTGACAGGTAACAGAAAAGATACAACTGACATGCTGAAAGAAATCCATGTGTTATGTTGCTGGTACATTAGCACTTAAGTACAGCACACCGTACCCTAATCTCAGAACGTTGTTTCTTGTGGCGAGTAGGTATGAAAACTGACTGTGATTTGCCTTCTCTGTTACTGGATCTTAATTCTTTGCAACAGTTTTGCATGAGAAGAAAGGGCTTTGTGAAAGTTATGTGGTCTTCTGGTGAAATGCATAATTCTCTGAGAGAGAGGCAGAAGGGGAAATTTGCAAGGGGATTCCCACATGAAGAGATGATGAACCACTGCAGAACAAAGTGCTGTAAAATAAACAACTGTAGGACAGGAAGTGATGAACTCTAATTGATACCGCAAGAGGGATTAGTTAGTCAAATGTGAAAATTCAAATCTGCAATTTAAATCAGGACAGCTCCTTTTTCTCATCTTGTACGAAATAAACAATCTATGGCCATAGCATTCAACAGCTGCACGCAACTTTGATTTCTGTCATTTGAAAGTCGGCACCTGCAGCAAGCCCCAGCCTCAATACTGGAACATTTATTTAAGCACCCAGCTGGAGGGAAACACCTGGATTTGCACTAATGTTCATTCTCCCCAAACTATCAGACCTACTTTGGGTTGTAGCTGACTAATAATAAACAATGGGATTAGCAGGGGGTCAGGAGACTGAAATTCTATCAGAGATAGTACAAAGTGCACATTGGTTTGGCTACCAAGCTGCCCAAGCACATTAGTTAGCCACCTCACATTCCAGTCAATACATTACCCCTCAGGTTGCACCATGCCTGATTGTGAAGCAGGGTGAGCACGGACCAAACACATCTGCTGCCTCAGAGCTGTGGCCTAGACCAGCACATCTCCACTGCAGCATGGCAGCTTTTGCCTCAGCATCAAGCAGGGCTGGAAGTTAGGAGCGTTGTGAGAATGGTGGCACTTCGGTGAAAACCATAGAATAGTTTGGGTTGGAAAGGCCTTCCCTTCTGCAGGTTGAACAGCCCCAACTTCCTCAGCCTTTCTTCACAGGTGAGGTGCTCCATTTCTCTATCATTTTTGTAGTCCCCCCTCTGGACCTACTCCAACAGGTTGCTGAGGGCTCCACAGCTGGACACAGCACTGCAGCTGAGGTCTCACCAGGGAAGGGCAGAGGGGTAGAACTACCCCCCTCGACCTGCTGACAATGCTGCTGGGGATGCAGCCCAGATATGATTTTTTTTTAGGTTGTTGGGCTAAAATGACAGTTTTGCCTGCCGCTCGCCTTCTGAGGAGAGGCGGCTACGGCAAACAGCCTCTCGCGGTGAGAGAAGCGCCAACTCCACCAGCCTCAGGCGGCTGCCGGCGGGACTTGAACTCGCCGCTAAACTAACTCCCACCCCGCCCTGCCTTGTAGAGCGCCCCGCGGCCACTAGGCGCACAGCGGCGGTGAAGGCTCCGCTCTCGCGAGAGTTGGCTGGCGCGCAGCAGGCGCGGCACCCTCGCGCTGCCGTCGCTGCGCTCGCGAGAGGTGTGCGCGCGGAAGCGGCGTGGCTGGGCAGAGCGGAGTGGAGCCGGGTCTGGGCGTGAGGATGCCGAGCGCTGCCGGCCGCGGCCAAGGCCAGGAACGCCGGCCCGAGAGTGAAGAGTCGTCGCCGGCCGATGTGGGTCTCCGCAGGGAAGGGGCTAGCGCGGCGTCAAGACTGCCCATCCCGAGAAGGGGAAGGGGCAGGGTCCGGCCTAGGGCGGGGTTGGAGCTGGCTTTAGGGTCCAACACTGAGGGGTCAGGCAGCAGCGGTCCCTGCGGGTTGCGGACGCCGGGCCTGGGGCGGGGGTTTGGCCGGACCCGACGGCAGAGCTGCCTTTTGCTGTTGCCCTGCAGTGCACTTTCCCCTGCTCTGGGCCAGACTAGTTCGTGACTCATTGAAGAGCTCGGGCCCTCTCCGGTCGCACAGCGCTTCCTGAGGTCCGCCAGAGCCCGATCTCTGTGTGGGATGGAGGAGGCTCTGCTTGAGCCATGAGAAACAGCACAACCCTGCCCTGTCACCGAGCCTTTTACTTGTTGAAATTTCCTGCAGAAATAGGGACCCTACAGGCCACTTCTGCAAGGGGACCTGTGGCTCCTGTTGGCCTGGCAGGGGTTTCTGTCTTAATACATGAAGATCACAGATCAGTGCTGAAAAATTGTAGACCAGTATTTCTTAAAGAATTAAAAATAAAGTAGTAATAAAACCCATCAGTTCGTTTTTGCTATAAAATAAATTTTGCTTGCTGATGAAAGGCCAAAAATATATCTACACCAAGGAATTTGCATATAGGTGGCTCTTGTAAAATTGTATATGGGGCCACAATTCATCAAAAGCAGAGAAACCAAATAAAGTATTTAAAATGAACTTAGGTTCATATATTGAATAAAGTCAATCAAAGTTTGGTTTGTTTTTTTAAGTGAGTGGAGTTAGTTAGCAAACTACAATTGTGCTGTTAATGAGAGGGCCCCATTTCCCTGTGTCTTACCTAGAAGGTTTTGTTAGTAGTTAGTCAGGCTTGCTTTGGCAGGCTGATGAATTTCCTAATATGCCGGAATATGGGGAGGAAATACTTAGCAATGGATCTACTTCTGTAGGACTCAATTATCTTTTCAGGAGTGGACTCTTACAGAGGTATTCACACTACTGTGTAGCAAGTAATGATCCTAATGAGGGTTTGGTGTTGGAATTTCTTTTTCTTGCAGGGCACAATTCTCTTCTTTCACTTGCATATACCTAGGAGCTAATTGAGTTGTATTACTTCAGTTAACTCTGTAATGATTGTGTTAATTTTTCTTTGATATGTGTTTCTCACCTCCATTTTAGGATTATGCTAAGGAAAGATATGGAGTGTCATCAATGATACAATCCCAAGAGAAACCAGGTCAGTTAAAAAATGAAAGAAGTTTTTTAAAAAGAGGAGGGGGGGAAAGAAGGAAAAAGAAATTATGTCCTTGGTATCTTTGGTATTTGTTGCAAAAATCATTTATCAAACTTTTTCATTCAAATCCTATTGCCATTATTTCCTTTACTTGAATACATTTGGTATTTGTGAAGCTGCATTTGAAGTGCTGTGTCAGTTTTGTGCTCTCCAGTGCAAAAAAAGACGTTAACATTTTGGACCTAGTCCAATTGCTCAGGAACTGGAACAGGGTCTCTGAGGAGAGGCTGAGGGAGCTGGGCTTGTTCAGCCTGGAGAAGAGGAAGTTGGGGGGTGATTATTACTGTTTAAAGCTACTTAATGGGAGGGTGTAGAGAAGATAAAGCCAGACGTGAAGGTGTGTGGTAATTGGACAGGAGGTCATGGGCACAAGTTGGAACACAGGAAATTCTGATTTCTGAAGGAGAAAAATCTGAGTGTGGTTGGATATTGGAGGTGATCCAGCGAGGTTATGGAATCTCAGTCTATGCGCTTGCCTGGAATACACCCTACACAGCTTGTCAGTTTTTGTCTCTGTCCTGTCACTGCAGACTTTTTTTTTTTAATTAAATTGTTATTATTTATCATGTAGGGAGTCCTGAGATGTCAGGTTTTTTTCTTTGTTTGAAGTTCTTTTATGGCTTACTGTAACAGTGCTTTGTATGAGTAGGATATCTGTCTGCTTATACAGACCTCATTAGTCCTGCATATGAGCAGCAAATCCATTAATACTATATATTAGCATTACTCATACTACTGTGGATTCAGGAAATCCTCATTTTCTACTGATGTGGAGTTGGAATTCAGAGAGATTTATGAACTAGAAAACAATCTCCCAGGCCAGCATCCCAAGAAATAATAATTTTCATATTATTCAGTGCATGAAACGGGAATGAAGAAAGGTAATAGACTGGCTTCTAGTAACTTCTTCGTAGTGAAATGTAAAAAAGGAGCATCATCTGTGCTCGTCATTTTTTTCTCCTCTGAATGGTTGTTTTGGTTGACCTCCCTTAGGAAGGGAAATGCAGAATGTAGAGAGGAGGAGAAGACACAAAAGAAATCATAGATTGAAACCAAAGGAAGGGAAACATTATGTCAAGAATGTAATGGGACAAGAAAATCACTAGGGACTGTATTAACAGTCATTATTGCATGAAATACATACTCACTGTCAAAGAAAGGAAAAGAAAGTTGGGAACACATTGTAAGCCAGCCCAACTGCTGGCTGCTGTGGTCTCCCTCTTCCTGATGCTGGGTCTTCTGCTGATCCATTTCAACATGCTATTAACAACTTGTTTAGCCAGCTTAGCAAAGTGAAAGCAGTTGGTTAGGGATCAGTTGTTGGAAGGGGCAGGAACACATCCATACATGGTTATGTGGAACCATGTAACAATCCATAAATTGGTATGCATGACCAGAAAAGTATAGTATGCAGAAAAAGGTCATTTCTCCAAGTTATCATCTGACTGGTTAACCTTCACTGCTGACTGTAGGCTGAAAGATTGACCCGTTGTATCTCCTCTCTCTGCATTCTTCTGTAGTGGCATTTGGCTCACTAGGGTTTCTGAAAGCTGTTTCCTCTGCCGGTTTCACAACCTATAACAAACAACCCTGTGGGGTACCCAAGCAGGCAGATTGAGATGATGGATCAAATCGTGTTTTCATGGAGAAAATCTACCCTGCCAACTGCCTCATATTCAGAGGAAACACTCAATAATACTGTGGAAAAAAGAGTATGTTGAGAAGGAAAATGGCAAAAGCTACAGGAAATGTAGGCTGAGTGCTGTGTTTAGATCTTTTGTCTCCTTGACCCTTGATTGTCATTTTGAAAGAAAAAAGATCTCAACCAGTGTATGGACAAGTTGAGTAGGTTTTCCAATGGGCTTAAAATACAACCTAGAACACTCTTGCTGTTGTGTGTTTTAGAAAGTGCTTATTCAGACCACCAAAATTAGGTAACAATAAAATCCCAAATACCTGCAATAAAGAAGTTCAAGATCATCCTAGTCCCTTCCTTCAGACTAATGTCCTCTTATTTAAAGATTCAGTGGTTCCTGACAGGAGGGCTCTTATGAAAAGACTCATGGGAGAGTGAAGTCATCGCTTGGCCTCAGTAGTGCATATATGCTTTTCTCTAAAGTATTCTGTTTGTATTGAGTGTCTTGGAGGAACTACTACTTGGGGGCAGGGGGGAAGCACAAATGTGGGTGTTCCCATCTGCCTGTACAGTATTGATTTTGTTAATTTCTGAAATCTGTGTGGTTACGTGCCATTTCTGATGAATTGTATGATATGCAGAGCCACATACCATCTGGTAGCTGGAGCTAACAGACAATACAGACAGCACAGATGTCGGTAGCAGCTCAGTTGGGCACTTGCAGCACTGCTGGTTTTAGGTTTGCTGCAGTAGCTGCACTGTCCTGAAGACACTTGGCTGGATGTGGGAAATTAAAAAGCCTAGAGTGATCAGAAGAAGTCACTCTCCTTTCCGAGGGACAGGCTTATTGTTTGGTTGCTGTAGTCATAGATTCTTCTCTGCAGACAAAACTTTTCACATGTTCACAATGTTGTTGCATAGATGCTTCACATTTGCCTGCATTCTTGGCCCACTCCAGTCTTCTGCTAATATTGGCTGACCTGGCTGTCTCATGTTCTCACTTCCTGTTACATCATGTCTTTTAAGTCCTTTCTGCCTGATGAGGCTATGATTGCTAGTTAAAACTCCATTTGCCTTTCTCTTTTTCTTCCTTCAGCCCTATTATTTTTCTCTCTCTTCCCTGGAACCTGCTTTCATCTTATTTTGCTGTTGGTTTTCAGGTTTTCTTAAACTTCTCTTTCTCAAATGTATCCAACATTGTAAAGATGTTGGCACCTCACAGAGACAGGAGAAACATTGATCATACTGTTCAAAACTCCATGATGCAAGATAAGTGAACTTAGTAAGCAGACCGATGTGGCAGGCAGGGAATAGGGGTCTAGGGGTGGAAAAATAATTTTGTCTTGTATAACCCACACAGCTTTTGGGATATGTATCCTTAACCCCATTTTTAGAGAGGTTAGAGTACTGAGAGAAAGATAAAGATATTTAGTGTGTTGAAAAGAGATAGTGCTATATGTGAAGGAATCGAAAAACTATAGTTTCCCCTTAAAGATGATTCAGAATTCCATCAAGGGTGAGGTAGCATGCATATTGATTTGGGGCTGGAAGTGTAATTTCAGACTTGATGAGTGTTTTGTTTGAACTTTGTTTCAAATCTTTGTTACCTTCACTGCAACTGTAGCGTGGTTTAAAACATCTTTTATCTTTGCATTATTTAATTGTTATAAGTGTTTATGTGGCACAGAAAATGAAAGTATAGCTTGCATTTGTGAAAGAACAAGTAGGTGGTAGTCTGAAGTGTGGTGGGAAGACCTCAAAGGTGGGATCAAAGCTTTGTTTTTATCATGGGAGAGATAGAAATGAACTGAAAGGAATTCCAGATGAAATGATATGTGAGAATACAGAGGAAAGATTTGAGCTACATACAAGATGTTTGTTGGACAAGAGATAATGAGTGACAAAGACAAACAATTGCTTACACTATACAAACAGATATCATCAACTACTGGCATTTTAGAAATGAGAGGAAGAGAGATTTGGTAAAAGTTGAAGGAGGGAAACAAAGTGACATAGCAGTGACTACATGTAGCTCGTTTCACTGAGCTCATTGACAGGACCAGAGGCAATGGGTGCAAGCAGAAACAGCAGGTTGCCTCTGAACATCAGGAAACACTTTGTTTACTGTGAGGGTGACCCAGTGCTGGAACAGGTTGCTCTGCGAGATTGTGGACTCTCCATGGAGATACTAAAAAAACCGTCAAAACTCAGACAGCTGGCTTCTAGGCAGCCCTGCTTGAGCAGGGGGTAGATCCTTTCCAATCTCAGCTGTTCTGAATATATCTAATGCAGATGGTTCCTGAAGCTGTAAGGATCCATAAAAAGGCTAACACCTCATTCTGTCTTTATGCTTGTGCCTGGAAAATGTTTTAAGTTTCTAAGAATGCAGCTTTAAGTAAACTGAGGTAATTTTATCTGTCTGAATATCAAACGCTTAGAAATAATAAAGCTTGTGGGTTGTACTGGTTGCACATTTTCTATAGTACTATACTGATAAAGTTTAAATATCAGAAGTTGCTGGCAAGTGATAACATCTTTATCCCCTTTCTCTCTTCCTTCCCCAGTGCACACATGCACACACATTATTGATATATTTAAGTCACCTTCCTATGACATTTCTTTGTATGGTTTCATTCTGTTCTGGTTTTGATGTGTATCTCTGAAGAAAAAAAATACATTACCCTGAACATAAGCTAATGAAAAGTTTCAGCCCCTTAAAATTCCCTGTGCAAAATAATAGGCTTGCAGGGCAAGCTGTGACTGGTATTCAGAGACAGAGGGAAGGAGTCCAGAGCAGCAGATGGTAACCTAAGAGTAGGCAACCTGCAAGAGTTCTGGCGGGAAAAGTCTGGAGTGGAAGTGTCTTAGTAAATGTAATGTTACTTTGAAACAAGGAAGGAGTCTGTGATGAAAGGCAGAGACAGTGTGTTTGCTTGTGTTTCAAAATAGAATGGATAGAATATCTGGAATTGGAAGAGACCCATAAGGATCACTGAACCCCTTGAAGATCTTTTTTGCCTCATAAGCAGTGTTTTTAACTACATAAAATCTATAAATTAGTAAGTGGGGCTGTTCAGTCTGGAGAAGAGAAGGCTCCAAGGTGACCTTCTTGTGGCCTTCCAGTATCTGAAGGAGGCCTACAAGAAAGCTGGGAAGGGACTTTTTAGGATCTCAGGTAGTGATAGGACTAGGGGGAATGGAATGAAGCTGGAAGTGGGGAGATTCAGACTGGACATGAGGAAGAATTTCTTCACCATGAGAGTGGTGAGAGCCTGGAATGGGTTGTCCAGGGAGGTGGTTGAGGCCCCATCCCTGGAGGTGTTTAAGGCCAGGCTGGATGAGGCTCTGGCCAGCCTGATCTAGTGTGAGGTGTCCCTGCCCATGGCAGGGGGGTTGGAACTAGATGATCCTTGTGGTCCCTTCCAACCCTGACTGATTCTATGATTCTAAGTGTAGCTCTTAGAACTGTTGAGGATCTATGCAATGCTGTCTATATCCTCTAAACAATTTGTAGATATTATAGAAAATAAATCTTTGAGGCCATGTGAAAATATATTTGGCAAAAAAATCTACAGAACAATACAGTTATTCCTTCTGGAATAGCTTCATTTATAATAATGAAAGGCATCTCAAGGAATAATGGCATGCACCCAGCATAGTTGCAGTTCATAATGGTTGTATACAATTCTTATTTGAGTTACTTAAAAATATTTTCCTTTATAATCTTTTTTCTTTTACCATCTAAAATCTGTCCTTTCCAAACCGTGCATTCCTATTGCTGTTTAGCTTTCTTAGCTACATAGAGTTTGAAGGGTTCTTTCTGATGAATCCTGGCTCCTACAATGATAGTAGTGCTTGATCAGGTTGTCAGCAACACTCAAAATAAGTCAGTGTTTTTACACATTATTACTCTTGTTGCTCCAAAATGCCAATGATTTAATAAAATATTTTAATTTCTAATGCACATTTACTTACGGTTTCCTTCTCTATTTTAGATATTTTATGGTCCTGCTTGCCTTACATGGGTACAGAGAATAATCTCATCACCTCTGAGCTGTTGTTTTGCTGTGTTCACCACACCACCTTTTGTGTCCCACAGTGGAGCAAGGCAGACATCCCCTATCTAGCAGAGTTTCAGACTAATAAGTGCAGGTAGTACAGTGCAGCACAGTGAAGTCCTATCAAAAACAGTGTAGTCATGCTGGGTTCTGCAATCCATGAACTACAGTAAGTCTTGCTTTTGGTTTAGTGCAGTTTGACCCTGCTGTTTAAGTCAAACAATAAGCTTAAACTGGTTTAAAACCACTTAATAAAGTACCATTCCCTGAGAAAGCAAATGTGTTTTTTCAGTACATCTGTTATACTGTGAATTGATTTTAAATTTTAGCAATGATGGAAAATATATTTGGAATTTAAAATTAAAAATGTTTTGCTTCAAAAAAACCCAAACTGTTTTAAATTGCATTTTTTTCTTGTTTTTTTTTTTTTCTGTAATTCAGATAGAGTTTTGTTTCGAATAAAAGATTTGACAGCAGAGAAGGCTGATGAAGTGGTTTGGGTTCGTGGCAGAATTCATACGAGCAGAGCTAAAGGTGAGATGTTTCCAGGGTTTTGATTTTTATTTCTTTGTATTGATAGTATAACCTGAATGTTTATTTTGGCTTCATGAGTCTTTAGTTATGGCTTGCATACAAGAAAACTTTGCCACCAGGTTACTCAGTGTTCATTTTGGCTTGTTAACTTTCTCTTTTTTTCACTTATCTTGCCTCAAGAGGGTAAAAGGAAATTTTGTTTTCAGCTGATTAGAAATTGGGCATTACTGGTACAATGTAGTAAAAATAAATTCTGGTTCCATCATTGCTAGCTTATGTGTAAAGAGGAATTTTAAAAATATTGTGGTCATTCTCTTCTGGGTGATAACAGTTGGGAGGTAAAACAGTTATAAGCTTCTACTGTAAAGCATACTTTTGTTTGAAACTTATCAGATTTCAGACAGGCCATATTTATTCTACTGCGTATGAAAATATTTCACAGGACCTTTTCTTCAACAGGAAACAAAAATCTGTGTTAAAATTTGAGAATTTTTACTTTTGATTACCAGTGTCTGATTATATAAATTAGAACTTAAAATAAGAAACATCATCTTTATTTTAACAAGACAAAGGGAAAATCCTTTTACAGGTTCTCAGTGGTGTGGGCTGTCATACTTGGCTGTCTGACAGCCATATTTCTTCCCTGAACTCAGATGTCCTCTCTGGAGATCAGTTTGCCATATGCAAACTTAAATAGGCTTTGGCCTTTTCAATTGTCATCAGATGCTGACAACTGTTGTACTGATTTCAGTTATGTTTGGCAGCTCTGTAGTGAGATAAATACCTTGCCTTCCCAGGAGTTGGAAAAAAAAAAAAAGAACATAAAGAAATTATCTTCACAAATGAAACTTAACAGTTTTCTTTGAATTGGGAATAATGCAAACTAGGGATGAAAATCCAGTACAAAATATTGTCACAGCTACCAGGTTCATTTGTCTTTTTGAGGCTTCATTTTCTTAAAATGTGTCCATTGTAATGAGTGTTTGTACTGCAGTTAGTTAAAATAAGGAACTGCATGGAAATATATAGATATAATGCAGGTTTGATTTTGTATTAGAAACTTCAAATTTAGGAAGTCCTCTGTGATTTCCTCAATAGTTCTGTCATGAGGTCTTAAAGGGAAGTCACTTTCCTATAAAGAGAAATTGTCGACCCCAAAAGCTGTGAAAGATTTGGTCACTATAAATTGAAGTTGTTCATGCAAGAGACACTCTTAACTGTTACTATCAGTATACAAACAGGAGTATCCTTATGGCTTTTTCTTTTGCAATTGTAGGAGGATTTCAGGCAACAATTTATTAAAGTCAGGTGTCTATGCAGACATTTAAAACAATGTAAAATTCAATGGCTGCTATTACTTTTCTCTGTCTTGCATTTATATACCATATCTTGCATGATATATGCATTTACTTCAGTCAGAGTAACATATATGTAACATGACATTACTGTGTTACAAGAAGCTGTTTGCTATCCTTCACTTTTGACCTCAGGAAAGACCATTGTTTTTTTCTAAGCAGCAGTGCTTATTTTCAAAACTCTTTAACACAACCTGAAAAATGAAAGCTAAAGGCGTTGATTGTGGGCATGAAGTGTTCTCAATTTATTGATTGAGCTTCTTGTTCCCTCTTGGTCTGACAACACAGAACAATTCTGACATTCAGGAGATGCTGCTAGGGAATGCCATATGCTTGTTTATTTAAGCTCTGGGGGAAAGAATCTTAAAGAAAAGTAAATGTTTAAGAATGAAAAGTAATATTAGCCTTTCCCGCACACATTGTGGTGCTATTCCTACCATTATGAAAATTAGTATCTTGCAGGAAACAGGAAAATCTTACACATAAATAGTGTTAGTTTTTCTCAGAGGCTCAAATTTGACTCGTAAATAACCAATATATCCTTTATTTAACCCCATCTTCTTCTGACCAATAAACCAAAAAACCCACAAAATGTGAGCAACTGTAGAATCCAGCTGTCTCACATAGCAGGCCACTCATGAAGTCTGATGGAAATTAACTGAAGGATGTGTGAAGAATGGGATGTTGGGAATTTCTGTGAGTTACACTAAAACTAAAGTGCTTGGGGGCCTGTGGTTTTTATCATTGATTGAATAAATGCTATTTTTGGCCTATTTTGAAGCTACTGATCATGTTTATCATCAAAAAGCAGTTGGGAAACCACTTGGGGTTCTGCCAGGCAGCTGGGACTTGTGCAGTATGTTAGACCTGAACTTGGTTTTGGTTTAGGAATGCAAAGATTTCTAAAACATCAAAACAATATGTCTCAAAATAAGAGTACCATCAAGAGCAAGTTGCATACTGGACCAAATTTTGTAGTAAGCCATATAAAGTTTTCTTTGCTGGCAGATATGTGTAAATAGCAATGTATTAATTTATATGACAAAATTTTTTTTATTCTTTATAGAAATTTGTTCCTTACATCCTTTTCTCTCATAAGGTCTTAGCACTTACATTCAAGAAAGGAAACAGATTCACATTTGGTTTTATGTGCTTACTTTTGATGGGTTTCTCTGTGTGGCATCTTCTTTTATTTGTTCAGTGAGTAAAAATTCCTTGTATTAGTCTGAGTCAGACATTTTAAACCAAATTTCTTTTGAAAGTTTTCATCTGTTTAGGCATTTTTGTGAGACACAACATTGGTTTGTTTTATAGAAACTTAGTTTGCTGTTGAATGTTGGTCTTAGACTTTTCAATTGAATATGATGTAAGTATTGTGCAACACATGGAGAACATCCCATAATTCCTTTTTTTTTCCCTGTCTCTTCATCTGGAAAGACATCTAATAATTTGATTATGGGTTTTTTTGATATTTTATTTTTCATGCCTTCCACTCTTTGGGGAAAACTTCTGTTTCCTCCTACAGTCTTTGTAATTGATATTCTAACTATTCCTATCAGGGAGCTTTGTTTGATCACTTATCTTTCGCGTGATTAGAAATGGTTATGTTTTACAAAACATCCTATTTCATCATGAAAACAACTACTGTTACTCATGACAAGAAAATCTGAATCCTTTTATGATGCAGATATTGATCAGACTTCTACTGGTTGGGATTAAGTACAACTGCCAAACTTCTGCTTTTGGTTAGCATGACAGGAGGTCCTGCCATATATTTCTCTGTCTTCTCTTTAAATATTTACTAGTTGAGTGACATTGTAGCTGTCTTCAGCTGCTTTTTTTTTTTGTTTGAACACCTCATATACCATTGCCAAAACTTCAGTCATTGTTTGCTAAATTAGTAGTGACTGGAATCAGGGAGACAAGTACTGTTTTCTGGGATACACTGTGTCAGACCACATTGTCAGTAAGAAATACTGAGATACACTTTGCTCATTCAAAGAAACCGAGTGTATCATGTCCTATGGAAAAACTGTGCTTTGTTTGTTGACTTCCTGGATCTGAAACACAGGCATATATACCAATGAACTCTGTTTAATTTCTGAAGCCTGTATTTTTAAAATTTAAATCCATGGCTTAATGTTTGCATGCAAGAAATGCTTACATCCATACCATATTAACTTCTTTCCTTAGATATTGCAGCCTCTGGAATAAAGAAATAATTGTACTCTGTTTTCTGAAAAGATTGCATTTCAGAAATCACAATCATAGGACAAGAATTCGTTACTTCCAATAATTATGGTGTTATTTTTTAATAATATTTTGTATCAGGAGGTGTATGTTTGCTTTTATTTCCATCAGATTGTGTGTCAAATGTTCAGCATTTATCTTCTGGTACTGTTTAAATTATCTACACATATGTGTCAGGAATGGTAATCTACGTAATTACAAGTAAAAACTGAAAGTGACTTCTAATGCCTGTTGATTTTGATGTTTTAGAGGCTGAGTCAACAGTTACTGGGAAATAACTATCTATAACAAAGCTTCTGGTTTCTTTCCATTCTCACCATTTTAATAGAAATGTTGTCATGTTATGATTCAGAACTTGTAATTAAAATTATATTGATGCATTTTATCAGATGCTGGTACCACAATGAAGTGTTTGTTGTTAATTTCTCTCTGCAAGGAAGAAACATTTAAAATCACCATATTTCCTTACGTCTAAGTTAAGGAGTAAATTATTAGTAGAGATGTGAGAGAAATATGAAATGAGTGTGTCAGCTAAACAGATTAGAAAGAGATTTCTTGACTTGGAAATATGCATTTTTAATGTCAACAAAGTTCTTTGTAAATTATTATTAATTCCTATCAACTTCTTTTTTGCTAAGTTGTTCATGAATAAATTGCTCTTCCTGGAAGTTTTACTTGGGTCCTTTAGGTTCTTGTCATTCACCAGAATCAATACTCTTTTTGTTCCCCTTCATTCTGAATGTGTGTGGTGTATTATAGAATGAACATTGTTGGTTTAGTCCCTGTGGTGCAAAATCCAGCCTATTTCCCAGAGCAGTTTTGTAAAGTGAACTCTACAGCTTTAATTTGAGATGATAAGAAAAAACTTTTAAAATGATGGAGACTTGAAGTAGTTGTGAGCAGATCAACAAGGAAAAGTATGCTTTTATTCTTGCAGTTGAAAAACAGTAGGTTGTGATTTGTATTTTTTTGTTTTATCTAGATATAATTTGGCCTGAAAAGCTTATTGTTATTTTTAGAAAAGGTCCATTCTACATGTTTATAGACATAAGGCAGAATTGCTTGATTTATCTCAGTGTTTGCTCTGTGTGCACATGCAGAGCAGACTAGTTTGGTGTAGCCTTTTGGGTGTGGGGGCTGGTGAGGTGAGGGAGACACACACACACATTCCCTTAAAAGCTCAGCTTCATATTAGTGAAGCATTTTTTCCCATTGACACAGACCTCGAGTAACTTGTCCTTAATACACCTGTGTTGTTTTCCTTTGTATTCAGGGAAGCAGTGTTTCTTAGTCCTGCGTCAGCAGCAGTTTAATATCCAGGCTCTTGTGGCTGTGGGACAGCATGCAAGCAAGCAGATGGTAAAGTTTGCTGCCAAGTAAGTAAGCAATTATATCCTGTTGTCAGAGTAAACAATGGTGGGAACCAGGACTCCCAGGGGTTGGGACCATTTTCACACATTAACATCAATGCTTCGTTTGTTTTAAAATGTAGTTATTTAAATTGTCAGCTCACTATTGCTTTGAATACATTACACTGACAAAAGATAAAATAGAGAACAGGCTTGAAATTCATTCTGAACTGCTGAAGCAGCATTCTTTCCCCATAGACAACCTACATTTACTTTCAAGCTGGCTAACAAAAAGTCTGGCAAGCTTAGCTTAGTGGGACACTTCATTTTGTAGGTGGTTGTGTCTGCACATGCTCAGGGTTTTTCTCCTGCAAAGTGTAGTAATACATTTTATAGCTAGAACTGATGTGAAGAAGTTCATATTGCAAGTGCCTTACTGAGTTTAAGAAATTAAGAGAATTTTCTGAGCACTGAATTAGTCTTACTTACACCTTATTTTTGGCACTAGGACATTTAATAAGGGATTTAAGTTACTTTAAAAAATACTTATTTGTGGGCTAGTAGTTAGACTTGCCAATTAAGCAAGTGTTTGTTGAAGCAATTTAAATTCAGTTATTTGCTTTGTTCTTAAAGATAAAAAATAATCTTCTCATGCTACTTGCCTCAAGATTGTGCTTTCAGGTTGTCCACTATTAAACATGTTTACATGACAAAGGTGTTTTTGTAGGAGAGCTTTTAATCATATATTTCTTCTTGTTCACAAATAGAAATGTGGATCAATTCAGTGCAATAATCTGTTTAACATGTGGCACTTGAGTTGCTTCTCTGTAGTTCTTGGCACTACTCTTATGCCTGGGAAAGGAGCCCCCACTAATTAGCTGCAAAAGTGCTACAACCTTCAACCTTCAATATGTGAGGGAGAGGAGGGATTCATTATAGTGTAGACTTCCAGAAGCCAAGTTAAGAAGGTTAGGATAATGCTTCTGCTGGTGAGATTCAAGGCAACTGGAAAACAGAACCAGCAGTGTTTGCTGTTTGGCGATGCTTAGTGTTGGCAGTGCCATGTGAAGCATGCTGTTTACAGGTGTTTATCAGCCAAAGTGAAGTGTTCTCTTTCTTCATGAAATAGTTTGTTCTCTCCAGTGCTTAGGATCTTTGAAAAGAATTAAGTGTATAATTTACTCATTCCCCAGTCCATCTCTCTCTAACCTACCAGCTGTCTGCCTTTACTCTCAACAAATTTGCACTGCAGAACAGTGAAACAGCTCTTAGAGTTCAGATGCACACTGTCCTATTCTCCAGTTCTCTCCAACATCTCTTTTTTTCTGTTTTCCTCATGGCCCTTTCCTCCATAACTGAATTTCTTATATTTCATGAGTGGCAGAGCTCAGTCGTTAGGAGCTCATGAGAGGGAAGTTGGTCCTTAGTCTTTTCTTCCATGTTCTGACTCTGCCACTTGTAAGCCTTCTGTGACTTTCTTTTTTGTATTCATTTACTAATATTTCTTTTTATTCTGTTAGTTTTCTGTCAGGTTAGTGATTTAAATTAGATCGTGAAGGTCCGGAGATAACAGTGAGTGGGAAATGGTGGAAAAGGCTATCTGGAAAGAGTAGAGGGCAAAACTGCTTTCTCTTCTGGCAGCAGTGAACTGTTAAATTAGTCAGAACCTCATCTTTAGGTTCTTTCCAACTTCCTGTCGTCTCCCTACTTTTCTTGATGTGGTAGATCTGATTTCCTCTGAGTAGCCAGACTCATGATGTTTGTACTGAGTTTTGACTTTAAGTCTTCTCCCTTTTATGATAGCATTTGCTAGCTAAATCCTGATACTTCAGCCTCTCTAATTTATAGTATGCATGGTTTACTCATTATTTGTGCTTCTGAAGTGCTCACATGCTTATCTTCATGCTCTTTGAATGAACTTTCTTTGCTGTAGCCTTTCTGAGTTTATTTTTGGGGGCTTGCTTTTGGTATTTTAACACCATCAGTGCAATCATCTTCTTGTGATGCCTTCCCACTAACAAGCCTATTATTTTAATATCCTGCCATGCTGTCCCTTTTTCCACTGTTTTATCTCCTTCTACAGTTTTGTCTGATGTTACCATTGTAAGCTGCCTCTTGTCTTTCAGAGGCATCTGCTGTTCCCTGACTTCTAAATGTACTTGGGGTCAGTGTGCCAGTGACACCTGAAGCACAGCAAGACTACGTGCCTTGTCTTCAGGCACTTTCCTGCTAGTCTTCACCTGCTGTGGAATGATGACATTAGTAGCAGACAAAGCTGGTCTTAGATGTCTAAAAATAACTATATTGTTTTCCTGCCTTTCTCAGTGTCTCTTTTTTGTCACCTCCCCTTGTTTCCTAGACATTAAATGAGGAAATACACATTTATTGGAGAAAACATTTAACTTTAATTTGCTTTAACTGAAATGTAGAGAATTTATCTTTTTCAGTGGTAGCACATAAAGTTTATTTTTCATGTGCTGCTTTCTTAATTTTGATACTGGGTGCAAAACTTTTTCAGAGTAATTCATCTAGTTCTGCATCTCAGGTTTTTAATAAGAATTGACTCGATCATCAGCATTTTTTGTACAAATATTCATAAATAATAAACAGACCAGTTCCTCTTTTAGATATTGGCACATGGAAGCCAAGAACTTTCATAACCTTCTGTGGTCTAGCAACATTCATATAGTAATTGTCTCCATTATTATCAGAATATAAGTTCTTCTTAGAGAAAGATATTGAAATACTTGTTTAACTTTGTTTTACAAAGAGATTTCTGTGACTTTTAACTATGAAAATTTTTTAAGTGAACTTTGAGAACGTACATAGCCAATAAAATAGAGCCAGTTGAGATACTGGATTGGTAGCTGGAGTTCTTACTGCCTTTCACCAGGGAAAAAAAAAAAGCCTAGTCCTGCAAGAGGTGCTGTCTAAGAGAAAGAGTTGTCTCTTTCAGCCAGCAGAGAGGCCAAGTGATGCAGTTAGTGATCTATCAACCCGCTTTTGTCCATAAAGTGTTGGATGTGGTTGGTTTTGGTTTTCTTTATCATTTTTTGTGTCAGCATTCAGCCTTTACCCCCACTGCTACCATGCTACCATAGTCACGTGGTATGGTAAAGCAGTTGGGAGGGGTGGCTATCAGGTTCTGATTTAGCTGCCCAAGCAATATGCCCTTTCTCAGGAAGTAATTTGAGGGCTCTTTATTACAGATTAGAGAATGAAAATACAGAAAAGAGATTAAAATGAAAAAAGAAAAGATGGGTAAACCTGTATGAAATTTTTTCACAATGTAGAAAAATATACCCAAGTTCATCATCTAGATAAATTTGTGATACCAGGAAAACGGCTGGGTATTGCAAAAATATTTTTATTATCCTTTTCTATTTATTTTTTAATCAATTATCTGGAAGTGTCACATCACAGCTGTTAAGTTTGCTGATGGTACAGAAATTGGAATGGTGAAGTAGAGGCTAGGAGTATACAGTAACCAGGGTCCATTTAAAGTAATCAGTTTGATACTTCTAAGAGTAAATTTGTACCTTGGAGGTCGTTAGTTCAGATTTTGTCTGTTCACGATTATTTTTTGTCTGTTCAGGATTATTATGTAGGAAAGTAAGTGATGAGAAATGTAAGGTCAGATAGATAACTGACTTAACAGGAGCCCATGCACCTCTCTTACCTGCTATGCTATGAGGTGTCTTGAGTTTTGAAAAGGAGGAATAAAATTCCATTGACGGAAAATATGCCAGTCATTAGACTATTCCTGGGATATTTTGTCCACTTCTGCTGTCTTTATGTCTGAATATATGTCAAATTGGAAAAGGTTGATGGTGAAGCTGCAAGATTAAATTATATGTGGTAAGGCAGATCTGCCTTCCTGTGAGACTAAAGAAAACTCTCTATTCTATCCAAGAGAAATTAGAAAGTAATTTAAGTAGTAAGTAAATCCCAGTCTGATGGTACCTATGCAAGAAGATTTGCTGCCAATGGAGGGTTCTTTACTTTGCAGATACAAAGTTGTGACAAGATGAACAGATGGTGAAGCTAGGTGAATTGAGAAGGAAAATTAAGTGAAATTTTTTTCAGTGAAAATGATTAAAAATGTGTAGTAGCTAATCTTGCTAAAGAAGATAGGTTTTTGTGTTCTTGTTTCTTTTTTTTTTCTCCAGAAGATACACAGATTCATCCTAATGTCAGAATGTCGGCACAGGAAACGTTGTTGCATTTTTAGAATGAAGAGAATAAGGATAGGTGTTTACCTAGCATTCATGTATTCACTGTCAGTTAGCTTCCTTTTCAGAGGGTTTAATGGATACTGACAGTGTTTGTGCAGACAGTATTACAGGTGCTGCTATTGACTTGAATATAAAATGTTTATGCTTTCAACAATTTACCAAGTGAATTATTTTTTTCAAAGTAAACTGTTGCCTTCAGCTTTAACTGACATGACATTTAGTTAAAGGAACATTGGTTATTATGGTTATGACAATTATTTAATATTTTTAGATTTTCTGTTTAAAGTCTGTAAATAACCAAGTTTCTTCCAATTCCTCAGACTTCTGATCAAGAAAATGTTGATTGTGATTCACTGAGGGAGGCCCACATTGGGTTCAGCTTGCAACACGAAGTTGTTGATGAAAGATGTTGTCATATAGACTGCAATAATGCAATCCTGTGGTTAAAAGAGAAAGTCTTGGCTAATAGGCATGCAGATAATTAAGAGGGACATAAGGCATCTAGTGGACATTTTAGTAATTATAGTCTTGGGATTTTGGAAGGAATGTTACATACAAAGAAGAAGTTTGCTATGCAGAGGAAATTTTTAGCATTGGACTTTATGAATCTATCACTAAAATAGGTTCTTTAAGGATTAAACAGTATAAAGATGTCATCTGTCTTTTTTTGGTGCATCCTAATGTAGTTTCTAGTCCTTTGTAATATTCATTACAGGTAGAAATAAATACTGTTGTCTTTAATGGAAATGGTGCTAGCTTTGGCATGCTTTTCTGCTACTTGTTCACCTTGTTTTGTTTTGTTTTGTTTGTTTTTTTCATTACCCAGGGGAATTTTATAAAAAAAAAATCACCTAGATGACTTAATGCTGCTGCTGCTGTTGGCAGAGAACTCTTTACTGTAGTTAACTTACCCTTTACTGAAGTTACCAGTGTTTAATTAAGGCATCTTGTTTCTTTTTGTAACTTGAAGTTACCATTTTAGTAACATTCTTGAAATTACTTGCTGGGATCACAAAGACACCTTCTAGGTTTCTGTAGCTTACAGTCCATGCAGTGTGTTAGGGACTACAGATTTTTCCAGCATTACTTTTTGCTGAGTGTAGTTCAAACAGAACGGAAAACATGAGTTTTTACTTCCGTGCCAGATTAGATACATTGTGTGAATGAGCAAAAGCTTAATTTGTAACTATCAAATGAAAGTTTAGAGTAGATTGTTGTGAATGTTTGTTAATACAAAGGTGGTCATATGCGATGGAAACGTTGGTAATGCTTTTGTGTGCCCTGGCAACTATACGTGTATTTGGATACAGAGGTCTTCATTGATAGGAACTGAGTTTAAATATATTATGACAAATTATGGCAAATGTAATGACTAAGAGATGTTACAGCGTTTTAGACCAAGAAACACACAGCTTTAGTTGCAGCTCTAGCTTAGAGTGAAAAAGTACAATTTAATCACAGGTGCAGAGTTTTAAAGTTTTGTTATGCAAGTTTTCATAGCAATATTGCAGTTACAATGATGTAAAAGTCAGTTTCTTCCTGTATTTTTAAACTGCTACCATTTTGCATGTCTTGAATTCTGTGCATGTTCAGATCAAAGTGCTGTAGGGACTTCACTAGCACCAGTTCTCAGCCAGGGGATCAGTAATCTGATTATGAATCCATCATACAACACATTTACACTTAACTATTTCTTTTTTTTCAGAGTGCAAAGAATTTGCTTCAAGAAGTTTAAAACGCATTATTTTTATTTGAAATTATTAGTGAGAGGCCTTTTATTTAACAGATTAAAAACTGACATTTTCCAATGAAGACACTGATATTCATGTCATTTATAGTATTTTCTGGGCATTTGCCAAAATGTTGATATGAAAAAGGAATCAGGAACAATAATGGAGAATGATTTAGTTGTGTGTGTGGGGAAGTTAGCACACGTAAAACTCTTCTAAATATTAATTTATTTGAAAAGCCAAGGGAATTTATAGTTATAGTTACACCTAATATTATTTTAACATGATATGTTTTCTGTGTGTTTCTTATTATCATGCTCTCCTGCATCCAAAGTCTTTTTAAACAATCATTTGTAGGACTGTGTACTTGAAGCACTCAGTGTAATTTCTCCTTGTCTTTCTTGAATTTGTTGTCTCTGCTTAAATAATGGAGATGAATGGAGGCTCACCCTTAGCTAAATGAGTTCTGATTTAAAGCCCACTGTCAACCTCTGCTTTGTACAAATGTAGTCATTTGTTCATTACATTGATTTGAGCAACTGTAGCTCTTTTAAAGTGTAAATGTACCAGAAAAACATACTATTCACAAATTTTGTGCAGTATGTGGAATTATCTAATGGTTAAGGAAGTCAAGCATATGAAGCACCAAGATCTATATAACTTTTAGAGCAGCTGCTAAAGAGTTCTTTCACCTAAAAATATGAGCATCAAAGAAATTGTGTAATCAACTAAAATACTTAAATTTGCTGGTTTTCATTACTAGCAACTTACTTACATTGATGCTATTAGGGTTTGAGAATTGTGATGCGCATACAAATCACTTTCTCACCTATGACTCTAGAGGCTTTTGTTGTTTGCTTATAGCAGTCACACTTTATATCATGTTTTTTGAAGACTTTCAAGATGTTATATGGCATTTTAATATGCTATTAGTGACTGTTAGTGGAGAGCAATTAAGATGTCCCTATTGCAAAGGAATGACTTACAAGCATCTTGCATCTTTCAGTAACAAGTCATGTAGTTTAAACAAGATCAATCAGTTTTGATTTTTCCCTCCAGATCTAGGACTTCCTTTCAGTTTGTTTTTCTGCTGGTTAAGACACATCTTCCAGATAATTGCATCAGCTGACACATACAAGAGTGTATTTGGCCTAGAAAAAGAGCTATGCAACTTGTCAGTTTATGTATACACACAGAAAGAAAGAGTGAGCGCTAAGCTTAATCACAATTCTTTCCCTCCCAGGTCTTCCATCCCATCTTGAATTTGTTGTGGCTGGGAATATTTTAGCAAAGTCCTTCATATTCATTATATGTAATAAGTAACTTTACCTAAATCTTTAACTCTGTTTCATTGTTCCATTTCAGTACCTGAATGTCGCAGTACTCAGTACTGAACCTGATGCAGCACACAGTGAAATGTTGTAACCCTCCTGTTTTATCTTTATTGACAGCATCAACAAAGAGAGCATTGTGGATGTAGAAGGTGTTGTGAGGAAAGCATATCAGAAAATTGGAGGCTGTACTCAGCAAGATGTTGAACTTCACGTTCAAAGGGTAAATTTTTGAGTAAATGAATCACTGGTTAATTGTTTGAGATATTATCTGCCTAGGCTGTCTATGTATATAAACTTTGTCAGTAGACAGTCCCATACCAGAAAAATAAACTTTGCTTGAAATGACAAACTTGAGTGTATTATATGTAAATGTGAAACATTTCTGGGTTTAAGATTTTATTTTTAAAATTTGCTATTTTTCTTTCTCATTTGAGTTACAGTACCAAATAAAATAAAATACCTCACTAGAATAATGTGGCTAGGAATGCTTGCAATTCTAGATTTTATTCTGAACTACAGCAGATACTATAATAAAAGTCTGCTTCTTTTTAAGTGCAAGTCAAAGGTTTCTTCTTTATCAGAAAGCTACAATATTCCCCTTAGTACTTCCCAGTGGAATGGAATACATAACTGTCAGCAAAAGTAAAGCACTAGCTTAACAGTATGGAAACCCTTGAAATCTGAAATTCCTGTAGCTTGTGTGCTATAGGGCTGGAGGAAGTGCCACTTTGTAATTTATTTAAATAGAAAGCATATTTAAATCTTTATATAGCATTCTTTCCTTCAAGGTTTACAACCAACCTGTCTACCTACAATACAGCTGAAACCCAGTCACCTGAAGAGTAGAGTACAAGGGCTGTTACAGCAGTAAGACACATTTTAGCTAAGTGGTGGGGAAAATCTGCAGATTTTGAAGAAAGCATATTTTAATATATGTGCAATTATCATATGCATCCATGACTAGACTGTAAGGTAAGGCAAGGTGGTTTTCATTCTCTGATTTCACTTTAGCTATCTTAGAAGTTTTCAATCAGAAATGGCTCTTTCTGATGCAGTCAGATTGTAAGTAAAATAATACATTAATAGCAAGAAGAACAGGATCATCCTGCTGGAATCAGAACGTAAAACTCTGTGAAGTCTGGTAATTTCAGACTTGGCATTCATGCGAGTAGGCTTGTCCCTCAGGCAGTTTGTACTTGCTCAACTCACTGATTCCCAGAAGAGAGAAAGATATTTTTAATCTTTCAAAAGGAAAATAAGAACTAAGCACTTCCAGTATTGTCATGAGAACGTACCCATGTATCTCAAGTATTTGAATAAAATCACAGTCTTACAGCTGTTTCAAGTCTATGCCAGAAATACCCTTTTGTAAATCACACCTCCTTTTGAGCTGAATCTCAAGCTATTTCTGTTCCTGTCTCAATTTCAGATCTATGTCATCAGTTTAGCTGAACCCCGACTGCCCTTACAGCTGGATGATGCTGTTCGACCAGAAGTGGAAGGAGAGGAGGTGAAAACTTTGCGTTCTCAAATTATTTTTGTTTTTGTAATTGAACAAAAGCATGAAAGCCAGGCATCTTCCTTAATGCAGTGATTTGGGGGGGGTTGCTAGGCTTGCGTTTTACTCCCTGTATGTTATCCAGAACTGTGTTAGAAATCTCTGATGTCTGCTGAACTGCAGTAGAAGGTCGAAACCAGAGGATTTGCAGTCTTCTGTGTGTGTGTGTCTTCTGTGTGTGTGTGTCTTCTGTGTGTGTGTGTCTTCTGTGTGTGTGTGTCTTCTGTGTGTGTGTGTCTTCTGTGTGTGTCTTCTGTGTGTGTCTTCTGCGTGTGTCTTCTGCATGTGTCTTCTGCGTGTGTGTCTTCTGCATGTGTCTTCTGCGTGTGTGTCTTCTGCGTGTGTGTCTTCTGCGTGTGTGTGTCTTCTGCGTGTGTGTGTCTTCTGCGTGTGCGCGTCTTCTGCGTGTGCGCGTCTTCTGCGCGTCTTCTGCGTGTCTTCTGCGTGTCTTCTGTGTGTGCGTGTCTTCTGTGTGTGTGTGTCTTCTGCGTGTGTCTTCTGCGTGTGTCTTCTGCGTGTGTGTGTCTTCTGCGTGTGTCTTCTGCGTGTGTGTCTTCTGCGTGTGTGTGTCTTCTGCGTGTGTGTCTTCTGCGTGTGTGTCTTCTGCGTGTGCGCGTCTTCTGCGTGTGCGCGTCTTCTGCGTGCGCGTCTTCGCGTGCTTCTTCTGCGTGTGTGTGTCTTCTGCGTGTGTGTGTCTTCTGCGTGTGTGTGTCTTCTGTGTGTGTGTCTTCTGCGTGTGTGTCTTCTGCGTGTGTGTGTCTTCTGCGTGTGTGTCTTCTGCGTGTTCGCGTCTTCTGCGTGTGCGCGTCTTCTGCGTGTGCGCGTCTTCTGCGTGCGCGTCTTCGCGTGCTTCTTCTGCGTGTGTGTGTCTTCTGCGTGTGTGTGTCTTCTGCGTGTGTGTGTCTTCTGCGTGTGTCTTCTACGTGTGCGTCTTCTGCGTGTGTCTTCTGCGTATGTGTGTCTTCTGCGTGTGTCTTCTGCGTATGTGTGTCTTCTGCATTCTCTTAGTTGGGTTCTGCCTGTGACTCCTGGGAGAAGTTGCACCTTGATCTTTGCTATGTTACCAGTTTACTGTATGTTCTTTCTAGAATGATCTTGAAATTCTGCTGAACTTAGAAGTCACTCTTGGCTTTTAGACGAAGGATGTTTTCCTCCATTGATTTTGGCTTTATTGGGGTTTTTTTGGAGGCATTTTATATTCACTATGTTTTTTTTGCTCTACTGTTTAGGATGGAAGAGCTACTGTAAACCAGGATACAAGGCTGGACAATAGAGTCATTGATCTGAGGGTAAGGAATATTCTGTGTGGCATACTTCACAGTGCCTGCATGCTTTTATTCTTCACATTTCTGATCCATGGAGAAATGAAAGCCAGTGAACTTGATGGAAGGGTATTGTTGGTCAGATTTAAAATAAAAACATTTTCCTATTTCATAAAAGAAATTATTAAAGTATTTAATTCATTAAAGTAGTTTAAAGGATTTAGCATGTGGCCATGTACATTTGGACATTTTTATTTATGACAGACAAAGGTGACTGAATAGGGACAATTTAGAGACAGCTTTTCTTCTCAAATGTATTCTCAGATACCCAAAAACTGTGTAAGATGGAAGTTTGAATTTAACCTGTAATTGGGGTGCTGTAATGCATGTCTCAAAAGTGAAATTCTCCCAGGCCATGATACCAATCTCATTCTTCCTATTTCTTCCACAACAGTGATACCTTTTCTTTTTTTTTCCTGAAACATCTTTCTTCATCCAGGTCATAGAAGCACAGCCTTCTGTGAATTCATATACCTCCCAAATATTTACTCTTTCTGATCAATAGCAAACAACTCCCTACTCAATCACTTACAGAACTTTTCTCCTTTTTTAATGAAACAGCTACACTAAGCATGTATGTAACTCACTGTTCATACTGACATGAGATTTTCTGGGCTTTTGCTATATTGGTTCTCCACAATAAAATTTTAATTAATTTGTCATTGAATGAGGTGTGTGCTTAGCTCAAGGATATCTAGCACTGCCTTCAAAATACTGATAATGACAGTTTCTCAGTAAATCAATCTATGGACTAGAGAAATGAAACAAAAAAGTTGGTTTTCTTGAAAATTTGGAAGAGTTCTGGCACTGAGATGCTTGAAGTATTTGAACATCTGATCTCCTTATCTCAGCAACTAAAACTACTTGTGTAAATTGTTTTACTTGGACCAAAGTTAATTGCTTTTTACTTGACCCTTTGTACAATACTGAGCAAATTCAATTTGTGACTGCTTTTCAGGAATACTCAGTATCTCATCATATTGATCTCTTCATCTGTGTCTTAAATTAAGCCTTTGATGAAAACAATTCTGTAGAATGGTTGAAAGTGAAAAATCATTTAAAACATGATTGGCTTATGGTAGTGGTAAGGCAGTGTACTAAATTGAAGGGAGAACTCTGGGATGCTCCAGGTGTGAGTTTTACTTGAACTTCTGGTGATGAAGAAAAATACTCAACAGCACTCTAGAGAAACTTGAGAAAATCCATTTAAATTAATGGAGTATCTGCATAATAATTGGGAAAAGCCATGAATCCCAAAGAAAACAGAGAAATAATACAAAGGGAAAGAATAGTTAAAAATAGTAGCTGAAAATAATGGTGTGGAAGTATCCTTGGCTGTACTTCAGATGAGGACATCTGCAGAGTAAAACCTAAGAAGGTGTATAGTAACGGGAAGAAAAAAAGGAAGACTGAAAGGCCTGAATGGATACAAGAGATGTAACAGAATGGAGCGGGCTAAAATTCTTTTGTCTCTGTATACGTTCAGTGGTCCAGCAGAACTCTCCTGGTACTTCTCATATACCTCTGCGAGTATAGGAGTAGAGCATTAGTTGTCTATGTGCTGTCAGGAGGGTACAGCTGGTGAGCTAAGTGGATACTGCTGTAACCTTTTCTGTCTTGTATGTCCCAGCCATTGGTGGTACACCATTTATTCAGCAATGTTTGGCACCTTGTTTTGAGGTCTGAACTTTAACTTTGCCTTCTACAGAAGTTGTTTTTTCCTTGGCTCCAACAGCTGCTGTAGTGTGGTGCTAGGCAGCTGTCTCATGCTGAACATGGATTCAGGTTAAGTTTTTACAAAATTGATAAAAGGATGAAATGTCAAAGCTCAGCACTTCAGTACTTTATGTCTCATTCGCTGTGTGGACCTATGCTGGATGTAATCTGCCCACAGCTTTTCCTTGGTTAGGCTTGGGTATCTGTCTTTCCTTCCTCTTATGTACAGGAAAAGTTCCTGTCTCTGACTGTGTCACATTTCTGCATGTCTGTTCTGTTGCACATTTCATTGTTTCAGAACAAAAGCGGATTGTTTTGAGGCAGTAGGCTTGTGCCTCTTCATAAGTTTGCTTTGTTTGTTCTGCAGGAGCTTTGCTTGTGCAACAAAGATTCTAAATAATTATGTGTTACTTTAACCTGTTTTTTCAAAGGGAGAGTTGAATAAGCGGAAAAGATTTTAATGAAGAAAGGGGAAATCACAGTGAGAATACATGTGCTTATATGAATATGCACATCCTAAACACTGATTGCAGTGGAATCACAGGAGTGGGGACATGAAGGCAGTTTGTCCTTCAAAACAACTGAAAAATCCTCCAAAGTAGTAATTGATTTTCAGTGATTTGGTTGCATAGACTGGAGCTGTAGTACAAATGGGACTTCAGAGAGCCCCTGGTGTTTTGTATGCAGTGCCTGAGTAGGTATGTTCTAAGGAGGATTAGAAGACATGATGTGTTAAAAGCTCAGAGAGAGATCTGAAACTATTGTTAGTCATTGCTCTCTCCTTTTAGGAAAACCAAACCATGGAGAGCAGGGACGAAATGTTAACCGAGTAGTTCTAACAGAGATGCACTGATGGCCTGTTCCTAGAAGTGTGGGAGGAAGTCCAGCCACAGCTATATGCACCATCTCTTCTGGTTTCCTCAGTGCCTCAGTTTAAGGAAGAAAGAGGTCACTGAATATCAAAAATAGATTTAGCAAACTAAATGCATAAGTCTCGGCTAGACTCAGACTAAACAAAGCCCTTAGTAGGGAACTAAAATTACTTCTGTGCATTTAAATACAGTCTTTAAAGTAGTTTCGTTTAACAAATTTTAAGTAGTAATTCAGCAGTGAGGTCATAAGTTGGGGCCAAATCACAGTGAAGTGGAGCTGTGAAACTCAGTTTTGTTGCATGAATGAAAGGGATTGGATTTTCAAAAATAACATCATTCCATCCAGCTTGATATATGCTAAGAAAAGTTTGATTGTGATGCAATAGAAGTGCAATTAATAACAAGGAAATCAGTGGAGATGTTATTCTACAAAGATTGCAAGATTGCCTTTCACATACCTGTGAAAACAGACTGAGTAGTACACTATATTTTTAGCAGCCTTGCATTTTAGTTGCTGACAAAGATCTCCCAGAGGTGTCTGGTAGTATTTTGTGGAGGTTAGGGATATAAGGATCCCAAGCTATGGAGGGAAAATGGTGATTATCTAGGGGGGAGCAGTTTTTAAAATCCTTTCCAAGGAATGATGACTGATGAAGAATGAATCTGTTCCGGATGGATTAACTCATAAAATACAGATCACATACATGTGAAGCAGAAAAATTAGGCATGTAGAGACAAAAGAACTGGTAAGAAGAAACATGAGTCCTTGTATAGACCAGTTTTTCTTTCACATAACCACCGGTGACCGTGAGAAAACCACTCTTGAACTAAATATCTATTTTTCATGATGGCTTAATGAAAGTCAGAACAATTGATTCTAGAGATGTTTGCTTTACCATTCCTTTTATCAGAACAATTAAAAAAGGCAATTTGGAGCAGTGATTGTGTTTCTAATTCTTTACTTTTCTGCTGTTCTTAACTGAAGTATTCAGGGGTGTATAGATTTTCTGCATCTGTGAAAACATCTACAGAAACCATATTTCCTGAAGATCTGTGATAGATGAGAAGCAATGAAGACAAGACAAATGAAACACTGACTTTGGGTTCTGCTTCTTGGTTTGTTTTCCTCTGAAGAAAAGAATCAATTCATGTTCATCCAGTTTTAACAGTGGATCTGACTGATATCCTTGCTCTGGCTTATTTTTGATGTCCAGCAGGGTTTTTATCTGAACAGTGTCTGTCCACATTTGCCTTGAATTACACACATTTTGCAGACCTAATGCTATAATTGTGTCTGCTAATGCACAGCTCATTGAGACCACGGCACAGTCTTTTTAGGGTCAATATTGTTTAAACTCATCAGGGTAGAGCATAAACATGTATCTTTAGTAGTTTATGCATGTCAGACTATGTTTTATGATAATCCAACTGGACACTGATCTTAATGCAGGGTTGTTGTTTTTTTTTTTATTTTGAGAATACCTGATTACTTCAGGCTTGATTTCATTGTGTTGAATTCAATTTACTCATTGCAAAAGCTGTGTTTTTCCGGACTGAATTCAAGATGTCATGAACAAGCAGATGTACAGTTTATTTTACTGTGGGTAGGGATTTGCTAGTGAAGACATAAGACAGTCCCAGTCATTTAGACAATAAACTTCCTGTTTGTATCTTCTTCTTTAGGTAATACTGAAATTTGAAGAAAAGTTTACATCAGTCCACTTGGGGGTTAAAAAAATACTATTTAACATAAATCCTATTTCCTAGCAAAACCTTAATTTCTCATATATATAGTAGAGAAATTGCAGAATTATAATGTCAAATAATTCTATTACTTAATGTGGAATAGATTATTTTCCCTTTTTATTCAGCCTACTTTGTGTATTTAGCAATTGTTATGGTGAAAGATAGTTACAGCAGGCAAATAGAAAATCAAAACTGGTGAGAATGGAAAAAAGTCTACAGCTGAATTGAGAGTAAAACAAAAAGTTCACAACTTTGCACGTCTGTGCCTCATTTGCGCCTCTTAGAGATATGATCACATAAGGTGTCAACTGACCTCAATTCTACTGAAATACGTTTGTTGGTCTCTGGCAACTTACATGGCTATTATTCTGGCAGTACAGCTTGTGCTGAATGAAACATAGTTTTTTTTAAAATAATCTTGCTTATGGTGTTAAAATACACTGTGTTCTGTTCTTATTAATATTTTCCTTTGTGGCATTTAAATTATAAACACACAGGTGAAATTAGAGTGAGGTTATGACCTCAATTCATGTCTCAGCATTGTTAGCTTAATGTTTTCTGCTGTCTATAACAAAGGTGATTATTAAAAATAATGAGGTTTCCTGTAAAATTAACTCTGCAGACTGAGTTACAACATTAACACTCTGAATTGCAACAGCATTTAAGTGGCCTAAGTTTGTTTCTGCTTAACTTTTGGAATATTTACTGTCTGTGGTGTAGTCTTGGATAAGATAATTTGTCAATATATGTGGAAGAGTTCATATTAAACACCACAGAAAGAGAATGGCATGGCATAATATTTTTTTTTAAGGCAAGGCAAAAATAATTTGATTTTGACAGTTGTCTCTGACTTGAGTTTGCCCTGTTGTACCTAAGTCTGGTAGCTCAAATGTAACTGTGTTACCTACCCTCGTACCAAACATGGTAATACACAAGCCAGTGTCTCAGTTAAGGACAGGCTAAAAGCTTGAATTATTTTCTTCAGAAAAATATCACTCTCTTTTTGTCCTAAACATTGTATCAGTGCAAAGGATTTAATTAAATGTGCAAAGGATTTAATTAAATGTACAAAGTTTTGCTCCGTGTGTAGATACTGAATCATCTTTAAAATCTTTGGGAAATTGTAGTGCACATAAATAAAAATTTTGAGGTCATCCATTTGATTGCACTGCACATTGACAGCTGCAGTTCTTTAGGAGCTTATCTCAAATGTCTTGTTGGTCTGTTTAATTCTTACAAGGAGACTGCAGTATCACAAATTCTCAACAGTTATCCTTGTTGGCAGTCTGTGAATGAATGGGCACTGAAACTCAGCTACCTTTGGTAGAAAAAAAGAGTGGTCTTGTCAGATCTAATTTGAGGTACAGAGAATTGCTGCTTGTTCTTTCCTTGGTTAAATACAAGCCTCAATGGCCAGATCTGTGAATCTGGCTGCTTTCATAAACACTATGCTTAAAAAATAGTATTTCTGGAATTAGGAAGACAGTCTTTGGTCTGCACCCTCACTGAAGCCAGGAGGAGTTACTAACTGATGAACTACTGTTAATGGAGAGCTCAGTTATTATATGGCTGTGCATTTGTGCACATTTTCAGGTCAGACCAAGTAATTGCTTTCAGATTGGGTTTAGCAACCATTTCACTTTTTCCTAGGACTGCTTGACATCGGACTGCATTTCTACCAGCTCTGGCATGAAACTGATGCTGGCTTATCAGAAGGGTAGAGGAGGCATTGTTACTATCCTGCTCTAAATATAAATGTTATACATCTTTGTCTCTTAACCTATTTAGAAATCTATATCGTTTATCAAAAACTATATCGATAGACCCAAGTGTAACTGTTCTAAGTTTTTAGTGCTTAGAAAAAAGAAGTATTTCTTCTTCTAAGCAGGAGATGTGTAAGAAAAAAAAAGTTTTAAAAAAAATTACTATATTCCTTTAAATCACTGTGGTGCTTTGATGTAACACTGCCAAATTATGCCCAGAACTCAGGCAAAGTCTTAACATATGTCTGGTTCTGGGAGACTCATATAAAACAGGGTGAAAAAGTTTGAGGGTTCTTTTGTAACTGTTGCTCAAAACCTCATTTCCTCAGTTTTGAAAGCAGTGGGAGAATCGGCTGTGGTTAATGCTATCAGACAGTGAGAGCTGCTAGCTTTATTTACTAGTCTCAACCACTTGCACTCCTGAGATACTTTATTGGTCAGCTAAAATTGGAAATAACTCCCAATTACTACAGCTCTGCAGTATTATTACAGTTTTCTCTTTTGCTTTTTCAGTGAAGTGATACCTTTATCTTGCAGAGATGATGGATGTAGCTTTAGTTCATCATACCTGCTGGCTGACTGTCTAAATTTGGGTACTTATATAATTTGTTTTGGTTGGGGATTTTTTGTTTTGTGGTTTGGGTAGGAGTCATGTGAAAAAGACCACAAGGCTTTTCTTACCTTAAGTGCAAAGCTGGGTACCTTTCAGAAAGAAGAAGTAAACAGTGCTGTGACGCAGTTTGTCATAAAGAACTGTTCTCTTGTCTGTTTGCAAGAGTTCATTGGGTTTTATAGACACTTAGTTGCTAACTGTCAGGTCTTGAACGCTGCAAGCAGAAAATCAGATATGGATTCAGTGCTGATGTACCACAGTGTTTTCAGCATGTGCTAAGGTGTGGGTTTTTTTTTTTTCCCTTCACACTAAAGCCCAAGAGTGTTGCAGGAACATTTAGTGTAGGTATTTGCTAACCAGATAAGCAGCTTAACTGTCACGTACATAAACAAAAAGATGATCAACTCAGCTAAATCTACTTTGTTTTCAAGACAGAAGAACTGCAGTTCATGTGATCGTATGTGGACCGTTTTAAATGCTGCGACTTTAGACTTTGGTTTGGGGATGGTTTTATGGCAGTGTTGTACATGGTTAACGTGGCTGTATTTTTACACAAAAAACATTGTATTTGGTAGCCTTTAATAGACACAAACGTTTCTACCCCATGTAAGTTATTAAGGGCTTTGCTTTTATCGTGCACTGTATATTACTGCAGCTGTTGTAGTTCAGTGTGCTGAAAGCTTTTTAATAGGTTTAGTGTTTTTATTCAATTTCTTACTATAAAAGCTTTGTTTGCAGAAGCACATCCCATAAATCAGTGATTCTTTAAATGTAGCATTGACCACAGTGTCTCCTTTATAACTGAATGTGCCATAAATTAACATGAGGAGTTACTCCTGTTTCCTTTGCTTTTTCTTCTTGTGTAATAAATAATTACCAATTTACACTTTTCTCTGTTTAGGCAAATGCAATAATCAAGTGTTCCTAAGAGAAGAGATTCATCCTTCCAGCTATCCAGGAAAAGCACCAGATGCAGAAAAAAACCCTAACTTAGGATTCCTTATTTTATCTTCTTACAGACCTCTACTAGTCAGGCAATCTTCTGCCTTCAGTCTGGTATTTGTCAGCTTTTCCGAGAAACTCTTATTCGCAAGGGATTTGTGGAAATTCAGACTCCCAAAATCATTTCAGGTATTGTATATGTGATCCAGCAGCTACAAGTCTATGCTTTTTGCAGTTGCTTAGTGTTTCTGTCTGTCAAAAACGTAGTAAGATTTTATTTTAAAAAGATGAAGTTCTATCTCTAATTTAGACGCAACATAGCAAACTTTTTCTGAAAAACAGATACAAATTTGTCCTTTAGTTTTTTCCTGACTTTGAATGTTAAAAGACTGACAAGACAAATACTATACACATCTGACTTCTGTATTCTGCAATGCATGTAAAGTTTTATTAGGTTAAATACAGATGTCTGCTTATATGCATTGTACTTCTAACTGGTGTTCTCAGTGTTGAGCACTGTCAGTTCCAGTACCAGTATCAAAAAATTCTCCACTCCAATTTAGATTAAAAGCAGCCTCTATCATCAAGAAGTTACAACAAAGCATGGTATAAAAGATGATGCTATTATATACAATATGTCACTTCTTTAGCAGTGAGCATAGGCTGAATAGAAGTTGGTAGATGTATGGCATAAAAGCTTCAGCCCAACTAAAAGTCTGAAAGTGTAGATTTTGCTTCTAGTTTAGTGCTGATCAGCTGTGTTGTCTTCAAAAGTCAGAATACTTGATGTACTGATGGGTGTTTTTCTTCCATCTTTTTGGTGTCCTTTGAGGTTTGTAGATGTTGCTAAGACATACGGCCTGTAAATTGTAGGGCAAAATACTTGTGTTACTCTCATTGTATGTGCATTCATAATATGCATATTTGCCTACTGAATTTTATACTTACATATTTGTATTTCTGAACACAGCTCTTGACTGAGGTAAAAAAGGGCTTTTTAACAAAACACATGTAGGCAACTGTTCTTTCAACATGGACAGTATCATTGTACTATAAGATTAGATAACTTTTTTCCTACAGAGACAGTTGAAACAGCATGAAGGCTTCCAAGTAGTTGATTCACATAGGTCCTTTGAGGAAGTGTGCTATTCTCACTGTGCAGTGTACCATTGAAAGCAAGCAAGCAAGCATCCTATTGTTTGAATGAGATCATGCTCTGTGAAAATAAGTTAAACTGATGCAATCCAGTTTTTTGGACTACTAAAGTCCGAATTTAAGTATTATAGCTGTTCTAAGTTTTGAGATTTTAAAAGTTATCTATATTCAAAAGTAACTAAACATTCACTGACACCATTTCAGTGGGAGTAGTGATCATGAAAGAAATTTAAATCTCAGTGGAATAGTTAGTAATAATAATAATGAATACTTTATGTAGAGTTATCTTAGTATTAGAATATTCAGACGTTATTAATTGATCTCTCACTCTGGCATGCTTTTGTTAGCAAGTTCGGCAACTGTAATTCTTGTATCACACCCTGGAAAATGGAAACGTAAAGTGACTCAGCTGATAGTTTTGGTAGGCAGTTTTCAGTAAAGGTTTCAGATGCATATGTTCTTGGTTCCTGTTCTCTCAAGGTAACCTTCTATGAAACCTGCCTCAAACTGAGAAAGTTTGACACCTTTGACAGATGTCCTCCGGTAAATCTAGTTTTGATTCTGAGAGATATTTATGCCTTCACTTAGAGAGGAGTGGTCCTGGCAAAACAGGATATGCACTTTCATCTCAGCCTCTGCAGTTAACCCCTGGAAGCCTACGTCACTGATAGAGATCCGTTTCCACAGAAATGTTGGGCTGCAAGTAGATGTGGTGGTACAAGCTGGCATCCTCTGGTGTTCTCACTCTAAGGTGAAGGACTGCTGGGAATAGTAACATTTTAACTATCCCAATGAAATTTCCAGTCCTGAGCTGGAAAATGTCCCTGAGCAGTCATGGATGCAAATACATTGTTTTATTCTATTATGCTTTGAAGCAAAATCTCCATCTGATCTCTAAATGTGAGACCAATAGTCTATCATTCTACCTCTGATTTATTGTTTATGTTTTTATTTTAATAATTACTGCAAACATTTGCTTTTCAGCTGCCAGTGAAGGAGGAGCCAATGTGTTTACTGTATCGTACTTCAAGAGCAGTGCCTACCTGGCTCAGTCCCCACAGCTGTACAAGCAGATGTGTATATGTGCTGACTTTGAAAAGGTTTTCTGCGTTGGGCCAGGTAAGAAAAGCATTGGTTTATCCACAGTTTGAAGTGTGTAGAGATGGCTTTTAGCAGCTGTGGTATAAATAAGATAACATGCACACTAAGAGCTTTGAATGGTTTCACTTAATATAGTTTCACTTACCAAATATGAATTTCATTTAAGGTGAATAATGAGACTAAAGTTAACAGAGAAGTTGCTGGAAGAAAACTAAAATGCTGAAATAAAGGTGGAGCACTCCCCTTTGGTGCCTGCTGGTCTGTGAGGAGAATAAATAGTTACATTGGAAATTGATGGTGTGGTGAAATTAGTAAAACATGGAACAAACTCTATGAATACTGGACCTATAGTTTCTATTAACCATGCCCAGTAGTTGGTGAGTTACCTTCAGTTGCCCAGTAGTAAGCAGTTAGAAAACAGGCAAGCTAGGCTTCTTCTGATTGCATATTATCATATACTTTATCCCTTGCTTTTGTACTTATAACAAACTTTATTTAGATATACTTTTACCTGGGCTATTAGTAAAAATTAATTTTCAGTTTCATGCTCTTTCTGTCTCAAAAGCTGACAGGACTTGGTCTCTTTTTTTTTGTTTTTTTTTTTTTTCTTCTAAGACCTCAGTACCAGGTTTAAAGCTGTGTAAGCTGGAAATGCTGAAAAACAAGTCAATAACATCTTATTAAAAAAAAAAAAAAAGATGCAAGTAAATCAGAAGATCTTAAATTTCTTGTTAGTTAGTAACAAAGGAGTCTCAGTTTATAGGAAGACGTTTACATTAGACTCCTATATGTGAAAAAAGCCCAAACTGAGAACACACATGTGCACCAGTCCATTTCCTCAGAAAAAGGCAGTTTTCAAATCTGAAAGTTCCTGTGTGCCTGAAAGCTTGTCTGTTCTTTACCATTGCTGTCTGTTGGTCTAACAAGAGAATACTGCCTCTCTGCCAGGCCTGTCTGTCTTGTATCCTTGGAGCACCACAGCTACAATAATCTTGTCAATGCTGTTATGAATGATGCTCTGAGGCAGCTAGTTATCTTTTTTGTTTTTCAGTGAGAATTGTCATGTCTAAAGACAGCATTGTCTGCCTAATCCAAATGCTGGTGTGATTGATTGTCAGTGTTGTGTATAATAATTTTGGGTCAGTTAGAATTTCTGTTGTTTAATTTTACAGTATTTAGAGCTGAGGACTCCAATACACACAGACACCTGACTGAGTTTGTTGGTCTGGATATTGAAATGGCTTTTAACTATCACTATCATGAAGTGGTAGATGAGATTGCAGATACTTTGGTGCAGATATTCAAGGGACTTCAGGAAAGGTAATGAGAGCATTTTCTGGTTTATGAGCAGCTTTCTTTGAGCTCTCTTTCACTGTGGTATGAAATGAGTGTTTTATCCTCAGCTTGTCAGATAATGATTACTAATCTGATTTACAGCAAAACTTCTGAAGAACCATTTTTGCTCTGCTCTTAACTATTTCTTCATGCGTGACTTTTGAATTTCACTCAAGCCATAGGCCAGTAGACTGGTTTTAGCCTTGAGCTGCACATTGTGGAGTGCGCTAGCTTGCACTGAGAATTTTTTTACTGTTGCCTGGACTTCCTAACAGAAATGATCCATCGTTAATTTAAAACATCTTTCTTTTTGTGCCACTACAGGTAGACTGATTGTCATGTTTTGAAACTAATCTTAACATTTGCTATCTAAGAAAGTTGTCTGAATCAAATTTATCATAGCAGCACGTGTCTCTGCCACAAAAGCAGCAAAGATTATTTTCCACTATTCACAGTCTTAACTCTTTAAAAAGCCAGGCCAGAAGTTTAGGAAGTGGTTTTCATTTGCTTACAAATTAGACTATCTTGCCAGCAGAAAAGTAAATCTTTTCATCTGTCTAGAAGAAAATTTCTCTTTTATATTTGAAAAAGGATATTACTCAAATCAAAGGAGAACCCAGGTAAATATTACAAATCAAAGGGATGATTTCTTGGTCTTTACTGTGAAAATTTGATCTACCCAATTATTTCTTACAAAAGGAATAAAACAGAAGTAATAGTAAAATATTAACATGTATATTCTTGAAGTAGATGAATTAACTTACATGGCACATTTCATTAGGATTGTACAAAATTTCTCCAGAAATGGCTTTAAAAGGTTTTCATGTTGCAAGAGGGACCTCTTGTGGCAACATAGTATTGCCATTGCAAAATTTTTGTTAGCTGCAAGAAGAATATATTCCTTGATTGGTTTGTATTTTGTGTTCTTGTTTCCTCATGTGTAGGTTCCAAACTGAAATTCAGACAGTGAACAAACAGTTCCCCTGTGAGCCATTTAAGTTTTTGGAGCCAACTCTGAGGCTGGAATACCGTGAAGCTGTGGCCATGCTTAGAGAGGCTGGTGTTGAGATGGGTGATGAAGAAGATCTGAGGTATTTTGGCAGAACACAGACGTGTCAGTCTTGTGAAAGTGTTAGCGAAGTGTCATTTTTGTCCTGTGCAACTGATAGCCTTGAAGAAGGAATCACAAGTTTTTATTTAGAGGAATAAACTGTACTCGTATCCAGGTCTCCTGACAAATAAACTAATGGATATGAAAACATGCCTTTCTTTCAATGTAGACTATATGTACAAACTCTGAAATCCCAAAGAAAATTATTTACAACATAAAGTGAGAGTAACTTGAACCTTCTAAGGATAAGATTCTTTTATTTTTCTAATTGACTGCAGTCCTTCATGTAAATTGGTATGTGTTTGAATAGGATTAAACGGAACGATTCCCTGTCTTAAGCTCTTTCTTTTCAGAGCACAGATATCTTTAGGGATCAGTTAATTTAAGGTTTTATAGGACCAATACAAAATATTGAGGAACAGAAATAAATATACTTTATTTCTGACCTTTCTATCTGCACAGTTCAAAACATTCAGAAAGAAGCAGGGGATTTTCTAAAGGGCAGGGAGCAGCAGTTCTATAGTTTGAAATCTTTCTAGCTTCATGTAGTATTTAATCAGTACAGGTTTAAATCACTTACTTTCAATGTTGATAATCTTTTTCAGCACACCTAATGAAAAGCTCCTGGGACGCCTGGTAAAGGAAAAGGTAAAAATTATTTTAGAATAAATAAATTTGTCATTGAATCTGAAATCTGATGTCATGGAGTTACTGGGTGGGTATAAATGCCTACTTCATGTAAAACAACTTTTTACACACTGATTGAGAATACGGGATCTTAGAACATGCACAGGTTGTGGAGTGTTTATGATTAGCCTAAGCATTTTTTACGTGTCTAACTTCATTACCATTTTGCTGCTGCTTATTTAATCTCCTGACAGTTTTGTCTTCATCATTAATAAGCTGTTTAAAACAAATTTTTCTCTATTATTTATTTGTATACTGTTACACTACACTACCCAGTTGTTATAATTAAAAATAGCAAACCAACCAACCAAAATCCTAACTAAATGTATAGGAGAAGATGAGATCTTCAGCAAAAAAAAAATTAGTACCTGTCCCTACAGCAAAGTATTTTATTGATAAACATTTGTAAGTTTACAGTAGAAGTAGTATTGGGAAACTGAAAATTAATACACCACTTTTATTGATAGCCATTATTTTTTAAGACAATGCTGTCAAATTTATGGAAAATTATTGGGAGATCTTTTTTATTTCAAAGATTTGCTGGTTGTACGTTCATCTTGTAATTTTTTTCTTCATATCATTTTCTCTTGTACTGACAGTTTTAAATTACCTTTCAGTATGACACAGACTTCTATATTCTTGACAAATATCCTCTTGCTGTGAGGCCATTCTATACAATGCCTGACCCATTAAACCCTGTAAGTAAAATTCTTTGTTGTTGTCAATTTATTTGTTTGTTTATTTGTAATTTAAATTATTCCATGTAAGGATAACTTTACAAAATATAGTGTACGTATGCAATCTGCTGTTATAATTCAAATACCTATTACAAGGTTACAAGGTCAGTGTTATGTGACTTAGAAAATGTTTGCAGTAACTCTTCACAACTGAAAACACACCAGAAAGAAACAAATTAGCTAAAACTGGGAGAGCTGTATGAAGAGATCTCCGTGGTCAGAGCACCACCATTGAAAAGAAGCAAAACCATTTTTTCAGGGCAACAGACACTTGAACAGAAGATACTCTTCTCTACATTGTTAGGAATTTTCTACTTTATTGCCAAATCCAGGGTAAATATCTTTAGAGCATCTTTTTCTGGGTTAACTACATGCAAGAAAAGTATAATGGTTTTTCAGGATGAACTTCAGGTTTTTAGATTAACTCCAGTCTAATGAGAAGAGCTAAATGGCTATAATGCCTGTCATGTCTAGGCAGACTCCAAACACATTGCACTTTTACTGCACAGCTTTGGATATCAAAAGGGAAGTTGTTGAGAGGTGCATATTTGCCAACTAAGGATGGAGCAACTCTAGGTAGGAAATAAACTGACTTTTTGTTTTTTCCAGAAAAACTCTAACTCTTATGATATGTTCATGAGAGGAGAAGAGATCTTGTCTGGAGCTCAGAGAATTCATGATCCTCAGCTGCTGACAGAAAGAGCCAAGCATCATGGCATTGGTAACAAGAAAGACAACATGAAACTGAATTTAAGAGAATATAAATCATGATTGGATTTGTTTCCTTGAGAGAGAGAATTTGGGGCAGAATTTGTTATGTGGCAGTAGAGCTAAAATCACAGTGCTGTTTTGTTCTAATGCTAATCTATCTAATTCTGTTTAACCATTTTAATCTAGCATGGTGGTATTAAGAAACTAATTAGTTTCCCAGCAACACCTTGATGAAAAGGAATTGTTTTCAAGGACTCTAAAGAGAACATAATGCAGGAAATACTTTCAACAGAATGAGAGCAGACAAGTCTCATTTGGTTGTGCCTCTCTATACTCTCACAAACTTTTTACAGAGTACTCTACCAGAGGCTTGGTTGAATGTCCCTTTTACATCTTAAATTGAGAGCAAATAACCAAGAAGTGTCCACTGGTGAAATTTAAAAATAAAAGACTCATCAGGGACAAGTCCAGCTAATAGTAGAAGAGTGAAAGAATAAATTAGGTAGAGATCACAAATACAAAATGTAGCTTAACATTATGCTTTCAGTGAACAGCAATGTGAAGTGGCAGGTAGGTGGCAACAAAAAAGGAGTAGCTCCCACTGAAGCAAAATGGAAAAGTAGTTGTTAAATCTTTGCTTTCACGATGCAGTTTATTCAAGAAGTCACCATTTTCTGTAAGATGCAATGAGCATTTATGCCTAGCTCTTAACTCAGTTCTCAATTTTCTTGCCTGCTCAAGTCATTAACAGAGTTTTAAAACAAAACTGTTACAGTCATAATTTCTGGGATAGTTCTGGATAATTTACCATGTTTAATGAGTAAAACCCTACTGTAATTCTGTAAGGTAAATTGGTAATTTTTCTGTTGGACATTCTTCTAGTCACTTGTATGTTTGGCTTGGGGTTCATTAAGCAGGTGAGAAAGATGTCTTTTTCCTCTCTAGATTTGGAGAAAATAAAGGCTTACATTGATTCCTTCCGTTTTGGTGCACCTCCACATGCAGGTGGTGGAATAGGTAAGTATCTGTATTTTATTTTGGTTTGTGTTAGTCTGAGCTTAATTTAAATTGCTCAGTCTCAAGAAGGCTTCAATATGAAATTTGTATTAGTAGCCTTGTTAGGTAAATGTGTGGGCCTGTTTGTCCTGGAGAATTTAAGGAGAAAAGCTAAAATGTAATGATCAGCATAAAATAAAAAGCCAAAATATTCATGGCACAATCTGGCAAGTTTAAAATTAGATATCACAAGAAAAAATGCCAATTTATTAGGCAGGCACATCACTTTCAAATTTGACCAATGAAGAAAAGATAAGGCAGCAAGAAAATACTGCATTATTTGTGAAGTTTTTGATAGCCTACTAACACCAGAAGCCACCAGTCTCTTAGTGAATTTGATGAAGTTGTTTTGCAGTGAGGAGAAATAAGTGATTGCTTCTGTCTTATTTGGTGATTTGACTGCGTGTCACTGATCAATTCGGCTGATGCTAATTGTTTCAGCAAAGGTATCAAGTTTTGTGTCTTGGATGTGAGTATTTTACATATTAAAATGAAAAAAAGATAGAGTTTGGGTATCCTAATGATTACAATTTACAGTTACACACTTTGCTTTCATGAGCAGGATGAAATCCATTCATGCATACGGAAATAGGACATTTTGTAGGTCCTGCTCAATAAACAATGATTTCTTCGGTTCAGTCTTTCTGCATTTGCTTTAGTTTTGTAAAGTATAGTTAGTACATTCTCAGCATGTTCTCAGAACAACTTCCTAAGCATACCCTCAGTAAATGCGTTAGGTCTGCAATATGCTATTGAGACAACTGTTTTCTAAACCTACAAGATGTGTTGATATCATGAAGCATGTGTGAGCAGGAGACACAACATTTGCACATGATCCAGAGTCATTTAGGCCAGTCAGAACTGAATGTGGAGGAAGCTGAAGCCACATCTCTTCTGCAGAGTAAATGTTCTACATGGCACATCCCAGAGGTCAGACCAAGTACCAGCCAAACAGGAGATGCTGTGAGAATTAATACTGGTTTCAAGTTGTATTGGATGGAAACCTTAAAACAGAAGGGCATCATGTGAAATCTAGTATGCATCTGGGTTTCATCTCAGCGTGGCTGGGGTGTATATTTGGCCCTGTGGATTAGGAAGTCCTTCCATGTTCCACAGTAAACACATAACCTCTAAGATTTCATGAAGAGCACAATGACCAGTGAAATATTTATGATCATCAAGGTATCAGGACATAGTTATATGGGTATGTATTGCTGAATCTGCATTGTTGTACTGTACAGAGTTTGGGATAAACTTCTCCAAATGTAGGTTTTTACTGTAGTTGCTTACAGCACTTAATGTGTCTTATTCTGAAGTTGTTAAGACTGATTTGGACTTTCTCTACTGTGTTCAAGATACAGTTCCTTGATTACCCACCTCCCTTTTCTGTTTTCTATACCATCTCTCTTGAAAGTCTGAAATGATTCAGAGTAGGGTTAAGTCTCTGGTACGATGTTCAGGTGAAGACTGTATTGCGGCAGAAGGTGCCGTATCTAAAATCCCTCACTGCTGGTCCTACCTCCTTTCTGAAGCTGGGTGCGCTAACATGTCTCTGTCTTTAGTCCCACTGCTGTGTAAGGCTGGCTGTAGGCATGAAGTACCTTTAGTTTCTTGTTTCAAACAAAAAAACTTGACTCTACTGATGAGTTCTTTGTTGCAGGGCTGGAAAGAGTAACCATGCTGTACCTAGGGCTGCATAACGTTCGTCAGACCTCCATGTTCCCGCGGGACCCCAAACGACTGACGCCCTGAGATGAGCTACTTGTGAAAGTTTGAGATTATTTGCCCTGCAAGTGAGAAATGATTGCAAGCATAGCCCCTGCTGCCAATGAACCTGTACTGATCAGAGCATTGTCATATGCAATAAAAAACCCCGAAACTTCTCATACACTAAAGTGCCACAATACTTTTTTTTTTTTATCCTTACTTGTTTATTTAAAAGAAGATACTTGAACAGATCAAAACTCTTTGTATTGGCAACTGTGCATGTTTTTAGTGAAAATGTGATACTTTGAGTTAGTATTCTGGTGTCACATTAAACTGTATTGTGTTTCTAAACATTTTAATACATTATGCAATAAAAATTCTGCATTTTTAACTTATGTCAACAGGATTTAATACTCTGCATTACAGAATTGGCTCAAAGCTAAAATAAATGGATACTTCCAATTTAATAATCAGGAAGAAACCAGACAGTTGTTAATTTACATGAGTGTCAGGCAGAGAAGCAGGTGAGAAGAACATTCTTAACAAAAATCTTCATATGAAATTGCAAAAATAGATTGCAATAAATCTCTCAAAGTAAATTAGATGTAATATCTGTCTTTCTGGTTTTTGCTTTGCATCCTCACAAGATAATTGTGAATCGATAGTGGTTGTTTGTTGGATGTTTTAATGATGCTATAACTGCCTAAAGTTGAAGTTTATTTTCTGTCTTCCCTTTCTGTTTTTTTGTTGTATACAAGCCATAAGCCTGTTCTTTATGTTACTCTTTGAGAATGGATAGAAGGTTACACGTACTCGTGGTATACACAAGGGATATATAGTATTCTTGGTAAGTAAATGAGAGCAGGCCATGTGTTTTTGTGGCAGTTTAGGCTGGGTGCCTCCTGTTACTGCCACAGAAGTTACATTTCCGGTGTCCTGAGTGTCCAACCCAGAAAGGTGGACACAGGAGACAGCGTATTTCTACCCATAAATCCTGCACCCTATAAATCCACCTGCAAAGTCATTCTCTTTCTCTTTCTTCCTTCTCTGCTCCTGTGGGAGATGCTTCCCTATCGGGTAATGGTAGGGGAGTATCTCAAGGCCTCTTAGGCCAGTCTGGGCCTAATGCCAGGAAGAGAAGGAGGCAGGCCCACCTGAGACTAGCCTAGATGTGGGGGGGAAGAAAGAGCCCTGGGGGGGGTTTGGGTATACCCTCAGGTGGAGAGAAGGGAAGAGTTGGGAGGTCTTTGGGTGTTATGTAAGGGACTCCGTACGCTTTGGGCTATCTTTGCCACTATGCTTGTAGTTTTTGTAGTTTCACCAACTGCTTTTCCATTTAAACTTTCCATCACTCTTCAATCTGTTTGTGTGAGTGTCGTTCTTTTGACCCTCTCGGGGCAAGAGAGGATCTGTCTGGCCTCAAACTAGTACAGTTTTCTTGCCTGACCCAGTCACTAGGATAACAAACAAAACAAATGAGCAAGTATTCGATATATAATATTTGCCAGTGAAAGAAAAGCAAATTAATGTAAGCCAACCTCTTGTTAGGGGTCTTTGCAGTTACAAATGCTGTGAACAGCCCAACCGCTGTACATTTAGAGAAACTGGGTGTTTCTGTAAGTCAGCTTACTTCTAAAATTCTTTCTAGACATCCTTTTCTGAAATGAATCACTTGCTCTAATCTCCTGAGTTTGCAGTTATGTGCAAAGCTACTTCTCTTCCTCTTCCTCCTAGCCTGAAGGCTGTGCCCTGCATTGAAGAGGAACCAGGTTATTTGAAACTTCTGTAATGGGCAGCCTCCAACAGCTGTTTTTCAAATTTAGATAATTTTAAAAGCATGGATGCCAGAAAGCAAAGGATTAAATTCCTTATGTGGGCAGTTCAATAGAGTAACTCTAATATTAATATGCATTTGTAATTCCTGACTTAATTTTTGCTTAACATTTTACATGATGAAGCTTTCAGTAGGAGGCATGATTTAGACAGTCTGTGTTATTATTGCTACCTTGATTTTTAAATGTCAGAGAAGTCACATATTGGTTATGCTACAGAAAGGTCAGTGAGGCTGTGTATAAATTGTGTAGAATTTCACAAAAGGGCAAATCATCTTTTGCAGCTGCCATTGAACAAGACTTAATTTTAATGTTTTGTGACAGGAGTTGTCCATTAGAAAACAATCACAGTAAAGGTCAGTTAGGTAAAGTGCTGCAAATGTAGAAGTTAAACTTTGTTTAGAAGTCACACCATTCAAGGAATAACCTACTCTGCAGGTTTGCTTATGAGTCTGTTGTAATTAGTTTACCATGAAATCTTACCCAAATTATTAACTTCAAAATCTTACAGGATGCTCAGTTGGTAGTTTACAAAGCTAAGTGGATTATAAACACAGCTTATCACGGACTTACTACTGATGAATCCAAGTTTCAAAGCAGTTGTTTATTCAGCTAAGCCAAACGGAATGAATTTAATTTACTTACTGTTATTCATATGGAACTGGTAATGTATTCCATATCAGAAGTGCATCCTTCTAATAAGGAGCAGAATCCTGACTTACATTTCACGTCAGCAACAAAAAAAAATTCAGAGAACTGTGTTTCTTGGTCTAGATTTGGCAAGCAAATACATTCCTGCAACAACTGTGCTTATCCCAATTCTTTTAAGAGTTAGCTGAGCTCATGTTGTAGTTTGATTTATTCACAGTAGCTGCACAAGAACAAGAATTCAGAGGGAGAAGCTGATTCCTTTGTATGCAGAATCCTTTCATGCAGTTTTTTTTCTTAGCTAACTGAAAGTAATTATGATCATAAACCAAAATGCAAAAAGTCTTTGTCCTGCTGCGATCATAACAAGATACTTCAGTGGGAGTTGTGCATTGTTAGAACTTAGTTTGAAACCATGAAGTAGTAATTTCAGAACTTCCTGTTGCTTTGATAGGTAGCTCTGGAAAAGTCAGACTCGCATAGTCCTTTATTTCCAGTAACTTGCAGGAAGTTCGGCATTTTACATGGAGTTCACATCACTGCAGCTTCTCCACTAGTTAAAATGTTTTCCTTTTTTTTTTTTTTTTTTTTTTTTTTAATCCTTTCTTGATATAGAGATGGTAGTTACAATCATGCAATTTTTTAAACTGAGAAACTATAGAGGATAGTGGTAAGGAAGGACTAGCCATTAAGTCATCTGCTCAAACACAAAGCTTCAGTTTGCTTCTGAGGTTTAACTCCAACATTTTCCTGTGAAAACGCACCTGAGCTGTCTGAATCTGCTCAGCAGGAAAGAGGACTGGGGCTGTTCTTTTGGAAGCAAAGTGCAAGACTGATTCCCCATGGATGACCTGTGGGTTAATCCTGGTGGGCAGCCAAGCACCACACAGATGCTTGCTCCCTGCCCACTGGGGCAGGGCAAGAGGAAAGGAAGAATAAAAACAGGAAATCTTTGTGCTTCCACTGTAGGCCAGTCAATTCCAGGTGTATTGGACACCCCTCTAGGTGAAAGCAAACTGTGGCCTGCATTCAACTACCAAAGGGAGAACACAGCATCCATTGTGGCACATGGCTTGGCTGCCTTGGATTCTCGTTCATACTGGGGTTCCAGCATGTCCTGTATGACAGCACTCAGCAGTAGTATGATTTCAAACTCTCCTATAAGAATTCATCTTCTGGCAGTGGGGTACTGTTATTGCAGGTGATCTCTGCATAGTTCACAGCAGAGCACTTTGGGGTTCTTGGCCTGTTAGGCAACATAAGAAAAAAAAAATCAAAGCTGTAATTAAGTACCTGCATTAAAATAAGAGCAACTTTTGAAGTTGCTAACACAGCCAGAACCTCCACCCTGACCTCAGCAGTGAAAAGTGAGCAAAATATACAGAGCTGAATCTTATTCTACCCATCAAACCAAATTGCCAGGCAGCCTTTACCATTTTGCAATTAAGAGTCTCCTGGTGATATGGCACTTGCACTGTAACACAAAATAACCCCGCTGCAGGAAGCTTATGCTCCTTGCACCTCTTAAAGGGTTTCAGAACTGAAAAGTGTCAGCCCTTAGCTGCCTTAATTACAGCAAAATTCCAAGGTTAGGCAGAGATTAATGACTTTGCAGGTGGCAGAGCGATTCTAAGCAATTTTTCATAGATACTGAAACAGTTCCTTCTGGCAGGCATCATGTGCCACCAGCTGCCATTCAGAAATGGCTGGCAGCCATGGCATCACTTGGCAAATTTACCATCCTGCCTTAAACATAACCTTACAGACATGGAGCCAGGTGTCCAAACTAAAACCTAATCCTCACCTGGCTTAATTTATACCATTTTCACCTGAGGTTAGTCCTTCAGAGGTGCAGCCTACTTAGTGGGTCTTGTCAGCCAGAAGCTGCCTGAGACACCTCCAATGCACAGTGTATGGGCTTCTGTGGCTCTCTGATTCCTCAGCAGCACCCTGGGTGCACTAGTGGAGTTTTAGAATCACAATGTTTTGGGTTGGAAGGTCATCTAATCTAACACCCCCTGCAGCAAGCAGGAACATCTGTAACTAGATCAGGTTGCTCAGAAGCCTGTCCAACCTGACCTTGAATGTTTCCAGGGATGGGGCATCTACCACCATTCTGGGTAACCTGTGCTGGTGCTTCACTACCCTCATTGTAAATAGTTTCTTTACATCTAGTCTAAATCTCCCCTCTTAATTTAAAACCACCACTTCCTATCCACTTGCAACAGGCCCTGCTAAACAGAATATCCCCATCTTTCCTTTAGGCCCCTTGAAGTACAATCAGGTTTCCTGAGAATCTTCTCCAGGCTGAATGACTCCAACTTTTTTGGCCTTTCTTCACAGGAGAGGTGCTCCAGCCCTCTATCATTTTTGTGTACCTCCTCTGGATCCATTCCAACAGGTCCATGTAATTTTTGTGCTGAGTCCTGAGATGAACACAGCAGTGCAGGTGACCTCCCACCAGAGCCAAGGGGCAGAACCCTCTCCCTTGACCTGCTGGCCACACTGCTTTGGATACAGCCCAGCATATGGTTGGTCTTTAGGGCTGCAAGAATCGTAGCATCATTCAGGTTGGAAAAGACTCTTGAGATCATCAGGTCCAGCAATTCTCTCGGCCCTTCACCAGCTTAGTTGCAAATTTTTTTGCACCCACAAAACATTTATTGTCTCACGTCCAGCTTTTCATCCAGAAGCACCCTTCTCTGCAGGGCTGCTCTCAATCCTTTCATCCCCTAGCCTGCATTTGTGCTTGAGATTACTTGTTGAACTTCAAGGTTTTCTTCAGTCTACCTCTCAAGCTTGTCCAGGTCTCTCTGGCTGACATGCTTTCTCTCCAGCATGTCGACCACAGGACACAGCTTGGTGCCATCTGCAAACTTGCTGAGGGCACTCAGTCCCTCAGCAAGGGTACTCAATGACTGTCCCATGTCACCAATGACATTTATCTGGCTTGCTTCTGCAGGCCTAGCACTCTGCAAAAGTTGACTGCAGCTGGAGACCAAGCTGAAGCCACCAGCAGCAGCCACCAACTAGATGCTTATGGGACATGCTCCTCCACCACAGGTTTGAGTCCCCTACAGCCTTTAGAGCTTCACTGACAGAAACAGCCACAAGCACCCTGAAACAGCTCCACACTGGTACCTTACCCACAAGGTTCCTCCACCTTGCCAGGAACGGCCAATGGCCGCTCAGCACCGCCGCACGCTTGGCGCGAAAACGTCCGCGATGGGAGGGAGGAGCGGGGACTGCGAGGCGGGGTTCTGGGGGCCTGCAGCCACCGATTGGCGCGCGCCGCGAGGCTCAGCGGGCCGGCGGGCGCTGATTGGCCGGCTTGGCAACGCACGCGGGGTCTGCTGTGGCGCGAACGTGCTTGCGGCCGGGCTGGTGCTGAGGTAGTGCTAGCAGTATCGGTAGCCGGGATGGATCTGGCAGTAGCGGCGGGGGACACGGGAGCAGCGCACCAGCACCAGCAGCTCCGCGATGAGGTGGCTGAGAAATGCCAGAAGTTGTTCCAGGACTTTTTAGAAGAGTGAGTGCGGGGGGGCAGGGCTGTCAGGAGGCGGTGGCGGGCCGCCGGCGCCTAACAGAGGGGGCCGCCATTTGGTGAGGCTGAGATACTGCCGGGGCCTGCAGCACCACTCCCGCGCGTGTCCGTCAGGAAAGCTCTCTGGTTCTTTGGGCTCGCTGCTGAGCCTGCGGTGCGCCCTTGGTTGGTAAAATCCTTCCTAGGCAGGTTCCTAGGGACTTTGGCAGGCTCATCCGGCCTTTTAACAAAGTTTCGTCACAGCCTGGTTGAAAATGTCTTTCGCGGCTCGTTGTTACACCTCAGTAAGTCAGGCTCCCGGCATTTTGCTTCCCGAGGGACCTTTAAGCTGCAAACAAGGAACCTATTCACATCACCATGAGGAACACAAAACCAAACCCGTTTTGCTGGTGCAAAGTCATTGTTAAACCATAAATCAAGTTCAGTGTTTCAGACCATCTGTATGAAATGCCGATCCGGTGTTGTGTGCTGGGGTTTTTACAGAATGGATTAACGAGGGGGGAAGGAGAAATATTGTTGGAAGAGATGTTTGCAAGGGGCTGCGGAATCATGTTGTTCTCTTAAAGCTCCCTAATGAGCGTGATCCTTTTCTTCCCTTTCCTGAGTTCATAAGTATGCAATTTTATCCTGATGCATAACTGAAACGTTTTCCTGAACCACTTTCAGGTTCCAGAACAGCGATGGGGAGGTCAAATACCTGCATGATGCCGAAGAACTGATTCGGCCAGAGCGAAACACACTGATCGTTAGCTTTGCAGATTTGGAGCAGTTCAACCAGCAGCTCTCTACCACTGTTCAGGAGGAATTTTACAGGTAAAATGTAGAGACCACCTGGGAGCTGAACAGTGCTGTGGTCTCAGGCCCATAATGTCTTAAGTGTTAAGTAGAAACTGAGAGGGGTATCAGCTTTCTGTGTCCTGAGAACACTTATATTTAATTTATTTATTTCAACTGGATCAAAACTTCTTAATGGATTCCTCTCTGGAAACCATTAGTGAATTAGGCAATTGCATTTAGTCTGGTAAAGAAGTACACGGCTAGTAGAATACAGAGCAAGCTCTACAACTTTTTGTTTTGAAAATACTTTAATGAATTAGTGGCTTGTTTGAAGATCTATTTCTTAGTGCAAGGCTAAAAGTGTTATAAAGTGAGACTGTTTTCAGACAATAAGGCAAATGGCATTATTATGCAGCAATCTCATATCTAGATTAGCTTTTGTGTATTCTTGCATAATGTGGCAGTGAAAGCCAGAACCTGGAAATGCACGATACAAGCCTTTGATGTAGTCTAAAGCAAAGAAGGCTTTTTGACGTTTTCTGTAATATTTGAACTTAATTTCTCTGTTTAAGGGTTTATCCTTACCTCTGCCGTGCAGTAAAGATTTTTGCCAGAGACCACGGAAATGTTCCTTCAAACAAGGACTTTTATGTTGCATTTCAAGACCTACCTACCAGACACAAGTAAGTTGATCATTAATTCCAGAAACTTGTGCATTTTTATTACTGGGAAAATAGTGTTAAGGCATACTGAAATTGTTTTGATTATATAGTCTGAAAGGTGCAGTTGACCAATATAATTGAGAAGTGTTCTGATGTGCAGGATATCTTTTTGAAACAGTTTTTCATTTCTGAATCGTACTCTGGTACTTGCATTCATCAGATCCCACAAACAAAAGTAACTTCTCTAATTAATAAAAAAAAAATAAAATACAGTATGTTGCTTTTGAAGTACCAGTGGAGCAACTTTTGCATTGGTTTGAACTTCAGAATTAATCTGAAAGTTGACATAAAATTATAATATATTGTAGGAACTCTTTTGTTTCTTTTGTCTGTTACAACTGTCAGGGACTGAGTGAAACCACGTGGCATCTTAGTACTTGGGTAGTACTCTGGGCCTGAAAATGTCAACTCAAGAATTCAAACCTTAGGAATTTCTTTTTTAAACAGAATTCGAGAACTGACATCGGCAAAAATTGGCTCCCTGACGCGTATCAGTGGACAGGTGGTGCGTACCCACCCAGTCCACCCTGAGCTTGTGAGTGGAACCTTCCTGTGCCTTGACTGCCAGACAGTGATTAAAGATGTGGAACAGCAATTTAAATACACACAGCCAAACATCTGCAGAAACCCAGTCTGTGCCAACAGAAGGAGATTCCTGCTGGACACAAACAAGTCAAGATTTGTTGATTTCCAAAAGGTACAACGGTGAGGTCAGGGGACTGTGCTGGTTTTGCTGGGACAGAATCCAAGGCTGCAGGCCATTAGCTGTTTGGAGTCAGCCAGGACAGCTCCCCTGAGCTGGCTACAGGTGTATCCCAAACTGTAACCTTCACACGCAGTATAAAAAGAGAATTTTGCTGAGGAGAGGGGAGCCTCCTGCTTGGGCTTGTCCTGAACCTGCACCTCCTCCTTCTCTTGAGAATTGCTTTGCCATTTAGTGTGACTACTTATATTTGCTAGGTTGAGTTTAATTTTGTGTACTTTATATTGGCATTAATATTGGTTTGACTGTTTCATTAAATCCATTTCCTTTTCAACAACTGCTATGGTTTAGTCTGAGATAAGAGCTAAACATAGACAGGAACAATGACCAACAGTGATGTTTGCATAGTACTTGAAAGGTGGTGTTCATACTGCTGCGCATTGAAGACAGTTAATTTTGGTTCTGTCAGCATCAAGGAGAGACCTTAAGAGGAACTGGAATTTCTGCTACTGTTTTCTTTCTGTCTATGGGAGGCTTATATTTAAACATGGCAAATTATGCATAGTTTCAAAGCAGTTTTGTGTGATGTTTATTGCCTAAGTAAGCCACTGAAACCCCACATATTTGAGCCATTTTTAGTCTTGTGTTGCTAATATGTCATGTGTAGCTGTTTTAGTCTTCTAGTTGATTTACTAAATCCTGAGCACTTTAGATCCTGCAATAACATTTTGTGTCAGTCACATTAGCTGGACTCTTAAAGTTGCTTTTCCTAACCCTCAGAATTGTCATTGTGGCCCCCTGTGGCTCCCCTCTGAAGGTTCTCCAAGACTCCTTAGATACTGATTAGTGAAAGGATTTTTTGTTTGTCTTACTGTAAGAGGAATTTCACAATTGACATGGATAGCAGCAGTTAGATGGTACTTAATATATTTATTAGCAGCTTATCAGTGCTCAATCAGTTCCCTCCTTCCCCAGGTTCGTATCCAGGAGACGCAGGCCGAGCTGCCCCGTGGCAGCATTCCTCGCAGCATGGAGGTGATCCTGCGTGCAGAGGCAGTGGAGTCTGCTCAGGCAGGAGACAAATGTGACTTCACAGGGTCACTGATTGTTGTGCCTGATGTGTCTCAGCTCTCAACACCAGGTTGGTTGCTACTGCTCATGACATTAATGACATGTCCCTCCTGCTTGTTCTGGGAGCCGCTGTTCTGACTCTCCTCTCATGGCAGGGGTGCATGCAGAAACCGGTGCCCGGCTGAGTGGGACAGAGGGCTATGAAACTGAAGGCATCCGAGGACTTCGTGCCCTTGGAGTCAGAGAGCTGTCGTACAAGCTGGTCTTTCTAGCTTGTTACGTTGCACCAACAAATCCACGGGTGAGTCTGGAAAGAAAGTAGTTGTAAAGGTATTGATGATTCCTGCTCCGTATGGTTTTACGTCAAAAGTGGGAGTGGGAATGGGTCAAGCTTTGAATATGTATGTGTGCCACCTTCCTGTGTCTTAGGTTGTCCTTATATTCTGATGGATTTAGATATCAAGTGGTTTTGATTGTCTTTATTGTTCATAGCAGCTTTCACAGATGTGATTATTTTCCAAGGTTATCAATTCAGTCTAAAGAGCTAACTGGTCCCTTTATTTCATAGAATCAGTCAGGGTTGGAAGGGACCACAAGGATCATCTAGTTCTAACCCCCCTGCCATGGGCAGGGACACCTCACACTAGATGAGGCTGGCCAGAGCCTTATCCAGCCTGGCCTTAAACACCTCCAGGGATGGGGCCTCAACCACCTCCCTGGACAACCCATTCCAGGCTCTCACCACTCTCATGGGAATCATGGGAAGGAACTTCTTCCTCACGTCCAGCCTGAATCTCCCCACTTCCAGCTTCATTCCATTCCCCCTAGTCCTATCACTACCTGATATCCTAAAAAGTCCCTCCCCAGCTTTCTTAGGCCTCCTTCAGATAATGGAAGGCCGTAATAAGGTCACCTCACCATTTAGCTTTCTTCCATTCCTGCTGCATTTCCTTTTCCTCCAGGAAATCCTATTGCTTCATTTTGTCGTTGGGAAAACAGTGATTCTTCTTGTTCCCTCTAGCTTAGCACATAACATCTTGGGGTGTTGCTACTACATAATAAAAAATACTGACTATGCCTGAGTTTTAGCATGGTATAATACTTTAATCTATAATTCTGCTGCAGATTCACTGTTACGTAGGATAAAAATGTCATCTGTATCTTCTGGGTGTTGAACTTGCCTGCCTTATTCCAGAGTAATGGAAGACCTTGTAAATTCCAGTTAATGAAGAATGTTTACAAAGGTGAAATTGAGCTAAAGGATGCTCAATTGGTTTATTCAAGTTTTTTAATCTCTGGACAAACATCTCTCTCGTGTTTTTTATCACCAAATGAAGTTACACTCCACTGATTTTTGCCTCCCAGGAAATCATCTATTAGTTTTTAAAGGTATAAGGTGATGAAATCCCTTAGCCTAAGGTCATCTTTTCTGAATGTGTTCCTCCCATTCAGCTTACAGAGCATGTTTTGTAACCCTCTGACTGCAGTATTTGACATTCAGTATTGGCTATGTTATTATTTTTTTTAATTTTTAATTTCCTTTGTTAAGTTTGGTGGAAAAGAGCTTCGAGATGAAGAACAGACTGCAGAAAGCATTAAAAACCAAATGTCTGTGAAAGAGTGGGAAAAGGTTTTTGAAATGAGCCAAGATAAGAACCTTTACCACAATCTCTGCACCAGCCTCTTCCCCACTATCCATGGTAAGAGTCCAGTTGTTGCTTCAGAGAGGGAATATTTCAGCTGTGAAAATATTAATTCTTTTTGATGTCCCTGTGGTGGTGTTTTGGGAAAGTTTGGAAGCCTTGTGCCAACTACCACAAACTCCACTCCAGCACTGGTTATGCTAAAAAAGAAGGATCTATTTCTTGAGTACTTGCTGGGCTTAATCACTAAGGCCTGAAAGATCAAAATGGTTGGTTTTGCTATTGGCTGATCTGCTACTAAACCCCTACAGCTGGCAGTTGTGTATACCCTCTTTTATGAGTTTTCTTCAGAAGATTTAAGGGTTCCAAACACAGATACACTGTAGTGCATGAGTGTGTGTGTGTATATTTTTTGTCTGGCTGAGAACTACTTTTGAAGACTTATGTTGGTTATCTCTGAAAAGTTTGATCAATTCCGTTCTAAGTCACTGCAGCATGAAGAAATTCATCCCCTTTCTGGGTCATTCTGCCCTGAATCTATTAAGCACATAAATGCAGTTCTAGTAGATGTTTAGGAGATAGAGCATTTGGGCACATCCACTCAGAATTTACCTAGAATTCTAGTGGGTTGAAGTTGTTTTAGGTAGGAAAAAATGTGGGGTTTTCTTTGAATTTTTTGTTGAGTGTCTTTTCTGGGACAGGTAATGATGAAGTGAAACGTGGGATCCTGCTGATGCTTTTTGGAGGAGTTCCTAAGACCACTTCAGAAGGCACTTCACTGCGTGGGGACATTAATGTTTGTGTTGTTGGTGATCCAAGTACAGCCAAGAGTCAGTTTCTAAAGTAAGCATCTCATTAAAGCTCAGTATTTAAATACTGTGCAGTGTGACAGTGCACTGTGCCTTTTAGATACTGAACAGAGGAAAGGGAAGTAAAATATTTAAGAATATTTTCCCATAATTGTTTGGATGTGGTTGAAGTATTTGAACAGGGTTGAAATTCAACAAGCTCCTGTAGTAATAACAGAGAACAAATTAAGAATTTTTGTTGTTGTTCTTTGCATAGTAATAAAAGTATGAATTTCCAAATATTTTCAGAAGGCATTGAATATTAAAAATACAAAATGTATTGCACATCTCAAAATATCAGAGATAGATGAAATAATGATTAACATTTTTTTCCTATTTTAGCTTAGTCTAAATTGGTGGGCCCCAACACTTTGAACAACAGACAACTATAAATCCTGAAAAAAATTATGAGGTAGTTATGTTTTATGCTACATCTTCTGTTGATTTTTAATTGGAAATTCTACTTAATATGGTTTTATTTTATCATGCTTCTCATTTACCTCTGCATTGCTCTCCATGAAACTGAGCCTTGCAGTACACACTGCAGCTCAGAAGTACAGAGGCAATGCAAAAGCTGCCTTGGGCTGCCTGTGGTCAGTCTCACTGCTTCCTGCTGTGAAACCATTTTTTCCTTGTGCTGACATTTACCTGACCTGTCAGGAGCTCTGTTAGCTTGTGAAGTCAGCAGAAAACTCATGGGAGGAGATCCGGATTATTTTTTCTGCTGGTGTAACCACAGGTAAATAACAGACCTGTGATAGAATGCAGTTAAATAAGGATGAATTTCCAAGGGTGGCTCAAACATCATCAGAGGTGGCAGTATTATTTGCCTCTTGAAGGAAGGAACAAGTCCTGTCCTTGCTTCTGTAAGTTTTTATCTGACTTCTGCACTTTATTCCTCACTGTTACTTCTCCATAGGCATGTGGATGAGTTCAGCCCTCGTGCTGTGTACACCAGTGGAAAAGCCTCCAGTGCTGCTGGCCTGACAGCAGCTGTTGTCAAAGATGAAGAGTCTCATGAATTTGTTATTGAAGCTGGAGCACTGATGCTGGCAGATAATGTGAGTCCAGGAGCTAGAGAGGTTCCTGCATCCTCGAAATGTTTTTGGTTAATGATGATGAGCCCCAAATTGTCTTTTCAAAAGTGACTGAATTTGAATGATTTTTTTTTTTATTGTATTTATTCTTTCATTGCAGGGTGTTTGTTGCATCGATGAGTTTGACAAAATGGACGTACGAGATCAAGTAGCCATTCATGAAGCCATGGAGCAGCAGACTATATCCATTACTAAAGCGGGAGTAAAGGTAGCTTGCACTATTCCTCAGGTTGTGTAGGCTATAGCATCACCTGGTTCTTTGTCACATGCACTGATCTAGTGTCATCTGTCAGGTTTTCCTGTCAGCTCTGCAGCTGCCTCACTGTGGCAGCACAGAGGTCACTTGGCTGCAAAGTTATTATGCCACATGCTCCAAAAGATGATCAGAAATGTTACTGAAAGGAAAAAAGACACAGTAGTGGACAGGAAACAGAAAAATCCTAACCTTGGAGTAACCCTGAAGGAGGGTATAGATGTGTGTGTTTGTATAAGTGAAGCATGTATTTTCACTGTTAAAAACAGGGCATTGTGCAAAGCAGATGTAAGAGCTTGTATTGATTCATCAAACTCTGTCTTGTGGCAGAGACCTTAACCAGGCCTTTCTAACCGAAAGGGCTGCTTAGAAGATTGGGCTCTTCTGAGGAGTGGTTGTTGTAATACCTCCAATGAAACTCCATCTAAAAGATGCTGTGTTGACCCATTCTGGGATTGCTGGGAGTTGTTTGAGCAAGTGGTCACAGAGAGTAGTAATTTTTTTTTTTAATTACTTATAATTTATTTTTCTCCCCATTGTCAGGCTACTCTGAATGCCAGGACTTCCATTTTGGCTGCAGCAAACCCAGTTGGCGGGCGCTATGACAGATCCAAGTCACTAAAACAGAATATAAACCTGTCAGCTCCCATCATGTCTCGCTTTGATCTCTTCTTCATCCTTGTGGATGAATGCAATGAGGTAATTTGTAAGGAATAGTAGAATAATACATGCCAGAAATGACCTCTGGAGTTATGTAGTCTAACCTCATGCTCAATGCAGATCAGGTTTCTGAGATCTTGACCTGGTGAGTTTTGAGTGTCTGTAAGAATGGAGATTCTGCAGCCTCTTTTAGGCCCTCACTGCAGTGTTTGACAGCTCTCACATATTTTAAAAAACTTCTATAGCTAATCAGAATTTCTCATGGTTCGCTTTGTTGCCCCCTGTCAGTCTGCTTCTTCATATCCATGGTTGCCAGTGAGGTAGTTTCTTTCTTTTCCAGCTGAACAAACCCAGCTCTTTCCTTTCAGCCCCTCCTTGTACATCATGTACTTCTGCCCTCTGACTATCTTGGTGGCCCTCTGAAATCTTATGTGAAACTGATCTCATGAGAGCATCTTGCTTGTGCTTTTCTTCTGTCAGTGAAGTTAGAATCTGGCAGTACAAATTGGAGCAAGCTGCTGAATACAAGGATACTGCCTTTTCATCTAGTGGCAATTTGACCTGCAAGCTTTACACCATTAGTCATTTTTACAAATGGCTGGTCACTAAGGCTGAGACTGCCACCACCTGTCTATGGGATGTTTGCCTTGGGAAGGCATGAGATACAGAGATTAACGTTGGTTCAGTACTGTTCTTTCTGCTGCTTTGCCCAGAGTGATTATCTAGTTGGGAAGGGACTGATGAAATAGAGTAGGCTGAAAAGGAAGAAAGCAGTTCCCACGCTTCAGAGTGCTGCTTTCTGCCTGTTCTGTGGCTAGCTTGTAACCCAGGAGAGTTCCAAGAGGTTATAAATCCTAAAACTGCTTTTTATCCCTTCTCTGCTATGTTTCCCTGTATTAAAAACCTCCAATACATTCTTCTGGATCTTCTGGCAGAAAATCTGGTTTCTGGCAAGACTAGCTCTGCCAGGAGGAGTGCAAGTGAGGGAGGGGAATGGGAAAGAAGAATACAGCTGTTGTTTGGATGTTGGGCTGAAGGGCTGAAGTGGAAGTGATCTGACACAGCAATGATGTCCCAGGTCACAGATTATGCCATTGCCAGACGCATAGTGGATCTGCATTCCAGAGTGGAAGAATCTGTTGATCGTGTCTATTCATTAGATGACATCAGAAGGTACCTACTGTTTGCAAGACAGTTTAAACCAAAGGTAATTCTACTTTTGCTCTGTATGAGGAGGCCCAAAGGAGCAGTCACTCTGTAGCATGTGCATTTCCAGCCAATGCAGAGACACTTAGTATAGTGCTCCCAAGGAATGGAGGAATGAACTATAATAATACCTAGAAACACAGTGTATTTTGGAGCCATCTACTCCTGTTTTTCAACTCCAGAAACTCAGACAGCCCTGCTGAGACTGTTATATCAATAGTCTTAACTGCTATATAAAATAACTGGTATATTAGTAGTTGTAACTGCTTTGGTGGCGGTTCTTAACCTCTGCCTAAAATGGATGAAGAGTTGTTTCATAGTTTCCTTACACCTCAAGGACACAGCTTATTCCACATAGCTGTTGCAGAGATTTTTTTCCATCTTACTGACTTACTGCTTAATCAAGCAGTTTGTTTTAAAAGGGTATTGTTCCTTGATATTTCTTTACACTAAAATACAGAACACAGAAAATTGCTTTAAGTACAAATTTCTATGATCTATCCAAATAGCAGCTTGGCTGGGCTGTGTTAGATTTATTTGACTTTTTTTTCCCCCCATAAGTTCTTGTAAATGGAGTTTTCAAAAGGAAGGAAAGGACATTTTTCCCTTATGGTTTTGAAAACTATGCATTTCATTTCCATGTGGTTGAGAGTTTGTTTTCCAGCTGGTTCTCTGTGTGTGCAGATAGACTCAGCTTTAAAAGCATGTACACAAAGCTGTAGTCAGTGTTAATATATCAACTGTGTGCTTGTGCATGTATTTGCATCCAGAATGAAAAGTAAATAAACATGGAACAGTTCATCAGAGAGACAGGAATTATGCCTGGAAGCAAGTCAGTGGAACAGGGAAACAGAAATGGTCACATACCTACTGTTAAATAATTAATGCATCAATGTACATCTTGTAATATCATTGTTACTGTAGTCATTGTTGCAATCTAATTTTAACATAGTATGATTGTTACTTATCTCTAGTATGTGTATAGCATAGACTATTTCAGAGAAAAGAGGTAAGTAGCATAGAAAAGTCTGGGAACTGCCAGTCTGATGCAGGAAGAGTGAACTTTAATACTTGTAGCATAGTTAACTGTCACATTGCCTTCTGTCACAAAGATATCTAAGGAGTCAGAGGACTTCATAGTGGAGCAGTATAAACGCCTACGGCAGCGCGATGGCTCTGGAGTGACCAAGTCATCCTGGAGAATCACAGTGCGGCAGTTGGAGAGCATGATTCGTCTGTCTGAAGCCATGGCCCGTATGCACTGCTGTGATGAGGTACCAGGCCTGTGATGGACATTTAGAGAAGTTCTTATATAACCATGGTGGGAGTTCCAGCTTTGCAATTTGGCCATGGTATTGTACGTCTTTAAGTCATAGAATGGCGGAAGTTGGAAGGGACTTCCAAAGATCATTGAGTCCGATTCCCTTCCCAAAGCAGGATCATAGAATCATAAAATCATTTTGAACACCCCAAGGGAAAAGGAATCCACGACCTCCCTGGACAACCTATTCCAGAGTTTCACCACCCTCATACTGAAGAACTTTTTTCTAAGATCCAGTCTGAAGCTACTTTCCCTGAGCTTGAAACCCTTCCCCCTTGTCCTGCTGCTTGACACCCTTATGAAGAGTCCCTCTTTGGCCTTCCTGTGGGATCCTTTCAGCTATTGGAAGGCAGCTATAAGGTCCTCCTGGAGTGTTCTGTAAGCTGACCAACCCCAGCCTGTCCTCATAGCAGAGGAGTTCCAGCCCTTGTATCGTCTTTGTGGCCCTCCTCTGGACTTGCTCCAACAGCTCTGTGTCCTTCTTATGATGGGGACACCAGAACTGGATCACCTAGGACAGGTCACACAGGAACACATCCAGATCGGTGTGGAAAGTCTCCAGAGAAGGAGACTCTACAACCTCTCTGGGCAGCCTGTTTCAGTGCTCTGTCACCCTTACAGTGAAAAAGTTTTTCCTCATGTGGAAGTGGAGCTTCCTGTGTTTCTGTCTGTTGCCTCTCATCCTATCACAGAACACTACTGAAATGAGACTGGCCTTTTTTTCATGACACCCACCCTTCAGATATATGTAAACATTACTGAGATCTTCTCTCACACTTTTGTTCTCCAGACTAAACAGCCCCAGGTCTCTCAGCCTTTCCTCATAAGATAGATGTTCCACTCCCTAAATTGTCCTTGTAGCCCTCTGTGGAGCACTCTCCAGTATATCCCTGTCCCTGCTGAACTGTCATGATACTCCAGATGTGGCCTCACCAGGGCAAAGTAGAGCGGTAGAAGAACCTCCCTTGACATGCTGGCCACACTCTTCTTAAGGCACCCCAGGATACTATTGGCCTTCTTGGACCCACAAGGGTTGGGGTTGTCCTGTGGATAATTTATTGTCCACTAGGACTCCAAGGTCCTTCTCCATGAAGGTGCTTTCCAGCAGATCAGTCCTGTGGGTGAGGAAGAGAGCTTGGATCATGTTTTCACTTGTGATGTGGTCATGCTCAGTCTGATTTTTTTTTTTTTTAATGACAGAAATAATCTTTTTTAAGGTATGTCTTGCAAAACTGAGATCAGCTGGTCCAAACTGAGAACATGACAAATAGGAAGAACAGTTAGTATCAGCCAGGGCTGTTGTTTCTCTTAATCTTGGGTAGTTTATCTCTCAGATCTCTCTTCCATCTGCAGTCCTGCAGTCTAAAAGTCAAAGGTCGTTGAAGTACTTGAACCTCCCTGAAAGCACCTGTGTTTGGGACCTGAGCTCCTCCTCCCTTCAACCACTGTTGAATTGTGTGTAGCTGTTAACTAGTATGATTATTACCTGTCTAGGCGCTGCTTTAAAACTCTGTAGGCTTTTTGAAGTATTGGCTAGGGGCTGTGTGACACATACAGTGATAGAAACCTGCTCATTGGTTGTGTAAGTGCAACACTGTTTGGTTCTTAAAAAGAACTCTCTTAAAAATTCAGCTTATGAGGAAGAGGATAGATTTTAGTGCATGGCCCAACTAGAGGTGATTTTTCCCGTTCTGGAGGAGACTCATTACATCTGGTTGGTTGGTTGGTTGGTTTGTTTGTTTTTCCCATACTGTTTCTGTTCAGACCTATTTTTTTCATGTTTTGTGCTCCACTGATCTTTTCTCAAAATGTTCTTGGCTTAAGTAAAAACTTTGTCAACTCAACATGATCACTAAAGCCTGAAAGATTCATCAGGCTGCTTATTCCGTCCATAATCTTGTGTGAACTCAGTATTTGTAGTCAGATAGGATTTGACTTGAGAGTCTTTACTGCTTAGGATTACTCAGATGAGTAGCAAGGCCCTTTGTCAGCATCAGAGGTGAGTCTCTGGAGCTATTGGGTGGGGGGAAAAAAGCTTTCAACACTAGAGGAGCCATTGTGCCTATGTAATGTGGTTTTGTTTTGGTTTTTTTTTTTTTTCAAATCTTCCCCAGGTTCACCCAAAACATGTAAAGGAAGCTTTCCGGCTTTTAAATAAGTCCATCATTAGAGTTGAGACTCCTGACATCAATTTAGACCAAGATGGTGAACAACAAATGGAGGATCAAGAGGACCAAGATGGAGTCAATGGTAATTTGTGTAGATTTTTTTCAAAAGGGGAAGCTTTTACAGCTAGCTTAGTCTGAGGTTATGCCTCTCTTCAGTTTCTCACCTATTTCTCATCTAATAAGGTCTAGGAATCTTGACTCCTTAACTCTCTTACTACTTCAATCACCTTGTGAATCCACTCACCTGGTTGGTCATGGCAGCACTTCTCAGTAACTCAGAGTATTTAACAGCTAAAGAGATGTTACAGATTTAAACCAGAGCATATGTCCAAACAGGGGATGCAGAAGCTTCAGCTGGTGTCAATGGTCTTGTGAATGGAATCAATGGCCATTCTGAGGATGCAAACAAGGATGCTGCACCCAAAGCCTCTCTTAGATTGGGCTTCTCTGAGTATCGACGGATTTCTAACCTCCTGGTGCTGCACCTCAGGAAAGCAGAGGAAGGTAAGAATTTTCTTATTAAAAAGGCAGCAGACCCTGAGTTCAGGCAGTAGGTGTTACTCTATCTCATGCTGCTGCACTTGGCATTTTTGTGCCTACTGAGACACCAAACTTGTTAGTTGAGATGTGAACTTGTTCACGTGTTGCTGTCCTATATCTGATGATGCAGATAAGACTTACTGGACTTTGTAGCTCTGGTATCTTTAGTCATTTGTCAAACCCAGTGTGTCAAGGAACATATTGACAAAGCAGATTCAGAAAAGGATTTGTAGCATTATGCTGGGTTAACCTAGCCAGAAGAGTCAGCAGCAACTAAAAACTGTAGCAAGAAATTTAATGTATGCCAGCAACCACAGCTTAGAATGTTACGTAGTCAGTATGTGCCAAATGGCTACATCCTTTCTTGGGGAGGTGAAACACTGCAGTTGCAATGAGGCTAGTCCTGCAATGAAATGCAGCAGTTATATCATATATCAGTGCTATAAAGGTTTTGGAAGGGTGTGGAGACTATAATATCTGTTCAGAATGCTGAGTTCATATGGAAGTTTTACTTTGGTTTTGTGTGACAGTGATTTTTCTTTTGCCCTTACTTTTAGAGTAGTTGTACAAGAACTGCTTTTTATTAAAGCTGAAGGCTGATGTGATTGTTAGGCTGCTTGTTTAATGTGCAAGCCACTTGGATGCACAGAACTGAAAGCTTCAATTCTCAATCTAAGTATCTCTAATTAAACCATGATACAGCCTCCTGTACAAAACGTGATGATTTAAGAGACAGAAGGCAGTCTGATGGTTCTTAATCATATTAATAAAAAACACTTTATTCAGCACTGTAAATATTAACATAGAAATCCTTTTCTCTTTCTTTTTGTATGGTATCTTACTGCTGCTGTGTTCGTGCAAATTATTCTCTTTCCAGAAGAGGATGATTCAGCATTGAAGAAGAGTGAACTTATTAATTGGTATCTAAAGGAAATAGAATCTGAAATAGAATCTGAAGAAGAACTAATAAATAAAAAGAAGATCATAGAGAAAGTGATTCACCGACTTACACATTATGTAGGTATAGTAGTGTCTGGATAGTGAAAAAGGGAGTTAACTTATAGGGCAATGACTCATTTTTTGATAGAATACATTCCTAATTTAAGAAATAGCTTTTCTGCTTCTGTTATTGGTGGATGTAGTAGAAATGCCTCCTTTGTTTAATAATAAAATAAAATAATAAATAAAATAATTAAACATAATTAATAGTAAATAATAATTAATAATAAATAATTAATAATAAATAAAATAATTAAAAATAATTCTAGATAAACCACTGAAATAAATTAGAGACATGTATAAGTAAAAATTCAAAGTACCAGATTGTGTCCCTGTAGAAGTGTAAGTGGTATTTTTCTATATATCTTATATATCTGTAATGTTAGTTACATTAGGATACAGAATCACAAACAACACTTTATTCAGTGGATTGCTTTAAGTCAGGGGGACCCCAGTGCAGTTTGGAGGAAAAAGTATGAAAACATAAAATATTCTTGCTTCTAAAGGCACAAACACACTAGATGGCAGTGTTCCTTGCAAGATGACAGCATACAAGAGATTTCCACTGAATGTAATAGTTAAAGGAACCTGTTAAAGAAGGCATTCAATTGGAAGGATTCATAGAATCATTAAGGTTGGAAAGAGGTCCAAGATCATCAGGTCCAGCCTTTCACCCAGCACCTCTGTGACCACTACAGTGTGTCCTGAAGTGCCACATCTACTTTTTTTTGAACACCTCCAGGGATGGTGACTCCTACTTTCGTGGGCAGCCTGGTCAATGCCTCACCGCTCTTTCAGTAAAGAAATTCCTCCTAATATCCAATCTAAACTTCCCCTGGCATAGCCTGAGGCCATACCTCTTGTCCTGTCATTAGTTACTTGGGAGAAGAGGCCAATTCATCAAAAAAAAAAAAGATACAAAATATACAAACAAACCTTTTTGTTCTCATTTGAATACATATTTTTATCTGTTGCAGGATCACGTTCTGATAGAACTATCACAATCAGGGCTGAGGGGATCCAGAGAAGAGGAGGCATTTGATGAAGATCCATTCTTGGTCGTCAACCCAAACTACCTGCTGGAAGACTAAGGGCTGTGAGAGGTGGATTGTAGAGCTGACTAGTTACATGTTGGAAAATGCATTCTTTTCTTGCAAGGGTTGCTGTATTGCTAACATCTGAAATTCCTATGAATACTTTACAGTGGAATGCACCACTGTGCAGTTAGTTAGTAATATATGATAGCTCATTTACACTGAGCATGCCTGGGAATTTTTAAAAGAAATGACACACAATCTTGTTATTAATTCTGAATTTCAGTGCTGTCATTGAGAGGCAGAGAGGAGTCATTCAATAGCTCTTTTTGTCATCAAGGTGTGCTTCTGTTTTAAATGAGAAGAATTTTGCATTGTTCTTATATTGTATTTAGTAGACTTTTTATGCTATAGATGTTTTACTGTTTTTCTTATTAGCATAAATAAAAAAACATTAAATGTCTGGGGGTGTTTGGGGGTGGCTTTGTTGTCACTCATACATGGGATTGCTATTTTTGATGCCTGTACTTTGAGGCTGAAAAATTAGTGATCCAAGAGTTTAATGTGTAAAGGATGATAAAATTTCATGGATGACAAATGCTGGATTTTTGAGAAGGTTTTTCATCTTCCAGTAACAGATAATGAGAGACTTTGATTGCTTCTCTTTCTTTTCGGATGGACTAAAGATATGTATGCTCCTGTTGTATGTAGAATAGAAAATAGCCAAGCCCAAAGCAAGGCTTTAAATCAGGAGGTCAGAAACCCCCATCTTGAGGAATGTCTTGTCTTGTAAGTGAATTGAAAATCCATCATTTATGAGGGATTTTTTAGGACTGTATTTGTAAACTCGTTTGTACGTTATTTTTTATTGCTATTTTTATTATGAAAGTGGTTCTTACATTTCTGTTGTTCTCAATTATTTGCTTTATGATATGGGATTATTAAATAATCTATCAAAAATACCTGAATATTTTTCTTATCGCTCTGATACTGGCACTTAAGAAACATTTATAATATAATAGCATGAAAGATACCAAATCTATGTATTTTAAGTATAAATGGTGTGGAATTATAACTGCTTCAGAAGCTAGTTCAGAAATGGAGCTGATTTGGAAGCAGTTGCCTTTTTTTGTGTTAGCCTCTACCAGCTTTGGAGAGAGATGCCTTAGCCTAACTAAGCATATCATTAAAGATAAGTTGTATTTAAGGAGTGGAAGGGATCATAACTATTTGTCACCAACCACCGTCATTGGGCACTAACTCTCCCTGCAGTGACTTCACTAATTTATTTCACAAACTGCATTTTGACAAATGCTGTTTCTCATTAAAAACTTCTGCCCACCTGCAGCAGCAGGTGTATGTTATTCTGTATTCTTTGCACTTTCACTCCCTGCAATCTTTGTCTGATAACAAATACTCCCCACATAGGAGAAAGGCTGTGTTTAGTTCCTGTTTCTTTTCTTTCCTGAACCTTTCCCCAGTTATATGCTGCATAGGGGAGGAGGAGTATACTTTCTGACTTAACCGATGCTCTACTGAAAAACAAGCAGCAGATGGTGCTGTGAAATTGATAGATTGGTAGAGTGGTTTAGGTTGGAAGGGACTTTAAAGTTCCAACCCTCTTGCCATGGGCATGGACACCTACCATAAGTCCAGATTGCTTGAGGCCTTATCCAACCTGGCCTTGAACACCTCCAAGGCGGGAGGCATCCATGATCTCCCTGGACAACCTGTTCCAGTGTCTCACCACCCTCACTTTAAAGAATTTCTTTCGAATACTGTGTCTAAATCTGCCCTCCTCAAGCTTCAGTCCCTTCCCTCTTGTCCTTCCTGGCTTTCTTGTAGGCCTCCTTCAGGCACTGGAAGGCCACTGAAAGGTCTCCATGGAGCCTTCTCTTCTCCAAGGACAGTCCCAGCTCTCAGCCTGTCCTTGTAAGAGAGGTTCTCCAGCCCTCTGATAATCTTCATGGCCCTGCTCTAGATCTGCTTGAGCAGCTGCGTGTCACTCTTGTGCTGGGGGCATTAGTACTGGATGCACTGCTCAGGAGAGCAGAATAGAGGAGGGGAATCGCGTCGCTTGTCCTGCTGGTCACACTTCCTTTGATGCAGCCCAGGAGATGGTTGGCTTGGGTTGCCAGTGCACATTTCTCGCTCATGTTGAGTTCTTATTCAAACATCAGTGGGGAAAAAAAAAAGAGTAAGTAACTGTCCAGAACAGCAAACATGAGATTTCAGCAAGCTTTTCAAGGCTTCCTAAAAATAAATTAGTTGCCTGGGAATCAAAGTACACAAGTTACAATCCCTGTATAAACTGAAAGATTGGCTACTTGAGTAACAGTAAATACTGACAGACGTTTTCTACTGTAACTTAAAGACAGTCTTGACAGAGCAATAAGCTGCCCAGATGATTCCAGGTATGCTGCAGCGAAAAGTGAGTTAAAGGAAATAAACAGAGATGGGAGTTCTGTAGATTGTTGTGTTCAGTTGATTTAAATGTGTTCTGTATTTAGGCAGCACACAGCAGTTTCACTTTGGAAAGCAATAAAATCATATTCAAATGCCCTGATTTTATTGGACATGGGGATACATATTGCTGCTGGTGCTTGAATTCCCATAATAGCCACTTTTCCAACTCCATAAGATGCCACATCTTGGATTTCCTTTATGCACCCAAGAACTGGAGCACAAATGTGCCTCTTGCTGGCCTGCCCACCCTGAGCCATGGTGACATCCAGCCTCAGCAGAATCACAGAATCAGAATCATGGAATTAACCAGAATTAACCATGTTGGAAAAGATCCTTGTGATCATCAAGTCCAACCTATAATGCAGGTAACCCTGCTCTTATGTTCTGCAGCCAGAGCTGTGCTAGGATTCCTCTTAAGCCGAAAAAGGCCATGAGGATATTAAAAGCATTGTCTGCTTGTTTTATCCTCTGAAATGGAGGCAAATGTCAGTTAATGTTCAAGCATAAAGGGGAACCTGAGCTTTTCAGATGACCTTTCTCCAGCTAGTTGTTTGATTTGGTTTGTCCATCTATCTCTTAACTGAAAGTCTTGATTTGTTGTCTTTTAGTGTCAGCTAATGTTTATCTGAATGTCAGAATGTTTATCTGATTAATAGGTAATTTCAGTTAAATATTACTTCTACTGTAATATAAGTAGCATGGAATAACTGTTTCTGAAGCAGTTCCAGAAATGGAGCTACTTTGTAAGACTGTTGTCTTCCTTCTGTTAGTGTCTCCCAGCTTTGGGATTGACTGGGAATTTGCTCAGAATTTTATCGCCATTGCTGGACCTCTGCCCAGCAAGTTAGTAAATAGATTGTATCTGCAGGACCAAGCCCTACTCAAAGAAGATCAATGCCTTGCTGTATCTGAAGCCCATGATTACCTGTGCCAACAAGGTCTTGTAGCTCTTGAGTTGCCCCAGTACTTCTCCCACCTTCATGAGATTGGGGTGACGCATTACAAAGTCTTCCTGCCATGGGAACACATTCTTCCGACAGGAGATGCCAGGAAGCCAAATGAAGCTCAAGTGCAGTGCTACCAGGAATTGCTCAGGACCCTGGTTGCTGCAGATATCAGGCCAGTGGTAGTTCTGCATCACCAGTGTGTCCCTGGTACTGTGGCTGCAAAGGCCATGGGTGGGAAAGCCACTGCTTTTGCTGACCTTTTTCTGGACTATGCAGAGTTCAGCTTCCGTGTTTTTGGGGACCTGGTCAATGTGTGGCTCACCTTCAGTGACCTGCCAGAGATCCTTAAGAGCCTGCCCTACGATGAGCCCCAGCACCAAGCCCAGGCCCTGGCAGCTGCTCATGAAAGAGCTTACACCATCTACCACAAGAAATACTCATTGGCAGGTAAGGAGAGTGGGGAGTGGGACTTCTTGGTGTGACCTTCACAAGTATTTTGTGAGGAGGAACTGCTAGGTGCAATCTGTGAGTATGCTGTCAGTACTCTCAGAATTGCACAGAAATCCTTCAGTAATGGGTTCCTTCAAATCCCTTATTTTGATAATTGTTTTATAATTTACTGTTAATCACATTTTACTTGAAATGGTAGCCAAAGTAGCTGGGCATAGTATACCTCTGTGTGTGTGCATAGTTACAGTTAACCTTTTAATAAGCAGGGAAGTATTAAATAGCCTCCAGTTAGTCTGAGCAGCAGAAACTAGTACTTCAAACCCAAACATTTCAGTACTTTGTATGCTTTTTCTCTAAGGGCTGTTGTCCATGCAGTCTTAATTCGAAGACCAGCAGATGCTCCTGATAATCTTGTGGACTCATACTGTTCATACACCAAACCTTGACTGTGTTGTGTAATGAAAGATGGACTGAGACATGGGTAGAATCAGCTCATTTTCAAAGCCTTATTTCAATGTCCTTGAAAATTGGGATTGCAATTTCTACCATTTCAGTAAAGAGAGGATGATCATGCCGTCAGTCAGTGACTGTCCTATAATGTCTTCTGTATGATGGGCACTTTTTTATTAAGGCATGATGTGTTCCCTGGGAACACAGTTTTGGAGGTCCAGATCTAGTGAAGAATCAGGTCCCATTCAAGTGATGGCCAAAAGGTTTGCTAACACTGACAAAACCCACTTACCCATGGTGTGAAGTGACCTTTCTCATTTCATCAAAGGGAAATGATTTTATTTAACTCCCAAATGTTAAAGCAACATGAAACAAAATATATGCTTTTGAGTGTAATTATTGCTCTCAGTTACAAATTATTTCAAAATTCCTAAAATCCAGTCTCACTCTCTTTTTTTTAATGTCTGCAATCACAAAATTATAATTATCGAGCTGTTTTGTAGCTAATAATGTATTTTTCTGTACTTCTTTCTGGCTCACAGAGATAAAAATAAAAATGTACCTTCAAACTACAGAGGAACAAGGCACAAGAAGTGTCTTGAGAGCTAGTAGTACTGTGAGGAAGTCTGCAGTGTTCTTTGTTTGAATTCCCTTCTTGCAGACACTAGGGTTTTAAAATAATTAAATTTTAACACTGCCTGTGTTACAGAGCAAGAGAATCTTACCTCTTTTGTGATGAGTACCTGGGATTTTCTAAAGCAGCTGTCCTCTTGGGTCTGCCTTCTTTGGGCTTGGAGTTTTCCTGTCCCTAGAGGAACCAGTAGGGCTGGCTGAATCATTGTCATTTTTTTTCCCCAATTAATTTATTAATTTTGAATTCTTGCATTTGTCAGGAATACTTTGCCTAGCTTTCATCATACATCACCTGTCCCCTGCAAATTCCCAGCATCCCAGTAGCATGCAGCACAGGGTGGATTTTAAAAAAATAACTACCATAGAACCACCACAAAGTCACGAAAATTAAAGATATAATTATGCATGGAGTGGAAGGGCACTCACTGGACAGCTGCATTGAGCTCCACCTTCCTGCAAGCAACAGCACTACTCCTACCTGAAAGGAGGTTGTAGTGAGGCTGGTGTTGGTCTCTTCTCCCAAGTAACTAGTGATAGGGTGAGAGGAAGTAGGCTTAAGTTGTGCTGGGGGTTGTTTAAATTTGGCATTAAGAAAATCGATCCTGAGAAAGTAGTGAGGCATTGGAACAGGCTGTCCAGGGAGGTGGTGGAGTCACCATCCCTGGAGGTCTTCAAGAAGTGTGTAGATGTGGCACTTCAGGATATAGTTTAATGGTGATGGTAGTTGGGTTATGGTTGAATTTGATGATATTAAAGGTCTTTTCCAACCGTAATGATTCTATAAAATGTTTATGAGCTGTCATGATTAGACAAGACATATTAAACTCTACTTTTAAATTTCTACCTTCTCCAACTCTGTTGAAATTGTAGTGAGTATTCTGAAATCAGCTACCTAGAGCACTGATTGATGTTCAGAAAATGTCCAACTGATTTAAAAAGAACTGTAGTGAACTGAAAGTTTTTATTTATGGTTAACATATTGGTAATAGCCTCTCTTTTTTAAGGTGGAAAGCTGTCCATTGCTTTAGAAGTGGGACATGGTTTGGATCGTGCTGTATCGGAATTGCTTTCAGTTTCTCTTCAGGTAACACCATCATGGAAATTGTTTCCAAAATTATGGAATTTTTTGTAAATTTAACTTGATTTTCATGTACAGGATCAAGTGACCTATTGCAAGGTAAATAAAATTTTAGCAGATTGACTAATGAACCAATTTGGTAAATTTTACTTATTTGGTTACCTTGATTATGTGGAACTCACTGATTTTAAAAATTGCTTCAACATCCTTTCTTGGCTTCTTGATTAAGAGATGTGGATACATAATTGGCTGTTTAAGCAATTTAATATACTTAAATGACAAGGTGTCTGCAAAAAGTCATTTTCTTTGCAAGTCAACTTAATGCATCATCGAAGAAATAGATAAAATTATTTCAAATAATTGCTCTTTTAAAAAAATCATTTAAAAAAAATTAAAACTCTGAGCTGTGATAAAAATTGTCTACATGAGGAGAACATATAATCACTACAAAGATCATAGAGTGGTAGGGGTTGGAAGGGACCTCTGGAGATTATCAAATCCAACTCCTCCTTTTCCAAAGCAGGAAAGCCTAGGGTGTATCAGCCAGGAATGCATCCAGAGAGGTCTCAAAAGGCTCCAGAGAAGGAGACTCCCCAACCCCTCTGGGCAGCCTGTTCCAGTACTCTGTCACCCTTACAGTAAAGAAGTTTTTCCTCATGTTGAGGTGGAACTTCCTGTGTTCCAGTTTGTATTCGTTGGCCCTTGTCCTTCACCATTGAAAAGAGACTGGCACCTTCTTGACATCCACCCTTCAGATATTTCTAAACATTAACGAGATTTCCTCTCAGTCTTCTTTTCTGGACTGAAGAGCCCCAGGCCTCTCAGCCTTTCCTCATCAGACTGATGTTCCAGTCCCTTAATCATCCTTATAGTCCTCTATTGGACACATCTGTGATAAATCCTTTCTGTGAAGGCCAAACTCTCTATTAGCAGTTGTCTTCACTTAAAGGATGTTGGTACAGGATACAGGGAACAAACAACAGCACGCTTTTTTTGTTTGACTTCACAAACCTTCAAAATTTAATAAGAGGGTAAACAATGTTTAAGACATGACATCTCCAAGATACACACAAGGTGTGATTTCTGGGGAGAGAAACATTGTTGCATAAAATGAGGTGACTGAACTTGAAAAACACTTTGGACTGAAAAACAAATTGAAAGCTTATCAGTGTTTTCAGCTGGTTTAATAAAAGAATATCATCTGTTCCTTTGAACTCAATGATTCCACTGGGATGTAGTCTGGAATGATTACAGATTTCTGAAGTGGACTTTCCCCAAAGGATACTTGATGAGGCCTACATGAACCAGAGAGTTACAAAGGTTTCGCTGTCTGATTAATCCTAGACAGTCTTACTAATTAAAAAATCAACTGTAAATCATTAATATTAAATTCATAAAATAATAGAATTTCATTTATCTGTTTAAATTTTACTTTGTTTGGAAGGAAAGATGCAAATTACGTCTTCTCATGAAATAAAATTTAACTTAGCCATTTCAGTTTCACTTTTTTTAGAAGGTGAGATACAAAATTCGTCCTCCCATGCAGTTTGTACCTTCTCATTCCAGTTTGTACACATTAAATTATCCGGGGCTCCCATGTAGTTGTATGGCTTCTTACTCCAGCAACGTGTTTTTATCAAACATTTCACAATTTTATGTATTTTTAACATAATACCCGCAAAAAAAGGACATTTTACTCCAGGATGATTCTTTTCCTTTTCTTGTTTCCAGGATTCAGTGGACTTTGTGTCTCTCTGCCTTCAGTACTATTGTGGAAATGAAGCAGACTTCTACAAGAAGTTGAGTGAATTCCAGGTAATGCACAGTGTTAACATTTTTAGCTACAGACCAGAGACTGTAAATAGAAGGGGAATTTCATGTTTCTTGTCACATGTCTAAAATACTTCTGATTTGCTATGAAAGATCAGACAGCAGCCACATTAGGAAACAGCTGCATACTGCTCATTTCTCTGTTGTTACTCTGACTTAAAAACAGGTGCTTGAAAGTGCTGGAAAGGATTCTCTTGGTCAGTACTCATCACTGATGTATTAACAACTGGAATGGCATCATTCTTTAGGCCAGGAATGAAAAACCTTCTCTTTCGCATCTTAAGTGTTTTATAAGCTGTCAGGCTAATACCTTTACACAAAAAAAAGACACTATTTTATTGTAGCATGGGCTCTGCAGTGGTACTACCAAGCTTCACAATTATTCATCAGCAGAGAAAGTGTTAGAAACATTCACGAGGATGAGTTTGTGCAAGGATTAGATCCCATGGCAGTGCAATATATCAGTGGTGCCACAGGATAGTACCTGGTTTTAAACCTCTGATAGTAAACTGCATTCTTAAAGTATGTGAGAGTCACCCAGCAATTGAGAATAATGGGAGAATAAGACACTACCCATGTGACTCCTGCTCTTGAGGGTCCCAACATGCTGCAGTTATTATAAAAAGCTGAAGTGGGCCAAATATTTATGGCAACAAATTCTTAGCAAGTAAACTTTCAAAACAAGCCAAAGCTCCTTGTGCCTTTTCAGTAAGAAGTTGAACACTGAAAGTTTCTGCAGTTTGTGATTTGATTTGCATTGGGCATTTTTTGTGTCATAGAAAAACAGTGGTTACTCTGTAGATCTATGAATTTAATTTTGAAGAACTTTATCACCAGTCCTCTAGGTATTTCCTATTATATGTTATAAAGCAACAAAGGCCAAGAGCATAGTTTTACTATCTGCCTGATACATAGAAGTTTCATACAAGTCTCTGGTTTTGCAGAATGTCTGGAAGGACACACAGATCTTGATTTTCAGTCTAAAGTTCCTTGACTGTGATTCCATGGAGGAGAATCCTTCCATACCAGTAGCTGCCATTTTCACTGGTGAGTGACATATTCCAAGAAGGAGGAGAGGTTTTTAGCTACGTTCTGCATGGCAAATTGTAGGGGAAATTCAAAATTGTCCAGACAACTGCTGTCAGATTAAATAACTTTATGGTTTCTTTCTTAGCCATCTTGGAAATTTAAGGTTAAATGGTGAGTGTGGAGGGAGAAGAAGCAGGAAATCTTCCTCAAAGCTTTTCTTCATTTTCATTAGACTCAAATTGTGCCAGAAGAGGTTTAAAGTGGATATTAGGAAAAGTCTTTTCACCAAAAGGGTTGCCAAGCATTTGAACAGGCTGCCCAGGGAAGTGGTAGAGTCACCATCCCTGGAGGGATTAAAATACTTGTAGATGTGGTTTAGTGGTGGATTCACTGTGCTGGAAATGGTTGGAATAGATCCTAAAGGTATTTCCAGCGTAAATGATTCTGTGATCATTTTTTAACATGAAATTGTAAATCTCTAATGAAAACCCAACATATTGAATCTGAGAAAAATAGTTAAGATAAGCACCATGTTTCTAAAAGGTGCAATTGTATGTACATGTAGTGTCATGCAGACCATGACATCTGAGTTGTGACTAAGCTCATCACCTACCATTTGTTTGTTTTCAGCTCTTAATAAAGACAAGACACTGACAATTGGATATGATGTTAACGAGTTATTGGACTTCTCATCTCATGTTTTAAGGTACAGTTTTGTCCCTTAAATCAGATACTGCAGTAAAATGGTGTCCTAGAACCCTATGTGCAGGCAAGCGCAAGGCAGCTTTAGTGGCAAAGCCTGCTGTTAGCTGCTGAAAGAGCTGGGAAGGAATGGCTTTTTGCTGAGCCCAGTCTCTTGCTGTTACACACAATCCTCTCTACTACTGCTACAGGTGATGTGATCATCTTCCACTCTCTCATCCTTTGTTACCCAAATTGCACCTTTAAGCCAGTAGTAACAAGTAGTTTTCCAAGGCTTCTGTTCTTTCTGAGCACAAAACCATTTAAAATTAAAATAAACTAGAAAAAGATTGACTTTCATAGGAGAGAAAGCAGTTGTACCTTCAGAAATGTGGATGTCATTGTGCAGGGAGATGCTAAAGGTTAGAGAAGCAAGATGATTTGGTTTAGCTTATGCCATGGAAATTCATGAGAGCAGTTGTATCATATGAAAATGCTACAGACTGTAAGGATTCTGTCTGCACTTTCACCCTAGCTGTAATGAATTATGAGAATCTGCCTGCAAAGAAATATGTTTGATGTATAGCTCTAGAGCTCTGCAGTTAGCTCATTGCACTCATGTATAGCTCTTGAGCTGCTCTGCAGTTAGCTCATTGCACTCCACCTTCATCTGCTGGCTGGCTGACCAGATGACAGAGGAACTACTCCCTTATGTGGCATAGGTCATCAGAACAGAAAGCAAATAATTCTTTTACGCTCTCTGTTTGCAAGTTCTGTTTCACTGGCATCGTTCTCAGAGATTTTAACTTCCTTTTATTCTATTTCCAGCAAAGCAAATACTATGCAGGAGGACCAAGATGCAGTTCCTGCCCCTCGCTCCTCCTATCAAACAGTTTGGGAAATGTTTGCTAACCAGCCTGAACTGGACAGGGATTCTTTTCTGCAAGGTGTTTTCCCAGATGGTTTCCTCTGGGGCACATCTACAGGTGCCTTTAACATTGAAGGAGCTTGGGCAGAGGATGGGAAAGGAGAGAGCATCTGGGATCAGTTCGGGCACACAGGTCACGTCTACATGAACCAAACAGCAGATGTGGCGTGTGACAGCTACTATAAAACCAGCTATGATGTTTACCTGCTTAGGGGTCTTCATCCCCAGCTGTACAAATTTTCTGTATCCTGGCCTAGAATTCTCCCTGCTGGCACCACCGAGACCATCAACTCCAAGGGTGTTGATTATTACAACCAATTAATTAACCGTTTGCTAGACTCTAACATTGAGCCCATGGTGACTCTGTTTCACTGGGACCTTCCACAAGCTCTCCAGGTTCTTGGTGGCTGGCAGAATGACAGTATCATAGATGCTTTTGTAAATTATGCAGACTTCTGCTTTTCCACTTTTGGGGATCGAGTCAAGTTCTGGGTTACTTTCCATGAGCCTTGGGTTATCAGCTATGCTGGCTATGGTACTGGAGAGCATCCACCAGGAATCACGGACCCAGGAGTAGCATCTTACAAGGTAGGAACATAGAAATACCTAGGATCCTGCAGCTGCCATTGTTGTGTTGTTTTCCTCTGATGGTTCTGTATTTTAACTGTGTTCAAGCCTAATGCTGCCTCTGAGACAGCTGTTTGCTTGTTGGATTTGTGATACTTACTAAAAATGGGTTAGTTAATGGATGTTAGAGGTCTTGATCTTACTGCTCTGTTCCAGAAATTGGTGTTGATGGGTAGCCAGGTTCTCCTGTTTATTGCAAAACCTACTACACTGTGGCTATGATTATTTGTTTTCTTGAAGTTTTTTCCTTTTGGCTCGAGACCGCATTCTCGCATGACAGTAATCTCAATGCTTAAGAGTTGTTGTGCAAAGCAGTATGAGATGTACCTCTCTGTTTTCTGCTCCCAGGTGGCTCACACAATTCTCAAGGCTCATGCCAAAGTCTGGCACCTGTACAATGACAAGTACCGTTCTCAGCAGCTGGGGAAGGTGGGGCTGGTGTTGAATTCAGATTGGGCTGAACCCAAGACTCCAACGAACTCTGAGGACGTGAGGGCCTCTGAGAGGTACCTGCAGTTCATGCTTGGCTGGTTTGCTCACCCTGTATTTGTTAATGGTGATTACCCAGATATCCTGAAGGCTCAGATCCAGGAAACAAACCAGCAGTGCTCCACAACAGTTGCCCAGCTGCCTCTGTTTACAGAAGAGGAGAAGTCCTGGGTGAAGGGCACTGCAGACTTTTTTGGTCTTTCCCATTACACTTCCCGCCTGGTCAGTGCTGTGACTAAGGGGACCTGCACTGCAAGCTATGAGAGCATTGGGCACTTCTCCGTGCACGTAGATCCTTCTTGGCCGCAGGCTGCCTCTTCTTGGATCCATGTGGTCCCTTGGGGATTAAGACGCCTGCTGAAGTTTGTGGCCCAGGAATATACAGGGACAACGATCCCAATTTACATAGCAGGAAATGGTGTACCAACAGAAGACACAGGGGATCTGATTAATGACACTCTACGGGTTAATTATTTCCATCAGTACATCAATGAGGCTCTAAAAGGTATGGAGGAATGTTAGGTTTTAATTTTTTAATAATAGCAGCTAGTTATTCTATCACTTTCATACTGGTTAACTCTAAAACATCAGCATTTGCCTGGTGCTATGAGGTCAGCTGCCTATTTTGTATGTAGTGTGACCTCATATACTTCATCCTATCTGATGGGGAGGGTAGTGGAATGCTGGGGCAGGTTGCCCAGGGGAGGTTGTTGAGGCCCCATCCCTGGAGATATTCAAAGTGAGGTTTGACAAGGCTCTGGGCACCCTAATCTAGTTGAGGATGCCCCTGCTTTACTGCAGAGGGGGTTGGACTAGATGACCTTTGGAGGCCCCTTGCAACTCAAACCATTCTATGATTTTATGATTCTATGACTCTAGGGCATCCATGTATTTGGCTGACACCTGTCAGGCTGTGCAGCCATCCAACGTGACCTGGACAGGCTGGAGAGCTGGGTGCAGGCAAACCTCATGAAGTGCAGTAAGGACAAGTGCAGGGTCCTGCATCTGGGGAGGGATAACAACAGGCACCAGTACAGGTTAAGGGCTGCCCTTCTGGAAAGCAGCTGCACAGAGAAAGACCTTGGAGTGCTGGTGGACAGCAAGTTCTCCATGGAACAATAATGTGCCCTTGTGGCCAAGAGAGCCAATGGGATCCTGGGATGTATCAAGAAAGATGTGTCCAGCAGGTCTAGGGAAGTTCTTCTACCTCTCTACTCTGCCCTGGTGAGACCAGACCTGGAATACTGTGTCCACTTTTGGGCTCCCCAGTTCAAGAGAGACAGAGAACTGCTGGAGAGAATCCAACAGAGAGCCACGAGGATGATGAGGGGACTTGAGCATCTCCCCTGTGAAGAGAAACTGAGATCCCTGGGGCTGTTTAGTCTGGAGAAGAGAAGACTGAGAGAGGATCTGATCAATGTCTATCAATATCTGAGGGGTGGGTGTCAAGTGGAGGGGGCCAGGCTCTTTTCAGTGGTTCACAGTGACAAGTCAAGGAACAATGGGTTCAAACTTGAACATAGAAGATTTCACCTCAACATGAGGAGAAACTTCTTTATAGTGAGGGTGACAGAGCACTGAAATAGGCTGCCCAGGGGGATTGTGGAGTCTCCTTCTCTGGAGACTTTCAAAACCCACCTGGATGCATTCCTGTGTGGACTACCCTGGGTGATCCTGCTTTGGCAGGGGGGTTGGACCCAATGATCTCTTGAGGTCCTTTGCAGCCTCTGATATACTGTGAGACCGTGATCTGTCTCTTGCACTTACTGTGCAAGTCTCCATTCTGTTTAGATGTAGCAACAGTTTTTTCATATATATATGGATAAATGTAGTCTGGACCACAGTATCAGTCCCTTTGTGAGAACTGTGTTTTTATAGCTCAGCTACCCTGAAGATGACTTGCTTTCAGGCAAGCTCTTGCCCACAGACATCTCATAGATCTCAACTGAATGATGTCTTTATTGATTAAGCAGATCTGGCTGACAGCATCCTGTCCCATTTCAGGTTAGAATTTTTAGGGAGATACAAATATCTGAAATAATTTTGAGCAAGGTTCAAGGTATGCTTCTGTCTTTGCAAATTGTGTATCAATTGATGTAAAAATATGAGTGACTTGAGCTCTGGACAGGTATAGAGATTTGAGATTTCAAATACAGATTTGACTAATGCTCTGTTGAGATACACAAATCAACACTGTCAGGAAAACGGTATTAAATATGTTGTGTGAAATAGACTGGTGATCAATGTACAGCAGTCTATCTTCTTGACCTAGTTCTGAACATACTGCTAGAAGGGTTATTAGAGCTACAGAAAACACAATCTAGCATTGCTGTTATGCCTCAGCAGAGGGAAGGAAGATGGACCGTGCAGGAGAGTGAACTTTTCTGAAATGAGAGAGATTTAGTGCTCGTTTTGTAGGCAATGTGTGGAAGGATGCTGGGCTTGCCTCTGCAGGTAGCAGGTACTGTGTTCTGCTGAAAGAAACTGTCCTCCTGTGCTCAGGGAAGATAGGCAATAACTAAATGCTTGTAGTGTTTCTGTTTAACTACAGAGTGTCAGCTCTAAAAGTGCACCATAGACCTGAGCTGATGAATTGTGCTTGGAAACAAGAACACAGGGAAAGGGATACCAGTGGCACAGGTGTCCTGTACTCAATAACCTCTTGACTGGTATTTTTTTCTCATGCATTTTTATCACTAAGTATTTGATTGTTACAGTGGTGGTTGCTTTCCTTGCCAGATACTCTAGTTGTTTTTGTTTGTTTTGTGTTTTTTTTGCCTAGAAGACCATTTGTAGATGTTTGGGTTATCACAGTTACCCTCAGTTGTGGTGCTTACGTTGTATTGTCCTATGTTCAGAAAATGCCCAAATGAGTAACTGTGTCTTCTTCTGTCTCTGTGACAGCTGTAAAGCTAGATGAAGTTGATGTTCAGTCATATATTGCTCGATCCCTGGTTGATGGCTTTGAAGGCCCAGTGGGGTACAGACTAAGATTTGGGCTGCATCATGTGAATTTTGAAGACAGCAACAGACCAAGAACACCTAAGGCATCTGCTTATTTCTATTCCAGTGTTATTGAAAACAATGGTTTCCCATCCAAAGTCTTGGACAGATTTTCTCTACCAGTGGTGTTTCACCAACCCATGCCATCAAAGTTGCCATATTTGCCTGCATCAGAAGTTCCCTCCAAGGCAAAGGTTGTCTGGGAGAAGTTTTCATCTCAAACAAACTTTGAAAGGGACATGTACTTCTATGGGACATTCCCAGAGGACTTTACATGGGGTGTGTCTTCTTCTGCCTACCAGATAGAGGGAGGTTGGGATGCTGATGGCAAAGGACCCAGCATTTGGGATAACTTCACCCATGTCCCAGGAAATATAAAGAATGATGATACTGGAGATATAGCTTGTGACAGCTACAACAAGGTGGAGGAAGATATTTACCTGATGAGAGCCCTAGGGGTGAAGAACTATCGTTTCTCCCTGTCCTGGCCTCGAATTTTCCCCAGTGGAAGGAACAACTCAATAAACAGCCATGGAGTTGACTACTATAACCGTCTCATTGATGGGCTGGTTGCCAAGAACATCGCTCCAATAGTCACTCTCTACCACTGGGACCTGCCACAAGCTCTCCAGGACATTGGTGGTTGGGAGAACAGTGAGATGATCGACCTGTTTGATAGTTTTGCAGACTTCTGTTTCCAGACCTTTGGGGATAGGGTGAAGTTCTGGATCACATTCAATGAACCCCAAGTCCTTGCCTGGCTTGGCTATGGCACTGGAGAATTTCCACCCAATGTCAAAGACCCTGGCAGTGCTCCCTACAGGGTTGCCCACATCTTACTTAAAGCTCATGCCAAGGTCTACCACACATACGATGACAAATACAGAGCAAGTCAGGGAGGGGTCATTACTCTGTGTCCCAACATTGACTGGGTTGAGCCACAGACACCAAGCAACCCTAGGGACATAGAAGCTGCAGACAGGTACCTGCAGTTTTTGGTGGGGTGGTTTACACACCCCATTTTCAAAAACGGGGACTACCCCGATGTCATGAAGTGGAAAGTTGGGAACAGGAGTGAGCTCCAGAACTTGCCATCGTCTCGTCTGCCGGTTTTCACAGCAGAGGAGCGTGACTACATCAGGGGCACAGCAGATGTCTTCTGCTTCAACACCTACACCTCCAGAATTGTAACCCATGCAACGACTCGGTTGAAGCCCTTCTCTTATGAGTATGATCAGGAAGTTGTAACAAAAGTTGACAGTTCCTGGCCTTCTTCAGCTGTGCCGAGCCAGCGGGCTGTGGCTTGGGGGATGCGGAGGCTACTGAACTGGATCAAAGAAGAATATGGAAACCCCCCAATATATGTAATTGAGAATGGGGTGGGGCTAAACACTGCATCACAGGTTGATGACAACAGCAGGATATTTTATTACAAAACATACATTGATGAAGCTTTAAAAGGTACCAATGTTTGCTTTTGTTCTGTTGGTATTGTGTGTCTCCTCTCAAGGTTTCTGCTTACTTTATTCCTCTGAAGAGTAGTTTTTAAAAGTGGTTAAAACTAGTCTTTAAATATCCTGAACACAATATAAGTATAGTGTTTCTTTTTGTAATCTGCCCTGCATGGCTCTTTGTCCTTTGTATCCTCCAGCTGTGAAGTGTCTCTTGATCTTAGTTTGACAAGTGCCAGCTTAATGAAGCTATAAGTGTCTTAAGTGCTTGAACGTGAATGCCTTGTGGCTTGTTTAATGTGTGATTCTACCACTGAGGATGCTCTTAATTTGTTTCTGGTTTTTCAGCTTACAAGTTGGATGGTGTTAATCTGAGAGGATACAACGCATGGAGTCTCATGGATAGCTTTGAATGGTTGAATGGTTTTGAGCTAAAATTTGGGTTGCACCAGGTTGCTTTTGACAATCCCAGCAGGCCAAGAACCCCAAAGCGCTCTGCTGTGTACTATGCAGAGGTCATCCGCAATAACGGTATCCCGCTGCCAGAAGAAGATGAATTCTTATATGGAGAGTTTCCAAAGAACTTTGTGTGGGGCGTGGCAACTGCAGCATATCAGGTTAGGAAACAGATGGATTCCTACCGTATCTGCAGACAGTTTGTTAATTTTGGATAAGGCATCTACAGCTTTTGTAACATTTAGGTTTTACTGTTATTGAGGGTTAGTGTAATGTCTGCTGTAAAAGGGAGGAACCTGGAGATGTTTAAAGGCCTGGTTATACTACAAGGGCAGTGACAGCATCATGGGCTTCACAGGGGCCAGCCGACGTGGAGCAGCAGGTGAATTGAAACAACAGTTGTGCTCTGTGACTTAGTGATTTGCTAATACATCTTGCCTTGAGGCCTAAGAGGTCTTACTAGTTTGGTACACCAAAAATATTGCTGTTCTTAGTCTGAAGCTAAGTCAAAAGATTGTCTAGTGCCACAGAGACTGACAGGCTGAATTCTTTGCTGGGCCAAGACCTAAATCTAGGGATTACTAACAATTCCACCATCCCATCTTCAATTACAGATTGAAGGAGGTTGGAGAGCAGATGGGAAAGGACTTAGCATTTGGGACAAATACACTCACACTCCCTTGAGGATCAGCAATGATGATACTGGAGATGTGGCTTGTGACAGCTACCACAGGATTGAGGAGGATGTGGAAATGCTGAAAAGCCTCAAGGTGTCTCAGTATCGCTTTTCAATCTCCTGGTCTCGTGTTCTCCCAGATGGCACCACCAGATACATCAATGAAAAGGGCCTGAACTACTACGAAAGGCTTGTCGATGCTCTTCTGGCAGCTAACATAGTGCCTCAGGTAACCAAAAATGGTGACTTTCAGGTAACTAAAAAATAGCAGAACTCAAGTCTGGTGCTCAGAGCCACCCGTATGTGTTTCTGTGTGTGTCCTTCCTTACAAAAAAACAGGTTTTTTTGTTGCATTCTGCAAGGAAACATGTTCCTTGCATAAGCAAATGAACAGGGATGATGATGATATGTTAGAAATTACTGCCCAGAAGGATCCCAGTAACCTTATTGTTGGCTGTTTCTGATTACCTTCTCTTCCCTTGTGTGGATTCCATGAGGACCTATGCACTGATTTTTCCAGAGACTGAGGTGAGGGCCAACCAACCTGTAGTTCTCAGGATCGTCCTTCTTGCCTTTCTTGGAGATGAGTGTAACATTTATTCTTTTCCAAGAAGTTTGGAAGGTCCATTGATAAGCATGGCTTGTCACACATAGTGGACGGTGACCTCACCACTGCATGAATCAGCTCTTTCAGCACTCTTGAATGAATCTGACCTCTTCCCATAGCCTAGGACATACATAGCTTTTTTCCACTTCTGTCTGCTTCTTCCCCCGTGTTGGCTGTTCCTGTTCTCCCCCAGCGACGCTGGGTACACTGCAGAGTGCCCATGGCTGCACCAAGGGCTATCTGTATGTCTTATGTAACAGCCCCACCCAACATGCAGGCTCAGGGCAGAGTGGCTGAAAAGCTGCCTGTTAGAAAAGGACCTGGGGTTGCTGGTTGGCAGCTGACTGAGCATGAGTCAGGAGTGTGCTTAGGTGGCCAAGATGGCAAACAGCATCCTGGCCTTATCAGAAGTAGTGTGACCAGCAGGTCCAGGGAAGTGATTGTCTTCCTGTACTCAGCACTGGCGAGATGGTACCTTCAGTATTGTGTTCACTTTTGGGCCCACAACAAGGAGGACGAAGTGCAGGAGTGTGTATTGAGAAGGGCAGCAAAGCTGGTGAAGGGTCCAGAGAACAAGTCTTATGAGGAGTGGCTGAGAGAACTGGGATTGTGTAGTTTGGAGTAAAAGAGGTTCAGGGGGCATCTTATTGCTCTCTATGACTACCTGAAAGGAGGTTGTAGTGAGGTAGGAGTTGGTTTGTTCTCCCAAGTAGCAAGTGACAGGATGAGAAGAAACAGCCTCAAGGGGGAGGTTTAGTAAAAAATGTCTTCACCAAAAGATTAAGCCGTGGAACAGGCTGCCCAGGGAAGTGGTTGAACCATCATCCCAGGAGGTATTTAAAAGCCATGTAGATGTGGTGCTTAGGGACATGGTTTAGCAGCAGACTTGGTTGGGTTAATGGCTGGACTTGATGATCTTAAAGATCTTTTCCAGCCTAAATGATTCTATGATTCTGTGCATACCGTGCAGGTGGCAACCGAGGAATTATCTACACAAGCATCAGGTGATGTCTGAATGTACCTCTGACTTCACAGCATTGCTCTAGACTGGTCCAGTGGCTGTACCAGCCCAAACAGGTGTTCTCTTGACTGTATTTCATCTGAGAGTCTGCAGGTGGAGCAGTTCCTCACTGATGAGTTCTTGCTATCACAAGGTTGCGGTGGTTTTGGTAAAAGCTTCATCTTCACCCTCAGGCAGTGCCTAGAGCTCAAGTCATGGTTTGAGAACAGGAAGCTGCTGATCAAAGCATGGTTTGTGCTCACAAGGGAGGCTGGGCTACTGTGCTCATTTCCAAAAGGAAGAGTGACTGGCTAAGTCTCTCTCTTGTTCCTTCCCTCTAGGTAACTCTCTACCATTGGGACCTCCCACAGGCCCTGCAGGATGTCGGTGGGTGGGAGAATGACACTATAGTTCAGAGGTTTAAGGAATATGCTGACCTCCTTTTCAAGAGATTAGGAGATAAAGTGAAATTCTGGATAACCCTCAATGAACCCTTCAACACTGCGTATCAGGGCTATGGTGTTGGCACAGCAGCTCCAGGTAGGGCTGCTGGACATAAGCTTGGAGTCTTCCCAGTACTATTGCACAACTGTGTTACACAGCAGCAGAGTAGATGCTAGAGGCTTGCAAAGGGCAAGCAAGGAAGGCAGTATGGTGGGGATAAATGGAGTTTGAACTGCTGTAGTGAGCACATTCTTATTTTACTTTGCCTGTCCCCTCCAAAACCCATCCTCCTTCTTCCACCCATCCCGTGCAGCCTCTGGATTACATGTGCTGTCTGGAGCAGACCCCATTGCCAGAGCAGCTCCAGGGACTGTGGAGAAGAGTTAGGGCTGGAGGGGGACAAGTTCAGCTATAGGATAGGAGAAGGGAAAGTAGATTGAAGGGGAGGGATGGGAACTGGCCTGAACACATAAAGTTTCTGCTTTCCATGCTGGTCCCAACAGCTTGTCGCTGGGCCTGGCAGCTCTGCACAGGCAGAGAGCTGAGCCAGCCCGTGTCCCACCACAGCGGGAGGAGAAGGGAGCAGTATGTGGTCTGACACAGCCTGCCCACTGCAGCTGTGTCTTCAGCTGTCTCTGCGGTTTCCAGCTGTCTCTGCAGATTCCAGCTGTCTCTGCGGTGTCCAGCTGTCTCTGCAGTTTCCAGCTGTCTCTGCAGATTCCAGCTGTCTCTGCGGTGTCCAGCTGTCTCTGCAGTTTCCAGCGGTCTCTGCGGCTTCCAGCTGTCTCTGCGGCTTCCACCTGTCTCTGCGGCTTCCAGCTGTCTCTGCGGCTTCCACCTGTCTCTGCGGATTCCAGCTGTCTCTGCGGTTTCCAGCGGTCTCTGCGGTTTCCAGCGGTCTCTGCGGTGTCCAGCTGTCTCTGCAGTTTCCAGCTGTCTCTGCGGCTTCCAGCTGTCTCTGCGGTGTCCAGCTGTCTCTGCGGTTTCCAGCTGTCTCTGCGGTGTCCAGCTGTCTCTGCAGTTTCCAGCTGTCTCTGCGGTTTCCAGCTGTCTCTGCAGATTCCAGCTGTCTCTGCGGTTTCCAGCTGTCTCTGCAGTTTCCAGCTGTCTCTGCAGATTCCAGCTGTCTCTGCAGTGTCCAGCTGTCTCTGCAGTTTCCAGCTGTCTCTGCAGATTCCAGCTGTCTCTGCGGTGTCCAGCTGTCTCTGCAGTTTCCAGCTGTCTCTGCAGATTCCAGCTGTCTCTGCGGTGTCCAGCTGTCTCTGCAGTTTCCAGCTGTCTCTGCAGATTCCAGCTGTCTCTGCAGTTTCCAGCTGTCTCTGCAGTTTCCAGCTGTCTCTGCGGCTTCCAGCTGTCTCTGCGGCTTCCACCTGTCTCTGCGGCTTCCAGCTGTCTCTGCGGCTTCCACCTGTCTCTGCGGCTTCCAGCTGTCTCTGCGGCTTCCACCTGTCTCTGCGGTTTCCAGCTGTCTCTGCGGTTTCCAGCGGTCTCTGCGGTTTCCAGCGGTCTCTGCGGTTTCCAGCTGTCTCTGCGGTTTCCAGCTGTCTCTGCGGTTTCCAGCGGTCTCTGCGGTTTCCAGCGGTCTCTGCGGTTTCCAGCTGTCTCTGCGGCTTCCAGCTGTCTCTGCGGATTCCAGCTGTCTCTGCGGTTTCCAGCGGTCTCTGCGGTTTCCAGCTGTCTCTGCGGCTTCCAGCTGTCTCTGCGGTTTCCAGCTGTCTCTGCGGATTCCAGCAGTCTCTGCGGATTCCAGCTGTCTCTGCGGTTTCCAGCTGCCTCTGCGGTTTCCAGCTGCCTCTGCGGATTCCAGCTGTCTCTGCGGCTTCCAGCTGTCTCTGCGGTTTCCAGCTGTCTCTGCGGTTTCCAGCTGTCTCTGCGGTTTCCAGCGGTCTCTGCGGTTTCCAGCTGTCTCTGCAGTTTCCAGCTGTCTCTGCGGTTTCCAGCTGTCTCTGCGGCTTCCAGCTGTCTCTGCGGCTTCCAGCTGTCTCTCCGGCTTCCAGCTGTCTCTGCGGTTTCCAGCGGTCTCTGCGGTTTCCAGCTGCCTCTGCGGTTTCCAGCTGCCTCTGCGGATTCCAGCTGTCTCTGCGGTTTCCAGCTCTCTCTGCGGATTCCAGCTCTCTCTGCGGTTTCCAGCTCTCTCTGCGGATTCCAGCTCTCTCTGCGGTTTCCAGCTGTCTCTGCGGATTCCAGCTGTCTCTGCGGTTTCCAGCTGTCTCTGCGGTTTCCAGCTGTCTCTGCGGATTCCAGCTCTCTCTGCGGATTCCAGCTCTCTCTGCGGATTCCAGCTCTCTCTGCGGTTTCCAGCTCTCTCTGCGGTTTCCAGCTGCCTCTGCAGTTTCCAGCTGTCTCTGCGACCTCAGCCCAGAGCTGGGCCCAGGGCACCAGCTGCTGCAGGTTCATTTATTTACCAGCAGGCAGCTGGGGGGTATCCTGGGCGTTGTGTTAACCTGGGAAGCAGTTGTGAGAAAGTTGGGAACTGCTGCTCTACTGCCTGTGCTGTCCCTGCCCCTGCAGGCATCTCCATTCGCCCTGGGCGAGCCCCCTACATGGTGGGGCACAACTTGATAAAGGCCCATGCGGAAGCCTGGCACCTCTACAATGAGACCTACCGGGCAAAACAAGGAGGGCTGATCTCCATTACCATCAACTCTGACTGGGCAGAACCAAGGAACCCACACAAACAGGAGGACATCGATGCTGCCAAACAATACTTGGAGGTACAGAGACACCTGGTCACAGCTCTTCTACAGTTCCCGGGTTTGTTCATACTAGTACCCTTTCTCTGGGTGCTGGAGATGCTCAGAACCCAGGTCAGTAGCTCACTGAAAGAAAAGGATGACCCAGAGGCATCACTGCAAGGAAATGGTTCACCCTTATCTGGTGGCTGATCAAGCTTGCAACAGAAATGAGACAAAATATGGCTGGAGTGACAAAAGCTTAGGAAATTTACTGCCATTATATGGGGCATCCCTGGGTAGCTACATGTGCCTGATCATTATAAATTCAGGTACTACCTATAAAGCAGCACATGAAGGAGAAATGGTTAAGTCCTTTGTTTTGATACATAATTGATCCTTCTCCCTTATTTCCTGGCTCAGTTTCTTTTAGGCTGGTTTGCTCATCCCATTTTCAAAAACGGTGATTATAACGAGGTGATGAAAACAAGGATTCGGGAACGCAGCCTGGCACAGGGGCTGAGCCAGTCCCGGTAAGAGCCCAGGCACAAACCTGCCTGTTTGCCTGGCTGTGCTGAAGCCTGCTGTTCTGATGGGAGTGCTAATTTCACTGATTCTATTGCAGTGCTACTCTAAAAATCTTGCTGTATCCTCTTAGAAAACCTCTAGTGTACGTTTTGCCTGTTGCCTGTCTTTACCTCTCTTGAAAACTAAATTTACTAATATGCCTTATCCTTGGGGTAATAAGTTGGCAGCTCAGGGTGGTACAGGGAATACTCTGCATTAGACACAGTGTTTTACCTGACAGACATTGTGAAGGTGTTTTAATTTTTCTTAAAACTATGTACTGAACTTGAGCACTGAGAACTCACTGGTCCCTCTGAATTGTATTTCTTGTTTTCTGTTCCTGTGAATTACTTTTAATGTTACTGTGGTACCAGTGGTCCATCACCATTTCTTTTCCTTTTCTCTCTAGGCACATGTAAGTAAAGCTCTTTCTTCCCTCTTCACTTTAATTGCAGTTTCATGGGGTGTATGAGATCTGGGGCTATTTCTCATCATGCCTTTCTGCAAATGTGGGAGGCCACTTGTTTTGAAATGACGGGGATGGTGAGGAGTTGGTGTGTGCTCTGCAGCAAAGGCAGGCCTCTTCAAGATTCCAGTTATATTTTTATACATGCCTAAACCACTTGCATTCTTAGGCACTTTTTGGCACAGTATTTCTTCTCTGGAAGTTGCTGTTAACAAGAGAGCAAAGCCATGTGTGTTGCTTTATGAGGTCATGTGCCCAAGCATCTCTGTCTGGGGAAGAAGTCCTGTCCTCAGCCTAGGTCCGCAAACTGAAACATCACCAAACTGCCAGGACCACTGGCTGTGTTTTCAGCATGGCTTACCTAGGGACCTAATTCCCAGGAGAATTTTCCCTCACTGAAACCTCACTCCTTGTTGCAGGATGCCCTGGCTGTCTCATGATTCTGTTTCTTACTTTGTGTAGGGCTACAGATCCAAAAGAGGTTGTTCTTCTCTGAGAAGCCCTCCCTTTTGAAGGGAACCAAGGTTTGGGGGATTTAATAGCAGAGTCCACACACAGAGACTAGCTCCCAGTTTCTCCTGGGTTTTCCTGTTCCTCCCAAAGGATCATGGTACCACCTCATGTGCTTGTGGTGCTGGTGCTAGGCATGACACATGGAGTGTGTTCAAAGTGTGGATTTCAGGGAGAAAGCTCAGAAGTTCTCATTGTTTCCCATGTAGAAACCAGAGTTCATGAGACAATGCTGTATTAGCTGCTGCCATGACCTACCCAGAATTACTATTGCCACACAGAAGAGCTCCTCTTGTAGCAGATGCCTGCTCCCCTGCTGCTGTGAAGCACATCTTAGCTCAGGTGGCTGACTGCCCCTTCACTGTGTACAAGCAGGAGTACAGTGTTTTGAGAGGGGCTCATGACAGCTCCCCTGACTGGGGACAGAAGCCCCCTGGATATCATTGGCTGCTAGAAGGTACCATTTCAAGCTGCTTCTGTTAGAGCTAGTCATGCTCCTGCAGGATGATGGGATGGGCTGAGACAGGTCACTTGTGAACATTGCAGCTCCAGGTCTCTATAATAGTGTAGTGGGCACATAACAACCAAAATGATTTGCTCCTGTTCCTTCCAGTGTATTCCTGCCTCATCATGCACTGGTTCTTGTCTTATAAAGCACAATGATGGTCAAATATCTTGTTTGACCATGAATATGACCTCCTAGCTCTCAGGTGTCTCTTTTCTGGTCAGTGAAAAGACTGTTCCTCTCTTGAAGAACATTGGAGCAGGGAGCATCAACTGCACATCCTAGCAAAAGCTTAGTTTATACAACAGGACTGGAGAGGGGTAGAAATGAAAGCAGGGGAGATCCTCAGAAGAGTTACATTTTGAGGGGTTTATGCTTTTCTTTATTTTTCTATTCCAGACTTCCAGAATTTACTCAAGATGAAAAGCAACGAATCAAAGGCACTTATGACTACTTTGGTCTAAATCATTACACTACAGTTTTAACATACAAAATAAACTACCCTGCTGGTATTCTGTCATATGACTCTGACCGGTAAGAGATGATCGTAAGTTACTGATCAAGCAAAATACACACATCTGGAGCCACCTGAGCAATGTAAATTGATGGCAAATAAAGGCAGGAGCCAGGCATTTTAAGCTGATAGAACCTATACTAAGAAAAGTATCTCCAAACAGTACCTGTGGTGCTGTTATTTTCACACAACTGCAGCAACAGCCCTTTTTTTACAGAGCTGATGAACAGAACAAAGAAAATTTGAGGCTCTACTAAAGGAAGAGGTCTGCTCTTGGGAGACTTCTGGTTGTTTGGGATCAGCTGTAAAAAAAAGAAAAAAAAAAGTATTTATCATGTTTCCTGTCCCTAATCTGCAGTTAGAACTGCTAGATTACCCTGCTTATGGATACTGCTCCAATTGCTGTCAAAAGTTCCCTCACCACATTGGATAAATGCAAGTTCAAAGCCTAACTAAATTGCTTCATGGTTTAGTATATGCAAGTCAAAGTTTTTATTTAGATACCAATTTCTATCCCCAGCTTCAAAAGGTAAGCAACAGAAGCTTACTCATTTTTCTGATGAAGTAATGGTAGGACCACACAAGGGAGTGCACACAGGCTGGTTTCCTAACTATTTCCATAGAGAATATATGAAATTATTGTAACTTCCGTGTGCTGCTGCATCTCAGCCCCTGTGGCTTAGCCCCACAGAAGGGTACTGGGCTCAGTCTTGCCTGTATGTGTATGTAGGTGTAAATGGCAGTTTTGTGTGCTCAGGCACTGCATTATGCATTGAACAGCAGACAGGGTGTCAAAGCATGAAGATTTAGATCCTCAGTTATGGTTGATTTAAGCAGAATATGATGATAAAGGAAAAGTACAAAGATTTCTAGAGGCTTGTGAGCAGCAGCAACAGCAATTCAGCCCACTGTGCTTTGGCCAGCTTGCCAGAGTGTCACCTCTGATTCAGTTCTCTGCAGAGCTCAGCACCATGTTTCTCAGCCCTGCGGCAAGGAGGTGCCAGGCACTTGAGACCAGTCCTTTCATCAGCGTCCTTCTCTGCAGGGGTGTAGCTGCAGTAACTGACCGCAGCTGGCTGAGCTCTGGTTCCTTATGGCTAAAGGTGACACCCTTTGGTTTCCGAAAGCTCCTGAGATGGATCAAGGAAGAGTACAACAACCCTCCCATTTATGTGACTGAAAATGGGATCTCAGAACGGGGAGCTGCAGACCTCAATGACCCTTGGCGAACACATTACTTTCGGAGCTACATTAACGAAGCACTGAAAGGTAGGAGTGGTTGTTTAAATCAGCGGTGTCTCACCACAGGCTGGTGTGTACAAAGCAAGTTCTGAAGGGCTGAAAGACTACTGCCATCACTCTTGCTAGTTACTTACATGGCTTTACTCTGTATCTGCTTCTGAGAGCCTTTGGGTTTGGGAGGAACTGCCCATAGATAGCACAACTTTGCAGGGAAAAGCAAATCCTGAGCTTAGGAGGATAACTGCAGCTTCCTTGTATAGCTGCATCAGGCAAGAGAAGGTGCTGCTACTTGATGAATACCTGTTTTGGCTGTGTCTAACAACTGCATCTTTTAGAAAAACAGAAAACAAACCAACCCCAAACTGGTTTCAGTTACGTTAGTGTTCAAGCAAAGTCAGGGAAGGGCTTTTTCAATTTGCTATGACGCTCTGGGAGCTGCCAGTCAGATGTTCAGAAAGTGTTTTTTTTTTTTTTTTTTTTAACTGCCTGTTACCAGTGAGGCCCCACAGCATTTGTTTAAACATGTTTTGCATGTTGATGACTTTTCTCCTCTGTTCCTAATCCTTTGTTGATTGGACAAAGGTTTGGTTCCAGGAGCAGAGAAAAGCAGTCTCCACTATAGTGGCAGGTTGAGTGAGTTCCCCTGATGGCTTGTTAGCTGTAACTTGGCAGCTGAACTACCTCAAAGCAACTGAGCTAAGGCAGCATGTTGGAGGTGGGAATGGGGAGATAGCAAAACCAATGAAGCCAAGGCAGCAATAACCTCACTGCAGTCAGCCCCCTGCTCCTGTGTAGTAGCCAGGAGCATCTTCATGCCACCACTGGCCTAGTGGTGGCACCTTCTGTTGCCCAGATGCACAACTGACCTCTTTTCTCTGGTCCTGGTAACAGCTGTTGTGCTGGATGGCGTTGACTTACGAGGCTACACTGCCTGGTCACTGATGGACAACTTTGAGTGGGTAATGGGCTTTGATGAAAAGTTTGGCTTATTCCACGTGAACTTCACAGACCCCAGCTTGCCACGGCGCCCCAAGGCCTCTGCCAGGTACTACTCACAGATCATAAACTGCAACGGGTTTCCAGACCCAGCAACAGGCCCACATCCCTGCCTCAAACCAGAGCCTGAAGGTAAGCAGTGCAGCAGAAATCATGCTTCTGTGTGCACACATACAGGTGTGTGCACACCTGATTCTAACCCTTTGGGTTAGAGTCCAGTCTGATTTCCATAATCTATGATCTTTAAAAACATTACCACTTTCTTCAAAATTCCTTTTAAGGGCTCCAGCAGCACACTGACTAACCATCAGCCTTTGTTATGACCAAAGACATGCATGTGGCATTAAGTCACTTCTGTATCCAAAACCAGAACAATGACAATTTTGTGTGATAGCTATCTCTGCCTGTTTGCAAAAGGCAGCAGTGATGTTACTCCATTCTACTTGTCTCATTAAAGAGCTGGCCAAGATGTTTTCCAAACCACACATATTCAGTATTCTCACACCAATTTTGCTAAACAGTTTTGAATACTTTTTATGCAAACATGTGTTTTGTGTCTTTAGAAAGAGATTGGGTTGTCAATTATAAGCCATCTTCTGAACTAGAGGAGTACACTGAACAGCAGCTGTCAGTGTGGGGTTTTGGGGATGAGCCTGCCTGCCTGCCTGCCAGAGAATACTCTCCTCAGTCTTGAGAATATCAGCCTCAGTTGTGCCTTTAGTCTGAGCTAAAATGGTGCCAACTACCCCTCCAACAGAATTACAACGAGTAGCAATGCAGGAAGCAGTAATGCACCCCCAGTGATGCAGAAGCTCACCCCACGCCATGGACTAACCCTTCCTTACTTATTGTTTTCTCATGGACAGTGACACCGACGGACACCACACCAGGAATGTCGGACAGGGTGCAGTTTTTGGGACTGGATCTAACATCACAAAATGCAGAAATAGCTCTCTATGTGCTTTTTGCTCTTTCTGTAGTTGGAGCATTGGGCTTGGCTCTTTCTACAGTCAGGTGCAGAAAAACACCTGAATTGTCGCATAAACAACCACACAGAGAACTCACTAGAATGTAAAGTTTCCACTTGCTAGAGTGCTTCTTTGGGTTTTCTGTTAGAAAAGCCTATAGCACCAGGAGAAGAAACCTAGTGCTTGTACTGCTGCAGCTTTGTGGCTTGCCTTAGAAGTAACTCCCCATCATTGTCCTGGCCTACCACCTTTGTATTTTAAAGGAAACATTTTTTCTGTTACCCATCTATTTTCTCCCCAGGCATGATTGATTTCTAAAAGAAAATAGCAAAACTGCTGGTTTCTGTCTGCACAATGATTCTGAACTTAGAGCTTTCCTCTGTTCTCACTTCATCATCTCCCTTTACGTTATGGAGATCTCTTCAAGGGATCCTAAAGCAGCTCCGTAAAAGCTCTACTGCTTCTTAGTGATTTTGAGACAAGTTAGTGCATAGTGGTGAAAGCTGCTCTGGGAGAACATGCTGCTTTATTGCAGGCTCTGTATTTGGGCTTTCTTCCCCTTTATTTCACATACAGTATAATAAATTATCTTGTAAAAATGGAAGTGGCTTCAGTGCAATGTCTTCAAAGATGAAGAAACCTCCTTTAAACAGGATCTATATCAATGCAGCACACCTGTAACACTGAGGTCTCCAACAGTGAGAGGCACAGTCCTTGGTGGGGGGCTAAGGGAAAGTTAACATACTTGCATGTAGGAAGGCTGTAACCTTTCCTCCAAAACAAATGCTTCCAGGCTCTTGTGTTGCAGCCCTCTGCTAACAATGTTTCCATTTGATGTGATAAAAACTCAACTTTTTTTCCCCACTGTAGCACACTATTTCAGATGTGTTTTATCAGATTTTAATATGAACAATTCCTAAGTAATTTAAACTGGAACAAAAAGGTCTGTGTTTTAAATTTTGGTGTATGATCCTAACTGCTTGCTTCCTTGTGTACTTCAGAGGAACTTGAAGAGAAGATAGCTGTTTTCTGGAAAATAGTTTATTGAGTGCTGGGGGAAATTTAAAAACTACAAGATTTTGCTTGCAGTTGCAGGAAGCAAGAAAAAGTTAAACATAAATTAGTTACCTGATTTGCTACTTAATAGTGCTTCTGAAACCCTCATTTTAATCAGTCATTGCCTACTATGACCTTTATATTAATATCTGGCTTTTAAATTTATTTAGCAGAATATTTATTGATTAAAAAGTGCCCTTCTATGGCAGTAGGGTAATGATTATGAAAGCTGAAGGAGATTTTTCAGTGTTTTTAACTCTTTGCATCTAGGCCTCAGCTACACCCACTCCATTTTTCTGACTTAGGTGACTTTATTCCATACTCCACTGAAGGAATAAGAATTAAGTAATAATTCAAGTCAGTGTAAAGTAAGCTCCACTTGTCCAGAAGCTCTAGCTGACTTAGATCAAATAAGGGGAGGAAAAAAAAAAAAAAAAAAAGCCAGACACCAATTACTGGAGTTACTTAAAACTACATTTGTTGTGTAGAATTTCCATTCCAAGTATTGTTTTCATCTTCTCCATCATCTTGCGTCCTCAGTCTATATATTTTGCCTTCTTTTTTGAAGTCTTCGCCCCGCTTTTCCATGACTCGTTTCCTGACTGCTTGCCTAGGGTACAAATGACAGTGAGGCTGGAGAGTTTCCCTGGTAATAATTACACAAGAGAAGTGAATGCAGTGAATGTGAATCACATGTCCTGCCTTCTCTTATGCCCAATAAACATTTTCTTCTTTGTTTCCTTGGGAAGCAACACCTAGCTCAAAATTTTGTCATTTATCAGTTGGCCAAACTGCCAGAATCTCATTCCTCCAGGAAGGCTCCTGTCATGAAGCAGTATGCGGCTGCTTCAGATGAAAGGGTTGGGTGGATCTCCTGGTACAAGGGAGATCTCATTTGCTAGGCATTACAAAGCCTTAACTGTCATGGTCAGACTTCAGTTGCTTGAGTTTCTTGCCCAAGCAGACCCCTAACCAATTTGACATGTAATTTTCAAAATTTGTATCTCCCAAACAGCATCAGTTGAAGTGAAGCCTGTATTTGTTGTAACAGCTGAATTCCCTATTCATAGATGACTGCAAAACAATGATTTTCCTACTCTGTGATTGGAATCTGAAGCGAACAATAAGGAGCTTGCTTAATGACATATAGGAGCCAAGAAATGCTAGTCAGAGCTGCCATGCAGTTTACCAGCCACCACATCAACCCTTGTAACCAGATGGAAGGGTGGCAGACAGAAACTACAAGCCAGAGCAGCATTTAAGAACAGATACCCTTCAGTACCCCACTACAAGATGAAGAGAGTCCCAGGAAGAAGTATGAGAGACAGCTGCCTTTAATAGTTTCTTTACCTGCTTTGCTCCATGCTGGTAGATGTTGAAGGATTGGAGTGGTCTTGCTGATGAGCTGACCTCACAGCAGACTGTGGGGGGGGTGGACTTGTAAACAGGAAGTTGCTAATAAATCTCCAAACCGCTAAAAGAGGATAAAGTATTGTGCCCAAGAACTTCCACAGGTCACTGCCTGAAGCCTGAACAACAGAAGTAGCAGGTCTTCCTGCCTGGTCATGAACACATAAAGCAATATTGTCAGATATTGAAGTTGTGCACTTGTATACAAGAGTATTTCATCCATAATTTAGAAGCAGCTCAGATGATGCAACAGAATGGCTTTGGTTACACCTTAGACAAATACCTATTTATCTGCTTCAGAAAAAGTCCTCCTTCAAATCAGTTCTGAGAAAAACTAATTTTGCAACATTTCTTAGACACACAAAAGACCAAAAGGGCCAAATGTTATTATGGACAACTAACAGCAAACAGATAGCTACAGTACTGCTGCCTGCAAGACAATGAAGAGCAAACAGCCCAAAACTCAACACCTACCGGCAGGAGCACTACTGAAGCACTGGGTGCTAACTCTAGTTCCAGTAACTTCTTTCCATAATCTTCTTTGGTAAACTCCCTTCTGGGAAACATTGTCGCCAGTGAAAAATTGCCATAAGCATTACCAACCGTCTGTGAAAACACAAAGAAAACCTTTTATTTATAATTGTTCACTCTCACATGACTGCAGATTTGCCAGTTGAGTATACCCTAACACACTGACCCAAGAGTTCTATACCAAGCTGTCAATTATCATGAAGATGATTGAGAGATGAAGGCTTTTTCATATCCTGCTATCTCAGTTACTAATAAGCAATACAAAGGCAGCTGGTGGCAGTGGAGAAAGCTGCTACCAAAACCCCCTTCAAATAAACAAAAAGGAAAGCAGGCGATGATAATGCCACCACAAACACATAGTTGACGTAAACACCAATTTGTCATGAGCACATACACAAGAAAACAAAACACTAACTTACCTGTGCAGCAAACTGCCTTGCTTCTTCCAGCCGTGCTTCAGATGGGAACTGGTTAGTAAAGGAAGATCCATCTGGGAGGCGGAACTGGATCCTGGCTATTGCACTGCAGGACACATTATCAGAGTCAGTCAGCAAATGAACAGCTACAGGCAAGTTCCTGGGGCATTAGCTTGGTAGCAATGACATGTGGGAGGGGGACAGTCATCCTACTTATGGCAGTGCAGATGGGTTGTAAATTTGGATCCACAGTTGAAAACCACCTACTTTATCTCACAATGCATCTCCTCTGGATTTTATCAAGAGTCAAGAGCCACCACCAGTCAAACAAGATAGTTACATTAATCATGGAAAAAATTATTAAGTGAATGAAATATAAAGCCATGTTTCTTTTGTGCAACCTTTAATTACTTTTATTCTCTTTTTTCAAGAATTGAGGGCATCGACATGGAAGCTGGCTCAGCAAGCAATTCTATATTCAACTAGCCATGGCCCAGCATTATTGTTTGAGTTTCTGCACCAAGACATGCTGGTAATCCCACACTTGCCTTTTGCTCAGGAGCACTACTAGATTCATGGTGGCTCCATTAACTCCAAGTAAGGTCTCTATAGGTTAGAGAATCTCTTAGACCTGTGGCATTGGGCAAAGTAGAAGAGCTCTGACACGGAGAACTGATGACCCCAATGAAGCCTTGATGAATTCAAGTCAATTTCACACACAGCTGAACAGCTGTGTCAGCACCATGCTTCCCAGCATAGTTCTAAGGTTACCCATCACACTCTCGCCTTATCTAGTGCCACACCCAGCCCCATTATACATTGCATTTAAATCAAAGATCAGACAGAAGAAGCTCTTCTCTAACTAAAATAACACCCAAAGAAAGGTGGTTAGTGTTGCAGAAATCAGGAATGTCAAAAGGATGAAAGTTATCAGAGAATATAATATGTAAATAGCTACAAATAAATATTATAAAAGAAAGTCAACTTTTTAAGTCACTAAACAGCTCATCCAATTAATAGATTAGGATATATATTAAATCTCTTAGGAGTTTCTTTATCCCTCCTTCTCCCAAAATATACTCTTCATTCGACAGCAACTCACCTTCGCTCCCTCTGAGATGCTTCTTTTCTGGCCTCTAATTCAGCCTGTTTAGCCTGAAGAGCTGCAGCTTTTGCAGCTTCTGCTTCTTCTTTTGTTTTTGCGAAGCGAGCTGCTCTCTCCGCACGATCCTGTCAAAGGACCAAGCAGAAACCTTAATTTTTACTATGAACTGTAGCTTAGTATTTATTAAACCAGAAAGCTACAATTTGCACTCAGTACCCAACCATGCAGATATAAGTAGGATGTATGAAGGCAGTAGTGCTGTGAAGAATTCTTCACTGCCCAACTGCACAATCCCATGTCATTAGCCAAGATGACACTTTTCAGGGAGTTAGTCCATGAAAATACTTAATCATCTTCCCATACAAGTTTAACACTCCAGTGAAAATGAAGTCTTCTGATACACCATTACAGTTCTAGGTGTTCTAGGACAAAACCGAGGAAGGTGTAGGGATTTCATTTCCTATGAACAGTTTATATCCACATATGCACACATATACATACAAACAAAAATAACTCTCACCACCAGTTTGAGATCAGTGCTCTTCTGCATGTTCCAAAATAAAATATTCTCTCTGCTTCCATTCCAAAACTATCCTCAAATTGCAATTACTCTTACATTTAAATGACAATTCTCCAATAGACTCAAGCAACAGAAAAGAAAAATTGGTATTTTCATCACGAATATGAAAGCAGAAGCTTCATTTTATCCACAGGAAATGCTATATAAATCCCAAACACAAACAGCTACAGTACAAGGCCAAAAGATTCCAAACCGAAAAACGGACAACCTTTGAAAGTTTCACTGAAAGAGAAAATGCATCCTTTCATTACACTGGTGGCCCCCATGAGAGACAGCAGCAAGAAAGCTATCTTGAAAAAAAACGAGAAAATGAAAACTTTACCATTGCAATCTGTTGTCTTATACGCTCCCTAGCAGCCCTCTCTTCTGCCTTTTCTCTGTTCCTTTCCTCTAACATACGCTTTGTCAATTCTTCTTCCTGTCGTCTCTTGTACTCCAACATTTCTTTACCAGTTTTCCTCCGTTCAATTTCTTTCTTAATTTCTTTCTGAATAAACAGAGACATGTAAATTAGACCCTGAAATTGCATTGGACAAGAGTAAGACAAAATTGAAGCACGTATGTTTAAAAAGGGATTAAACATTTATTCAAATAAAGAGTAGGAAAAGAAATTGCAAAGTTTTAAATTTTTGTTACCTGTTCTTCTTCTTTCCGTTTCTCTTCTCGTCTTTCTTCAAGCTTTTTTGTTAGTCTAAATTTAAGAATGTAAAAGTCTTAAAAACTACAGTATCTGTTAACATTTAAAAATCATAAGAAGCATTTGCAAACATTTGCAGAAGAACCGAACACAAGACAATGAACATGAACTGTACCATAGTGCTAACACCTAGTGTGATACTCATGATTCATTCACATGCGGGTGTACCATCCATAAAAAGTTGAGGCGGTGATTCACCACCAAGCTTCCAACCTTTAATGGAGCTCCAACATAATCCCTTCTGTCCTTTTCTGCTCAGTAAATGAGGAATCTTACATCTTACTGTTGAACAACTCCTAAGACATGCAATAAGCAAATACTATGTAAGTCATACTATTTATGACTTGTGGTAACAGAAACACTAAATCTCAATTTCTTCTTAGCTATCGAAGCCATCTGGTTTCTTCTGTACATCACTTCCCATAATGGAAAGCAAATAATATATAGCACTGGCAGATGCACATGCATCTGTTCCATCTATCCAGAAAGGTGCTTTAGAATAAAGATCAACCAAAAAAAGCCAAGCGGTAATTTGCAACATATTTTAAGTTTGGGGAAAGGGCAGATGTGACCAAGAAATGTGAGAAGTCAGTTAACCAGAAAAATTTTGGTTGTGTGGTAGCTGCTTTGCTTATTGAAAAATAAGCTGGGAATTACCACAGAACTTTGCCTCTCCTTTCCCCTTAAAGAAATGCTCTATATATGTACAAATATGCTATAATTTACCATTAATGCCCTTTTTCAAAAGAACTTTGGTATTTACACAAAAATACTGATTGCATTCTCCTAGTGGTAGTAAGTAAAAATTATACTTACTTACTTTCAAAGATAACAGAAATCAAATATGAAATGCATTTTAGCAGTATAAATAATCCTATTCACTGGTTTTAGGTAGGATATTACAAATATTACCAGTCTTAGAGATGCTGGCGAAGAATCTTATACACTAAATCTTGTACTTAAAAAAAAAAACAAACAAAAAATTTAATGAATGATCCATGTACTGAAGCAGATGCTTCTGGTCACCACACTTAAACTCTTAAGACCTCATTACTGGTTATTGATCAAAGAAAGTGTCTCATAATAGGATTCCTCTGGCTTTTTTTTTCAGTATGCCTAGACATAAACAGTCATCAAAAAGACAAATAGGATGGCATCTCTGTACAAACCTAGGTTAGCACTTTCTATAACCCGTTTCAAGTGCTTTAACTCATTCAAACATTTGCAGCAAATGTCTGTAATGGACTTACATCAAAGGTGAACAGTTAGTTCTCCGAATTATCCCTTTTAGAGTACGTGAAAAGTGAGACTTGATTTAAAAGCTGTTTTCATATCACCTGTAGTACTGTCAGAGACATCTAAAGCACAACATAACACTTACCAGGTGATAACGGAGCACCAAAATCCTGTAATTGACCCTGTTTGTTAAAAAACCACAAAACCAAACCCAAACCCACACAACAAAACTGCCTCCTAGGAGAGGAACAAATACAGTACATTAGGAAGTTTGCAAAAGAAGACTTACCTTTCTACTTTGAGTGCAAGATCATTCACAGGCTGAGCATCACTCATTTGTTCATCTAAAGAATTAGCTGCTTCCCGGCTTGCTTGACCTGAATCTGCTCCATCTTCAACTGATTTACAAGAAAATAATGCATAAGAGAAATAAGAGGTGCATTTCCTATCATAAAAAATTATTATACTCATGGTTAGGCATACTTCACAGCAAGGAGGATATGAGGTTCTGCTATATAGACAACCTGCTCAACCTCCCAGTCAAATTGGTTTCAGGTTACTAACCCAGAGGAACTTTTGATATTGAATTCTGTCTCCAGAAAGCGTTGCACAATTTTTATTATAAACCATGTATTTCTCCCTCATTAAAACCGAGCAGTTATTCTTTCTTCTAGACTTGCAAGCAGCATTCTGGGACACCCAAGCTTTCCTTCAGCAAGTCTGCTCAACATGTTGCCTTTTATATACAATCATTTCACAACTTCAGAAAACTATTTGAAAAAGCAAGTTATCTAGCATTTCTGTAGAAGTACATTACCAGCAGGAGGTCTTATTGTCTCAGACGGGACAGGAGAGTCACAACACTCTACTGTTCTGGATTGTGTGTTTTCTGGAGCACCATTAGATTGAGAGGAGGGACATGGAGATGATTGACTTCCGTTTTCCAAGGGCTGCCCTTTTAGTGTGTGCATCTAAAATTGGGAGGAAAAGCCACAAAATATGAAACTTTGAAGACATGGCAGAGGTTCAAAGGTCAAGACAAAACTATTTATTTTGAGAATCAGTCCCACTTAAAATATAAAGCTAAAATTATCACATATTGTTAAATGTGATGCAATCGGAAATGTCTTATTTTCACTAATTTTAGTCTTACACTTGAGATCACAGTGACAAAGCTATCTACATTATGTTCCATAATGTAGTCTTATAAATCCATATTACAAGACACTATTACAAAACCACACATGAAACTTTACTGAAAGAGTAATGGCCATGTCATTCTAGATTAGAGTTCTTGACGTATTTCTTCAATAGTGTGGGTGTTACACAATGATCTAAAACAATCTGTGAAACAAAAATTGCAGCACTTCTGCACAGTGCTCTCTATCCTGTTCAATTTGTGCAATGAATTTAAGTTTGCAGATGTTGTTGTTGTAAGGATATAGAACAAACAATTAATAATTTCCCAAGGCACACACACTAAGGGTCAGGGCCACTTTCTGTCTTGAGCATTTGAGCACTGCCAACTCAATCTGAAAGATCCAGTCTGTCAGCAAGCATTACCTGTTTAACTTTATGGATTCTGGTAACAAGCTCTTCAACTGAAACACTGCCAGCAATTACTTCCAAAGGGATTCCATTGTCTCCTATAAAAAAACTTGATGGAACACACACTACGGGATCTGCACAGCAACAGTTAAGGACAACAAACACCTGAAGTTTATAAAGTAGCTTTGAAAGGAAAAGCAGAAGTCCTTCCTACAGAACCTTCCAGCCCAGCCTTCTATCTCCATCTGGTTGCCAGCAGTTAGTGCCCCTGAAGGAAGAAAAAGCCATGCTAACAAAACCACTGGAAACATGACATACAACTGATTAGCATTTTCTTCTCTTCTTTGAGCTGGTTTAAGCCAGAATGTTTGTCTTCAACACACATGTATGGGACAACTGATTATGCTTTGATTTGAAAGATTTCGTTCTAGTGTGAGACGTCTTAGGTGGACAATTAACTCTTTACAGCATTAAGAAAATCCAAGTTAAGATACTGAATTCCCTTCCTCAGCATCATATGGAATTCCTGAGCTACATGCAGTGACCTGCTTAAGGTAGGCAGATGTTTACCTAACTTCAGACCTGTGTATCTGACAGAACCCAGTCCACCACTTGTTCTTCCTTCTCTGTATCTCTGAACTCCAGATAATAATTTAACTCACTGCTTGCTTGTTTGTTTTCTAGTGCTAACTGGTGATATCAACTGGGTTATTCTATTTACATAAAGCTTTAGATCATTTCCTATTTGGAGAATTACATAGGATTAACACTTAAAAACCCAACCTGTTCCCTTTCTCCAAGAACTGGCAGTAAGTGGAATACATAAATGGTATCTTTTAACTACATAGTCTATTGCAAATTTCTGTGCCATAAGAAATATTTTTAATAATGCTGCTTTTACATATTTTTCCTCAGAACAGTATTAACTTTTAAACACCAATTATCCGCAATCACGGTGTAGCATCTAAAGTGATCTCAAAGGATACAAATTTGAGAAAACTGCAGGCATGCCTCACTGTTTAAAAGAAAAGATTCGTTTAGAAGGAGCAATCACTGTGCAACAACTTTAGATTAAGTTTTTCATCATAAAAATAACTGTCCTACTACCACACCCAAAACTATTTAAATACTTGAGAGAACACTGAAAGCCAATTTGCATTGCATCTTCTCATTGACATTTTGCATAAGCGTTGACATGGTGACAATCCCTAGTTACCACAGCTGATTATCTAAGATTCAGGGCAACAGTACTAAGCAGCAACTCAGGAAAAAGACCTCTGGTCTACTGAGTGCAGATAATATAGTAAGCATAATAAAAGGTCCATAGAGCATTTCAAAATAGTACAATTTTTGGAAATGTCAATGCACTTTCTGCACTTGGACTGGAAAACTTAAGACAGTGCAAAAATAATGGAGTCATTTACCCAGGAACTTCAAAGCTTTTCTCTTCTGTGTGCTACAATAGAGAGACACACATTTCCTCTTGGGCTTTACAGATTTTTATCTTTCTGAATTCCTGAGAGTTTTTAAATTCTCTATGCAACTTGGAAAATCCAGAGCTGCCTCAGGAGTATTTGCATTTTGATTCCTGTTCTTTTACATAATTTTTATGTCTCTTCCTGTTGAAAATGGACAACCTCAAGCATTCTTCTGCTAGTAGTGAATTACATTTCAAAATACATAACGAATATTCTGCAGAACAGTAAATTTAGAATTTTCTCAGGCTCTAGAGGCTGAATTCCCTTATGTTCTGGAATCTTGTATTTAGGCTACCTCTGAATCAGGACGAGGACTTCAAAAACCTCTTACTCTCATCATCATCAATGAAGGACTATGCAAGAGACAGAATTAGAATAGGATCAAACCTTTTGCTGTCAATTTTAATAGCAACAAAACCATCTGAGGCAGCTTCAGTCACTTTCTCATCTTCCCACCTTGCAGCCATCTCAGAAGATTGTTCATCCTCACCTGCAAGATACAGCACACATGTTAAACTAAACCCACCTCAAATTACTGTGGTCTGATTTTAGCTTTGCTTCAGTTGCTTGCAATCACCACTGAAAGAGATGCTTGTGATTACTTTAGCCTTTGAAAGGTATGACTATCATTATTCTCCAGTTAGCCAATTACGATTTTGGGTTTTTTTTAAATAATCTGTAGAAAATTCACTCCAGCTGATGTCCCTTGCTAACATGCCAAAAACCTAACATACCAAAATTCCTTCCAAGCCAGAGAGCACATACTTTTCACAGTCATTCAACTGGATGGTTAGCTGGTGCAAGGGAGCAGAAGGGACTGATCCACACAGATGGCAGAGACAGAACTGGAGGTGAGGGCAAGTCTGAGGATTGGCTTGATGGCATCATTTAACTGCACAGCCACCAAAGGACCTCCTTTTTATGTTACAGGGAGTATGCTTAAACAGTGTGCTTATGTACTCATGGTACATAAGCAGATCCTGCAGCACAGTCAGAGAGAACCATTGCATTTCCCTGACATTGAGCTTGACCTGCTAACACACTAAAACTATCCACTGGTTACCTCATCATAGATTTCATTACTGGCAAAACTACATTTTCCACTCCTTTGTAAATACATAATTCAGCAGACAAGGTTTCACAGTTGCATAGTGTTAAAAAAGAGCCACAAACTAAAAAGCATTTATTTACACAATTATTTGTAACTTAGTTTTGTGTTCGAGTTCCTGACATGAACAGTGGCAGTAGGAAGGGAGGGAAAGGAGAGAGTAGCACACAGGAACAAAAATAACAGGAGAAGAGGAGATACTTGACTAAGGGAAACCAAAAAGGTGCTCTGGGGCCACAGATTCAGAAGCGCTGTTTTAATCAGAAGCAACAACATCAAATTTTTACCTTCCAATGTACCAGTTTAGTGGGGATTTGGGTTATTAGATACATTCAAATGAATATTAACCATCTCTCAACAAGTAAACTGGCCTGCAACCATTTGTTTATCTTCCATCTGTATTACTTCCTAGCAGCTTAGAATGGACTGTACTCTTGATGAAGAATTTGAGTCACAAGTATAGAAGCATAGTAGTCCATTATTCAATGACAACAACAAACCATTTGTTAAAGATGAGGACTTGCATGTGGAGTCCCCTGGTGAAGCACTGCCACATTAAGGCCGTGACTGCCTAGCCACAATGACGCTCAGAGAGACATGTCAAAAACAGACCAAGTTTGGCAAAGTGTTTTCCAATCATATGCACTGATTGTTCCCTGGAAGTACTCAAGCAAGTACAGAAGTACTGATCTCTATTACTGATATTCTACATAAGCAAGTAACCATTTACAACATTTAATGTAGGAACCTTTCCTCTTCCATTTCAGTGCAGCATTCCCAACTGTGGTCAATGGATGCAGCTGTTCTGCCAAAGGCAATTTGGCCTCCTCCCCTGTGTCCAAATGCTCGGGGACAGACAGCTGCCACACCACACATTTTTTCAGAAGGACACATGCTCATCCGATTAGGCTACTAAAAATAGCTAAATACTTACCTAACACTAACTTTTCCATACAAAAAACTGCTGCAGGAAAGTAATGCCCCAAGACACAGAGACTGTTCACAGTACAGTCTCCAAAAGGCGTGATCCATGAATAAAAACACTGGTTAACTCACCAGCGTTTGATAAGGCTCTAAGCCAGGATGCACAGTTTAACACCGTGACTACTCCAGAACGGTTGCTTATTCTCATGTATCTTTTAGTTTAGATAACCCTTTTTCATTTGGAGGTTAAGGTTCATTTCTTAACAATTTTGTAGCAGTAACTATATCCTGAAGTGAAAACTGCCAGCTCACAAGAAAAGCACCAGAGAAGTCAGGAGGTCAAGCTGAACAGAATTTGACATAATTCACAATTCTGCTAAACACTGAGCTATCAGAATTGCCTCAGAATTCCAGTCGCCAAGACTTTCAGATTACTTACATTTCTCTAACAACTGCATTGCTTTATTTCTCTTACTGGAAAGACCTGTACATAACTCACAGTCACACCTGCTCATCTTTTGCATTGGGACAGGTAAATTTAGTTATCTATTTAGGGAAAAGTTATACATAATTTCTCAGGTAATTCAGATAATTGGAAGAGACTCTTTTTCTGCAATGCTTTATTTCCCATATGATGAACTTATTCAAAACCATCACGGGCTGTCAAAAGACTTTAATTCCTCAACACATATTCACCAAGGAAAGTGAGAATAAGCCCAGCTGACTTAATGTCCAACATTTCATAACTACTTGATAGGCATAAGGATTGCCCATTGTGGAAATGTGAGAAAGTCAGGACATTAAGCTATTCACCTCCTCCTCATCTGCGTCATTTCACATATTTAACTTGAAAAGTGCTTTGATACAGCTTGGATACAAAACACTAACAAAGAGCTTGTTGATTGCAAATCATCACTCTACCAAAAAAATAAAGCAATCTAAAAATAAAGTTATTAATAAAAGAAGGAGTGTTTCTACAAATGTTAAAGAGAAACATAAACTCTAAGCTAAAACACTTATTTTCTCTTCCCTCCATTTTTTTACTTCTGGAAAGAATTTTTCTGAGCGGCCTGGTGCACTCATGATAAGAACACGTCAGCTTTCAGAAAGAATAATCTTAAACTCCTCAATCAGAACAGAAGAGGTATCCAAGGAGGTTTCAAATCAAATGAACAATTAAATTTAGATTAATAACTCAAATAATGAGATGAGGGTTTTAACTCTGCAGGCTAGAAAACCATGTACAGAACAGCTATCAGCAAAATGCCAGAGGAATCTACCAGACCTGTTTCACTATCTGGAATACTTTTTCCCTGTGCAAGCAGCCAAACTGGCTAACAACTATTTGATGTCCCGAAGTAACTCATCTGGCTCCCAAACACAACTTCTTTACTTTGTGTACACAGAAGCCTCTAACCTAATGCCTCACCTGAATGTTTTAAATCAGTTTGGTAAGGCAGACATGCTTCACCTTATACTCCCTAAAGAGTATGGAGCAACCCCTTTTTTTGCAACTTCCCATCAATTCCACGGGATCTTTAGTACACTTAAAACAGCTGCATTGCTGTTTTAACAACTGCACTAAAAATGTTAGGATTAAAGCTGCAAACAAAAAAGTTAAAAATCCAACCTGGCTGAACAATGTGCAATTGCTGTCACAAACCATGACTCCATTGTTAAGATAAACAGCTGCATTATTCCTTGCTTGACTGGAAAATATTCTAGAATAAGAAAGGAAGATTCAGTTCTTCACTTTCTAGTGCTGATTTAGAGAAGGGCAGGGAGAGGACAGGCAGGGACTAGCAGAAACCAAACAGAGATGGACCTACCAGAATTCAGCAATTTTTGCCAAGACTGTATCTAACAGCTATCCTTCATAATGCCCACCCTAAAATTACTCCTTATTTATATTTTCCATTTCTCTGATTTTTTTTCCCTTTATTAATTTTCTGTCTCCATAAACACTATTGGACAAAGCATACAAACTAAAACAGAAACACCAAACACTTCTGAAAGTGTTTTTTCCTGCTCAGAAAGCTGCTTTCAAATGCTTGTCTCTCATGTCTATGGACAAACTTGTGGTATGAAGGCTTGAAGCTACCATCACCACTAACTGTGGTGTTAAACAGGGATCTACTCAAAGAAGAAACCTAGTCACTGCCAGCATAAAAAAAAATATATAAAATCTTTTGGGGGGGGGGGGGAGGGGTTGGTCCTGGATGGATGCCAGATGCTCACCAAATCCACTTCATCAATCCCCCCCTCAGGTGGACTCAGAAGAGAAAAATCTAACAAAAGACACCTAGGTTGAGATAAGGACAGGAAGAGATCACTCACCAACTACCATCAGTGGCAAAACAGGCTTTGCTTATGGAAATTAATTTATTATCAATCAAAATTCAAGAGTAGGAATAAAAATAAATCTTAAGACATCTTCCCATGACCTCTCCCTTCTTAGGCTCAGCTTCACTCCAGATTTCTCTGCCTCCTCCCTGGCAGCAGCACAGAGGGACAAGGAATGTTTTTGGTCAGCCCACGATGCACTGTATCTGCTGCACCTTCCTTGAGGCAGGGCTTTTAAATCACAGTCTCCCCTTGCTCCAGCAAGAGGTCCCTCCCACTGGAGACAGTTCTCCACAAACTTTCCCAACATGAGTGTTTCCCATGGCCTACAGTTCTTCAGGAATTGCTCCACCTCCCTTCCATGAAGGGCAGCCCTCCAAGAGGGCTGCTCCAGCATGGGTCCCCCCAGGAGGTCCCAGGTCCTGCCAGCAAGCCTGCTCCACTGTAGGCTTTCCACAGGGTCACAGTCAACTTTAGGCATCCACCTGCTCCAGTGGGACAGGCTGCTTCACCATGGACTGCAGGGGAATCTCTGCTGTGGTGCTGGGAGCACCACCTGCCCCTCCTTCACCAACCTTGGTGTCTGCAGAGCTGCTTCATACCCCACCTGTATCCTCCACTCCTTGACCAGCCATTTTTCTCCACTTCCTAAATATATTGTCACAGAGGCTTTACCACTGTTGCTGATGGCCAACAGTGGGTCCATCCTGAGGAAGGCTGGCACTGGCTCTATCAGACACAGGGGAAGCTTTCAGCAGCTTCACACAGAAGCCACCCTGGTAGCTTGCCACACAAACCAAATACGAAGGATTTGAAACATCCAAGAAATCTAGTAGAGAACTTTTTACCGTGAGCAGGGAGTTGGGAGAAAGATCAGCCTTTACACAAGTCACTGCACATTATGTTTCACCAATGAGGAAGTGTTGCAAAAAGTTTTTTCTTGTTTACCACCTGGTATGCATTTAATTTCATAAAACACAGCATAATCATCTTATTATTGATTGCAAAGGCAGAGAGCTTTCAAGTAAGTGCTGTAGGCAAACACACTAGAGTATGTTCATGAAAAATAAATATATAAATAAACTCCTCAATGGTAAAAGGCTTTCACAACATAGCACCCTCCTGCCACCGTGACTCACGGGCTTTATAAAGCTGCCTTTGAGCCTGTTAAACCACTCCATCCCTTCCTCCAACACCAACAGAGCATGATGTGGGCTGAGAAGATACTGATTTCTTGCTGTTCTCCAAGTGTAAGGAGACTTGTGTCAACAAAGGAACTTAACCACACTTCACTTTTCTGTCCACTTTGCTTTTGGGAGTGAACTTCTCCCCGAAGCTAAGCACATCCCACAGTTCAATAATC